>NC_089844.1:150624220-151897970 GCF_035609145.1 Eleutherodactylus coqui | reverse complement strand
AGTCTATGGGGCCAGCCAGCATAATCCGGACGAAAGATAGGTCTTCCGGCCATAATAGTACATAGGGAGCGTATGTGCTATCTTTTGCGGCTGGTCAATTGTACACACCGGAAAATCGCCCATCTTCATGGATGCATCGGATTGTGGCGATTTTCGGGCACCGATTTATTGTGGCAAAATTGCAGTGATAAAACGCTCGTGTGAAGGCAGCCTCAGGTTGTTGCTCTATCCTCCCATGCTTTACACTGCAGCTTTACTTATTTGTTTGGCTGCTGTGAAAGCAAACTGTACCAGAAAGTCCTGGAGGGCTCTTTTCAGCAGTACATACTATTATGTATAACATTTTGTAGTGGGCAGGGGGAGGCACTACAGCTCTCGGTAAGGACTTATATTGTTCCTCCAGCCTCAACCAATAGCCAAATAGTATTCAATGCCCTATAGTACCACCATAGGAGAAATTAAACATTACATGGAATCCATGAAGTTCAGTAGACTCTCATGTAATGTACAGATATGCTGGGACCTCCAGAGCGAGACAATCTTTGTAGCTGGGTTTTCTAAACTTTTACTAGTGTGAGTCTTGGTTTCCCATTCAGATTTGGATTGCCGGGACACTTGGGAACATAAGTATCCAGTAATTATATGATTAAATGTAATTCTTTAATTCTGATTCTTATTTTTCAGATCCCACCAATAATATGGAAGACCTTAACTTCTCTGTAGAAGAACTAGACACTAGCATGATAAATCTCAATCAACATAGGAACACAGCAATGTCGGCTCCCGGATACTTTGTGACCTATCCCCAAAGCTTCTCGACTACCACTAGTAACAGAGCGCACTTACATACTCGGCCCTCTCCCGAACCTGGCTGGCCAGAACCGGGACATGAGTCCCTGCTGTCGCCTCAGTGCTCAGTATGTGGACAGGGGCGCCGTGGTGGCTCAGAAGAATTTGAGCCTAACTCCCTATTTATTGTATGTAGATGTACATATTCTATATATTTATTGGGTTCAGATGACAGTAAATGAATGTTGCTCTATGAATTACTGTACAAACACTGGATTATGGAGCTGCACTGCACCCGGACAAACAAGTATCTCAGTGCCAAAGCAGCCAACACCAAGGGCAAGAAAAAATCCAAATTGCAGGGGTATGCCGCAACTCTTTGGCACTACCATATGTAGTATATAGAGATGAGCGAGTATACTCACTAAGGCTAACTACTCGAGTGAGTAGTGCCTTAGCCGAGTATCCTCCCGTTCATCTGTAAAGATTCGGCTGCCGGTGCGGGTGACGGGTGAGTTGCGGCGGTGAGTGGGGGGAGGGGGGGGGGAGAGAGAGATCTCCCCTCCGTTCCTCCCCGCTCTCCCCCGCCGCTCCCCGCCCCCCGAATCTTTAGAGACGAGCGGGAGGATACTCGGCTAAGGTACTACTCACTCAAGTAGTTAGCCTTAGCCCGTATACTCGCTCATCCCTAGTGGTATACAGACATATTCCAGTGTATTCAATTGTTATCAGTTACTTAAGCTAAATTAATGTGGTTCTAAATATCAAGAAACCTAAAAGAACCACAATTCACCAATATCATACAGGTCCCCAAAGAACCCTAAATGAATAATTGGTGCTGCCTTCAATAGCGCCTCCAATTACTATTGAGTAGCTATAAATCTCCTATTGCCCACCTTGCCAACCAGTCAACCCTGGAAGTATCTTGTAGTTTGTTTTATAGAACCAGTGGTGCAGTTCTAGCAAATGAGACCGGGTTTGTAGGCCAGAGGCATCCATGGGCCTCCCTCACCACCCCTTATTCTGTAGGTGTATCGATTGGTGATGGAGGTCCATCTGTTATTGTATCTATGCAGTAACCTTGGTTCTGGTACCGCATCACTAGATGGTCATCAGATCACAGATCCCACTGATGATCTCCTGGCATGTCTCTTTTTGGGTAGACTTCCTCTAGATCAACTCTTTCTTGAATTTCCTTCCCTTATCCTGTAAAGTGATCCATTTATTTCCATATTCTTTTTTCCTTGGAGAATTTGGGTCTTGTTTCAAATACTGGAACTGTTATTTAAATACTTTTAGCTTTTTTTTTTTAATCCCCGTTTTTGGTTGTTTGTTATGTCTTCTTTTATAATGTCACAGTAGGTAAGATACTGGGGGAAGGATAAAATATGCCATGTGTATGTTTTTTTAGCTGCTTCCTTGTAGACTATTGAAACCCCTCATAAATGTGATGAATAAAAATTACAAATCAAAATAATAAGTTGCGCCCAGATTTTGTATTTCAAAGCTTTATTATTTTGTATGAATGTATTCATAAATGCAGTTCTTTTTTTAAAGGGGTTGCCCATTTTAGAAAACCCCTTTCACTTCTAGAGATTCCCCAACTATAAAGTGATTGTGTTGAGGGGTTTCCAATCTGTTATTGGTAAGGGTCGCAGCTGCTGAGTCACCGTTTTTCTTCATTGTCTGAATGCGGGCATGCTGGCAGTTGTGGTTCTGGGCAGCCATATATTGGGGAAGGCTCATGTTGTGTATCTATATCTGCATTACATCATTATTCGAATCAGTAAGTTGTGCCGCCATCAGACTGGAGCATGGGCAGTCGCTTACTTTGCCTACCACTCATTGCAGTCCTCCAAAGCAAAGAGCAGGGACAAGACAACGGGTTGGGTAAGTAGACCACTGTCTAAGGATCCTTTTGTATTCGGTGATGTCATCTGTGATGTAATGCTGATGACAAGCGCCAATCAATGCAATCAGCGCTTGTTTACCTGGCCTTTACAAAGATGATTCTGAATGTGTGGAGGAGGAATCGCTCAAATGATTGTTCCGCCTTCATACAGTTTTATCAATGTTGGTAGCACGTTCCCCGTTGACATGGTGCAAACCGCTGCTGAAAATTATGATTCTTTTGCAACACCTCAGAGGGGTGACCCTGGGCACCTGGCTAACGTGAAGAGCTGGGAGGGATAAGTGCTGCCTCGTCATGGTAACACTTGCCAGGCTCTGGTCCTTGAGGGATGACACCTAGCCAAGGCCAGAGCAGGATCGCAGGCCAGCTTCTACACTCCTTTGGCAGGGAGTGCCAATAAAGGGGATGGGGGGGGGGGAGTAGTAGTACAAATCACTCGTGATGCCACCGTTCCTACACACCCGTATTCTATGCAGCAGAGTAATAACACGGAGACTTGTGTGTAGTACCTCGGGTCCATAGGAACGGTTAGAGACCAGTATAATTTTTACTTGAATGATAAACTTGAATAACAGGTAATACAGGTACAATTCACTTTCAGTAGTTACAGGCTAAAGCTCAGAGGTAGGGAGGATACACAGGATGAATACGGCCCTACGGTCCACGTTATCTGTATGTCACTGGTCCTGGATTAGGAGCACTCCAGAGGAGGAAGGGCGTTAGGGGTCACTCCGCAGACACTCTGGCAGAAACAATTTTTTAGGAAGGCTTAGCCAATATACAGCCCGCAAAGCAGATGCATGGTTGTCTCTATAGAGTACCTCTGTGCGGTAATCCTAATGATGGACGGCTCACACAGGAAAAGCTTGTGGTGTGAACGGGTACCTGTTTTCATAAATTGGGGTTGCTCCCTCTCTGTGTTACTGGGACTCACTCATCCCATGCGACTCACATGTGGTACGGGAGTCTCTCCCTCTCCTCCATATTAAGCACAAGGAAACCAGAGATGTCTCCCTGCGACCCTGCTGATTCTCCAACGGATGGGGGAAGAGGGAAGATCCTCAACTCCTGCAAAGGGAACCTGTCCTTCTTCTCCATTTTCAACACAAGGAAGCTAAAGGTGCTTCCCGTGCATAACTGTGCGTCCTCCAACAGCATGGGTAGATGGAAGGTCATCAACCACCTTTCCTGCTCTCAGACACTCACATTTATATCTTCACCTATAGCACATGACACAGTAGAATAGATACATTCAGCAGACAGAGCTGACAGACAATGATTTTATTGAAGTTAACCCTTCAGACGCTGCAGCTGTGCAACACACACAGAAAATGACAGGACAACTTTGCACATAAGACAATACATGTATGACAATTATGGAGGGGACCGGGATGGTGTTCTGGGCCACTACACTTTTGGCTGTGTTTGTAGTGACCCAGACTTGTCACTACTAGGTGTCACCACAATTCTGGAAAAGTCATGCTAAACTGTTTATTACTGGGAGGATTAATATGTTGAGCAAATGTTTAAATGGAGCTGGTGATTGGAGAACCAGGGAGTGTGACCCAGGTGAACAGAATAGCCCTGCGACTGAGCATTATCCAGCACCTGTCTAGCCCCTTTGGCTTTAGGCTGCTTTCACTCCTGTGTTAGGCCGGCATCACACGGGCGGATGTGTATTTGTGTGCGCAAGGGTGCAGCATTTTTGCAGAACAAACTATTTTTTTTTGTGCGCACATCCGCATATTTTACTGTTCTTTTTCCATTCACAAAACATTTATATTTGTGCGCGGCAAAAAAAATGTCGTTTGAGGGGGCGTGGCCTGGCAAGCAGCGGGAACGGACGCAGCCCTCGGAGCTCCTCTGCAGGGGACTGTTTAGAGCGGTCCCTAGCAAATTGGGCTGCCCCTTGGAGCCCAAAAATCCCTGCAGTAGCTTCCCCAGACTGAGAGGAGCAGTTTGAGCCCCCTCACAGATCTTTGGGTGCCGGCGAGAAGTGTGACCTACCTGCACAGAAGAAGCAGCAGCCTGAAGTTCGGGGCATCGCCAGCTGGAAGTACAGAAGGAAGTCTGGTAGCGGTCGGTTCCTGCGGCCACCAGGGATGAGAGACCCGCGATCCAGCAGGAGATAGCTGAGTGCTGCTGACAGGAGGAGCGGTGAAGAGACGCTGACAAGAGGGAGGTGGGAGGGTGAAAGGGTCGTCTGAGAGATTGCTGGTGGCGGGAGAGCCGCAGAGCCGCAGTGTGCAGCAGGACGGTCCCCGGGCACAGCACTTTGACAGACACTGCTCCCTTAGAGTCACAGCACCCCCCCAAAGATAAGGGGTTTACCAGGGACACCTCCAGGCCCCTGAAGTGACCCCTAATAAAGCAGGACAGAGCAAACAGAGGAGACTGGGAACCAGGGAGGCCCTGGAGGAGGGTAGAGGCATCTTCCCCAGCTCCTGCAAACAGGATACTTAAAGGGCTGGATAAGCAGGGCTCTGGAAATAACTCATTGCCACCAAATGCTTGCCCTGATAAAGGGGGGCTCTGCAAGTACTGGACTGTAAAAGTCCATCAAAAGCAACCTAAAGCCTCCAATCCAGTCCTATAGAACTCTGCTGCCACCTGCTGCCCTTCCCAGGATTGACAGTTTTTTCAGTTCCTCTGCTAATATGATATAACATATTACAATATACATTTATCAGGGCGTTTGTGCAGTACAGGATGGATTGGAGAATGCTTCCCTAATTTCTGCTCCTTACGGATTTTCGCATCTTGATATGCGATAATAACCTACTCTAGCACCCTTTGGCATATTTTTGGATCTTCATTAGAGATGAGCGAACGTGTTCTTAACGAACACTTACGCTCCCGGACACCGGCTTTGCCGAGGACTTCAGTGTCCGCGCGTAAAGCTTCGGGGGGCGCCGGGGGGCGGGAAGAGGCGCGGCGGCGCGGGCGGCAGCAGCGGGGAACAGGGGGGAGCCCTCTCTCTCTCCCTCTCCCCCCCACTCCCCGCCGCACCCCCCCCGCGCTGCCACGGCGACCCCCGAACTTTTTTCGCCCGAGCACAGAATTGCTCGCAAAGTTCGGTGTTCGGGCGAAAAGGGGCGGAGCCGATCACGTTCGCTCATCTCTAATCTTCATACAACAATGGTTAAAACCAAAGACAAATCATCGCAGCTTTCTCAGACCCCTTCTAGAGCTACTTTACTTAGCATGTTTGCTTCATAATCTCAAACTGATCCTCCCTCCCCAACGAATCCCCAAACTTCATCAGCGACAGAGGCTTCCTCGCCAGGATCACAAGAAGAACCGATTTTGGAAGCTAGCTATGTCCACTTTGACCAATCCTCCTTGCTAGACCAGATGAAAGCGATCTTTAAATCTGAACTCTCTACTGCCATTAGGGAATTTTCCTAGCAAATCCGGGATTTGGCTCAGAGGACGGATGAGCTGGAAAAAGAAATAAGGACATTGTGGACACTATCGAAGCAGACCACCACCATGTGGCTGACCTGGAAGCTAAAATTGAGCTACTGGAGTCCAATTATGAGGACTTAAAGAACAGGTCTCGTCGCTCCAATATACGCATCAGAGGTCTGCCTGAGTCCATTACAGCTCTAAAGGAAACGGCAATCAATCTATTTTCAGCTATTCTCCTGCAGATTGATCAGACATCCTTTAGGATCGATGGGATACATAGGGCCAAGGGATCTCCCAAGAGATGTGGTCCTTAAATTACATTACTATGATGTCAGAGATCAGCTGTTATTGGCCGCTAGAAATCTGACTTCGCTACTGGGACTGCCCACCTCAGTTCATCTGTATGCAAATGTGGCCCCATTGACCCTGGCTAAGCGAAGAGCCTCCCGGCCGATCACACAGGCTCTCAGTTCAGCCAACATAAGATGTAAATTTGCTCTCCATTTTCAGCATCATGGCAGTGCATATACATCAAAGTCTATAGAGGAGGAGTTTGGAGCCATAGAGAGAGCGCAAATTCCGGTGGAGAGGTCAAGGGAGATCGGCCCCTCACATCCCTGCCCTGGGAGGTCCTGGAGTAGGCCTCGTCCCCTGAGGGGTTTAACAAGGCCCCTCCCTCAAGATTCTGGTACGGGACTTTCCAGCTCCTTATAAAAGACGTTGATTTAAGGATCTTCTTCTTTCTGCTAAACAAGTATGGGAATGTGAGCGACTGAGGAGGAGGTGGGTACAGGAGTCGCTGAGGTCTTCAATACCAAGGCAACAAAAAAAAACCCACTGACATTATGCGAGTAGTGAAGGAGATATAGAATATGTAGACTAATGTATGAGGACTGCTTGATGTTTAATTACAGGTTGTAGAAATGTGAGAGCTACAAGAATAGAGATGCGAATCCGAGAAGGGCGGATAACTGCCCTGATTTTTCAATGATTGGCGGCCCTCCTTTGAGGAGAGTTGTTTTTAATCTTGACTACTATGGTCCTAGGACCTTTTCTGGTTTATATTTTGTTCCTCCAGTGGGGGGTTTGGGAGGGGGGCCTCGTATGTATGTTTGTTTTGTTTTTCCAGAGTTTTAGGTCCTCAATTTCACAATGAGTATGGTAGACAAACTAGCCCAGCAATACCTGGAAATCGGGGGGGAAAAGAAATGTAGAGCGTTGTATTCAAGACGTCCAATGGTATGTATAATCTCCCATAATGTAAGGGGGTTCAATTCTCCCAACAAAAGGAAAATGGCTCTTCTGTCACGCTTAAAACATAAACCTGATATAGTTTGTCTTCAGGAGACCCATTTTTCCCACACCTCTGTTCCCAGATATTTTCACCAACACTACTCTAGATATTTCATGGCCACCTCACCTAAAAAGCATAGAAGAGTTCTCACCCTGCTACACAACTCTTTCCCTTTTCAAGTAGAAGATACGGATATTGATCTAGAAGGTAGATTTTGTATCCTGCTAGGCAAACTGTACACCCAACTGATGGCCATAGTCAATATCTATGCTCCCTCAGAAAACCCTCTACCCACCATACAGGTGATCTCCCGTTAGCTTCTTAAATTCTCTCAAGATAAAATTTTATGGGCAGGCGACTTTAATTTCCCTTTCTCGTACTGTTAGATCCTGGACAGGTCTAACAGTTATCCAGATAGATTCTCGGCTCTTCAGCGGAGGGAATGGGGAAGCAAACTATCCTTATTGGTGTTAGCTGATAGCTGGAGGGAGATACATGGCAACAAGAGGGGTTACACATTCTTTTCCTCAGCCAGTCAGGTTTATTCTAGATTATATGCTGATGACCACATCCCTCCTACCTGTACTTATAACATCTAGACACTACCCATGCTCGTGGTCAGATCACGACCTGGTCCTCTCGATGATCCAATGTGACGAGATCCCCAAGCCCACATATAAATGGAGACTAAACTAAGTCCTTATCCAAAATCCCAATATCTCAGGACAGATCTCTAACCAGATTTCAGACTTCTTTGGTCTGAATTCCTCCCAGGAAACGCACTCCCACTGGGTCTGGCTCGCTCATAAGGCCTTTATCAGAGGACAGCTAATTCGTCTGGCCTCACAGAGAAAAAAAGAGAAATCACAAGCTTATGTGGCTCTTGAGAGAAGACTGTTACTACTTGAAACCTATAACAAGCGTCTTGGCCACAACCAAGAAAATTAGGGATATTAAGATTCAGCTTAACGCCCTTTTGTCTGAAAAGGTGGAGTGAGCACTCCAGTGGATGGGATATAAGTATTATAAATATGCTAATATGTCAGACAGGCTACTAGCAGCAAAATTGAGAGAGAGGCAGATGATGAACGACCACCACTAACCCAGATAAGATATACAATGCGTTTGCCACGTACTATTCGTCATTATATAAAGAGCATAGGGGTAATGTAGGGGTCGTAGGACCTACTTTCTTAGAATTCCTTCCGCTACCTACTCTTTCTCAGGACCAACGAGACTACCTGGGGATGTTACTTCGGAAGAAATAAGTGAGGCCATTGATAACCTAAAGTTGGGGAAAGCTCCGGGCCCTGATGGCTATACTGCTCTCTACTATAAAAAAATACAGGGATATTATGTCAGGACTAGAGATGAGCGAGTATACTCGCTAAGGCAATTACTCGAGCGAGTAGTGCCTTAGCCGAGTATCTCCCCGCTCGTCTCTAAAGATTCGGGGACCGGCGAGGGTGATAGGTGAGTTGCGGCAGGGAGCGGGAGGGGAGGGGGGGAGAGAGGAAGAGAGAGATCTCCCCTCCATCCCCTGTCCCCCTGCTTCCCGCCCCCGCCGGCCCCCGAATCTTTAGACACGAGCGGGGAGATACTCGGCTAAGGTACTACTCGCTCGAGTAATGTGCCTTAGCGAGTATACTTGCACACCTCTAGTCAGGACCATTATAGAATTTGTTCCAAACTCCATTGAAAGGTGACACTCGGCCTCAGGAATTTTAAAATTCCAACTTAACGGTTATCCCTAAGGCCAATGAGGACCCTCTCTCTCCCAAGAACTACGGTATAGGCCTATCTCATTGCTAAATATCGATTACAAAATCTTTACCTCTCTTCTAGTGGCCCATCCGAAGCAGTTTCTTCCAAGCCTTATTCATAAAGACCAGGTGGGGTTCATCCCATCTAGACAGGCCCCGGATAACATCAGAGAGGTGCAAAATATTATTGATTATTCTAAAGATACAAAAATCCCTGTCACATCATTAGCTCTTGGCATCGAAAAAGCTTTTGACTCCCTGTCTCGGGATTATTTATTTTTCATCTTGCAAAGTATGGGCTTTGATGGCGCCTTCATACATGCTATTGGGGCTCTTTATTCCACTCCCTCCACTCTATTAAAGCTGCCTTCAAGCAAAGAGACTCCTATCTCAATTAGGAGAGCCAGTCAACAAGGCTGTCCCCTCTTACCAGCGTTATTCGCGTTGGAGAATGAACCCCTCCCAATAGCTATCTGACAGAACCCCAATGTAAAAGGAGTTACCCAACCTGATGGGACTACTGGACAAGTGGGCATCACTTTTGGGGCTTAAAATAAACCCTGATAAATGCCATATTGCTTACATGAACGCTCCACCCTCCCTAACAAAACTAATTGATTTAAATTTTGGCTTCCAGCATCAACACCAATATATCCCCTACTTAGGAATCAACCTAGCTACTTCATTAACTACTCTATATAAATGGAATTATCCCCCTTTGATGCAAAAATTGATGTCGGAATTGACTAGATGGGATGATCCTTTACTGTAATGGGAGGGGAGGATTCACGCAGTGAAGATGAATCTACTACCTCGTATATTATACCTTTTCCGGACACTGCCTATCCCCATCCCTCACCCAGTTCTACCAAATCTACAGCAACGTATTTTTCAATTTATTTGGCCTTCAAAACGCCCCAGAATTAAGAATATGCATTATCATAAACGTAAGGGAGGGCTTTCCATCCCTAGTTTATGGAAATATTATGTAGCGGCACAATTGGCCCAATGGATAATGACATTAGGGGGGGGGGGGGGGTCGAGGCTCCATTATGGGTTGATATAGACTCATCTAGAATAACTCCGTAGACTTTTCCTAATCTGGTGTGGTCAGATAGCCCCATGAGCCCAAATTTATATAAAAATAGTCCTCTCACTTACTACTCCTCAAGATTATGGAGAAATCTTCGGTTTAAATATAAGCTATCTACTAGACCCTCTAGGATGCTTCCTATCATCCCGAATGTGAGATTCCCACCGAGTCTGGACCTGGTCCATATCCAATGGTAGAAGATTAATGAACTGACAGACCTCTGCCATTTTATGACGGGATCCCATCTACTAACGCTAGCCCAATTTCAAGCTAAATTTAATCCCCCAGAAGTGGAAATTTATCGAGTCAATCAGGTTTTCCACTTTCTGCATTCGCTGAAGTTGCCATGGGCAATTCCCGAGATGACAATGCTTGAAAGACTACGCAAAAATGACCCCCTGAGAAAGGGAACCTTGTCTGCTCTATAATTCACTGAATAATCCTAATATACAAGGCAAGCTCACATTCATGCCAAAATGGGAAACAGAGTTACAAATCCACATGTCAGAAGAAAGATGGTAGCATTGCTGCGAAACTATTACTAAAGGTAGTCATCAGGTCACCCTAATGGAGACATCCATCAAGATCCTGCATCAAACACACTTAGTACCAGTAAGGATAAATACATTTTCCCCCTCAGTTTCGCCCTTATTTTTTTTTTAGAGGATGTAAAGAGATGGGATCCCAAGCTCATATATGGTGGAGGTGCCCAGTGGTAGCCACACTCTGGTCCCGAGTTCACAGGTTGTTCCTATTGGGAGATCGCCCTCCAGGAGTTAAGTACCAAGCTCACAAACTGATCCAACATATATGCATGGCAACCAGGATCCATATAGCGGCTAGATGGAAGCAACCCACCCTGTCATTTAGTGAAGTGCAGAACTGGATCTCACAAATCGCCTTATATGAGAGGCTACACCCCATACAATCAGACACCCTAGTGAGATATGGTGAACAATCGAGCTAATTGATATTCCAGGCCTTAGACACAACCTACTTTCGTTCAAATTTTTAAAACATACCACTTGTATACATGAGCTCGGGTCAATACTTATCAATATAATTAAACTCTGGGAGCTCATAGACAGCCTGCTATAGCTATATCATAAACTAAAATACAAAAAAAATAGAGAAATGTACCCAATAAAACATGAAAAGAAAAACAAAAAGTCAAAGAAAGACCCTAAGGGCCGTAAAACAAAGACGAGACTGGGGAACACAGAGACAAGGGGTAACTGAGGGGATGGGGTGGGAGGGTGAGGGGTAAGGTCGGCGAATCGGGATGAGCTCTAACATGAAAACCAATCTATTCAAGCCTCTTACAGGGTTACCTGGGCCGCATCACAAAGCTGACCCGACTCTATCCATCTCTTGAGTCCTTCTGACGACCGAAAGGAGATCCAGTCCTGCCAAGTATTATAGAACTCCTCATGTGCATCATTCTCTCCCATACTCAGGTCGGCACAACCTAGTCAGGCCCCACATGGAATACTGTGTACAGTTCTGGTCACCGGTGCTCAGGAAAGATGTTACGGTATTGGAGGGGGTTCAAAGAAGGGCAACTAAACTAATACATGGAATGAGAGGACTGGAATACACAGAGAGGCTATCAAAATTGGGATTATTTACCCTGGAAAAAAGACGGCTAGGGGGCGATCAAGTAACTTTGTATAAATACATGAGGGGACAATACAAGGATCTCTACCATTATATGTTTATACCCAGGACTGAGACGGTAACGAGAGGGCATCCTCTAGGTCTAGAAGAAAGCAGGTTTCATCACCAACACAGAAGGGCGTTCTTTACTGTAAGAGCAGTGAGACTGTGGAACTCTCTGCCGGAGGAAGTGGTGATGGCAAAATCCATAGAGGAGTTTAAAAGGGGACTTGATGTCTTTCTGGAGAGGAAGTATATTACAGGATATAAAGCTTAGGTTAATTGTTAATCCGGATATACAGGCAGGTAGGAACCATTAGGGGTTGATCCAGGGAACAGTCTGATTGCCATTAGGGAGTCGGGAAGGAATTTTTTCTCCAAAAGGGCTAATTGGCTTCTGTTCTTGGGTTCTTTTTGCCTTCCTCTGGATCAACACAGGAGGATAAACAGGCTGGACTAGATGGACATTGTCTTCATTCGCCTAACGAACTATGTTACTATGTTACTTCCGACCTAGAATTATCCCGATGACCATGACCTATGCGAGGACCTATGTTTTGTATGTTTTGGTTTATTTGATTTGTTAGAACTTTACTTTACATTCAGGATTATTTGACATTACAGAATTTTGTTGAATATGAGAAAACATCTGACAAAAATATTCAAAATACTAGAAAATAGATTATTGTAATTCCTTTTACGCATCATTCCGCCCCCTGCATGAGGTAATGTGAATGCATGAATGACATATGTATCAAGTTTTGTACTTTAATAAAATCCGTTGAAACTAAAAACATCTGCCTGTTTGAAATGGCTAATTAGTCTAATGAGTTCCAGATCTGTTCTTTTGCCCTGTGCAATTATGCAGTATTTCACGCATCCTTTAGTGCATTTTGTGCACATTTGCGCATCTTTATTGACTACTATTGGGACTTTTGGTGCGCAAATGTGCTGGGAAATAGAGCATTCTGCTGTTTTTTTGTGCGACCAAAATATGGAGGAAAAACACATGCATGTGAATTTTGGAGGAGAGAAACTGACATTAAATTGGAAAAAAAGTATCTATTTTTTCCCCATTGATTTCAATTGGGTTTAAAATAAAACGAAAAGCAAACAAAAAGGCTTCTGTTTGTTCATTTCCTCCGATTCCGGTTTTATTTAAACAAAAAATAACTTTGCAGACTGCGCTGTTTTTCTGTCCAAGAAATGGAAACCTGACGGAATGGAAGCAAGCGGAAAGGCTTCATTTTTTTAAAACCCCATTGAAATCAATGGGGAAAACAACACATCAGTTTTTTTTCAGTTTCTCTCCTCCAAACACGGATCAGAGATGGAAACCCTGAACTGACCCTAAACAAAGGTGTGAAAACAGCCTTATGCTGCTGGGAGGACCCAAAAGTCCATAAAAGTAACTGTTTAGTTCTAGAAAGTTGAGTTATTGCAGTTGTTGGTGAAGGAACATTAGCTGTAGCCAGAAGACAGCAGTATATAGCTCACCCCCGAGGAAGAGGAGAGCTGTCAGACACAACGCCAAAGTGTTCCCCGGGCCGCAGGGACAAATCGGGACAAACAATACAGGAATTTTTGTAGGAACGGCGGTATCTCTAGTCACCCAACTCTGCATGCGGATGGGTGGAAATGGACTGTATGGGACACCACCTTGTTTGTCTGGAACTTCAATAGAAAAGTTAGTTTTGCTGTTTAACCCTTTCCTTGACTCCTGGAGCTCCTTGCCACTAGGGGGAACCTGTACCATGCTACACCACTGCACCGCCCTCCAGAAGCAGAGACCAGCACCTAACAACACTTTCCTCCACTATTTTCCACTGCAGTGCAGCCGGTAGCGACCATGACCCTAGCTGTTCTCGCTCTGGCCCGCTACACAATCAGCCAAGGAATAGCCTTTGCTTGTTCATTGGCTGATCGGCGGCAGCTTCACATGGCTCAATGATTGGGCAAATGAACATTTATCCGAAAGTTTGTGCCCTATCATTGGGCCATGTAAAATGCCCTTAAGGCTCCATTGGGATGAGGGGTTTAGTTTATTGATTAAAACAAAGTAAAGTTCCTTGTGCAACCAATGTCCACCATGACCAAGCTTCTGATCATGGAGTATGAGTTGGGAGATGTTGAGCTTTTCCTTTTAATGTCCAATGGGGCAATTTATTGAATGGTTATCCAATCAATCTTGTTAAAGGTTACAAACTAAGTATGAAAGGGAGGGGTGAGCTTGTCCAGCCCCGAGAAGAACAACCCCATGAAGGAACAAGTCTACTTAGAGTCTGAAGAACTTCCTAATAATTACATTGTAATAGTCCAAAAAATTGCATATTGAAACCCGTGGGGGTGAATTTAGTCTCAGTTATCGGCAGTAATTAAAATCTACTGGCAGAGTTCATTGTGTTGAAGTGGAAATACAAAGAGCAGCTATGTCGAAATAACGCTACATGATGGAATGTGACCACACATGGTGAGCTTTTAATACTGCACCCCAGTTTCTGGCTACATCTCAAGTCATTATTCAGGGTCAGTGATATTTAATATACATGAATTATATTGTGTTTACACTGCAAGTTAATCCTGAGGACAAATACACTTTGGTCCCAGTATGAGAGAAGTGACCAACCTACATAGCAACAAATCACAAAACGCACAACACACATACTAAAAAAATATTACATAGAATGGAACTAGCTAGATCCCGTCTGTCACATGTGCTACAAGTGAGACATTAGTGGGTCCCTCTCCTTAACCATCCAACCCCAGGGAGAAAGTTTGAGCCCCCTACAAAACTTCTGAGGACAAACGTTTTGAGCTCTTTTTATACCACTGAAGGAGCGGGAATCCTCTTATCCAATCATAAGAGGGCTAACTAGTCGATGTAGTCTTGTAGCCGCTGTTGCATTCTGTTGGTTTTTCACCTCACGATTAAGGTTTTTATCTCACCTTAGATTGGTAAGTATAAGTTAACAGTACAAAATGTGAACTTAGGCCACAATGTCGACTTTTTGAAGAAATGACCTCCCTTGTCCATTACCTAGTCTGCATCATGACCTTCCCCTTTCTTCTCTCTAGTAATCAGAACGGAAAACAGTACCTAGCATTTTACTCAATGTGAGCAACAACTCTGGACATCTACAAAAGCTCGGAATTCCAATTTTGTCACCAGTAGGCCACATCCTATATTGCTAAGCAATAACTGAAAGCTATGCAGGCTACTGATGGGCATTGTAGTGCATAGTCAAAGGCCAACAACTGCTGGTCCCAGTTTTGGTTCCATAATTGCTATATTGGGCATTTGCAATCAAAGTTTGGTTCACACTGGTCAGCCGATTAGATGTGCTCCGTTCTCTGATGGTCATTCCCTTCCTCAATTTATAGTGGTGTTTTGGTGCTATTACCTCCTCTTCCCCCTGCTTTGGTCCTACGTAGATGTAGCTCTGCTGAAAAAATAATTAATCACTGGTAGGGTTGCTACCAGGCCAGTAACCCACCAGCCCCACCAGTAATCTGTCCGAAAGCTAGTGCCGGTATTTAAAAAAAAAAAAGATAATTACCTGCATTGAGCAGCTCTGGATGGGCAGACACCACACCAACCAGCGCATTTATTTAAATAAGGTTTTCTTCCAGCACCACCACTGTACTCGCAGAGCACCCTGAACTCCTCTTCCTGGCATTTGCGTGCCAGTTGCCACCCACTCACACAGGGTCCTGGACTTCTTCAAGACCCTGGTGGCAGGAGCCAAGGGCCCTGTGTGAGTGGGTGGCATCCAGAACTGAACTTTACATAAGTGAATGCACTTGCAGGTGTAACTGCTACCCACCTGGAGCTTACACTATGGGGAGGAGGCACTATTACTACTAGGGCCTCAGTTAAAGTCACTATTAGTACTGGGGTTACTAAGGAGGGCACTATTACTACTGGGACCACTAACGAGGGCACTGTTACTACTGGTCCTCTAATGGGAGAACTATTACTTCTAGGGGCACTATTAGGGGATACTTACTATTGGGGCCACTAGTGGAGGCATTATTACCCCTTTTACCTTGGCCAGTATTTTTTTGTGACAAAGGTGGCAACCCCATTCATCAGGTCTCCAACTGACACGGCAGTGAACCATTCCAATATGAAAGTTGAATGTTTGCCATAATTTCCCATTAAGGGGTCCTTCGCACTTCATTTCAGGATACTTTGGTTACAAACCATGGGGGTATTTAGTATGGTCTGTGGGGCAGAAGTCTGGCGGTAAAGCATCTGTGCAGTTCCAGAACTGAAGACGGTACTTTACCTGCACTTGTTCTTCTCTGCCCTCCAATCCGCCGGTTCCAACCATCTAACATACTTGACACAATCTTCAGGCTACCTAATCCCACAGTGCACTGGAAGTGTTAGACTACTAATGCACTATAACTGCTTTCTGATGACCAGAAGTTATTAGATAATTCCTGCAGCTAAAGGAATCCAGGATTTGCTGTGCTATTGCTTGTCAGACCCATGAGAACCGGTACATACGCAGTACAGAGATGAAGCCGGTGCAGGTTACTTGCACTGCACTGGGAGTCTATCCAGCATACACAGCATGCTCAATGGATCGAATTTGACATGACGTACAGATCTAGCAAGCATTAACCTGACATTAAACACACTATGATAACTACACTGTAATACAATGTTGTAAATCATAATGCATACCTCCCAACTTTTTAACAATGTAGAGAGCGGTAGTACACCCCAGAAAATTTTTGTGAAATTTTTTTATGCAAAGCCATGCCCTCTATTTCCATAATAGGTGCTTTTCAGTGACCTCCTCATAGTAATAACAATAATGCCTCTCATGGACCCATTTAGTAATGATGCTCGATGTAATAATGCCTCACTTGGTCACATTTATTTAAAATACTCCTCATGCCCTGTTTAATAAAAATGCCCCCATTTAATAATAATAATGCCTCAATTGGCCCTATTTATCAATAATGCCCCTCATGCCTCATTCAGTAATTCCACCTCATGGCTTCATTTAATAATCATGCCATACTTGACCCCATGTATTAATAATGACCCTCATGCCCTGTTAAATTTTAAAAAAATTGTAGTAGAGAAAATAAAAAACAGCTATACTCAACTACATCGCTCCTCCAACTCCTGGCCTCTGCAGTCTGCGCTGCTGAACCCTAGTAGACAGACCACATGTGTTTGCCATGTAATATGTACACACGGAAGCACACTGGGGACCAGTGGCACAGACTGCAGAGGTCAGGAGTTGGAGGAGCGATGTATTTGAGTATAGTTGTTTTTTTATTTTCGGAGTGAGGAGGGCATGGGGACATACCTCCTGTCTCTCAGTACTGCAGGACAGCATCCCAAATCCCCAAATCCTGTTTAAAGCCCACTGTAAGAGTGCAATATACAGAATGGCCTGTTGAGCGTATTAGACAGGCATTCTAGCTGCAGAGACGAGAGGTAACACCTGTGGGTGTGTCAGACTCCAAACCGTGGAGGGGTAGTTGGCAGTAATGGCGGTGGCGGTGGCCCCTCACCAGCGGCGGCAACTGCTTACAGTTTAAGAATAAGATCTTGGTTTTGGCAGGTTGGTGGCTACCGTGAGGTCAGGCAGGATAAGATGGTGGTTTGTCAAGTTCGTGACACCAGTCCGTATACAGGCTGAGACATGTGCCAGACCAAAAAATAAAAATGGGAAAAATAAAATAAAAGGGAAATTGTCCCTTCCTCCTGAAGTGTAGTGTGGTACCTCAGTGCAGATGTTAACGTCGCTAGAAGGGACTCCACGAGGCAGTTGAACAATAAAACATTAAAGGATTTATATTCTTGTGAGAGGCTTTTCCCAATAAGCTTGATACAAACTGCATTACTTCTTCTTTGAGGTAGATGAATACAGGTTTGAGTAAAGAAACACACACTCTTTTGCTTAGCTCTACTCTGTATTGATCTCCTGTTCCTCTATTTCCCTTTTTCCTCTATTTCTGACTGTTAATTCTTTGTTTCTTTATCTAGCTTTCTGTCCACATAAACACTCTCTTATGCTCTCTCTCTCTTTTCTCAATACATTCTGGCTTTTGTACTCACACTTTTCTCCTCCCCAACGCACTGGATTTTCTCTCTCTAGCTCTTGTTTCTTGCTTCTTCACCGACGAAATTCCAACTTTAGACTTCTCCAACCCTCACTCCACTTCGCTAGCCAACTGTGTGGAGGGCTGATCTTCCAATTACAGGCTACCTCTTTTCTTACTACCTGGCTAACCACTCCCCAAGTTGTTGCAAGGTGATTAAAGACCCAATGGGAATGGGAGTCTTGTTAGGCTATAGGGCACATAGCGAATTGTAAAGCAGAATAGGCATTGAAACCAATTCAAACAGTTAAAAGCATATACCCACATTTAGGCTACATTCAGATGAACGTATATCGGCTCGGTTTTTACGCCAAGCCGATATACGTTGTCCTTGTGTGCAGTGGGGGGAGGATGGAAGAGCCAGGAGCAGGAACTGAACTCCCACCCCCTCTCTGCCTCCTCTCCGCCCCTCTGCACTATTTGCTATGGAGAGAGGCAGAACAGGGGCGGGGCTAATTCACGGAACTTAGCCCTTCCCCCGTCTCACCTGCTTTCATTGCAAATAGTGCAGAGGGGCGGAGAGGAGGCAGAGAGGGGGCAGGAGCTCAGTTCCTGCTCCTTGCTCTTCCATCCTCCCACTCCCTGCACATGAGGACGACGTATATCGGCTCGGCGTGAAAACCAAGCCGATGTACGTTCGTGGGAATGCAGCCTTAGGAAGTAACCACATAGATTATGTAGTGTACCAAATCTAGGACACTACAGGTGTGGCAGGAGGCAACAGTAAAGTGTCAGTTCCTGCTACACTCAAAGGTGAAGTTGATAGCTCAGCAGAGCTGGAAGTGCAGCAAGCTGAAGGTTCAGTGGGGACCAGTGGAAGCCTCAAGTCTGCCAGGGAGGGTGCCCTGAGACTCCTACCTCATAGTGGAGGCCCGAATCTGACAGGATGACCCTAGACTCCTATCCCATAGTGAAGGCCCGAGTCTGACAGGGAGCATGACCCTAGACTCACACCCTGATTGGGTGCAGATGATGGACTGTGTTGTATGCTGTACATATGTGTGATGCTGTGATGTGGAACAAAACTGACAGGCACCATTTTTAAAAGAAATACAAGTTTCTGGAGCATTTTTACACATGTGGTGCCTATTTCGGACGGAGAGTTCAGCGATCCAAGAAGCGAATAACCCCAACTTGCCACACCACATTAGAGTAAAATATATGAGAGGGAGATGAACATGTGGAATCTCTATGGGTGGAAACATACAATGGGAAAAACAACAATAAAATTATTATGGGGAACTTTAGCTATCCGGATATAAACTTGGAAGCCGAAACCTGTGGATCTCATAAAGGTAACAACTTGCTGTAAATTACTAAAGATAATTACTTTACCCAACTTGTACAGGATCCAACTAGAGGGATGGCCATTCTGGACTTATTATTAACCAATAGAGATGAGCGAACGTACTCGTCCGAGCTTGATACTCGTTCGAGTATTAGCGTGTTCGAGATGCTCGTTACTCGAGACGAGCACCATGTGATGTTCGAGTTACTTTCACTTTCATCTCTGAGACATTAGCGCGCTTTTCTGGCCAATAGAAAGACAGGGAAGGCCTTACAACTTCCTCCTGTGATGTTCCAGCCCTATACCACCCCCCTGCAGTGAGTGGCTGGGGAGATCAGGTGACACCCGAGTATTAAAATCTGCCCCGCCCGCGGCTCGCCACAGATGCATTCTGACAGAGATCAGGGACAGTGCTGCTGATGCTGCTGCTGCTATAGGGAGAGCGTTAGGACTTATTTTAGGCTTGAAGAACCCCAACGGTCCTTCTTAGGGCCACATCTGACCGTGTGCAGTACTGTTGAGGCTGCTGTGAGCAGTGTTGCACAATTTTTTTTTTTTGTATATCGGGCGTGCAGAGCATTGCGTCCTCAGTCTGCAGTCATTGTACAGAGTATAGGGCCAGTAGTGGTGAGGCAGGGACAGTGGGAAAGGTGAAAGAGATATACTGTCTATATAGGCAGTGGGCTTTTTCAAACAAATTTGGGAGCAATACTATCTTTGGGCTGCCTGTGACCGACTTGAGTGTACTGCGTCTCTGCTGGGGGTAGTAGTCCTAATTATTACGCAGCTAAGTGTTACAGCAGGCTTGCGCAAAATTGTTTCCTGGCTCTGCGTTGCCCGTTACATCACTGCCGTCATCCCGTCCAGAGGGAAACAGTCTGCAGTAATTTTACATAGTATAGGGCCAGTACTGGTGAGGCAGGGACAGTGGGAAAGGTGAAAGAGATATACTGTCTATATAGGCAGTGGGCTTTTTCAAACAAATTTGGGAAAAATACTATCTTTGGGCTGCCTGTGACCGTCTTGAGTGTACTGCGTCTCTGCTGGGGGTAGTAGTCCTAATTATTACGCAGCTAAGTGTTACAGCAGGCTTGCGCGAAATTGTTTCCTGGCTCTATGTTGCCCGTTACATCACCGCCGTCATCCCGTCCAGAGGGAAACAGTATACATATATACGCTGTCTACAGTATCTGTCTGCTGTCTCAGCTCAGCCTTTAAAAAAATAGAAGCAAAATACTTAAGGCCTACTAGTGGCCTTTGGACACTTGAATGCTTCTGCGCTGTGAATTCCACTAGCTCAGTCATACGCACCTACGTCTCACTACAGGCTTGCGCAAAATTCTTTCCTGGCTCTGCTGTGCGTTCCGTAAGCGAAGTCAGCCTCCAACCACAGGCCAATAAGCGGCACATTTAATTACAGTGTTCTGTTTCTGCACTACTGGTAATACACCATGCTGATGGGTAGGCCTAGAGGACGTGGACGCAGGCGAGGACGCAGAGGCCCAAGTCAGGGTGTGGGCACAGGCCGAGCTCCTGATCCAGGTGTATCGCAGCCGACTGCTGCAGGATTAGGAGAGAGGCACGTTTCTGGTGTCCCCAGATTAATCTCACAATTAATGGGTCCACGAGGTAGACCTTTATTAGAAAATGAGCAGTGTGAGCAGGTCCTGTCGTGGATGCCAGAAAGTGCATCCAGCAATCTATCGACCACCCAGAGTTCTACGCCGTCCACTGCTGCAACTCTGAATCCTCTGGCTGCTGCTCCTCCTTCCTCCCAGCCTCCTCACTCCATTACAATGACACATTCTGAGGAGCAGGCAGACTCCCAGGAGCTGTTCTCGGGCCCCTGCCCAGAATGGGCAGCAATGGTTCCTCTCCCACCGGAGGAGTTTGTCGTGACCGTTGCTCAACCTTTGGAAAGTTCCCGGGGTCCAGGGGATGAGGCTGGGGACTTCCGGCAACTGTCTCAAGAGCTTTCAGTGGGTGAGGAGGACGACGACGATGAGACACAGTTGTCTATCACTCAGGTAGTAGTAATTGCAGTAAGTCCGAGGGAGGAGCGCACAGAGGATTCGGAGGAAGAGCAGCAGGACAATGAGGTGACTGACCCCACCTGGTTTGCTAAGCCTACTGAGGACAGGTCTTCAGAGGGGGAGGCAAGTGCAGCAGCAGGGCAGGTTGGAAGAGGCAGTGCGGTGGCCAGGGGTAGAGGCAGGGCCAGACCAAATAATCCACCAACTGTTTCCCAAAGCGCCCCCTCGCGCCATGCCACCCTGCAGAGGCCAAGGTGCTCAAAGGTGTGGCAGTTTTTCACTGAGAGTGCAGACGACCGACTAACTGTGGTGTGCAAGGTTTGTCGCGCCAAGATCAGCCGTGGAGCCACCACCACCAGCCTCACCACCACCAGCATGCGCAGACATATGATGGCCAAGCACCCCACAAGGTGGGACGAAGGCCGTTCACCGCCTCCGGTTTGCACCGCTGCCTCTTCCCCTGTGCCCCAACCTGCCACTGAGATCCAACCCCCCACTCAGGACACAGGCACTACCGTCTCCCGGCCTGCACCCACACCCTCACCTCCGCTGTCCTCGGCCCCATCCAGCAATGTCTCTCAGTGCACCATCCAGCCGTCGCTAGCGCAAGTGTTTGAGCGCAAGCGCAAGTACGCCGCCACGCACCCGCACGCTCAAGCGTTAAATGTGCACATAGCCAAATTGATCAGCCTGGAGATGCTGCCGTATAGGCTTGTGGAAACGGAGGCTTTCAAAGGTATGATGGCGGCAGCCCCGCGCTACTCGGTTCCCAGTTGCCACTACTTTTCCCGATGTGCCGTCCCAGCCCTGCACGACCACGACTCCCGCAACATTGTACGCGCTCTCACCAACGCGGTTACTGCCAAGGTCCACTTAACAACGGACACGTGGACAAGCACAGGCGGGCAGGGCCACTATATCTCCCTGATGGCACATTGGGTGAATTTAGTGGAGGCTGGGACCGAGTCAGAGCCTGGGACCGCTCACGTCCTACCCACCCCCAGAATTGCGGGCCCCAGCTCGGTGCTGGTATCTGCGGCGGTGTATGCTTCCTCCACTAAACCACCCTCTTCCTCCTCCTCTTCCTCCTACGCAACCTCTGTCTCGCAATCAAGATGTGTCAGCAGCAGCACGTCGCCAGCAGTCGGTGTCGCGCGGCGTGGCAGCACAGCGGTGGCCAAGCGTCAGCAGGCCGTGCTGAAACTACTCAGCTTAGGAGAGAAGAGGCACACGGCCCACGAACTGCTGCAGGGTCTGACAGAGCAGACTGACCGCTGGCTTTCGCCGCTGAGCCTCCAACCGGGCATGGTCATGTGTGACAACGGCCGTAACCTGGTGGCGGCTCTGCAGCTCGGCAGCCTCACGCACGTGCCATGCCTGGCCCACATCTTTAATTTGGTGGTTCAGCGCTTTCTGAAAAGCTATCCACGCCTGTCAGACCTGCTCGGAAAGGTGCGCCGGCTTAGCGCACATTTCCGCAAGTCCAAGACGGACGCTGCCACCCTGCACACCCTGCAACATCGGTTTAATCTGCCAGTGCACCGACTGCTGTGCGATGTGCCCACACGGTGGAACTCTAAGCTCCACATGTTGGCCAGGCTCTATGAGCAGCGTAGAGCTATAGTGGAATACCAACTCCAACATGGGCGGCGTAGTGGGAGTCAGCCTCCTCAATTCTTTACAGAAGAGTGGGCCTGGTTGGCAGACATCTGCCAGGTCCTTGGAAACTTTGAGGAGTCTACCCAGATGGTGAGCGGTGATGCTGCAATCCTTAGCGTCACCATTCCTCTGCTATGCCTCTTGAGAAGTTCCCTGCAAAGCATAAAGGCAGACGCTTTGCGCTCGGAAACTGAGGAGGGGGAAGACAGTATGTCGCTGGATAGTCAGAGTACCCTCATGTCTATATCTCAGGGCGTTGAGGAGGAGAAGTAGGAGGGGGAGGAGCATGAGGAGGAGGGGGAAGAGACAGCTTGGCCCACTGCTGAGGGTACCCATGCTGCTTGCCTGTCATCCTTTCAGCGTGTATGGCATGAGGAGGAGGACGAGGAGGAGGATCCTGAAAGTGATCTTCCGAGTGAGTACAGCCATGTGTTGCGTACAGGTATCCTGGCACACATGGCTGACTTCATGTTAGGATGCCTTTCTCATGACCCTCGCGTTACACGCATTCTGGCAACTACAGATTACTGGGTGTACACACTGCTGGACCCACGGTATAAGGAGAACCTTTCCACTCTCATACCCGAAGAGGAATGGCGTTCGAGAGTGATGCTATACCACAGGACCCTGGCGGACAAACTGATGGTAAAATTCCCATCCGACAGCGCTAGTGGCAGAAGGCGCAGTTCCGAGGGCCAGGTAGCAGGGGAGGCACGGAGATCAGACACCATGTACAGCACAGGCAGGGGAACACTGTCCAAGGCCTTTGACAGCTTTATGGCTCCCCAGCAAGACTGTGTCACCGCTCCGCAGTCAAGGCTGAGTTGGCGGGAGCACTGTAAAAGGATGGTGAGGGAGTACATAGCCGATTGCACGACCGTCCTCCGTGACGCCTCTGCCCCCTACAACTACTGGGTGTCGAAGCTGGACATGTGGCCTGAACTCGCGCTGTATGCCCTGGAGGTGCTTGCTTGTCCTGCGGCTAGCGTCTTGTCAGAGAGGGTGTTTAGTGCGGCTGGGGGAATCATCACGGATAAGCGTACCCGCCTGTCAACCGACAGTGCCGACAGGCTTACAATCATAAAGATGAACAAAGCCTGGATTTCCCCAGAGTTCTCTTCTCCACCAGCGGACAGCAGCGATACCTAAGCAATACGTAGGCTGCACCCGCGGATGGAAGCATCGTTCTCTATCACCATAAAAAATGGGGACCTTTTAGTTTCATCAATCTGTGTATTATATTCATCCTCCTCCCCCTCTTCCTGCTCCTCCTCCTGAAACCTCACGTAATCACGCCGAATGGGCAATTTTTCTTAGGCCCACAAGGCTCAGTCATATAACTTTTGTAAACAATGTTTATACATTTCAATTCTCAATTCAATAAAGCGTTGAAACTTGAACCTGAACCAATTTTTATTTTAACTGGGCTGCCTACAGGCCTAGTTACAAATTAAGCCACATTAACCAAAGCGATTAATGGGTTTCACCTGCCCTCTTGGTTGGGCATGGGCAATTTTTCTGAGGTACATTTGTACTGTTGGTACACCAATTTTTGGGGGCCCTCGCCTACATTGTAATCCTAGTAATTTTTAGCCCACCTGCATTAAAGCTGACGTTACCTCAGCTGTGCTGGGCACTGCAATGGGATATATTTATGTACCGCCGGTGGGTTCCAGGGAGCCACCCATGCTGTGGGTCCACACGGAGTTGTAACTGCATGTGTACACTTCTAAAGAACCCCAGTCTGACTGGGGCATGCAGTGTGGACCGAAGCCCACCTGCATTAAACCTGACGTTACCTCAGCTGTGATGGGCACTGCAATGGGATATATTTATGTACCGCCGGTGGGTTCCAGGGAGCCACCCATGCTGTGGGTCCACAGGGACTTCATATTAGGGATTTGTACCTGCCAGTGTCTATGTATTAAAAACCCCGGTCAGACTGGGGCATGCAGTGTGGGCCGAAGATCACCTGCATTTAATCGGACGTTACCTCAGCTATGATGGGCAATGCAATGGGATATATTTATGTACCGCCGGTGGCTTCCTGGGACCCACCCATGCTGTCGGTCCACACGGAGTTGTAACTCCATGTGTCCACTTCTAAAGAACCCCAGTCTGACTGGGGCATGCAGTGTGGGCCGAAGACCACCTGCATTAAACTTGATGTTACCTCAGCTGTGATGGGCAATGCAATGGGATATATTTATGTACCGCCGGTGGGTTCCAGGGAGCCACCCATGCTGTGGGTCCACAGGGACTTCACCTTAGGGATTTGTACCTGCCAGTGTCTATGTATTAAAAACCCCGGTCAGACTGGGGCATGCAGTGTGGGCCGAAGACCACCTGCATTTAATCGGACGTTACCTCAGCTGTGCTGGGCACTGCAATGGGATACATTTATGTACAGCCGGTGGGTTCCAGGGAGCCACCCATGCTGTGGGTGCACACGGAATTCCCATTGCGGAGTTGTACCTGCCTGTGACTATTTATAAAAAACCCCGGTCTGACTGGGGCATGCAGACACCTTGACAGAATGAATAGTGTGTGGCACATGGGTTCCCCATTGCTATGCCCATGTTTGCAGCTCCAGATGGAGGTGGCACAGGATTGGATTTCTCATTGCTTCTGTACAGCATTGTGGGCTATTGCCCCGCCCCTTTTAAAGAGGGTCGCTGCCTGGTTGTGCCAACCCTCTGCAGTGTGTGCCTGCGGTTCCTCCTCATGGCAGACGCACTTATAAATAGACATGAGGGTGGTGTGGCTATGAGGCCAGCGTGTGGCATGAGGGCAGCTGAAGGCTGCGCAGGGACACTTTGGTGTGCGCTGTGGACACTGGGTCGTGCGGGGGGGTTGGGCAGCATGTAACCCAGGAGAAGTGGCAGCGGAGTGTCATGCAGGCAGTGATTGTGCTTTGTTGGAGGTAGTGTGGTGCTTAGTTAAGGTATGCCTTGCTAATGAGGGCTTTTCAGAAGTTAAAATTGTTGGGAGGGGGGGGGCCCACTCTTGCCGCTATTGTGGCTTAATAGTGGGACCTGGGAACTTGAGATGCAGCCCAACATGTAGCCCCTCGCCTGCCCTATCCGTTTCTGTGTCGTTCCCATCACTTTCTTGAATTTCCCAGATTTTCACAAATGAAAACCTTAGCGAGCATCGGCGATATACAAAAATGCTCGAGTCGCCCATTGACTTCAATGGGGTTCGTTACTCGAAACGAACCCTCGAGCATCGCGAAAATTTCGTCTCGAGTAACGAGCACCCGAGCATTTTGGTGCTCGCTCATCTCTATTAACCAACAGACCTGACTGAATAACAGGGGTGCAGGTTGGTGGGGGAACCTGGGAAATAGTAAACATAATATAATTAATTTTAACTTGTCTTTCAAGAGAGAGTTTTATAGGGGAGCTACGAAAATACTAAACTTTAGGGAAGCCAAGTTCTATCAGCTTAGTGATGCCCTAAACCTTACTGACTGGGACAATGTCCTCAAAAACAAGAGTACAAACAATAAATGGGAAATGTTTAAAAACATCCTAATTACTTACTGTGAGCGGTTTATACCTTGCTGGAATAAAAGACTTAAGACTCCTTAGGGTGATATCGCCCTCGTCATCCATGTGAAGGCCCCGTGGATGTGAGGAGTTTTCATGTGAAAACAGCCTCCCACCACTGTGGGGTTAAAGGCAGAGGATCACAGAATTCTCCCATTGTTTTTAATAGGGCCGGTCCCATTGAAAACAATGGGGCTGTAAGCTGCAATCTCGCAACTATACAAGACATGCTGTGATTTGTTTCCTGCATACCATCGCATTGCAGTGCAATGCAAGAAAACAACGCTAGTGTGTTCATACCCATTCAAAATAATGTGGTTCATATTTGTGGGAGTTTTGTGTGTCTCGCAAAGCACAGATCTCCCACGATTTTCCTGCCAGTGTAATAGGAAGCCTTAGTAATAGGAAAAAAACAGTGTGGCTTAATAAAGGTGTAAAGGGTGCAATCAGATAAAAGCAGCAGAAATGGAGACAGAGAGACTTATTTCGAAGGGGAATAAAACTAACCCTAAACGGTTCTTCAACTATATAAATAGTAAAAAGATTAATACTGAAAGTGCTGGCCCTTTAATAAATAATGTAGGAGAAATTGTAGAGGGTGATGAGGAGAAAACAAATCTATAGAAAGAGCTCTTTCTCTAGTGTATTCACAGAGGAACATGAAATGTCAAATGTGATGCAGACTGATAAAGTAAACTCTCCACTAAATGTCACCAGACTTAAAAAGATTAAAATAGAGAAATCGCCGGGTTGTGATGGCTTACACCCCTGGGTTTTAAGGAAATTGAGTAATGTCACTCATATTTTTCATATTTAAGGACTCTATAGTGACAGGGTGTATACCAATGGATTAGCGCATAGCCAATGTGTTTTTGATATTCAAAAAGAAGTGAACCTGTAAACTACATGCTGGTAAATGTAACTTTTATTGTGGGTAAAATGTGTGAAGGGTTTCTAAGAGATGCCATCCTGGAGAGCCTCGAGGAAAGTAGCTGTATAACTCTATATCAGCATGCGTTTATGAGAGATCAGTCCTGTTCAACCATCCTGATCAGCTTCTACGAGGAGGTAAGTTCTAGACCGGACTATTAAGTCACTGGATCTTATGTATCTGGACTTGTCTAAAGTATTTGATACTGTGCCGCATAAAAGGTTGGTATATAAGATGAGAATGCTTGGTCTGGGGGAGAATGTGTGTAAGTGAGTAAGTAACTGGACAGTGATAAGAAGCAGAGGGGGGTTATAAATGGTACATAGTCTGATTGGGTCACCATTACTAATGGGGTACCACAGGGGGCAGTATTGGAGGGGGTTACTTGTGGGGTACCACAGGGGGCAGTATTGGAGAGGTTACTAGTGGGGTACCACAGGGGGCAGTATTGGAGGGAGTTACTAGTGGGGTACCACAGGGGGCAGTATTGGAGGGAATTAATAGTGGGGTACCACAGGGGGCAGTATTGGAGGGAGTTACTAGTGGGGTACCACAGGGGGCAGTATTGGAGGGAGTTACTAGTGGGGTACCACAGGGGGCAGTATTGGGGGGAGTTACTAGTGGGGTATCACAGGGGGCAGTATTGGAGGGAGTTACTAGTGGGGTACCACAGGGGGCAGTGTTGAACCCTATTCTTTTTAATATATTTATTAATGACCTGGTAGAAGGACTGTTCAGTATAAATACTAATAATTGCAGATGACACAAAACTATGTAAAAATATTAACACAAGAGAGGACAGAATGTAGTTACATATAGATCTGTATACGGTTACAAGAGGACCTGGATGAGTTGGGGGCAGAAAAGGGGTAAATGAGGTGTAACACTGATAAATGTAAGGTTCTGCACATGGGCAGGAAATACATATCACCGTTACACACTAAATGGGAACCGACTGGGGAACACTGACATGGAGAAGGACTTGGGGATTTAGTTATCTATAAGCTTAAATTGGAACAACCGGTGTCAGGCAGCTGCTGCCAAGGCAAATAGGATCATGGGTGCATCAGAAGAGGTCTAGGGGCACATGATGAGAACATTGTTCTTCCTCTTTACAAGTCACTGGTCAGCCCACACATGGGATATTGTGGACAGTTTTAGGCACCAGTACTCAAGGAGGACATATCAGAGCTTGAGCAGGTACAAAGGCGGGCAACTGAAGTAATAAATGGAATGGGTGGACTACAATACCCAGAGAGGTTACCAAAATTGGGGTAATCTAGTTTAGAAAAAAGACAACTGAGGAGTGACCTAATAACTATGCATAAATATATCAGGGGACAATACAGAGATCTCTCCCATCATCTATTTATACCCAGGACTGTGACTGTAACAAGGGGGAATCCTCTACATCTAAAGGAAGGAAGGTTTGTACACGACACAGAAGGGGGTTCTCTACTGTAAAAGCAGTGAGACCATAGAGCTTTCTTCCTGAGAACGTGGTGATGGAGAACTCACTAGAAGAATACAAGAGAGCCTGGGAGTCTTTTTTGAGTGATACAATATTGTATGTTATAATCATTAATAACTTCCAAATGGTTGATGATCCAGGGAATATTCTGATTTCCAGGATTGACATTGGATAATAGGCTGAACAGGATGGCACATGTCCTTTTTTTTCAGCCTTACATACTATTTTACTATCGGTAATACTTCTGCTTCTCCTCTGTTTGGAAAGGGTGAGGTGTTTAAAGAAATTAATCAAGCAAGAAAATAAGATTTGGTTTTGTGGCTGGATATTCCCCTCCCGCTCACAATGGTTACTAACCTCAGCTCAATGATGTGTAATCAGGCACTCAGGCATTTACCAGCTTGATATTTCTGCCAACAGGTGAAGTCATTGAAGGAATGTAGTGATGGGATTTGTTTGGTAAACACACCTCTTGCTCAAACACTATATAAAGCAGGTGGGATTGCCTGCCGGTCAGGAGTCCCAGATGATATCCTGACAGGCGCACAGTGTCAGTTCTCATTCTGTATGTAAGCTCTGTGCACAGTACTCTACTACTTCTTCATTCCATTCCTCTCAGGTGTAATTCACAGTGTCTTATATGGATGTAATACTTCTTCTTATGTAGATCAAATGCAGTATATCTATCTATATCATATCTATCTGTTAAAATCTTTTTCTCATTCTTTATCCTATGCATGTCATCTCTCTCTTTCTTTCTTCTCTTCTTTCTTTCTTCTATTTATCTATCTATTTCACATCTATCTATTAAAATCTTTTTGTCATTTTATCTCCTATTTATGTCATCTCTCTCTTTCTTTCTTCAATTTATCTATCCATTTCATATCTAGCTACCTTCACCTGTCTCTCATATCTATCTATCTATCTATCTATCTATCTATCTATCTATCTATCTATCTATCCATCTATCTCATATCTATCTATCTCATATCTATCTATCTATCTATCTATCTATCTATCTATCTATCTATCTATCTATCCATCTATCTCATATCTATCTATCTATCTATCTATCTATCTATCTATCTATCCATCTATCTCATATCTATCTATCTCATATCTATCTATCTCATATCTAGCTACCTTCACCTGTCTCTCATATCTATCTATCTATCTATCTATCCATCTATCTCATATCTATCTATCTATCTATCTATCTATCTATCTCATATCTATCTATCTCATATCTATCTATTTATCTATCTATCTATCTCTCTATCTCATATCTATCTCTCTCATATCTATCTATCTATCTATTTATCTATCTATCTATCTATCTATCTCTCTATCTCATATCTATCTATCTCATATCTATCTATCTATCTCATATCTATCTATCTATATACTATCTATCTATCTATCTATCTATCTCATATCTATCTATCTCTCTCATATCTATCTATCTCATATCTATCTATCTATCTATCTATCTATCTATCTATCTATCTATCTATCCATCTATCTATCTCATATCTATCTATCTATCTATATACTATCTATCTATCTATCTATATACTATCTATCTATCTATCTATCTATCTCATATCTATCTATCTATCTATCTCATATCTATCTATTTAAATCTTTTTGTCATTCTAATTCCTATGTCATCTCTCTTTTCTTTCTTTCTCTTTCTTTCTTTCTTTCTTCTATTTATCTATCTATTTCATATCTAGCTACCTTCGCCTGTCTCTCATATCTATCTATCTATCTATCTATCTATCTATCTATCTATCTATCTATCTATCTATCATCTATCTCATATCTATCTATCAATCTATCTCATATCTATCTATCTATCTATCTATCTATCCATCTATCTCATATCTATCTATCTATCTATCTATCTATCTCATATCTATCTATCTCCTATCTATCTATCTATCTATCTCATATCTATCTATCTATCTATCTATCTATCTATCTATCTATCTCTCTATCTATCTATCTCATATCTATCTATCTATCTCATATCTATCTATATACTATCTCATATCTATCTATCTCTCTCTCTAAATATATCTATCTCGCTATCTATCTCCATATATATAAATGTCTTTATCTATCTATCTCGCTATCTATCTATCTCATATCTATCTATGTATATACTATCTCATATCTATCTATCTCATATCTATCTATCTCATATCTATCTATTTAAATCTTTTTGTCATTCTAATTCCTATGTCATCTCTCTTTTCTTTCTTTCTCTTTCTTTCTTTCTTCTATTTATCTATCTATTTCATATCTAGCTACCTTCGCCTGTTTCTCATATCTATCTATCTATCTATCTATCTATCTATCTATCTATCTATCTATCTATCTATCTATCCATCTATCCTTCCTACAGATGCCTATTTAATTGTGCTTAATTCAAATAACCCTGATTGGTTTTTAGAACACTCAGAGCTCCATTTTTCTAATAAGGAGTTCTAAATCCCCAACTTCTCTTCCCACATCCACCACTAGGGGGAACTCACTGCAATTCCTAGTGAATTCTGCTATAAGTCCCCATAGAGTGGCTCCTTCTAGTGGTTTCAGAAAGAATGTATTCATTATCTTATAATAGTGAAAGTGATTCCTCTTCTTGTTGGTGATTATCGTGCTGAGTCTCCTTAATAAAGTTGCCCGTCCTCTTGTTGCCGTGTGCGCTGTTATTTCCTATAGGTTCACATGTTATACGTGTGTGAATAGAGCATACTAATAACACAACATGCACTACTACTATCATCCTGCGTCGCCTGTAATCCCCAATATCCATCCTACAGCAGGTCAGGTGTTGCATTATGATAATGGCAGTAAGGTGGAGTTAATATGTGGGGGTGGGACCTTTGGGGCTGGTTACCTGTAGAGGAGGTGCTTATCCCAACACCGGATGTTAAAGTCGTAGGAAGACGCTGAGGCCGCATTACTATTTAATTCCTAGAACCATTCAAACTGAACGATGAGTAAGTGCCGTGCGGATATAGCGCATAAATATTGTTGTTTGTCTTTATGTGAAGTTATAACATGATCGGCGGAGAAGCGGCGGTTTTGGCCGCAGGTACGTTGTGATGGCCTGCTCCTCACAACATAAATACCGCAGATGGAAATCTGCATATAGTGAGATATCACTTGGGGGATTATGGTCACCGCCAGGCCATAACAATGCAATCATACCAGGACGCACACCACGGAAGTACTGTTTGTCGGAAGACGGCCATCTTACTGTTCAGAAGTGCAGCTTTATTTCGTATTACAGACAGGAACTATTGGGGGTGTAGATGTAGTAGTCCCGTATGGGTCCGGGTGACTGAGGGAGTCCAAAGACCGCTCTGCCATATAAGAAGACACCAGTATTACAGATGGTTCTGGATTAAATTTGGGGGCTGTAATCTGATGTTAATGTAGGGTGTCTAGACTAGTGTCTGATTAATATAGGGGGACTGAGTTTATTTAACCCCTTGAGTGGCGGGTTTCCTACCACACTGTCGTGCCCACCAGGGCAGGTTTTTTAAAATGGTCTAATCATTGAATTTCAACTAATTTTGCAGTTGCGTCTCAAGAGCCATAACGTTTTCATTTTTCCATTGACATGGCCATATAAGGGCTTGTTTTTTGCGGGACAAGTTGTGATTTTTTAAACAGGGGGGAGAAAAAAAGAAATGGGGAAAAAAGAAAGAAAGGGGCCATGTCATTAAGGGGTTAAATAATGCATTAACTTCCTTCTCTGGGTCATTACGACGCATGGATACCACATGTGTGATTGTATTTTTGATTTTTTTACAAAGTAAAGGGAGACAAGTGTTTTTATAATTTTTTTTATAATTTTTTAACTTTTTTTTTTTAAATTTTTTTTTTGTCCCTTTAGGGGACTTCCACAGGGACCCATCAGGATCCCTGATCACATTCCGGGGGTCCGATGGTGACAGCCCTTTACATGCTACAGTGACAGCCCTTTACATGCTGCAGTCACATAGACTGCAGCATGTAAAGGGTTAACACAGCAGAGATCGGAGGTTTTCTCTGATCTCTGCTGTAAGAGCTAGTACCTAGCTGTCCTCTGACAGCTAACAACCAGCTCTCCCTGCCACCGAGACCATGGGCTTGCTTCTGACAAGCCGATGGTCTCTATGGCAACCTGTAAACAAAGCAGGAGATTGCCGACATATCGGCAATATCTTCTGCTGGTTTTTCAAAGCCCTTGCTTTGTTCTCTGTGGGTCTGTGCAGGCAGAGCACACTGTCACATCTTGTGGCATTGTGCTCTGCAGCTCCCATAGTGATACATAGCCCGGAAATCTTCCGGGCTATGTTGCTATGAGCAGTGGAGCTCGTCCCGGAAATTTTCCGGGCGTGCCACTCAAGGGGTTAAAGGGGTTGTGCAAAGTTATACAACTGTCGCCTACCCACAGAATAAGGGATACGTTTATGATCAGAAGAGGTTTGACCCATGGGAACCACTGATCATGAGATTGGGGGCCTGGTTGGTTCTTGAGTGAATGGAGCTGAGGTCACGCGGGTGCTCCGCTACTCCATTCACTACAATGACAGAGCCAGAGATTGCTGGGCTTGAACTCGGTAATTTCTGGCACTGTTTTGGAAGTGAATAGAGTGGGGTTGCGTCTGCCACCTAGTAGTCAGATCCCCACGATCATGGCACACACCCATTTACGTTATTGGTTTGGAGTCTAAAATCCATTCAGGGGTCGAATATTAATTCAGGGGGTCTGAATATATTTAGTTACACCCTTTTAAAGAAGTTACACCCCTCAAAATGGCCACAGAAATTTTTGCAACTATCTGCTGCTTGAGTGTCACCCTGTAAAGACGTCTTTATGAATATGGCAAGACTTGGACTGGTAATTGCCCCTACAGAGCATATGCCTGGTGGGCTGCTCTTGTGGGTCGGTCAGTGGTCCATCCTGGAGCCTAAAACAGGAGTCCACAAATTCTCTACCTAATTGGCCTCCATCCTCTATTTATTGAGCTGTGGAAGCCACGAGGCCCATTATACCCATTTTACCACATCACCACCTCTGCAGCCTACCAGAAAGTTGTAGCTATTGACTAAATTTGCGTCTTCCAATTAGACATCAGAGGATAACAATCACAGGTGCCCCCTTGGCTTAACTCCACTATTTGGCACCATTTATTGACTCTAAAAAAGCCAGCTAGCTTAATGGCTCCGGGGCCCCACAACTACAGTATAAAACACTGATTAGCAAAATCTGTGCCCATCTGGTTTGGAGACTCCATACAGGTGCAGCGTCCCATAGGGTGACCCCGGACACATGGCATATGCTGAGGAGCTGGGAGGGCAAGATGCTGGCTTGTCACGGCGGCACTTATCACGCTCTCTCCCGGAGGGACACACGCAACCAAGGCCAGGGCAGTGCTGGGCCTTTTCTGGACACCCCTAGGATGCACAATAGATGGTAGAACCGGGAAAGAGTTGTCACGGGTCACGCCACCGTTCTGGTACCCACCGACATGAACATCAGTGGGAAAATAATTGAGCCACAGACAGTGATAGAGTTCCTCAGGACCCTGGGAACGGTCAGGGCCTGGAACAACTTTACTTAACGTAACTTCAGCAATACAAAAGGCACAGATTACAGATTTGAGAAGTGCAGGAACTAGATAAGCTAGAGTACCTACACACTGCAGACCCAGACTTCAGGACACCTGTGTGTGACTAAATAAAGACACGTACCTTCCACTACGCAGGACCCAGACTTCAGGACGGTGGAGTATAAACAATGAAAGTAGAGCATCTCCACCTGACAGTCCCATACTACAGGATGCTCGGCTGTGAAACAATTATGAATGAGTACCTCTGCACTAGGCCTTGGAAGAATGCACTCGCTTGCTGCTCACTCTCTCTCTCTATTTGGGGGCTCACTCTTTATAGAAGCAGGCACTCCAGGAATTCTCTTCTCCATCTTCAACACTTGAGGACTGAAGGTGCCCCCATGTGCCTCTGTGCTTTATTCTATCAGCTCCAGAAGCTGGACCTGAACTCCTTTCCCCCTCTAAAGCACTCACATTTACAGCCTCCCTCATAGCATGTGACAGGACCTAAATTGATACATTTGTCAGACAGTCAGCTCACACCAGACATTAACCTCTCATTGGCTGCAGCTGTGCAATACACATAACAGAATGACAAGACAGTTTTGCACAGAGCATCTACATAAGACACATATGACAAATTACTACTGAGGGGGGCTTATTATTACTGAGGTAGGGTTAATATTTCTGAGGGGGGTAATATTTCTTAGGGGAGGGGTAATATTTCTGAGGGGGGTTAATATTATTACTGAGGGGGGTCAATGTTGCTGTGGGGGTTAATATTACTGGGAGGGTTAATATTACCGAGGGGGGTTAATAATACTATGGGAAGGCTAATATTGCTGAGGGGGATATTACTGTCAGGTTATTACTACTGAGGGGGCTAATATTATTACTGTGGGGGTCACTATTACTACTGGGGCCACTGTGGGGTACCCTGTTACTATTGGGGCCACTGTGGGGTACCCTGTTACTACTGGGGCCACTGTGGGCGTCGCTATTACTACTGGGGCCATTGTGGGGGGTCGCTATTACTACTGGGGCCACTGTGGGGGTTGCTATTACTACTGGGGCCATTGTGGAGGTCGCTATTACTACTGGGGCCACTGTGGGGGTCGCTTTTATTATGGGGGCCACTGTGGGGGTCGCTATTACTACTGGGGCCACTGTGGGGGTTGCTATTACTAATTGGGCCACTGTGGCGGTCGCTATTACTAATTGGGCCACTGTGGGGGTTGCTTTTACTAATTGGGCCACTGTGGGGGTCGCTATTACTAATTGGGCTACTGTGGGGGTCACTATTTTTACTGGGGCCACTATGAGTGAAACTATTTTTACTGGGGCCACTATAAGAGTTACTATGACTACTGCGACCACTATAGGGGTAACTATTAGGGCTCATTCACACGGGCATAATCATATTTCGGTCGCACAAATACGCTGCGTATTTGCGCAATCGGAAATCGCTTATGCCTGCATATTTGGGCACGCAAAAAAGAGCGATGATGGGCCCACTGAGATGGTGCGCAAATATGCAGTGCATACACTGGTTTCCTGCACATTCACCACGTATTTGCGCGGCCCATTCACTTCAATGGTCTATTGGGGTGTGTAGTATGTAACAAATATGTCACGCTATGTGAAAATATACATCATGTGAATGAACTCATTGAAATCAGTGGCTTCTATTCACTGCATATGATGTACGCAAATACGCTTGTGTGAACGAGCCCTTACTTTACTGTCTTACAATCAGCCCTTTAAAGGTCACCATAAGCCTGATGTGGCCCTCGGTGAAAATGAGTTTGACACCCCTGACATAAGACACACATGTAAGACATTATGGAGGGAGCCAGGAAAGCATGTACTGGGCTACTACACAGGCACCTCCTGTCACACCAAAAAGAGCCGGAAGAGGAGAAGAGCGCACCAGTACAGGCCGCAGTACAGAAAGGGCCTGATGAAAGTGAGTACAACGCTCAGCTATCTACGGGAGTCCCATAGAGATAAATGGAGCGGTGGCAGACAAGCGTGGCCGCTGCTCCATTCAGATGCTGTCCTGTATGCACATAACTGACATATAGGAGCATCTATTATATGTGATTGATATTCTGTATCTCTATTATCTCTTGATCCGTTTTTACTAGATCTGTCTCTTCCTGTGCAAGAAACAAGTCCAGACAGTCGGGTATGGCCAGCAATCATATCACAAGGTAAGAACTGTGGTCCCTTCTCCTTCCTGAGGAGTTATAGGGACCCTGTATTACTATACAGAGGCTTATATGGAGGGTTGTAGAACACAGGCGAGGTTCTAAATCTTTGGATGTCACTAGAGTGGTTACAGCTGTCCTTCCCATCACCCATGTGCGAGTTCCATGTGACAACCCATGGATAAATGGTTGTGTTATGTCTTTACAACGACCTTCAGGTTTCAAGACAATATCCTGTTCCAGGACAGGAGGGGGAGAAGATTATATTACCTGCAGTTGTTCTTCTCTGCCGCCCCTCCGATATACCAGGTTTGGGCCCTGCTTTCAGCCGTCCAAGATGTCTGCAGCTGTTCTATGTTCAGTGGCGGTTTGACCACTGGGACTCCCACTGATCCTGAGAATGGGGGCCCGGTTGGCATTCGAGTGAATGGAGCAGAGGCTGTGTGGGTACACCACTACTCCATTCACTTCAATAACAGTGCCAGAAATTGACAAAGCACTTCAACTCGGTAATTTCTAGTGCTGTTATCAAAGTAAATGGAATGGTGTCATACCCGCTCAACCTCCATCCTATACACTCAGGGATTGATGGGACCGGGTTCACGAAACAAAGTTCATTTTGTCCCACCTTAAAGGGGTTGTCCTGCGGCAGCAAGTGGGTCTATACACTTCTGTATGGCCATATTAATGCACTTTGTAATGTACATTGTGCATTAATTATGAGCCATACAGAAGTTATAAGAAGTTTTTCACTTACCTGCTCCGTTGCTGGCGTCCTCGTCTCCATGGTTGCCGTCTAATTTTCGCCGTCTAATGGCCAAATTAGACGCGCTTGCGCAGTCCGGGTCTTCTTCTCAATGGGGCTCCGTGTAGCTCTGTGTAGCTCCGCCCCGTCACGTGCCGATTCCAGCCAATCAGGAGGCTGGAATCGGCAATGGACCGCACAGAAGCCCTGCGGTCCACGGAGGGAGAAGATGCCGGCGGCCATCTTCACCGGGTAAGTAAGAAGTCACCGGAGCGCGGGGATTCAGGTAAGCGCTGTCCGGTGATCTTTTTTAACCCCTGCATCGGGGTTGTCTCGCGCCGAACGGGGGGGGGGTTGAAAAAAAAACAAAACCCGTTTCGGCGCGGGACAACCCCTTTAATCACTAGAATGCCCCCCAGTTCCTGTCTGCAGGTATACTCACAAGCCTTCAAAGAGCCCTCATAAACAAATGATTATCACTACAGGAGTGTGTGAGAATTCTTATGTGAGGATTCTTCCTGCTTTATTTCTTTAACATGTGCAAATCACAGATAATGGAGTTTCGGTTTTATTACAACCTTGCTCACCTCTAACTCACAAATATCTCAGAGTCCTTAAAAACCTTATCCTTAATTAAACAGACTTAATTCAATTAAAAACAACTGTGATTTAACCCCTTGGTAACTCTTCTCTGAACTTGAATTTTGTCGATGTCTTTTTTAAAGTAGGGTGCCCAGAACTGGACATAGTATTCTAGATGAGGTCTGACTAAGGAAGAGTGGAGGGGGATAATGACCTCACGTGATCTAGACTCTATGCTTCCCTTAATACATCCCAGAATTGTGTTTGCCTTTTTTGCTGCTGCATCACATTGTTGACTCACGTTCAGTCTGTGGTCGATTAGTATACCCAAGTCTTTTTTACCTTTGCTGCTGTTTAACTCAATTCCTCCCATTCTGTATGTGCCTTTGTCATTTTTCTTGCCCAGATGTAGAACCTTGCATTTTTCCTTGTTAAACACCATTCTGTTAGTTGCCGCCCACTGTGCAAGCTTGTCAAGATCTTTTTGAATCCTTTCGCTCTCTTCTCTAGTGTTAGTTATCTCTCCTATCCTTGTGTTTGATCAGTTTCCCCTCAATGGCCTCCTCCAGACCATTTACAGAGCTTTGTGGTGAGACATTCTTCCAAGTGAATGTGCAGCCATTTATGACCACTCTTTGAGTACGATCAGTCAGCCAGTTGTGAATCCAACTAAGAGTTGGCTTGTCGATACCATTTTTGGTCATTTTTTCAATAAGAATGGTATCTCCAGAAGTCTCAAAGAGATAAATGGAGTAGCGACAGACAAGCGTAGCCACTGCTTCATTCAGGTGCTGTCCTGGATGCACACAAGTGACATAAAGGAACATTTATTATATGTGAATGATATTCTGTATCTCTGTTATCTTTTGATTTTTTACTAGATCTGCCTTTCCCAGTGCAAGAAACAAGTCCAGACAGTCGGACATTGCCAGTAATCTTATCACAAGGTAAGAACTGTGGTCCCTTCTCCTGTCTGAGGAGTTATAGGGGCCGCATATTACTACACAAAGGCGTCTATGGAGGGTAGCAAAACACAGGCAAGGTTCTATATCTTTGGATGCCACTTGACCACTTGGAGTAGTTACAGCTGTCCTTCCCTATTACCCATGTGTGAGCTCCCCTCTAGTCCTTCCACGGAATTTTGTCCCCATACTGGAAGGTTGCTTTAATTCATTTTAAATGGTGGTGGGCTACGGATGAGGTGCAATGATTTGTTTGAAGCAAATCAGGCCACACACCATTAGGTATCCCTTTTACATGTTTTCTTGAGTCCTCCATAAGTTTTAAGGAGGCCACAGCCAAGCAAAACTACTACTACAACTAGTACTCAGTGGTGGATTAAGTCAACCACAGGTCCTAAGGTGTTTCCCACACTTGCCCCCTCCCTCTTCCCCACTCCCACCTTCTCAAAGTGCTGTATTCCTACATACTGATAGTATCCAATGATCTCTGACTATATAGGTACATATCCTCCTGACAAGGGAAATGGTAACACACAGCTATCAATTAGGCATGGACTACACAGACTTTTTACATACTTTTGGTAGAACACAACTATTTACTATAATAGACATGTCAGAAGAGGTGACAGCTCCTCTATAACTACACTGATCACAGGTGAGATCTTCTATGATTTTAGATGTTCTCTTTCCTTTTTTTCTCCATCTGACCCAGAGCTTCCTGATGACTTCTCCTGACTGCAGAATGCACTATTGAGACATCTTTGGCCTATCACTTCTGCAGCTCTTCTCAGTCTCTATAGCAACATGAATGACATTAGACCCCAATCAGACCCCTAAATAAATTCAGCCCCCACACCAGCCCCTATAATAAATAAAAGCTACAAAATAAATACAGACTCCTGACAGACCCTCTAAATAAATAAAGATCCCAGACTAGATCTTCTAAATAAAAGTAAAACCCATCCCAAACTCCTAAATAATTTTAAAGCCCAGACTAGACTCCTTAATTAATACAGACCACAAAGCAGACCCGCTAAACTAATACAGATCTGAGAGCAGCACCTCATACATAGAAGATTACACTCTCCTACTCTCTAGAGCCTTGCTGCTTTGCCCTTGTGCTTCAGAACCTGCACACATATAATCATGTGACCATATCTGTGTAGGTCCTTCTCTAATAACAGGTCTGCACACATTTGCTTCAGATAACAGGAATAAGCAGGCCAACACCTTGATATAGAGTAGTATACACAAATTTAGGTCGATATATGCTGAAATGAGACTTACTCGGTACCTAGCGGGGTTCTTGATATGGGATTCAACCCACTAGCACCTCAGAGTCCTAGTCGGTGTTGAAATTCTCCAGTAATCCCAGGGTCTTGCAAGAATCCAGGTTAAAATATCAAGGAGAGTGCCTGGGCAATGCTGCCCAAATTTCCAAAGATGGGCGCAATGTAGTAGTATTAGAGAATGCAAAATAAGTCTCTGTGCTCGCTGCGCCAAGACTTATAGCACTACTGGAGTTAATTGTAAAGAAATATTAATTCTAATAACATCAATTTGCATATAATGCAAATTAAGAAATGTTTAAAAGTCGCCAGGCAGGTAGAGTAAAATGATGAACACATTTCGGCGCCAGGGTGACACCACAACAGCATCTAGCGTCCTCATGTGAACACAACACAGTAAGATGAATTACTTTCATGTAGATTATATATGTAACATTCATTTTTGAAGTACTTTATGCCTGAAGAAGTCGCCTCCTGTTGTGCCGAAAGGCGTTCAGTACTTTACTCTACACTTTACACATTTGCTTCATGACTTACTTGTAGAGATATAGTCATGTGACCACATCTCTGTAGGTCCTTCTATAATGACAGGCCTGCACACATTTGCTTCAGGACTTACTTGTACAGATATAGTCATGTGACCATATACGTGCAGGTCCTGCACTTAATTGAACTTTCAGGGTCACTGCACATCGCAGTTTTTACAGTAACTATTGTCAAAAAAGGGACAAAACTGCATTAAATTTTATAGTATATCATATTATAATTCTCCACTGCTAATACTTTTACTAAAGACTATTTTTTATTCAGCTAAGCACCACATAAGCCACCAACATAGTGGCAGAAGAAGCAGCGACTGCACCCCAGGGTATGTGCAAGATGTCCGACTACCTGCCAGACCACATCAATTTTTGGCACCAGGTCAGTAACCTTATGACAGATACCCAAGTATGAAAATCCAAATCCTTCACAGTTAGCTCATCCAGTTCAACTACATGCTCAGCTGCTAATGTTCACCAAAGACTACTCAAATAGTACAACAGACACTATAACTAACATAAGTTTTTGTATTCCTCTGTTTTAGGGTCACAGAATGTTCTGGAAGGATTATCGTACCCCATACAGGATACGAATACAAATACCATGGATATTCGGTAGTGCCCGTCCTGTTGCGTAGTCATGGGTTCCACAAGCCTTTAAGCTGCCTGAAGCGAAGTATGAAATGGTGCCCTCCCCTGCAAAAACACACACATATTACAGACATTGAACCATTGGGACTTGTCTGAAGTGACAGAGTAATACTTCCCCAGTAGTAATAGTACCCTAGTAGTAGCCCCTAGAGTAAGTGTCCACATTAGTGGCCCCAGTAGTAATGATGACCTCCCTAATGGCCCCAGTAGTTATAGTGATAACGTTAGCGGCTCTAGTAGTAATAGTGACCCATTAAGGGGCCCAGTAGTAATAATGACCCCTGTTAGTGGCCCCAATAGTAATAATGACCCCTTTAGTGGTCCCAGTAGTAATAGTGACGTCCATATTGGCCGCAGTAGTAATAGTAACCTGTTAAAGGGCTCCACTAGTAATAGTATCCCTGTTAGTGGCCCCAGTAGCAATAGTGACCCCCATTAGTGGCCCCAGTAGAAATATTGACTCTGTAGTAGCCCTAGTAGTAATAGTGACCCCCATAGTGGCCCCAGTAGTAATAGCAAGCCCATAGGGGCCCCAGTAGTAATAGTGACCCCCATAGTGGCCCCAGTAGTAATAGTAGTAATTAGCTTTCCTAAAAAAATGATGTGGCTTGTCGGGAGGGGGCATAGGCGCCAGGACAGACAGATTTATGTCACATTTTGTCTAAAAAAATGGCATAAATTGTACCAGAAATGTACGTTTGGTCGGACCTGCTGTACATTTCTGTGTAGGCGCTCAGAGGTGCCGAGATCTACCTCAAACATAAAGAGCTGTTCCTCTCTATGTATTAGGTGTGTCGTGTGCCGTGGGAATTATAAGAAGACTGCCACTGGAAGTGCCGCCCTTATTAAAGTGTTGAGTGTCTACCGAGTCACGTCAGCCTGCCGGGCAACTACAGAGGCTGCAGAATTGTAGATGAGGTACCAGAAATAGGTGCTTGGTACCCGAAAAATGTGTTTACCTTTCAATGTGGTCTGTTATAATGTATTATAGTACTTATTATTATGTTGTAATGCGAAACGATATGTTTTGCCTACTGTATTATATAGATGAGGCTGGTCCTTGTTAATCAGCCATTTTGTCCTCACACACACCATTATCCAATCAAAGCTAGACAAGTGGGAGGAGCTAAGGTGAGGAAAAAGGAAGACCAAGTACAGATTATCTCAGAGGGTTGCCAGAGACACTTACCTCACACAGAGTAACCAGACTGGAGGACCTCAGCCAGACTTACCTCTGATACTGATAAGGGGAGGACATGCAGCCACTCTCTGATCCCACCATTGCTGAGCAGAGAATTGTACTGTACCGCCACTGCGGACGCTCTGTAACCACTATGTTGATTCAACAAGTAAACATAAGTTCAACCATTAAAAACAGACTCTGACTTATTATTTGGGTTTGCACTTCATAATCATCATCATCATAATTACAGCCAGTGCTGCTACGCCACAGGGAACTCACCGGCCCGGCAGGTAAGTCCGTTGCCGGTATTTATTTTTTACCAGCCACATAAAAATTAAACATCAGCTGAGAGCACCGCGTCAGGCAGCAACCGCGCACCCTCCAGTACATCACTCACTCTGTATAGCTTTCGTACAGTCGCCGCTGTTGTAAACAGATGTTGTGACCCCTGACCTTCTCTTCAGCGGGGTGTCAGGGGTCGCAGCGTCTGATTACAACAGTGGCGACCGGACAGGAGTGAGACAAGGTGATGTACTGGACGGTGCGGGGATGTTGCCTGGCCACAGGTTTAGGGTGGGTAGTGCACAAGGAAGGGGCCCTATTACTATTGATAGCCACTAATGGGGGCATTCTTACTATTGGAGACACTATTGAGGGTACTGCTAATATTAAGACAACTTTTGTGAACACAATTACTACTGGCGGCACTGTTACTACTTGCAAATAGATTTTTTTGGGTTACGACTCGAGGATCAGTCATATCTGAATCTTCAGGCAGATCACCAAGGTTTTTGGGAACAGGACTGTTCATTCACTCAAAGCTGTCAGAACTTGTGACAGTGAGGAGTGGAATTTTTTATGGGCTGTTCCTCATGGGAAGGGCTTTGGTGAGAAATTTTTGGCATGGATCAAAAACTGCTTCATAAAATACTCTGGGCAAGAGTAGCGGTAAATAGTCATATTTCTGGACTGATGGTGTTATAGAGGGGAACAAGGTAGGGATGTCCCCTGTTCACTTTGCCTTGGCAGTCCCTGGCTGATTTGATAAAGATAATAATCCAATATAGTTGGATTGCAGAATTGAGAAAGTGAGGAACGTATATCAATGTATGCAGAAGATCTGCTCTTCTATACGGGGAATGTAAGTAAATCTATTATTATGTCCATTTTTTATATATTTGGTAAGATCTCAGATCTCACATTAATTGGGGGAAATTTGTGGTTCTTCCTCTAGATTACTTGCTGGTGTATTTTCATTGGAACATATGGAAATGGTGAGGGAATTCAAATATTTGGGAATTGTGGTATCTTCTAAGCCTCAAGACTTTATTTCTGCCAATTTGCTTCCATTAGTACGAAAGTTTGAAAATAAGGTCAAGATTTGGAATTGTCTTCCCTTGTTGATAATTGGCCGGGCTGCATCTCAAGTTCCCAGGTCCCACTATTCAGCCACAATAGCGGCAAGAGTGGGCCCCCACCACCAATTTTTCCTTCGGACAAACCCTCATTAACAAGGCACACCTTAGCTAAGCACCACACTACCTCCAACTAAGCACAAGCACTGCCTGCGGGACACACCACTGCCTCTTCTCCTGGGTTACATGCTGCCCAACCCCCCCGCACGACCCAGTGTCCACAGCGAACACCAAAGTGTCCCTGCGCAGCCTTCAGCTGCCCTCATGCCCACGCTGGCCTCATAGCCACACCACCCTCATGTCTATTTATAAGTGCGTCTGCCATGAGGAAGAACCGCAAGCACACACTGCAGAGGGTTGGCATGGCTAGGCAGCGACCCTCTTTAAAAGGGGCGGGGCGATAGCCCACAATGCTGTACAGAAGCAATGAGACATCCAATCCTGTGCCACCTCCGGCAGGAGCTGCAAACGTGGGCATAGCAATGGGGAATCCATGTGCCACACACTATTCATTCTGTCAAGGTGTCGCATAGCTCAATCCACACTGCAAGGGGAAAGCCGTCAGCGCTCTACCCTCCACCCAAGTCAGTCAGTGCCTTTGTGCCAGACAGGTCAAACACCGCGATGGGAACTAAGTTTGCACCAACAGCATAGGGGGGTCCTAGGATGCCCAAGACATGAACAAAACATTGATCTGAGCGGCCAAACATGGCAGACTTGCACCACGCCCACGACATAGGCCTCGGCCCACAGCTTCAGCAATCCTAGGCAGGAAGCGGACTTTCACTGCACCAAGGACATAGGCCTCTGCACAAACCCTTAGCAATCGCGGGCCTACAGCGGACTCCAATGCTAGCGTAGCTGTGCACGTCTCATTAGCGCTGTATTGCTCCTCTAGTTTGTCCCAATGCAGGGCCCGGATAGTAGAGCTAACGTCAGATTAAATACAGCTGGGCTTCGGCCCACACTGCATGCCCCAGTCAGACTGGGGTTTTTTATAAATAGTCACAGGCAGGTACAACTCTGCAATGGGAATTCCGTGTGCACCCACAGCATAGGTGGCTCCCTGGAACCCACCGGCGGTAAATAAATATATCCCATTGCAGTGCCCTGGACAGCAGAGCTAACGTCAGATTAAATACAGGTGGGCTTCGGCCTACACTGCATGCCCCAGTCAGACTGGGTTTTTTTATAAGTAGACACATACAGGTACAACTCCCTATTGTGAAGTCCGTGTGGACCGACAGCATGGGTGGGTCCCAGGAAGCCATCGGTGGTACATAAATAAATCCCATTGCATTGCGCAGCACAGCTGAGGTAACGTCAGATTTAATGCAGGTGGGCTTCGGTCCACACTGCATTCCCCAGTCAGACCGGGGTTTTTAATACATAGACACTGGCAGGTACAAATCCCTAATGTGAAGTCCCTGTGGACCCACAGCATGGGTGGGTCCCAGGAAGCCACCGGCGGTACATAAATAAATCCCATTGCATTGCCCAGCACAGCTGAGGTAACGTCCGATTAAATGCAGGTGGGCTTCAGCCCACACTGCATGCCCCAGTCTGACCGGGGTTTTTAATTCATAGACACAGGCAGGTACAAATCCCTAATGTGAAGTCCCTGTGGACCCACAGCATGGGTGGCTCCCTGGAACCCACCGGCGGTACATAAATGTATCCCATTGCAGTGCCCAGCACAGCTGAGGTAACGTCAGATTTAATGCAGGTGGGCTTCGGCCCACACTGCATGCCCCAGTCAGACTGGGGTTCTTTATAAGTAGACACATGCAGTTACAACTCCCTGTGGACCGACAGCATGGGTGAGTCCCAGGAAGCCACCGGCGGTACATAAATATATCCCATTGCATTGCCCTGAACAGCAGAGCTAACGTCAGATTAAATGCAGGTGGGCTTCGGCCAAGAATGTTTTCATAGTTGGAGGAGGAGGACGGGAAAGTTTTTGAGGCAGTATGTGTCCTGTCCCCGTGTCCGTGGTTATATGCACTTTCCCAGTGACTGCGTCGCTGAAAAGTTGTCGCGCCTGGGGAACCTAGTAGCGTGGCCTCGCCACCATCATTTCTTTGGGAAGCCTCCGTTTCCACTACCCTGTAACATAGCAGTAGGAGCAGTATAGGCAGAGCTGAGAATTAGCAACATTTCAGCGGTAAGAGTATGCACAAACCCCTGTAACATTTCATTGGCAGCAGTGAGGACAGACCCCACTAACATTTCATTTGCAGCAGTATACACAGACCCCAGTAACATTTGAGTAGTATCAGTATAGGCAGACCCCAGCAACAGCAACGTAGAAGCAGTATGGGCAAAGCAGCAGATTCACATTTTCCTGGCAGCAGTGTAGGGAGAGCGTAGTATTGGTAAGATTTCAGTAGTAGGAGTATAGACAGGCCCCAGCAACAGCAACGTAGAAGCAGTAGGGACAAAGCAGCAGATTCACATTTCCCTGGCAGCAGTGTAGGGAGAGCATAGTATTGGTACGATTTCAGTAGTAGGAGTATAGACAGGCCCCAGCAACAGTAACGTAGAAGCAGTATGGGCAAAGCCCACTATTAGTTACATTTCTGTTATAGCAGTATAGACCTGCCCCAGTAACATTTCTGTTGAAGCATTAAGGGCAGAGCCCAGTATTAGTAAAATTACAGTAGTAACAGTATAGCCAAACCAAGGTAACATTTCAGGAGCAGAAGTATCAGCAGACCGAAGTAACATTTCTGTTGCTGAAGTATAGTCAGACACCTGTAGCATTACTGTGGCAGAAGTATAGGTAAGCAGAACAGAGTTACATTTCTGTAGCAAATGTATAGGCCAACCCCAGACACAGTGGTGTACCATGAGTGCAGGCGAAGCCCATAAAAATTACTTGGATTACATTGTAGGCGAGGGCCCAAAAAATTGTACCGACAGTACAAATGAAATGTACCCCAGAAAAATTGCCCATGCCCAACCCAGAGGGCAGGTGAAACCCATTAATCGCTTAGCGTACTGTGGCTTAATTTTTAACTAGGCCTGGAGGCAGCCCAGTCTAAAAAACAATAGGTTCAGGTGGAAGTTTCAATGCTTTAATGAGAATTGAAATAGATAAATATTATTTAGAAAAGTTATATGAGCCTTTTGGCCCACAGAAAAATTGGCCATTTGCGGTGATTACGAGAGGTTTCAGAAGGAGGAGCCGGAGGAGGAGGACGAATACCATACACAGATTGACAAAGGTCTTCAGGTAGCGCTGCTGTCCGCTGGTGGAGAAGAGAAGTCTGGGGAAATCCAGGCTTTGTTCATCTTTATGAGTGTTAGCCTGTCGGCACTGTCAGTTGACAGGCAGGTACGCTTATCTGTGATGATTCCCTCAGCTGCACTAAACACCCTCTCTGACAAGACACTAGCCGCAGGGCACGCCAGCACCTCCAGGGCATACAGCGCGAGTTCGGGCCACGTGTCCAGCTTTGACACCCAGTAGTTGTACGGAGCAGAGGCGTCACGGAGGACGGTGATATAATCGGCTGCGTACTCCCTCACCATCTTCTTACAGTGCTCCCTCCAACTCAGCCTGGACTGGGAAGGTGAGAGACAGTCTTGCTGGGGAGCCATAAAGCTGGCAAAGGCCTTGGACAGTGTTCCCCTGCCTGCGCTGAACATGCTGCCTGATCTCTGCGCCTCCCCTTCTACGTGGCCCTCGGAACTGCGCCTTCTGCCACTAGCGCTGTCAGATGGGAAGTTTACCATCAGTTTGTCCACCAGGGCCCTGTCACTCTCAAACCCCTTTCCTCTTCGGGAATGAGAGTGGAAAGGTTCTCCTTATACCGTGGGTCAAGCAGTGAGTACACCCAGTAATCCGTAGTGGCCAGAATGCGTCTAACACGAGAGTCACGAGAACAGCATGCTAACATAAAGTCAGCCATGTGTGCCAGGGTACCTGTACGCAATATATGGCTGTCCTCACTAGGACGATCACTTTGAGTATTATCCTCCTCCTCCTCCTCCTCCTCAGGCCATACACGCTGAATGGATGAGAGGCAAGCTGCATGGGCACCCTCTGCAGTGGGCCCAGCTGTCTCTTCCTCCTCAGGCTCCTCCCCCTCCTCCTCCTCCTCCACGCACTGAGATATAGACATGAGGGTGCTCTGACTATCCAGCGACATACTGTCTTCCCCCGCCTCCGTTTCCGCCCGCAAAGCATCAGCCTTTATGCTTTGCAGGGAACTTCTCAAGAGGCATAGCAGGGGAATGGTGACGCTAATGATTGCAGCATCGCCGCTCACCATCAGGGTGGACTCCTCAAAGTTTCCAAGGACCTGGGAGATATCTGCCATCCAGGCCCACTCCTCTGTAAAGAATTGAGGAGGCTGACTCCCACTTTGCCGCCCATGTTGGAGTTGGTATTCCACTATAGTTCTACGCTGCTCATACAGCTTGGCCAACATGTGGAGCGTAGAGTTCCACCGTGTGGGCACGTCGCAAAGCAGTCGGTGCACTGGCAGATTAAACCGATGTTGCAGGGTGCGCAGGTGGCAGCGTCCGTGTTGAACTTGCGGAAATGTGCGCTGACCCGGCGTACCTTGCCGAGGAGGTCTGCCAAGTGTGGGTAGCATTTCAGAAAGCGCTGAACCACCAAATTAAAGACGTGGGCCAGGCATGGCACGTGCGTGAGGCTGCCGAGCTGCAGAGCCGCCACCAGGTTACGGCCGTTGTCACTCATGACCATGCCCGGTTGGAGGCTCAGTGGTGAAAGCCAGTGGTCGGTCTGCTCTGTCAGACCGTGCAACAGTTCGTGGGCCGTGTGCCCCTTCTCTCCTAAGCTGAGTAGTTTCAGCACGGCCTGCTAACGCTTGCCCACGGATGTGCTGCCGCGCCGCACGACACAGACTGCTGGCGACATGCTGCTGGTGACAAGTCTTGATTGCGAGGTAGAGGTTGCGTTGGAGGAGGAGGAAGGTTTAGTGGAGGTGGCATACACCGCCGCAGATACCACCACCGAGCTGGGGCCCGCAATTCTGGGGGTGGGTAGTACATGAGCGGTCCCAGGCTCTGACTCGGTCCCAGCCTCCACTAAATTCACCCAATGTGCTGTCAGGGAGATATAGTGGCCCTGCCCGCCTGTGCTTGTCCACGTGTCTATTGTTAAGTGGACCTTGGCAGTAACCGAGTTGGTGAGGGCGTGTACGATGTTGCGTGAGACGTGGTCGTGCAGGGCTGGGACGGCACACTGTGAAAAATAGTGGCGACTGGTGACAGAGTAGCGCGGGGCTGTCGCCGCCATCATGTTTTTGAACGCCTCAGTTTCCACCAGCCTGTAGGGGAGCATCTCCAGGCTGATCAATTTGGCTATGTGGACATTTAAAGCTTGAGCGTGCGGGTGCGTGGCGGCGTATTTGCGCTTTCGCTCCAACGATTCTCTTAGCGACAGCTGGACGCTGCATTGAGAGACATTGCTGGATGGGGCTGAGGACAGCAGAGGTGAGGGTGTGGGTGCAGGCCAGGAGACGGTCGTGCCTGTGTCCTGAGAGGGGGGTTGGATCTCAGTGGCAGGTTGGGGCCCAGGGGCAGAGGCAGTGGCGCAAGCTGGAGGTGGTGAACGGCCTTCGTCCCACCTTGTGGGGTGCTTGGCCATCATATGCCTGCGCATGCTGGTGGTGGTGAGGCTGGTGGTGGTGGTTCCCCGGCTGATCTTGGCGCGACAAAGGTTGCACACCACTGTTCGTCAGTCGTCCAGCGTCTCCGTGAAAAACTGCCACACCTTAGAGCACCTTGGCCTATGCACGGTGGCTTGGTGCGAGGGGGTGCTTTGGGAAACAGCTGGTGGATTATTCGCTCGTGCCCTGCCTTTACCCCTGGCCACCCCACTGCCTCTTCCAACCTGTCCTGCGGCTGCAATTGCCTCCCCCTCTGAAGACCGGTCCTCAGTTGGCTTATCACACCAGGTGGGGTCAGTCACCTCATCATCCAGCGGCTCTTCCTCCGAATCCTCTGTGCGCTCCTCCCTCGGATTTACTGCCCTTACTACTACCTCACTGATAGACAACTGTGTCTCATCGTCATCGTCCTCCTCACCCACTGAAAGCTCTTGAGACAGTTGCCGGAAGTCCCAGCCTCATCCCCCGGACCCCGGGAACTTTCCAAAGGTTGGGCATCGGTCACGAAAAACTCTTCCGGTGGGAGAGGAACCATTGTTGCCCAATCTGGGCAGGGGCCCGAGAACAGTTCCTGGGAGTCTCCCTGCTCCTCAGAATGTGTCATTGTAATGGAGTGAGGAGGCTGGGAGGAAGGAGGAGCAGCAGCCAGAGGATTCAGAGTTGCAGCAGTGGACGGCGTAGAAGACTGGGTGGTCAATAGATTGCTGGATGCACTTTCTGCCATCCACGACAGGACCTGCTCACACTGCTCTGTTTGTAATAAAGGTCTACCACGTGGACCCATAAATTGTGATATGAAGCTAGGGACCCCAGAAACTGTCCTCTCTCCTACTCCCGCAGCAGTTGGCTGCGATTCACCTGGACCAGGAACTCGTCCTATGCCCACACCCTCACTTGGGACTCCGCAACCACGACTGCGACCGCGTCCACGTCCTCTGCCCCTACCCCTAGCCCTCAGCATGCTGGATTAAGAATCGAGCAGTGACAGAGCGGTGTAAAAATGTTTGTGAATTATTGAAGCGCAGTTGGTGGCTGCCAGCGGTAATATAACGCTTAATGAAGCCAGAGATAAATAATAAGGAAGGCTGCACGCAGGCCTTGCTGTGCACTATGCAGCTTGGATGGACGTGAAGTCCCACAGGCCACGCAGGGACATGCACTGGGTAACCGTTAGCCGTAAAAAGGAATTTAAAAAAAAATCTCCTTATTTTACTCTGCAATGCAGCCTGAGGCTAGGCAGTGTGTATTGCACTTTCAATCTATGGGCGTCGGGCAGACCGTGAACGTCTAAGACAGCACACATATAACAGAGCGTTGTAGAAAATGTGTGGTTTCTTGGCGTACACTTAGAGGCAAACTGCAGTGAGGCTACGCGAAGAGCAGACAGAAAAATATTTATAAATGAAGGCTGCACGCAGGCTAGGCTGTGCAATGCAGAGGTACTACAACTCCCAGCAACCACGGAGTTAAAGGGGTTGTCCCGCGAAAGCAAGTGGGGTTAAGCACTTCTGTATGGCCATATTAATGCACTTTGTAATGTACATCGTGCATTAATTATGAGCCATACAGAAGTTATTCACTTACCTGTTCCGTTGCTAGCATCCCCGTCGCCATGGTGCCGTCTAATTTCAGCGTCTAATCGCCCAATTAGACGCGCTTGCGCAGTCCGGTCTTCTCCCTGGTGAATGGGGCCGCTCGTGCCGGAGAGCTGGTGCTCGTAGCTCTGCCCCGTCACGTGTGCCGATTCCAGCCAATCAGGAGGCTGGAATCGGCAATGGACCGCACAGAGCCCACGGTGCACCATGGGAGAAGACCCGCGGTGCATCGTGGGTGAAGATCCCGGCGGCCATCTTAGTAAGGTAAGGAAGAAGTCGCCGCAGCGCGGGGATTCGGGTAAGTACTACCCGTTTTTTTTTTTAACACATGCATTGGGTTTGTCTCGCGCCGAACGGGGGGCCTATTGAATAAAAAAAAAACCGTTTCGGCGCGGGACAACCCCTTTAAATGCACACGGTCACAGGTTGCCCTAAGAAGAACCATTGGGGTACTTGTAGACAGGATTCTACACTACCACTGTCCCTGCCTGACCAATACTGCCCCTATACTCAAGTACAGACTGCAGCCTGAGAGCGCTATAGCCTGAACGCCCGATATACATAAAAAAAAAATTTGTGCAAAAGTGATCACAGCACCCACTACAGGTACTACAACTCCCAGCAACCACGGAGTTAAATGCACAAGGTTGCATTTAACTTAGCGTGTGTCTGTGGCGAGCCACAGCCGGGACCGCTTTAAGTACTCGGCGGTCACTTGATCTCACCAGCCACTCACTGCAGGGGGGTGGGATAGGACGGGAATGTCACAGGAGGAAGTGGTAATGCCTTCCCTGTGTTTTTATTGGCCAGAAAAGGGCGCAAATTTCTCAGGGAAGGAAATGTAATGGAGTCGAGCACCGCGTGGTGCTTGCCTCGAGTAACGAGCATCTCGAACACCCTAATACTAGAACGAGCATCAAGCTCGGACGAGTACCCTCGCTCATCTCTAGTCATAATTTTTTTATGTTTGATGAGAAATATTATTTGCAGGCATCGGGGGTCCCGATGGGGGCCCGATCTTCACCCACGATTGCTAACTTAACAATGAGTTTTTCGGAAACCAAATTTATTTTTTGTCATGCAAATCCCTTTGGTAGCCGCATGGTGTGGTATGCTCGTTATATTGACGACATAGTCATCATTTGGAATAAAGAACCGCATGAAGAAATGGATCCGATAGTAGAAAAATTCCACATATATATTAAGGAAAATACTTTCAATTTGAAATTCACATGTGAATGGAGGAATAATGAAATTTCCTTCTTAGATTTGACTTTGATGGGGTCCTGGGAATCAGGATTAATAACTTTCAGACCCCATAGAAAAAAAACGGCAGGCAATACAATCTTGCATGCACAAAGTGCACACCCACAACATGTGAAGAATGCGATACCCATGGGGGAGATGATTAGGGCCAAAAGAGCTTGCTCCATAAATAAAGATTATATAACAACAGAAAAAGAAATAAGTGACCGACTACGGGAAAGGGGTTATCATAAGAATTTATTAAGGAAAACATCTCAAAAAATAAGAAAAAGACAGAGGGACCAACTACTTGAGGATAATATATGTAAAAAAGATAAAAAACAAAATCAATTAATATTCTCTACTACATACAGTAGAGAGTTTTATAGTATTACAAATAATTTTCTTAAACATCTTAAAGGGGTTGTCCCGCACCGAAACGTTTTTTTTTTTTTTTTTGCATAGGCCCCCCGTTTACCGCAGGACAAACCCAAGGGATGTGTTGAAATTAAAAAAAAATTTTTACTTACCCGAATCCCCTCTCTGCAACTTCTTCCTTCTTTTCCTCCAAGATGGCCGCCCACGATGCACCGCGGGTCTTCTCTCATGGTGCACCGTGGGCTCTGTGCGGTCCATTGCCGATTCCAGCCTCCTGATTGGCTGGAATCGGCACATGTGACGGGGCGGAGCTACGCGATTATGCGTAGAAGGGGGCGGAGCCAGAACGCCGCTCATGCCCGGGCCGACCAGAAGGGAGAAGACCCTTCTGCGCAAGCGCATCTAATCGGGCGATTAGACGCTGAAATTAGACGGCACCATGGAGACGGGGACGCCAGCGCAGGGAAGGTAAGTGAATAACTTCTGTATGGCTCATATTTAATGCACGATGTATATTACAAAGTCCATTAATATGGCCATACAGAAGTGTATAACCCCACTTGATTTCACAGGACAACCCCTTTAAGAAATGGGGTGATGGTAGTAGCCAAATAGGATCAAGAATTGGTTAGCCTATAAGGGGTTCGTAAATTGTGGAAGCACGAAATGCAGTACCTGCAAGTATGCATATGAATGCTGTACCTTTTCTGATAGTTCTAATAAAAGCGAGTTCCACATAAAGGAGTACATAAATTGCAATTCTTTCAATGTAATTTATGTTGTAATGTGCACAGCATGCAATAAAATGTGGCATGTACAATAAGGAAATTGCGGACACGGATTACCGAACACATAAGGAACATCAATAAAGGGAATAGTAATCATTCAGGAGTAACAAAACATTGTTTGGAAGAACATAGGGGAGACATTAAAAATCTAATTTATTACGGAATTGAAAAAATTAATTAAAAAAAGGAAACAAGAGGTAGATAGATCAGCGGTACTAAGACAGGAAGGTTATTGGATACTCACCTTGAATACAAGAAACCCTAAAGGGTTAAACGTGAAGACGGACCTCCTGTATTTGTATTGAGAATTTGTATAAAGAAATGAAGTCATTGAGTAAGAAGGATAGATGAAGTAATAGGGTTCATTAAATTGGAGGAGTTAGGGTACTGGGATGCCTTTTAGGCTGCATTCTCACGAACGTATATCGGCTCGGTTTTCGCGCCGAGCCGATATACGTCATTCTCCTCTGCAGGGGGGGGGAGGATGGAAGAGCCAGGAGCAGGAACCGAGCTCCTGCCCCCTCTCTGCCTCCTCTCCGCCCCTCTGCACTATTTGCAATATAAGGAGGCGGGGTGGGGGTGGGGCTAAGTTCCTGCTCCTGGCTCTTCCATCCTCCCCCCCCCCCCTGCAGATGAGAACGACGTATATTGGCTCGGCGTAAAAACCGAGCCGATATACGTTCGTGTGAATGCAGCCTTAGATACACTAAAAACTAATTAATATACGGGCAGGGGTATGAAGGAATTGACCGCATTGCATGGGAAAAAAACGGATAATCTTTGGGGTAGGTTATACCAATAATGCGTTTGATGCTAAACACATTCTTCTTTTTTGCTTAATACAATTGTGCAAATTTATGCAGTTCTAATAATCACTGAGGTTGTAACATTGATATCCCTAGTATATTATAGATCGTGCGCAGGTGTGCACAACTATAAGTATGCACGATGAAGCCAGTATCTATATATATAGATCGCTGTAGTGTATTAATTAAATTGCATAGTTAATATTCACATATTTCTATACACTACCGTTCAAAAGTTTGGGGTCACATTGAAATGTCCTTATTTTTGAAGGAAAAGCACTGTACTTTTCAATGAAGATAACTTTAAACTAGTCCTAACTTTAAACAAATGCACTCTATACATTGCTAATGTGGTAAATGACTATTCTAGCTGCAAATGCCTGGTTTTTTGTGCAAAATCTACAAAGGTGAATAGAGGCCCATTTCCAGCAACTATCACTCCAGTGTTCTAATGGTACAATGTGTTTGCTCATTGGCTCAGAAGGCTAATTGATGATTAGAAAACCCTTGTGCAATCATGTTCACACATCTGAAAACAGTCTAGCTCGTTACAGAAGCTACCAAACTGACCTTCCTGTGAGCAGATTGAGTTTCTGGAGCATCACATTTGTGGGGTCAATTAAACGCTCAGAATGGCCAGAAAAAGAGAACTTTCATCTGAAACTCGACAGTCTATTCTTGTTCTTAGAAATTAAGGCTATTCCATGCGAGAAATTGCTAAGAAATTGAAGATTTACTACAACGGTGTGTACTACTCCCTTCAGAGGACAGCACAAGCAGGCTCTAACCAGAGTAGAAAAAGAAGTGGGAGGCCGCGTTGCACAACTAAGCAAGAAGATAAGCACATTAGAGTCTCTAGTTTGAGAAACAGACGCCTCACAGGTACCCAACTGGCATCTTCATTAAATAGTACCCGCAAAACACCAGTGTCAACATCTACAGTGAAGAGGCGGCTGCGGGATTTTGGGCTTCAGGGCAGAGTGGCAAAGAAAAAGCCATATCTGAGACTGGCCAATAAAAGAAAAAGATTAAGATGGGCAAAAGAACACAGACATTGGACAGAGGAAGACTGGAAAAAAGTGTTGTGGACGGATGAATCCAAGTTTGAGGTGTTTGGATCACAAAGAAGAACGTTTGTGAGACGCAGAACAAATGAAAAGATGCTGGAAGAATGCCTGACGCCATCTGTTAAGCATGGTGGAGGTAATGTGATGGTCTGGGGTTGCTTTGGTGCTGGTAAGGTGGGAGATTTGTACAGGGTAAAAGGGGTTCTGAATAAGGAAGGCTATCACTCCATTTTGCAACGCCATGCCATACCCAGTGGACAGCGCTTGATTGGAACCAATTTCATCCTACAACAGGACAATGACCCTAAACACACCTCCAAATTGTGCAAGAACTATTTACAGCAGAAGCAGGCAGCTGGTATTCTATCGGTAATGGAGTGGCCAGCGCAGTCACCAGATCTGAACCCCATTGAGCTGTTGTGGGAGCAGCTTGACCGTATGGTACGCCAGAAGTGCCCATCCAACCAATCCAACTTGTGGGAGATGCTTCTAGAAGCGTGGGGTGCAATTTCACAAGCTTACCTCAACAAATTAACAGCTAGAATGTCAAAGGTGTGCAATGCTGTAATTGCTGCAAAAGGAGGATTCTTTGACGAAAGCAAAGTTTGATGTAAAAACAATGTTATTTCAAATACAAATCATTATTTCTAACCTTGTCAATGTCTTGACTCTATTTTCTATTCATTTCACAACGCATGGTGGTGAATAAGTGTGACTTTTCATGGAAAACACAAAATTGTTTGGGTGACCCCAAACTTTTGAACGGTAGTGTATGTTTAGTAAATATAGTGGCAACAAATGAATTAATGAAACTAAATCGTTCGGAATATGTGTTGGATATTTGGGCATCTCGTGCATACGGTTTAGAATTCTTTAGTCACAAGAGGATGCATAGAGTATGATAACAAGTATTATGCACTAGGGAAGGTTTTACTGATGTACTGCTTTATCTGATTTAAAGTGTTGATATAGATCCCCTTCCTATATGAACTGGAGAGATTGCCGCAAACGACCTCCTGATATATAAGAAGGAGTATATGGGCAGAACAAAAACTATAATGGAAGGCAGCTATAGTAGCAATTGATAATTAATATTATAACTAGAGATGAGCGAGCGTACTCGGCCACGCCCCTTTTTCGCCCGAGTACCGCGATTTTTCAGTACTTCCGTACTCGGGCGAAAAGATTCGGGGGGCGCCGTGGGTGAGTGGGGGGTTGCAGCGGGGAGTGGGGGGGAGAGGGAGAGAGAGAGGGCTCCCCCCAGTTCCCCGCTGCTACCTCCCGCTCTGCCACGCCTCCCCCCGCCCCCCCGGCGCCCCCCGAATCTTTTCACCCGAGTACGGAAGTACTCGAAAATCGCGGTGCTCGATCGAGTAATTACTCGAAACGAGTACGTTCGCTCATCTCTAATTATAACCACTATTAAAGTAAAGAGTGGATTAGGTACATATATATGTTTTATAAAGTGGTGTGTCTTATTTAATTATGCGGATATTAAAATATAAAAAAAATATATAATAAAAAATAAGTGAAAAAGGAATACATAAAATGTGATAGGAATCTGACTGTCATGGGATAAGATGTATGAATATCCATTATATATTGCATAAAAATTATGAAGATTTGTATTTAATTCTAATTAGAAGCAATACCGCATACGTATTTTTCTTACATGAAATAAGGGTATATAAATTAACTAATTGTTAGATAGTGAGACTGTTTTTGTGAATTAAATGATGCCCTACTAATTAAGTAAATCAGAAGATGTGTCAGTATAGAAATTAATGAATTGGAGTCTAATACCCTTTTGTTTGTATGTAAAAAATTAATTGATTCAGTGTTGCAGATAGAATGGTCAGAGTTTGCTTAATCGTCATGCTTTATGCGCAGTCATAATTATTAGAAATAATCTATTACGGTATGCAATAATATAGTTATTGAAAAATACTAATTAAAATAAAAGGGTCTGCAGAATAGAGAGGGTTAATGTGTATGTTCTATGGGAAGTGAAAAGACATTTAACAATAAAGTGTGAAGGGGTTAATCAATCAGGTACTTTGTAATTAGAGTTAATTGGTTTTAGTATAAAAAAAGAGCAGCAGGATGCAAGACTAAGGTGAACAAGGCTTAAACAGCCGAAACGCGTTCTTCTTTTCATGTACCTGACTGTATGAATGTCCAATAAAGCAAGGAAAAATATTCTATGTGTCCATATTCTTATGTATCCACTATCAGTAACTAAACAGACACATGGAGCCATGAGGCCAAAAAGAATGGAATGACTTATTTACATCACAGCTCTTATCCAGGGGAATGTCAGACAATGGCCTATTAAATGTGAATATCAACAGGCAGGTGAGGAATTGGGTGAAAGGTCTACTGAAAGCTACAAATGCAACCTAACTATACACAAAAACTACTCACCTCCAGTGTTCCCAATATCCCTTGGTGGTCTAGTCCTGCAAGGATCTGACGCCGCCTTCTGCGCATGCGCGCCAGATGGCAAGCTGTTGAGCGCATGCGCAGGAGGCCGGAGGGCCCAGGAGATTTAATATCTCCCTGCTCTTGGCAGTCAAACATAGCCGAGAACAGGGAGATGTCACTTGGGGGAGCGGTATGCGGTACCCGATCACATGATCCCTGTTATCCAATGGCTTACAGCGATCATGTAACGTTAAAAAAAAGTTTTAAAAGTTAAAGTTTCATCTTCCCTCAGGGATTGTATCCATGACAGTGGGTGAAATTACTTACCTAAAGCCCTCGGATTTTTCCCCCAATAGGATCTTTATCTGTGGACCCTTTCCCAGCTTCTGCACATGCGCCTGTCAGCAAAATGTGGACGCATGCGCAGAAACTACGGCGGGCCCAGGAAGTTTAAAATCCCCCTGCTCCAGGTAGCCAAGAGTCTGGAGATTTTATGAGGGGCCGCAGTATGCAGTCTCTGGTCACGTGATTGCCGTTATCCTTTGATTAACGACTATCAAGTAAAAGTAAATAAAAAGTTCAGATCAGATCCATGAGGGGAGGTGAAATTACATAATTAAGCCCTCCGGTGATGCCATAGCCGGGATCTTTATCCAAGGACCTTCCCCGACTTCTGTGCATGTGCATGCTGGCAAAATGGCGGACACAAGCGCAGAAGCTGGAGAGGGCTTGGAAAATTTTTAAATCTCCCTGCTCCTGGCTACCAAAAGCAGCTGAGAGACTGCAGCAGTGACCAGAAACCTCATTGAGCGGTCCCCGGTCATGTGATCGCCATTAGCAAATGGTATAAAAAGATAGCGATGTACCTTAGGCCGGTCTCACATGACAAGATAGGAATTGCGGATTCTGCATGCTTCTGATCCGCGGTAATTTGCAGATCAATCAAATGCATTGGATTACACAATTCCGCTCACATTAGCGGGTCGGAATTATGTAAACCACTTGCAGAAAACAGAACGCAGAGCCCATTGTGCTCTATGGTGGCGGATATGCCCACAGCCTGTACACAGTTACATTGTGTATGGGCTACGGCTATCTGCGTCATCGCTAAGCGACGGCGCGGGAAATATAAACGAACAAACAAAAAAAGTGTACTGCGCATGATCGCCTGTGTGAGTAGGCAGTTATGCGCAGTACATTACGCAGCCGTACGCAGCGCCACGGTCGGGCTCACAGCTGGGATCTGCAGCGGGCCTCTGCAAGCGGATTCTACCTACGGCCGTGTGAGCCTGGTATTATTCAGACTGCTACCTGTAATACGTAATTTACAAGAAGCCCCGGGAACGCTCGCCTTCCTGCAATTCCAGGAGTAGTTATTGTGCGCATTCTGTGTGAGACCGCCGCACCTCATCAAGCTTACGGAGACTCACAGAGACTCCCTGCCGCTGAGGTCAAGAAATACCCCCAAAAAGTGTTGGGTTTGCAGCAAGCATGGGAGGAGGAGGGATACCCAGTTTCATTTCCCTGTATGCGCATCCTAGCTAGGCCTCTGTTATTACCCCTCGGGGAAGCTGGGGGGGGAGGGGGAATCTTTTTAGGGAGTCAATTTTTTTATCTGCATAAGTGTGCAATGGGGCCTGGAAATTATTCAATTGTGCCCTGAAATCCAATGGTTGCTCCCTCCATTATAATCCTAGCCTTGTGTCCTGTAAGCTGATTGTGGCTACAATGGGGTTGTTGCTAAACAAAGAAGAACCAGTGCTATAACACTTGGGGTGCGTCACTTACGTTTTACGTTGAAACAGAGAAAATTGTCATGAAAGTGACATTTATGAAACAAATACATTTTATTCATTTTTCACCTGCTTTATAATAATTCTTGCGAAAAACCTTGGGGTCAGAATGCTCAGTACACCCCTACATAAATTCATTAAGGGGTTGAGTTTTCAAAATGGGGTCACTTGTGGGGGGCGTTCTATCGTTTTGGCAGCTTAATGGCTCTACAAGTGAGCAATGGGGCCTGGAATTTATTCAGTTGTGCCCTGAATGCCAAGGGGTGTTCCCTCCATTATAATCCTAGCCATGTGTCCACCAAGCGGATTGGGGCCACAATGGGTATGTTTCTGAATACAAGATAAACAGGGGGATCCATTTGGGGTTAAAGTCCTCTTTCATATGTGTGCTGTATGGGGGAAAAAAGCAGTTTTTAAAATGACACAATTGCCAAAAAAATGAAAATCGTAATTTTTTTCTTTCTACTTTGCTTAGCTTCATTCAAAAAGTCTGAGGTCAAAATACACAGTTCAAGCCTAGATAAATTCGATAGTTTTCAAAATGGGGTCATTTATGGGGGTTCTCTATCGTTTTGGTCACTCAAGGGCTCTACCAGTGTGCTATGGGGCCTAAATCAGCTTCAAGCAAAATGTCTGTTCTGAAAGCCCCCGGCTGCTCCTTATGGTTTCGGCCCCATTGTGCATACAGACAGAAGATTAGGGCCACAATGGGTATGTTTATGAACAAGGGACAAACAGGGGGATCCATTTTGGGGTGCAAATTCTCATTTTCATGTTCACTATAGAAAAAAAACTGTCTTTAAAATGACATATTAGCAAAAATAAGAAATTTTATTTTTTCTCCTCTGAATTGTATTAACTCCTGAAAAAGAAGTAGAGTCAAAATACTCCTGACCCCCCTCAGGGAATACATTAAGGCCTCATGTCCACTTGAAAAATACAATCCGTGCAGATTCCGCACGGATTTGCTTTAAATGGTATTTTTTGCATGCAGATATCCGCACACATTGCTATCAATGTGATAGCAATGTGGCCGATACGCGCGGAATCCGCGGCAGAATGGAGCATGCCGCGTTTTTTCTCCCGCACGTGAAAAACGCAATTCTTTTAAAATGCCATCCGCGGGTGCAAAAATCAATTTAATGGATCGTGGATGGCCAATGATTCCCTATGGGCAAAATCCGCTGCGGGATCCGAAATTCCATTTAGCTAGTGGACATGAGGCCGAAGGATTGTGTGTTTTCTTTTTTTAAATGGGGTCATCTATCATTCTGATACCTATGAGACTTTGCAATCTTGGCTTGGTGTAGGAAAACAAAATATTCCTCAAAATGTTGACAAGTTACATTTTTTACGTCTTGTAATGGTAAAAAAAAAACGTTTTTCCAATGTGCTTCCAGAATAAAGTAAACTTGCATTATTATTGTGCTCCACAGCCATAGTCACGCTGCTCTATAAACTAACTGAGAACTACCGATACTGACCTCTGGCTTTCTTCTGACCACAATACCCGCCTCTTCCTTTGTACCGTGACCTAAGACCACCTGTTACTGACTCCTGGCTCTCCTCTGACTTCTCCCTAGTCCTGCACTGCTACTACACCCGCGACTCCAAATCTAGCGCCTGAAACGCCACAATTACAGAGCCCGTGCATGCACAGCATATAGGTGGGGTTGTGGGTGGGTCGGAGAGCATATTTTCCCACTAGCATTACAACTTTTTTTTAATGTGCAAATAATAATGTATGACCATTTTAAATAGAATATCACCATTTTGATATTCCCCCCTATATCCAAGTAAACCCCATGTATTTACGCCTTTCACTAATTTCTATGGCGCTGCATTTCCAAGTTCTGACAATCACAGAAAATGTCCGTTACTTACTGACTGAGGAGTGCATATAGATGCATCCTCCTCTCACCATGCAGGTAGCTGACTACCAAATGGAGGAGCCAATAACACCTGTGCAGGACACCGATATAACAACCACTCACACTGCCTCCTGATAATGAGGGGGGTGGATGCTTGGCGTACACTCCCACACATAGTGGATACAGGGTGCCAGACCATTCTAAAATATATTATCAAGAGGCAGTGTGAGTGGCTGTCTCATCGGTGTCCTGCACAGGTGTTATTGGCTCCTCCATTTGGTAGTCAGCTACCTGCATGGTGAGAGGAGGACGCATCTATATGCACTCCTCACTCAGTAAGTAACGGCCATTTTCTGTGATTGTTTTTAATTCTTGATTTCCCCTTCTGTGATGCATTTATTAGTGTAGGGACCCACTACAACGCAAGGAACCGTGAAGTGGTTAGTGGGCTCATGTATCTTGGCCAACATCCAACCAATGCCTTGCATTTATTATCTTTCACATGCAGTGTGGCATTAAGACTCCAGGGGGAGCCCAGGGTGGCAGTACCAATGTGGTTCACTGATAGATATGCAGGGCAACCCGCCGAATTATCATGGCGTCATTAATAGGTTGCTGGTCTGCATGGTGAACTACATGTATCAGAATGGTCTGGCACTTTGTATCTACTCTGTGTGGGAGTATACGCCAAGCATCCACCCACCTCATTATCAGGAGGCAGTGTGAGTGGTTGTCTCATCGGTGTCCTGCACAGGTGTTATTGGCTCCTCCATTTGGTAGTCAGCTACCTGCATGATGAGAGGAGGATGCATCTATATGCACTCCTCAGTCAGTAAGTAACGGCCATTTTCTGTGATTGTTTTTAATTCTTGATTTCCCCTTCTGTGATGCATTTCCAAGTTCTGCCAGCAGATGTCACTCTTTTGCAGGAGTTATAATTTATTAATGGTCAGTTTTTAGCGCTGAGTGTTCGCAGTCGGTGACTAATGGAATCTGGCGCATTTATTTGCCCCTACTCTGCACCTGCTGATATTTCCTAGTCAGAATGAGATTCATTATTATTTTCATATATATCTGAGGATAGTTTTTTATGCTAAAATAAGGGTTTTTCCGCTATTAAATTTGAACGGTTTATCCTAGGAATATGTTATTTTGTTTCAGTTTTGTAGAGAATGTTGCTGGCTTTCAATTTTCACTCCCACAACTTATTTGACAAATGTATAGATGAGAAGATATTTGGGGATTTTCGTGGACCAGATCCAGAAAATTGACTTTAAAAAAAAAAAAAAAAAAATTCGCTATAAACGTGATACAATTACTGACTTTTTGACTTGATCCTGGAGAATCCCAGGGTTGGAAGGCACCTACATACTTCTAAAACTACACAAAGTTGGCAACCCAGGAAGGCCAATTACCTCAGGTGTGGGAACCCTCACTGAAGGAACCTCAGGAAGGCTGGAAGGTGTCTTCAAACCACGCAGCTACATGCAGGACAGCATAGACCTACTGAACAAACTAAGGGTCCCTATAGAAGAGGTCCCGCAGCACTCCCGTGATATGCTAGCATTAAGCAGAGGTATCTAGTCTTTGCCAAGTCACACCTGGGACCATGGACCTCAAGTCCTCTATATCATCCAGAAAGTTGCATGAAGTGGCAGCATGAATGGTGAATTCAAATAGAAACAACTTTTATTGCTCCATGTTAAAACTTTACAGACAGCGTTTCGACCAGTATAGTCTTTTGCAAGCCTTATTACATGTCACTACATCACACTTTATATAGCAAATAAGACACTAAGCAACACCAACGAGGACAAAGTGACTGACCCCAATTTAATATTACATAATCCCCTTGACCTGAGTCAAAACACAGCATCATAAAAACATGTGGTGCAGTCCATTGCCAGTTCCATGCCATAATGCTCCTTGCCAGCGTCTCATTAAGAAGGTGTGCAAGCGCGCATCACATGTTCAGTATGTCAATACGGGAGGCCATAGTGTTCATAGTTGGCAGCTATCATAACACACGAGACTACAATACATCCGCGGGATGCCCGACAATCATAAGATGGCGCCGGCCAACCAGTAGTGCGCATGCACAGAACCAGTAAAGGGAAACCGCCAACCAAAAGGCGGTGCCGGCCAACCAGTTTAGCGCATGCGCATAGGCATGTCAGTCAGGAAAAGCCCTTTACATAGCTGGAATGAATTGTGACTACTGAGTACTAAACAGGTAAAGTATCTAGGTATTAAAATCCCACAGACCTATATATAAAAGCCCAAGAAACTAAGTCAACCAGTATACCTCCCGCTCAACAGGAACAATGCTGAAGACATAACACTTTTAAAAACTCAAGGGGCACACACAAGTGTATATGCTAATAACTCCAGTGAGGAAGGGGTAAAACACAGCAGGTATATCGTGGAGGTCCTGGGGGTAAAAGTATCTCAGTAGTAGCTACACATAAGTATCCAGAAGGTGTCATATACCATTTATTATATATACAAAATATTTCACGTTCACAGATAATCTCACAAGGGGATTTCTGTATTCAGCAAGAGTTAACAAAGAGACCAGTAAATCCAGTGGAACAATAGGCTTAATCTATGGTACATCTTAAAGTATGAGCGTTATTAATTGTATTGCCAAAGTTATCACTCATGATTGGATATTAGAGCCTAGATAAGTAGACCACCAGTCAGATACAATCGTCAGTGGCCAGAGGAGGGCAAGAACCGCACCTATAATAAAAACAGAAGACAACATCAATTAAAGAAAAATAATAAAAGAAAGAGACAGTTGATTACAACGGAATAAAGACGGGAGAATTAAATGAACGGTATGTAGTGGTATTCCATATTTAGACCAAAGGGGTGCATTGTATTTAGGGTATATATCCAGCAAAGTTCTTTCTTTTTAAGCAGGGATTCCCTATCCCCTCCTCTTGCCAGTGGTGGTACATCGTCAATAATACGAAATCTGAACTGACTGATACTATGTTTTTTATCATGGAGATGCTTAGGTATAGGTAAGTGAAGGCAGTTGGTACGAATGGTGCTTTTGTGTTTAGTGATTCAGGATATTGCCCCCATAGTCGTCTTCCCCACATAACTCAGGCCACAAGGGCAGGTTACAAGGTAGACGACATATGAGGAGGTGCATGCGTATCATTTACTGATTTTGTATTTCTTCCCTGTAGAGGGGTGATAAAAGCAGTCACCTTTGACTAGGTTCCTGCAGCATGCACAATTCAAGCAAGGGAAATTCCCATGCTTTGATGTGGCTAGGAGCAATTGTGTTTGTCTCTCAATAGGTAAAGAGGACTTGACTAGCTTGTCCCGTATGTTAGAGGGCCTCCTATGGGGCATCTCAGCAAATTCTGGCATGCCACTGAGACCCCTACAGTAGAGGCCAATGCCTATTAATGATTGATGATATTTTGCCACTATGCCGTCCAAAGGTGGAAATGAACAGTATCCTTTTCGGTCTCGTAGTCCTAATCTTAGCAGTTAAAAGTGTATCTCGGTCTAATATGCGAACTCCTTCAACTGCCTTGCTGACAAGAGGCAGCAGATAACCTCTGAGTAGAAACTTATTAGCCATCTGTTCCAATCTAACATCAACAAAGGAGTCCTGTGTGATTCTCCTCACCCGTAGGAGTTGACTCCATGGGAGAGAGTCCACAGTACTCCTTGGGTGGTGACTGTTATAATGAAGGATACTCTGTTCCTGTGGGTAGGTTTAGTGAATAGATCAACATTCAAATTCTCACCATCATTGATAATCAGCGTGTCAAGAAATTGGATACATTCTGTAGATGAATTCAACGTCAACTGAAGCTCGCCATAGTGGGAATTTAGAGAATCTTGAAATTGAAGAAGATCCTCTCAGGGACCCCTCCATAGGACAAAAATATCATCTATAAAGCGGAACCAAGCAACCACATGAGACCAGTGTTCCGAGATGTAGACAAAAGTTTCTTCAAAATGGCGCATATACATATTCGCATACGTAGGTGTGACATTGGACCCCATGGCGGTGCCCTGCCGCTGCTCGTAGCACAACCCCCAAAGGAAAAATAATTCCTCGTGAGGATGAACTCGAGCAGCGACAGGACAAACTCAGTACACCCTGGGCCCAGTCACACCCCGCAGTATAATGTCTCACAGCTGCCAGGCGTTTATGATGTTGTATCGAGGTGTACAGAGAGACAACATCGAATGTTGCAAGTATCAACGGACCCAATATGTCAACGTTTCTCAACTTCTGCAAAAAATCACTGGTATCTCGAATATATGAGGAAGCTCCCTCCGCAAACGAGCGGAGCAGTTTATCGAGAAATCTAGCCATATTGCAAAAGACAGAGTCTTTTCCAGATATAATTGGATGCCCTGGAGGGTTCACAAGATCTTTATGGATCTTAGGTAGAAGATACAGGACCGGGACCCGAGGATGGAGTACATCAAGATAGCGGACCAACTCGGAGTCTATAATGCCTGCCAGAATCGCATCATTTAACATAACCCTTAAAGGGGTTGTCCCGCGGCAGCAAGTGGGTCTATACACTTCTGTATGGCCATAATAATGCACTTTGTAATGTACATTGTGCATTAATTATGAGCCATACAGAAGTTATCAAAAGTTTTATACTTACCTGCTCTGTTGCTGGCGTCCTCGTCTCCATGGTGCCGACTAATTTTCGGCCTCCGATGGCCAAATTAGCCGCGCTTGCGCAGTCCGGGTCTTCTTCTTTTATGAATGGGATCGCTCGTGCAGGATGCCGGCTCCGTGTAGCTCCGCCCCGTCACGTGCCGATTCCAGCCAATCAGGAGGCTGGAATCGGCAATGGACCGCACAGAAGAGCTGCGGTCCACGGAGGGAGCAGACCCCGGCGGCCATCTTCAGCAGGTGAGTATGAAGACGCCAGACCGCCGGGATTCAGGTAAGCACTCTCCGGTTTGTTTTTTTAACCCCTGCATCGGGGTTGTCTCGCGCCGAACGGGGGGGGGGGGGGTTTAAAAAAAAAAAAAACCGTTTCGGCGCGGGACAACCCCTTTAACTGGATTTGCAGCCTTCAGTCTAGTGTAAACACTCTCATCGTTAAGTCGTCTGTGGGCCTCATTATTATACTGTGTGGTGTTAGGGATTACAATTGCACCACCTTTGTTGGCCAGTTTTATTGTTATTTCTCTGTCCTCAGAGAGGGCTTTTAATGCGGCCCGTTCTTATTTTTAACACGGAGTGATAAAAGTTGTTTTTATTTGAATTCACCATTGATGCTGCCACTTCATGCAACTTTCTACTGAACAAACTGTCAGCTATAGGTCTCCTCCCCATTGGCCCCATCCTGGCTACCATGGATTCTCCTTTGGCAAAGATATATGCCTGCAACTCACCGGAACCGCCATGGGCAGTAAAATGGCACCACAATATGCCAACCTTTTCATGGCAAAACTAGAGGATGACTTTCTGGACTCCTGCCCCAGCAAACAATTGGCCTACTTCCACTACATTGATGACATTATAACCAACTGGACTAACGCTGAACGAGAACTAGTAATATTCTATGAGAGATTCACTACATTTCACCCCACCATAAACCTGACAATAAGCTACTCGTATACAGAATTCAACTCTTTGGACACTGCCCTAAAAACTTCAAACGACTCAATACAGACACCCCTATACTAAAAACCGATTGATCAGCCCACATACCTCAGATGGGACAGCTTCCACTCTAAACACATCAAAAAGTCTATAGTCTACAGCCAGGCCATCAGATACAACCGGATCTGCTCCAACCCAACAGACAGTGAGGAACATTTATATTATCTTAGAAGAACATTTATAAATCAGGGCTACCATCCCACCCCTATGGATGACCAAATCACCAGAGCCACCAGGATACCCAGGAATCACCAGAGCCACCAGGATACCCAGGAATCACCAGAGCCACCGGGATACCCAGGAATCACCAGAGCCACCAGGATACCCAGAAATCTCCAGAGCCACCAGGATATCCAGGAATCACCAGAGCCACCAGGATACCCAGGAATCACCAGAGCCACCGGGATACCCAGGAATCACCAGAGCCACCAGGATACCCAGGAATCACCAGAGCCACCAGGATATCCAGGAATCACCAGAGCCACCAGGATACCCAGGAATCACCAGAGCCACCAGGATACCCAGGAATCACCAGAGCCACCAGGATACCCAGGAATCACCAGAGCCACCAGGATACCCAAGAATCATCAGAGCCACCAGGATACCCAGGAATCACCAGAGCCACCAGGATACCCAGGAATCACCAGAGCCACCAGGATACCCAGGAATCACCAGAGCCACCAGGATACCCAGGAATCACCAGAGCCACCAGGATACCCAGGATTAACCAGAGCCACCAGGATACCCAGGAATCACCAGAGCCACCAGGATACCCAGGAATCACCAGAGCCACCAGGATACCCAGGAATCTCCAGAGCTACCAGGATACCCAGAAATCACCAGAGCTACCAGGATACCCAGGAATCTCCAGAGCCACCAGGATACCCAGAAATTAGCAGAGCCACCAGGATACCCAGGAATCACCAGAGCCACCAGGAATCACCAGAGCCACCAGGATACCCAGGAATCACCAGAGCCACCAGGATACCCAGGAATCACCAGAGCCACCAGGATACCCAGGAATCACCAGAGCTACCAGGATACCCAGGAATCTCCAGAGCCACCAGGATACCCAGAAATTAACAGAGCCACCAGGATACCCAGGAATCAACAGAGCTACCAGGATACCCAGAAATCTCCAGAGGTACCAGGATACCCAGAAATCACCAGAGCTACCAGGATACCCAGGAATCTCCAGAGCCACCAGGAATCACCAGAGCCACCAGGATACCCAGGAATCACCAGAGCTACCAGGATACCCAGGAATCTCCAGAGCCACCAGGATACCAGGAATCACCAGAGCCACCAGGATACCCAGGAATCACCAGAACCACCAGGATACCCAGAAATTACCAGAACCACCAGGATACCCAGGAATCACCAGAGCCGCCAGGATACCCAGGAATCACCAGAGCCACCAGGATACCCAGGAATCACCAGAACCACCAGGATACCCAGAAATTACCAGAACCACCAGGATACCCAGGAATCAGCAGAGCCACCAGGATACCCAGGAATCACCAGAGCCACCAGGATACCAGGATACTTGGTTTCCCTTGCTGAGAGCAATCACATTGTAATCGCAGTGTACGGCCCTCCTTCTGGCATTACCTGTCCATGGTGCTGAACGAAAAAAGTCGCCCGCGCTTCCAGGACCTAAACACCAGGGTCAGGCTGCAAACACTACTCACTACTCACGCGTTTCGTCGTCATGCAGGACGACTTTCTCAATCATTGTGCTTGAGAAAGTCGTCCTGCATGACGACGAAACGCGTTGCACAGAGTATATTAATAAAATTTTGAAGTGAGTAGTGTTTGCAGCCTGACCCTGGTGTTTAGGTCCTCGGAGCGCGGGCGACTTTTTTCATCATACTGATATACGAATTGCCTTCGAGTGGGTCCTGTAATCCAGCAGGACACAGAAGCCCAGCAGCCTAACGGACGCACCAGGGGATTTACAAGCTAACGAGGAGGTGGAGGTGTTGGTGAGGCCTCTTCACAGGGGTACTCGCCAAACACCGGGTGAGTCTATCTTATTTTCTCTCGGTTATAACACTCCCGTAGAGTGTTATATCTAATATATTTCCATAACTCCTAGCCTACACGGGTAGCGCTTCCCTGACGTGTGTTCATGGTGCTGAACGAGACACGCTCAAAAATGCAACTCAAGACAATTACAGCCATGTGTAGTCTGTATTATTTCTTAATTTTCATTTCCTCACAAATTTCGTAATCTCTGCTTGCTGTCAGTGACTGAAAACTTTGATTAACCCCAGAAGCTGAAAACCTGTGCAGCTCTAAGGGCCCATTCACTTCTGGGTTAGATTTTCCTGCACAATTCCATTTACTTCCGTTCAGTTTCATTTTTTTTTACTAGAACAAACAGCGCAGTCCGCAGCCCCACCGGGCCAGCCAACGAACAGGAACATAAAGGTTTCCATTTTCTTTTCAAAGCCTTCCGTTTGCTTTAGTTGGACCTTCCGTTTATCATATCCGTCACATTCCACAGAGCATGCTCAGATGTGGAGGCCATGTGACAGGTCCACTAAAAACGAATATAAACAGATGCTGAATGGAGGAAATGGACAGCAAATTCTCAATTTTTTCCCCCAAAATACTGAGCCGATCTAGTGTAGGCGATCCTCTGTGAGCTGAATCAGGGTGGTTTCACATCTGCGGCCGGGATTGTATTCCTGCTCCATTCAGGGAACAGGAAAGGAGAATCCCCTGGCCAAACAGGTCCGTCTTATGATGGAACTGAATGGCGCTGAACGGACCCCATTGACTGTTTTGGGGTCCAATCGGTTTCTGCTGCTTGGCATGCAGCACTTTTTCTTACAGTATTCTGCGCCAAATCTGCGATGGAACCTCCGACCAGAGATCCAACGCAGATGGGCACCCCCCTAAGCCAGCCTCCTGACTGATGCACTGGTATCTGCGCTGATACATTGTAACACATTTGTGCTGCTGATGAGTTCATCTCACAGAGGATTGTCTGGACTGAACACAACAGTAACAATCATCCAGCCTTGAGCAGCAGTAGGTATATGGAGGCTTTTAGTGATCAGATGTAAATGTAACTTCTCTTATTCACTGACAGCAAACAGAGGATTGTGAAGACTTTCTAAAACAATACTGCAGGACTTCAGTACTAATTCATAACTGTACATCAGCATAAAACGTGCAGCTTAAAATGTTACTCAGTTTGGAATTTGAAAGTTGAGAAATGTGAAATAACGTGACTTCTAAGACCGTCAGGAGGGGAAAAAAGACCAAAGAGATATGCTGAGTATGTGGGCACCCGAGAGAGGGATCGGCTTCTGGAGGAACTGCCAAGTCTCTGCGCCCCCCGTATGCTCCTGCGCAGAGGGTAGGAGAGGGAAGTACAGGAACATCTGTTTTGAGACCTGAAAAGGGGTAGTTTGGGGTCTGTAATTCTTAGGGGTTTCTACTTTCTTCTCTTGGGTCTGTTTTCATTTAGGGGGTCTTTTTAGGGTTCTCTCGGGCTGTAGTCATAAAGCCGGATCCAGTGCTATATCTCACTATTGGGGTCCTATATGTAAACTGCAATAGCGTACTTGAATAGGAAGGTATGAATGCGCCACATGATAGTACGGTGCATGGGCCTCGGGGGCCCCAGAACATGGATTACAATTTTGTATTGTGGCCGCTATAAGAGGGAGTAAAACCCGATTACAAAGCTGTAGAGTAACATGTGAGAAGCAGAAATCCGCTTTCCGTGTCTCTCTATGTGCAGTGGGACTGCCGCTAGGACTGAAGTAAGGAAAGCGTACTAGAAGTGTCAGGAGAATCTGCATTTATTTAGGGGGTCCGGGTGCTCTGATTGTTTTGGGGGGCTGGTCTGGGGTCTGTATATGTTTATAGGGTCTGTAGTCATTTTGGGGTGCTGAAGGGGGTCTTATGTACTATTTGTGATGGGAATGCTCTATGTTCACGCCGCGTTCTACATAAATCGATGGAGCATAAAGCTCCAAAGTACGGCTAGCGCCACTTTCTGTTCCTCCATTTGGGATCTTAATGATGTTCCCTCTCAAAGTGATTAATCTTCTCAGAAACATTTCTCTTTATAAGCAAGAAAGTCCCCCAAAGTTTTTACAGTAAATATCAACTTTTTTTGAAGAGATATTGACTTCTGTCAATATTCCAGGATCTAAAGGGGGTCACCCAGCTTTCCCTGACTCCTGACCGGCTGTTTGTCTATTGGTTCATTCACATTTCTGCATCACTCAGCAGATTTGCTATTCAGCCCCCTGTGAAAGCTCAATGCCAACCTCTATAGAGGCTATAATGGTGGCCATAGGGGCTGAGAACACCCGTCCTGATCCCGTGCCTGTCTCACAGCTGCCGGGCTTATTACATGACTGCGCTCTGACCTCTCCAAGGCTGGGTTCACATGGGGCAGAATTACCGCAAAATGTCTGTGTGGACTTTCCACACGGAAATTCTGCATGCATTTTTAAAGCTGAGACCGAGCCGCAAAGTGGACGAGATTTGCAAAAATCTCTTATCTCTATTGGGAGAGATTTCCGCAGCGGAATACAGGCTGTGCGGTCCCGCTGCGGACATTCTGCGAGATTTCCATCCTGTGGGAACCCAGCCTTTCTGCTTAATCCTAAAATCAGTCAGACATGACACCACTAGAGCCTCCAGCAAGACCAGCAAATATGTGCCAAGTTTCAGCCACAGTGCCAGTTTGGAACCAGCGCCCGTAGCTGCTCACATTATTCATACTCCATGCAGGCACTATCTATGGGCTCAGGCAATGCATATGGGGCACACTATACCAGAAGGATTGTATATAGGGGCACACTATACCAGAGGGACTTATACAGGGGCACATTACACCGGATGGGCTATATATAGGGGAACACTATACCGGAGTGATTATATATGGGGGCACTCTATACCAGAGGGATATTATACAAGGGCACACTATCCCAGAGGAACTGTATACAGGGGCACATTATACTGGAGTGGCTCTATAAAGCGGAACACTATACTGGAGTGACTATATATGGGGGCACGATATAGCTGAAGGACTGTACATGGGGGTAGGGTACAGCGGAGAGACTGTATATGGGGGCACACTATAGCTGAGGGACTGTATATGGGGGCACAGTATGCCTGAGTGCCTATTTATGGGAAACACTATACTGGGGGGGACTATATATGGGGCATACTATAGCTGAGGGATTGTATATGGGGGCACAGTATAAGGGAGGGATTGCATACACCTGCGTAACTATAGAGGGTGCAGGGGATGCGGTTGCACCCGGGCCCAGGAGCCTTAGGGGGCCCATAAGGCCTCTCTTCTCCATATAGGGAGCCCTGTACTATGAATAAAGCATTATAGTTGGGGGCCCTGTTACAGGCTTTGCATTTGGGCCCAGAAGCTTCAAGTTATGTCTCTGTGCAGCATGGTTTAGGTATGGGTACAGGTACAGATAGAGGGGGGGCCCCAGCTCACGTTTTGCATCAGAGCCCCTGAGCCTTTAGTTACCCCCCTGACTGCATATATCTATACAGCATAGCTGAGACTGTGACTGTATTTGGAAAAAACTGAGGGACTGTATACAGGGGCACACTATAGTGGAAGGATTGTATATGGGACACACTATAGCTGAGGGGCTGTATATGGAGGCACACAATACTGGAGGGACTATATATGGGGGCACACTATACCGGAGGGATTGGATATGGGGGCACACTATAGCTGAAGGACTGTATAAGGGGGAACACTATAGCTGAGGGACTATATGGGTGTACATCCTAGTTAAAACTGTAACTGCATATAGAAGCACAGTATAGCGGAGGGACTGTATACAGAGGCTTACTGTAGCAGAGGAACTGTATGTGAGGGCACACAATAGCGGTGTATCAGCTCATTCACATTTCTGCATCACTCAGCAGATTTGCTATTCAGCCCCCTGTGAAAGCTCAATGCCAACCCCTATAGGAGCTATAATGGTGGCCATAGGGGCTGAGAACACCCATCCTGATCCCGTGCCTGTCTCACAGCTGCCGGGCTTATTACATGACTGAGCTCTGACACACTGTAACGAATCTTGCATCCTTGTCAGCTGACCATAACCAGAATATGTTTTCAGTCTCACTATGTTTCTATTCACTGACAGCAAGTGGAGATCTTGAAAAATGGTAAGAGATTGCTTTTATGTGAAGCGTATATAGTACATAGTATATTCTGTGTAGATATGATGTGAATGTGATATGTGATGATATCCCCTGACCCTGCCACATGTCCAGCTGTGAAAGGGTTAACAGATCAAACATTGCTTGTACACCCCTCCCATGACACAGTAACTGCTGAATCCTAAAACCAGTCAGACGCGACACCGCCGCCCAGTGCCTTCAGCCAGACTGGCACATCTGTGCCAAGCTTCTGCCATGGTGCCAGTTTGGAACAAACACCCGCAGCTGCAGTCACTTGTCATACTCTATGCTGGCACTATGTATGGGCTCAGGAAATGTATATGGGTGCACCCTAAAGCTGAGGTACTATATATGGAGGCACATTATACCGGAGTGACTATATATAGGGGCACACTATAGCTGAGGGACTGTATATGGGTGTACAGCATAGGTTAGACTTACTGTATATGGAAGCACACTATAGCTGAGGTACTGTATATGGGGGCACACTATAGCTGAGGGACTGTACATGGGTGTACAGCATAGGTTAGACTTACTGTATATGGAAGCACACTATAGCTGAGGTACTGTATATGGGGGCACACTATAGCTGAGTCACTGTATATGGGCGCACAGTATAACAAAGAGCGACTGTATATGGGGCACACTATAGCTGAGGGGCTTATATAGATGGACACTATAGTGGTGGGACTGTATATGGGAAACACTATAGCTGAGGGGCTTATATAGATGGATACCATAGCAGTGGGACTGTATATGGGAAACACTATAGTGGTGGGACTGTATTTGAGGGTACACTATAGCTGAGGAAGTTTATATGGGTATACAGCATAGCGGAGACTGACTGTATTTAGATGCACAGTATAGCGGAGGGACTGTACACAAGGGCACACTGTAGCTTGGGGACTATATATGGGGGTACTGTATATGGAGGCACACTATATTGGAGGGACTGTTTATGAGGACAAACTGTAGCTGAGACTGTGACTATATATGGAAGCACACTATAACTGAGGGACTGTATACTATAGTGAAAGGATTTAATATGGGGGCACACTATAGCTGAGGGACTATAATAGGGAACAGTATAGCTGAGTGACTGCATATGGGTTCAAACTATAGCTGAGGAGCTGTATTTAGAAGCACAGTATAGCAGAGGGACTGTATATGGGACACACTATAGTGGAAGGATTATATATAGGGCCACACTATAGCTGAGGGACAGTAGTATATGGGGGCACACTATAGTTGAGGGAGTGCATATGAGTTTTCACCATTGCTTAGACTGACTCTATATGGAAGCAAACAATAGCTGAGGGACTGTATATGGGGTTCACTATAGCTGAGGGACTGTATATGGGGTTCACTATAGCTGAGGGACTGTATATGGGGGTTCACTATAGCTAAGGGATTGCATATGTGGCATATTATAGCTGAGGGGGTGTAATAGAGACACACTATAGCTAAAGGACTATATAAGGGTGCACAGTATAGCAGAGAGTGACTGTATATGGGAACACATTATAGCTGGGGGATTGTATAAAGGGACACACTATAGCTGAGGGACTGTATATGGGTGTACAGTATAGCTTAGACTGACTGTATATAGAAGCACACTATAACTGAGGTACTGTATGTGGGGGCACACTATAGCTGAATCACTCTATATGGGTGCAAAGTATAACAGAGAGCAACTGTATATGGGGGCACACTGTAGCTGGGGGACTATACATGGGGCACACTATATTGGAGGGACTGTATATGAGGACAAAGTATAGCTGAGACTGTGACTATATATGGAGGCACACTATAACTGAGGGACTGTATACTGGGGCACACTATAGTTGAATCACTGTATATGGGTGCACAGTATAACAGAGAGCGACTGTATATGGGGGCACACTGTAGCTGAGGGACTGTATACTGGGGCACACTACAGTGGAAGGATTATATAAGGGTGCACAGTATAGCAGAGAGTGACTGTATATGAGGGAACACTATAGCTGTGGGGCTGTATATAGGTGCATACTATAGCAGTGGGACTGTATATGGGAATATAATATAGCTGAGGGACTGTTTATTAGGGTACACTATAGCTCGGGAAGTTTATATGGGTGTACAGCAAAGTTGAGGCTGACTGTATTTGGAAGCACAGTATAGCAGAGGGACTGTATTCAGAGGCACACTTTAGCTATCGGACTATATATGAGGGCACACGATAGCTGAGGGACTGTATATAGGGGTACACTATAGTTGAGGGACTGTATATAGGGGGTACACTATAGCTGAGGGACTGTATATGGGTGTACAGCATAGCTGAAACTGACTATATATGGAAGCACACTATAACTGAGGTACTGTGTATGGGGGCACACTACAGCTGAGGGACTGTATATGGGGGCACACTATAGCTGAATCGCTGTATATGGGTGCACAGTATAGCAGAGAGCGACTGTATATGGGGACACACTATAGCTGAGTGGCTGTATATGGGTGTATACTATACCAGTGGGACTGTATATGGGGGCACACTATATTGGAGGGACAGTATATGAGGGCACACTATAGCTGAGACTGTGACTATATATGGAAGCACACTATAACTGAGGGACTGTATACTAAAGTGAAAGGATTTAATATGGGGGCACACTATAGCTGAGGGACTATAATCGGGTATAGTATAGCTGAGTGACTGTATATAGGTTTAAAATATAGCTGAGGAGCTGTATATGGGGGCACAATGCAGTGGAGGGATTGTATATGAGGCACACTATAGTGGAAGGATTGCATTTGGGTTTTCACCATAGCTGAGACTGACTGTCCATGGAAGTACACTATAGTTGAGGGACTGTATATGGAAACACACTACAGCTGAGGGACTGTATATGGGGGCACACTATAGCTGGGGGACTATATATGGGGGCACACTACAGCTGAGGGACTGTATATGGGGGCACACTATAGCTGAGGGACTGTATATGGAAGCACACTACAGCTGAGGGACTGTATATGGGGGCACACTACAACTGAGGGACTCTATATGGGGACACACTATAGCTGAGGGACTGTATATGGAAACACACTACAGCTGAGGGACTGTATATGGGGGCACACTATAGCTGGGGGACTATATATGGGGGCACACTACAGCTGAGGGACTGTATATGGGGGCACACTATAGCTGAGGGACTGTATATGGAAGCACACTACAGCTGAGGGACTGTATATGGGGGCACACTACAACTGAGGGACTATATATGGGGGCACACTATAGCTGAGGGACTTATATGGAAGCACACTATAGCTGAGGGACTGTATATGGAAGCACACTAAAGCTGAGGGACTGTATATGGGGGCACACTATAGCTGGGGGACTGTATATGCGGGCACACTACAGCTGAGGGACTGTATATGGGGGTACACTATAGCTGAGGGACTTATATGGAAGCACACTACAGCTGAGGGACTGTATATGGAAGCCCACTACAGCTGAGGGACTGTATATGGGGGCACACTATAGCTGAGGGACTGTATATGGGGGCACACTACAGCTGAGGGACTGTATATGGAAGCCCACTATAGCTGAGGGACTGTATATGGAAGCACACTATAGCTGAGGGACTGTATATGGAAGCCCACTACAGCTGAGGGACTGTATATGGGGGCACACTACAGCTGAGGGACTGTATATGGAAGCACACTATAGCTGAGGGACTGTATATGGAAGCACACTACAGCTGATGGACTGTATATGGGGGCACACTACAGCTGAGGGACTGTATATGGGGGCACACTATAGCTGAGGGACCATATATGGAACCACACTACAGCTGAGGGACTGTATATGGGGCACACTACAGCTGAGGGACTGTATATGGAAGCCCACTACAGCTGAGGGACTGTATATGGGGCACACTACAGCTGAGGGACTGTATATGGAAGCACACTATAGCTGAGGGACTGTATATGGAAGCACACTACAGCTGAGGGACTGTATATGGGGGCACACTATAGCTGAGGGACCATATATGGAACCACACTACAGCTGAGGACTATATATGGGGGCACACTACAGCTGAGGGACTATATATGGGGGCACACTATAGCTGAGGGACTGTATATGGGGGCACACTATAGCATGGAGGCAGTTTTGTGTCAAACTAACTGCAACCCTCAGTCTGGGAATTGGTGAAAGCGGCCTTTTTAGATTAGACCCCCAAAACAAATAGCTCAGGGGGCGCCTGATCCCTGCAGCACCGGTTTGAGGTCTCTGTGGCACAAAATCTTTTCCCTGGAATCAGCAGTGATGGAGGAGGAGTTCCCCTTCAGGTTAGATTGTGAAATATGAAATTAAGGAACTTCTCAGCACATTGCTGACGGTTTAAAAGAAACGCCAATATTTACAGAGCAGAAGAACAAGGTGATTACAGGGAGGGACGTGGGAAAGCAGAACCGGTACGAGCAGATATGGCAGATTATATAAGGGGAGCTTCCTTCTTTCCTGAGAAGAGATGCAAGATTCATCAAATCATCCCAGACAGATGTCTCTCCAGCCTATCTATGAAGACCTCCATTGAAGGAAATCTCACCACCTCCTGTGGTAACCTGTTCCACTCATTGATCCCCCTCACTGTCAGAAAGGTTTTTCTAATATCTAATCTGTGTGTTCTCCCTTTCAGTTTCATCTTATTGCTTCAAGTCTTTTCTTGTTCAAATGAGAATAGGGACATGGTTTGCAGACCATCTTGGTAACTCTTCTCTGAACTTGCTCCAGTTTATCTATGTCTGTTTTAAAGTGGGGTGCCCAGAACTGGACACAATGTTCCAGATGAGGTCTAGACTCTATGTTTCTCTTAATACATCCCAGAATTGTGTTTGCCTTTTTGGCTGCTGCATCACATTGTTGACTCATGTTCAGTCTATGATCTATTAGTATACCCAAGTCTTTTTCCCATGTGCTGCTTAGCCTATTCCTCAAATTCTGTATGTGCTTTTTTATCTTTCTTGTAGGACTTTGCATTTTTCCCTGTTAAACACCATTCTGTTAGTTGCCGCCCCGTGTGCAGGCTTGTCTAGGTCTTTTTCAATCTTCTATGTTCTCTAGAGTTATGAAGGATAGCATGATCATTGCCTCCTAAGGTCCCAGCCACTCTTACTTCATTAACCATTCCCTCCCTGTTGGTAAGAATTAGGTCCAAGATGGCAGATCTCCTTGCTTTCTTCTCTCTTTTGGAAGATAAAGTTGTCAGCAGGAGCGGATAAGAACATGTTGGATCCATTACTGTTACCTGAGAGATTCCCAACAAATGTCTGGATGGGTAAAATCTCCCATGATCACCACGTCGTATGTTTTTGAGAATCTGATGTGGAAAGAGTTCATCCATATCTTCTGCTTGAGGGTGCAGCAGCTGGAGGCATTACAGGTCCAGCAGGTGACGGCAGTGCGAGGAACGCAGAAGGAAGACATTCACATTACTTTTATAAAAACTCAAAGCAGTTAGTTTTTTTCTCATTCCTCGTATTTCTGTATTCACTGTGATGTTTATTTTTAGCTCATTTTTAGGAACTTTTTGTTACTTTTCAGAAAACTTTCTAAGGCTGCCTCAAAGTTGTGTGAGATTTGTGCATTGCGAGACGCACAAATATGAACCCCATTGTTCTGAATGGGGTCATACACATGAGCGATGTTTTCCTGCATGGCACCGCGATGCTATGCAGGGAGCAAATCGCAGCATATTCTATCTCTTTTTCAATGGGACCGGCGGCAGCATCGCGGGGTCTCTTATTGAAAACAATGGGAAAAACTCTGCGATCCTCCTGCCGCAGCTGACAGCCGCAGCAGAAAATTGCTTCCCCCGTGAAGTGATGAGAGGCTGTTTTAACATAAAACGCCTTGCATCCTCGGACAATTCACATGGTGGGGAGCACCATACGGGGGCGGGATTCATGGCCTTATATCGCACTCCCCAGTGTGAAGTTAGACTAGGGTTATTATTAGGGGATGTTCACACATAGCAGAATTGCTCTGTACAGCATTGTAAATCCTCAGTGATACAGACGAGAATTGAAGTAATGTCATCCGCACTGCCGGTACTGTAATATTTTGTGGATTTTCCCATTTTAAATCCAAAGCACATCAATTCATGTTGTGGATTGTAAATGTGGATTTCCCTTTTTCACGTGATGACATGTAATCCGCGCCAAATTCCCTCCATTACTTGCAGATCCACATTAAAATCCGCAGTGGATTGTCCTCGGCAGAAAATCTGCTATGTGTGAACATGATCGTAGATTCTCTGCTTATGGCTGAGCCAGTAATACAGGATTGGCGTTCCCCGGCGTCCCCGGGGTTATCCCTGTAGGTCATATGCCGCCTGAGCGGGGATTCAGTGTGGTGGCATCTGATGGATATAACGAAGCTGCAGGTAATTAGTAACCCTCTCCTGTGCGCTGCAATAAACATGCTTAGGAGCAACGTACAAATTCAGGCTGAAAAGTGGCTGCCAGCGTATCTAAGCCTATTGTGTCTGCTGAGACGTGTCTAAACTTATCATGTGTGATACTGTCTGCTGAGCCGTGTATCTAATCCTGTCATGTAATGTCTGTGAAGCTGCAGTATCTAATCCTAACATGTCTGATTCTGTCTGCTGAGCTGTGTATCTAATCCTATCATGTGTGATACTATTTGCTGAGCTGTGTATCTAATCCTATCCTGTGTGATACTGTCTGCTGAGCCGTGTATCTAATCCTATCATGTAATGTCTGTGAAGCTGCAGTATCTAAGCCTGTCATGTGTGATACTGTCTGCTGAGCCATGTATCTAATCCTATCATGTAATGTCTGTGAAGCTGCAGTATCTAATCCTAACATGTCTGATTCTGTCTGCGGAGCTGTGTATCTAATCCTAACGTGTGATACTGTCTGCTGAGCTGGGTATCTAATCCTAACATGTGTGATACTGTCTGCTGAGCTGTGTATCTAATCCTAACATGTGTGATACTGTCTGCTGAGCTGTGTATCTAATCCTAACATGTGTGATACTGTCTGCTGAGCTGTGTATCTAATCCTATCATGTGTGATACTGTCTGCTGAGCCGTGTATCTAATCCTGTCATGTAATGTCTGTGAAGCTGCAGTATCTAATCCTAACATGTGTGATACTGTCTGCGGAGCTGTGTATCTAATCCTATTATGTGTGATACTGTCTGTGGAGCTGTGTATCTAATCCTATCATGTGTGATACTGTCTGCGGAGCTGTGTATCTAATCCTATCAAGTGTGATACTGTCTTCTGAGCTGCAGTATCTAATCCTATTATGTGTGATACTGTCTGCGGAGCTGTGTATCTAATCCTATCGTGTGATACTATCTGCTGAACCATGTATCTAATCTTATCATGATTAATACTATCTGCTGAGCTGTGTATCTAATCCTTTTTCTGTGTGATACTGTCTGCTAAACTGTGTATCTAATTATATTGTGTAATAATGTCTGTGAAGCTGCAGTATCTAAGCCTGTCATGTGTGATACTGTATGTGATCCTGGCATATCTAAGTCTGTAAGGTGTGATGCTATCTTCTGATCCCCTGTATCTAAGCCTATCCTGTGTGATACTGTCTGCTGATCTATGTATTTAATCCTATCATGTAATGTCTGTGAAGCTGCAGTATCTAAGCCTGTCGTGTGATACTGCATGTGATCGTGGAATATCTAAGTCTGTAAGGTGTGATACTATCTTCTGATCCCCTGTATCTAAGCCTGTCATGTGTGATACTGTATGTGATCCTGGCATATCTAAGTCTGTAAGGTGTGATACTATCTTCTGGTCCCCTGTATCTAAGCCTATCATGTGTGATACCATCTCAGTGAGGTATCCACAATGTGTAGCCTGGTTCCTGCCATGATTTATAATAAAGCTGACAACCGTTGTGACTCATTTTCTCCATTTTCCGTACAATAAAACATCCGGCGGTGATAATCGGTATCTGCGCCATTTATTGCGGCGCACTGACTGTTGTGACGTCACATTAGTACCCGGCAGGTAGGTGACTCTCGGCTCCGCACCGCTCAGCTTACTGCTCTTCAGGCTGGGTGCTCACTACCACTTGTGTCTGAGAGGCGCGGGCACAGCTCACATCAGGCAGCACATGACACACGCCCGCGTGTTGTCCCATTTATGGCATGTCCTACATCTCACAAGGGGAATCGGACAGGCCAGGGGTGATTCCATGTGGACCATAGGCTATAATGGGACGTGGGCTGTCCACGGATTAGCACCAATAGCACACAGCCCTGAATCTGATGCTTTGGGGGGGCTCAGGCTGCGGCTGTCAGGACCCGCTGGGGGCTTCATTCACTACAGATGTAGGGCTGCAGGCTGGAGATTGCTGCTATACAGGAAAATATAGAATTACTTATTTAGACGGACGTGTTTCACCTTCGGTCCGTATTTTGGAGGGCGTAATGCAGAGCTAATATAGATCAGTAGGACTATCCACATGGCCGTATTCTTCACTGCCATTTTTTACAAACACAACACAACAATCTTCAGCCCACTGTCAGTGAAGAGGGGTCAGACGTCCACATCGGGGGTCCGGACCGGAAGTGTAATAGCAAGCATCACTTCTAATGGAAGCGAAGCCATCTATTACACTTCCTGCCCCCGACCCCCGATGTGATGTCTGACCCCTCTGCACTGACAGTGGGCTGAAGATTGCCGGAGATCCCAAGCGGCGGACCCCCAACGATGAACTACCGATGATCTATCCTGAGGCTAGGTCATCAATACTAAAAGCTCAGTATACCCCTTTAAAGGGTCATACAGTCAGCACCCACCGGGATGCACGGGGGTCGGAGCAGACACCACCGCCAACCAACTACTGATAACTTGCCCTAGGGTCGGCCATCAGTAAGAGCTTAGCAGAATAGGATGACTTGAGTAACTGGATTTACTAGGGATTTTTCTTTTTATCGGTGACATATTCTCTGCTTGCTGTCAGTGAATGCAGACATTATTATTCATAGCCAGAGGCTGAAAACCTGTACACACCTGAGCTGAGGGTTTGTTACAGTTGTATCCAGTGCAGACAGTCCTCTGTGTAACACATCAGCAGCACAAATCTCTCCTCTCCTGATAGTTTGTTACAATGTATCAGTGTAAGGCAGCCTGTATTATTCTGGAGTCCACAGAGGTTTGTCTACACTGGATACAACTGTAACAACCCCTCAGCTGTAAGAAGTATTAGTTCTGTTTGGTTTTTTAAATGTAAGCAAAAATGTTCCAAATTGTTGACAGCAAGCAGAGATCTTGAAAACAGTGAGGAACAAAGTATATTAGAAAGCTGCGGTACTTACATTGTACAGAGATTAAAAGAACACGGCAGGCAGAACGGATATATTACATAACACCTGGCGCAGGATTTGGGCGGAGCCTGGCGCTGGCACGGAGTCTCTCTCTTTGGTCTTCCTTCCCTGGAACATCCCTTCAAGATTGCGTAAAGACATACGTAGTGACGCAGGAAGGGGAGGGGACAGTAATCCAGCACTAACATTATACTGCGGCTGGTACCAAGCACATGGTCAATACCGCCATTGACTAATTCATTGCTCATCAAAGCTTCCTGAAAGCCGATCGGACCGCAACAACCAGTCAGGTAGGTTAATTGATCTACGGCGGTATAATATATAACCCCACCCGCTTCCGTAGACACACAAGTAATACCTAGATATCAGACGCGAGCGCGAGCTGTACGAGTCACTGCAGACATGGAAAGTTATATCATCGTCCAGCCTTTATAGGGTTAAAACTGAGGCTCAAACAACAAATAAAAGAGTTGAATGGCGGTAAATTGTCAGGGTGCAAAAAAGCCGCCATCTTTGGAAGCAGCTCACACCCCATAATGATATGCACAGCTCATTCACTATGCCTACAGGATGCCATATGCTTACGCCGCTAATGATGTGGGTGTATACAGTATATATATATGATACCTATACCGTATAGAGAGGTGTGATGGGAGGGGCATGGGAGACAATAGATTTCGGGGAATGCAGTAGTCACATATCAGGGTGTCTACCGATATATATTAGTATAATTGGGAGGTCTCAGTGATCGGCATATACCAGCGGCGGCTCTATATACCGCTGAGAGATCCCCCTTACCCATTGTGGCATGTCAGCTGGTCTACTGCCGCGATGCTCAGTCCCACCCCCAGGTGCAGTGACCCCTGCTGGAGGAAAGAGTTACCCCTCTCTGCTTGCCCAATGCTACTGCTGTGGAGAGGGAAGAAACAGAAGAATTCATGTATCGGGGAGTCAGCTCACGGTGACGATGTACTCTGAATCCTATCCGCTATGCTACACGTAAAAGTAGTAATGGTGGATGATGGAGGTTGTAATTCATGACCAGGGGCGTAACTATAGGGGATGCAGGGGATGCGGTTGCACCCGGGCCCAGGACCCTTAGGGGGCCCACAAGGCCTCTTTTCCATATAGGGAATCCAGTACTATAAGTAAAGCATTATAGTTGGGGCCGCTGTTACAAGTTTTCATCGGGGCCCAGGAGCTTCAAGTTACGCCTCTGTTCATGACGTTAGTCTGCTGCAGGCCGGAGTGAAGGAAGCTCGGTAGTTGTACTCCCACCCGGCGATGCTACAAAGTTTATAGATAATAGGGGTCACGGTCCCTGCTACTGGAGGGCGGTGTAGTATGTTACAGAGCGCAGATGTTTCCTAAGGAGAAGGAGCTCCAGGAGTCGGAGTAAGGCCCCCTGTCCACGGGCGTGATTGTGCCGGCGGTAAATTGCTGGCGAATCATACTGTCTGAAGCTTTTCATTGCGTTGCTATGAAGAGCGCGTCCCCCCTGTCCATGAGCGGAGAATCATTGCAATTCTCCACGGTCAGCTGTCAATTTGCAGCATGCTGCGAGTTGCCGCGATTCTCTGCGGTCAGCCTATCTGACAGATAGGCTGACAGCGGAGATCCATCTGCCGGCTCCTGCTCCCAGAGATCCACTGTGGGATACCGCAACGCCTGGGGACAGGGGGCCTAAGAGTGAAACAGGAAAACTCATTTTTATTGCAGTTCTAGGCAAACAAGGCAACGTCCAATGCAATCCAGTTTTTGTAGATACGAATCCAGAGTTTGGTGACTGGAGATTCCGCTCTCCCTGCAAAAGTTCCCATATTTCTTGTCAGGTTGTCCCACCGTGACCCTGGGAAATAATAAGTGTCGTATCCGGCACATTTCCACCTCTTTCCTCAGACTTGGGATGGAACTGTGTCTGGGTGTACTTTATCCAGCTTTCTTCTATCTATACCTCTCCACTTCATAGACACAGACTCTCTCACTAACTGCAGAACACTAACAGTACTTTCCAAAACTGGGTGAAGCTATTTATGGACTCTAAGTCCTCCCATTAGCATAGGGCTCAGGCGCCAGACAGAGGTCTAGTCCATCCTCTGGTTTAGACTTGATGGTCCTCCAATCACCAACTCCCCTCTAGTACTTTTATTAAAGGAACATAACCATGTTATAGAACAGCACTTTTGTAGTGACAACTTTGGGTCACTACAACTCTCCTCTGTTTTAAGAGAAGCCGTCCTCGGCATTAGATTGCATTTGCTTCTCAATCAGGTTGAGTTTCCCAGGGTACGTGTGTCCAAAATACACAAGACATAGACATTCATAAAATCCCAATTCCCAGCTCTGGGATGTATAAGTACTAGAGATGAGCGAACATACTCGTCCGAGCTTGATACTCGTTCGAGTATTAGCGTGTTCGAGATGCTCGTTACTCGTGACGAGTACCACGCGATGTTCGGGTTACTTTCACTTTCATCTCTGAGACGTTAGCGCGCTTTTCTGGCCAATAGAAAGACAGGGAAGGCATTACAACTTCCCCCTGTGACGTTCAAGCCCTATACCACCCCCCTGCAGTGAGTGGCTGGCGAGATCAGGTGTCACCCGAGTATAAAAATCGGCCCCTCCCGCGGCTCGCCTCAGATGCGTTGTGACATAGCTGAGGGAAAGTGGTATCTTGGTGGAGCTGCTATAGGGCGAGTGTTAGGAGTATTTTAGGCTTCAAGAACCCCAACGGTCCTTCTTAGGGCCACATCTAACCGTGTGCAGTACTGTGGAGGCTGCTTTTTGCAGTGTTGCACTTTTTTTTTTTTTGGTATATCGGCCGTGCAGAGCATTGCGCTCTGCAGTAATACTCCAGGGCCAGAAGCGCTTAGGCAGGGACAGAAGACATATTGATTGAATATAGGCAGTGGGCCTTTGCAAAAACATTTGGGGAAAAAAATCTATTTCGGCTGCCTGTGAGTGTTCTCAGTGTTCTGGGTCTCTGCTGGGTGTAGTAGTTCTCCAAATTCATACGCAGCAAGCTAAGTGTTACAGCAGGCTTGCGCAAAATTATTTTCTGGCGTTCCGTAAGCGAAGTCAGCCTCCAACCACAGGCCAATAAGCGGCACATTTAATTACAGCGTTCTGTTTCTGCATTACTGGTAATACAGCATGCTGAGGGGTAGGGGTAGGCCTAGAGGACGTGGACGCGGGCGAGGACGCGGAGGCCCAAGTCAGGGTGTGGGCACAGGCCGAGCTCCTGATCCAGGTGTATCGCAGCCGACTGCTGCGGGATTAGGAGAGAGGCACGTTTCTGGCGTCCCCACATTCATCGCACAATTAATGGGTCCACGCGGTAGACCTTTATTAGAAAATGAGCAGTGTGAGCAGGTCCTGTCGTGGATGGCAGAAAGTGCATCCAGCAATCTATCGTCCACCCACAGTTCTGCGCCGTCCACTGCTGCAACTCAGAATCCTCTGGCTGCTGCTCCTCCTTCCTCCCAGCCTCCTCACTCCATGACAATGACACATTCTGAGGAGCAGGCAGACTCCCAGGAACTGTTCCCGGGCCCCTGCTCAGATTGGGCAGCAGTGGTTCCTCTCCCACCAGAGGAGTTTATCGTGACTGATGCCCAACCATTGGAAAGTTCCCGGGGTCCGGGGGATGAGGCTGGGGACTTCCGGCAACTGTCTCAAGACCATTCAGTGGGTGAGGAGGACGATGACGATGAGACACAGTTGTCTATCAGTGAGGTAGTAGTAAGGGCAGTAAGTCCGAGGGAGGAGCGCACAGAGGATTCGGAGGAAGAGCAGCAGGACAATGAGGTGACTGATCGCACCTGGTTTGCTACGCCTACTGAGGACAGGTCTTCAGAGGTGGAGGCAAGTGCAGCAGCAGGGCAGGTTGCAAGATGCAGTGCAGTGTCCAGGGGTAGAGGCAGGGCCAGACCGAATAATCCAGCAACTGTTTCCCAAAGCGCACCCTCGCGCCATGCCACCCTGCAGAGGCCGAGGTGCTCTAAGGTCTGGCAGTTTTTCACTGAGAGTGCAGACGACCGACGAACAGTGGTGTGCAACCTTTGTCGCGCCAAGATCATCTGGGGAGCCACCACTACCAGCCTCACCACCACCAGCATGCGCAGACATATGATGGCCAAGCACCCCACAAGGTGGGACGAAGGCCGTTCACCGCCTCCGGTTTGCACCACTGCCTCTCCCCCTGTGCCCCAACCTGCCACTGAGATCCAACCCCCCTCTGAGGACACAGGCACTACCGTCTCCTGGCCTGCACCCACACCCTCACCTCCGCTGTCCTCGGCCCCATCCACCAATGTCTGTCAGCGCACCGTCCAGCCGTTGCTAGCGCAAGTGTTGGAGCGCAAGCGCAAGTACGCTGCCACGCACCCGCACGCTCAAGCGTTAAACGTGCACATTGCCAAATTTATCAGCCTGGAGATGCTGCCGTATAGGCTTGTGGAAACGGAGTCTTTCAAAAATATGATGGCGGCGGCGGCCCCGCGCTACTCAGTTCCCAGTCGCCACTACTTTTCCCGATGTGCCGTCCCAGCCCTGCACGACCACGTCTCCCGCAACATTGTACGCACCCTCACCAACGCGGTTACTGCCAAGGTCCACTTAACAACAGACACGTGGACAAGCACAGGCGGGCAGGGCCACTATATCTCCCTGATGGCACATTGGGTGAATTTAGTGGAGGCTGGGACAGAGTCAGAGCCTGGGACCGCTCACGTCCTACCCACCCCCAGAATTGCGGGCCCCAGCTCGGTGCTGGTATCTGCGGCGGTGTATGCTTCCTCCACGAAACCACCCTCCTCCTCCCCCTCCTCCTCCTCCAACGCAACCTCTGTCTCGCAATCAAGATGTGTCAGCAGCAGCAGCACGTCGCCAGCAGTCGGTGTTGCGCGGCGTGGCATCACAGCGGTGGGCAAGCGTCAGCAGGCCGTGCTGAAACTACTCAGCTTAGGAGATAAGAGGCGCACGGCCCATGAACTGCTGCAGGGTCGAACAGAGCAGACCGACCGCTGGCTTGCGCCGCTGAGCCTCCAACCGGGCATGGTCGTGTGTGACAACGGCCGTAACCTGGTGGCGGCTCTGCAGCTCGGCAGCCTCACGCACGTGCCATGCCTGGCCCACGTCTTTAATTTGGTGGTTCAGCGCTTTCTGAAAAGCTACCCACGCTTGTCAGACCTGCTCGGAAAGGTGCGCCGGCTCTGCGCACATTTCCGCAAGTCCCACACGGACGCTGCCACCCTGCAACATCGGTTTAATCTGCCAGTGCACCGACTGCTGTGCGACGTGCCCACACGGTGGAACTCTACGCTCCACATGTTGGCCAGGCTCTATGAGCAGCGTAGAGCTATAGTGGAATACCAACTCCAACATGGGCGGCGCAGTGGGAGTCAGCCTCCTCAATTCTTTTCAGAAGAGTGGGCCTGGTTGGCAGACATCTGCCAGGTCCTTGGAAAGTTTGAGGAGTCTAGCCAGGTGGTGAGCGGCGATGCTGCAATCATTAGCGTCACCATTCCACTGCTATGCCTCTTGAGAAGTTCCCTGCAAAGCATAAAGGCAGACGCTTTGCGCTCGGAAACAGAGCCGGGGAAGACAGTATGTCGCTGGATAGTCAGAGCACCCTCCTGTCTATATCTCAGCGCGGTGAGGAGGAGGAGGAGGAGGAGCATGAGGAGGAGGGGGAAGAGACAGCTTGGCCCACTGCTGAGGGTACACATGCTGCTTGCCTGTCATCCTTTCAGCGTGTATGGACTGAGGAGGAGGAGGAGGAGGATCCTGAAAGTGATCTTCCTAGTGAGGACAGCCATGTGTTGCATACAGGTACCCTGGCACACATGGCTGACTTCATGTTAGGATGCCTTTCTTGTGACCCTCGCGTTACACGCATTCTGGCCACTATGGATTACTGGGTGTACACACTGCTTGACCCACGGTATAAGGAGAACCTTTCCACTCTCATACCCGAAGAGGAAAGGGGTTCGAGAGTGATGCTATACCACAGGACCCTGGCGGACAAACTGATGGTAAAATTCCCATCCGACAGCGCTAGTGGCGGAAGGCGCAGTTCCGAGGGCCAGGTAGCAGGGGAGGCGCGGAGATCAGGCAGCATGTACAGCACAGGCAGGGGAACACTCTCTAAGGCCCTGGACAGCTTTATGGCTCCCCAGCAAGACTGTGTCACCGCTCCCCAGTCAAGGCTGAGTCGGCGGGAGCACTGTAAAAGGATGGTGAGGGAGTACGTAGCCGATCGCACGACCGTCCTCCGTGACGCCTCTGCCCCCTACAACTACTGGGTGTCGAAGCTGGACACGTGGCCTGAACTCGCGCTGTATGCCCTGGAGGTGCTTGCTTGCCCTGCAGCTAGCGTCTTGTCAGAGAGGGTGTTTAGTGCGGCTGGGGGAATCATCACGGATAAGCGTACCCGCCTGTCAACCGACAGTGCCAACAGGCTTACACTCATCAAGATGAACAAAGCCTGGATTTCCCCAGACTTCTCTTCTCCACCAGCGGACAGCAGCGATACCTAAACAATACGTAGGCTGCACCCGCGGATGGAAGCATCGTTCTCTATCACCATCAAAAACGCGGACCTTTTAGCTTCATCAATCTGTGTATTATATTCATCCTCCTCCTCCTGAAACCTCACGTAATCACGCCGAACGGGCAATTTTTCTTAGGGCCACAAGGCTCAGTCATATAATTTTTGTAAACAATTTTTATAAGTTTCAATGCTCATTAAAGCGTTGAAACTTTCACCTCAACCAATTTTTATTTTAACTGGGCTGCCTCCAAGCCTAGTTACCAATTAAGCCACATTAACCAAAGCGATTAATGGATTTCACCTGCCCTCTTGGTTGGGCATGGGCAATTTTTCTCAGGTACATTAGTACTGTTGGTACACCAATTTTTGGGAGCCCTCGCCTACAGTGTAATCAAATGAATTTTTAGCCCACCTGCATTACAGCTGACGTTACATCAGCTGTGTTGGGCACTGCAATGGGATATATTTATGTACCGCCGGTGGCTTCCTGGCACCCACCCATGCTGTTGGTCCACAGGGAGTTGTAACTGCATGTGTCCACTTCTAAAGAACCCCAGTCTGACTGGGGCATGCAGTGTGGGCCGAAGCCCACCTGCATTAAGCACGACATTACCTCAGCTGTGATGGACAATGCAATGGGATATATTTATGTACCGCCGGTGGGTTCCAGGGAGCCACCCATGCCGTGGGTCCACAGGGAGTTGTAACTGCATGTGTCCACTTCTAAAGAACCCCAGTCTGACTGGGGCATGCAGTGTGGGCCGAAGCCCACCTGCATTTAATCGGACGTTACCTCAGCTGTGATGGGCACTGCAATGGGATACATTAATGTACAGCCGGTGGGTTCCAGGGAGCCACCCATGCTGTGGGTGCACACAGAATTCCCATTGCGGAGTTGTACCTGCCTGTGACTATTTATAAAAAACCGCGGTCTGACTGGGGCATGCAGACACCTTGACAGAATGAATAGTGTGTGGCACATAGGTTCCCCATTGCTATGCCCACGTGTGCAGCTCCTGATGGAGGTGGCACAGGATTGGATTTCTCATTGCTTCTGTACAGCATTGTGGGCTATTGCCCCACCCCTTTTAAAGAGGGTGGCTGCCTAGCCGTGCCAACCCTCTGCAGTGTGTGCCTGCGGTTCCTCCTCATGGCAGACGCACTTATAAATAGACATGAGGGTGGCGTGGCATGAGGGCAGCTGAAGGCTGGGCAGGGACAGTTTGGTGTGCGCTGTGGACACTGGGTCGTGGGGGGGGGGGGATTGGGCAGCATGTAACCCAGGAGAAGTGGCAGCGGAGTGTCATGCAGGCAGTGATTGTGCTTTGTTGGAGGTAGTGTGGTGCTTAGCTAAGGTATGCATTGCTAATGAGGGCTTTTCAGAAGTAAAAGTTGTTGGGAGAGGGGGGGCCCACTCTTGCCGCTATTGTGGCTTAAGGGCGAGCACCCACTGGCGTTTTTTTACCTGCGTTTTGCGTTTTGCGTTTTGCGTTTTTCCTGCACAGGCATAGAGATAACATGTGTTCCTGTCCACTGGTGTTTTTTTTTGCATTGCGTTTGCGTTTTTAACATAGGAACTGTCAGTTGCATATGTGTCCTTATTTTTCTCCATGGAAATTAATGGCAAAGCCGCGAAAACGCCGCGAAAACGCCGCGAAAAACGCCGCGGAAAACGCGCTGAAAAAACGCGGGACACGCGGCGAAAACGCTGCGTTTTTCCCCCGCGGGAAACGCAAACGCCAGTGGGTGCTCGCCCTAATAGTGGGACCTGGGAACTTGAGATGCAGCCCAACATATAGCCCCTCGCCTGCCCTATCCGTTTCTGTGTCGTTCCCATCACTTTCTTGAATTGCCCAGATTTTCACAAATGAAAACCTTAGCGAGCATCGGCGAAATACAAAAATGCTCGGGTCGCCCATTGACTTCAATGGGGTTCGTTACTTGAAACGAACCCTCGAGCATCGCGAAAAGTTCGTCCCGAGTAACGAGCACACGAGCATTTTGGTGCTCGCTCATCTCTAATAAGTACACAAAGCAACATGAAAGTTGCACAACAGCGGTGAGCCAGGGCAGAGTGTGCACTCAGTTCAACAAATGCATTTTTCTCTGTTGCGCAAATCCCTGTCTTTTCAACAAGGAGGGGTGCAACTGGTGCAATTAAACAAAAATAGAACCAAGTTCACAAGTTCAGCCCATATAGCGTTACGTAAGGATATGTACACATATTTAGATAGTGAGCCCTTTTTCTCACTGGGGCAACAGTTTGTTTATGCTTACTTCCTCCTTTTTACGCTAGCATCATAATGCGCTCTTGCTCTTCCTCTAGTCAGAGGGTGAGTTTGGGCTTGAGTGTCCCTTTTAATAGGTTCCTCCTTTGTCTTGAGATCCCTAGTGAACCCAGTAGATGAAGGTGACTCAAAGGATCCAAAAAAACTTCCCCACTCTGAGGACATAGGGGAAGCAGCCCTATAAGGGAAAATATCCTCAGCAGCATTCACTTCTGAAAAGGAATCTGGGCTACTTATAATTGCTGGGTTCTGCCCTAGTGTTGGCCTAGGCCTGGCCATTGGCATGACTTCCGTCGTGAGTCTTTGAGCTCACCGGGGCACGACTTCTGGATTGGGCCTCGATGCAGGCTGGAGATCGTAGTTGCTGGGTGTCAAATGAATCAGGAGAAGAGCTGGCATCAAGATGGCTCTATCTGGAGCAGTGGGATCTCCTCTCAGCCCTGAAGAATAGATTCAATTTGGTAGTGGAGAAAGCAGTTGACATCCCGCTGGATGCACCACCAGGTGCCGCCCAAGGTAATCCGTTCTTCCATGGTACCACGTTCCACGAGGGTGATGATGAAGGCCTTGGTGCCTGGACTGCAGTAGGTGGTTGAGCTTTGGCAGACAGTTGGGCTGTGCCAGGCATTGCATCAGGCTATGCCTCCTGACATTTATTGCAGTTCCAGACAAACAAGGCAGCTTCCAATGCAGTCCAGTTTCTGTTTATCTGAACACAGAGCTTGGTGACTGGAGGTACCGCTCTCAGTATAATGCGTTGTATCTGACAGCTTTCATTCTCTTTCCTCAGACTCAGGGCTGTCCAGCTGTCCTTTATCCAGCTTTCTTGTTCTTCTGTCTACACCCCTCCTTCACCATTGCACTAACATTGACTAAGGGCTCAGTCACACGGGTGTTTTGACACACAAATTTTTGAACGCATCAGTTACACGTTCCAAAATGGTGGAAAAAACGCTGCTAGCAGCATTTATCTGCTCAAAAAGAGCGCTGCCCGCTATCCCCTGCTGTGGCTGTGACAGCGGCAGCAGGGGATTTCTTGGATGTGAAACCCCTGGATGCTGTCACATCCAGGGGTTTCACCTGTGGTCAATTGGGCCAGCGGCAGCTTCGGTGGCCCCATTGACATACAGAGAACATCACTCTCCTCTGCTACAGCTGTGACAGCTGTGGCAGAGGACTTCTTTATCTCCATGGGGAGTCCCATTATCACTGGACACTGTGACAGCCTGGCAGAGGAGAGCGATGTTCTCCCATTGAATTCAATGGAGCTGGCAATACAGCCAGCTCCATTGAAAGCAATGGGCTGCCGGCAAGCGCTGCAGTGATTTTTCGAGGAAGGTCTTCAAATATAAGCCCTTCCCTGAAAATCAATCCAAAAATGTGTAAAAAAAAAAAAGTATACTCACCTCTCTGCAACTGCCGGGGCTCAGCCACGTCCAGCCAGCTCTTCTCCTGCACTGCTTTGAGGAGTATTCAGCAGGCGGGGATTTAAAATCTCCGGCTGCTAAAAGGGCTGCCTCTGATTGGCTGAGCCCTGTGACAAATCAGAGGCAGCTCTCAGCTATTGAATGACAGCTGAGAGCTGCCTCTGATTGGTCCCTGCGCTCAGCCAGAGGCAGCACTCACCCATTCATAAATTCATTTGATTCACTGGATTGCCCTGTATTAACAAAGTGTGCCACACCAGCATGCCATCCATGCAATATAGAGAAGCATGCCATTTTGCTCCTCTATATTGCAATCTGGCTTGCTGCATGCTATTAGGCCACATGGTGGTTGAGCCTCCCTTGTAGCATATATCTTGTATCAGGCTTCTTTTTCTGTGAGTTGTCTTTGTACATTTTTTTCCACCTCTGTGATTTTCCTATAATAAATAAGGTTGAGCTCTCTGAAGAAGGACCTCAAGGTCAGTTATATCACGGAGGACTGAGAGGTAATTTAGGACATGAGTGATTACGGGGAATCAAGTGGAACTGTGTGTTATATGTAATGTAGAGGGGCAGAAACGCTTTTCTCCTTAGGGGGAGAACCTATATGGTGAGTGAGGAGACTCAAAAGGCCATTTATCCTCCTGTGGGTAATATGTAAATAAGGGAGATGGAATAATACCTCCACAGTGCCATCCATTGGAAAGCAGCATTCCTTCAAGCCAAAGTTAGACTCTTTATACAAGCCTTGTAACAATGACTGGAAATTAAAAGCAAAGCCAGAGTCAATGCACAGCTGTTTCAGGGTATTTGCCCAGTGTACATACACCAATGTGCATACACTGAATGTCCCCTTTATTGTAGACCCAAGTCTAGTAAAGCGTTGGGGTCCTCTGGACTTTAGAACCGCAGCAATTCTTAGTGGTGCAGATTCCACTAGATAATGAAACCGTTCTGCCGGAAAATTGGCCCCTGTGGACAGGAATCTTCTTTTATATTAGACTGAGGACCTGACATGTTCTGATCAGCAGATAGTAAGGGGTCATCGGTTCTTGCTGCTTGTGGGAAAATTCTGACCTCCCATCAGCACGGGGCAACAGAAATCTGGATCCATCTGTGCAGGAGATGTTTTTCTGCTGCTCAGTGATACAAGTTTTGCACTTTAGTTACCTTTCTGTTTCTCTTAGACACAATGGAGCTCGAACTGTTCATCTGCCATTATAGGCCATCCCTGATAAGGAACGGAGACACGTTAGTTGTAGCACCACCATTGTATTCGGCTGCTCTTGACTATGCAGCGCCTGTTGACCAGAGCAATTCTTGACATCCTCCTCTGACCCCTTTCGGTGATGAGTTATTTCCGTCCACCGGTTACTTTTTTGCTGAATGTTTTTACTCAATCACACCGTTCTCTGAAAACTCTCCACAACGTTACATGAGAAAACCCCTCGCGGTTGGCAGTGTAATCCCAGCCCCGGCTAGTCTAGTACTGATGACCAGACCTCATTGGTAGTCACTCAGATCGCTAGATTTTCCCATCTAATGTGGATTCACACTGAAACTGATCCATGGAAAACGTATCATGTGATTTTATGCCGCACTCCGGGGTCACGGGGAGACTCTCCATACAGGGAAGCACCAATCATGAGATGGTCTGAGCTCTAATAAAGGGGCCATTCAGTGTAGGTTACTACACTATAACATTTACCGGTGTTAATCTGCACACCTCCACCAGCAGTGCACCTATATTATCTCATATACAACCATATAGCTGGTACACCTATATAATCCATTATACACTATCCCTATATAGCCACTACAGAATCTCACACATCACCATATAGCAGAGGTAATTTGGGGGCTCCTTCTCCATTACTCAGATCTCATTTCTTCATACAAGTTTCTTTTTCCCTCCAGGTCACCATAATGGCGTGTTCATGTAAGTATCTACACAGACGAGGACACTAATAGGACCTCCTGAAACTTTTTGAAATTCATGGCACCATGTTTTTGTAAAAAAAATAGAATGATCCAGACGGCTGATCTGTGAACTATGAAAAAGGATATTTGGGCTTTTTATCCTGATTCGAACAAGATGCGTTATAAATAGAGATGAGCGAGCACCAAAATGCTCGGGTGCTCGTTACTCGGGACGAATTTATCGCGATGCTCGAGGGTTCGTTTCGAGTAACGAACCCCATTGAAGTCAATGGGCGACCCGAGCATTTTTGTATTTCGCCGATGCTCGCTAAGGTTTTCATGTGTGAAAATCTGGGCAATTCAAGAAAGTGATGGGAACGACACAGAAACGGATAGGGCAGGCGAGGGGCTACATGTTGGGCTGCATCTCAAGTTCACAGGTCCCACTATTAAGCCACAATAGCAGCAAGAGTGCCCCCCCCCCCCCTCCAACAACTTTTACTTCTGAAAAGCCCTCATTAGCAATGCATACCTTAGCTAAGCACCACACTACCTCCAACAAAGCACAATCACTGCCTGCATGACACTCCGCTGCCACTTCTCCTGGGTTACATGCTGCCCAACCCCCCCCCCCACGACCCAGTGTCCACAGCGCACACTAAACTGTCCCTGCCCAGCCTTCAGCTGCCCTCATGCCATGCCACCCTCATGTCTATTTATAAGTGCGTCTGCCAGAGGCAAAGCAGGCACACACTGCAGAGGGTTGGCATGGCTAGGCAGTGACCCCCCCATAAAAGGGGCGGGCCGATAGTCCACAATGCTGTACAGAAGCAATGAGAAATCCAATCCTGTGCCACCTCCATCTGGAGCTGCACACGTGGGCATAGCAATGGGGAACCTATGTGCCACACACTATTCATTCTGTCAAGGTGTCTGCACGCCCCAGTCAGACCGCGTTTTTTTATAAATAGTCACAGGCAGGTACAACTCCGCAATGGGAATTCCGTGCGCACCCACAGCATGGGTGGCTCCCTGGAACCCACCGGTGGTACATAAATATATCCCATTGCAGTGCCCTACTCAGCAGAGCTAACGTCAGATACAATACAGGTGGGCTTCGGCCCACACTGCATGCCCCAGTCAGACTGGGGTTCTTTAGAAGTGGACAGGTTAAACTCCGTGTGCACCTACAGCATGGGTGGGTGCCAGGAAGCCACCGGCGGTACCTAAATATATCCCATTGCATTGCCCAACACAGCTGAGGTAATGTCGTGCTTAATGCAGGTGGGCTTCGGCCCACACTGCATGCCCCAGTCTGACTGGGGTTCTTTAGAAGTGGACAGATGTAGGTTAAACTCCGTGTGCACCTACAGCATGGGTGGCTCCCTGAAACCCACCGGTGGTACATAAATATATCCCATTGCAGTGCACTACTCAGCAGAGCTAACGTCAGATACAATACAGGTGGGCTTTGGCCCACACTGCATGCCCCAGTCAGACTGGGGTTCCTTAGAAGTGGACAGATGTAGGTTAAACTCCGTGTGCACCTACAGCATGGGTGGCTCCCTGGAACCCACCGGTGGTACATAAATATATCCCATTGCAGTGCCCTACTCAGCAGAGCTAACGTCAGATACAATACAGGTGGGCTTTGGCCCACACTGTTTGCCCCAGTCAGACTGGTAATATGTACCTTAACAGTAACCTCGTTGGTGGTAATGTGGTGGTGACTGCGGACCTAGTAGCGCGGTTTTATGTAGTTGGTTTTCGGAATGTGGCCATGATTAAGTGGTCCGTGGCGGGGGGATGGTGGTGGTGCTCTCTTGTTGTGTCGTTATCTTGGACTGCCACCAGACGGACCAATGCAAAGGTATTTGCCAAGAATGTTTTCATTGTTGGAGGAGGAGGGGGATGTTTTGGAGGCACTAAGTGTCCTCTCCACGTGTCCGTGGTTATATGCACCTTAACAGTAACAGCGTTGGTGGGAAATGGCCTCGCCGCCATCATGTCTTTGTGAAGCCTCTGTTTCCACACCCCAGTGACATACCATTAGCTGCGGTATAGGCAGAGCCCAGAATTATTAACATTTCAGCGGTAGTATTAGGGACAGGCCCCACTAACATATCACTAGCAGCAGTATAGGGGGAGCGCAGTCTTAGTTCCATTTCAGTAATAGTAGCACTCAAGACAGGCCCCAGTAACAATTCCGAAGCAGCAGTATAGGAGGAGCGCAGTCTTAGTTCCATTTCAGTAATAGTAGCACTCAAGACAAGCCCCAGTAACAATTCCCATTGCAGCAGTTTAGGGAGATAACAGTCTCTTTCACATTTCAGTAGCTGCAGTATAGACAAGGCCCCAGTTACATTTATGTAGCAAAAGTGTAGGCCAACCCCACACACCTTTCTGTACCATGAGTGCAGGCGAAGAACATAGAAATTGCAATGATTACACTGTAGGTGAGGGCCCAAAAAAATTGGTGTAGCAACAGTACTAATGTACCTCAGAAAAAATTGGCCATGCCCAACCAAGATGGCAGGTGAAACCCATTAATCGCTTTGGTTAATGTGGCTTAAGTGGTAACTAGGCCTGGAGGCAGCCCAGTTTAACGAAAAATTGGTTCAAGTTAAAGTTTCATCGCTTGTAAGAGCATTGAAACGTATAAAAATTGTTTGGAAAAATTATATGAGTGAGCCTTGTGGCCCAAAGAAAAATTGCCCGTTCGGCGTGATTACGTGAGGTTTCAGGAGGAGGAGCAGGAGGAGGAGGATGAATATTATACACAGATTGATGAAGCAAAAAGGTCCCCGTTTTGGATGGTGATACAGAACGATGCTTCCATCCGCGGGTGCAGCCTACGTATTGCTTAGGTATCGCTGCTGTCCGCTGGTGGAGAAGAGAAGTCTGGGGAAATCCAGGCTTTGTTCATCTTGATGAGTGTAAGCCTGTCGGCACTGTCGGTTGACAGGCGTGTACGCTTATCTGTGATGATTCCCCCAGCTGCACTAAACACCCTCTCTGACAAGACGCTAGCCGCAGGACAAGCAAGCACCTCCAGGGCATACAGCGTGAGTTCAGGCCACGTGTCCAGCTTCGACACCCAGTAGTTGTAGGGGGCAGAGGCGTCACGGAGGACGGTCGTGCGATCGGCTACGTACTCCCTCACCATCCTTTTACAGTGCTCCCGCCGACTCAGCCTTGACTGGGGAGCGGTGACACAGTCTTGGTGGGGAGCCATAAAGCTGTCCAGGGCCTTAAAGAGTGTTGCACTGCCTGTGCTGAACATGCTGCTCAATCTCCACACCTCCCCTGCTACCTGGCCCTCGGAACTGCGCCTTCTGCCACTAGCGCTGTCGGATGGGAATTTTACCATCAGCTTGTCCGCCAGGGTCCTGTGGTATAGCAACACTCTCGAACCCCTTTCCTCTTCAGGAATGAGAGTGGAAAGGTTCTCCTTATACCGTGGGTCGAGCAGTGTGTACACCCAGTAATCCGTAGTGGCCAGAATGCGTGCAACACGAGGGTCACGAGAAAGGCATCCTAACATGAGGTCAGCCATGTGTGCCAGGGTACCTGTACGCAACACATGGCTGTCTTCACTAGGAAGATCACTTTCAGGATTCTCCTCCTCCTCCTCCTCCTCCTCCACCTCCTCCTCCTCAGGCCATACACGCTGAAAGGATGATAGGCAAGCAGCATGGGTACCGTCAGCAGTGGGCCAAGCTGTCTCTTCCCCCTCCTCCTCATCCTCCTCATGCTCCTCCTCCTCCTCCTCAACGCGCTGAGATATAGACAGGAGGGTGCTCTGACTATCCAGCGACATACTGTCTTCCCCCGCCTCCGTTTCCGAGCGCAAAGCATTTGCCTTTATGCTTTGCAGGGAACTTCTCAAGAGGCATAGCAGAGGAATGGTGACGCTAATGATTGCAGCATCGCCGCTCACCACCTGGGTAGACTCCTCAAACTTTCCAAGGACCTGGCAGATGTCTGCCAACCAGGCTCTCTCTTCTGAAAATAATTGAGGAGGCTGACTCCCACTGCGCCGCCCATGTTGGAGTTGGTATTCCACTATAGCTCTACGCTGCTCATAGAGCCTGGCCAACATGTGGAGCGTAGAGTTCCACCGTGTGGGCACGTCGCACAGCAGTTGGTGCACTGGCAGATTAAACCAATGTTGCAGTGTCCGCAGGGTGGCAGCGTCCGTGTGGGACTTGCGGAAATGTGCGCAGAGCCGGCGCACCTTTCCGAGCAGGTCTGACAAGCGTGGGTAGCTTTTCAGAAAGCGCTGAACCACCAAATTAAAGATGTGGGCCAGGCATGGCACGTGCGTGAGGCTGCCGAGCTGCAGAGCCGCCACCAGGTTACGGCCGTTGTCACACACGACCATGCCCGGTTGGAGGCTCAGCGGCGCAAGCCAACGGTCGGTCTGCTCTGTTAGACCCCGCAGCAGTTCGTGGGCCGTGTGCCTCTTCTCTCCTAAGCTGAGTAGCTTCAACACGGCCTGCTGACGCTTGCCCACCGCTGTGCTACCACGCCGCGCGACACCGACTGCTGGCGACGTCCTGCTGCTGCTGACACATCTAGATTGCGAGACAGAGGTTGAGGAGGAGGAGGAGGGTGGTTTAGTGGAGGAAGCATACACCGCCGAACATACCACCACCGAGCTGGGGCCCGCAATTCTGGGGGTGGGTAGGACGTGAGCGGTTCCAGGCTCTGACTCTGTCCCAGCCTCCACTAAATTCACCCAATGTGCCGTCAGGGAGATGTAGTGGCCCTGGCCGCCTGTGCTTGTCCACGTGTCCGTTGTTAAGTGGACCTTGCCACTAACCGCATTGGTGAGGGCGCGTACAATGTTGCGGGAGACGTGGTCGTGCAGGGCTGGGATGGCACATCGGGAAAAGTAGTGGCGACTGGCAACTGAGTAGCGCGGGGCCGCAGCCGCCATCATACTTTTGAAGGACTCTGTTTCCACAACCCTATACGGCAGCATCTCAAGGCTGATAAATTTGGCTATGTGGACGGTTAGCGCTTGAGCGTGCGGGTGCGTGGCGCCGTACTTGCGCTTGCGCTCAAACACTTGCACTAGCGATGGCTGGGCGGTGCGGTGCGAGACATTGGTGGATGGGGCCGAGGACAGCGGAGGTGAGGGTGTGGGTGCAGGCCATGAGACGGTTGTGCCTGTGTCCTGAGAGGGGGGTTGCATCTCAGTGGCAGGTTGGGGCACAGGGGGAGAGGCAGCGGTGCAAACCGGAGGCGGTGAACGGCCTTCGTCCCACCTTGTGGGGTGCTTGGCCATCATATGTCTGCGCATGCTGGTGGTGGTGAGGCTGTTGGTGGTGGCTCCCCGGCTGATCTTGGCGCGACAAAGGTTGCACACCACTGTTCGTCGGTCGTCAGGCGTCTCTGTGAAAAACTGCCAGACCTTAGAGCACCTCGGCCTCTGCAGGGTGGCATGGCGCGAGGGTGCGCTTTGGGAAACAGTTGGTGGATTATTCGGTCTGGCCCTGCCTCTACCCCTGGACACCGCACTGCCTCTTGCATCCTGCCCTGCTGCTGCCCTTGCCTCCCCCTCTGAAGACCTGTCCTGAGTAGGCGTTGCACACCAGGTGGGGTCAGTCACCTCATCGTCCTGCTGCTCTTCCTCCGAATCCTCTGTGCGCTCCTCCCTCGGACTTACTGCCCTTACTACTACCTCACTGCAAGACAACTGTGTCTCATCGTCCTCCTCACCCACTGAAAGGTCTTGAGACAGTTGCCGGAAGTCCCCAGCCTCATCCCCCGGACCCCGGGAACTTTCCAATGGTTGGGCATCAGTGACGATAAACTCCTCTGGTGGGAGAGGAACCACTGCTGCCCAATCTGAGCAGGGGCCCGGGAACAGTTCCTGGGAGTCTTCCCGCTCCTGAGCATGTGTCATTGTAATGGAGTGAGGAGGCTGGGAGGAAGGAGGAGCAGCAGCCAGAGGATTCGGATTTGCAGCACTGGACGGCGCCGAACTGTGGGTGGATAATAGCTTGCTCGAAGCACTTTCTGCTATCCACGACAGGACCTGCTCACACTGCTCATTTTCTAATAAAGGTCTCCCGCGTGGACCCATTAATTGGGCGATGAATGTGGGGACGCCAGAAACGTGCCTCTCTCCTAATCGCGCAGCAGTCGGCTGCGATACACCTGGATCAGGAGCTCGGCCTGTGCCCACACCCTCACTTGGGCCTACGCGTCCTCGGCCACGTCCACGTCCTCTAGGCCTACCCCTACCCCTCAGCATGCTGTATTACCAGTGATTTCCCAGCCAGGAAATAAATTGGCGCAAGCCTGCAGGCCAAATAGAATTTTTCCCTTTTTTTTAAAAGGAAAGGCCCACTGACTATATTCAATCAATAACAAATGTGTTCTGTGGCCCTGCTGTGTGTCACAGAACTGCAGTGTTATATTGACTGCAGCAGAGCGGTGATTTCCCAGGCAGGAAATAAATTGGCGCAAGCCTGCTGTTAAACTTAGCTGGCTGCATATGATTTTTTTACGTTCTCCACCCACCACACCGCTACCCAGAACGCTGAGGACTGTCAGAGGCAGGCCAAATAGAATTTTTCCCTTTTTTTTTTTAAAGGGAAGGCCCACTGACTATATTCAATCAATAACAAATGTGTTCTGGCCCTGCCTACACAATTCTGTCCCTGTAGTATTACTGCAGGGCGCAATGCTCTGCACAGCCGATTTTGAAAAAAAAAAAAAAGTGCATCACTGCTAACAGCAGCCTGCACAGTACTGCACACGGTTAAATGTCAATGGGGTTTTTGAAGTATATGCCGTTGTTATCCTTAATGGGATTTGAACCAGCGCTGAAAGGCAACAGCTCTAACAAGTGATCCACATTTCAAGAAGAAGCAACATAGTTTGATTTGTAAAATTATTTTCTGGCAATTTTTGCCAAAAATGGGATCGAGATGACCTGATCCAATTTTGCAAAAAGCAGCCAGATCTTACAGCCTGGCTGGTCACGATTTGGCTCCAGGTGCTCTGAATGTGACAAGTGGGTGGTCCCAACTGCTCATTGTCATTCAAATATGTCACCCACTGACATGAGCAGTAGGGACCGCCCCCTTGACACATTCACAGCATCAGGAGCCAATTCTAAGAAGAACCTATGTAGAGGAATGGAGGGAGCATAAATAAAAGAAAAACATTGTAGGAAGGTCACGACTGTTAAGCTATGGGGCAGCCCTACTGTCATGAGTACATGACAGGTCCTCTCTCACACTAGGAGACAAGTAAAGCTGTGGATTTCTTTAAAAAAATTTAAAAACAATTTAAAAGTAATCTCATGTACGTCTTCATCTCTAAAGTGTCCCCCGCTGACAGTAATCTCTGCTTCTGTGTAGGTCTCCGGATTCTCACGTGTTGTTTCCAAATGTCACGTGGTAAGTGTCTCCTCTCTAGGGCCAGGTATATATTTATATAGGGCTGTCAGAGCATTAGAACCATATAGTAGTATAGCTAAAAGCTCCTGGACCACAACTGAAAATTTGTAAGAGGGCCACCATCTATCATGGGCCATTTATAATACTGGAGGCAGAAGGGCCTTTGGGTTCCCGGTAGGAACTTCCTCTGCATCCAATATAGATACGTTTGTGTCCCTAAGCTAGATGGACATCATGCCCATTATTGTCCCATCTGTGGTATCTATGGGACAGTAATGTCCAGGCAATTCCATTTTTGTGGCTTTTGCTTCTTCTGGATCAACACAGTACAACAATTGTTATTCATGCTGATATTTAGATCTGGGAGGTGTAATGGATTCCTAATTCTGTCTAGTGACCCACTTTGTTTATGTTTTTCTTAGAAGGGAATGAAGAACGTGGATCTGAAGAGACCCTTCAGTGCGAGACCGCCCAAGAAGGACAGGATCTCCTAAGGGATAACCAGACAGGTAGTTACTGGGCAAAAATTCCCTTTCTCGGAGGATTAGTGTGAGTCTGTCCTGTACTGGATTCTAAACTTGTGGAATGTTCTAGTATGTGGTGTCAGTTTCTGGGATTCCAGGTGTGACCTGCCTTAAAGGGAAACTGTCACCAATAAACAGCACCATAAAGTAAGTTCTGGTGCAGTTTGGGGAGTTAACGGTGAGCCGGTGCATGTACTTTCTATACTTTCCCACTCCTCAGTGTTTAATCATAACCAGAAGTGAGTGAGCCACCAATGAATTTCATGCTGGCTGAAACTGAACGACAAACAAAAAGTGCATGCAGAAAAATAATCGCAGGCAGCGCTCTCTCCAGTTCCAATAAGGCAGGACTGTATCGTGTATGCAAGCCGCAGAAAAGGAATTCGGATCAAAAATTCCAAGAGTAGAACCAAAGGTAAGAGATGGAGTCCGTGGCAGCATGCAAAGATGCTGTAAAAATTAACCTATATTCCTCCATTGTAAAAGCTGCAACGTTTCGATCTTCAACAAGATCTTTGTCAAGCATAATGAAATAACGCACCACACCTCTTATATATAGCAGCAAATTAAAGTCAAATACATAACAGCTGAAGACAAAACACAGAATATAATACCATTGGTCCTGTCCACATGTATCTGTACCATCCATTGCATCGGATGCCATATGGAGGCTATATCGATGCAATGGATGGTACAGATACGTGTAAACACATAGTGCATGATGGCTCACGGTTAGACGTAATGATTATAGCGCGCCTTTGGTTGATACAACAGTTTTTCAACGATCAGTACATATAAATGGGCCTTTAGCTAACGTGAATGAATTGAAGTCTGCAGGTCTAGATGAATTATCTCCTAGGGTACTGAATGAAGTAGTAGGAAGGTAAAGTTCGATCAGCTCAGAGATGCCCTAACCTTACTGACGGGGATAATGTCCTCAGAAATAAGAGTACAGACAATAAATGTTAAATTTTAAAAAGCCTCTTAAATACGTACTGTGAGCAGTTCATACCTTACAGGAAGAAAAGGAGTCAAACAATGTGGCTCCATAAAGATGTAAAGGGGGCAATAAACAACATAAAGAAAACATTTAAAACTATTTAAAGAAGAAGACAGCGAAAAAGCATTAAGGCATGAAGAAACATGAACTATGTAAAAAGAAAATAAAAGCAGCAAAGATAGAAACAGAGATACTTCTTGTCAAAGAGAGTAAAATTAACCCTAAACTGTTCTTCAACTGTATAAAAGCAAAAAGATTAAAATTGGAAGTGTTGGCCCTTATCCCCTTAGTGACAGCCCTATCGTAAAAGTACGTCCTGCTGTTGCAGGACGTGTATGGAGGGAGGTAGCGCCGCTATCTCCCTCCATACAGCGCGGGCATCAGCTGTTTATTACAGCTGACACCCGCGGGCAATAGCTGCGCTCGGCCGTTCGGCCGATCGCGGCTATTAACCCTTTAAATTCTGACAGCGGCATTTAAATCCCCCGAACGCTGTTCGGGGGTCCCGCACGGCCCCCCCCCGCGGTGAGATCAGGGGGGCCGTGCAGGTGTCATGGCAGCCGGGGGCCTAATGAATGGCCCCAGGGCTGCCTTAGTAGACTGCCTATCAAGCTATCCACACAGGGTGGCTTGATAGACTGCCTGTAAAAAAGCAGTATGACGTAATGCTATAGCATACTGCAGGAGCGATCAAAGCATCGCATGTTAAAGTCCCCCAGGGGGACTTCAAAGTAATGTAAAAAAAATAATCAATAAAGTTTTTTTAATTGTTAAAAAAAAAAAAAGGTTATAAAAGTTTAAATCACCCCCCTTTTGCCATGTCCATTATTAAAAAATCTAAATCATAAAATAAAAATATGTATTTGATATCGCCGCGTCCGTAAAAGTCCGATCTATCAAAGTACTGCATTATTTTTCCCGCACGGTGAACGTCATCTGAAAAAAAAAAAAGAACGCCAGAAATACACTTTTTTAGTTACCCTGTCTCCCAGAAAAAACGCAATAAGAAGCAATCAAAAGGTCGTACCTATTCCAAATTGATACTATCGGAAACTACAGGGCATCCCGCAAAAAATGAGCCCTCGCTCAACTACGGCGGCAGAAAAATAAAAAAGGTATTGCGCGCACAAAATGACCGCAGAAAATAATTGAAAAAAATTAAATATCTTAAAAAATAAAAATAAAAGTACTACAGCAAAAAAAATACTATACAAGTTTGGTATCGTAGTAATCGTACCGACCCATAAAATAAAAATATCAGGTCGTTTTTGTTGCAATTTGTGTGCTGTAGAAACAGGACGCACCGAAAGATGGTGGAATGTCGTTTTGTTTCCATTTCTCTCCGCTAAGAATTTTTAAAAAATTTTTCAGTAAATTATATGGTACAATAAATAGTGCCATTGAAAAATACAACTCATCCCGCAAAAAACAAGCCCTCATACAGCAACGTTGATGGATAAATTAAGGAGCTACGATTTTTTAAAGGGGAGTAGGAAAAAACAAAAATGGAATAAAGCTCAGTCACTAAGGGGTTAAAAAAGTAATGAGGGAAAAATAGTAGAGGGCGATGAGGAGACAGCAAATCTCTTAAATCATTTTTGACAAAATGAAATGTCAGATGAAATGCAAAGTGATTAGGTAAACTCTCCATTAAATGTCACCAGTCTAATCCAGGAAAAAGTGCAGAGTCGCTTTAAAAAGATCAAAATAGGTAAATCAGTGGGTCCTGATGGCATACACCCCCGAATTCAAAGAAAATTAAGTAATATTATAGACAGACTGTTGTTTCTTATATTTAAGGAATCTATAGTGACGGGGTCGTTTCCACTCGATTGACGCGTAGGAAATATAGTGCCAATATTCAAAAAGGGGTCAAAAAGCAAACCTGGAAACTACAGGCCGCTAAATGTAACTTCTATTGTGGGTAAAATATTTAAGGGATTTCTAAGAGACGCCATCCTGGAGGACCTCAAGGAAAGTAGCTGTATAACTCCATATCCGCATGGGTTTATGAGAGATCACTGCTGTCAAACCAACCTGATCAGCTTCTACCAGGAGGTAAGTTCTAGACTGGACCAACACAGTACAACAATTGTTATTCATGCTGATCTATAGTCCTGGGAGGTGTAATGGATTCCTAGTTCTGTCTAGTAACCCACTTTGTTTATGTTTTTCTTAGAAGGGAATGAAGAACGTGGATCTGAAGAGACCCCTCAGTGCGAGCCTACCCAAGAAGGACAGGATCTCCTAAGGGATAACCAGACAGGTAGTTACTGGGCAAAAATTCCTTCTCTCGGAGGATTAGTGCGAGTCTGTACTGTACTAGAGTCTAAGCTTGTGGAATGTTCTAGTATGTGGTGTCAGTTTTTGGGATTCCAGGTGTGACCTGCCTTAAAGGGAAACTGTCACCAATAAACAGCACCATAAAGTAAGTTCTGGTGCAATTTGGGGATTAACGGTGAGCCGGTGGATGTATTTTCTATACGTTCCCACTCCTCGGTTCCCGTAGTGTCCCCTAGTCACCTCCACATCTGGTCTGAAAATCTGACCGCTGCGCCCGCTCTCACATAGATTTCTATGATGATGAGAAGAACAAAGGATGAGAAAGTAAAAGTAACATCAACTGATCTTCCCTGTTCTATGGAAGGCCTAGAAGAGTCCCATCTAACTGTAAGCAGAGCGATGGTGAGGGAACACTACTGGCCCTTCTACATGAGCTGATTCTCGTTTGAACCAGCGCACGAGCGAGTGACGTCACCGCTAACTCATTCACAATCTCGTCTTCGCTCGTGTAGCCTGTTTAGATAAAATCATTTTGTGGGTAAAATATTTGAGAGGTTTCTAAGAGATGCCATCCTGGAGGACCTCAATGAGAACTGCTGTATAACTCTGTATCCGCATGGGTTTACGAGAGATCACTGCTGTCACACCATCCTGATCAGCTTCTACCAGGAGGTAAGTTCTAGACTGGATCGGGGAGTCACTGAATCTTGTGTATCTGGACTTCTCCAAAGTGTTTGATACTGCGCCGCATAAAAGGTTGGTATATAAGATGAGAATGCTTGGTCTGGGGGAGAATGTGTGTAAGTGGGTAAGTAACTGGTCAGTGATAGAAAGCAGAGGGGGGTTATAAATGGTACATACTCTGATTGGGTCACCGTTACTAGTGGGGTACCACAGGGGGCAGTGTTGGAGGAGTCACCATTACTAGTGGGGTATCACAGGGGGCAGTATTATAAGGGTTACTAGTGGGTTCCACAGGGGGCAATATTGCAGGGATCACCATTACTAGTGGGGTACCACAGGGGGCAGTATTAGAGGGATCATTGTTACTAGTGGAGTACCACAAGAGACAGTATTGGAGGGGTTACTAGTGGGGTACCACAGGGGGCTGTATTGGAGGGGGTTACTAGTGGGGTACCACAGGGGGCTGTGTTGGCCCCTATTTTTTATATGTATTAATGACATTGTGGAGGGATTGTACAGTAACTTATAAATATTTGCAGATGATACAAAACTATGTAAAGTAATTAACACAAGAGGACAGAATGCGGCTGCAAGTGGATCTGGACAAATTGGGAGATCGGGCAGAAAATGGCAAATGAAGTTTAACATTGATAAATGTAAGGATATACAGTAAATGGGAAACCACTGGGTAACACTGACATGGAGAAGGACTTGTGATTTCAGGTCTGAGGTTGCATTAAGACGTAACAAAAAGCACATGTAACATATAAGTTTTCACAAGAACAAACCTTGCATACCCTATAGAAAGAACTTTATAAGTTTTCTTAGATAGAAACGACTTTTTTTAAATTTGCAGACAATTTTATAATTCAACCAACTGAAGTTTCCCATCCTGGCCCAAAGAACAGCTCTTCAGTAAGGGTATGGAACAAAGGTAAGAAATAACCATGTGGACACCTGCTCTTCTCTAGTGCCATCCCAATTAAGGCCACCCCAGATAAAAGATAAATGAGATCCCTTGGCCCTCAGTGTTAATTTGCTTAGCCAAGCCAGGGCATCCCTATGGGGAGGGCTAACGTTCCTGTTGCACCAAGCCCTGAAGCCCAAAGGTCCCTCTATGAGGACACTGGAATGATAAATGATGTAGAATAGCTGGCGGCCCTGTTACCAGTTTTATTTTGGGGTCTAAAAGCTTCAAGTTGCATCTCTGGCCAAATGTGACTATACAAGTCCAGTATATAGATATCTTTGAATTTTTGAACTCTCGGAATCCAACATAAACAGGAAAGCTCCAGTTAAACCATATTCACGATGTTTCCCTGCAGTGGTGTACATGGGGAAGAGAGAGCCCCATAACCAAGATCAAGATGGGCGCCTTATTAAGATACTGTATTTTGGCACCCATGATAGAAGGGTCTGGTGTTTACTTTCCACTCCATTCCCTTTTTATGAGCCTTAAGACATTTACCAAGACTCTTGTTTTCAAGTTATTTAGTTCTTCTGTGAAGGGAAGTCTTACACCCAGGAGAAGAATGGGTGAAACCAAACATCACTGGGCCCCCTTTTGCCATGAGCCCCATAGCAACCACATGGTTTGACTCTATAATACGTATGCATTTGCTTCTCTGTCAGCCATACTATAGCTATAGAGAGTGGAGAGGTTATAGTCCCAAGCGGGCCTTGGCACTACAAGGTGCCTAAATATCCCTTTGCAGCATAGGAGAACAGCAATACTAGGGGCCGCTAGCACAGATTTTACATCAGGGCCCGGGAGATTCGAACTACAGCTCAGACCATTATCTATGTTTTATAATGAACTCTAATTTTTTTTCTAGGAACCGCATTTATTGCTTCAGAGAGCTTGCAGTCCACACTTGGAGAACTGGTTACCGCAGATGAAGCATCAGAATGAAAGAACGGGCTCCGCGGGGGATGGCAGAGTCGTAGACTAAATTCACATCTGCACTAGGGATTCTGTTTCCTGTTCCGTTATGGTTACCAAAAAGAATTTCAAGTTTTGCTTCATCTGACCACAGAAGAAGTTTCAATTTTGCCTCAGTCTACTGTAAATGAGGTTTGGTCAAAGAAGATGTTGGTGTTTGTGCGTTGGCTTCTTCTTTGCATGATACAGCTTTAAATTGCATTTGTGTACTCCATGGCGAACTTTGTTCACAAACAATGATTTCTGGAAGTATTCCTGAGGCCATGCAGTGATTTACATTACAGAATCATGCCTGTGTTTAATGCAGTGCTGCCTGAGGGCCCGTAGATCTCAAGCATCCAATATCGATCTTTGGCCTTGCCCCTTGTATACATAAGTGTCTGCAGATTCTCTCTCTGTCTCTATCTAAATATATATACTGTATATATTGTATATACATATTTTCATTTAAAATAAATATATAATTAGTTAATCATGTGTGATAATCAGTATGTAAAAATAAATAAAATCTAAACACATGCAGAATAATTTATATTGGTGTGAAATTAATAATGTTAATAACAGTAATACCCGGATGCAGTACCTAGAATAAGCTGAGTGGTCCCTGTAAGTAATGTAGGATATAGTGGGGGAAAAAGAGAGGGTAAGCTAAAAGTTTTATAATATTAATGTTAAAAAAAACTAAAGTTTTTTTAATATTATTTAATACCCCTGTTTTTTTTTTGTTTTTTTAAATCAAGTAGTTTCAATTAATTGGTTCTGTCTATTGGGGGGATAGAGTATTTAACTTATGGATCCAGAAAGATTCCTTCTGTCATAGTTTTGGAAACTATCTGGAATCTCGACTGGAATCTGTTCAGTCGGTGTTACAAGAATTTTGGACCAGCATCGTGGGCTGTAGAATAAGGCAGTGACACACTATGTGGTGCAAATGTGGTAACAATATGTGATCTGTGCTTATACATCCTCTTACGTGATGGTTGGATTGTGCGGCCTATATAGTGCAAGTTACATGGGCTTAGGATAAGGTAGATGACATCATCTGAAGTACAATTGGGTAATTAGTGATGAAAAGGTCTTCTGTTTATGTAAAATGGAATGGCACCATGAACAATGTTGTTCACCACATCTAAGAGAGCCCATTAGAGAGGGGAAGATACCAAAGGCTTTCTTGGTCTTGTTAGGTAGACGGCTATGGGCTGATAAATGACGTAATGTAATGATCTCCTGTATGTAATAGTAGGTGCTTGAGGGATTTTGTACTTTATCAGCAGGTCCAAATGCTAAACTTTGTGTATGGGCCGTCTTGAGGCTCTCCTCACATCACTTTTTAACCCTAGATTTAGTATCTTTTATCTTCACATGAAGGTCCTGCCAATGGCGGTGACATATTCGTCCTCAGTGGTAAACCTCACTGTCTTGGTGGGAGGAACTTGTCATATTCTCCAGCGTCAATTCTTCTCAGTATGTCTGATCTCCTTATTTGGAGGTGGGCGGAGTATGTTAATGATAATCCCGTTAACCTCACCTTCATTTATACTCTTATATCTCACAAAGGTATCTTTTCTTGATTTGGAATTCTCTTCTGTTCCTGGTGAAATAATCAGGACGAAGATTTTCCATAAGGCCTGTGCTTTAACCCCTTAATGCTATATCACGTACGTGTATGTCATGGCAACACCGTGTGGATGGTGCGAGATCAGAAGCTGCACCATCCCACAGTGGGAGCCGGCTGCAACACCCGAGAATGATAAGAACATTGATCTCCACTTTTAACCCCCTACATACTGGCATCCTGGCTTGCCATTGCCTATGCTCGCTATTGTAAGCGATAAGGCATTGCAATATAGAAGTCCTGCAATGCATTATTATAGCGATCAAAGCGGTTATGGTTCAAGTCCCCTACAAGCAGAAAAAAAATGTAAAAGAAAACCCATTTTTTGAATAGTTTGTTTATATATATATTTATAAAATTAGCGTATCAGTAAACGACTGGTTCATTAAATTTGAACACAGTTTTTAATTTGCACGGTAAAATCCATTAACCCCTCCCCTCCCACCACCTAAAAAATGGAGGCAAAATTCTTATTTTATTTGTTTTGTCACCCAAAAAAAAAAACTAAGAAAAGTCACAATTACCCCATAATGCTACGGATAAAAACTACAGCTTGTCATGCAAAAACAAGCCCTCACAGTTATGGGACTTGAATGCAACGATGTTAAAAAAAATTCAAAGAAAGTGTTAATAATGTGCAAAAGTGGAAAAAACCAAAAAATTATGGTATTGTAATTGTACTGACCAGCAGAAAAAAATATATCATTTTTATGCTGCATAATTAAAGGGGTTGTCCCGCGGCGAAATCGAAAAAAAAAATTTCCACTTACCTCCGCATTCTGCCCTGTTAAAAAGAAAGCATGGGTTAGTTTTTAAAAATAACATTTTGCTTACCTGCATCAGCGTTCTGCAGCTTCTTCTTTTCTTCTTTTAAAGATGGCGCCGCTGGTCTCCCATGGTGCACCGCGGGTCTTCTCCCATGGTGCACCATGGATTTTCTTCTCCTTCCTTGCGTTCCACTGCCGATACAGCCACCTAATTGGCTGGAGTCGGCACACGTGACGGGGCGGAGCTACGATGACGACGCGGTGACCAGCTCTCCGGCACGAGCGGCCCAGTTCACCAGGCAGAAGCACGGACTGCGCAAGCGCGTCTAAAAAAGCCAGAAGACACCAAAATTAGACAAAGCCATGGAGACGGGGACACCAGCAACGGAGCAGGTAAGTGAATAACTTCTGTATGGCTCATATTTAATGCACGATGTACATTACAAAGTGCATTAATATGGCCATACAGAAGTGTATAACCCCACTTGCTGCCGCGAGACAACCCCTTTAAGCCCTTCCCTCCCTATGAGGTAAGGGTACGTCATGGGAGCTGGGTACTTCCCGCATACCCTTACGTCATAGGGATAGCGTGAGATCATAGCAGATCTCGCACTATCCCACAGCAGGAGTCGGCTGTCACTAGTAGCCGACCTCCCACTGCGACTGCGTGGGGCATCAGAGATGCACCCCTGCTGTTAACCCCTTCCCTGCCGCGATCTAAGTAGATCACAGCAGGGAAAGGGTTCACAGAGGAAGCGCTGCTCCCTCTGTGACTTCAGCCGGCTCTCGCGATGTTATCGCAGAGAGCCCAGCTGGTTGCTATGGCAACAGGACACCAGATACCAGTGTCCTGAATTGCCATTGCCTAAGATCGCTGTAATAAGCGAAAAGGCATGGCAGGAGAGAAGTCCTGCCATGCCTTATCGTAGCAATCATTAGTGTTGCAGTGTAAGTCCCTCAGAGGGACACAGATGGAGTAAAAATATCAAAACAATGTACAACAAATAAAAATGTAAAAAAATATTTGGTATCATTGTGTCCATAAAGGCCCATACAACTGGAAGTTGGCCCAGGGCTCCTCTAACTGGATATCGGCCTCGAGGCCCTCTAACTGGACGTAGGCCCGAAACCCTCTAACTGGATGTCGGCTTAGGGCCCTCTAACCGGATGTCGGCTTAGGGCCCTCTAACCGGATGTCGGCCCTGGGGCCCTCTAACTGGATGTCGGCCCTGGGCCCTCTAACCGGATGTTGGCCCTGGGGCCCTCTAACCGGATGCCGGCCCGGCTCGTAGGACAGTCAAGGGAAAAAAAATGGGGGACTTTCAGATACAAGAGATACGGTATCTACATGTAAACCGACCTAAGTCCTACATTATTCTTCAGTACAATGTCGGCCAAAGGATGGTTGGGAAACACTTGTCAGTCCTTTATGGCAGATGGGATTATGGCTGCAGTCTTAGAACAATCATGTAATATAGTCTCTAATGTGGCTCGTTAACTTAGTGTCACCTGACGCATTTATAACTAAAAGCATACTAGTTCATGGCTTTCTCATATGGATTCTATAAATGTGGATTCCACCCTTGTAGAACCTGCGCTTTCGTGAACGTTTGTAAAACATGTACTAAAGTGACCGGAACCGTGTCTTATCCTATCAAAACTTATGGCCAGGGAGACCTGCTGGGAAGAGCGCTGACGAGCACTGTGTGAGCTCACCTCCGCTGGCCCAGTGACATCGCTGGGGAGGGGAGAGTGCAGCGCAGCGTCAGTTCTCCTCTGCCAGGCAGTGCGTCAGGAAACGGGGAAATGTAAAGGGCGCACTGAGCCATTTTGGAGACCCCCGTATGTGAGGCTGAAGGAGACTCTGCCCCCCTCTGGCTAGCCTGTCCCCACTGAGAGAATGCCCCACTAATAGGGAATAATGCGGGCTAGGCCCGGCCCATATCCTGAGCCCGGGAAAAGATTTTGAATGACACAGAAGTGAGAGCCGCACCCAGCACAAGAACTGGGATCCCATGCCAATTTTTATCTCCATTCAACTCCATGGGATTGCCAAACAGAAGTTGAGTACAGTGCTCTGCTGTCCCCGCAGTCCCATATAGTTACAGTGCTCAGCTGTCCCCGCAGTCCCATATAGTTACAGTGCTCAGCTGTCCTCGCAGTCCCATATAGTTACAGTGCTCAGCTGCCCCCACAGTCCCATATAGTTTCAGTGCTCAGCTGTCCCCGCAGTCCCATATAGTTACAGTGCTCAGCTGTCTCCGCAGTCCCATATAATTACAGTGCTCAGCTGTCCACGCAGTCCCATATAGTAACAGTGCTCTGCTGTCCCCGCAGTCCCATATAGTTACAGTGCTCTGCTGTCCCCGCAGTCCCATATAGTTACAGTGCTCAGCTGTCCCCGCAGTCCCATATAGTTACAGTGCTCAGCTGTCCCCGCAGTCCCGTATAGTTACAGTGCTCAGCTGTCCCCGCGGTTCCATATACTTACAGTGCTCTGCTGTCCCCGTATTCCCTTATAGTTACCGTGCTCAGCTGTCCCCGCAGTCCCATATAGTTACAGTGCTCAGCTGTCCCCGCAGTCCCATATAGTTATAGGACTCAGCTGTCCCCGCAGTCCCATATAGTTACAGTGCTCAGCTGTCCCCACAGTCCCATATAGTTACAGTGCTCAGCTGTCCCCGCAGTCCCATATAGTTACAGTGCTCAGCTGTCCCTGCAGTCCCATAAAGTTACAGTGCTCAGCTCACCCTGCAGTCCCATATAGTTACAGTGTTCCGCTGTCCCCGTATGAGGGTTAAAATTCTAAGTGCAACACCAATCGGGCCCACCCCACTTGCCCCGTTGCCGGCCGTAAGAAGAGACACCACACAGAGGTCTGGTATAGTTTCTCACACAAGACATGGCTGCCAGCTGTGCCCACGTCGACGTTGTGCTTTATTACAGATTACATGAGATCTTATACCCTTTGTCCCCTCACCACTAGGGGGTGATGGGCTCATAACCATATATGGGAAGTCCGGATTTGCGGACTGAGACAGTGAAAATCATATAACAGTCATTATCTTGATACTGGCGCCTCTGGCTTACGTACAGAAAATCACGTATTCAATTAACTCCAGTACAAAGAATCACCCACTCAATTCTAAGAAGTCCGGATTTCGGCCTAAGACAGTGAAAATTATGTACATTTGAACATCTTGATATGGGCTTCTGGGAAAACAGCCAAGTACATGCGTCCTTCATGTCTGGTTCGGTGGTTTTCTCTGAATTTCTAGAACATCTCTCTTGAAATATCTGATGTAAGGCGACATATAAGTTTTTTTCATTTGGAATTGAATAAAACTTGCATATAGGTATAAAAGCATAAAAAACACATATGGCAATATATATATATACCCTCACAAACCCCCCTAAAAAACTTAATATGGAGATCAAGCATCAGACCTTGCACTCTTCCTCGGTCGTCTCTCCCTTGCGTCAGGGTTTCTCCACTGCCCGTAAGTCCCTACTCCTAAAGGGGGAGGGATCCCTACCTCACCTCAGAAGGAGGCCATGGATTCCCTGGGCTTATTTCCGGGCATCCATACCCTCTATCTGTACAAGTTAACACCCCGCAGGGTGTGCCCTCGCCGGAACCTAAGGTCTTCTGCACTTTCCCTAGGCAAATGGGAAGTCCACTGACAGTCCATCTTATGAGACCGAGGCAGGCGCAGTACTAGTCCATCTCTCAATTCTTCTGGTAACATACGTGGTTGCCATTATCGGAACTGGCTCTTCATCTTTTTTAAACAAGGGAAATTTTGGTCACATTATCCAGTCCCTTACTCATACTCTTTTTGATCAAAGGGAAAATACACATACATGAAATTACATACCCCACCTCTTTCTGCTAAAACCATATCCACGGCCACTCTATGGCCATGGATGCAGTGGGCCCTAACTGGTCAGCTAACCCTTGCAAAAGCATCTCTGGTGTAGTTTACAAACCTCTGCTGATTGTAATAGATATAATTCATCCAATCTACATTATTATTAACAGTGACAATAGCAAATAAGGACTCAAAACCTGCTTAGACATGATCTCTAGAATTAAATTAATCTCGCACCCCCCTTGGCACTCCTATTGCATCTATGTATAAATGTGGATTAAAGTTACCACCTGGAGTGTCAACTTATCTCTTAGCACGATGCGGTGTTGGATTCTCACCCTTAGTGTAGTCTTCATATTGCACATTTCATTGTATTAATTTGTTCTGAAACAGGGGGCTAGTGTACAGTAGTCAAAGGTGTGTGTTGGAGGAATTGTACCACATTATAGCATTTAAAGGATATGCAGGATCATTAGTTTTTTCAGTGCGAAGTGTGGATCCAAGTGGGCTTTCCTTCAAGCTTGACTGCAGTTGGGTGAACAACATCTGGTAAGGACATTCAAACAGGGTTTCTCTCTCAAACTTTTTCACATAGACCCTGTCACCTGGTTTCAGATTGTGACACTCATCTGTAGGACCTGGGATAAAAGCAGAGACTACAGAATACATTACTAACAATTTCTTGGAGAGACCTATGACAACATTAACAAGAAAATCATTCCCCAAATTCAGCTACTGTGGCATGTATCCTCCTAAGGAAAAAAAACTAATGGAAAACACTCAATTCAAAATTTACCCGTTTCCTCTATTGCCTTTTGTATCTACCTTCCCCCTACTCCGCGGATGGTAGGGTGTGTGAAAAGCCTGGAATATACCCAAAACAGACATGATGTGTTGCATTATTTCACCTGTGAAGTGTGTACCTTTGTTTGACTCAATCACTTCCGGTACCCCATATCTGCAGATTACCTCATTCATGAGCTTCTGTACGGTTACCTGCTTATTTACTTTGGTAACAGAGTAGGTCTCCAACCTGAAAAACATTAACATCAACAACAAGCACATATTCATGCCTCCCAACAAGTAGGAGCTGAGTATAGCCAATTTGCAATCCCTGAAATGGGTAGAGTGGTCTAGGCAAGTGTGATGTGGCAAATTTACTTCTGCCCTGTTGCTTTACGGCAAAGATCATGCAAAATTGGACAAATGATGCAGCAGCTACAGAAAACCAAGGAGCCACCCGTCCTCGTTCAAGCATCGACATCATTGCTGCTTTGAGAGGTGCGTCTTTCCGTGCGTCAGCTGGGCCATCATGGGGCACAGGGACTATGGTGGGCAAGTGCTGTTGACTGTTCACCATACGCCGTCCCTTTTTAGTCCATTTGTAGTTTTAGTCAAAGTCCAAAGTTATAATCAAAGTCCAATGTTTTTATCAAAGTCCAAGTTCAAATCAAAGTCCAAGATTTTTATCAAAGTCCAAGTTTTTTTAATCAAAGTCCAAGTGTAGTCAAAGACCAAGTTTTTATCAAATTCTTCTTTTCTTCTTTCTTCCACGGCTTGAGGGCCGCTGCTTTTGCTGTGTGGTCTGTGATGGCGTTGCCTCTTGCTTCTTTGGTGTAGGAATTGGTGTGAGCTTTCCACTTTGACAGGTAGAAATAGGGTCTCCATGAGACTGCACCGCTGCAACATTTTTTAATTGGCTGTCCTGCTGAGGTAAAAAAAAACTGTCTGGCCTTCCATTTTGGGCCTTAATCATGAGCTATGCCAAATGCATACCGGGAGTCAGTGTAAATGTTTGCTGTCTTACCTTCCTCCACTCTACACGCCTCCGTGAGTGCTTTTAATTCCGCTTCTTGTACTGCGACATGCGGAGACATTCTGCTTTTTAGGACATCTTGTTGTGTAACCACCGTATATCCAGTGTGGAGTCGTCAATCACCCTGGGTACCATCTATAAAAAACAACTCAAAATATGCATTATTAACAAGGGCTTTCAGTAACTTTTTAAACTTAAATTTTCTTGTTGCATCAATGCTAGACAATCAGGCTGATATTATATTTCAAAAAGATCAGAACCTTGTTGCAAAAAATTTAAAAATTTAAAAATGACTTGCAAAAAAATTTAAAAATGGCTGATTTGCAATACCTAAAATGGCTGACTTGCAATACCTAAAATGGCTGACTTGCAATACCTAAATCACCTATGCCTTCTCCTCCCCCCCTTTAAACCAGGGTACTCAATTGGAACAATAGTAGCCGGGTTTAAGTTAGTACAACATTGTAAAAAGATTTGATGGATGCAGGTAAGGCCTGTAAGATGTTAGCACCTATAGCAGAAACATGAGTTACATCGGGGCAGAATAATCTACAAAACATCTACTAATATTGGAAATGTGAGATCCCTTTAAGTGAATTCATTATTAGTCTGGTCCTGCCTGCAATATCTTTATCAAATTTCAGACAGGAGAAAAAAAAACAAAACAAAAAAAAACTAGCTGCTCAAAATCCTCACCCCCTCCCTCGTGCAAGAGGAGGGATGAAACATTATTACGTACTATTACATCATATAGCTCCACCCCTTCGATATTGGCACATTGCGTCCGTCTTCTCAACTCCATTTCAGCTTAACCGTCTAAGCATCCACATCACAACCAAGCAAAGTCCCATGCATGGGGAGGACTTTTATCCCCAGTCAATTATCTGCATCACACATTCCACCACAGCTCACCGCAGCTTGAACACGGGTCACTAACTCTCATCCATCCATGCTCTCAAGTTTGCTCCGTCATCCCCTCATTGAGGTGTACCAGTACATGCAGATGCACGGACAAAAAAAGTTTGACAAACATACATACATCAGCTGAAAAACATTGAGGTGAGTGCTATTATAAAGTACATGATTCTATTGAGAAGAGATTGTGAATGAGCGCTATCTTTGACAAATTATGTGAAAAAGTTTGCTGAGTGACTGAGATATTCTATATTTCTTATCTACTGAAGCTATTATATGCTGTATTAAACGCTGAAGTGTTTTAGAATCTCTGGGTATTTTTCAGCCCCCCTTGTGACCCTGAGCTCAGAGTGCATCTGAAAGCCCCCACCCTTTTTTAAAACAAACCGTTATCTCTCCGCGAATATGTAACACAGACTGAATAAGTTTTAGCTTAAACTATTGAAAAAACATTTGAACTCATAATTAACACATATGCTGGGACCTTGCAACATTCATTTTCAACCCCTGTATAAGTAAGAATATACATTAGAAATTACTATATTTCCCTGCCTACTAAGACAGTATAACTAATTAAATTCATTTCAATTCATTGTAAGCAAGCCAAGATATTAACCAAGGTTGTTATTGCATTTTCTCTCTCGCTGTTATCTTCCTGACCTTGGAGACTAAACACAAGCTCGCAGCTACATGTCAACAAAACTCTTCTCCCCTAAAAGCAAGCTGTTAACTATTTGCACATACAGTATATATATATACACATATATATCCACCTAGTATGGATTATACATATTATCTATTATCTATCTTGTATTATACACATTTCCATCTCTCTTTACCAACAAATCACGTGCATTGTAACTTACTTATCGACTTGCTTGCTCCTTCAGCACTTTTCTCCCCTACCTAACTGCCAATATAACCTTCAATAGACACTCTCCTGACGCCCTCTTGATCACTTACTGTACTTTTCAACATTTCACTTACGGATACTTTCTTAAACAAATAATGTGTACATACTTTCTCTGACTGTCTCTCTCTCTGCTTCTAGCAAACCTTGGTCTTCCAAGGCACCTCTGGGTCCTAAAGACCTCCTCCCAGACACCATTTTGTAATCTGCCGTGCGGGTCGGTGTCACACATTTTCATTAGAGTTTTCTTACATTCTACAAATTCATCCACACGGCGGCAGCCCTTGAGGGGCTCTATCTTCTTTAATAAGATCTTACGCATATTAGAACATCAACAATAATAAAAAAAATAACACGCTCCATAGAATGCATCCCTCTTAATTTTCAAATTGTCAGCCCCTTATATACCGGCAGAACAACCGAGGGTCCCTTCTCCTTATGGAACCAGCCCCATAAAAATGCATCTAACAACTAACTAAACTAACCTGAGGGTCCCTTCTCTTGTGAGATCAAATGAAAAGTAAGAGAAAAAAAAAACTCTACAGATACAACAAACAATCTCCACTATCGCTAAAACGCTACGGACTTCAACAACAAATAGACTACAGACTAGTTTCTGGGTGACCATTGGTGCGCATATCACGGTCAGTGGTCCATGACGGCAAACCCGGAGCTCACACGAGTTACCGTGTAGAACTCTTAACCCAACCCGTCCGGTCACAAACCACAGATAGTCCATCCTGCTGCAAGACTCTCAGCGTAAAACACAACATAAATATATGTTTGTCTTACCTGGAGTTCTGTGAGTTGATCAGGCTCGGTTTGCAGCAGGACGGTTTCTCAGTGGCGTGGATCAGGGTGGAATGCGTTGTAAGCTCCGATTTTACCGCCCCACGTTGGGCGCCATTTATGAGGGTTAAAATTCTAAGTGCAACACCAATCGGGCCCACCCCACTTGCCCCGTTGCCGGCCGTAAGAAGAGACACCACACAGAGGTCTGGTATAGTTTCTCACACGGGACATGGCTCTCAGCTGTGCCCACGTCGACGTCGTGCTTTATTACAGATTACATGAGATCTTATACCCTTTGTCCCCTCACCACTAGGGGGTGATGGGCTCATAACCATATATGGGAAGTCCGGATTTGCGGACTGAGACAGTGAAAATCATATAACAGTCATTATCTTGATACTGGCGCCTCTGGCTTACGTACAGAAAATCACGTATTCAATTAACTCCAGTACAAAGAATCACCCACTCAATTCTAAGAAGTCCGGAGTTCGGCCTAAGACAGTGAAAATTATGTACATTTGAACATCTTGATATGGGCTTCTGGGAAAACAGCCAAGTACATGCGTCCTTCATGTCTGGTTCGGTGGTTTTCTCTGAATTTCTAGAACATCTCTCTTGAAATATCTGATGTAAGGCGACATATAAGTTTTTTTCATTTGGAATTGAATAAAACTTGCATATAGGTATAAAAGCATAAAAAACACATATGGCAATATATATATATACCCTCACACCCGCAGTCCCATATAGTTACAATGCTCAGCTGTCCCCGCAGTCCCATATAGTTACAGTGCTCAGCTGTCCCCGCAGTCCCTTATAGTTACAGTGCTCAGCTGTCCCCACAGTCCCATATAGTTACAGTGCTCAGCTGTCTCCGCAGTCCCATATAGTTACAGTGCTCAGCTGTCCCCGCAGTCCCATATAGTTACAGTGCTCAGCTGTCCCCGCAGTCCCATATAGTTACATTGCTCAGCTGTCTCCGCAGTCCCATATAGTAACAGTGCTCAGCTGTCCCTGCAGTCCCATATAGTTACATTGCTCAGCTGTCTCCGCAGTCCCATATAGTTACAGTGCTCAGCTGTCCCCGCAGTCCCATATAGTTACAGTGCTCAGCTCAACCTGCAGTCCCATATAGTTACAGTGTTCAGCTGTCCCCGCAGTCCCATATAGTTACAATGCTCAGCTGTCCCCGCAGTCCCATATAGTTACAGTGCTCAGCTGTCCCCGCAGTCCCTTATAGTTACAGTGCTCAGCTGTCCCCGCAGTCCCATATAGTTACAGTGCTCAGCTGTCACCGCAGTCCCATATAGTTACAGTGCTCAGCTGTCCTCGCAGTCCCATATAGTTACATTGCTCAGCTGTCTCCGCAGTCACATATAGTAACAGTGCTCAGCTGTCCCCGCAGTCCCATATAGTTACATTGCTCAGCTGTCTCCGCAGTCCCATATAGTTACAGTGCTCAGCTGTCCCTGCAGTCCCATAAAGTTACAGTGCTCAGCTGTCCCTGCAGTCCCATATAGTTACAGTGTTCAACTGTCCCCGCAGTCCCATATAGTTACAATGCGCAGCTGTCCCCGCAGTCCCATATAGTTACAGTGCTCAGCTGTCCCCGCAGTCCCTTATAGTTACAGTGCTCAGCTGTCCCCGCAGTCCCATATAATCACAGTGCTCGGCTGTCTCCGCAGTCCCATATAGTTACAGTGCTCAGCTGTCCCCGCAGTCCCATATAGTTACAGTGCTCAGCTGTCCCCGCAGTCCCATATAGTTACAGTGCTCAGCTCTCCCCGCAGTCCCATATAGTTACAGTGCTTAGCTGTCCCCGCAGTCCCAAATGGTTACAGTGCTCAGCTGTCCCCGCAGTCCCATATACTTACAGTGCTCAGCTGTCCCCGCAGTCCCATACAGTTACAGTGCTCAGCTGTCCCCGCAGTCCCATATAGTTACAGTGCTCAGCTGTCCCTGCAGCCCCATATAGTTACAGTGCTCAGCTATCCCCACAGTCCCATATAGTTACAGTGCTCAGCTGTCTCCGCAGTCCCATATAGTTACAGTGCTCAGCTGTCCCCGCAGTCCCATATAGTTACAGTGCTCAGCTGTCCCCGCGGTCCCATATAGTTACTGCACTCAGCTGTCCCCACAGTCCCATATAGTTACCATGCTTAGCTGTCCCCGCATTCCCTTATAGTTACAGTGCTCAGCTGTCCCCGCAGTCCCATATAGTTATAGGACTCAGCTGTCCCCGCAGTCCCATATAGTTACAGTGCTCAGCTGTCCCCACAGTCCCATATAGTTACAGTGCTCAGCTGTCCCCGTAGTCCCATATAGTTACAGCGCTCAGCTGTCCCCGCAGTCCCATGTAGTTACAGTGCTCAGCTGTCCCTGCAGTCCCATATAGTTACAGTGCTCAGCTGTCCCCACAGTCCCATATAGTTACAGTGCTCAGCTGTCCCCGCAGTCCCATATGGTTACAGTGCTTAGCTGTCCCCGCAGTCCATTATAGGTACAGTGCTTAGCTGTCCCTGCAGTCCCATATAGTTACAGTGCTCAGCTGTCCCCGCAGTCCCAAATGGTTACAGTGCTCAGCTGTCCCCGCAGTCCCATATAGTTACAGTGTTCCGCTGTCCCCGCAGTCCCATATACTTACAGTGCTCAGCTGTCCCCGTAGTCCCATATAGTTACAGTGCTCAGCTGTCCCCACAGTCCCATATAGTTACAGTGCTCAGCTCTCCCCGCAGCCCCGTATAGTTGCAGTGCTCAGCTGTCCCCGCAGTCCCATATAGTTACAGTGCTCTGCTGTCCCCGCAGTCCCATATAGTTACAGTGTTCAGCTGTCCCCGCAGTCCCATATAGTTACAATGCTCAGCTGTCCCCGCAGTCCCATATAGTTACAGTGCTCAGCTGTCCCCGCAGTCCCTTATAGTTACAGTGCTCAGCTGTCCCCGCAGTCCCATATAGTTACAGTGCTCAGCTGTTTCCGCAGTCCCATATAGTTACAGTGCTCAGCTGTCCCCGCAGTCCCATATAGTTACAGTGCTCAGCTGTCCCCGCAGTCCCATATAGTTACATTGCTCAGCTGTCTCCGCAGTCCCATATAGTTACAGTGCTCAGCTGTCCCCGCAGTCCCATATAGTTACAGTGCTCAGCTCTCCCCGCAGTCCCATATAGTTACAGTGCTTAGCTGTCCCCGCAGTCCCAAATGGTTACAGTGCTCAGCTGTCCCCGCAGTCCCATATAGTTACAGTGTTCTGCTGTTCCCGCAGTCCCATATAGTTACATTGCTCAGCTGTCTCCGCAGTCCCATATAGTTACAGTGCTCAGCTGTCCCCGCAGTCCCATATAGTTACATTGCTCAGCTGTCTCCGCAGTCCCATATAGTTACAGTGCTCAGCTGTCCCAGCAGTCCCATATAGTTACAGTGCTCAGCTGTCCCCGCAGTCCCAAATAGTTACAGTACTTAGCTGTCCCCGCAGTCCCATATAGTTACAGTGTTCTGCTGTTCCCGCAGTCCCATATACTTACAGTGCTCAGCTGTCCCCGCAGTCCCATATAGTTACAGTGCTCAGCTGTCCCCGCAGTCCCATATAGTTACAGTGTTCAGCTGTCCCCGCAGTCCCATATAGTTACAGTGCTCAGCTGTCCCTGCAGCCCCATATAGTTACAGTGCTCAGCTATCCCCACAGTCCCATATAGTTACAGTGCTCAGCTGTCTCCGCAGTCCCATATAGTTACAGTGCTCAGCTGTCCCCGCAGTCCCATATAGTTACATTGCTCAGCTGTCTCCGCAGTCCCATATAGTTACAGTGCTCAGCTGTCCCAGCAGTCCCATATAGTTACAGTGCTCAGCTGTCCCCGCAGTCCCAAATAGTTACAGTACTTAGCTGTCCCCGCAGTTCCATTTAGTTAAGTGTTGTCTGGTTAGAATTTACCTTGTTAAAATCAGAGCCAAAAGGTTCAGGCCTCCGGCCCACGAGTGTCCGCAGCAAGTACCGCACATTGTATGCTATGGGAAATTGATTCTTCCTGCACACTTGTGGAAACCAATTGCGGTTACTGCAGGTGTTCAGCTGTCCCCGCAGTCCTATATAGTTACAGTCCTCAGTTGTTTCCGCAGTCCTAAATAGTTACAGTTCTTACCTGTCCCCGCAGTCCCATATTATTACAGTGCTCAGCTATCCCCACAGTCCCATATAGTTACAGTGCTCAGCTGTCCCCGCAGTACCATATAGTTACAGTGCTCAGATGTCCCCGCAGTCCCATATAGTTACAGTGCTCAGCTGTCCCCGCAGTCCCATATAATTACAGTGCTCAGCTGTCCCCTCAGTCCCATATAGTTACAGTGCTCAGCTGTCTCCACCAGTCCCATATAGTTACAGTGCTCAGCTGTCCCCACCAGTCCCATATAGTTACAGTGCTCTGCTGTCCCCGCAGTCCCATATAGTTACAGTGCTCAGCTGTCCCCGCAGTCCCATATAATTACAGTGCTCAGCTGTCCCCGCAGTCCCATATAGTTACAGTGCTCAGCTGTCCCCGCAGTCCCATATAGTTACAGTGCTCAGCTGTCCCCGCAGTCCCATATAGTTACAGTGCTTAGCTGTACCTGCAGTCCCATATAGTTACAGTGCTTAGCTGTACCTGCAGTCCCATATAGTTATAGTGCTCAGCTGTCTCTGCAGTCCCATATAGTTACAGTGCCCAGCTGTCCCCGCGGTCCCATATAGTTACAGTGCTCAGCTGTTACTGCAGTCCTATATAGTTACAGTGCTCAGCTCTTCCCGCAGTCCCATATAGTTACAGTGCTCGGCTGTCCCCGCTGTTGCATATAGTTACAGTGCTCAGCTGTCCCCGCAGTCCTATATAGTTACAGTGCTCAGCTATCCCCGCAGTCCCATATAGTTACAGTGCTCAGCTGTCCCCGCAGTCTCATATAATTACTGTGCTCAACTGTCCCTGAAGTGCCATATAGTTACAGTGCTCAGCTGTACCCACAGTCCCATATAGTTACAGTGCTCAACTGTCCCCGCAGTCCTATATAGTTACAGTGCTCAGCTGTCCCTGCAGCCCCATATAGTTACAGTGCTCAGCTGTCCCCGCAGTCCCATTATAGTTACAGTGCTCAGCTGTCCCCACGGTCCCATATAGTTACAGTGCTCAGCTGTCCCCGCAGTCCCATAAAGTTACAGTGCTCAGCTGTCCCCGCAGTCCCATATAATTACTGTGCTCAGCTGTCCCCGCAGTCCCATATAGTTACAGTGCTCAGCTGTCCCTGCAGTCCCATATAGTTACAGTGCTCAGCTGTCCCTGCAGTCCCATATAGTTACAGTGCTCAGCTGTCCCCGCAGTCCCATATAGTTACAGTGCTCAGCTGTCCACGCAGTCCCATATAGTTACAGTGCTCAGCTGTCCCCGCAGTCCCATATAGTTACAGTGCTCAGCTGTCCCCGCAGTCCCATATAGTTACAGTGCTCAGCTGTCCCCGCAGTCCCATATAGTTACAGTGCTCAGCTGTCCCCGCAGTCCCATATAGTTACAGTGCTCAGATGTCCCCGCAGTCCCATATAGTTACAGTGCTCCGCTGTCCCCGCAGTCTCCCATATAGTTACAGTGCTCAGCTGTCCCCTCAGTCCCATATAGTTACAGTGCTCAGCTGTCCCCGCAGTCCCATATAGTTACAGTGCTCAGCTGTCCCCGCATAAAAAATAGAGACAGAGGGCCAGTCCCCCTAAAATACAGACTTAACTTGCCTTCCCCCAAGAAAAATAGAAACCCTAAATGCATCAGACTCCATACCACCTAAATAAATACTGACATATTGGTTGCTGGAATCAGTGTATATGTGAGGGCACACAAGGTGACCGGGCTCAGGATTTCCCCACAGACCACCAGTAGAGAGGAGCATGTGACCAGACTGTAGAAGGGTGTTGGGACAAGTGGATGTGTGAGGGCACACAAGGTGACCAGGCTCAGGACCCCCGATAGACCACCAGTAGAGAGGAGCATCTGACCAGACTGTTAGCGGGTTTTGAGACCAGTGGATATGTGAGGGCACACAAAGGTGACCAGGCTCAGGACCCCCGACAAACCACCAGTAGAGAGGAGCGTCTAACCAGACTGTTAGGGGGTGGTGGGACTAGTGGATGCATGAGGGCACACAAGCTGACCGGGCTCGGGACGCCCCCCACAGACCACAAGTAGAGAGAAGCCTCTGACCATACTGTTAGGAGGTGTTGGGGCCAATGGATGTGTGAGGGCACACAAGGCGACCGGGCTCAGGACCCCCTACAGACCACCAGTAGAGAGGAGTGTCTGACCAGACTGTTAGGAGGTGTTGGGACCAGTGGATGTGCGAGGGCACACAAGGCGACCGGGCTCAGGACCCCCTACAGACCACCAGTAGAGAGGAGCATCTGACCAGATTGTTAGGAGGTGTTGGGACCAGTGGATGTGTGAGGGCACACTAGGTGACCAGGCTCAGGACCCCCAAAGGGGTTGTCCCGCGGCAGCAAGTGGGTCTATACACTTCTGTATGGCCATATTAATGCACTTTGTAATGTACATTGTGCATTAATTATGAGCCATACAGAAGTTATAAGAAGTTTTTCACTTACCTGTTCCGTTGCTGGCGTCCTCGTTTCCATGGAGCCCGTCTAATTTTCGGCGTCTAATGGCCAAATTAGACGCGCTTGCGCAGTCCGGGTCTTCTTCTTTTCTCAATGGGGCCGCCCGTGCAGGATGCCGGCTCCGTGTAGCTCCGCCCCGTCACGTGCCGATTCCAGCCAATCAGGAGGCTGGAATCGGCAATGGACCGCACAGAAGCCCTGCGGTCCACCGAGGGAGAAGATCCCGGCGGCCATCTTCAGCAGGTAAGTAAGAAGTCACCGGAAAAAAAAAAAACCCGTTTCGGCGCGGAACAACCCCTTTAAGAGGTGTTGGGGTCAGTGGATGTGTGAGGGCACACAAGGTGAACTGGCTCAGGACCCCCCGACAGAACACCAGTAGAGAGGAGCATCTGACCAGATTGTTAGGAGGTGTTGGGACCAGTGGATGTGTGAGGGCACACAAGGTGACCAGGCTTAGGACCCTCGAAGACCACCAGTAGAGAGGAGCATCTGACCAGACTGTTAGGGGGTGTTGGGACTAGTGGATGTGTGAGGGCACACAAGGTGACCAGGCACAGGACCCCTGAAGATTACCAGTAGAGAGGAGTGTTTGACCAGACTTTTAGAAGATGTTGGGACCAGTGGATGTACAAGGGCACACAAGGCGACTGGGCTTAGGACCCCCTACAGACCACCAGTAGAGAGGAGCATCTGAGTAGACTGTTAGAGGGTGTTGGGACCAGTGGATGTGTGAGGGCACACAAAATGGCCAGGCTCAGGACGCCCCTTAACAGACCGCCAGTAGAGAGGAGCATCAGACCAGACTATTAGGAGGTGTTGGGGCCAATGGATGTGTGAGAGCACACTAGGTGACCATGCTCAGGACCCCCGAAGACCACCAGTATACAGGAGCATCTGACCAGACTGTTAGGGAGTGTTGGGACTAGTGGATGTGTGAGGGCACACAAGGTGACCAGGCTCAGGACCCCTACAGACCACCAGTAGAGAGGAGCATCTGACCAGATTGTTAAGAGGTGTTGGGGTCAGTGGATGTGTGAGGGCACACAAGGTGAACTGGCTCAGGACCCCCCGACAGAACACCAGTAGAGAGGAGCATCTGACCAGATTGTTAGGAGGTGTTGGGACCAGTGGATGTGTGAGGGCACACAAGGTGACCAGGCTTAGGACCCTCGAAGACCACCAGTAGAGAGGAGCATCTGACCAGACTGTTAGGGGGTGTTGGGACTAGTGGATGTGTGAGGGCACACAAGGTGACCAGGCTCAGGACCCCTGAAGACTACCAGTAGAGAGGAGTGTTTGACCAGACTTTTAGACGATGTTGGGACCAGTGGATGTACAAGGGCACACAAGGCGACTGGGCTTAGGACCCCCTACAGACCACCAGTAGAGAGTAGCATCTGAGCAGACTGTTAGAGGGTGTTGGGACTAGTGGATGTGTGAGAGTACACAAAATGGCCAGGCTCAGGAAGCCCCTTAACAGACCACCAGTAGAGAGGAGCATCTGACCAGACTATTAGAAGGTGTTGGGACAAGTGGATGTGTGAGGGCACAAAAGGTGACCAGGCTCAGGACCTACGACAGACCACCAGTAGAGACGAGCATCTGACCAGACTGTTAGGAGGTGTTGGGACCAGTGGATGTGTGAGGGCACACAAGGTGACCAGGCTCAGGACCCCCGATAGACCACCAGTAGAGAGGAGCATCTGACCAGACTGTTAGCGGGTTTTGAGACCAGTGGATATGTGAGGGCACACAAAGGTGACCAGGCTCAGGACCCCCGACAAACCACCAGTAGAGAGGAGCGTCTAACCAGACTGTTAGGGGGTGGTGGGACTAGTGGATGCATGAGGGCACACAAGCTGACCAGGCACAGGACCCCTGAAGATTACCAGTAGAGAGGAGTGTTTGACCAGACTTTTAGAAGATGTTGGGACCAGTGGATGTACAAGGGCACACAAGGCGACTGGGCTTAGGACCCCCTACAGACCACCAGTAGAGAGGAGCATCTGAGCAGACTGTTAGAGGGTGTTGGGACTAGTGGATGTGTGAGGGTACACAAAATGGCCAGGCTCAGGAAGCCCCTTAACAGACCACCAGTAGAGAGGAGCATCTGACCAGACTATTAGAAGGTGTTGGGACAAGTGGATGTGTGAGGGCACACAAGGTGACCAGGCTCAGGACCTACGACAGACCACCAGTAGAGACGAGCATCTGACCAGACTGTTAGGAGGTGTTGGGACCAGTGGATATGTGAGGGCACACAAAGGTGACTGGGCTCAGGACCCCCGACAAACCACCAGTAGAGAGGAGCGTCTAACCAGACTGTTAGGGGGTGTTGGGACTAGTGGATGCATGAGGGCACACAAGCTGACCGGGCTCAAGACACCTCCCACAGACCACAAGTAGAGAGAAGCCTCTGACCAGACTGTTAGGAGGTGTTGGGACCAGTGGATGTGCGAGGGCACACAAGGCGACCAGGCTCAGGACCCCCTACAGACCACCAGTAGAGAGGAGCATCTGACCAGATTGTTAGGAGATGTTGGGACCAGTGGATGTGTGAGGGCACACTAGGTGACCAGGCTCAGGACCCCCAAAAACCACTAGTAGAGAGGAGCATCTGACCAGACTGTTAAGAGGTGTTGGGGTCAGTGGATGTGTGAGGGCACACAAGGTGAACTGGCTCAGGACCCCCCGACAGAACACCAGTAGAGAGGAGCATCTGACCAGACTGTTAGGGGGTGTTGGGACTAGTGGATGTGTGAGGGCACACAAGGTGACCAGGCTCAGGACCCTGAAGACTACCAGTATAGTACAAGGGCACACAAGGGGACTGGGCTTAGGACCCCCTACAGACCACCAGTAGAGAGGAGCATCTGAGCAGACTGTTAGAGGGTGTTGGGACTAGTGGATGTGTGAGGGTACACAAAATGGCCAGGCTCAGGAAGCCCCTTAACAGACCACCAGTAGAGAGGAGCATCAGACCAAACTATTAGGAGGTGTTGGGGCCAATGGATGTGTGAGGGCACACAAGGTGACCGGGCTCAGGACCCCCCAAAAGACCGCCAGTAGAGAGGAGCATCTGACCACATTGTTAGAAGGTGTTGGGACCAGTGGATGTGTGAGAGCACACTAGGTGACCATGCTCAGGACCCCCGAAGACCACCAGTATAGAGGAGCATCTGACCAGACTGTTAGGGAGTGTTGGGACTAGTGGATGTGTGAGGGCACATAAGGTGACCAGGCTCAGGACCCCCTTAACAGACCACCAGTAGAGAGGAGCATCAGACCAAACTATTAGGAGGTGTTGGGGCCAATGGATGTGTGAGGGCACACAAGGTGACCGGGCTCAGGACCCCCCAAAAGACCGCCAGTAGAGAGGAGCATCTGACCACATTGTTAGAAGGTGTTGGGACCAGTGGATGTGTGAGAGCACACTAGGTGACCATGCTCAGGACCCCCGAAGACCACCAGTATAGAGGAGCATCTGACCAGACTGTTAGGGAGTGTTTAGACTAGTGGATGTGTGAGGGCACATAAGGTGACCAGGCTCAGGACCCCCTACAGACCACCAGTAGAGAGGAGCATCAGACCAGACTTTTAGGGGGTGTTGGGACTAGTGGATATGTGAGGGCACACAAAATGGCCAGGCTCAGGACGCCCCCTACAGACCACCAGTAGAGAGCAGCATCTAACCAGACTGTTAGGAAGTGTTGGGACCAGTGGATGTGTGAGGGCACACAAGGTGACCGAGCTCAGGACGCCACCTACAGACCACCAGTAGAGAGGTACGTCTGACCAGACTGTTAGGGGATGCTGGGACCAGTGGATGTGTGAGGGCACACAAGGTGACCAGACTCAGGACCTGCTGAAAGACCATTAGTAGAGAGGAGCGTCTGATTGTCCAACAAGCACTAGCAGCTCAAACTTTTTCATTGTCCGCCATCCGGAGACAAGGGGCGCCATCATTACACCCCTGTGTCTTTCGGAACTGTTTCTAGGTGAATCAATTACAGGGGAAGGTGGGACAAACAGCCCATAGGAAGCTGCAAAGTAACATAATATTTCTATTACACAGCATATCTGAAAGAATACAGCTGTCTTGGATTGTGGGGACACATCTGCACCCCTAGAGCTCACGTAGCATCTTGTATTCAGTGGGAGCAATGCCAGCGCTCCAACCAGGAGTGTAACTAAAGGGGTGCAGGGAGAGCGTTCGTACCCGGCTCCAGAGGAAACCAGTACTGTAAATGAGGTATTATAGTTACTGTCACCGTGGCAATAAAGTCCTATCTACAAGAGGAAATGTCACTGAAAGGACCACTAAACATAAAATATAACTTTTATTATGATCTGTTAAAAAATGGCGCATCCATGTAATAGATCCTATATGTGACAATTGTCACATACTAATTAGAACGTTTGAGGTGATTTTGATATATTTATGCCTATAAATGGCAATATGAAATGTATTTCTTCCACCTCTCAGCTGATACAAAATAAGTATTGCTGCTAATGATATCAATATCCCACTCCACACCCGAAAAGAATGACTTGGAGTAAAGATAGTTATATCATTGGCATATAGCATAGGAATTATGAGCTCATGTGACACCAAAAGGAGCCCATTGAGGAGCATGTCCTGTTAGATCCCACATTGATTGTTATAGGGTCTTTGCAAAAATAGATATTGACACTCTAAAGAGTAATATGGGCCAATATTATAAATTCGCTCCACTGTGGCAGATCTTAATATATAGCGACCACAGTAATAAATATAGAATGTTGTGGACCAAGACTATAAATTAGCTCCCCTATGGTAGCTCTTGATACAAAGCGACCAAAAGTAGGGATAAATAATTCCCAAAACATCAATAATGGTTACTCCTAGTATCAGTATGGGGTTTAGATGTAACAATGCATAACTAGTTAGGAATGATATTACTTCCACAATGTGTGTAATCACACATCAATCGCTGGTCCCCATACTTGTATAATATTGTTCATATAGACCCTCAGTACTTGTTGGTATGTATTCTGGCTAGTGTATCTAATAACATGAATATTCCACTAGTTCATATAGATGCATGTTAAAGCATCTGGGCGGATCTGGAAAAAAACAGATCTAATGGAGATGGACAGGTAGCTAATACATATATATAACATTCATGATATTCAGCCCGTTAGATAATATCAGTTGTACACCTCTATCTCTGTTTGGCATAGGACATTTATTGATAGATTTCCCTATACTGCCAAAGAATAACTAAGAGAAGCTGTATTCTAACTCCTCCACCCCCATCTATGCATTTCAACAATCCAGATGATGTGGTTGTTTCGTAGGTAAATCGGCACAGTTTGCCAGATGCTTAATGCAACCCTGAAAGACCCAACTATAAGCCTGGCTATATCTTATGCACAACCCTCCCCCCCCCCCCCCCTCTCCCGACTTCAGATTGGAGACATATATTCAGATTGGATTACATATATATCATAATGTATTTATGGGCTCAGTCTCCTAAATAAAGTCTTAGTGCTTCTCAGGCCTCATAATGCCGTATATACATTACTGCGCCAATTTACAGCCCCCAATAACTGCTTCTTTATAAGACCCCCTAACATTTCTAAATGACCCCTATGTAACATTCACACCCCAGAATAATCCATCATTGTGGATGAACCCCTCTGTAACCTCCATAGAAGCATCTCCCCCTGGTACACCCAGACCTGCACTGGCGAGGGCGCTGCCCATTGTAACCTATGGAAATACACATCATGTATCTGGATGATGAACACTTAATGAATGGAGCAGAGAATGACCCCCACAAGGCTTTATTATTGCTGCCATCAGTACAATTTATGGTTTATTCCTCCCCCGGGCTCATTTCAATTTCCACACAACTGCAAGTTTTCTAAAACTGCAGAAATTTCTGATGAACTATGGGCACCGCTGCCAACCCAGACATGAAGTGCCATCACTGCCCCATCTACTGATAATGTGGCACTAGAAGAACCAGCCATGAATGTCTCCATTTCTCTGGGCTATAGACCATCACTCATGGTGCCCACATCACTGTGTATATGGCAGAGTACTGGCAAGCAATGCCAGCATCGGCTTCACTGACCTTTGACCTTCACTCGGCCAACTGCCATTTCCAATCAACTGTCGACGGCAGCGCTTGGATCGACAGCTACAGGATTGTGAAAAATGGCGTCCAATGGACAGAGAGGAGACGGCGAGAAGAGAAAGAGGGAGGAGCAGAGCGTGAGCGGACTCACGGAGATAAAGAGGAAGAGGAGCGGAGAGGATGAGGAGCCAAGACCGGGCAGCAGCCAGGACCTCGTGCCATCAGACCACAGCTTTGACATCAGTCGCTTCACCGGCCTTCAGATCTTGGGCAGAGGAAGCTTCAGCAAGGTAAGTGTTAGAACTGCTTCTCTCCTGGTGACCCGAATCCTTCTGTCCATTTACTGGACAACTGAATGCAGACTGTTGGGGGGGATTTGGAAAGTATTCCCATTATATCTAACTATTCGAATGGGACTTGTGCAAAAGTGTTCTGTTTTTGAGGGGATTGGGAAATGATTTTTCTAGTGTTAAGTATGAGCTGTTCCTGCTTTTTTAAAAAAGTTTTAAGCAGATGTGGAAAAAAATGCTACAAAGTAAGAATGCTGCCAAAAATAAGAGTGTTAATTAACAAAATGTAAAGTGACTGAACAAAAGAGAAATCTCAATCAATATTTGGTGTGACCGCCCTTTGCCTTCACAACAGCATCAGTTCTTCTGGGTACGCTTGCACACAGTTTTTGAAGTAACTCAGCAGGGAGGCTGTTCCACACATCTCGGATGACTAATCACAGATCTTCTGTTGATGTCGGCTCGCTCAAATCCTTCTGTCTCTTCATGTAATCCCAGACAGACTGGATGATGATGGGATCAGGATTCTGGGGGGCCAAATCATCACTTCCAGGATCGGCTGTAGTCCTTTACACTGAGGATAGGTCTTAATGACGTCGGCTGGATGTTTGGGGTCGTCGGCAGAATACATTTAGAGGAAATAGAACTATTTTTGAGACGAAAAGAAAACTCTTCCCAACCTACCTAAAACCTTTGCACAATACTGTATACGTAGTGATTTGTTGATAAAATACTATGAATGATAGATCTGCTTATACCACCTTTTTAAAACAGAGGATGGATAGATAGATAGATAGATAGATAGATAGATATGAGATAGATATATAGATAGATAGATAGATAGATATGAGATAGGTAGAGAGATAGAGAGAGAGAGAGAGAGAGAGAGAGAGAGAGAGAGAGATAGGAGATAGATAGATAGATAGATAGATAGATAGATAGATAGATAGATAGATAGATAGATAGATAGATAGATAGATAGATAGATAGATAGATAGATAGATAGATAGATAGATAGGAGATAGATAGAGAGATAGATAGATAGATAGATAGATAGATGGATGGATGGATGGATAGATAGATAGATAGATAGATACAGTGTTTCCCCGAATATAAGACAGTATTTTATATTAATTTTTGTTCAAAAAGATTTAACTTTTTTACATGTATAGCTGCCTGGACACTATTTAAATTAACTTTTTTAATTAACTGTTAGCAGGGCTTAATTTTGGAGTAGGGCTTATATTTCAAGCATCCTCAAAAAGCCTGAAAAATCATTTTGTATCCTCAAAAAATTCTGGAAAATCATGCTATGTCTTATTTTCAGGGAAACTGGATGGATGGATGGATAGGCCTAGTGATAAATCCCCCCTGTAATAAATGTATATGGTTTCCCCTCTGCCCACTGTCGGTGATCATTTCCTCCTTGGTTTCTTCAGGTGGTCCTGGCATCTTTCCCTGGAAGAAACACCTTCGTGGCCATCAAGGTTATCAACTTAAAAATATCATACAGAGAGAGCGACGGATACTGCTGACGGCCCAAGACTGCCCCTTCATCTGCCATCTGTACGCTGCACAGCAGTCTGACGACCGGGCCTACTTCATCACGGAGTATCTGTCCGGAGGAAGCCTGGCAGCAACGATCAAGATGTGCGGCTGCCTGGACATCAGCCATGTGAGGTGAGTAAATGACTGATCAGGAGACGGGTGGGAAATACTGAGGGTGACATGACAGGGTATATAGAAGAATGGAGGGCGTGCAGGCTGCCATGAACAGCGCCTCTTCTGGTGGGGAGAGACACGCTGATCACATGATGTTAGGAGACTGATTTCATGTCATTGATACTACACTCTTCTCTCAGATTCTACACAGCGGAGATTGCATGCGGCCTCCAGTTCCTGCACCGACGCAGCATCGTCCACCGGTAAGCCCAACGTCCCCACACTGCTCTGTTTCCTGGCAATGGTGGAGGTAATGTACCCAGCTTTCCTAGAGTCCTGCATTAGGCCTGGATTTGCTGCGGTACATCCCTAAGTCTCCTGGATCACTGAACTGATTTGCACTTCTCTGATTGTCGTTGCAGAGACATAAAGCCGAACAACATCATGCTGGACAGATCTGGACACATCCGCCTGATCGACCTGGGGCTGGCCCAAGACGGCGTCACCTCGTCTAATAAGATAAGTGGAGTGACCGGCACATTCCAATTTATGGCCCCAGAGGTACTTCTTGGAAAGGAGTACGACGCAGCAGTGGACTGGTGGAGCCTGGGGATTGTCGTATCCTGGATGGCGGCAGGACAATCCCCATTCTACCACGGCCCCATCAGGAGAAAGGTCATCAAAGCCATCACCAGGAAGGAGCCAAAGTTTCCATCTTGGCTTGATGCTGACTTAAAGCATCTCCTGGAGAGACTGCTGCGTAAGACCCCTGAGAAGAGGCTGGGTGTGTATAAGAACATCCGAGGTCACCCTTTCTTTACCACCATAGATTGGGCGGACCTGGAACTGAAGAGATCACGGCCGCCATTCAAGCCATTCCGGAGAGTTCTGGAGAATCGAGACCTGCAGTGGCCGGAAGATGGACCACCCTTTCACCCCATGGACGGATTCTCGTTCACTTCCCCAAGCTGGACCCGGTAAGATCTTCCTCCTCTAGGGATGATGTTCCTCAGTCTGACCTCTGTGTATATCATTATTGTTCCTCTGGTCATATAATAACCCTGCTTCATGTCACCATGTCCGGTCCGCAGACTTCTCCCTCCTCAGCTTCATTATTATTACCCTGTAATTACTATGTCTCTGCTTCTTCTTAGGATGACGAGAAGAATCCGATGGTGACGAAAGCCACAACCATCTGGTAAGTACCCTCTATACACACCTACCATACATATCTGTACACTTATACACACCTACCCATACATGTCTGTGCACCTATACATACATGTCTGTGCACCTATACATACCTACACGTACATGTCTGTGCACCTATACACACAGGACACCATTATATCCATACATTGTAGCATAACTTCACATACCGTATAAAGTTTTCATATAAAAGACATTTCCTGTAAAACAATAAAAGACTTTGGAGAAAATACATTCAGACCACATTTCAGATGCCGGTCTAAGTATTATTTCCACCGGCACAAAATACACCTAATATATGAGGAGAAGCATATCTCTCCATATACTATATGCATCTCGGCTGTTCTGTGCTCCTACACAGTAACGAACGTCAGGCCAATCTGGCGTGCATATCTTGTATGATCTATGTCAGTTTCTGGCATACACTAGAAGAAATGTGTTCGGGTCCCTCACACAGGACGGTCGTTACTCGATTTTTATGCCTGCAGAAACGGAATGATGAATGAATTATCATTCATCATTCAGTCGCTGCCGGCATTTGCACTGAGCGATTATGCTTTGCTTCCCACAATACAGCGAGAATCTGAACGATTATCATGCAGGGTAAAAGGGCCCTTAGTCCAGGGAAGCCACGCCCCCTCCTGACCAGCCACGCCCTCTTTTTGTGGAAATGCCATGAGCCCCCACAGCCGATAAAGGGTTGCAAAGTGTTTGAGCAAGCTGAGCTTGCAACAAATTTTGCAACTTTTCACGTCAAACTCTGGCATAAAATACTCTAATTTTCCCCCTTTCAGTCATCATCTGCTGAGTCAATCTGGTTGACAAGCAATATGGCCTCCGTTATGGCTTCAGTAATTACAAAACTCCTAATAACGACTCATAGTGAAGACACAGCTGCAGAAATTCACTCCTTTCATATCAGCTACAAATCTGCTCCTGATACAAGTTGTCATGTTACAGACGGTCACTTGTTTGTATCCACAAGAGGAAAAACTAACAATTCCCTCTCATGTCTTGTAGGCTCAGCCCGCGCCAACTGCCTCCTGAACCCACGACTCTGCTGTAGAAGAGCTCGGCTTACCACCAACACCCTCTCTCCACCATCTGTATGCTGCACATTACCATCCGCTACCCTGAACCTTGACCTCCTCCAGCTGGCATCAGATACCATCCTCCCCTGAAGACCCTCTACACCCCCGGAGCGGCCTGTGCTTGATCGGTAACTGGCGAGTTCAGGAAGAATAGCCCAAGTGACTATTATCCCTGAACGCCTGGTTACCAGTAAGACCTCAGCACAGGCCAGGTAAGTAGCACACACTACATACATGAAGATTAGACACAAGTGTAGACACAAACACATACATAGACACAAGTATACACACAAACACATACATAGACACAAGTATAGACACAAACACATACATAGACACAAGCATACACACAGATAGGTGTAGATTTCGGCTTTGATCCTGGGACTTGTTCTGATCGCCATATTTGGGGTCAGGAAGGAATTTTTCCCCCTTGAGGACAATTGGCTCATACCTCAAGGAGGTTTTTGCCTTCCTCTGGATCAACTCACAGCCTTAAATAGGTTCATAAAAAAAGAAACAAACCCCTCAGCAGACATCACATATACCAGGGAGGGGAGCGGCTGGCGTTTGATCCTGAGATTTATTCTGGTCTCCATATTTGGGATCAGGAAGGAATTTTCCCCCCATAAAACAGGATAATTGGCTCTTTCCTCAAGGGGGTTTTCGCCTTCCTCTGGATCAACACAGTTTATAAATAGGTTTAGTTTGATGCACTTTATATGTCACACAAACAATAAATAGTAATAAAGATTAATTTATTTAGATTTATGAAAATAATACATTTTACACAGTCAGATAGGTCAGATGTCGGCTTTGATCCTGGGACTTGTTCTGATCGCCATATTTGGGGTCAGGAAGGATTTTTTCCCCTTGAGGACAATTGGCTCATACCTCAAGGGGTTTTTCGCCTTCCTCTGGATCAACTCAGCCTCAAAATTCCCCATCATAAAATCTTCCATTTCCTACAACTATAAATAAAATGTTCTTTGCCCCCTTATATGTTTGTGTCCGTGTCTTTATTTACATTGGATGTCTTTATAGTGTTCTTGTAATGCCACTGGGATCCGTGTACAAGTTACATACTGATGGGTGGGGGCCCAGGTCCAAATTGTCCACCCTGCAGGCATCATGTTATAGAGCAGGAGGGGCTCAGCAGATTGTATAAAGTTTATTAGATTCAGTATATTTTATCCTCTGCACCTTCTGCACTAAATAGTCCAGTGGGCGGTCCTATCAGTGACTGACAGCTACCTCTATGTACAGTCATACACACATAGCTGTCAGTTATGGATAGGACCGCCCACTTGACTGTTCAGTTCAGAATGACAACCTGTGGTCTCCAGCTGTTTCTAAGCTACAATCTCATGATCCGTGCGCCATGCTGGGAGTTGTGGTTTCACAATAGCAGGCGATTCCCCAATTACCTATAAGCAGGAGCCGGAAAAAAGCAGCAAAATAAAAAATTCATTTCAAAACCTTAATTAAAACACATTTTTCTAAGGTCTTGGAAGTATCTGCACAAGTCGTGTGAGCAGCAATATCGCCACCTATTGGTACAGCATATTATACATACCAGACTTGCGTGCAGAATCCGCTGTACTGACACGCTCGTGTGCACCGGGCTTAGAATCCAGTAGATAAATCTGCGCAATCTGCCTGTCGGTTACTGAGGGCCCTTTTACACGGAGCAATAAGAGTTCAGCGGAAGCGCCGCCAACGACACAACAAACTATAATTCACTTCCCTATTGTCCATCATTCAGTTTAGGCAGGTGACAAAATTCACAAGTTTGGGGCCGATGGATAAACGTGCACGGCCCAATTCAGGCAATATGAACATAGCAAGAAAGAAAAAAAGGAAAACAAACACCCAGTAAACCAAGCACGTTAGAAAAGAAACCGTAACTCCTTTATTTATCCATCGATGTCGCTGTAGGAGGGCTTGTTGTTTTTTGTGGGACGAGTTGTATTTTTCAATGGTGCTATTTAATGTACCATATAATGGACTGAAAAACTTTTTAAATCTCCTAAGTGGAGAGAAATAGGGGAGGGGGGGGGGGTGAACCCGTCATTCCGCCATCTGGATACAGGGTGGCCAAAAAGAGCGCATTTGTGGAGTTTTTTTTTTTTTTTTTGGATGTCCTTCACCGTGCGCTGTAATTAAGGCATTACTTTGATAGATCAGACTTTTATGGACGTGGCGTTACCAAATATCTATTATTTAGCTATTTTTTAGTGTAAACATGGCAGAAGGGTTTTCTTTTTAACTTTATAACTTTTTTTAAAAAAAATAATTAATAAAACCATTGCTCTTATTTGTATATTTTATTTTAGGCCCCGGGGGGGGGGGGGGGGGGGGGGACCACATGCAATGCTCTGATCACTCCTACAGTGTGATGTAATGCTACAGCATTACATCATACTGCATTCTGACAGGCAGTCTACCTAGCCACCCCACCGAGATGGCTTGATAGGCAGTCTGCTAAGGCCGCCCTGAGGCCTTTCAGGAGGCCCCCGGCTGCCATGACACCTGCACGGCTCCCCCGATCTCACGGCGAGGAGGGGGGGTGGGGGGACATATGGGACCCCCAAAGGTCATTCGGGGGATTTAAATACTGCTGTCAGATTTTACAGCGTCTTTAAAGGGTTGACAGTCTCAATCTGTGAACGGAGTTGGGCGGCCAGAAGATCTCCGGTGGTTCCGTCTCCTCACTGAGCGATATTGTCCCTGTGTGGAAGCGCTAATCATTGGGACAACTGCTGGCGGTGTAGAAGGACCCTCACATGCGGGGCTCGATGTGGATTTACCGTAGAGCTTCTGCACATTATACAAAAGGTGAGCGACGCAGCAGTTTGTATAAAATCCGCCTGTAAGACGTGGCTTTTGTGGCGGGTTTGTCTGCTATAAATGTTTCCGCCACAAGTGAAAGGGCCCTTAGGATTTTTTGTGGCCCTAAGGTCCTAGGCTGAACCGATAAGAAATCCCTTTAGAGGAAATCCTCCTTGGAATCCCCAGTAACTTCACCTTTAGTCTCAGTAAAGGTGTCATGGAACAGTGGTGGAAGTTAATCACCCTTCCATAATAATGATTATATTGTATTGTAGGGCTCTGCACTCCGTCAGACGGAAGGGAGAAGCAGGGAGAAATACTGCACCCCATCGGCTGGTTTTCAGCAACACCTCATTCCGTTCCATGAGCCGGTTCACAAGTACATTTGTTCGTATGTCCCAACAAATGCTTGCATGGAGCAGGACCGCGGGTGGATCCCGCTCCATAAAACGTGGGGTGCCGGCTGTTCTTACAGACAGCACCAGTTGTGACGATCCGTGCCGCTCGTAGGAACTGATAGAATAGAAAGTGGTATTTAAAGTGTTAACAGTTCCGATGAGCGGCGCGGCTCGTCGGAACTGCTGCTGCCGGGTGTCCGCTGTAAGAACAGCCAGCACCCGACGTTCAAGGGTCCCGTACAGTGTCCTGCGATAAGATCGCGGGATGCAGTGCGGTTGTTAGGCAGCCGGGGACCTTCTGCAAGGCACTAGGGCTGACTATGCAGTGTCTATCACACGCAGGGCTTGATAGGTGCTCTGCATAGGCAGCCCTAGTGCCTTTCAGAAGGTCCCCGGCTGCCTAACAACCGCATTGCGTCCAGCGATCTGACCGGACAGGCTTGATAGAAGCCTGCCGGGTCCCTGCCCAGTGTGATGTAATACCATAGGATTAAATCATTCTGTGCAGGGCAGATTGTTCGCATCTTGTAAAGTTCGTAACTTGACCGTTCACAAGTCGGGGACTATCTGTACAGCGCTTTCTATACACCCTCCTGTGGGCTGACCTCAGCAAATGGAAATGTGTGAAGATAGCGGAGGGGGCTCAGCGCTCAGGCGGGATGCTACAGTCCCCTCAGCGACCAGCAGGGGTCTCAGCAGCAAGACCCCTACTGATGAAAACTTTTGACACGTCAAAGGTTATCTGAGAGTGAAGCTCCCCTTTATATAGAGGGGCCGTGGTGCAGGCACGGTGCTGCTCCCATCAGTGAGGGACTGAGATAGGCGAGCGCTCCCATTCAGCTATTCCTTTTCCTCATCCCCATTAAAATGAAGCCATGGATGCGCGAGCGCCGATCCATTCTGTAGGACGGCACTGCAGTTACATGCAGCAACCCGTTCTTAGGATACACCGACATCTCAGTGATGACACCCCAGTCAGTTATCACCTCTCCTATGGCCTAGATGTCTACCTTGGGAATGCCCCTTTAACCCTTTCCAATCCAATTTGTATCCAGATTTTTCTAGGGGGCTTACTCTTTTTCTGCCGTTATACAACAGCGCTATCTGCTGGCTAAAGCCAGTACTGCATGAGGTGAGAAGTTGGATAGGCTCCGACAGCAGAGAGGCTGGCAATATACAGTAAGAGAACCCCGACGGACGTCTTCCTACATCGGAGCTGTACAGTCTTAAATCATAATGTCTTCAGAGGTCAGACAGTGGATTGGAAAGGGTTAACCCTCTTCTGGTACCAGGTTCAAACTGCAATGCACAAGGCTGAGGTCAAATAGACCCCCTGGTACCACACAAGGGTAAAAGGTCCCCAGGGCAATTTAAAGTAGCCATGATTACTTTGTATGAATTTGGATTTTCTAGTTGAAAAGTGGTGCAGAGTGAGAAATCCACAGCAGAAAGTGACATACGGACTCCCAAATCAGCAACACCCGTCATGCTGCGGCCCGTAGGAGAGTAAAACTCGTATCCACTTGGCTGCTTACTGTACGCTGCTGCAGCGTCTCTGCTCCGTGTGGATGTAGTATCTTAGTTAGGCTGCTCTCACACATACAGGTAACAAAACGCAGCGATTTTACTATTGCTTTCAGACACAGGTTCCTGCCTCCACCGATGGTTTGAACGCACCCTATCATTCTGATGGGGGAGAAGGTGCGTTAATTGCAGTAAACTAGAGCAGACAGCGCTCGAAAAGTGCAGGTCTGCGAGGCTCTATTGAAAGCAATGGGAGCCTTGTACCGCGAAGTTCAAACCGCCGTGGTAATCGTGGTTAGAAATGGATGATTGAGAATAGCCCGACTATGATGCGGATACTAGGTTCATGCGGACTGGAGTAAAGTTGTGACAAGAGGAAGTGTATAGTGGCGATACCACAATAGTGAACTTAGAACAGCAGACCTGCATTCGGGTCGGGATACAAGTCCAGAATACAAAGAATGTGCCCGCAATACACTTGTGTGTATACCGCCTTACCGTCCAGCAGGGTAGTTGCATTTCAGTGAAGGAGAATGGAGGCTGAGAAGCTAGGAGCCCACTTGTTCTTGCAGCGGAGAGCCATGGCTATAGGACAGCAGTAGAGGCCGGGCGACTTATTTCATGTATTTGTTACTATTTTTCAAAGGAGTTTTCTTACATCATTTCCTAAGAATGTGATGAATCCCATTGGTAACATCTGGGCTCCTCACCCATCCCGGCTGCCATATGTGCCATTGGGGTTGGGCGAATGATGGCATGCATTGTAAATCACAGGACAAGTTGGTCTTGCATTGCTTATTAGAGGGGCGTGGGTTTACCGAACCTTGTAGGAGTCGTCTGCTGCAGAGAGGGGAAACGCAGGAAAACTCATCACCCCGTTTGTCTCACGCATGGTTATTAGTAGATGTTAGACTTCACCTCCCAGAAGACACTGGATGTTGTGATCTCCGGAGTAGCTCACCACCCTGCCATCGTTGGGTGCCCTGCTAATGCCATTGTATACTCCGGGGCTGGCCTAGAAACCCACAGGCTGGCACAAGAGCCACACGGGGGTGCAGGCCTGGTCACATGATCAGGGCTGACTGTTAGTGCAACGCCAAGGCCTTGTTCACATGGGCGTCATTGTAGCACTCAGATAGCTGCGCCAAAACATTGTGGCTGAGTTATATTGCGTCAACGAATAGCAGCCATAAGCACGCCGCAGCTAGTATTCGTGAGGATGCCGCTCCCCCTCCCTTTGCCATCTAATGATAGGACTTGTCCTGTTTGTCAACGAATAGAAATCCCAGCGTAAAAAATGCTGCCGCTATTGCGTAATTTTCTTTACGTGTGATTTTCTTCAGTGTATCAAAAACACCATTTACCTGAAAGAGCCCATCGGTCTTAGATGCGATTTTTTGATGCACCTACCCTGCATCCAAATGACGCCCATAGGTGCTCATACATGGGACGCCTTATTAGACGCATGATGCCCGACAGTTCGCCCAGTGATCATGGCGCCTGTTCTTTTACACAGCGACCATTTTCACTAGTGAATGGAATGGAGTCGGCCGGGTAGGGCTGCGGCACACTCGCCTCCATTCACATTAATGGGAAGGCTCACACGAGCGCATAGTAAAATGCTACAAATAAAACGGTTTTACTAGTGTGTGGAGCTGCGATCATCTGGTATGCCTGCACAGGACGGCGGTTCTCACCCACGCTGGCATGCACTGGCTTATTGATTTTTCTTTTTCCAACTTTTCTCGTTTCCCAGCAACATGTGTATAAAACGCACATCTGCAATGTCATTGTGTGTACAGCATTTTCCTACGCACCCATAAAGAATAGCGCTCTGTCGCACATAACCTGCAGTACAATAGAATGACAGCCAAATTTTGGGTATGTGGCATGTGTCACTTTAACATAGAATAACTCCGTAAAGGTTCTGCATATCCAAGTGATTCTGACACCGATATGATCCGTGAGGGGAGATGAAACTTAGACTTTTTTTTTCTTTTTTAAAACTTTTTTTTTACTTTACATGATCGCCGTTATCCATTGGATAGCAGCGATCATGTGACTGGTAACCACATACAGAGGCTCCCAGTGACATCTCTCTGCTCTCAGCTACACATGGGAGCCTGGAGCCAGAGAGTTTTTAAATTTCCTGGCCCATGTGCCCTTCTGTGCACATACCCGACGTTTGACGTCTGGTGCGCATGCGCAGAAGGCGCCGACGGGCCCTGGGAGGCACAGGACATCGCGGAGAAGGCGGGTGAGTACTTTCAGCTGCCCTGATGGATCTGATCCATCAGGGCAGCTGAATCTAACTTTTTTGAAACTTTTTGTTGACTTTTATATGATCACCGGCATTTGGTAAATGCCGGCAATCATGTGACCAGGGTGGGGTCCTGCGGCAAGGAATGGCAGCTCCAGGTTGCCGTCTACCTCCGGGAGCCGGCAGCATGGAGCTGTCACGTCCTCAGTTTGCAGGGACTTAATCCCTGCAGGAAACATGTTTCTACGTCCTCAGGGATTAAGGCCCACCAAGCTAGGACGTAAAAGGCAATAGGCTGGTCACTAAGGGGTTACGGAGACTCGGATCCATCACTTACCTATGGGCACACAGCAGGGGTGTCTGGCCATGCCCTCGGGTCAGGGTTGTTACTGATTATAAAGAACCATCAGAAGATGTATGTAACCTCATCCCCCCGTCACCTGCCCACATGTGCAGGCCGCTTCCCATCCACCAGGATATAGAGCACACAGACAGCATATAAAGGGTGGTGCAAAAATAGTTTATTACGATATAGTTTATGTAAAGTTAAGTAATTATATTTACAAAATAAAAATGATCAGCTACATCCACAGGAACCTAGCGAGTCACACGCATCCGGCGGGGAGAAAGAACGTGACTGAGGTGAGCTGCAGGGGACAGGCAAACGGGGGAACCAACGTAAGATATCACCACAAGTAAAAAGAGGAGGAAAAAAAATGAAAGCATTCATACTATATGTTGTACTGAGAGACAAGAACATCAAGGTCATTTAAGCCCATTTGCTACGTGCAGTAATCCCTGGTGAACACAGGGTGCCGATCGGCACCGGAGGGCTTACCGAACCAGAAGACGGAGCGAGGGCATCATAAAAACAATAATAAAAGGTAAAAAGGAATTCTGAGAATGACACATCGATATACATCCAGACAGAAGAACTGCGTCTCTCTGGTATCCCTGTCTTTTTTTTTTGGAGTTGGGTGGTTTCTTGCATATTTTATTGGGCTGTCCAGTGAGCGCCCCCTAGAGGGTGCACATGGTGAGGCCAAGGCAGATGGTAGGAGTTGGGGAAAGGGGCTGTATATAACCAAGAGATGGGCAAACTGTGGCAGCGCTTCAAGTTCCGACAAGAACTAGTGGAAGTTAGTCAAGCCGCAGAGCCAGTGATAATAGCCTGCGTTCTAAGTGCTACAGTCGGTGATGGCGGATGGTGCTGGAGACTTCAGGAAGTGCAATTCACTACCATCTGATCCTTAAAGGGCCCTTCTATAGGGGCCCCTTTGCATTACCAAGCTCTAGAACCAGACGACTAAAAAATAACCCAAAAAACGATGGCCGAACCCAACAAGCCGGCGCGGTCCTATCGCCACAATCTGTTGGTTGGATGTGTCCTACAGCAGAACAGTGCATAAGGTTCGTAGCAGCAGCTGGCACCGCCAGAACCGGTTACAATGGAGAGCGCTGGCAGCAAAGGAGCCGAAAACAGTCGTGAACCAAGAGCTGGATTATGTTACAGAAAAACAACAAAAAGTATGCGTGATATTTACATATTACACAGAACATTATCTCCTCTTCACAGACACGAGGCTGCAGAACCCACAGATGACACAAGATGGACTTAAACTTCAGCAGCTGGCGTTGGGTCCCTCCGAAGAGAAGACCCAGGCGGAGGAATGTGGAATACTGGTCAGAGGCCGGCTGTACAATCCTCTACAACGTATATTTATATATATTACACGGGACAGAAAAATGCAGGACTCACATTCGGTGAGGTTCTAAAACATTAGCAAAACTTACAGGGTGATTGAACTCCAAATGTTACACTCAATCCACAAGATTTGAAAGGAAAGGAAGAAGGGGGAAAAAAACAAAAAATTAAACATCTGGGGGTTTTAGGGTTAAAAACACAAGTCGGACACAAACCTCACTATCTCTGGAATTAAGAAATATGTACAAAGAGTGTTCTGAATACTATACAGGTTCTCTTAAATTATCTGGCATTTAAACAGACAAGTGGTTTTAGAGGTGGGACCTGCGCATGCACTAACTCTACCTTCGCCGGGCTCCCAGAGTGCGCCATCTGCAGGAGAAGGTGGTGAATCGCAAAATTAAAAAAAAAAAATTCTAAATACATTACGACCATATACACACTAGCACATGACAGGATTGAACCCGCTGCCCCTCAACTCTCCTCCAAAAAGGAAGAAATGTGTGTGCAGTGTGTGTACAAAGGAGGAACGGACCAAAGCATACTCCCAGGTTTTGCACAGATTTTCCCCACGATCTTCCAGATCACTTGTAGGATACTGTACTGTATGTAAGTAGTGAGCATATACCACAGTCATACTTTTTGCCCATTTCTACACTAGACATACCATGCCGTGTTCTGCTGGACACCTGTAATCTGGGTTCAAATTAAATACTAGGATGTGAGCGGATGTAACGTTCAAGCTGGTATGCTGAAGTCGTTCTTGGTGAAATACTCTGCAGTTCTGGGGCGGCTTATATAAGCAGCATATATGGGCCAATAACATTTAGCTGCAGTAGGACCGTCCTTACGGGAGAATATAGAAGAATGCGCTATAACCAGCGTCCCCACGGCAGAAGCACAAAGCTGGACAAAATTTATTCCAAAGACTCGAAAAGCAAATGGAAACTTTACAGCAGTTCTGATTCTTTAGGACTTTCTTTAGAGGTCCTGTTGTAATGGGTGGGGGTGGGGGTGGGGGGTAATAACTTCTGTGACCCTACAGATTGGATACAAGGTGTTGATCTGAACATGCCCTCATTGAGCGTCCATAAGAACATTTACAGCATTAAATGGATTTAAGCTGGTCACTTTTCTGTAGTGGTAGAAGAGGACTCAGGGTGGCGCTAGTGACACAGCAAATGAGTAAATGTATAAAACGTCCCCTTTCAGGAAGGCATTACTACCACTCGTTTAGACCTCCTCCCATAAAATATTTCTCTACTAAACCGATATGATGACATCGCCGCAGGTTGTTCCAAACATTGAACGCTATACAAGTATCAGCACCTACATGCATACATATGGCGGATTTCACTCTTTACAGCGCAAACCATAAGGATTTTTTTTCTTCGATTTGCATCCTTCTGACTAAACCTTCCCTCCCTCCTCATCCATCGTCGGACATACTAGCACAGGACCCCACGTAACAAGGACACACCTCACTTACTTTGAGCCTCAATTCATCACTTTCTAGCTACTCTGACCCTCATCTGGGTTAAGATACACGATTCCCTTCCAGGGGAACTGCTGGTGGAGAACGAACCCAACGAGTGCCGGAGGAGACCGTCCTATTCTTTATAAGGATACAAGGTTATGGGTTCTATCCTCTCGGCAAACCTCCAACGTAAAAACATAAAACATTCTGAAAAACCACATAGACAAAAACATCACAACGTAAACCTTCACACTCTAATAGAAGTCACTTTACGACACCAGGAGCAGGTCAATCACATCACATAATACTTCCAAGGGAATACATCACCTGCCAAGTCCTCCGAGAACCCCAACCCAACTTTTAAGTGTTTCCCCATCTCTCAGGCTGCAGCGACCTTCATGAGAACAAGCCCTACGGACTCACCAAGAATCAACGGCAGGTTCCTACTGAACGGATAGGCTGCATTTTCACTAATATTACTTGGGCCCATGAAATGCATCGTGCCATCGCTGCTTCTTGGTGAACGGATAGGGTTCATTATTATAGAAATCGGTGCTGCCCAAAACACGGCAGTGGAAACCCTAGTAAAAAGTTTAACTTTGCAGCCACTTTACAGAATACATCAAGATTTGATTTAAGTAACAACTTCCACATATGTTCTATCATGCCAAGCTGGAACCTTTACCCCCGGTCAGCAAACGGTCCGCTGTAGTGCGGGTCACAGACTGCCATAGCGGGACATCAGCTTTAGCCACTTCAATAGCATCATGCAATGCCGAAAAAAGGAGGAATCCCCATAAAAATATCAGAATGGAATTGCTATATTGCAGTTCTATAAAGGGGCTCCAAGGTAGGCAATAGGCTGGGGGGTTACTTCAACAATCACAAAATTACCAGTCATGTCCACCTTATGTATAGACCTATGCATCAGAGTTGTAGGTGTCTGGATTTCCTTAAGGGAGAAATTACAGTAAATCAAAATCGTTCAAACTAAAAAAACTAAAAGTTTCAAAAAACTTAAATGGAACAACCTGGAAAATATCGGATTAGTAGAGAAAGGTAGTTATTTCTGCACAAGGACAGTAAGGGTAGTCGGCGAGGTGAAGTAGCCAGTGGTCACAGGATTCTACAGGGGAAACTTGTAAAAAAAAAAAAAAAAAAGTTGTTTCATCTATAGGAGAAAGTTATGCAGCCAACTTAACTGCTACGAAACTGCAGGGGGCTTACGGCCACGTCTTTAAACTCCATCTCTACCGCTACATGCGAGTGTACACCCTCGTGGGCCGGACTGATCCAAACTGCTAGAGCGTCAAGTCTTCAGCTATTCTCCTTTTTGTTTTACTTGGGCGTCGTACCAACTCGTTATTGGCCCGGCAGGAACCAGACCTGTCTATATATCCTGAACGATGACAGACTCATCAGTGCAGCAGGCACGGCAGCCTCATCAGCGCTAAGCGGGCAAATGAATGAAAGCGGAACACGTGGAAACTACCACATCAGGCGCATGTATCCATCAGATCGGGCAGAGAGGTCACCGGAGTGGGATTAGTGCTGCCGTTGTCACCCTGTACACACACCGCACACGCACCAACCTCTATAAATAACTACATACATGACGGGGAGTGAGCGAGGGGTTGTGTGCCGATTGTACCCAGGCAGCCCTGTCTGCGATTCACCTCCGCTCCTGCATCTACCACACGGCGGGGGCAGCATGAGGGCCGAAGGTCCGAAGTTGTCGCACCTGATAGCTTATTGATCGGCAGCAGTGCCTTAATACTGACAATTCTGAATGAGAATTAAAGCTCTGATAAGATGGAGAAGGCGAGTTAATGTGCCCTAATCCAGGGAGCGAGGAGGGGAGGGTTAGGGAAAAGACATTGAGCTGGAGAGGTACCCACAGGAAGTAACCATTTCAACACCGGAATGGTCTTGCACATTTCAAGAGCCACGTGACATGCAGAGAGCTGCACATCAGTCCCCCGAGGCCCGATGGATCTGGGGCAGCGCACAGCTCCGCTCCACATCCTAGGGACACGCAGCAGAAATTGGGAGATGTTAGTGTTTCTTGTAGTCCTGGGATTCGAAGATTTTAAGGCGCTCCTGGACCGTCAGCCCCTCCTTCAGGCTCTGCATTGAGAAAAAGAGAAAAAAAAGGACGAATGTTAAAACAAGACTGCACTGTGGCAAGAGAGCGCGATGGGCAGAGGACGGGCACACACGACACGAGGAGAGATTAGTTCTGCATGCTGAAAGACGACAAGGGTGTCTCAGTAGGAAGGTCACACATGACAGATGGATATGAGGAGAAAGTGCAAATACCATACGTGAAGAGACCAGAACCACAATAAAGGGTTAAGTGACAGGTACGCCATTAGTGGTAAAGGGTTGGTATTACAGTCTCATTGTGGATACAGATGTATAAGGAGGTCATGCTGGAAGACACTCAACTGACGGTTGTGCCTCAACAATAAGAATGGTCTTAATACTAGGAAATGGTTAGGCCTACTTGTAGGCAGAGACGCGTATGGGCTGCTGCCACCTGGGTGGCAGCGGCCCATACCCGCCTCTGCCTACTGGGTGGCAGCGGCCCATACCCGCCTCTGCCTACTGGGTGGCAGCGGCCCATACCCGCCTCTGCCTACTGGGTGGCAGCGGCCCATACCCGCCTCTGCCTACTGGGTGGCAGCGGCCCATACCCGCCTCTGCCTACTGGGTGGCAGCGGCCTGGTGAGTTGCCGGAGTGGCGCCTATGGGTATATACATTTTACTAGGAGGATCTGTCTTGCGTAGTTAAAAACTAGGTGGCCAGTAAACAGACCCTGAAGCCGCTTGTTCTTTCCCACCCGTTTACAACAAGATATTATATTATGTAACACGGATGTTTGGGTGTCTGAATGTAAGCCCTGTTGGGGGAACTTAAAAAGGAGCCGTGCGCTACCCTTCCCAGGGCCTGTTTTATTGTAAATAGGGGGCTAATACATTCTCCAAATATCAGTGGTGAAAAGATGTCCATAAAGGGATTAGTATTGTGTCGTCCGACTTCCCCAGCGGAGTCCGGCACGACCCCCCAGCATCCCCAGCGGTCCGAGCTCTGCCTATAACAGTGCTGTCGGGGTACTAATACATCAGTAATCATCACTCATAGCGACAACTGCTGGATTCGTACTCCAGACAGAAGAGCCGCGGGATCGCTGATGCGGGTCATGGGGACAATCTTCATAAGATATACATCTACATTACAAAATGTATTCTGTGTTCGTTTTAATCATTTCTATTTAGAGAACGTTACAGCCCCTATTAACTAGCGGATTTCAGCCTACACATGATAGGGCCCCAGGAGTTATAGGCCCTCTTTAGAGGCATCTTTGTTAAAGAGGATGTCCGAGAAGTTTTTTTTTACCTCCTGTAAAACCCAGTTCTCCCTGCCATAAAGTTAAATCCTATTCTCACCTCTCCCGCTCCCCACTGTGTGCCGCACTGCTCGGTCCTCCATGTCCCTCGTTTGTCTACAGACTGCAGCAGCCTGTGAGGTCCTGTAAACAGGATGTCATGGGAAGATCTGGTGCAGGACATAGCGGGGAGCTCGTAGAGGTGAGGAAATGACTGTTACTCGATGACAAGGGGGAACTGTGGTTTACGGAAAAATAAAACCGCTTGGACAACGCCTTTAAAGGGGATGTGCCAAGTTAGAAGATAACTATGATTGGTGGAACCACCACCGATTCCAAAAATAGGGGTCCAGCTGACGTCCGAATGAAAGAAGTGGTGGTCACACAGATGCGCTGCAGCTCCATTCACTTCATGACAGGCCTATAGATTAGCAAGGTGTTCAAACTCTAATCTCCGGTGTTACTGATGTATGGCAGCGCGGCTGCGAAACCTTCACTCCATTCACACAGGGACTGGATCCCCATTCTCCGTAACAGTGGGGGCCCCAGTGATCATAAGGCTATAACTTATCCAGGATAGAGGATCCCTTTATATCGTGGCACAATCCCTTTAAAGCAGCTGTCTCAGCAGGACTTGGATGGCATAGCCATAGAATCCAAACAGTGTTCGTTCAATCGATCAGCCACGTGGCCATTTATAAATGGCGCAGTAAAGCTGTCCGTAAGGAAAGTGTGACGAGTCCTACCTAGCTCCACTGCCACTATGTACTAGTGATCTGCTACATGCCACCTGTGCCCATCCTGAGATAATGACATGAAACCTTGCCACTCCACGACAAAGAACAAACCCCCCTTCACCTCACGTGTAGCAGAACGATGGGTGTGATAGGAAGCAGACCATTTGTGGATAAAGAGAGAAACGCTAATTGGATTAAAGATGCAAACATCTGAAAACCCTAAGAACTATTCATTCAGCAATATCCAAAACCGAACGCCAGGCATCTCCTCCCTGTGCCGCACTCGGCTGGCTCGATGTACACTGATGCCCCCTTTATTAGACCCCCATCTAGTAGCGTTGGGCTCCTTTGGCCTTCATAACTGCAGTGATTCATCATGCTGTAGATTCCACTGGGTGATGAAATCCTCCTGCAGGAATAACGGCCCCTGCGGACAGGAAGCTTCTTGTAGTTGCTGCAGATTAGATGGAGGTGTTGACAGGAAGGGGTCAGTGATTCATGCTGCTTGCGCCAAATTTTGACCTGCCATCGGCACGGGGCAACAGAAACCTGGGTCCATCTGACCAAGACATGTTTTTCTGCTGCTCAGTGATACAATTTTTGTGCTCTTTTTCCCCCCGGAGTCTCATCTTTCTGTTTTAGACACAATGGCGCTGGAGCTGGTCGTCTGCTGTTACAGTACGTCCGTACGAAAAAGAGTTATGTGTGCAGACAGGTTACTGTAGTTGGAGCACCAACGTTGCATTCGGCTACTCTCGACTGTGCAGCGCCTGTTGGTCCGAGCAATTCCTGACATCCTCCTCTGACCCCTTTCAGTGGTGAGTGGTTTCCATCCACAGAATTCTCCTTTGCTGGATGTTTTTCCTCAATCAGATCATTCTCTGTATTCTCTCCATCCGCTGGCCATACCGATGACCATCCAGCGATCTGACAGCCGTCTAATGTGCATTCACACTGAAACTGATTCATAAAAATATGCTAACGAGATCCGATGCACCAATCATGAAAGGGCCGGGGGTAGGGAGGGCTCTAATAAAGGGACCATTCAGTGTATGCACAGAGGAGTTCCTGCTGCACTGCATTGTGGGAGATGTATAGTATACTACCTTAAGCTATACTAAGAAAAAACAAAAAAAGCAAAAAAAAAACCAAAAAAAACGGATGCCCCCGTCTGGTGCAGGACATGCAACACGAGGTTTTGGGCATATTAGAATATGGACTGTAAAGACGCCAGACTCACAGACTTATGGTAAACAGAACTGATCTAGGACACATGACAACGCTCACACGTGGGGACCCCCGACTGGAGCCCAGTGGGGCGATAGACATTTAATGCTTAGTGTTCTGCAAAAACCAAATTAACCCGCGTTGACCTAAAGCTGTCAACATTGATTTAGCATGGAGGATTCTGGGAAATGCCATTATCTTCTGTGTTGATAACCTTTTTATTTTTCCCCCCAGTGAAGGAAAGGAAAGGAACAAGGCCGGTGGTGGTGGCGGCACTCAGGATGGAGAGAAAAGCTGTGCATGCAGAGTTTGGTGGCCTGGTTTGTACCTACATGTCAGGGAACCCGGTAGGTGGAACTGTTCAGTTATCCCATGAGACCTGCTCAATTACGGACTTCCATGGACAAAGGGACACACAGACACAGACAGACAAAGAAAGCGCATGAATCCCATGTGACAGTGCTCAAACCCCATACCCATCACCCCTGACCACAGAAACCTTGGAGGGGAAGGGGGGGGGGGGGATGTGCGATATCATGCAGGGGTCCTGCACGGACATAGGCTAACCAGTGAGATGAAGACCACTCACATATACTTACTAACAGGCAGACAACTATGATCTATACGGTGTGACCAACTAGGGAGATAAAAATCACAAGGATCAGGCAGGAGAAACGGGGGACTTTGGGGGGTTTGAAAAACAAGTTACAAAACAGGTCATTTTAGAAATGGGTGACATACGGGGGTTGGAAGGGTCAGAAATGGGTAACATTTTAACAGACCCGGTCATCATCCTACACCAAACCTGGGGATAAACTCTAACGACATCCGTAAGACCTCGGACATTAGCGAAGTGCGTTGGATCACTTGCATCCGTGTAGTGGAAGGGGGAATTAAAAGGTTTTCCATCGAAACTACACAACTAGAGAAAGCCGTGGCCTAAAGTCCTGCCAAGTCTCCATGTCCCTTCTCAATCGGGTTACTGTCTGACAGCAATAATGATCGGGCTGGTTGTTAGGCAATGAATCCCCAGCAACCAGCAGGTCACAACTACTGACCCTGAAAATGGATTGAGACAGCAGAAAAGGAGAAAGACAGACAGCAGCCTCACCGCGGCCCGTGGGAATAAACTGGGTAATTAAGGTGGAGAACCTCTTTAATATATCTGACACCAAAGAGGTCTACCAGGAGCAACAAGAAACAGACTTCTACGGCTCTCGGCATCCGTTCGGGTGACGGATGGCTCTCAGTATCCGGCTGAAGTACGAGACCCCGCATACCTTGGACCTGATGTTCCGCAGCTGTCTGTTGATGGTCGACCGGTCGTTCTTCAGGAAATCAGGGTTACTCTTAGATTTCATGATATCTGTGGAAATGGTTAGAAAGTTTTATCAAGCGCAGCTACAAGCCATGAAGTTACTGAAGGGAATGTGTATTATCTCAAGATGCCTTCCTAGTCGGCACGGAAAAGGCAGCAAGTAGTGTTTGTAGAAAACGGATCAAAGCTCGAGAATGCGACTCTCAAAGGGTTACCCAGGATTTACAGTAATGGCGAAAAGTTTTAGGCAAGAGTGCTGTCCAACTAGAAGGTGTCCAACTCCATAATGTTTTAGGGAGTACCAGCCAATCCCATCAAGAACGGCCTTTGGTGTAAGCGTCCTTTCAGACAAGCCGATTCATGGTTTACACGGGCGAGTGACGTCACCGCCAACCCGTTTGCTCGAGCATCCTGCTTATACAGAAATAACATCGTTGGCTCGGACAAATGAGAAATCGGTCAATCGTTCCCATTCGTTGTACAAGTGAGCGAGAGGGACTGAATGAGCGATAAGTGAAGGCACCAACGATGATATGTCTGCACAAAAAGGACAGGTGAAAAGCAAACGATTCTCATGTTAAAGATTTAAAGATTTTTGGGGTCATAGATTCGGAAAATGACATTAGTTTGTCTCTATCTGGTCTGCTTATATGATATATGTCCACATAAATGTAGACATGTACACATATTGTATTATGGAATGACCGCCAATCAAAAGCTGAAGGTACAAAGAGAAATCCCAAGAAGCCGAGAACACAAATAAAATTAAAAAAAGTGTCCTCATTGAGATGTCGCTGAAACTGCATTTCTGTGAATTCAGTCGATGAGATATTCCCGAACGTTCGCGCTGGATGTTTCACTAGTAGTCCGCCATCATATGTGTATCCCATCGTCCGCAGTCCTGTTCTTCCACGGTCACCAGTAGTCCGCCATTATATGTGTATCCCATCGTCCGCAGTCCTGTTCTTCCACGGTCACCAATAGTCCGCCATTATATGTGTATCCCATCGTCCGCAGTCCTGTTCTTCCACGGTCACCAATAGTCCGCCATTATATGCGTCTCCCATCGTCCGCAGTCCTGTTCTTCCACAGTCACCAGTAATCCACCATTATATGTGTATCCCATCGTCCGCAGTCCTGTTCTTCCACGGTCACCAATAGTCCGCCATTATATGCCTCTCCCATCCTCCAGTCCTGCTGTTCCACAGTCACCAATAGTCCGCCATTATATGTGCATCCCATCGTCCGCAATCCCGTTCTTCCACGGTCACCAGTAGTCCGCCATTATATGCGTCTCCCATCATCCGCAGTCCTGTTCTTCCACGGTCACCAGTAGTCCGCCATTATATGCATATCCCATCGTCCGCAGTCCTGCTCTTCCACAGTCACCAATAGTCAACCATCATATGTGTATCCCATCGTCCGCAGTCCTGTTCTTCCACTTTCACCAGTAGTCCGCCATTATATGCGTCTCCCATCGTCCACAGTACTGTTCTTCCACAGTCACCAATAGTCCGCCATCATATGTGTATCCCATCGTCCGCAGTCCCGTTCTTCCACGGTCACCAGTAGTCCGCCATTATATGCCTCTCCCATCCTCCAGTCCTGTTCTACCACGGTCACCAGTAGTCCGCCATTATATGCATATCCCATCGTCCGCAGTCCTGTTCTAGCACAGTCCTTGGTGATGTAAGTGGTGAACAGGGTGAAGGATTCCACCTGGAAACAAGACAATCTGGAAATCCATCCACTATGACTGTAGGTCCTGCAATCGGACACTCATGTTACGAGCATGGACACCCAAGTGTTCACAAACAGAAGTCAGCAGTTTCTCCACAACCCTACCAGACAGTTTATCGCCGAAGCATGTCCCAGTTCTCTTCTGTGCCTTTGCTCCTTGGTTCGTCAGACCACGTTTGCTGTTCAGCGGTGGCGCTATGTACCATATGTACTAATAGTAAGCAGATGCTGGCGGGAAAATAAAGATAGCAGAAATAGATAAAGACATCAGGAATCTCTCAAAAACTAGAGCTCCAAGAATGAAATGGATGGTACAGAACCAGTGGCACAAAAATACTCAGAAACAAATTCCAGGCACTTTGACTTTTTTCCTTGTCACCAGTGTTATCGGTCACTTTCACTTGTTTGAACTTTTTTTTGGACAATAATTGTTCCATCTAAAAGCACCTTGAAGAAGAACAGGGAGTCCTGGAAGTGATGACACGGCCCCACAGAGCCCTGAACTCATCATCATACAGTCTGTCTGGGATTACAGGAAGAGACAGAAGGATTTGAGCGAGCCGACAACTACAGTAGATCTGTGCTTAGTTCTCCAAGAGGTTTCAAACAAAAAACCCTGCCAAATTCCTTCAAAAACCGCTTGCACAAGTGTACCTAGAAGAACTGATGCTGTTGTGAAGGTAAAGAGCGGGCACACCAAATATTGGTTTTCGATTTCTCTTTTGTTTGGTCACTTTTAGGAATGTTGATATCCATCTATCTCAACGCTTCTACTTTTGAAGTCATTCATATTTTGCAGCACTTTTCCTAAAACTTTTACAAAATACTGAAGATTTTTCCCAAAGCTGCCTGCAGTGTTGTACCAACATAAGAAAAGCCGTAACTCCTCCGTAGCTCACCTCCTTCTTCACTCCTAGCAGCAGAGCAACGACATCCCTCTACTGACCATGTCACCGCCGCAGCTAACCACCAGCTGAACCGAGGCGGTGATTGGCTGCAGCGTTACGTGGCCCTGGTGTTGGTGACATGGTTGCTGGCTTTGTGCACTTGGAAGTGAATGGCGATGAATTAAGCACCACAGGAACAGAAGAGTTGGGCGTATTACTTCTGTTGGTACGCCACTCTGAGCAGCTTTTGATCCTATTATCCTGGATAACCCCTATGATGAATTCTTCCCAAGTCATATGGTAAAGCCTTCTCCTGTAACGTGTGTTCATGTGTCTGTAGTTGCAGATAAACCGCCTAAATGATGCAGAATGATCACTACCATGTCTCTCTCCTCACCGTATCCAGACACCGTTGCATTGTCTGGGGATTTGTCTCCCAACATCTCGGTGGCCGCCTTCAGCTGCTCCTTCAGCCGGCTGATGTCACACTCGGCCTTGGCCTTCACATTGCTCAGCTCAGAGTAGATGTCCTTGTATTTATCGCTGGCATACTTCTTATCCTTTTGGAGGGAAGAAAATAACGAAAGCTTTATGGCAAACATATTAAATAACCTAAGCTGCAGTCACAATACAGGAAGCATCGACAAGGGGCTGTCAAGGTTGTATCCTGTCGCCATTCCTTCTCAACCTCATGCTTGACCACGTCATGAAACGAGCAATCAGGCCGAATGTAGTTGGAGTTGTGGGAGGGAGAAGACACAGATTAGATATTAGACAGTGAGGGGATCAATGAGTGGAACAGGATGCCACGGGAGGTGGTGAGTTCTCCTTCAATGGAAGTGTTCAAACAAAGGCTGGACAGACATCTGTCTGAGATGATTTAGTGAATCCTTCACTGAGCAGGGGGTTGGATGACCCTGGAGGTCCCTTCCAACTCTACCATTCTATGATTCTAAAAAATAGGAAGCATTGGCATGGAAGGAAAAGGTCACTTGGCGACAAACATTTACAAAGGACTTGTGCACCTTTGACCTTTCATGGGCTGATGCCGAAACTGCTGAATATGATCGTCAACGATGACATTCTCTTGTTGCGCAATACACCAAAAGGTGTGGGAGGATCCAAGTGTAAGCAAGTCAGCGATGCAGTCAAGAAGGGGTTAAGGGGCACCTAATCACAACTGCTTCACGAGATACAGCCTTCTCTGAAAGGTTGGATATGTTTTAAGACCCAATATAAGAATGCATGCGACCCTCTTACCCTAAGAGCTGTCTGTAGCTCATCCTTCAGGGAGCTGATCTCTTGCTTCTGGTATTGGATCTCCGACTCCTTCACACGTAGCAGGACCTGCAGAACACAAACATTTAGAACAGCGCCCCCTTGAGCTGGTCCTGGATATGTTCATGATGGGAACAAGATAAACAATGTGAAGAGACTGTAGAAGCTAGAGAGATGAATCCCTAACAGACTAAGCAGGTAGATTAAACACCTTGGAGTGGTACTAGCAGGTACTTGCTCTTGTGTAAGAAGTCTAATCGCTGGCAGTAGGCTGTATATAAGAGCCGTGAGCGCCGCAGAGCTAGGAGCCCAGTAATGGTACCAGACATGTGTTTCTTATCATTAAAAACCAAACACATCTGCATATATATCAAGACTTGTGGACATGGAAAACACACAAAGAGCCCCTAATATAGTTAAACTAGAGCTGAAAGACGTGGGAAGAAAGGCTTTACCTCCAACTCATAGACATCCTTCCCCTGGGTGAGAGGCGATACCTCCCCTCCGTCTCCGGTTACCAGATTTCGAAGCCGCGTTATTTCACTGGCAAGACGATTATTCAACTCCTGTAACATAATAAAAACAATGAGAAGAGGAAGCCAATGCCCTGCTCAGAGCCGGGAGAGGAGGCAGGAACGCTGCTGCACTCACCTGGTTGTGTGCGTTGAGCTCTTGGTTCTCTCTCTGGCATTGGCGTAGAGCTTGGCGTTCTGCCTCTAGGGCCTGAGCAAGGTGGGCGTTCTCAAGACACTTCTGAGAATATTGCTCGGAGAGGACTTCCAGCTCCCTCTGCACCGACTGCAACTCCTCCCTGTAATAGCAACCACTTGAACCTCAATGGGAGTCCGTACCAATACACTTAATGGTCACTTTAATTAGAGACACCCATTTAGTAGTGTGTTGAACCTTCCTGCCCTTCAGAACCACAGCTAGTCATCTTTAATGGTGGTGTAGATTACACTAGGCGCTGAATCATTCTACACAAATATCGGCCCCTGTGGACAGGAAGTTTCTTGAAGTTGCTGCAGATTAGATGGGAGGTGCTGACATGTTCTGATCAGCTGACAGGAAGGGGTCATCGGTTCATGCTGCTTGTGCCAAATCTTAGTTATCTAATTTTCTTCATCTGCCATAAGGGACGACAAGTTCTGCACACCAATGAGTTGGAGCACCAGCATTGTACTCGGGTGGAATTTACTTGAATGTGCAGCAGAATGATTCTTCACATCTTCCACTGACCCCTTTTGGTGACCAATTGTTTCCGGCCACAGGACCCCCTTCAGCTGGATGTATCGCCTCAATTCTCAGTCAACTCTCCACACTATTGTATGAGAAAGCACCAGAAAATTGACAGTGAAAGCCTGGCTACCGCCAGTTTATCACTGGTGACACAGGAAGCTCCAATCATGAAAAGGCTGGTGTTTCTAATAAATTGGCCTGTGAGTGTAGGCGCCCAAAATTTTTGAAACTGCAATCCGTATTTCAGATTTGTCACATAAGACTTGAGAAAGGAAAATGTCATACAAGTACAGAAAGGAATATAAAGCAACAACTAGATTCTAATGTCCAAGAGAAAATCCCCTTGATAAGCATTTGGATCTTATGGGAAAGAACTTACAGATACTGCCTCCGCAATGACTCCACGTCGGCATTGATGCTACTGACTTGAGAGCGATGGGACTTCTCCAGCTCCCTCTCCAGTTCTTCACGGTGCGCATTTTTCATTGCTTCAATGGCTGTAAGAGTGAAAACATTAACACTCAACGTTTCAAAGCTTTTCTGTCAACCTGCTTTTACTTTAGGCTTCAAAGAGTTTTATTTGATTTAAACAGAAAGTTGGCAACACTCTGCCGCCAAGACCCCGCGCAGGGGGATATAGTCAGGGCTTAACATTGGAGTAGAGATCCGTTTCTTGGACGGGTATGAATAATTAGTAGAGATGAGCGAACCTACTCGTTTCGATTAATTACTCGATCGAGCACCGCGATTTTCGAGTACTTCCGTACTCGGATGAAAAGATTCGGGGGGCGCCAGGGGGAGGCGTGGCGGAGCGGGGGGTAGCAGCGGGGAACAGGGGGGAGCCCTCTCTCTCCCTTCCCCCCCCCCCCACTCCCCTCTTACCCAGGGGCGTGGACGAGTAGGTTCACTCATCTCTAATAGTTAGTAATAATATAACAAGAAAAAAAAGGTAAGGAAAGAGGCTATGGAAGATAGGGTAATATTGAAGAAAGGGGATGAAAGGGAGGGGAAAAGAAAGAAAAGAGAAACAATATACAGGGTGAAATCGTATGCATGGAAACATGAAAATCTCGTCGTACATCACTCAAAAAGAAAGGAACCAATCCCCAACATTTCCCACTCATCGTCGTGTTACAGGTTGTCCGTCGTATATGGATGTGGAGTTGCTCTGATGCTATTCTAACTTAATTTTTTTATTTATTTTTTTTTTTTTGGGGGGGGGGGGGGCGTGTCTTATTTGTTTTCTGCCTATAATCTCACAAAATAGGGTAGGTTTGGTACGTTAGTGTAGACTATCCAGAAGCTCCAGACCTTTTCAAATTGTTGGATTTTGTCTTGGCGTATGGCTGAGTTTTTCGTTTAAGAGGGTTTTATTGATGCGGGATATCAGGAGTTCGAATGAGAGTGTTGGTTTGCGCCACTGCTGTGCTATCGAAATTCGTGCTGCCATTGTAATAGCTTGAAGGGGGCATTGCGCATTGCTGCCAGTCTATTTCCTAGCAATAGAACGAAGGGGTCAGATCTGGTGCTCGTCCCAGTCACAGAATTTATAAGGTGAGAGACCTTTCTCCAAAAAGCCTGAGCCACTGGGCATGACCACCAAATGTGGTGCTGAGAGCCTACATCGTTGCATCCACGGAAGCATAGATTAGAGACTTCTGGGTAGATCACATTCAATCCCTCTGGTACGAGATAAGCTCTATGTAGGACTTTTATGGACGTCTCTGTCAACGAGACTTGCCAGCTGTTTTTGCTTATGATCTCGCAGCAGGGGTGCCAACGTTCTAGTGATAAGGAGGAGTGAAAGTCTGCCTCCCACTGTAACATGAAGGGGTGTTTGGAGTCTTGTAGTGATTTGTTTAGCATATTATAGAAATGGGAGAGAGTGCCTGGGTGTGTGGGGCAGAATTTGTACATGGCTTCCATTTAAGTCATTTCGGTTTTGATTGATGTTGGTAAAATAGAGGACCAGTAGTGGAAGACTTGTATTTTTCTCCACCATTCTTGTTGAGGCGGTTTATGTTGACTAGTAAAGGTGGACATTGAGGTCAGTTTGCCATGTATAAGGAAGTCATACAAAGACGTCAAGTTGTTTGTTTTCCACCATGTAAATTGAGTCGCATCTAGGCCAGGGGGGAATTCTGGGTTGTGTAGTAAGGGGGTGAGTGGATATGGTGTGGATTGAGGGTTTAGTTGAAATCTAACTTGTTTCCATAGCAAGATGGAGAAAAAGGTGTAGGGAGTATTAATTATGAAACTGGACAGGAGAGGTACTTTTGTCCAGAGGAGGGTGGACCAAGTATGTGGGGAGAACTGGGTTTCCTCAATGGAGGTCCACAATGGGGCCTGGTGGCCCGTGTAGATAGGTGGGATTTGTGTCAGGCGGGCGGCTTTATATTTTGCTTTTACTTTAACATTAAATAAGGCGATGGGTCCAGATGACGTCCACCTCAGAGTTCTTAAAGAACTACAATTGCTGCAGGTCTTAACTGATTTAACCAGTCCCTTCTAACGGGGAATGTTGTACCCCTCTATAAGAAGGGCAGTAGAGAAGCAGTTGGGAACTACAGGCCAGTTAGTCTGACACCTGGAGTAAATAAAGTAATGGAAACTCATGAAAAGATACATATTTGACAACTTAAAAACTCACAACCTGTTGGACCCTAAACAGCATAACTTTACTGAGGGTCGAATGTATCAAACTAATCTCACTGACTTCTTACACAACGTCACAAAAGCTGTAGAAGGTCTCAAGAACAAAACTTATCAGGAAGACATATAGGCCTTATTTGTATAGCCTGGAGGAAGAAAGGAGACATGATGGAGAACTTTATATAGGTAACAGGAGGAGAGAAGGGAAAGGAAGGGGGGCATGATGGAGGCCTTTATATAGGTAACAGGAGGAGAGAAGGGAGAGAAGAACATGATGGAGACCTTTATATATGTTACAGGATGAGAGAAGGGAGAGGGGGGGGGGGGAGACATGATGGAAACCTTTATATAGGTAACAGGAGGAGAGAAGGGAGATGGGGGAACATAATGGAAACCTTTATATATGATACAGAAGGAGAGAAATCTATTAGGATAAATCAGAAGCAAAAAGTCAGGATATATTTTTTTTTACTGAAAGAGTAGTAGTTGCTTGGAACAAACTTCCAGTAGATGAGAAAATCAACAGAGAATGAATTCAAGTTGCCTGGGGTATACATATATCTATTCTGAGAGAGAAATACTATAAGCCGAGTCTAGAAGGCCCATGCGGTCATCTTCTGTGGTCAAGTTTCTATGTTTAAGCTTTTGGTGAGGGAGACAGATTCTGACTCACAGACCACTTATTATTCATACTGACACGGTTGGCAATCAAACATGTACCTGATATCGTGGCTGCAGTCTCTTCTGCTAGGAGACGGTCCTTCTCATCCCGCAACTTCTCTAGCTCTCGCTGGTGTTGTCTTAGAAGGTCCTCAATTTTCTTCTGATGCGTTTCCTCCATGGCAGCAAAGCCTCGTTCACATGTCGCCTGTAGATGAAAAAACCTTTCAAAATAATGCTGGATTGTGTGGTGCTAAAGAAATCAGCACAGACAAGGGAGACGGGTGTTGATATGAATGGCTTAGTCAAGTGGTTGACCCTATCAGGTGGCCGTTAACCAAACAAGAAATGAAGATGGACACAGACGTTACAGGAAAGTCTGCCAATTGATGAATGACATGTCAAGCCGTCACCAATATGTCAGCTTACGGCGTTCTACATGAAATGGTTCACGTGTGCCTCTCAGCGACATATCAAGACATCAGCTGGCCGACAAAAAAAATACAACCTGGCTTTCGAAAGGTCAACCTCGGGAATGAACGGTCAAGTAAATAACTTCACCAAAAAAGTTGTTAGAAACTACTAATGCAGATTATTACGGCAGACGTTCATCCATGGTCTACGACTGGTCTAAACATGTTAATGATTTAGTGAAAAGAAAAAAGGTAGAAACCGAAGAGGCTCAGGGGTTTAGGTAGGAGGTTGTAGCTGGCTCAAGGTCAACTCAGGCTTCCATCCTTCCGAGGTCGGTGAAATGAGTACCCAGCTTGCTGGGGGGTAAAAGATGACTAGGGAAGGCAATGAAAAACAGTCTGCCAAGAAAATGTCACAATGTGACGTCACCCTAGGAGTCAGTCATGACTCGGTGCTCGCACCAGGGCTTACCTTGGTTTTTAACAGAATTTGATTGGGCAAGCAAAATTTCATCAAAGTCCTAGATTTTCTAACCAATTGGGGGGAAAGAAAAAAACTCTATTGCAGAACAAAAGGGGTGATGTGATGGACCGGACCAGGAAATGCTCATGGTTTCAAACTAATGTACTAGTACAAGTTCTCCCGCCATCTCATGCTTTTGCTGTTCCAGGCATTCGCAAAGCCTTAAGGCCCATTTAGACACAATGATTATCGCTCGGAATTAGTCCAAATGATGGCCTTCAAGCGATAATCGTTGCGTCTAAATCCTACCATCGCTTGCTTTTCTGCTGAATGATGGATTTCCTGTGAGCATGCTAAATTCTCCACGGGGCAGCGCTGATAACATTGTTATCAACTGGCAGCCCACGGCAGAACAAAGGACATGTATTTAAAGAACAGACCACCTGCTTTTCTGTAAATACATGCAAATGATGTTAATTATCTGCTAATGGACATTAGTGCCCATTAGTAGCTGTGCAAAATGACCACTCAAATTGTCTTTTGAGCAAAGTTTGAGCGATCATTTTTGCGTGAAAATGGGGCTTTATAGCTACTGATTATCTTGATGGTGAAGTCAGATAAAGGATAAAACAGGCCAGTCAGGCTTAAAGCAAAGCTCATATTCAATACTAGAATGTGAAAATTAAGGCTCCTTTAACACGCAGCGATAAATGGTTAGCTCGTCCAGCCTGCTTACACAGGTAGATAAATCATTAGTGATTTTGTTCGGAACTCGTTTAGTTGTTCCCATTTTCTGTACTAGTAACGATGGCTGAACGAAGTGCAAACAAGCAATGTATATGCCTGCATAAATAAACGAATGAGAAGAGAACTAATTCCTATTTGGCTTCAATGGTTGACAGGGTTTACACTCAACGATTATCCTTCAAATTCGCACCTAGTTTTTGAACAATCATCAATCTGTGTAAAAGCACCCAAACGAGCACCATTTCTCAAGGACAGGATAAAGTGGGCAATGAATGACAGACGGCCTCGGCTATACAGAGAAGGAAGACGCCTCATATTAGGATTTCATTTAGACACTTGATGGCTGGAAAAAAATAAAAAACCCTGCAACCACAAAATACTAGTAATCCCTAAAACGATGAAGAGCAGCTACCACCATGTCTAGTACCACGCTCCAAAAGGGGGGAAACTTTCTGTATTGGGAGATCATTTATAGTCGGGTGAAATTTACTATTTGCTAAAAACTTTGATAAGATGTATGCAATCTGCAGCGACCATTTTTGTAGCCCAAGAACACAGTTGGAAGAACTCTTACCACTATGTTACAGAGCTGAAGCAAAGTTTGTGAAGACCCCATTTTAACCCTTTGCAATTCAATTTTGGATTCAGGATTTCCTAGGGGGCTCTCTCTTTCTGCCATTATACAATGGCGCCATCTGCTGGCTAGAGCCAGTACTGCGGTATGTGACATGCTGGGAAGTCCCCCGACAACAGAACGGCCAGTAATCTACAGTCAGAATACCCTGCCGGACGTCTTCTGACATCGTAGCTGTACAGCCTTCGATCAGAATGTCTTTAGACGTCAGACAGTGGATTGGAAAGGGTTAAGAGGGAAATGAAGAGTAGCATAATACTGCCCACCCTAATACTAGTGTCACTTGGTACCCAAAAATTCTATCAGAGTGCGAAAAAACAGTACAGCAGCCATGTAATATCACTATGCAGTGCAATACAGTGCTTATAGAATGATGCTATATAGTTACTGAATGACAGTAATCACACCGTGAGATAATAGTAGAGGACAGGGTGATGGAGGCCATGTGGAAATTGCCTTTTTGCCCGTGCTACAATTCGGCTGTGGTGGTAGTAGGTGAATCAATTCAGTAACAGGATGGATTATGTCAATTCTGCAGGTTACATGGGACAACTGTCGGCTAAACGTTCTGCACGAGCGGGTGATATCACCCCTAGTTGTTTGCGGTTGTTCAGAACGTTTAGACACAGCACGGTAACATGGTACCCGGTAAGGATAAAACAGCGCCCCCCAGACACCTGTTCCCTGACCTTTGACTCCGATAACGTAGTCTACGGGGCTGAAAGTTAACAGAAGTCTCCGTTTAAGGCCGCCTGCACACAGGCATCGCACCGTGGATCGGCAGCACGTACAGTCCATAGCATGCTATGGAAAAACGATGTTCCTTTGTCTGGGAGTTGGGAGAAATGGTTGCCCACCGAACGAGCATTCGTCCGACAGCTATTGAAGGTGTATGGGCTAAACTTCCCATAGATTATTGGTGGATCCTGTGAACATTCACCCGATTCTGACATAATGGTCTAAAAAGTCTATCATATTAAACGCGTATTTCAGAGGGGAGGATAAAATTAAAAAAAAAATCCCTAATATTTGCACTTTTTGCCATGTTTCCAAGCGACCATCTAAAATCGACAAACTGAACTCAAGTTTTCCGATGCCCTGCGCCACCGATACGTTCCAGCCAGCTTCAGATTTCTACGTTATTTAAAAAAAAAACACCGGAAGTGCAAAAACTACAACTCCCACAATGCCCCACTGCCAGCTACTGACAAGTGCACATTTACAACCATACAAACTGTGTTGTCATTACAGAACATGAAGGCACTGAGCATGCCCGACCAGTAATACAGCGGAGCGTACAGGACGTAACCATTGGTTACCAATGGGGAACTAAGTGGGGGGGGGGGGGGCACAGGTAAAGCAATATAGCTGCAGCTTCGTATATTATATTGCAAAGTTACACATTGGCTTATGAAGCAAATAATGTTCAGAGTGATCAAAGAGGAGATACTGGAATTACGGCAAAAAGATGGACTAGATTATTAAACGAGGTCTCAAATCAGAAATGGTCGCACTCTGTACTAACTGCTAATACAAATATTTCAAAAGGGAGAAATAAGGGACTTTCTACAAAGGCCACCATGTTCTAAGGTTTGGTGAAGATTCAGACTATTTACTGAAAGCCTAAATGGTCTCCGAGGGTCACTGCCTTGTTGGACCTTTACTGGGATCCAAATGTATAAACAAAGAAGAACAAAAAAGAATGGACAAAAGCAAAAGTGCGTTGTTGAATACAAGAAGCTGACTAACAGAAGGGTCACAGGAGTTTGGTTTAGGGCATCACCAGTCACCCCCCATCATTATCAGGGTTAGAAATAGCAATAATGAAATGACAGTAAAATAAGATTTAAAGAAGCCCATCACGTCCCCACAGCACCATACACAAAGTCATACCGCTGTTAGGGGAGGTGACAGGGAGCCGGGTCAGGTCACCTTTAAATTCACCTGCTCCCACAATCCAGCACCGTCACCCTCCTAAGATCACACAGCGCTGGAAAATCGGATTCTTTTCAGAGACCGATGTGTGCGCTTCTCCCAAAGACTTGTATAGGAGACAGTGCGCATGAGACTCAAGAGTCCGAAGATCATGCGGCGCTGGAAAATCTGTGGGTGACAGTGCTGGCAAATATAAAGAAATACATCACCCGGCTCCCAGTTACCTCCCCGAACAGCACCATAACTTAGGTTATGGTGCTGTGGGGACGTGACAGGCTCCCTTTAATAATATAATGTCACAGGACCTTCAAGTTCTCAAAGTCTGCCTGGTATTTCTCCTTTATGGAGGACATATTGTCTTCAGGATGTCTCCGTTCAAGCTCCTCCCTCATCAAGTCCATCTGGGCTTCCAGTTCTACAATTCGACCTTTCAGGACATTCATGGAGTCCACATCATCCACAGTCTCTTGATCAGAAGCAATACTGCAAGTTGTTGAGTCCATTGGCGACGGTGTGTATGGGTGCTCCTTATGATAGCTGTCAAGCATGTCCTGAAGCTGTTGAAGGCTTTGCGTATACCGATCCTCCAAAGCCTTCATTTCATTTCTGTGAAGGATTTGGTGCTCCCGAATCTGCTCTTGGAACTCGGCCTCCAATTGCTTGATCTTCTCCCAATGAAACCTCTCTGCTTCTTCCCTTTCATGTTCTGAAGCTTGAAGCTTAGTATCCACCTCTAGCTGTTGTGATTTCAGCGCGTTCTCCCTTTCCTTCCAGCTCTCCAACAACTTCTGCATCTCAGTCTTGTATTCACTTTCAAGCTGCGACATTGTTTCTTTGAATTTTAATTCAGCTTCTCCAAGAAATCTCTCGGCATCTTCAGCCTTACTGGCTACAGCAACAGTTGTATTCCTCTCCCTTTCTAATACTTCTGAGAATTCGCTCTGCTTCTGTTGTAGCACCTCCCGGTAGTCCTGATGCACCTTGGACAAGGCTTCAGAGTGAGCAGTGCACAACGCATTGATACTTCTCCTCAAGTCCCTCCGATATTCAAGCCGTGCTTTACAAGTAACATAGCATAGTTGGGCCTGCAGGACAGCATCTTGTATAAGCAACGGCAGAGAACTGCTAGACTGAGCCCCACTAGAAATCTGTTGGTGTGTTTGCAGTAGGGTCTGGATAGCTCCCTGACAGTCATCATGTGACATGGACATTAGGGCACAAGAGATTCTCTTTAGTTCGTCCGCATTTTGCTTTAAATGTAAAGAAAACTCTTCTAAAAACTCTACATTGGTGTTCTCAGAATTGCTCGGTTCGGAGTCATTGATGTAGGGATGTCCCAACGTCTGAGATCCAGTTGGATTTGTTCCCATGTCCTCCACAGATAATCCTTCAAGTGCAGCTTCTGCTTTCTTAAGATCAGCTTCCAGAGCCTTTGATTTCTGAATGGCCAGGGCAAGCTCTGCTTTGAGTAGAGTATTATCCGACAAGGTTTGGATTAGATCAGAACTTGAACTTAGGTATAACTCGGACTGCTTAGGAGCTACCACCCCTTCACCCCCCGCAATAGCTTTCCCGAGATGATCAACCCTATCCCAGAAATCTCTCTCTAGCTTGACTTTCCTCGCAAACATCTCTACCAGATAATCTGTAGAGCAATCTGCCTTCTGCTCACCTTCTTGCACCTGTAAACTAGTTTCAGAGGTCTTTTTCAGGGACTCAACCATTCTATACATTAACTCGGCTTGGAAATTAATTTTTTCGGAAAGTCTATGGATGGGATCCTGTGGAGAATGCAATGTAGATTCAGCTTGGTAACTCTTTTCTAGACCTGGATCTAATGAATCAAGAGCTTTTTGTAAAGAACCGATAATGTCTGACAAACCATGTTTAAGGCTCGACAATGAGTAAGAGACTGGATGTGATTCATCTACATTATGGAGTTTTTTCTGAAGATTGCTACATGTTTCTAAACAGAATACAATTTCTCTTTTGGTCATGTCTGAGGGACAAGTTAGTTTCTCCCTTTGCTTCTCTTCCATCTGTTTTGCCATAGAGTTGACCTGACATATACTAGCTTGGAGCTGCTCTCTAAGACTAGCCTCAGCATTTGCCCACTGTTTGTGCAGAGCCAAAAGAGTGTCTTGGTGATTGGTCTTCTCATTTTCCAGCTTTAGAGTCAGATCTTGTAGATTTTCCTCTGTAAGATATAGTTTACTTTCGAGAGAATGAATAATGGACAAATAACTATCTAAGTCATTATCTCCAGGAGAAGGATATGAAACTATAATTTCAGGTGAAATGTTTCCTTCAAAGGAAGACTGTTTCTGGTTTGGATCAGAGGGAGGACTACTTGTCCACGTTTTCTCAGTGCCATCAAGGGGGGTATATTTCTGACACTGAATACTGGAAAACCGTATTCTCGGTCTTTTCACTCCTGCGTCTTGTTCTGCCGAGTTGGAGGAAGCATTGAGGTCAGCAGTGACCAGTGGCACATCATGGTCAACTTCCATGAGACCATCTCTTAAGACTTCACCAAATATATTCCCACCTTCAGTCTGCAGACACTGCTCCATTTCTGAAATTCTACGTTTTGCCGTCTCTAACTGAAGGTAAACAGACTCAATTTCTTTTGCTTGGACTTCCGAACACAACCCACCCAAGCTTTTCAAGGCCTCTTCCTTGACCTTCAGTTTTGTTTCTGTATCTTCCAAACTGCTCCCCAGTGCGGCCATCTTAATAAGTGCTTCATTAATATCCTGATCTTTTTTCCCCATAAGCCTTCTGTGAGCCTCGTAGACATTTTTCAACTCTTCCTCTTTGGTTCTTAGAGATTCCTGAACCCTTAGAATATCCTCTGTTGATTTCTCCAGTGAACTTCTCAACTGGTTGTACTCCATTTCTTGAACCTGAATTCTGTTTTGCAAACTGGAAATGTCCGAGTCTGAACCAGTGATCTGCTGGACCATTTCTTGACATGTTGTTTGAAGTTGGTCTCGTTCCAACTCCAACTCTTTGATACAGTCTTTTAATTTCTGAATAGCGGTATCCCTCCCTACCAGTTGCTCCTCCATGTGGTGAACGAATACGCTGGCTTCGGCACTATCATTGAGCTTCTCTTTCTGTAAAGCCTCCATCACCTGGTCTTTGTCTTGAAGTTCATCTTCGTATTCTACAAGACGGGCTTCTGTTTCTTTCAAGTTAAGGATCAATAGTTGCTTCTCCTTCTCATAGCTATCTAGCAAATCCTCATAATTCATCTGAAGTCGCTCTTCTGTTAATATTTGAGTGTGTTCACTTGCATCCAGCTGAGCCTGCAGGCTTGCCAGCTTGTCTTGCAACCGTTGCGCTTCTTTTTGATAGTCTTTCTGCAGAGCCTGCTGCATTTCAAGCTCACGAATTTCCTGCCTTTTCTCCAGAAGCAAAGACTCTACTTCTTTGAGCCTCTGCTGGCTGACCTTCAGCTGGGAGCTTAGAGCCACTTCGCTATTTTTCCATTCTTCCAGCATTTCAAGAGCTTTTGCTTTTTCCAAATTTAGGTCTCCTTTCAGCTTAGCCAGAGCTTGCTCCTTAATTGAAAGCTCGGCAGATGCACTACTAAGACGGGCTTGAAGATTCAAAATCTCAGCCTCATGGTGTCGGATGGTGTCCTTGGCTTCTCCATAACTGTGTTTGATACTCTGTAGCTGATGGCTGAGTATTTCCTGACGCTTATGCTGCGCCTCTAGCTCGTTCTGAAGGTCCTCATTGACTTTATGGAGTCTCTGCCAGGCATCCGAAGACGGATCTGCCAATTCAGTCTTAAAGAAATTGATTAAACATGGATATTAGTAGTAACACTCTCATTTGACAAGGCTGAGTGTCACACCTCTGGTCAGAATGGACCATAATAAAAACTCCTTGCCTCTTTTTGCAACTACCTTACGTTTGCAGTTCAAGGCTTTTTTTTTTTTTTTTACTTTTAGGCTGGTTCAGATTGGTTGGAGATTTTGTTGATGAACGTAAAAACAAAAAAAAATATGCATAAAAGATTCTAAAATGGGAGGTGGAGAAAAATGAGATTGAATCTATTGGAGGTGGGCAACAAGGCAGAGGGGGAGGAATGGGAGAAGGGGATGATAGCAGAGCAAAGAAGAACAGCTTGTTGATCAGTATTGTTTTTCTTTAAACAAAAACAATTGTTTTTCTTAGTAAATCACATGAAGCTAACAGAAAATGAAGGTCATCCTATAGCATGCAAAATAAGGAACAAAAATCAAAATATAGTAAATAAAATGTATGATTTTTTTTTTTTATTTCAAGCATTTTTATTATTCTAAAGAGGCAGCAAATTAACCAAAAGCAGGAGGGTATAAAAAAACAAAAAGAACAAAAAAAAAAAAACACGAAAAAACAAAAAGCAACATCTTAAGATTTTAGAGCTGCAAGAGAGCAAATAATAGAAGGTCACTATTGGCATGCAGACGAACATAAATACAGCACAAGGACAAACGAGACGGAGAATTTAGCCTCAACTGCTGAACCTTTTAAAACGCTGGTAGGAAAAGCCCACAGATGTGACACTCAGTGAAATATTAGATGTACACCATGCTTATAAAATGCCACCATGCAGTGCAAGCCACCGAGATGTGTTAGTGAGAAGACCCCTCTGCCCTAATTACAGGCAGAGAGAGAAGATGGACTCAGATGCTTTTAAGATTTGCAGTTGCTGAAATGCAGTAAGTAACAGAGAAGAGATGCCTCGAGTGCTTCAGTCCTTCTAAATGTGCTAACACTACTTATAGAGACCATGATGTAAGGAACTCAAAACTCTACAGAAGCAATGGAGTTCAGCTTGTCTATGGCAAAGTATGAAATACAGCCGAAAAGATGTGACCATAAGGTGGATTTTTACGGTTTATGAATTGTATTACGTAAGAAAGAAGAAGCAAGCTGAAGACCATGAGAAAATATATGTTTGAGAGGAGCATGCTGACCTACGTATAATAATCTACTACTACACCAGTAAACCTCTCCACTGCCAGTAGAGCTGTTCCAAAGTGGCAATGGACAGGTTTAGCAGAACGTTAGGTGGTGCCATGGGTACCTGTAACACGTATCCATCTCGGGCATTGTGTTGTTGCTCCAAAGCTTCCTTGAGTCGCTGTTGCAGTACTAGGTTTTCGGCGAGGAGGTCAGACACTTCTTTCTGACTCTGCTCCAGCTATAGCATGTATGGGAAAAGAATAAAGAGGACACCGATCATTTCAACTGGTTTTGCGGGTGTTTCTAGATGCAGAATTTACACAGAAGGCATGGGAGGAGCACGCATGTACAATTTTGGGGACAGCTCGTTTGAGAACCTAGCTTTTTACCTGCTTTTCCAAGAGGACTGTGATGTCTTCAGCAGTGCGTTTGGAGGACGTATTGGATAAAGGCAGCGGAGCAATGGGTATTTGCTTTTCTTCCCTTAGTGGAGTGGTTTCTACTTGTTGCCAGCGCTGCTCAATTTCCACTTGAACATTTGGCTTCACGTCAATGGAATCAGATGAGGCGGGTCCTTTGTCTACCTCCATGCACGAAGATTCTTCACCAGTAGACTCCTCCACCGAATCTGAGCTCTCAAACCTTTTCCTGCGTTCTTCTCTCCGCCGAGTTCGTTCCCTTTCCAGCTCCGCTAGATCATTCTTGGAGTCAGTGGTGTCATAGCAAGAATTCGATTTTGTGACCTCAGCTGCTTGAGCCCGCTCCTGAGCCAGTGCCTGTTGAATGGGTCGAAACTCTGCCCAGTCAAAGGTTTTGGAACGGCCTTCTCTTCTTCTCTCCCGTGCCCGGCTCCTCTTCTGCTCTCCATCTGCATCCAAGTGCTCTGTATCCTGCTTTTCACTTTGAATGGAACTGGGGACGTACGAAGATGCAGTTTTACTCTTCTCCTCGGGCAAAGAGCTGTTGATAAAAAACACATGAGGTTAAAATGGATAGGTCCACCATACTCACACACAAAGAAAACTTTACCTCAAGAGACCGCAAAAGCTAGGATAGTGCAGGGCAGGAGTTAGCAGGCAGTAAGTATTTCCAAGTTTACAAAGTATTGCAATAAATTCATATTTTACAAGAGAAAAGGTATAAAGAAAAAAAAAAATCTAAGTTTTTGAAAGGAGGAAAGCTGGTCTTCATAAAAAGAAACAAAATAAGAGGATACAGCGGAGGACATGATATGTAGGTAAAAATATATAGTGCATCAAAGATAGAAAAACGTCAAGTATAGGGTAGGTTATACTATATAAAGTATATTCTTTGGAAATCCAGGTCCAGTACTATTGTGGAACAGGTTCCTTGAAGTGTGCACCACTTGTGAGTCTTCTAGACATTCTTCCCTACATGTTTTTGCCATTAGAAATTGCTCTCTCCTTGACCAAGGAAATTCCATCATAAACGTATAGACTGGCCAAAGTGATGCTTCCAGTAGACATATACTAACTTGTTTTTAAGGTTATGGGAATTCTAACCTTCAAAGCCAGTTTTTGGTGAACGGATTGGCTTCATTGTAATGCACATCAATTTAATCTACACTGAATGCCACTTTATTAGAGACATTGGCCCTTTCTCGTCCGTATCATTGGGGGACACAGCTGAAGACAGTGGGTATAGCTACTGTCATTAGGAGGCAGACACCAAGTAGAAAGTGTTTAGAAAGTGTTAACTCCTCCTACTAGCTATACTTCCCTACAGGACCAGTCTAACTAGTTTTAGCTTAGTGTCCATAGGAGGCAGACCTGGCTCTTGCCAGTCTTCAACTACCTCTTGGATTCAGGGAGGCAGGACTCTCCCAGTTATCTTATCAAAGAGGAACAAACAGAATGGCGTTAACCATGCTGTTATCCGTTATAACCTAAGGAAAAAAAAGGAGGTACATCCCAGCCTTAACTTGGACGTGACGAGCCAGCTATAGTGTCCCCCTTTTTTACTGAAGCACTTCCTTCCTACTTAGTCAGGTGAGATAGGGGCACACACTGCTGAAATTAAGGAATCTGTATTCTTTCTTCTCCTAGGAGGTAAGCATCTATCCTGCTGAGAGATGAGCATTTTCTCCCTTTTCCCTTTCTTTCCTGGCTTCCCAGTAGGCTGTACTGGTGCCTTTATGTTTCTTTTTTTTTTTTAGGGCTTTTTTCCAAGCAGTTACAAGGTTCTTTTCGCCAGTCCACTATGTCCTTTTCCTTGAATCGGTGTGGGAACCCGTGCCCATGAACCTGTTTTATAGCGCCCACTGTGGTAGCTGGGTGCAGCAAGGAGATTCTCACACTCAGTGGGAGCTTATTTCACAGCTGCATTTTTTTGCTGCACAATGCCACTGGCAGTTTCTGTACTCACTGGCGCTCCTTGGCCAATGTTAAAAATTTAGGTCCTGGATTCAGGCCTAGGCAGGACGCTCCCAGGACATGGTCGCAGAGGGGTGTGGTGGTGGAGGACTCATCGGGTATGCAGGTGGGAAACAATGGAGGCAGGGCTTCCTCTGTTCTTCACCAATGCCTGCACAGCGGTCCTCGGTTTCTGGGCGCACAATTTCCACCCTCACATCCTGTCTCTAGGTCCTTCAACTTTACTTTTCTTCACAAGGTATTGCTGGGACCTGCGATACCAAACGCTTCTCTGCTCATGAGATTATTATCACACAACGCTGCTCCGGACCAGGTAAGCTCTGCCTGGCGGCTAGTTTTTCTGCGCTATTGCCTCTCCTGCAGTAATCTATATTACAGTAATTTGTACAATTGCTGTTTTAGCATCATGTCCGACTCCAGATTGGAAGACTCCAGATAGAGGCTAGCCAGAGCCACATATTAGGCGTTCTCTCGCAGTAATACTAAAACTCTTAGAGCCTCTACTGCTATTTTAGAATGTCTATACCATTTTGACAGTCAATCTGGTCAAAATGTGTCCAATGGAGATGACCTAGTTGCTCAGGATTCTGTCCGATGTAGACCACAGAAGAGAACTAGGCCCTCCCATTCAAGGGGATTGTCTAGATCTCATGCATCACCATCCAGTTTAGTTCTTCCTGAACAGAGATCGCCATCTCCCTCCAGAGACATTAACCAGTTAGAGGGCGAACTCTTGAGTCCCATTCTGATCTGGATCAAGAACAGGCTTCAAAAAATTTCCACTATGGTGGATAACCTGATAGTTACCATAACGAATAACTTTCAAATCACAGATTAGACTCCTGCTACGTTTTTTTCATTTAGACATCCAAAGCTTTCTCTAAAAAGGTATTTACTCCTCATGAAGAGTTTGAGGACACACTGAACAAGAAATGGAGCATTCCCAATAAACGCTTCACTAAACCTAGGCGTCTAGATACCATGTATCCTTTTCTGGATGATTTAGTAAAGAACAGTGGTCATCTTCACCAGCAATAGATCCACCAGTGTCCTGTTTGGCAAAACGCATTACTCTCCTTATGGCTGACACTTCGTCTTTTCAAGAAAAGGAAAATTGAGTCACTAGCCAAAACTTCCTTTGAGGCTGTGGGGTTCGCACTCAGGACGGTTTTCGCCTCTACTTGGGTCAGTAAGGAAACTACTGAATGGGCTTAAAAAAACTACACCAAGGTATTCTTTACGGAGCTTCTCCGAAAGAATTAGAGAATATGGTGCAACAGCTCAAGCAAAGCTTCCCTTGATATGGCTAGCTTGCACGTTGGCAGCTTTGGTAATCACACACTGCAGTCTGTCTAAATCCTGGGACGCAGATGCTTCTTCTATGGAGTCCTTAACAGGTCTTCCATTTGTTGACTGTAGACTTTTCAGCGGCAGATTTGATTAAATATTTTTGGAAGGCTACAGGGGGTAAAAGTTCTCACTTACTACAAGACAGACCTCGACATACAAGAGCGTTGCAAAGAGAACTAATCCATTTTTGTTTCCTCCATCGCTCTAACTCCCGAAAGTCAGATAGTAAAAAAGCCACGCAGGAACAGAAGCATAAGCTCTCAGTTAAAACGAGACCATCCTGACATCCCTGTTTCCAGGCCTCCAAGGTTTCTTTCACTAAATCATCGGGATTTAGGGCAGCCCATATGATCCATCCAGGTTGGGGGACAGATTATTCCTATTCAGGGAAACTTGGTTCCCCCATGTTTCAGACGCTTGGGTTCAGGAAGTTGGGTCTTCAGTTTATACTATAGAATTTTCGGCTCCACCTCCAGCTCGTTTCTTCAGTACTAGAATTCCAAGGTCTCCTTCAAAAGCCAAAGTCTTTCTTTGGGCAATAGACAATCTGTCCGCTCAAGGTGTCATCGTTCGTGTTCCTCATTCTCAACATTTTGCAGGTTTCTATTCAAATCTTTTCTTTGTACCCAAGAAGGGTAGCTCTATTAGACCAATTCTAGATCTGAAGAAGCTGAATCAGTATGTAAATCAGTATGTAAAAGTCTAACATTTTCACATGAGACACACTTTTACTGGTGTGAACGCCGCAATTTTCATACTATGCGTTTTTTATCCCAGCTCCTGTCATTTCTATAGGAGGGTCGGGATATGGGATTGAGTCTCAGTTCCTTAGAGAGTTAAATATTCGCACTACCTATACTTTTCCAAAGCCCATTGGCCTCAAAGTCGTCTATCTGTACTTTTCTACAGGGGGTCACTTATGCTGCTCCTACTTATCGTTCACGTCTCTTCTTAGGACCTTAATCTTGTCCTGGACGTGTTGCAGGTTCATCTATTTGAACCGCTAAGAGAAGTTTGAGCTTGTTTGTTGACTGGAAAGGGGGCCTTCCTGGTAGCGGTCGCATCAATCCAACGGGTTTACGAGCTCGTAGCTTTGTCATCCACGCCCCCATTCACCATCTTTCATCGGAACAGAGTGGCCCTGCGTCCACTGCCTTCCTTCTCAAGTTGGTATCAGCATTCCACGTCAATGAAGACTCTGTTCTGCCTTCATTTTGTTCATTCGAAGTTCATCTGAGAGAACACACACTTTCACAGACTGAATCTTGTGCGAACCTTGCAGATCTACCTTTCTCAAACGGCATCATTCAGATGCTCCAAGTCTCTGTTCGTGATTTCTGATGTCCAAAGACATGGTCTTGCAGCATGCAAAGTTGTCCTTTTTGCTGGATCCAATCAACAGTGGCTATGCAGGTGTGTAAGGCCACTATTTGAACCTCTTTGCACCCGTTTTCAAAGTTTTACCAGGTGCATACTTTTGCATTCGCAAATGCCTCACTTGGTCGAAGACTTTTACAAAATGGCTGTAAGCTGACCACATGCGTCGTTCTACAATCTTCCCACCCTTGAGGGACTTTACTGAAATGTCCCATGGTCTTCAGCTGTGTCACCCAAAGATGCAGACAAGAAATCAACATTTTTGTACTTACTGTAAAATCTCTTTCTTATCTCGTTCACTGGTGGGGAAAGGTTGGGGGGGACGACTCCAGTGGGCAAAAATTGTGTCACTGAGTAGTAAAAAAACATCACCTGATCGGATGAATCCAGACTTCTGTTGCCCCGTGCTGATGGGAGCCAGAATTTGGCACAAGCGGAATAAATAGCTGACCCCTTTCTGTCGGATGTCAATAGCTTAGGTTGATGGAGAAGGAGTTACGGCGTAGGGAGTGATTTATTGGCGCACCCCTGAGGATGTACACCATGATAAAATGCTGTGGTTCTGAAAGCCAAAGGAGGTCCACCACACTTCTACATGGGTGTCTCAAATAAAGTGGCCATTCGGTGTACATAACATATCTGTCCCGACTGTGGGAGGCAGAAGATATACTCTAGAGATTGCAACCAGCTTGCTTCAACCAAGTAACGAGCTGATCCAAACCAAAGCCCGCAGATGGCTTGATGTAGTAGGGGCTTCCAGTGCAGTCTGTCCATGCCAAAAGATTGTATCGGAGTAGAAGACAGGGATAAAATAAAAGAACGTCATGCATATCGGAACAAGATGGGGAAGTCGCCTAGATAGAATGAGAAGTAACACGCCTCCGATATTTGTGCTGCAGGAGTGTGGCGGCAGAGCAGGCCGATCATTAATGCCATGCCAGGATGTGGTGACATTGCATACAAGCAACAAGCGGGAACAGGCCACCTGTTTTGGTACATTATTTTGCCGCGAAGGAACCATGTAACCCTATATCCCTTAACCATAACCATTTTCTACGCACAGTGGAGGAAGCCATTCTGTTGGCTCAGTATTCATAACCGGAAACAAATTGGGGGGGGGGGGGGGCAGAAAATGGCAAGTATGGCAGCCTCCACTGGGCGCAGGTGACTGGAAGAACCTTGGGACGTGAGAAGCATAGCATGCAGTGAACGACAACGAATACAAACCACAAGACGTTTATACAGGAGAGAACACAGCTTTCCAACCTTGGCTTCAGCACAGACAGTTTCAGAGAGAAGCTTTTCCTGGGGTTTGCATGGAAATTAAAGAGATGGCGAAATGAGAAGAGGAAGAAGGGAAAGGGCAGGCGACAGAAGTCGGGACATGAAGGCTTCACTTAAGAGAAATATAAAAATGGGAAAGTTGATGATCCTCAAGTCTACTTCGTTGTTTAGAAGTTTGGTTGACATGATTGGAATCAAGCAGAGATGCATCACCCTACAGGTGGTCCTCACCTAGTGACATCGGGGGCCGTGTTGGGTCGTACATGTTTCATGATGGTCTGTATCCAGTTCCGACGAATGCCGGAGGTCATTGCAGACAGAGTGAACTCCCCTTCTTTTGTCTAATCAAATCAAAAAAAAAAAGACTTATGGTTATGAGATTATAAGATGCCATTGGGTTATCATGGCAGCCCAGGGCCTTCTGAAGGCCCCCAGGGCTGCTGTGTATGTTTAGTTGTTAAGACAGGCATGTGGGCTGTCTCAATAGTATGTTGGCAGAAACACCATATATTGCAATATTGAAGTATTGCAGTATATGGTATGAGTGATCAAACGATCACAAGTTCAAGTCCCCTACGGGGACTACAAAAAAAAAGAAAAAAAAAGTTCAGATAAGCAAAACAATTTTGTTTATTACGGTAAAAAATAAAGGGTACTGAAATTAAAAAATATCCCTTTTCCTGTATTTATAATTAAGAAAAACACATTTAGTATCGCCGGATCCATAAACATTTGATCTATCAAAGTAATGCATTATTTATCCGGCACAGTGAAATGTTCTCCGGAAAAAATATATATACACAATGCCAAAGCTGTTATTTTTGTGTATGCCATAAAAAAGACCCAACATAGCAGAATTGCAATTTTTTTTTCCTTTTTACTCCAGTTAGAAAAGTTTTTTTTTGTGGCACAACAGATAGTACCAATGAAAAGTGCATCTCGGCCTGTCACCAAAAAGCTTTTATGTAGCCAGGCTGATGGAAAAATAAAAAAAAGTTATGACTTTTAAAAAAAATGGGGATAAAAAACAAAAAGGAAAAAACTGCCGCATCTTTATGGGGTTAAAGTACTATAACCAACAAGGTACCTCCATGCACAAAAATGAACACATGCATAACACTGCAGAGGTCTATTTGTATATGGAAGAGTGTCAAAAAAGGAGGGGGGGGGGGGGGTCTGTTATTTTCTATAGCACCAACTTATTCCGCAGCGCTTTCAGATAATTACCCCCCCCCCCCAGCAAGCTGGGTGCTCATTTTATCGACCTCAGATGGATGGAAGGCTGAGTCAACCTTGAGCCGGCTACCTGAACCAAGCAGCAATTGAACCCGCAACCTTCAGGTCATGAGCGAGAGCTTAGGCCTGCATACTGCTGCATTAACACTCTGCCTAACGCAAGGTCAAAAGAAAGCAGCTACATCACATGGGTCAGCAGAAACAATGCATATAAATGCAACAAGATCAGCAGTGCAGCGGCTCATCAGCTCTACGTCATCCACACTACAAACAACGTTTCCAACTGCATTGTGCCGATTCAGCACAACGTCTTCAATTCGTGTTCCTACGCCTGATCACTTGTCTTCCATTACCCTGCGGATTGCCCCTCGCTCTCTCTTCCAAGAGTTCGATCCCCCATGAAACCTCCGGCACACATCTGCCTGTAGATTCAACTTTTGATACCAGCAAGAAAATTGTGCCTTACGTGAATCTGGAAGCCATAGTTCCTCTGGACCGGATATTCGGTGACATCGAAACAGGTGGACAAATCAATTTCCCCATCCAAGTCAGCAGCCTGAGCAACAGAAAAAGGAAGGACTGAGTGGCTGATTAACAGCATAGTACTAAGAGTAGACTGCTGGGTTGTCGCTCACCTCTTCCGCCACCGAGTCTCGGTAATATCTCAGGTTCTGGTCAGTCAGCACAAACCAGTGCTTCTTCCACTGAAACACATAAGAGGTCGTTAGCATGCAAAGCACTCTAGAACCATGTTCATGCTATTCCATTATATGCAACTACAAAAACTATACTTTTGGGACATTTTATTGAAAACCTTTAAAGTTCGGGAGAATCAGATCAATTCTAATAGCCCAGAAAAAACCAGGCACTACCTGACTTGACCAGCAGGTGTCACTGCAACCATTTCCAAAGCTGTACAAGCGCTTATTGCCGTATATGTGCAGAAATATTACATCATAGCCGTCTATTATAGATAACAGAGGGGGGGGGGGGGGGAGCTGCCGGCGTCAAGACTAGCCGTACAAGCCCTAGATGATACAGCACTCCGTGTAGCTTGTAACACGTCAGTGACATGCACCTGCGTGTCTGTGGATTTTTATAGTAAAGTGCCACATGATCCCTTTGTGCAACGCCAAGCCTTATTGTTTGTGGAAGCACACTACTCTGAACATTAATGAAGATCACTTTCTAAACTGTCCGATTCTGTACAGTATTCTATTAGATGGGTTGGCTCCATGCAAGAGGTGAACCATCTGCGTGCACCATTAAGTGAGCGCAGCTCTAAACAAAGGGCTGAGGCGGCTTTGTAGCTCTCAGCAGGAGTCATGTGAGGACACAGGTGACTGCAGCCAATAAAGGTGCAAACCCATTGTTTAATCTGTCCCGGAACAATGCAGAGAACCCCTGTCCAACCGACTTGCACATCAGGATTTCATTTGATGGCGTCCGTAGACAATAAAGCAATAAGGATTGAATGGAAGAAAGGAAACGGAGGTAGGAGGATATCCCCCAAAATAGAGCCTTGTTTGTGCTCCCAGCAAATGTTAAATCCATCTGACCGAGGCAGCCAACGCTGTAACCGGACGCCTCCCCATCTCCCAGTAACCCGGCGTCCCGCGGGGGCCCCAGCTGGCAGCTGTAATAAGGTCATGATGTAAGTACACTTCCCCTATTCCTCTGCTTGTAAACAGAGTCTGCATAACTTCCAGATCGCATCACAACAAGCACAACCTCAGCCCGCCGAGCGCTGCCCGCTGCCGTACCAGACCTAACACAGGCAGCCGCTGGTAGAGAAAACCACAAGTGCTGGCGGGCTACCGGCCACACCGTCAGCTGCAAAAATGGGGACTCCTGATGAAGTGACATGACCAGTACTAACAGGACTGGCAAACGTCCAGCCACAAGTAGAGATGAGTGGCGAACACTTCTAGGAAGAACATCAATCAACGTGAGCCAAGAGCCTTCTCTTCATCCCCAGTAACCTTCTGATGCTGAGGACGGGCATACTTATTACTGACCAGCCATGATCACTTCTCAACAAGATGTAGGCACTTGGGTAGAAAAGCTGCAGACAATTAGCACAGGCTGGCTGAACACAGGCATATTTGCATTGCTGAACCCGGAGCGGGTGTCCGCCTACAGATCCCGCGGCAAATACTGTCCATAACATGAGATGGAAAACCGCTTTTTTCTATACACGAGCAGAAATCAATTGTGAAAAGAAGGAGGAAAAAAAAAAAAACAACTGGTATGCACGGATGCCGGCTGGGCACAAAGTCTGATACCGCTGCGTGCTCCCGCATGCGGAATCTGATCCAATCGTGTGCAGCCGGCCTTAGGCCCCCTGTCCACAGCAGTGTTTTCGCCGGCGGTAAACCGCCCGACGACGCTTCCCATAGCATTGCTATGGAAAGCGCCGGCACCTGTCCACAGGCGGAGAATCATTGCGATTCTATGCTCACGGCGGGCAATTTGCAGCATGCTGTGAATTACCCCGATTCTCTGCGGTCAGCCTATCTATTATATAGGGCTGACCAGCGGAGAGCGGTGGCGGCACCTGCTCCTGGGCGGCGGCTCCCGCGGCGGAGCTTCGCTGTGGGATACCGCATCGCCCGTGGACAGCCGGCCTAAGACTGATTTTAGGCGGACGACTGTCGGATACTCTAACACAAGAGTGATGGTCGCTCAGTGAATGGAGGCGGAGTGCGCCGAACATGTCTTCCAGCCACCCAACTTCATTCACTGCAAACAGGCGGACATCAAAGATGAAGAACTGGCCGTTCCTACTGAGCGAGACGGCGTCCGCTAGTCATTTCATTGCAGTGAGCCGAAACCGAACAAATAGCAACTGCTGAGCGTTTACACAGGCAGACAGTCTGTAATTAGTCTTTGCAGCGATTATTTGGCCCGTGTTAAATTCCCCTAATGTTAATGTGAAGTACATGTCAAACAGGACTAGAGATGAGCGAGCGTACTCGGAAAAGCACTACTCGCTGGAGTAATTGGCTTTATCCGAGTATCGCTGTGCTCGTCCCTGAAGATTCGGGTGCCGGCACGGAGCGGGGAGCTGCAGGGGAGAGCGGGGAGGAACGGAGGGGAGATCTTTCTCTCCCTCTCTCCCGCCCGCTCTCCCCTGCTCCCCGCTGCAACTCACCTGTCAGCCGCAGCGGCACCCGAATCTTGAGACCCGAGCACAGCGATACTCGGATAAAGCAAATTACTCGAGCGAGTAGTGCTTATCCGAGTACGCTCGCTCATCTCTAAACACGACCTAAAAGGTTATCGGCTAAAGGAAAAACCGTCCACTGGGCGGGAATGACAAGCTAGCCTCCGGAGATGTGCAAAAATGCTGGTTATCTCGTTCACTGACTGCATAACCGATACGACTTAAGGGCGATTGTACATGGAGTCAGAAATCATTCAAACGAGCGAACGGCGATGGAGTCATTGGCTTTACAATGCAGTCACTTCACGCACAGGTAATAGTTCACTTTTTTTGTACATCGCTCGTCCGATGTGCCAGGCAATGGGAACGACTACTTTTTACATGTAAATGACTAAATAATGACTTCTGTCTGCATAAAACGGGAAAACAGATTTTTCACACATCGTTACCTTCATCTTCTGTGCATGTGCAAAAAACGAATGTCGCGAAAGTGAAAAACGGACACTGACAAAGCATATAACTGCGACACGGACATCTACATGAACTGAAATGGCTCGTGTGAATAAGGCCATTTAGTTACATTGCCAACTCAAGTGCTGCAGTAGTAATACTTGACAATGCAGCACATTTTGGGCTGTTCTCCCCAAAATTCCCTTCCCTGGTAAAAGGTGTTGTGCTCTCCCACAATTGCAGTGTCCAGCTAAGTGTCAAGGCATGGCATGTCCAGCCTGGCAGCTAGCACTAATGCCACCACCTGTGCCCGGCAGCCACTTATATCTCCCCAATGAAACCGCATTCAGCTGATGACTACATAGCTATTCTAGTCCCAGCGGCGCTCACGTGGTCACAGCTCACCTGTCCGTCCTGATACTGCTTGGTCAACCAGCCCTTCTTGAAGTTTAAGAGATCAGGCTGCAGAAAGACAAGATGGAAGTTACTATTCCAGGTGCATTTGGTGTTTTGTTAATACAAGTACCTAAAAAGCTTCAAACAAGCAAGTGATCTGGAAAGTCATGGCATGAAGGCTTTTATGGGTGCAGCACTACAGCCATGGTCTTCATGCTGGGTGCCCCGAGAGTATCAGAGACTACCAACCTGCTCTCTTCCTACCAGTTTCATGACTACGGTCCACTCGGGTACTCCGTGGCTGAGTATCACCTCCGCTTTTTAAATATATAGGGCGGTCATGTGACTAGGACCTTAGAATAACCCTCCAATTCCCAAGGATACCAAAATACATTTAGAAATTGAAGATTTAAATGGGAGAGGGTAGGGGGGCGAGGGGAATCTGCCAAATTAAAAAAAGGATTCTTTTCACCAACCAATGACCCTGTCAGCAAGGTTCGGGGCTGAATTAGGGTCTTATTTAAATAGCAGCAGGACTGAAATGCACAGACGTTTGGATGGGCGCCTCATGAGTGCAGCTATTTGCGAGTCTTGACTATACGAGCCAGACGTGCCCAAGATATCTTTATATAAGAAAACACTTATGGAACAAAGAGCCCCTTCTAGCAAGGACTCCATCGGATGACAAGACTAGAAGTCCATGTGACAGATGGAGAACAGCTGTGCTCAAACTTTCTGTAGGAGCCGAGACAATGAGATGGTCACGCACCGACGGAGGAGGAGGTATGTATGAGACGGTAACGCTGCATAGGAACTGTGGGGAAGATTTATAAAACAGTCTAAAATGAAAACGTTCTCTTGCCCACAGCAGCCAATCACGGAGCAGCTTTCATTTTTCAAAGGCAAAGTATGGAATGAAAGCAGAGTTGTGATTGGTTGCTTTGGGCAACAAGAACCGTTTTCATTTGAGACAAGTTTCATAAATCTCCCCCAGTGTGTTCACTCACCGTCATCGAGGATTCTGTGGACCGGCGATCCAAGGACTTTGCCCTTCGGTACGGTGAAATAGGGGAAGCTGAAACATCAGGAATAGAGGCGCCCCCTGCATCATCCTAATGAGAGGGATACAAAGCAAAGGTAAGTCTGCAGAATGAAGTAAGAAGCCGGGCAGAAAAGTAAAAAAGGCAAATCTGGAAAGTGTCACAGTTACACCGCCCTACAGGTGGAGTATGCCTGGAACAAGAGCCATAAGCTGCACCCGCCAAGCCAACCTCAACTCATAGGCTGTGGAAGATACTGGGAGAGCAAGGAAATCACTTCTGGACTGCAGTTGGATGACCACACGTCCAAGGGGAAAGAGCTTAACCCCTTAAAGACATGCCCCCCCACCTAATTTTTAGTTTTTCCTCCCCCTTTTAAAAAATCATAACTCTTATTTATCTGTCTGAGGTTTTTTTTGGGGGGGGGGGACGAGTTGTATTTTTTAATGGTACTTTTTAATACACCATGTAATGTACTGAAGATCTTTAAAAAGTCTAAATGGAGTGAAATGGGGGGAAAAAAACTAAATTCCGCCATCTTTGGGTGCGTCTGGTTTCTACGGCGTACAGACTGCAACAAAAATGACCTGATAACTTGACTCTGTGGGTCAGTACGGTGACTACAACATAGCTGTGCGAGGGCTGGTTTTTGTGGGACGTCCTGTAGTTTCTGTTGTTACCACTCTGGAGTACATACGACTTTTTAAATCGCTTTTTATTACATTTTTTTTTTCTTGGAGATGGCATGCCCCAAAAAAAGAAGAATTCTGGCGGTGTTTTTTTTCCCTGGACGACGTTCACCGTGCGGGGTAAATAATGCGTTACTTTGATAGGTAGAACTTTTATGGACGCAGCGATAACAAATATGTATTTTTGTTTTCGTATTTAGATTCATTTATTACAATTTATTTTGTTTTTTTTTTACATAATTTGTAAAACTTTTTTAAACTTATTTTTACTTTATTTTTTTTTCTAGCCCCCAAAGGCAAAATGAACATGCAGTGCTTTGATTGCTCCTGTAGTATGATGTAATGTCATAGTATGCCATCATACTGCGATTGAACAGGCATTCTATCAAGCCACCCCAAGGGTATGGCTTGATAGGCATTCTACTATAACAGTTCTGGGGCCTTTTAGAAGGCCCCTGGATGCAATGACACCCACACAGCAACCCGCAATCTCATCACGCTGGGGAGGCGGGGGCCCACGGGACATCGGCCGGGGAATTGAAATGCCGCCGTCAGAACCGACAGCTGCATTTGAAAAGGTTAAAAGCTTCGATGAGCCGCTTATTGGAGCTGTTGCAGACAGGCAGCGGCTGAAAGAAACAGTGCCCACATTATATGGAGAGATCGCCACGTGATCTCTCTGCTTACATACCCCAACGCTGCAGGACGTAACAGTATGTCCTATGGCGTTAAGAGGTTAAAAAACAAACAAACATGTCCATCCAATTGATCCCATTTATCCTGTAAGAAACACCCGTCCACCAAATGAGAAGCAACTTTCCCTTGTTCACTAAAATCCCCAATTCTAATGTTCCTCACCCTTTTCCTTGGAAAGGTGCGCTTCTCACTGCGGCCCTGCCGAGCCTCATTGCTTGGGATGGAGGAACAGCTTGTCTCCATGTGTTCTGCCTTCTCAATGTCCAAAGCTTCAAACTTCTCAATGACCAGAGAACGCCTGAGAGAAGAGGGAGAAAAAAACGAGAGGAGCTAAAAAATCAACGTAGATATAAAGAAAAAAATAATCTATATATTCAGTAACAGGTGCGCTAGATTAAAACTAGCTAAGGCTTCCCTTGAGGCCGTAAACATAAGCAATGCCATATAAAGACTGTTTACCCCCATCCATTAGGGTTCCTATCAAGCTATATTGTTTGAGAGATCTCAGGCGATCCTGGATAATAGACATTGCCCGGATCTTGTATAGTGAAGGTCTAATTAGAGTGCATTGGGCTGGAGAGCAGACCATTCATCTATACATAGTCAGACGGCCATCGTGGCTCGCACAGAGCTACGGTTTGGGTTGGGATTGGTGGATGGAACCGGCCTTCACCACGGCGTTGCTTGCATTTACAAACCTAACCCATCAGTAATTATCCGTCACCCGTACTTGGCGTTACAGATCGCAGTTCAATCATCATCGTGTAATGCACATCGACATTAAGGGATCTGTAGAAGTGACGGCCTGCACACAGTGGGGGAAGCCATCGTGTCAGGCTCAAGTTGTCCTCTTCTGTTGGGTTATTAAGAGTACCCGTCTCAAGGGGCTCGTTCACATGGGCAATACGGAGTGCATAGAACGCACTGATTGCAATGGCTATAGTTGACATCACAGCTCCCACAAAGGTGGTAAGCCCATCACATATTTGCTCTTCAGGACTCTGAGAAAGCTGGGACAACCGCTGCCTTAGCAGCCACATTGATGGTCATCCAGCTTTCCCAGAAACCGATATAAACAAGAGAACGTAAGAGAACTTGACAAAAGTAGAAAAGCCTTGCATTAAGCAACCGGCTATCTTCTCACCATTATAGCTCCGCCCACAAAATGCCCACCTCCACCAGACATACAGATGGTGTGAGGGTCATCAAAGTGTGTAACACCAACCCGCGCCTCCCCATATGAAAGCTTCCAGAGGAAAAGACAAAGTGGTCTGCTGTAACTTCCTACATTGTGATCGGAGGCCAAACAGGTCAAGGAGTGTTTTTTTTTTTATTAAGGATTAACAAAAAACTTAAATCAAAAGAGCCGAGAAGTCTTGTGACTGTTCCTTTAATTACCTCCCAAATTAGGATTTTTTTTAAAAAAAATTCCTAGAAAATTGGACATGAACATAAAGAAATATGTGACTTGAGCAAGCTGGTGCCAAGTCCTACAGTGAACATAACTGGGCTGTGCTGGGTGGCGCTCCCGGAGGCGGTTGGCAATGGTCCCCAGTTAACGAGATCACAAGGCTCTGCTAATGAAGCGTCTTGATCTTGCACAGTTCTGAGCATTAAATCCTCGTCGGCTCTTGGACTCCGGAGTGAAGTCCCTGCGGGAGAGCGCTGGGCCTTACCAGAGAGCAGCGGTGGCACAACACGGGAGCGGACCAGCATGGTGGGGAGGGCTACGTCCGGAGGTAATGGGAATGAGATCGGACCACCTAGTCCCTGCGATGACTGCACAACATCGGGGATTCTTAGACACTTAAAGGGGAACTCCAGCCATCACACAGCGTTCTACTGAGGACATCCCCGTAGGACACCGAGAGAGACTGGGCTTTAATATAGGAAAATGGAAATGACAAACGATCTAACTTTAGCTCCGCCTAAGGTGCATAATTATAGGAGTGCGCAATCCCTGTCCGAGAAACCAAGACACACATCTCACCGCTAAATCTGCGATTTCTGCCTGCAATTACAACGCATCGCTGCAACACGTAAAAAACATGCATGAGCGGAAGCTAGTTAATGGTAAGAAGTGATGCAAGTGCCATTTTTTTTTTCAGCCTCCCAAAGGAAATAATGGCGAAGAATCACCCAAAAATAGGATATGCTGCGATTATTTGCATTTCAGACTACCCATCCGAGATAAAGGGCGCTCACGTGGACTGCATCATTGGAACCAACTGGTCATTTTCACGCGCAACATCTGACCGTATGGCAACGGGTCTGATCTTCTGCATGACAATCGCCCGTGTGAATGCGTCCTTACAAAACAGCCTTGAGGAAACCAGTGTATGAGCCGATGACCAGCAGGGGGACTCGTGCCCTCCCCTCCTTGGTCTGTGACGTGGGGTCTTGGGGTCACCGGTTGCCATATGTGCCAATTAGATCTGGCATTATGCCAACATGAACATCTTATTACTCCCCATGGTACATTTTCACGGCTGGCAGCGCAGTTTGTATCACCCAGCCCCTTGCTTTACTAATGTTATAGGAGGTATGGGGGAGAGAGGGAGGGACGGCTCATCAGGGCAGCCATCTGTGTGTGGACATGGTTTTAAATGTTTTTTGTGGGTGGGCTTGTCTTATGCATCTGATCTAATTAATGGAGTTTTTGCTTTATGACTAGGTTTAGATTTGGTGCGCCATTCTAGTCCGCGCGGTCCGTCTCTTGTATCCTTATGTGCCAGTATTAACACTTTAACATCCGGCTGTGCCCCTTGCATCAATCCTGCTTTTGCATTATTAAAGTCATTTCCCACCCTGGGCAGCACTTTGTGGTCACATGACTACTTTCCGTAAAGCAGGAGGCGGAGCCTGACTCCTGATTTGTAGCACGTGTCCTGTAGATGCCACCAGTTGCTACTATGTAGCAACCATACTGTGACAGTGACGCAGAGCCTGTAAGCCTGGGGCGGGCACAGAGCACACTAAACTTCTTAATGGGTCGGAAACACCTGAATACTAAGCTACTCTTTGGGCCAAAACATAAGAATTTGTATAGTCTGTCAGAATGTCTTTGCTCTTGCTAGACGGACGCTTAAAACTAGAAAATCATTCTATGGAGGAAACCATCAGCAAGGAGCATTAAATCGAAGCCTTATTTTCTCCATAGGAAGTTGGCACTATTGCAACTGGGGAGCAGATTGTGTGGATTGGATGACCCCGATGTTTAGTATGTGGTCACACAGCGGATCTGATGTGGATTTCACGCAGTTTCCGCATCTTTCTGCATGTACATTTGAAAACGTTATGTGAAAAAGCAGTAGTGACGTCACTTTTGGTGAAGATCCCACACATGAAAGGGCCGATTGGGCGTGGATCCGCGGCGTACCGCAGGGGCAATCAGCCGTCTATACCTACAGCAGAACACTTTGGTCTTTTCCTTCTGATTTCATATTTACAAACATGAGAAATCTGTAATAAATCCAACACGGTTCACCGTCACTTAGAAGACAGCGTGTTCCATAACGCATGGCACATACATATCTGTCCAACAGTTACCTCTACGCATGGAGGAGATCAGGGGCTTTCACACCACTTATCTAGGGAGGAGGCACAAGATCTGACAGGTGAAGACCTTGTTTGTCCAGTTCCCATCTCCACTCATTAGGTTCTTCTTGGTGGGTCCTGACAATCTAGGTGGAGACCACCTAGGAAAGTCTCAGGGCTTTGGCCAATTTTACTGCTCAGCAGCGGTCTCTACATGTGAAACTACAACTCCCAGCAGACTCCTAAGGTGTCTAGCATCTTGTTACAAGGGATCTGGAATTAATCAGATCTAAAGCTGCGATTACACAAGCGTCAGCGGCTGCCGCTCAGTTACCTGACAATTGCCGGGCTGAACCAGCAAGTGCAGCTTGGCAATTAGCGCTACTACATGAGCGTTATCATCACTTGTGTACGTACTAGCAGCCTAAGGGCCCTTTTACATGAAACGATCATCGTGAAGATTCTAGACGGATTGAGGGAATTGGAATAATATTGTTCAGTATTTGCTGCCAGAGACTGGACGATGAATGATAATTCATTTGCTTATCATTCTTTATTCAGTTGGCATTAAATAAATCAGACTACGATCGGCCCACGTAAACAGGTCATCATTCATCTATAAACAACTGCCTGGTCGCTGTGAATGGAGGCAGGCGGGGGGGGAAGAGATCTCTGTCCTGCTTCACCTCCATTCACGGAGCGATCATCCTTTCTGTGGGAAAGCACAGCAGCAATTATCACTTAAGCACTCGCCATCATTCCGTGTAAAAGGCCCCTTCAGGGCTCCTTCACATGGGCATATTTGCGCACGTTTTTGCCGTTATGGGGGGTGCGCAAATGTGTAACGGAATGCGTGAAGGACTGTAACTATGCTGGAAAAGAGCACACCAGGGACTGAGGCTAAAAAACCATTTAAATTGGGAGGGGGAGAGGGGGGTTACCTGCACCCAGGTGCCCAAAAAAGTATAGTAAAATGCACAAAAGTGCCTCATTTACAGCGCAAATTCATTAGGCTGAGGCACGCGCAAAAACGCTTTTTCCAGTTTGAAGCCACCACAAGTGGATCGTATCCTGCATGCGGGAGCCTGCTGCGGCATCCAACCTCTCCTGCGGCTGAGGACAAGGTGGGTCTTCATTCTTTCCACTGCAGATGTGTGCAGAGGCGCCAGTCGGCGCGCCGCCGCCCATGCGCAGTGGTTTTTTTTTTTTTTTTAAAACTCCTGCTTTCCCGCAGCAATTCAGTTGCGGTTGGGCCGTGGATTGGATGGCTTCCATTGACTTCAATTCCGCACTGAAATGGAGCATGCTGCAATTTTTTTTCCGGACCATAAAGGTCCGCAAATCACATCTATATGCTTCATTTCATTTGCAGACGCCCAGGTTTCCCTATGGGCAGCTCGATTTGCGGATTCCAGATTCCACCTAAGGGTCATTGAATTTGCTGTAGATGTCGAGTGCTGATGAATGAGACCAGCGCTCGTCACCCAGATTAGGAGCGGCTGCTCGTTCATTGGGTGATCTGCAGCCCAATCAGAAATGCCGATTTTTGGGTAATCAAATATTCATGCCCGAAAATCTGCCTCTGTAAACGGTCCTTAAGGAAAGGTACTTTTACATGAGCAGATAAAAAGCCCGTAATGAGTGCTGATCAACCGTATAGTAAGTTAATTAGTCCTCATGACAGCTGGTGACAAGGGAACCTGTCACCACCTATGAGCTATAAACTAAAGTTATGGTTCTCATCCGGCAGGTACGGAGGAGATGAAGTTTTTATACTCACCCGCTCCGGTGTAGTCACCAGCAGACTCCTCTCCGCAGGCGGTACACATATACCCTGTGCCCTACGGAAGTGCACTAGTCCGCTAGCACAAACTTCCCCAGGTAACAGTACAGGAACGGGTCTAGAACTACATCCCCAAACTCCTCACAACCTGGCCAGTGCGCACCATTACGTATTTTCTGCTGCGCATAGGTGGTGACAAGCTACTTTTAACACTCAGAAATCTTCAGATATGAATGATCGTCCATAACTTATAATCATTTGAGCGTCCATTTATTTCCACGACTGTAGGCGGCACATCTCCCGTTTAGATGTGCTGCCAACAAGTACACGAGGATAAAAGACGCGGTCCGCTGACAAATGAGCGTTTGCACATATGTTGACTAGTCGCTGGGATTTTTAAAAGGCCAGTGATTGGGAAGGAACCTTTTTTTAAGATCGTTCCATGTTAAAGGGCCAGTAGCGCTACCTCTGCCTTCAGGACAAGGGAAAAAATGATCAAAACGGCCACGGCGAATCGGAGAGGACTGCGCCAAATATCTGGTTGCTATGAGTTATGAAACACACTGTTTGCACCATGAATTAGACAGAAGCCTTTTTATTACTGCCAACATCATTCCCAATGGCAACATAATGACAAAGGCACTATTTTCCTTTAATTTGAGTAACTCGGCACCGGCCTTCCCAGGCAGCCAAAGAAGTTACAAAAAAATCTGAGCAAGTCAGTAAAAAAACAGAGACAGCAGATTTTTGGAAGGAGGGGAGGGAGGAAAAAACAGACTGGTTTGTTTTTCCTAGGGAGACAGAAAATAGTCCCATCTCTCGTCTCAAACACGGACACTAAGACGAGATGGCAGCGAAGCGGGCTCAGAAAGATGGCCATCTCGCACAGCAGCACAGCAGGAGGAGGAGGTGGAGAGCAATAAGACCTGGAAATAGAACAAGGCTGGAAAGTGAGTGTGGACGAATACAAACAAGGAGGCGTCAAATCAACATCATCAATTATCAGAGCAATCAATATTAAGGTTATGAATGCAGAATCATCATCATCAATCAAAACATGTCTAATGGTGTTATCGGCAGAGATGGTCATTAGTCTGGACACGGAGTGCGCTCATTATACACGTATGTTTATAGGCAGGCGGCACATGGTAATCACCTGTCTTGCTGAAAGATTTGAGTCCAGGGCTTATTAAAGCATTTGGGCCTTTAAAGGGGTTGTCCGGCTTTAAACCATTAATGCTCTACTCTCAGGATGGGCCATCAATAGTGGATCACTGAGGTCCGCCGTCCAGGGACTCCCGGTAATCAGCTGTGTGCAGGGCTGGTGCACCGAAGAGGATTTGTGTCGGAAGCAGACAACTCTAATCCCAGTACCGTAGGCCAGCTTGGTAGTACACACCATGCCCATTCACTTCATAAACCAGCTGCGGGCAGGAAGCCCAATACACAGCGAATGGCTAGGAGAACCAGGAGGTAGACCTCCACAGATATACTACTGATGATAGGCTAGCAAAAGCTTAAATCTGGACAATTCCCTTTAGGTTCAAGGTTATAGCTTACATAGGGAATTAATCTACATAAGACATTGATTCCCTGTGCATATACATTACTGATTCATAGTTACATCCTGTATTATACTCCAGAGCTGCACTCACTATTCTGCTGGTGGAGTCACTGTGTACATACATTACTTATCCTGTACTGCTCCTGAGTCACATCCTGTATTATACTCCAGAGCTGCACTCACTATTCTGCTGGTGGAGTCACTGTGTACATACATTATTTATCCTGTACTGATCCTGAGTTACATCCTGTATTATACTCCAGAGATGCACTCACTATTCTGCTGGTGGAGTCACTGTGTACATACATTACTTATCCTATACTGATCCTGAGTTACATCCTGTATTATACTGCAGAGCTGTACTCACTATTCTGCTGGTGGAGTCACTGTGTACATACATTACTTATCCTGTACTGCTCCTGAGTTACATCCTGTATTATACTCCAGAGCTGTACTCACTATTCTGCTGGTGGAGTCACTGTGTACATACATTACTTATCCTGTAGTGCTCCTGAGCTACATCCTGTATTATACTCCAGAGCTGTACTCACTATTCTGCTGGTGGAGTCACTGTGTACATACATTACTTATCCTGTACTGCTCCTGAGTTACATCCTGTATTATACTGCAGAGCTGTACTCACTATTCTGCTGGTGGAGTCACTGTGTACATACATTACTTATCCTGTACTGCTCCTGAGTCACATCCTGTATTATACTCCAGAGCTGCACTCACTATTCTGCTGGTGGAGTCACTGTGTACATACATTACTTATCCTGTACTGATCCTGAGTTACATCCTGTATTATACTCCAGAGATGCACTCACTATTCTGCTGGTGGAGTCACTGTGTACATACATTACTTATCCTGTACTGATCCTGTGTTATATCCAGTATTATACTCCAGAGCTGCACTCACTATTCTGCTGGTGGAGTCACTGTGTACATACATTACTTATCCTGTACTGCTCCTGAGTTACATCCTGTATTATACTCCAGAGCTGCGCTCACTATTCTGCTGGTGGAGTCACTGTGTACATACATTACTTATCCTGTAGTGCTCCTGAGCTACATCCTGTATTATACTCCAGAGCTGAACTCACTATTCTGCTGGTGGAGTCACTGTGTACATACATTACTTATCCTGTAGTGCTCCTGAGCTACATCCTGTATTATACTCCAGAGCTGAACTCACTATTCTGCTGGTGGAGTCACTGTGTACATGCATTACTTATCCTGTACTGATCCTGAGTTACATCCTGTATTATACCCCAGAGCTGCACTCACTATTCTGCTGGTGGAGTCACTGTGTACATACAATACTTATCCTGTACTGATCCTGAGTTACATCCTGTATTATACTCCAGAGCTGCACTCACTATTCTGCTGGTGGAGTCACTGTGTACATACATTACTTATCCTGTACTGATCCTGAGTTACATCCTGTATTATACTCCAGAGCTGCACTCACTATTCTGCTGCTGGAGTCACTGTGTACATACATTACTTATCCTGTACTGATCCTGAGTTACATCCTGTATTATACCCCAGAGCTGCACTCACTATTCTGCTGGTGGGGTCACTGTGTACATACATTGAAGTGTCTTGTACTGATCCAGATTTAATTTGTATCATAATCAAGAGCTTCCATTTTAAGCCTGCAGGCATCAGAGTTGAAATCTATCCGCACTTCCTGCTTGTTCAGTTTCTGCACTGAGCTTACTCTTGTGATTTGCATTCTGGGAAGCTTCATCACTATTCCAGAAACTATAAAGTCATTCAATAAAGGAAATCTGTCCTCCTACATCAAAAAAAGTTCAGATAAACTATTAGGATTCAGTTTGTTAAAAGTCTATTGATTGCTTCTCATAGAATTCAGCAGAATTGTGACTGCAGCTCTGGAGTACAATGCTGTCTGTAACTCAGAACGCAAACAAAATACATAGGGACTCAACGTCTTATGTAAAATTATACTACATATAAATTGGCATCCAAAAGCAGACATGCGATCTGAGCGTACAGCCGCCAGCAGCGCAGCCGCCACCGTGCAGCCAGAACCGTCTATTACTCTGCAGCCCATGGCGACTCTTCAGATGTCATTTTGCTAGTGGAGCTTCAGAAGTCTGAAGTCATTTGATTGCCAGGAGCAAAATCTAGTCACCACAGATAGCATGCATGCTGCTTGGTGAAGGTCACCGATGGCTTGGCACGCAGGACGGCGGCCAACGCTGCGCAGAGCTGACACTGCGGGGACGACTGAAGCACACACAAAGAGAAACCTTTTCAGAGTCAGTAGTAGATGGAGAAATGGATCTGCGACCCATTAAACATCAGTGCTGCGAATTGGCAGACCTGCATAGGGTCCCATATTTATGGGGATTTTATGCTGGTCCTAAAGGGGTTGAGACTAGAGATGAGCGAGCCTGCTCGGACCAGTAAGCAGTTACTTAAGAGCGATGCTCGCTCGAGTAACTGATTTCTCTGAGCGTGCTCGCTCGCTTCTAGTTGAGACTTTAGATTTTTCCTCTTGATGAACTATCCTCAGAATAGGGATCAATAGATCATCAGCAGTTTCTGCTGCTTAGTATGCCCCCCAATCAGAGGATTCCCGGGACCACTGTCACTGCAGACAGCGCAGGAAGCAGACTGCACCGACCATAGCGCAGTGGCCCAGATTGGTATTGCAGGCACAGCTCCCACTGAATGCAATAGGAGCAGTGCTTGCAGTACAACCCGGGCCACTGCGCTATAGTCAGTGTGATCGGCCCTGTGCACTAATCGTAGTGACAGCAGTGCCAGAAATCAGCTGACTAGCGGGGGGTCCCGAAGGACAGACCCCCAAAATCATAAACAGAGAAAATGCAAAGGTCCCGGACAACTCGTTTAACTGTCATATTTAATGTTTTTTTCAGCTATTACGGCTTTGGCACTGAAAAGGCATAAAACAAGTAAAGCAGCAAAAACAAAAGGAAGCCATGCAGAAATGTGGAGGGGACACAAGTGGTCCATAAGACGTGTGGGGTCAGGTGACCTGCTACAGCGTTCTAGTGCAAGATCTGCTCAGACTTGTAGTCCCTCCCTACAGGCTGCGTAACATCATATTGCAGGAAGGCCCAGATAATTGGCGACCTTGCTGTGACGGCCCGCGGCCCCCCCGCCTCCCCCATTTAACACACATGATCTGGCGCTGAAGGACAATGCCGTGTCCTAAATAGCTCTGCTCGGCCTCCCAGGCTGTCTGAGAGTACTAAGAGAAGCAGGCGATCGCCTGCGGCTGCTTCCTCTTGGAGAGTCACTCTATAGGATCCATATATGATCATAACACGAGAAGACTGCAGGATAGGAACCAAAGGACTACTAAACCCAGCACTGCCGGCTTAGAAGAGGAAGAGCATCACGTAATCGCCATGCGGCTGGGAATTCAGTTGCACGGTCACAGACCGTTGAGTGGGGTATAGTCTCTCCTTGTGGAGAGCGCCAAGTAGGCGTCAGTAGACTTGTACATATAATGCTCCTCTGGGAAATTTGGTATGCAAATATGAGATGGTATAAAGTCTTTGCAGCGCCACCTACTGGAAGGTAGCTTCCCTTAAAGTCAATGTCGGACCTTTTAACAGGCCTCGTAATATGACTGGGGACAGAGGCTTTAAAGAGAACCATGGACCGACAGCTCCACAGGATAGCTCATCAATAGTTGATCGTGGGGCTCTGCCACTCGGGATCCCCACCTATCAGCTGATCGTCCGTACCGCTGTCAGTGCAGAGGGACCGGACATTGTCATCTGGGGTCAGAGCCAGGAGTATAATAGGAGGCATTGCCCCCATTGATTTCAATAGGAGTGAAGCAGGTACGGCAATGCTCAAACCCTGTTCTTGCAACAGATAATACCCTGTTTCCCTGAAAAGAAGACATAGCGTGATTTTTCAGAATGTTTGAGGATGCAAAATGATTTTTCAGGCTTTTTGAGGATGCTTGAAATATAAGCCCTACTCCAAAATTAAGCCCTGCTAACAGTTAATTAAAAAAAGTCAATTGAAATAGTGTCCAGGCAGCTATACATGTAAAAAAGTTAAAGGTTTTTGAACAAAAATTAATATAAGACACTGTCTTATTCTCGGGGAAACACGGTAGGTCCCAAAAGGTGGAAACAGCATCTTTAAGACTTATGGCATTTCCTATGGATAGGTCATACAAGTCCAGATGGGAATACCCCTTTAATGGCCATATTATATGGAAATATTTAGCTGCACCGACTTGACAGGAAACGGTTCCAACCGTAGCAATATATCTGAGCAGATCGTGAACTAAACTCTTCCTGGCAAGCAATAGCTCAACTTCAGAAAACATGTGTTCTTTGCAGATGGCTGCAGGAGGAGCGAGCCAAGACCTGCGGACCCTCAGCACCTGGGAAGCCGACCATACCTTCCGACAGCCGGCACTGGGTGAGCGCTTGTTAGACTGGAGCATGGGAAACGTTTATCTATGAGTTAGTACGGCGCAGGAGGAGGAGTCAGTGGGTTAGTACGGCGCAGGAGGAGGAGTCAGTGGGTTAGTACGGCGCAGGAGGAGGAGTCAGTGGGTTAGTACGGCGCAGGAGGAGGAGTCAGTGAGTTAGTACGGCGCAGGAGGAGGAGTCAGTGGGTTAGTACGGCGCAGGAGGAGGAGTCAGTGGGTTAGTACGGCGCAGGAGGAGGAGTCAGTGGGTTAGTACGGCGCAGGAGGAGGAGTCAGTGGGTTAGTACGGCGCAGGAGGAGGAGTCAGTGGGTTAGTACGGCGCAGGAGGAGGAGTCAGTGAGTTAGTACGGCGCAGGAGGAGGAGTCAGTGGGTTAGTACGGCGCAGGAGGAGGAGTTAGTGGGTTAGTACGGCGCAGGAGGAGGAGTTAGTGGGTTGGTAGTAATGGCAGATTGTGGATGGGCCAACCTCAGACGAACGGATACCGGACTCATCAGCAAGTCAGGTGTATGTGTACAGATAGCGGTGGTCTCCAGCAGTTGTGACAACTCCCAGCATGGGGTTATCAGGGCATGCTGGCAGTTGTAGTCACACAACCACTAAGGTTGCACTGGTCACAGAATGCAGACATACACAACGTGAATATATATCTTCCCTGTTTCTGCCTTTGCTGTGAGCGTTCATAAACCTTTCCGTCTATAGGAATACATGAGTAACGTTCTACAAGCAGATCTTTACCTCCTATTTTCATCCACCTTCTGGAAAAACGTGGCTGTTGGAGGGATTGGAACCTATCAGTCCCTTGTTACAATTGCAGTTTTCTGCTAAACCGTGATGAGTGGACTTAACAAAAAGTTCAGTTAGGGCAAGAAGCTTGGTTTGGTTCAAACTAATTCGAACCAAACCTTCACAAAACCCCCTAAAACTGGTTCTAACTCTTATCCGAGAGCCATAAAAGCCTTGTACAGCAGCCTTATATCATCTAGGAGTGGATCGAAGTACTTTGAAGGCATTTTTAATGCAAAGAAGTTGAAGAAAAAGAAAAAATATAAATATTTTTTTTTACATTTTTTGGGGGGTTTGGCCGAGACGAACCACCTGAGGTTCGGGCTGAACTGAACTTTTAGTAAAGTTTAAATGTTTCGGTTCACTCATCAGGTTGGTTGTGCCCGATGTATGGATAATGCTCAGGACTGGGGTGATGGGTAGTTGCAATCCCTACAAGAGCAGCATTTCCCCAGAAACAGCTTAGAGTGATGACTGTGTTGTGAGAACACTGCAGGAAAACCATGGAACATATAGACATACATTGATCATACGTCCCATAAAACCAACCCCTATCTACTATGAGCTGCTCTTTGGGAATAGTGAAAGCCTCTCCTGCAACGCTCCTTAGTGTGTCTCTGGAGTCATAATGAAGCCTAAGGGTTCGGAGACTCAGAGCTATGCCTCCCTCCATCCGGTCACTTCTAGTGGGAGACGTGGCGGCCATCATGAGTGGCGAGACCCTTTCGCTCGCGTAGGGCATATGAAAGGTGATTTCACCTGTGGCAGATTTGTTGCTGAAGTTTCTTCAACTGTCCCAATCATCTTGTCAAGTGCTAGCCACAAAAAACAACCCATTTACTTAAGGGTAACCGATTTCTTCAACAAAACGGCCATGTGTGAACTTACTCCAAAAATTAAATAGACACTAAATGCTCCGTTTTAACTTCTGCTTCTCTAATAGCCCATGTGTGCATCAATCAATCTTGTAATATACTTGCATTCAAGAGGTTTAGTTTTAGTTCTAAAAATCTACTTTGAAATTCCTGCCACTAGGGGTCTCCCTTCCACAAGGCGCTTAACTTTTCTAGTAACAGGGACACGAGGACATTGCTAGTTACGACTTGCTACAGAAGTGCAGACATTTAGATGCGGGCTCAGAGCTGACTGGAGTAAGGCTGTGCAAGGCAGCATGGGAAGTGTGGGAGAGGAAGTCCCAGCCAGTACAGTACTGGCAGAATGGCCGCTTAGGACCCGCCCTACCTGATCGTGAGCTGGTTGTGAATAAATCAAGTATTAGAGCAAGATCGTACAAATCCGCCCAACAGTAAGTCAGATCTATAAAAGCTGGTGGGTTGACTATTCTCCAATGTAATTAACTTCATCAAATAAAAATTTTGCACTCTAAGATAGCATGAAAGAAGGAAATACATTGGCAAACGTTGGGTTAATAGGCAAAAATGCCCCCCCCCCCCTCCTTAGCTAACAATAGGGTCACTGCTAATCCCCTCAAAATCCCTAAAAAATCTGCATAAATTTCAGAAGCAATTCTAAAAAGGCAACAAAAAAAAAAAAAAAACAGCTGTGCAGGCATCTTGTTGTTTGTGCAACCCTCCCACCCAAAGACCCTGCCTAGAGTTCAGTCCCCAAAAAGTCTAACAATTGCATTAACTTATAAAAAAAAATCTGCATGAGAACTCACCTCCTCTGCTGGCCAAACAGCCGTGCCACTTCTTCCCTGCCTGGGCTCCGCGCCCGGGTTTTCTGTTCCAGTCGCCTCCTCTCTACCTGGAAAACCTCCCTGTGAGTGATCCTGCGAGCTCGGGGTACATCAGCCAGGATGACGTAATCCCGGTTGGCAACATGAAGAAGGGTAGTTTGTGTTCCATGATTGATAGGAGGTTCCAGAGGCTGGCAGTGCCCGTTACCTGGGGGAGAAAAGGGATCTTGCTCCTGGTCGAATGCATTGTGGACACTATACCTGCTGGGCGCATCGGGGGTGGATGGTGATGGCGGCGTCTGTAACGGCTGTTCTTCAGATTTCAAGTCTTTAGTCTTCTCTAATGAAAAATAGCCGCTTTCCACGCGAGTCTTGCGCCCGTTGTCAACGCGGTCTCCATTCATCAAGCCTCCATCTTGAGTGGGGCAGGTTAGAGAAAAACACAAAAAAAAAATGTAAAAAATCCATTACTACACTTTATTACAGTACAGATAGTGGCGCTGTACAGAGTCCATGACTGATGAAGCATGTAGCGACAGCGCACAGATGACACCAACACCCACCGCCCTTGACACCTCCAAGAAACTGACCAGTTTTGCTGTCTGGCGCAGGCTCACTTGGGGAAGAGGGCATGCGGACTGGACTCTGGATGGGACTGTTACTGCCACTCTCCTGCCCATCTTTGCCTTTCGCTTCTTCCTGCCAGAGCGTGGATTTGGTAGCCGGGACCTTTTCTGCATTGGGTATCCCTGTGCTGGTCGCTGCCATTTTGGCTGGTCCAGGCTCCTGAGATGCAAGAAAAAGGGTTGAGGTTCCAAGATACGCAAGAATAAGGACCAAATTAATAAAGGACTAATCTTATTTCATCTCCTCGATCGTTCGAAGTATGATGTTCTATCACCTAAACCAACATGGATGGAACGACGGTCAAGCTGTAAGATGAACAGCACCTCTAGTGGTTGGTTGATTAGGACAACCTTATCTCAAGTACCTCATTAGGGCATGCTAAATTAAGAGAGGAACTCTCAAACTCAGGGCCCTTGCCCATTAACAAAATTTACTATTAAGCGCAGCTTTAACCCTGTAGTACACAGTGTCTGTACTTTACATGAAGACCAATCAGGCAGACCCGCTTACCCTGGCAGCTGACTGCGGAGGGTCCGACTCACCATAGGGAAAGACAATTGGGTTGATCAAATCAAACTACCCATTCAACATGCTGCACTAACCTATTCATAGCTCACATAGTATATTTTAAGGGAAATAATTGGAAACTGTAGATCCCACGCACTGTGTTGGCATCTGATATGACCCGTGACTCGTAACCCAACTTTAGCTGTGGGCTTCCACTCGGCAACAGGCTGCAGGGTGAGTCAGAGAAGTTCCCAGTTACCATGTATAGTAAGAGCCTGGTGCCCCTTACTGACTTCACTTTTTCTGAGGGGGGTGGGGGGTGTGATTGAATTCCCGAGTCTCCCACCCAGGTTATCAGGAAGAAGACATGGGCTCACGTTCTTTGATGACGCTTTACCTAACCGTTTCCTTAGCACAGCAGATCCCGGCTGCACACAAGGCCGCACTTACCTGAGCACAGGTATCCCAAGGGCAGCAGTACAACACCTAGCAAAACCCCACTGGCTGGGGAGTTAGAATTTCACAACAGCTCAAAGTCCCCCATTTCACAGTTCACAACCCATTCCTGACGAACAGGACGCTGGTCGCACATGCATGGCCGCAGCTTCATTCCTTTCAACGGAGCACACGGAGATAGCCAAGCACAGCACTCAGCCATTTCTGTCCATCCCATTGAAATGAATGGAGCAGCACAGTTCTATTTATTTCAATGGGGCTGATGAATGCCCATCTGTCTGCGCCATTGAAAGGAATGGAGCCGCCGCCTCACGTGTATGACCAGTGGCCCCTTTGCCACTACACTACAGAAATGGGATTGTGAAATTGGGAAGACATGGGTCCCCCATTCTCGGGATCGGTAGGGGCCCCAGCGACCTATTAATTATCACTCATCCAATGTAGGAGTGAAAACTAAAAAAAAAATAAAAAAATAATGCACTATTGCTGGATTAGTGCTGCCATTGTTGGCTTACCTGTGGAGTGGGGGGCTCCACTTTCCTCTTCTTCTTTTGATTCTGCTTGTTGGTCTTGGGGTACACGATCAGCATCTCCAGCCACCTGACAAAAACAGATCACAACTGAGAAAATAAAATACTAAAAAGGTAATGTTGCCTATTCAGCTTTAAAGAGGTGTATATTGTGTTCCATAGACCTCCATGGGGCACGTCTTCAGCTGTCAGAAGCAGCCGAAAACCAACAAATGTGGCCGAATGGGCACAGAAGTTGGGTGAGCGTTGCAGACCCTTAGACTAGATATCAGCAGAGGTCTCAACAGGACCCTCACTGATCAATACTTCTGACATGTCTCTATGAAAGGGGTTCCATCATGGTTCTGTACTACCACCACCAAGTAGAAAATAAGGGACTTGTGGGTGATTGAGCAGCGTGGGGGGCCAAGGCTCGAGCAGAGTAAAGGGGAGAGGGGCGGCAAAAGTAGAGTGGGAGGAGGGATAGGAGGGGAGAAGAAAATGTGGAAGAAGAGTGGAGAAGTAGTGCGCTCTCCTTTTCCTGCCTCTGTAGTCAGTGACAGCACCAAGAACTGACATGGGAACATCCGACCGTGGAAAGATCTGCAGGATTTATACAATGTGTGGTGAAGCATTTCAAACAAAGAGCAGAAGACCGAAAGTAAAGTGGGCCTGAGCGAGGGAGGTGCAGAGGGGGCGAAGAGAAGAGGAGCCGTCGTGGGAAAGCAGATAGGAGGAGAGGAAAAGATGGGCGCACGGTGCAAGAGCCATAGGCAGGCACAATATTAAGGAGAGGCGATGGACACGGCTGTAGTACCAGGCATCGGTGGAGATTACGCTAGAAGTAGGCACAAGGGGCACACAGCACAGTACAAAGAGGGGAGAAGACCCTTCAGGCACATAACTCAGGGCAAAGAGGTGTGTAAGGAGGGCAGGTTAAGCCAAGTATAAAGCGGGCACACTTAACAGAGGTGGGCACACACATGTGGGTGAGGATACTGATAGAGGTGCACTCTAGCCGTGGCTGGCAGCGCAGGCTGGCACAGTACAGCTTCTAATCTCTGTGGGTGTCTCCCAAGAACAAAGCATCAGACACAATGTACCCATTGTAGTCAGCTTGCGGGCAGCAAAAGTTGGAGCAGACCCAGCACACCTGCACACACGGCTGCCAGTGTTATGGAGGGGCCGGGAGCACCGGTTATACTCCATCCGCACACCATACAACCCTACCTATATACACAAGCCCTGGACAGCAAACAGGAGACTCATGTACTCATACAGCTAAGCACCTCAATGTCAGGAGGTAGCAGGAAAGCAAACATGGTTAAAGTACCTCCAGAAATGCTCCATGTGACTGATGGCTGTTCCAACACTGTTGCATGGCCCAATAACATCCTCCTGAATGAGGTGTCCGGCTCTGACTTACCCGTTGATTATCTCCTTGTTCTCCGCCCTGATGAAGTGTTCCTCTGGGGTCATGATGCACAAGGAGAACTTCTGCCCGGTGCGGCTCTCCCCATCGATGACGTCCGTGCACTGGTTCATGTTGATGGTCCCTTGCGGCAGAGTTGTGGGCTGCACAAGAAGACAGACAGAGTCACTAATAACCCATACACATATGTCCATACCTGCAAAGCTTACGCATCACTTTACAGGGGGGGTGTAGAAGATAATCTACCCTACACCATTGGGATCGCAAGCAGATGAAAGGTCAACCATTTTACAGTACTAACCCCTAATAGTTTAGGCCACCATATACCGTACCTCCCTTTGATTACTTTTGGTTGGACGCTCGTTTAGGCTGTACAAGGCCCTTAATTGGGTTCAACCAGACTTTCAAATTATCTCCTATCCACAGAATTGAAAAAAACTTGATCGGTGGGGGTCCCACTGCTGAGACCCCTGCCGATATGGAGAGCAGGTCTCCTGTGTCACCCTCTCCTGTCTCTGCAAGGGGGCGATGATGAGTGGGAGCGGTGGCCGATTGTGTGCAGTCATCGTTCCATTCATTCCAATGGGGCTGGCCGAAATAGATGAGCTCTGTTGAAGGGGTGCAGGGGGTGGGAGGAGACCGGGAACACCTACCCTCTCAAGATAGGCGAGACTCCCACCAATCAGCAAGTTGTTCCCCAGCTAACTTAAAAAAAATGTGGTCCAACCCCATGAAAGCCCTTTCCATGGGTCAGTGATCAGGTATGAACGTCGGCCCAAACAGTTTCCCTGACCAGCTACTATAGAAGCGCACGTGATCAGCTGAGGCCTGTTAACAGGCTGATCAGGTCTTCTGTTACTCCAACCATCATCTCATGTGAATGAAGCCGAACATCATTGGCTTATGGCAGCATGGAGCACGGCCAAACTATTTAGGTCCGTAATGAGCTGATTGTGTTATCTATAGCTCAGATACCCTGAGTCACCCCAATTATGTGGCGACGGATCTCACCGAGTCACGTGCGGCTCTGGTCTAAAGTGAGCCAATAATACGGAAGGAATGGGAAATAGCTACTTGTACAGGACGCTTATGGCTCAAAGCAACACAACTGGGTGATAATCGGCCCATGGAAATTTTAAAAAAGTAGTCAGCAAGAAGCTCGAGATCAAGCGGCGAACTTTGTCTCAACGATCTACACGAGCGCCAACGACCTTAGCGGTGACATCAGCGCCCATGCAGCTGTTTAGACAGCTCTCGTCCCGTCTAAATGGGGCATTAACCCAGTACAGATAAAACAAGGTCAGAGGAGAAAGGCAGCGGCTGTCCAATGAGCGAGAACGCAATTTAAGACCAACAGCCAACCCACATCTGAATATATGGGCACTGTAATGGCGACCAACGACTCATCTCCCCACCTCAAATGACTGAATGGCAAATAGATCGACACAGTCTTACAATTATGCCTACTCCGGCTCCTTGAAGGGTCACCCATAACGTAGCTATCCCCCCAGTATATATAAGTGAGCCAGTGTTTTCTTGGTTGGTTATTTCTATGTGAGGCTCCCAACCCCTTTTCCCTCAGATGGTCATGTGATCTCAGTTCTGACCATCTCTGATCTACTTGGGGTTATGTATTCAGCTTGTAGTCAGATTCTTAGTCTGTGTGATGCAATTACATGCACCAACCACAGAAACTACCTACAAGGAAATATAGGCACTCCTATCACAGTTACTGATGGTGATCACACAGCTCCTGTCACATGGGTATAATAGAGGAGATTACAACTCATCCTCCTGACTGTATACTTATGGTCTGTAACTTATTTAGGTGAACATAGAAGGTAATGATAATTAAACTGTCCACAAGGAGGGAGAAATGGTATCGCCTCAGCTAATTTTGAGCTGATGCATCATTGAATTGATGTGAAAGTGAAACAAAAAGCATCTCACCATAAAGATAATGCTTGATAAGCATCAGACAAGTGGCAGCACTGCATGGCAGTGACTGCAATACACAGAGGAAATCTGTGACAACAACCAGGTGAGGGGGGCTGGGATGGAAAAACGCATTTTCATCGGACTGTCCTTTTAAAGGAGTTCTATTACCCAAAAGACATTTACCTCCTAACCAGAGGATAGATAAATATCAGGCAGCAGAGACCCTGAGAACAACGCCCCCTATTACCCCCTGCGATAGGAACAGCAATGCGCTAGCTGAGCCACCACTACATTCACTTCCAAGGGAAAGGTGGAGATAGATGCGTTTGGCAATCTCCCTCCTCCCCACAGAAGTGAATGGAGTAGCGCTAACACAAGCACACTGCTGCTACACTCATATAGGGCATTTGGTGGGGCTGGTCTCAGAATCAATGGGGGGTCCCAATAGACAAGACCCTCAGTAATCAGATATTTCATAACAGTAGAGGATAATGGTGGTGGGAAAACGCTTTTACACGGCTCAATGATCGGACAAACGTTCGCTGAGTGATCGCGTTTGCCATGCAACACATTTTCATGGATGACCAACGCTCACGCAATGGACAGAAGGGTGTCCATGCGCTGTCCCATGCAAGTCCCTGTGGTTCCATTCATGTATAGTCAATGGAACATGGTGCAAATGATAGTAATCCATGAGGACCCCTCACTGGTCATCAGGGGTAAAATAGAAGAAACGCCATATAGTGCACTGTACATCATCATATGAACTGTTGCCTTAAAGATGGTCAGGTATCAGTTACTACCACACAGAGGAAGCAGCAGTTCAGGAGCCGTGCGGATCACAAACACAACTGGACGAACAGGTTTGGCGAATGGTACCAGATGCTACACATTGCGGTCATGCACAGAAGGATGTACACAGCGCATCACAGTTTCAATGAGTTGCTATAAAACATGGGATTCTTCCTTCTAGAAGGTCCATGGAGGCAAGTAGCAGCATTTCCATACTGGCAAGCGTGATCTCTGTCACGCTGCAGAGAACCCGCCAAAAGCCTTATATAAATGGAGACCAACTTGGAAAGGAGTCCTACAACAAGGTTCACCAGAGCAAGCTAGGAAGGGGAGGGAGTGAAATACAAAGCAAGATGGGAGGGGGGTGCGCCTCGGCAGCAGCACTGAAAGCTTTCATTATTGTAATCGAGCTCCCCGGCCTTTGAGTGCAGAAGATGAAAGTCTGCAGAGGGATCCCTGGTTACATGACATGGCCCGACCGTGAGAGACTAACACACAAAGCGGACACCATTTTTATTCTAATTCCCCCTCATCTGACAATTCTAAAACTGTAGCTTCAAAGAGAACAACCGAAATCTTCATCCATATGCAGGGGAAGACGAAACTACAATGTTACCACGTCCATACAATATAACCATTCTACATACCGTAGGAGATGTGTGGCCACAAATACAGAACATCCATCCACATAACATAGGAGTAGTATTATAGTGGTTATATTCTTGTACATAGGGGGCAGTATTATAGTAGTTATACTATTGTACATAGGGAGCAGTATTATAGTAGTTATACTATTGTACATAGGGAGCAGTATTATAGTAGTTATACTATTGTACATAGGGAGCAGTATTATAGTAGTTATATTCTTGTACATATGGGCAGTATTATAGTAGGTATATTCTTGGACATAGGGGGCAGTATTATAGTAGTTATATTCTTGTACATAGGGGCAGTATTATAGTAGCTATATTCTTGGACATAGGAGCAGTAGTATAGTAGTTATATTCTTGTACATAGGGGCAGTATTATAGTAGTTATATTCTTGTACATAGGAGGCAGTATTATAGTAGTTATATTCTTGTACATAGGGAGCAGTATTATAGTAGTTATATTCTTGTACATAGGGGAAGTATTATAGTAGTTATATTCTTGTACACAGGGGGCAGTATTACAGTAGTTATATTCTTGTACATAGGGAGCAGTATTATAGTAATTATACTATTGTACATAGGGAGCAGTATTATAGTAGTTATATTCTTGTACATATGGGCAGTATTATAGTAGGTATATTCTTGGACATAGGGGGCAGTATTATAGTAGTTATATTCTTGTACATAGGGGCAGTATTATAGTAGCTATATTCTTGGACATAGGAGCAGTAGTATAGTAGTTATATTCTTGTACATAGGGGCAGTATTATAGTAGTTATATTCTTGTACATAGGAGGCAGTATTATAGTAGTTATATTCTTGTACATAGGGAGCAGTATTATAGTAGTTATATTCTTGTACATAGGGGAAGTATTATAGTAGTTATATTCTTGTACACAGGGGGCAGTATTACAGTAGTTATATTCTTGTACATAGGGAGCAGTATTATAGTAGTTATATTCTTGTACACAGGGGAGCAGTATTATAGTAGTTATATTCTTGTACATAGGGGAGCAGTATTATAGTAGTTATATTCTTGTACACAGGGGAGCAGTATTATAGTAGTTATATTCTTGTACATAGGAGCAGTATTATAGTAGTTATATTCTTGTACATAGGGGAGCAGTATTATAGTAGTTATATTCTTGTACATAGGGGGCAGTATTATAGTAGTTATATTCTTGTACATAGGGGCCAGTATTATAGTAGTTATATTCTTGTACATAGGGGCAGTATTATAAAAGTTATATTCTTGTACATAGGAGGCAGTATTATAGTAGTTATATTCTTGTACATAGGAGGCAGTATTATAGTAGTTATATTCTTGTACATAGGAGGCAGTATTATAGTAGTTATATTCTTGTACATAGGGGGCAGTATTATAGTAGTTATTTACTTGTACATAGGGGGCAGTATTATAGTAGTTATTTACTTGGACATAGGGGGCAGTATTATAGTAGTTATTTACTTGTACATAGGGGGCAGTATTATAGCAGTTATTTACTTGTACATAGGAGCAGTATTATAGTAGATATATTCCTGTACATAGGGGGCAGTATTATAGTAGTTATATTCTTGTACATAGGAGGCAGTATTATAGTTGTTATATTTTTGTACATAGGAGGCAGTATTATGGTAGTTATATTCTTGTACATAGGGGGCAGTATTATGGTAGTTATATTCTTGTACATAGGGGGCAGTATTATAGTAGTTATATTCTTGTACATAAGGGGCAGTATTATAGTAGTTATATTCTTGTACATAGGTAGCAGTATTATAGTAGTTATATTCTTGTACATAGGTAGCAGTATTATAGTAGTTATATTCTTGTACACAGGAGGCAGTATTATAGTAGTTATATTCTTGTACATAGGGAGCAGTATTATAGTAGTTATATTCCTGTACATTGGGGGCAGTATTATAGTAGTTATATTCTTGTACATAGGTGCAGTATTATAGTAGTTATATTCTTGTACATAGAGGCAGTATTATAGTAGTTATATTCTTGTACATAGAGGCAGTATTATAGTAGTTATATTCTTGTACATAGGGGAGCAGTATTATAGTAGTTATATTCTTGTACATAGAGGACAGTATTATTGTAGTTATATGCTTGTACTTAGGGGGCAGTATTATAGTATTCATCGCATTGGTTTATCAAGTGTTGCATTGATTGGTTCCATGGAGCGCTGCTTAGCCAATGCAAAGGATATGATGGGTTCATCCAGTGCTGCATTGATTGGCTGAGCAGTGCTCGAGTACCAATCACAGCCATAGTGTTGTGGAGACAGGATTTATGAATTGGCCAATCAGTGCCGTGGCTCAGGGATGTGGACTGAGCCTGCTAGGTAAGTATAATACTACATCCCCCCCAAAATAAGACCTAGCCTCTTTTAGGGCAAAAATGTATATAAGACAGGGTCTTATTTTCAAGGAAACAGTACATTTCAGATGTTATTTCCCTCCATTCATCCTGCAAGCATCTGCAGAGTTGTATCAAAGATGGATGCAGTTCTCATTTCCTGACCGGCATTCCAGTTTATCCCATTGACGTTCAGTAGGGTTCAGGTTGGACTCTGTGCAACATCCATACCCTCAAATCAATCTAAAACAGCACTGGACATATGACAAAGCACGTTGTCTTGTTGGAAGTATGGCCGACCATTGCCAGAGTATTACCACATTGTCAGCAGCACATTATTGTCAGATTACACCTCCATGGTCATGGTTCTTGTCACTACAACCAACAGGCCAAGACCATGCCATGTAACACATCCGCAGACCAGAACTGAACCTCCACCGTACTTACCTGTTGGCACAACACACTCAGGTAAAAGGTGTTCCCCATCACCTTCCACACCTGGGTACATCCATCTGATTTGTAGATGGAGCAGCATGATTTGTTGCTCATTAAATGTTCTTCCATTCTCAACTGTCCGATGACAACGCTCTATGCACCTTTGTAGACAGACCGATGCCCTGCGCTTCATGATGAGTGGCTTGTGTGCATCGGCATAACCCATTTACCCAATAGCATGCAGTTCCGGAACTATGTCCGGCACCTCCAAGGATGACTCCTATCCATTTAAGCAATGATCGTTCCTGTGCTTTTACACAGGAGGATCATCACTCATTGGATGGAGGGGGTGCGAGTCGGGGCTGTTGCGGCCCTCCGCCTGCATTCACAGTAAACAGGCCGTCGTTCATAGGTGAATACTGCCTGTTCAAACTTAACGATGCAGGGTCAGACCAACGATGATTTTATGGTCTGCATGAAAGATCCGATCAGCCATTTATTTTCCATCTTTCACTGACTGCGTTCACACTGCACAATTATCGTGCAATCCGCTCACGCTAATGAGCAATCTGCAGGGTAACCGTCCTGTGTAAAGGGGGATTTATGTGGCATGGTTTGGGATGCAGGACATGCTGATAAGACAGGGTCCATTCTAGGGGTGTACGGTCACAAACACGTGCTTTCGTCCTGACCGGTCCCATACAGTCGGGTCCATTGGCTTTGAGTACATAAGGTCATCCAGCATAGACGTTTCCTGTCCCATCGGCGGTAAGGTTCCTCTAGTAGAGCCATGTCTGCACACGGCATATCGCTGCTATCATCCATCCATAGACACGGGGGGCTGCAATCATACTAACAGCAAGCAGGATCACAACTAACAAAGTTGAAGAACTTGCTGATCAGTATGTCAAGTTGTCTTGGAGGAGGAAGAACCTCTTTATAAGACAGGAGTGAAGATGATGGATGGCCGCAGAGTGTGAGATCTCACTAACCATTCCAGCAATGCCGGAGGCTTTGTGAACATCAGGCATTTCCTCCAACCCCACCCAAAGATGTAATGTACAAATCCACAGCCGGACTCGGGGTAGGGCTGACCACCATGTAGTCCCAGTCTCGGTCCCAGTCTCTTGCCTGTATTTCACCCTGGAATGCTCTGCGGAGTCAGAGACACGGAGAAGACAAGCCAACGAGAGAGGTCATGCCAACGCACAGGAAAGGACCGCATGCAATTAGGAAAAATATTCATTAGTATAGTGATTAAAGCCAATTAAGTATAATCTACAGCCGGAATGTAATGTCCTCTCATTGGATGGTCCGTATCGCACACGCATACAATATTGGGATACTAGAATGCCGCTCTTTAACTGGCATCAGCCGAGTTAAACCAAGCTGAAATCTTTCCCCAGGGAGTAATACGGCGGCATAACAACTAGCGAATGACCTAAATAGTACTGCCATAACAGTGATAGTCTAATGACCTACATATACAACACTGTGCGCAGAACACTGCTACTAATAATACTTTAATACTGCGCGGCGGGTACTACTACAGGTATAACACTATATGCCTTGTAACCGCAATGTATTACCACTTCTCCCATCTGCAGGCTCTGTCTTCCTCAAGTTGGTGAGTGTAGACTGCTGCTATGACGTCTCCATACACTACACACATAAAGAAGATACCCTGCTCTCCTATCTCTGTCTAGCACACCCTCAGAATTAACATAATGGACACTATACAGCAGCACTGAGCAGTGTAAGCGCAATTTCAGAAGCAGTGAGACAGTAAATCATTTACTAGAAGCTACAGCAGTATCTCCCTTCAGAAGCTCCCTCCTCCCCACAGACGTCTATGGGAAGCCTCAGATATCACCCTTTCTCCACTAGCACCTAGTGCGAAAGTCAACACTACTTTCTAATGCTAACACCACATCGAACGAAAAATCGCAAGTTCGTGCTTTGTGATGCGATAAAAAGGAGGCCCCATAAGGAACCATGGGAGATTTAAAAAAAGCAAAAACGCAGAAAGATGGCGCATAATGCTATTTTTTTTCATGCAACACTGCATGAGTGAAATCATCAAAAAAGGGGAAGTAAACCACTGAAAATCATTGGTTCCATAATTCTGCGTTTTCACTCACTCTCACATCGCATGATGTGAAACCGGCCTTAAAAGGGATACTCCAGTTATGGAACATGTTTCACCCATCCATAGAACTGCTGAAATGTTCTAGATCATGGGGGATCCAATGCTGGGACCCCCACCGATCCCAAGAATAGGAGCCCCATTTCTTTCCTTCTCCTCACTTCCATGTTGCTTCTCCCACCCACAGTTAATGGAACACAGAGTAGCACTTGTGTGCGGACCACTTTAATCATTTCAATGGGGCTAATGGAAGTAGCCGAGAGCTTTGCACTCGACCGTCTCCAATAGTCTCCTTGTAAAATGAATAGAGCAGCACTGTCTAAGTGGGACCTGCGCTCTAATCTCCTACTCACTTGTAAAGATGGCAGCATGGAGGACGTGGAAGAGTGAATCCTTGTTCTTGGGAACGGTGGGGGTCCCAGCAGTCGGACCCCCAATAACAGTTTTGATCCATCCAGTGGATGTGTGAAGGCTTGGGGAAAAAAAATAAAACGCCCCATAAGTGAACTATCCCTTTAAGCAAGTTGACCAAATGCCAGACTGGTTGCCTTCTCCGCTCATGAGCCATAGAGAGTTGTCACACGGCCGAGAAAATCCCATGAGGTTGTGCGTTGCAAGGGGGGGAAATCGCGTCATGTCCCACCTTTTGGCGTTCCCTGTGTATTTAACGGGGCCAGAAAACACCCTGCACGGTGTGCGAGCTGCACATGGGGAACACCTGCGGATCCTCCAGCACGGCTAAAAGCGATAGGAGGTGTTTTGGACACATCGGCGGGTACCTTGCCCGTTTAACGTCCCAATATTGTGCTCGCCCGAGTGAAATTAGCTTAGACTTTCAGTTGCACTAGCCAATTGCTCTCTTGGACTGACAAGGTTGCACTTTTTCCCCTTCCTGTCTGATTTGCTGCTGTCCCCCAAGCTCGCCCCCCAGTAAATGAGGTGATGCACCCCTGCAGATGACGTCACTCAACAGAAACTAGCATCATGGAAAAATAAGTTGTGCCACTTTTTCATAGCACAGTAGGTGCACGCGTTTAGGTAAAAAAGCTAACTTTTTGGACAGGAATCGGAGGCATTTTTGACATTGACAGTCTTAAGTGTGTAAGTAAACTCAGACGGGCTCCTCCTTTGCTAAGGGAAGACGTCATATAGGGAGCAAGACATTGAAATGTGCTGACAACGGCTCAATGAGAAGCAGACGTCAGGACTATGTGAGGGGAAGTCACTGGAGACTGGGATGTATGGAGGGTCGCTGGCGGTCCACCTCCCTGCCACGGTGCGGGTCAGGACACTCGTGTATCACATATATTCCAAACTTTGGGGCATGAAGCTTGGTACGTGGGTCAATGACTTAAGACCGTTAATGCAGTCAGCCAGGGGTTAATATCCCCCCCCCCCCCATTCCTCTAAATTTCCCCAAATCAAATGCCTGGAAAGGCGGGTGTAATTGGAACACGACCTTATACCCAAAATAACTAATCTGTCTGCTTGAAGCGCACACAAAAAAGTTCAGATTCCTCCAGCATCGCGGATCCGTCTGTGTCCTTATAAGGCCATTCTGTGCGAGAGGACTTACCCGGCAGACGCTGCTCTCTCCTCAATCACAGCCGCACTCGCCCTTCACCCAACTCATCCAGGGGCGCGCTCCATCCAGTTGGACCCGGTTCTGATGGCCCCAGGCCGGCCACTTTGATTTGACGTTCCATCCATGCTGAAGCCATGTTAACCCTTCCCACCCCACAGACTAGTTGCCGACATTACAAATTCAGTAAATCATGTGTTCTTCGTATGCCATGCTAGATCACTTTCCAATATAATATCTATACAGCTTTCAAGATCTCTGCTTGCTGTCAAAAACTAAAAATTCTTGCTGCTTACTTCAAGAGGATAAAAATTTTTCCCTGCCAAATGATGGACACAAAGGCTCATTTTAGGACGATTACTTCAAGTTCAAAAAGTATTACTTTAAGGAGCCTCGCAGCTGTGCCCATCACATGGCCCGAGAAGACCCGCTCAATACATATTGATGCCGCTTCAGCACAGAATCCCCCCTCTTTTCTATACCGTTGTATACATAGGAAATCCGCTATGTAGTGCATTACATGTGGGCCCAGGCAGAAGTGCCTCCTCCATTGCCCTATAAAGCAGCTCTCTGGGCCACTTGTGTGTAGGGGACCCCTTAATGAGAGATCACTGACCACTTGACTATGACACACCCAATGTTCACCCAGTTAGAGACTGAGAGGGGCGCATCATTGGAAATAGAGAAGCAGGATGGTCCTTTCCATGAATTGTGCCCCCACCCGGGCCGTTCTGACCAGACTGTTAGGAGGTGTTGGGACCATTGGATGCATGGGGGCACCAACAAATAGCAAACAGGCTCCAGATGCCTGGACAGACCACCAGTCCAAGCTAGAGGAAGTACAACAGGGTACTAGAACCTCCATGCCCACCCGTATCACATCTTGTATCCAAGCTAGAGGCAGTACAACAGGATACTAGAGCCTCCATGCCTGCCGGTATCACATCTTGTATCCAAGCTAGAGGCAGTACTACAGGGTACTAGAGCCTCCATGCCCGCTCGTATCACATCTTGTATCCAAGCTAGAGGTGGTACAACAGGGTACTAGAGCCTCCATGCCTGCCGGTATCACATCTTGTATCCAAGCTAGAGGTGGTACAACAGGCTACTAGAGCCTCCATGCCTGCCGGTATCACATCTTGTATCCAAGCTAGAGGTGGTACAACAGGGTACTAGAGCCTCCATGCCTGCTGGTATCACATCTTGTATCCAAGCTAGAGGCGGTACAACAGGGTACTAGAGCTTCCTGTGAACTGTAGTTTCACCAATATACGTACCCTACATAAAATGAACAAAAAGCAAACTGTTTAACGTCCGATCCTTGCCTGCGGTTACACTGAACAATAAGTGTTTATTTTCACTCATTTAAACTATTTTGTGATCGATATTCATCATGTCAAAGGGCCTTTACTGTACAGTAACGAGCCGTGCGGCAGAGCCTTCACCATCCAGCCCTGATAACTGTACAGTAACGAGCCGTGCGGTAGAGCCTTCACCATCCAGCCCTGATAACTGTACAGTAACGAGCCGTGCGGCAGAGCCTTCACCATCCAGCCCTGATAACTGTACAGTAACGAGCCGTGCAGCAGAGCCTTCACCATCCAGCCCTGATAACTGTACAGTAACGAGCCGTGCGGCAGAGCCTTTACCATACAGCCCTGATAACTGTACAGTAACGAGCCGTGCACAGAGCCTTCACCATACAGCCCTGATAACTGTACAGTAAACGAGCCGTGCAGCAGAGCCTTCACCATACAGCCCTGATAACTGTACAGTAACGAGCCGTGCAGCAGAGCCTTCACCATCCAGCCCTGATAACTGTACAGTAACGAGCCGTGCAGCAGAGCCTTCACCATACAGCCCTGATAACTGTACAGAAACGAGCCGTGCGGCAGAGCCTTCACCATCCAGCCCTGATAACTGTACAGTAACGAGCCGTGCAGCAGAGCCTTCACCATACAGCCCTGATAACTGTACAGTAACGAGCCGTGCAGCAGAGCCTTCACCATCCAGCCCTGATAACTGTACAGTAATGAGCCGTGCAGCAGAGCCTTCACCATACAGCCCTGATAACTGTCCAGTAACGAGCTGTGCAGCAGAGCCTTCACCATACAGCCCTGATAACTGTCCAGTAACGAGCCGTGCAGCAGAGCCTTCACCATACAGCCCTGATAACTGTACAGTAACGAGCCGTGCAGCAGAGCCTTCACCATCCAGTCCTGATAACCGTACAGTAACGAGCCGTGCAGCAAAGACTTCACCATACAGCCCTGATAACTGTACAGTAATGAGCCGTGCAGCAGAGCCTTCACCATACCACCCTGATAACTGTACAGTAACGAGCCGTGCAGCAGAGCCTTTACCATCCAGCCCTGATAACTGTCCAGTAACGAGCCGTGCGGTAGAGCCTTCACCATACAGCCCTGATAACTGTACAGTAACGAGCCGTGCGGCAGAGCCTTCACCATCCAGCCCTGATAACTGTACAGTAACGAGCCGTGCGGCAGAGCCTTCACCATACCACCCTGATAACTGTACAGTAACGAGCCGTGCAGCAGAGCCTTTACCATCCAGCCCTGATAACTGTACAGTAACGAGCCGTGCAGTAGAGCCTTCACCATCCAGCCCTGATAACTGTACAGTAACGAGCCGTGCAGCAGAGCCTTCACCATACAGCCCTGATAACCGTACAGTAACGAGCCGTGCAGCAGAGACTTCACCATCCAGCCCTGATAACTGTACAGTAAGGAGCCGTGCAGCAGAGCCTTCACCATACAGCCCTGATAACTGTACAGTAACGAGCCGTGCAGCAGAGCCTTCACAATCCAGCCCTGATAACTGTACAGTAACGAGCCGTGCAGCAGAGCCTTCACCATACAGCCCTGATAACCGTACAGTAACGAGCCGTGCAGCAGAGCCTTCACCATCCAGCCCTGATAACTGTACAGTAACGAGCCGTGCAGCACAACCTTCACCATACAGCCCTGATAACTGTCCAGTAACGAGCCGTGCAGCAGAGCCTTCACCATACCACCCTGATAACTGTCCAGTAACGAGCCGTGCGGTAGAGCCTTCACCATCCAGCCCTGATAACTGTACAGTAACGAGCCGTGCAGCAGAGCCTTCACCATACCACCCTGATAACTGTACAGTAACGAGCCGTGCAGTAGAGCCTTCACCATCCAGCCCTGATAACTGTACAGTAATGAGCCGTGCAGCACAGCCTTCACCATCCAGCCCTGATAACTGTACAGTAACGAGCCGTGCAGCAGAGCCTTCACCATACCACCCTGATAACTGTCCAGTAACGAGCCGTGCAGTAGAGCCTTCACCATACCACCCTGATAACCGTACAGTAACGAGCCGTGCAGCAGAGCCTTCACCATCCAGCCCTGATAACTGTACAGTAACGAGCCGTGCAGCAGAGCCTTCACCATACAGCCCTGATAACTGTACGGTAACGAGCCATGCAGCAGAGCCTTCACCATACCACCCTGATAACTGTACAGTAACGAGCCGTGCAGCAGAGCCTTTACCATACAGCCCTGATAACTGTACAGAAACGAGCCGTGCAGTAGAGCCTTCATCATCCAGCCCTGATAACTGTACAGAAACGAGCCGTGCAGTAGAGCCTTCATCATCCAGCCCTGATAACTGTACAGTAACGAGCCGTGCGGCAGAGCCTTCACCATCCAGCCCTGATAACTGTACAGTAACGAGCCGTGCGGCAGAGCCTTCACCATCCAGCCCTGATAACTGTACAGTAACGAGCCGTGCGGCAGAGCCTTCACCATCCAGCCCTGATAACTGTACAGTAACGAGCCGTGCAGTAGAGCCTTCACCATCCAGCCCTGATATCTGTACAGTAACGAGCCGTGCAGCAGAGCCTTCACCATCCAGCCCTGATAACTGTACAGTAACGAGCCGTGCAGCAGAGCCTTCACCATCCAGCCCTGATAACTGTACAGTAACGAGCCGTGCAGCAGAGCCTTCACCATCCAGCCCTGATAACTGTACAGTAACGAGCCGTGCAGCAGAGCCTTCACCATCCAGCCCTGATAACTGTACAGTAACGAGCCGTGCAGCAGAGCCTTCACCATACAGCCCTGATAACCGTACAGTAACGAGCCGTGCAGCAGAGCCTTCACCATACAGCCCTGATAACCGTACAGTAACGAGCCGTGCAGCAGAGCCTTCACCATCCAGCCCTGATAACTGGGTGTCCAAGCTGCAGCCCTGAGAGCTGGACTGACAAGTCACTGGAAAGGGATCAAATGCATACAGAAATCACTGATAAGCAGTACTAATACAGAGCTGAAAGGGCAGGTGCCAACAGCAGTGCCCAGCCGAAGGCAGGGTGTCGGTGCTGTCAGGTACACAAGGATAGTATGGGACAGCCCGCCTGGTCTAATGGTTTGCATGGTGCACTACATTGTACAACTGCCACCCTACTGCAGTGTGACAGACTGTGCTTCTGTGTGTCCATCATCTCCCCCTTATGATATAACCTGTGCAGCCCGTTATCAGGCGGGGGCGCTACGGTGGTAAGGAGCGCCAGTATACAGCACATGAATGGAGCAGTGTGCGCTGGCCAGATCAGTGACGTACAGGTATGTGCTGCCGCTCGGAGATAGGACGAACCTGCGCCAGCAGATGTCAACACCAACATGCAAAACAAGCCTACTGTGTATGTGTGTACGCTGAGAAATATGCGCAGGGCGTGCGGGCGGGAACAATGCATTCATCCCCCTGACCTTCACTAGCAGAGGTTCCCACATCACACAGCCCTGATCTGCAGCACAATGCTACATTCATAACACTGTAATCTGCAGACAACCACCTCCCGAAATCCTAGAACTACCCAACCGTGTATCGCCCTCGCTGCCCTGCTGACGGCCAGGGGCTCATTCTTCACTGCAATGCCAACTTAGAGGGATTCTCTAAATAAGTTCAACAACTCGAATATACTTCACTTTAAAGTCTGTAACCTTTTCCACATCTCTGCTTGCAGTCAGCAAATGCACAGAACTGTATTCAGCCTAGGATACAATGCTGCCAACCCCACTGATCTGCACTTATATTCAGACCTGCATGTCCTATTTGCGCCGTAGAATTCACAATCATAGTTTCAAAGACCTGTATAAAAAGTAGGACATTGATTTGCAAGAATGCTGCCATCCAATAGGTGGCGCTGCATATATACTGTTCCATCTTCCTTATTTGCATATTTCCCAGAGGAGCATGCATGGCCTTATAAGTCTCCTCACTCTCCTTCTTGGTTCTCTCCCTAAGGAGAGATGTTACCTCTCCCGGTATTAAGGACTGAAATGGCCCAGTGAGACTGTGTAAGTGATACATACATCTACACAGGAAGGAAGGAGAAATCTATTCGACCTTCTTGCGTGTTTTTTGCACGCGTAAATAAGCAGCGGTAAGGCACTCCCAAAAGATTATTAAAATACGCACTGAATATGTCGCGTTCCGGTCCGTGAAAATTCTGTGTATTCACAGACCTGAAGGGATTGCACCAGAATTACGAGTTAGCCCTTCTCCACAGGGGGGATACCTTGCCGATTAGTAAGGGTCTCATCACTGGGATCCCCAGCGAATCTGGAAACGCGGGCCCCGTATCCCCTGCATTTCCCGCCCACAGGGACGTCACTGCAAATGGAGCTCCATTCATTTCAGTGGGACGGACTGAAGTAAGCGGGCGCTTGCCACTCGGCTACTTTCACAATCCCACTGAAAGTGAATGGAGCAGCAGCACACTTGCGCGACCAGCACTGCATTCAGTCTCCTACGGAAGACAGGGGGTTGCAGTTAGGGGACATGGGACTCACATTCTCAGGATCGGCGGCAGCCTTATAGATTGGTTGCACCAAAATTACAAGTTACCCCCTCTTTTAAAGGATTGTCATGGAAATGTAAACAAAAAAACAAACACACACATGGCTGCTGTCCACACAGTCTCTGAGAAACTGGCCCCAAAATCTTATTTTAACAAGTTGATGGAAACCTGAAGGAGGAGGCGGCGACACTTTCCACCACACTGTTCAGTCTGACAGAGTGGTGTTAGGCTCCACCCCCGGCTACAGCTCCACCTGCTGCTTCTTTCCCCTAAACTATCATCAACCCTATCCTAGTTAAATTCTAGGTTAAGTTCCTCCAAAGATGCGCCATCATAAACGTTTGTTTCTCCTTTCTTAAAACGGGGTGGTCCCATGTCCCATCACCTATCCTGATTTTTGGAAGTCTTGCGATCACTAGACCTGGATCCCAAGCACCTTGTGCCTCACAGGAGTGGTGGTAACGCGTGCACCACGTCGTTCACTCAATGTCTATGGTGTGCTTGGCTGCTTCCCTCAGGGATAAGGAATGAAGTGGCCGGGCGCACATATGACCACCGCTTCCATTCACACTCCTCCTCACTGCAGTCGTGCAGGGAGTGGAGATACAGGGGCTCTGACCCAGTTCTAGTGACTAGCGGGGGTCCCAGCTGTCACACTTCTCCTGTGGACACCTAGGTCTTTGTCAGACAACCTCTAACATACCCGAACCACAAACCCTTGTCCAGCCCTCATCTAGTTTGTTACAATGTATCAGTTGGCACTGACTGTTGCATAGTAGTCGTGGGCTGATCTGGTAATGATGTAATCTGCAAACACATAAACCGCGACCACAGGAACGCCAGAAGATGTTGTTCGCGACATACCGGTTTTTACTAGGCCCGTAAGCCAGACCTCTGATAAACAGGAACAGATTGTAAACGTCTGCACGCGCTTCGCTTACTTTACAAGGCTTCATCTGTCATTGAAGGGATTGTCACCAGGTTGACACCGCCTGAACCCCGGTCAGAAACGCTCATCACCCCGTGTACCTTTTAGTTGGAAACGCTGCGGCGTTTCAGAATAAACACACTTTGAAGTTTGGTCCAGAGTAGAGCTCCGAGTCACGTAGGCGGGCTGCGCTAGCCTCTCCCGGCCAGCAGCCTATATCATCAGGGGAGAGCCGTCAAGTCTTCATGCTGCCGGTAGGGAGAAGCCAAGATGACTTAGGGCTCAAGTAAAACCTCAAGGTGTCTTCATTCTGAAAAGACCCCAGTGTTTTAGGATAACACATACACGGGGTGATTAGCCTATCCGCCCCGACTCAGGCATGAGCCTGTGATGGAGACCCTTGAAGATTACAACAACTGTTCTCCAGCCTCTTCAGGAGAACTTGGGGCAAATACAACTATGGGACAGTCAGCGATTAAAGGATATACTTTGTGCTTCAGTTCCTTACTATTCAAGATCTCTGCTTGCTATAAGTGAATGGGAAAGTCCATTTATTACCAAAACCTGACCTCACCTAGTCCCGCTGAAACCGCTGTGGTTTGTCACAAGTTATCGGTGTAGGTAAGAGTTTGGCTTACTGCAACAAGCTCTCGACTACCTGAGCAGGACTAAGCCAAGATGGGCTTAGGCTTCAGTCGGTCTTAAACAGAATGCCAGCTGGAACAGATCCATCAGGATAGAAAAGCAGTGCCTGACGGACCCCATTGACTAAAATCACTAAAACGTATGTGGTCATTTAGGACAAACACTGTCAGTGAAGGGGTTAACATAAGAGCCTAGCGGCGACAGATGTCACTATGTCTATATAGGCGATTAGGGCAAAGGTTTTTTCCTCCTTCGGTATGCAGCTATCCCCCGGTGTTACCTTGGTTAGTTACTCCTATCGGAAGCGCTCGGCCTCTTTTCCCTCAGATGGTCATGTGATCTCCGTTCTGACCTGATTGGGATTATGGATTCATTTTCTAGTCAGTTTCACAGTCTGTGTGATGCAGTTACATGGATCTACCACAGAAACTGCCTATAGGGGGACACAGACACTCCTGTCACACTTACTGATGATGATCACACAGCTCCTGTCACACAGGTACCAAAGAGGAGATCACCGCTCATCCTCCTGACTGAATATTTAAGGTCTTCAGCTTATTCATTTAACTAAAGAAGTGAATGTTAAAATGTAACTTCTCCACCTAGCAGGTAGAAATGGTACAGCCTTCTAAGCTAATGCTCTACTGATACATCATGGGTCTGATGTGACGAAACGTGCTGCAACCTTTTGCCGTGTGAATGACCCCTCAGGGCCTGTTCACTCGTGGCCAACCTGCTGTGGGTTGATGCACCCTTACAGAACGTCTGTTATTTGGGGGGGGGCTAGGTGGACACAATGTCCCCTTTCCCGTCAATCACTTCGGATGCTGCTGTCGGACGCCTCGTAGGGCCGCAGCTGGGAATCCCAATGTATTATTGGGCCACAATGAAACAAAGCATCAGACGGAGAATCCATTATTGGGCGTGGGACGGGAGGGCGGCACTCTCTCTAGATAGTCACTATGTCGCACAAAGCTGGCGCTGGACTTATGATCACAGGATGTTCAAAGAATTCATTTCCACGGCCTATTAATTAAACAAAGCGACCTAAAAATAAGACGAGCAGCCGAGGAGGAAGACGCAGCAGCGATGAGACGAACGGGACATATAGCCATGGTCTCCACTTACCCTGTAGACGGGCACGGGCCTTGTGGTGGGTTCTGACCAGCACTGACAGGGTGGTACTTCTGCCATCTTTAGTCAGTCCACGAAGGTGACCAAACAGTCCCAGAGGTTGGAGCCGACGCTTTATAGATCACAGAGGATGACGACGCAGCGCCTCCAGCTGCTTAATTACTTCAGGTTGTGCTGGGACTTGTAGTCTGTACGGTCCCATCTTGCACCCTTTTGAATACTTCAAGTCAGCCCACAACCTGACATTACTGATAACAGAGGAAAATAGAGTGCAGCCACCTGCAGAGCACATGGAGATCAGGCTGAACACTGTCCCTTTAAAGAACAAGCTCCATGGGAAATGAGTTGGGCAATCGCTGGGCACTGTGAGTGACAATTGCTGGCGCCCCCCGCTGGGACCAGGTGTGCGCATCCACTCCGCATTGTGCAATTCTGCTTCTGTTTCCTAAGTGAAGCCATGTGCCGGCGGTGCGGGGGGGGGGGGGGGGGGGGGGGGGCTCAGTATGCCACAGCTGCAAATATGCCAAGAAACTCACTAATCACACGCAAATGTGCTGCCCACTGCCCAATGGTGTGTGCAGACTGGGGGCTGTGGAGGGAGTTTCTAATCACCAAACAGCTCGCGTTGATTTCGATGAGAGCCGTGCCTGCAGTTACAAACGCCGGCCACTATATGGAGGTCGGTGCAGAGACTTCCGCTGTTCCCACTCTGGCTTCTGTGTATTTGCGGTGCTGACAGCGTGCCCCCATTCAGCTGACCGGTTGGGGGTCACAAGCGACGGACCCCAGCCAATCGAGTATTGATGACCTATTCTAAGGATATGTCATCAGTAGTACATCCTTGGAAGACCCCTTTAACAAAGCTAACACTCGTTCACTTCTATATCCTGGGGGACAGCTAATCAATAAGTCACCGGAGGTGCATAAAAAGCAAATCCCTGGACTGCGGAAAACCGTTATACACAGTCAAAAAAAAGAAGTCCACCCCTACAAGCAGCTGTGATTTTGCTCCAAAACCCGTCCTGCGGTTCCATCTCAGGCAGATATACAAATGATGAGAGTTGTGGTGATTAGATGAACGGTCTTGTCACCTGACACCCTAATAGTGGTTCCCTCTTTGGCCTATAAAAGGCTCTTGGAGGCTCCTTGTGTGTAGTGACCTCTTCTTCCGCTTGTGTAGAGCTTGTTGACCACTAGACGCCTCTACGACGCAGAGAAGAGATTTCACCCCGTTACCAGAGTCTGAGAGGGGTGCATTATTGGGATGTGAGAAGCTGGATGGTCGTATCGACGAATTGTCCCCCTCCGGGCCGTTCTGGCCAGACTGTTAGCGGATGTTGGGACCAGTGGATGTGTGAGGGCACACAAGGTGACCGGGCTCAGGACGCCCCCTACAGATCACCAGTAGAGAGGAGCGACTGACCAGACTGTTAGGAGGTCTTGGGACCAGTGGATGTGTGAGGGCACACAAGGTGATCAGGCTCAGGACGCCCCCTACAGACCACCAGTAGAGAGGAGCGTCTGACCAGACTGTTAGGAGGTGTTGGGACCAGTAGGTGTGTGAGGACACACAGGGCGACCAGGCTCAGGACCCCCAACAGACCACCAGTAGAGAGGAGCGTCTGACCAGACTGTTAGGGGGTGTTGGGACCAGTGGATACATGAGGGCACGCAAGGTGACCAGGCTCAGGACCCCCAACAGACCACCAATAGAGAGGAGCATCTGACCAGACTATTAGGTGTTGGGACCAGTGGATGATTGAGGGCACACAAGGTGATTGGGCTCAGGACCCCCAACAGACCACCAGTAGAGAGCAGCGTCTGACCAGACTGTTCAGGGGTGTTGGGACCAGTGGATACATGAGGGCATGCAAGGTGACCGGGCTCAGGACCCCCAACAGAGAGGAGCATCTGACCAGACTGTTAGGAGGTGTTGGGACCAGTGGATGTGTGAGGGCACACAAGGTGATTGGGCTCAGGACCCCCAACAGACCACCAGTAGAGAGCAGCGTCTGACCAGACTGTTCAGGGGTGTTGGGACCAGTGGATACATGAGGGCACGCAAGGTGACCGGGCTCAGGACCCCCAACAGACCACCAATAGAGAGGAGCATCTGACCAGACTGTTAGGAGGTGTTGGGACCAGTGGATGTGTGAGGGCACGCAAGGTGACCGGGCTCAGGACCCCCAACAGAACACCAGTAGAGAGGAGCATCTGACCAGACTGTTAGGAGGTGTTGGGACCAGTGGATGTGTGAGGGCACACAAGGTGATTGGGCTCAGGACCCCAACAGACCACCAGTAGAGAGCAGCGTCTGACCAGACTGTTAGCGGGTGTTGGGACCAGTGGATGTGTGACGGCACCGCGGGGGCGACCAGGCTCCATGCCCAGCTGTATCACATCTTGTATCCAAGCTGGAGGCAGCACAGCAGGGTACTAAAGCCTCCATGCCCGCCCATATCACATCTTGTATCCAAGCTATAGGCGGTACAACAGGGTACTAGAGCCTCTTTAAGAGGGGTCAGTTCTTCACAAATGCTCCTTTTGCTCCAATATGGTAACTATTTACTTATAACACTGTTACAATCACACAGTTTCATTCCACCTCATGGAATGAAGTTGTGGGGGTGGGGGGGCTGTTTTGACAATGAGTGGCCAGCTCATACATGGGTGACTACTGGCAGCCACTGCGGCCATATGATCCTGTGCCTGGCTATCCACAGTCCCAAATAGCAAATATTTGCAGTGTTGATTCCAGCCCTACTGCCTTCTCTCCAAGGTCTCTGCTGAGTGTCACAGTAGCTCAGGCATTGGGTTGTGAGAGGGCCGTCTGCTGTAGGCGCTCATGCTCCGTGTGCCTCTCTCTTCGCTCCGGCTCTACTACTGGCCTATCCTCCGGTTGACACATCCTCTGCCCCCAAGGTGGTGTCACCCGGAGCCGTGCTCTAGATGTCACTGAGCTCAAGGACGTCCACTCCTCGACTCGTTCCAAATGGGAAATAAAAACTAGCGGATCAATTAGGCACCGTGCCAGCAGGGGGATATATCCGAATGTAGGAATGCTTGAGAATAAAGCCTGGGGCTCAGGCTTCCCACAGACAGCAGGGGATCGCAGGGCGGGACAGCGATGGCCATTACCAAAGTAATAATAGGACCAGAGCAGGGACACCAAGTCACAGCTGAGATTCATATGAACAAAACAGGAATATATGTCCGTCCATGTACCTACTACATGCAGCCGTGTTTGCAATTTTTAGTCCATTTATTTTTCGAGAGCCCAAGCCACATAGGCCCCCATAGCGGACAGACTAAGGCTATAGTCAAGGCTCTGGGTTCCATAGCAACCCCGCCATCACATATCGGTGGGCCGATGGGTGACAGAGGGAGCCTCCTTCTTGTGTCAGTCCTTGACATGCCACGGTGACACTGACTGCGGCATGTAAAAGATTTAACAGCTGGGAAAGGCGGTTTCTCCGATCCCCGCTGGCCAGGCTTCTGATGCAGCACCGTAAAAAGGCGCATGCATCATAATAACGTCCACTTTTGCTATTGTTCGGCAAACGGGAAAAGCACTAATGTGAACGAGTACTTCGCCAGAGGTCAGCATTTCACTACAGCAAATGTAGGACTAATTAGTATACACAAGTTATTTATGAAGGAGTTGGGAGTCCATGTAGAAAAGCTGAGGAGTCAGAAGTTTCTGCTGTCACCACAACCCAACTTTATAGCAACGGTTTAAGGAGCAAGTCAAACAGTCGCTGCGGAGTAAATGGGATACACTTTTAATTAAAGGGCTACACTAGCAATAATGCTACAAGTTCGTTAGTATCAGCAACGGCACCTCGGCTGCTACAAATTGGTAAACCTTCCCTTGAAGGAATCGGCACCGTAGGCGAGGGAAGATCATTCTTCATTGCAATCAACAGAACGAGGACAACTGCCTACAAAGCAATTCCCTGATGTAATGCTCCCATTAGCTGGGCTTATTTGATGAGTGCGAGTGGCCTGGAAAAGGCATGAGCATCGCCCAGCAGTGAAAGCCGATAAGTTTGAGGGCAGATGAAAGGGTTTTTCTATTCCTAAGCAGCGACTAAGCGGGTGAGAGTCTACGGCCAGTAATCCGTGTTTAGCACTTGGACGGGGACGTCATGACCCGGAGCGCGGACCCTGCCCATAACAGGAGAGAGCTGTCACATATTACATGGGATTTGTAGACGTTTGCCCAAGAATGGCCGGGAAGCGGTTCAGAGGCGTTTTTGAGGACTTTGCGGGGAGTGATTTTCCACTGTAATTACATCCAGCAGCTACCAGAGGAGTCTGGCACTCCCAGACGGGTGAGGAACAGCTGCTTCTGCTACCAGGACCAGATGGAGGTGAAGGAATGACATCAGGCTTTAACTCCCTCGCTGCGCTGCCGCCGCCGTATATCCAGGACTTCCCTTCGTAAGCCACTAAAGCGCTACAAACCCTAAAGAGTTCGACTCGTTTTCTTCAGAATACTGATCAGTATGGTAGCAAAAAACATGGCTGTCACTACACCACCCGTAGGGGGCGCCACCCAGCTATACAAGAGCCCCAAATGCACACTGACTGGTGGCTTCTATTAGCGTCCCCCATCTTGGGGTGCGCTGGATCTCCCCATCTAATGCGGATTCACACTGAAACTGATCCACGGAAGACTTGGCACGTGGTTTTATGCTGCACTCCGGGGGCACAGGGGGTAGTTCCATACTGAGCCAGGGCACATATCACCAACCACAGTGCCAGTGTGCCCGTCTGTCGCAGCATTGCCTGGTAACTATAATGGCAGCTACTAGCCAAGAAGTAAATAAAGGGTTTTAATAACTTGATGGAAAAGGACGAGGAGTCCAGGAAGTTCCTGGCACATCTTAGAGTTTATGCGGAATGAGGCTTAAAAGGGAAATTCTGCCTAAAATCATCCGACGTCTCAGCGACACCGAACCCTTCCAGAGGCTCACAGGAACCAAAATCCCCAACACCGTCCTAAAGGGGTGTAACTAAGTAGCCTACTACCATCAGGGTGACGGATACTTCTGCGCCCTGCCAAGTCTCTGTAACTGGTCGACCACTAGGGGCAGCTTATTCCTGCATGCTGTTGTATAATTGGGGTGCAGTCCATAAACAATATCCAATAAGCTCCTGAGCTCCGCCTAGTGGTGGCCGCAGGCAGACAAAATCTTATCACTTAAGGGGCTGCTCCGGTGAAGACAAATTTCTCCCTGCCTGCACCCTTCACCCAATTGCCTGCCGTGTGGTCTCCTATACTACTCCAGACACTTCCATGCGGTATAGCCTCCTGTCTGATGCTTATCAGGCACCCTCTTGATGTTGCTATTCTGTGCTAGCAATCAGCACATTATTGCATGACCAGCTAGAGGCTGTACCATCTCTGCCTTGCCATACCCCTCTCCTCAAACGCCACTTCTAGTGTCTGACGGACCGCTGCCGGGATCAATCCTAGTAGCTGCGTCTTCAACCAAGCCATGGTGAAGACCTAGAAGTGAATATGGCGGCATCCTGGAAGCGCCTGCCGATTCTTCTACTCATATAGGCTGTGTGTTCATTTAACCATTCGGGGACGGATCCCCTCCCCCATGCTTCCTGCAGACATAACACACAGTCCATGGGAAGCAGCTGAAAACACAGAGCCTGCTATTAACCCAGTGAGTGATGATCCCACGATACACGGGCTTGTGGTTAATGGGAGAAGGGGCTGGAGGACACCAGGACGTCACATTCTTGGGCGCTCCTCCGTCTGATTCTAATTACAGGCTGTATATATCATTCTGCCCAAAACATAAGCTGAACCCCTCCGCCTGTGCCCTTAAATGGCTCCAAACCAAGACATGCAGGATGGTGGCAAAGTCCTCTGGCAGCACCGCTTATCTGCGGGAAAACTCCCTGGATAAACATATATAAACCGCATAAAAGTGCAACATTCACAACAGCTGTCACCTCTGTACGGAGAAACCAAGGGGAGGAAGTGAGGAGAAACCCAAGAGGGCAGATCATGGGAGGTCAGGAGCAGCAAGACCCACAACTGACCCATCTGCAACATGGCTATAGGGGTATAGGACACTTCTCCATTCTGTCAGTCAACATTGTCCTCACATAGGCGGTATTACAGGAGTTAAACTCTTGTACATAGGGGGCAGTATTATAGTAGTTATATTCTTGTACATAGGGGGCTGTATTATAGTAGTTACATTCTTGTACATAGGGGGCAGTATTATAGTAGTTACATTCTTGTACATAGGGGGCAGTATTATAGTAGTTACATTCTTGTACATAGGGGGCAGTATTATAGTAGTTACATTCTTGTACATAGGGGGCAGTATTATAGTAGTTACATTCTTGTACATAGGGGGCAGTATTATAGTAGTTACATTCTTGTACATAGGGGGCAGTATTATAGTAGTTACATTCTTGTACATAGGGGGCAGTATTATAGTAGTTATATTCTTGTACATAGGGGGCAGTATTATAGTAGTTATATTCTTGTACATAGGGGGGCAGTATTATAGTGGTTACATTCTTGTACATAGGGAGCAGTATTATAGTAGTTATATTCTTGTACATAGGAGGCAGTATTATAGTAGTTATATTCTTGTACATAGGAGGCAGTATTATAGTAGTTATATTCTTGTACATAGGAGGCAGTATTATAGTAGTTATATTCTTGTACATAGGAGGCAGTATTATAGTAGTTATATTCTTGTACATAGGAGGCAGTATTATAGTAGTTATATTCTTGTACATAGGAGGCAGTATTATAGTAGTTATATTCTTGTACATAGGAGGCAGTATTATAGTAGTTATATTCTTGTACATAGAGGGCAGTATTATAGTAGTTATATTCTTGTACATAGGGGGCAGTATTATAGTAGTTATATTCTTGTACATAGAGGGCAGTATTATAGTAGTTATATTCTTGTACATAGTGGGCAGTATTATAGTAGTTATATTCTTGTACATAGGAGGCAGTATTATAGTAGTTATATTCTTGTACATAGGGGGCAGTATTATAGTAGTTATATTCTTGTACATAGGAGGCAGTATTATAGTAGTTATATTCTTGTACATAGGAGGCAGTATTATAGTAGTTGTATTCTTGTACATAGGAGGCAGTATTATAGTAGTTATATTCTTGTACATAGGAGGCAGTATTATAGTAGTTATATTCTTGTACATAGGGGGCAGCATTATAGTAGTTATATTCTTGTACATAGGGAGCAGTATTATAGTAGTTATATTCTTGTACATAGGAGGCAGTATTATAGTAGTTGTATTCTTGTACATAGGAGGCAGTATTATAGTAGTTATATTCTTGTACATAGCGAGCAGTATTATAGTAGTTATATTCTTGTACATAGGGGGCAATATTATAGAAGTTATATTCTTGTACATAGGAGGCAGTATTATAGTAGTTATATTCTTGTACATAGGGGGCAGTATTATAGTAGTTATATTCTTGTACATAGGAGGCAGTATTATAGTAGTTATATTCTTGTACATAGGAGGCAGTATTATAGTAGTTATTGTTTTGTACATTATAGGCAGCATTACTTTAGATATAGTCTTCTCTACAGGGGCAGACTATAAATGTAACAAGTTCAGCATACGGTAGTAATAGGATTACAGTGCCCGGGATACAGGTTAGATCAGCGGTTATAGCCGGCCATGTAATCCGACAGATGAGGTAACATTACACGCGGACTGTGAATGTGTCTGGCCCATCTAAACAACACTCTGAACCAAGATTAATAGAGGACCGCCCTGGGGCCAGAACAAAGGTCCTGTTAAGGGCATTTCTGTCAGGTTATTTGGACAGGCGTCTTATTCCAGAGGCACATGGCGCTTCTAGATCAGCAACAAATTATTAAGTTGTCAAAACGACAGCACTAAAAAGGGATGAACGCTCCTAATTGCCGGTTTGTTTGTTTTCCTCATCAAAGCAACCGTAAGTTCAGCATCTCCCTTATTGATCTAGAAGGATCTTCCTTCTCATTTACATGCCATGCAAGCAGGAAGAAGCCAACAGCGATCGATGCGCCCGGCTTTTTATTTCTTTTATACCACGACTTGTGCGGCCCAAGACGGAAAAAGTATTGTTTGCAGCAAACATTTAAATGAGTCCATTGTTCTCCATCACCGGCACCGCAGGGGGGGTAACTGGTGCCACATAACAGCCCTCCCACATTCATCTATCATTTAATCACAATGTTAAAAAAAAAACGGGGGAGGAGTTTGAATTTAAAAAAAAGTTACATATAAAAGTACAGGACTCTTAAAGGGCTACACCTCTCATACATGGCACATGCAGCACAGCTGACTGGCGCCAGTCACATAGGGCGACTGACAGCAACATTGCACCAGGCTCATGAATAGAATTTGTTAAATACAGTAAAGAACTCGTTCAAATTCATTTTTTGGCACGTATTGAATGTCTTTAACACGTGCAAAGAGCAGGTCCATTGATCTTGCATGTAAATATGCAATACGTACACATGTATTATGCGAATACACTGCATATGTGCACACCCCCACCGACTTCAAATGGGGATTTCGGTCCATAATACAACTAAAATAGGACATGCTACTTTGTTTTTGTTTTTTGTTTTTTTTCCCCCACACACAGGTCTGACTACCCCAATGCAAGTCAATGGGGATTCAGCGCCCCGTTGTATGTGCCTAATACGGGGAGTTTCTACGCCCATGTGAATGAGCCCTTAGGTCTTTGCTCATGATTCAGGAGCCTATAACAGTGTGGTAGATTGTTTTCGGGGCTCCAGTTTCACCAGCATGTGTACCTCATTACCCCGGGCATGCAGAGTGGGGCACTGGCATCCTCCTGGCACCACGGCTTGTTACCTGCCCCCTGGTTGCTGGGATACAGGGAGAATATTAGAGGGCATCATTGTGCACCGCCACGCTAATCATTAATCATTCAGACAACTTTGTCACCCCTTGTAGAGCGCCCCTCCCTGGTCCTGGTATAGTATTCTCCGCAGCGGGTGGAGGGAGGGAGCTGGCAGCACCCCAGCTTTCCAGCTCTGTGTTTCGGCTTCAGTTCTTCAAGAGAAGAGACTGAATTTTTTCTCATTTTTTCTTTAAAATCTCTCTTTTGTGGACGGCTTTTTTTTCGGGTGCCCGACGCCTGCAGACCCAGGGGCTGCCTGAAGAATGCACATTATACACGGGCTGCGGCACGTAGCGACACGCTTCTCCATTCACCGTATCTGCAGGAGACTAGAAAACGGCTCTTAACCCCTTCACAGCCAGCGGTTATAAAAAGGTGTCCTCTATTGACTCCGGAAAGGGGAATTTTCTTTAAAAAAAAATTATCCTTACATACACATCTGAAAGTATACATATCTGTTTGGTGTCCCTTTAAGACCAAAACACCTTGTAATTGGGCACAGTTGGCACAAGTTTACATCTCCAAGTGGCATTTCTCCTGCTGCTTTAAGTGTCACAGAACCTCCTGAACTAACCATCTCATTGGGTCATCTGCATCAATCCAGCCCGAACCTCCAAGCCTTACCACCAAAGGGATCTGTTCTCTAATGCATATACATTAAATGGCCCATTTATTAGACCCCCATCTAGTGGCACGTTGGACTGCTTTGGCCTTCATTACTGTAGCAATTCCCCATGGCATAGATCGCAGCAGGAATATTGGCCCCTGCGGACAGGAAGCTTCTTGTAGTTTCCATTAGACCGCCAATCTAAAACCATTGAGATCCAACAGGAAAGCTTGATGTCAGCCTATATGGGGTAGTAGTAATAATGGTGCTCACTAGAGAGAAGCACTAAATGGGCAGCGGGTCCTCAACGCTATGAATTGTGGGTCACATTAGCAGAGGGCCATAAACCATTAAATATACTGCAATAATGGAGTATTGCAGTATACTGTATTCTGATAGGCATCCTATGAGGGCAGCTTGGCTCGACTATCGGTTTTCCTAGAAGCAGAGCAGCTAACAACCACGTGACTACAACTTGCCGTACACCTGAGACACTCCGTGAACGCTGAGAGCGGTGACGCCGTGTGCGCCGATAAACCTGCAGTTTTTTGGACCCTCTGAGGGCAGAAATCTTTAACATGTCTGTATGTGTAAGTGCTGAGTCTGGGCTTCGTCTTCTATCCTGGGGCACAACTGAAATTAAGTCACAACATAACGTTACTGCAAAACTATTTCTCCGTCTGTCAGCGGGATAAAGCCAAGAGGAGACGCATCCTGCAAACAGCCAATCACGGAGGAGCAGAGCCTGCGCTATGAGGCATCGGGGAGCAGGTCTGCACTGTGCAATCATAGAGCGCCCCAGACACCCCAGATGTATAGGACAGCCAATCACGGAGGAGCAGAGCCTACGCTATAAGGCAGCGGGGAGCAGGTCTGCACTGTGCAATCATAGAGCGCCCCAGACACCCCAGATGTATAGGACAGCCAATCACGGAGGAGCAGAGCCTACGCTATAAGGCAGCGGGGAGCAAGTCTGCACTGTGCAATCATAGAGCGCCCCCGACACCCCAGATGTATAGGACAGCCAACACAAACCTCCATACCTGGGGGTGTTCTGTAGAGGAGTATATAGATGGGATATATACAGTCAGTGATGAGAATTACCTGGGGGTGTTCTCTAGAGGAGTATATAGATGGTGTATATACAGTCAGTGATGAGAATTACCTGGGGGTGTTCTGTAGAGTAGTATATAGATGGGATATATACAGTTAGTGATGAGGATTACTAAGGGTATTCTGTAGAGGAGTATATAGATGGTGTATATACAGTCAGTGATGAGAATTACCTGGGGGTGTTCTGTAGAGGATTATATAGATGGTGTATATACAGTCAGTGATGAGAATTACATGGGGGTGTTCTCTAGAGGAGTATATAGATGGGATATATAGTCAGTGATGAGAATTACCTGGGGGTGTTCTGTAGAGGAGTATATAGATGGTGTATATAAAGTCAGTGATGAGAATTACCTGGGGGTATTCTCTAGAGGAGTATATAGATGGTGTATATACAGTCAGTGATGAGAATTACCTGGGGGTATTCTCTAGAGGAGTATATAGATGGTGTATATACAGTCAGTGATGAGAATTACCTGGGGGTGTTCTGTAGAGGAGTATATAGATGGTGTATATACAGTCAGTGATGAGAATTACCTGGGGGTGTCCTGTAGAGGAGTATATAGATGGTGTATATACAGTCAGTGATGAGAATTACCTGGGGGTGTTCTGTAGAGGAGTATATAGATGGTGTATATACAGTCAGTGATGAGAATTACCTGGGGGTGTCCTGTAGAGGAGTATATTCATATGGGCGCCAAGTGGAACAATTACCAGAATAGCAATAAAAGACAACAGGATGATGGCAGCCCGTAAATCAGCCGCGCCGCCCCTGTAATAATGACATGTAGCGAGACGTACAACTACTAAACCTGATCCTCCGGCTTCTGGTGAAGTCACCGGACATGTTCCCAACATGCCAGAAATAACAGACAAAACCAAACATTCCTGTGTCCCCAGGCCAACGTGACAGTGGGTGACAGCGAGTGACAGCAGGCGCCGGCTGCCAAGGACACGCGAAGACGGGCACCACTTACCATCTCGTCCAGGGCGTAACGCAGCAGGCCGTGCTCATACAGGATGAAGAATCTCCGCTGCCACTTCTGTGGAAAGAAGAAGAAGAGGAAAGTGTCACAACGTGAGAGACAAGCCGGAGAGATCAGCGGCACAGAGCCAGCGCCAACGCAGGCCACCCGTACTCACCGTGTGAGCAACACCTACGCCTAACCAAGTCTGCCTTACATCAGTTTGTTTTGCCAAACGTGCAGTCGTTCATTCCCTGTTATCAGCCATTTCAGACTGAGAAGAGGCTGTCCATAACCATCCTCTCACCCTTCTCCAGTCCAGAGACTTTTACATCATACACGTGTTATCAGCCGCTCCGCTTATAACGCTCCAGTACAGATATAACCGCCACAGACATTTACATCATATATCAGTACTGGAGGGTTATAAGAGGAGCGGCTGATATCCATCACATATAAGATGTACATGTCTCCGAATGTTATATGTGACGGATATCAGCAGCTCCTACAGTAGTAGAGTATCCTTATAAGTGCGGCTGATATCACACCTGATAGTCTATGGGGCATCGGATCCTCCGACCTCCTAGGGCTCATTCACAGGGGCGTATGCAACTTAGGGCCATGGTAAACACATGTGCATTTAGTCTGTGTTGTAGCCGTGCTCACTGCCTTTTTCACATGTGCAAAAAAAAAAAAAATAGATTATACCTACCCGATAAATCGGGTTTCCAGTAGTCTCCATGACAGCACCAATTGAGATTGCCTCCTCCTGATAGGACAGGAACACACTGAGGTTTAAAGCTCCCCCCCTTCCCCACTTTCCTCAGTGGATTCTAACGAATTGCCGGGGTAGGAGCTCAACTTAAATTTTTTCCCTTAACCGGGGTTTTTTTTTTGTTTTTTTAAAATAAAATTATATTATATAAATGTTTTTTTATATTATATTATATAGTTTCTTTTCTATCAATTTAGGGGGGGGGAGGTACGGGTGCTGTCGTGGAGACTACTGGAAACCTGATCAGGTAGGTATAATCTATTTTCCCCAGTCGTCTCCACGACAGCACCAATTGAGACGTACCAACTAAAGTTTCCCTAGGGTGGGATTGCTGCCGAGAGGACTTCACGGCCGAAAGCCCTGTCCTCGTCCTGCTGCACTTTTACCCTATAGTGTTTAACAAACGTGTGGGTTTTTTTTCCAGACTGCGGCTTTGCATATCTGCTCGACCGAAGCTGAGCTATGTTCGGCCCATGAGGATGCTACTGCCCTTGTAGAATGGGCTTTAAGAGCTAAAGGGATTTCCTTCCCGAGGGCCTTATAGGACTCTATGATGGCCAGGTGGATCCACCTGGCTATGGAGCTTTTCGCTGCTTTGCTCCCTTTGTTTGGGCCACTGAACTGGATGAACAGGTTGTTGTCCCGTCTCCAGTGGCTTGTCGCCTCTATGTAGCCTAGGACTGAAAGAACTGGTTCCCCACATGCGCTCCCCATCCCCAGGCGCTTGCATCCGTTGTGATGTGAGTGGCTGGGTTTTGTAGCCAATGAACCCCTCTCCGCAGGTTCTCTGGGGATGTCCACCAACGCAGGGATGTTTTCACCGCCCTTGGAATGTACATTCTTGTTCCTAGAGAGGACTGCTTTTTGTCCCACGTGGATAGGACTGAGGCTTGCAGGGCTCTGGTGTGAGCCTGGGCCCATGCCACTCCTGGAATGCATGAAGTCAAGCTTCCCAGGAGAGACATGGCTTCCTGAATTGTGCATAATCGTCTCCGTAGAAAGGTTTTGACTAGCCGTCGGATTTTTTGTATTTTCTCCTCGGGTAGGCAGGAGCATTGCGATTCTGAGTCGAGCGTTATACCCAGAAACGTTTTCTGTTTGTCGGGATCTAGGCTGGATTTTTCCCAGTTTATGATCCATCCTAAGGATTGGAGAAGTTCTAGCACTATCCTCAGGTGTTTCGTTAGGAGTTCTCTGGACTCTGCTATTATTAAAATATCGTCCAGGTAGGGTACTATTAGGACCGACTTCTTCCTCAGGTAGGCGGCTACCTCTGCCATAATTTTGGTGAAGATTCTGGGTGCTGAGGAGATCCCGAAGGGCAGGCATCTGAATTGATGGTGCTCTATTCCTTTGCCCATATCCACTGCGAACCTTAGGTATTTCCGGGACCCCTCTTGGATCGGTACGTGGAAATAAGCATCCTTTAAATCGATGGATGCCATGTAGGCTCCTTTGGGAATCAACTTTATCGTTGAGGAGATGGACTCCATCTTGAATTTTCTGTATCTGATGCAGGTGTTCAGAGGTTTCAGATTCACTATCATCCGCTGTTTCCCACAGGGTTTCCTTACTAGGAAGAGCCTGGAATAATGGCCCTGGGTTTCCTCGTTTTGCGGTACGGGGGATATTGCATTTAGTTGTTGCAGGTCCCCAACGCTTTGCCTTAGTAGGTACAACTGTTGTTTGGAGCCTCCCGTGATAATTAATTTCCTTCTGGGGAGGGACACCAGCTCTATCCGGTATCCCTGCTGTAAGATCTTTGGGATCCATGGGCCTTCGGAAATCGCGGCCCCTTGATCCACAAAGCTCCCCAGCCTTGCCCCTACGGGGATGGCGTCAGGGTCTCTGCTTTGGCTCCCCCTGGTGGGGGTTAAAGAGGATGTTCCTTCCTCTGCCCCCCTTGGGGTAACTCCAGCGGCCTGTCTTGCCCTTGCCTCGGTAGGCCTCTGGCTGTTGCCTTGGGGCCCGGAAGAAGGTCTTCCCTCTCTGTGGCTTTTCTTCCGGGAATCCCTTCTTTTTGTCGGCCGCCTTCTCTAGAATCTTGTCAAGGTCCGGTCCGAACAAAAACTGGCCATAGAACGGGAGGGCGCATAGCTTATTTTTTGAGGCTAGGTCACCTGACCACGATTTCAGCCATAACACTCTTCTGGCTGAGTTAGACCGGGCTGTAGCTGTCGCCGAGAGTTTGACAGTTTTGGCCGCGGCGTCCGCTAAGAAATTTGTTGCCATGCGCAGGATAGGTAGGGAATTTAGGATCTGTTCCCTCGGCGTCTTATTGGTTAGGTGTAGCTGTTCTAGCCATACCCCCAGAGTTCGCGCCACACAAGTGGCTGCGATCCCTGGCCTAAGTATGTTTGCCGCTGCCTCTCCTGATTTCTTTAGAAGGCCCTCCGCTTTGCAATCCATGGGATCTTTTAACTGTGCGGCGTCCTCAAAGGGCAGGGTTGTTTTCCTGGCTACTTTGGCCACTGGGACATCTACCTTAGGTACCTCCTCCCAGCTTGCGCAAACTTCCTCCTCGAATGGGTACCTTCTTTTTACCCCTCTAGTGGAGAAGGAGCCTGCGTCTGGTTTCCTCCACTCTTTTGGATTATTTTGGGGATATTCTTGTGGACAGGGAAGGTATGCTTGCGCCTCTCCCCTAGTCCCCCAAATATCTCATGTTGTAAGGTACGTGGTTCTCTGGGCTCTTCCATTTTCAGTGTAGCCCTGACTGACTTAATCAATTCCGTTAAGTCGTCCTGATGGAATAAGTATTTTTTGTAGTTCTCCTCATCTGAGGACTCCTCGGCCGCCTGTTCCTCTTGCTCCGACCCGATAGAACTCGGAGTCGGAAGGCTCGTCAGGAACATACACCCTTTCTGGCGTTTCGCTGGCGGCGCCAGCTGTGACGTTGGGGCTGATCTAACCTCTTCTTTCACCAGCTTCCTAACGTCCTCCCGATTCCTCTTTAGCTAGCCTAGCTACGCATGCCTTGCATAGAGGCCTCTGGTACGTAGCTGGCAGTTTTATCCCGCATTTTCTGAGGGGGAATGTCTTTTTTAAGTTGAGCTCCTATCCCGGCAATTCGTTAGAATCCACTGAGGAAAGTGGGGAAGGGGGGGAGCTTTTAACCTCTCTGCCTCCCCCTAATAGGACAGGAACACACTATCTTAATTGGTGCTGTCGTGGAGACGACTGGGGAAAAGGGCAATAATGCCAAAATGATGCCAATTTTGGCACAACCCATAGGAAAAAAAAACACCATATGAATACGGATGCTAATGTGTACTCGCTGTGTTTTTTTACGCACACAGACTTCAATGGGTGACTGTAGTTAACGGCCCGAAATAAGACCTGCTAACTAAATACACCAATGTGAATGGACCTATTATGGGTACAGCAGGGGACAGGACAAGGTGAGGCATCATTGTAGGAGTAACACAAGTGTTGGGGGTCATTGGTGGCTGTACAGAGATCCCTACTCATTTTGGCATGGCTATCATCATCATGGCGGGTGGCCTTTTATAGGGCTCCGAGGGTTATTACATAGGCATTATGAAGGAATAGCCTTGGTTGGACCCAGAGATGAAGCAGGTTGGGGTGGGGAGATGGTATAGTTAGTGAGTCCCCTGTTCCCCGATACTGATAGGACGCCCTGCAGTACTACAGAGCTGTCACCCTGAGGCTGAGCAGACACCGCCTGGCAGGAGGCAGCGCCATACATCACCCGGATATTACTGCCAAGTGTCAACAACTAGGAAACCTCTGGGAGTGCAGCGGATGTCAGAGAGGAGCCGTCACCTTCCAGGGGGTGCAGAAGCCACTCACACAGAATATAGGGGTCATGCAACTGAAGGAAAACCCTTTCAACTAATCTCCTGTATCGTCACATACAAGTGTTCAGCAGCGGACACAAGGTGTGTGTGGGTGTGTGTGTGTGTGTGTGTGTGTGTGTGGAGGGGGGGGGGGCAGGGGTCACACCGGGAGAAGAGCACCCTCCCCCACTGAAAGTGACCCCAAAGTTATGAAGCAACACATCCTTCCGCCAAGTTATAATAGAGGCTACATAGACTGTCCCTCAAATATCTGCAATAGAGGAGGGGGGCATTGTATCTCCCACATAATCTAATAGCCTGTCGGACCTCCTCTGGACATCAGAACCGCAACAATTTGTCCTGGCACTGATTCTAAAATAGTTTTACAGGAATATCGGCCCCTGCGGACAGGAAGCTTCTTGTACTTGCTGCAGATTAGATGGAGGTGCTGACAGGTTCTTATCAGCTGACAGTAAGGGGTCATTGATTCATGCTGCTTGTGCCAAATTCTGACCTCCCATGAGCAACAGAAACCTGGGTCCATCTGACCAGGAGATGGTTATAGGCTGCTCAGTCATAGAAGCTTTGGCTCTTGCCTCCCGTAGTCCTTCTCACTTACACAGGCGTATTTGCGCACAGTATTGCACGCGTTATACAGAGACCCGAGACCCTACTGATGTGCACTGGGCTGTTCAGACATGTAAATAATGAGGTGTACAGCGCTGCCCCTGGTATGCAGTGACCTGACAGCTGATATTGGACCAGGTGGCCACCTAATTTGGTTAGCCAATGTCGTACCTGTAAGCCAGCGATTTTTCCCTGTGATACGTTTTGTGAGAACGAATCGCTGCACTTACGTGCGAGCGCAATGCAATTTTTTTTTTTCAGGCTCCCATGAGAAATAATGGGCGATCCTTAAACACGAGTCGCCCAACAATAGGATGAGTTGTCATCTTCCCAACTTGGACTCTCAGTCCGAGAGAAAAATTGGTCATGCGATAACCCCTTCAGTTGGCTGCGCCAATCCACGGGTAAGGTATATTGCACCTCATACCGCAGCGCCGAGGAGCTCTTGGCGATCGGTCTACGTTTCCTTGCGTGTAAAGTGGGGCTGGAGGACGATTCGCACAAGCGCAGATCTGTGGTATTTGGAAAGAGAGAAGACGGCCTACTGTAAATGCAGCTGACTGATCTATATTATTCTTGGAAGGTCCGCGGCTCCCCTAGAATAACCCCACGAGGGGGGGCACACAACGAGCTGTTTAACCCTCCGCCTGCCGCTGGTGAAGCGCAAGCCCCTCTCCCGGCGCTCGCCCTCGCTGGCTGCTCTTTTGATGCCCATTTAAGGCAGCATTATCCAGGAGGCAAATTCTGCTCCAATAAACTTCAGCTTCAACTTTCTTCTACTGGAGGGAGGGGAGTTGGGGGAGCGGTGGGGGGAGGGGGACGAGGATTACCTGGCCACAGCGCAGGCTGCAGCACATTGCTCTCTCCATCAGCTCGTCCCACGATCTGTCACCGCAGGAACAGGAGAAGTATTATTAGGTGTGATCAGTACAGTTACACCCGGGTCTGATGTTCTCACCCAAACTACTGGCGGGGAGGGAGCCATGTCTTCATTCACAGGCTAATATGACGTGTGAGGCATCCGTGCTGGCGGCTCGCACTGCGCACAGCCTCCACGGTTGTGGTTTAAGACAGTTCTTCACTTTGGACCATCCCTACTTGTTAGAGGGCTCATCACTGATCTCTAAGAGTCTCCTGCTGGGACCTCCAGCAATCAGCTGTAGGGAAAACATGACTTCAAGTATTCTATTTCCCTACAGCGCCTCCACAGGGGAAATGAAGTATTACACAATAACCATATCAATGGATCGTGTGTGCAATATAGGACAGGACCAGTCCTCCAGAGCGAGAGATACAGCCCACACCCCTTCAACAACAGTCAGGCCAAAGATCATTAGGTCCCACGGCTGACTCAGCTAAATATTCATGCGTTGAGGGAGGTAAGCCACAGCCGGGCAGTTCTGGCAGCAGCTTATCTCTCGGGGACCAAAAGGCTCAGACACTGAAATTCAACGTCTCCAATCCCTCTCATCTGACTTAATATGGCAGGGGAAAGTTCAAAGGGAGGGGCGGGGGGGGGGGGGGGGGGGTCCAAAACACATCATAGAGTCGCCTGGCCAAGTCGTTATCCCAGATGACTAAAGTCCTACATGTATGTGGGCAGCACATGGACACATAGGTCTTGTTAAGGGTGCAGACTCTTCAAAGTACGCACCAGAGGTACAGTTATCGCTACAGACGCACAGCGGACTTCACGCCTTCAAACCGCAGCAGAGGGTTAAATTTGCGGTGAATCCATACCAAAATCTGCAGCGATGAATGTGTATTTTGGCGCAGATCCACATCAAAATAAGCTACGTGTCAACACACCCTAAAGGGGCTCATCAAGCAAACGGCTCTTGGAAAGCTGCTCCGCCTACGGTACAAACAGAAGTTAGGGTCCCTTCAGACGAGCCAATTAGTGCATGAACGAGCCAACAAGCGACCAACGTCAGCGCTAGCTGGTGCAGGCGGTTCATACAAGCAGATACATTGTGGCTTCATTCAGTCCTTCACATTCGCTGTTTAAGTGACTGACAGACTGAACGGGCGCCGGTTAAACGTGATTCGTGAACGACGCGATGATTGTTATGCCTGCAGAAAATGAACGAAAAGTGAGCGATTCTCATACGTTGTTTAAAAGCGCTCCTCACTTCCTGCCGCAGGGACGAGGGATCGCTGCAGTCAATCACCGGATCACATGGCCGGTCATTAATGGCAGCAGTCATAGGACTGGTGGGATCAGGAGAGGAGAGTTTATCTTATGTATTTCCATAGGCTGAGCAGCTTCCAAAAAAAGCAGTCTGCCTGGATAATCCTTGTAAAGGAAATTTTGGGGTTTACGATAAGCTTAAAATGGGTTATTCCCAACTTAACCCTTTGCAATCCAATTTTGGATTCAGGGTTTGCTAGGGGGCTTTCTCTTTCTGCCATTATACAATGGCGCGATCTGCTGGCTAGAGCCAGTACTGCAGTATGGGATATGCTGGAGAGGCCCCCCGACAACAGAGCAGCCAGTAATATACAGTAAGAATACCCTGCCGGACGTCTTCCGAAATCGGAGCTGCACAGTCTTCAATTAGAATGTCTTTAGACATGACAGTGGATTGGAAAGGGTTAAATGGCCAGTAAAGTAAAAGGGATGGGAGGACCTTTCTATCATACATTTATGGGTGACGGGTACAGCTGGGAAGGCTCCTTGGGTCATTAAATCATTAAATGAAGTGTGTATTGTGACTTTCGGATAAACTTTGTCTAAACTCCTCCCAGTTTTCAAGCGCTCTGCTTGCTGTCAGTGAATCAGAACATTTCTTATTTACATCCAAGGGCAGTAAGCAGGTACAGACCCGATGTTTCTCATAGATGGATAGGGGATAACTTCCTCTGGCAGGACAACCCCTTTAAGCATTGCCGTAGGACGCATATGGTAACCAGATCAGGGCCGCACATGACATCATCCTTGAAAGATGATCACACGGGTACCTGGAAATGCTACACATCTGGAGACCAGCAAGACATAGCCCTCCGTATCCAAGTGCCTGAAATTAGTGCTCAAATAAGTAGAAACAAAGAACCCCCCCCCCCCCCCTTGGTTAGTTTACGTAGCGGCCGCGCGGCCTCGGACCCTCTTCTCTCCCCCAGTCGCGCTTTCTTCCTTATAAGAGAATATTTTCTTCTGCTCGCATAGACCGCGCTTCTTTTATTAAACCTTAATCAAAAGGCAAAGTCTCTCATATTCCGCTGCTATTTTTGGGAATGACACAAGCTTCACACTACGTCTCGGAATATTAGGTTGGAGATAAACGAAAAATCGCAGCATTTAACTCCCGGAGCGCCGGCGCGGTGCCGGGCCGGAGACCACGGTTATGTCGATTTTGGCTCCTGGGTTTAAATTTGAGGTCGTCTAATCCCCCAAATTATTGAGTCTCCCATCGGTTAACCTTCTAAAGTTAATCTGTTATTAAGCGATGAGGTCAGAGGCAGGAAAAACACGAGGCTGAACGCAACGGGGTACGTCTCCAATGGGAAAAGCCGGGAAGGGATTAACCCCTTACACAATTGGTAGCAGATGTTACGGAGCAACATTCTCACACAAGTCAAGTCCCTAACTGGAAGTGCGGAGATAACGAAGGATCATCTCCAGGCTTTCTATGGAAAAGGGGGGGGGGGGGGGAAATCTGATTTATAGAGCTGCCCGAGTCGGGGGACCGTCATGGTGCGACTGCCGCCTTCTCTGCTGTCAGCACGGGGCAACCCAGCTGAAGATGTCAGACCGTCCGGTTAGTACTGATATGATACCTTATGGGTCCCTAACAAGACTGTCCCAGGTGCCACTGGTCTGAGGTAGGAGGCTCGGCAGGACTTATCCCCAACTTCTCTCTTCCTCATGGCCGTAGTAATCAGATTTTCATGAACATCTAATCTCCTTAGACTTGGGTTTGCCGACAGATGACACACTGACAGCCATTACTGTTATTTCCTGAAGTATTTGAGATGTGGTAAGGACATGATAAAAGTTTTGATCGCTGGGGGCCCAGCTGACACCCCTGCCGATCACTAGAGCAATGCAGCAGAAGCGCTCATCTGAGGGTCATCTCTGCTGGCCAGCTGTAGAGGGACTCAGACGGTTTATGGAGCTGGTCTTCAGCCAGCAAGCATGGATGGTGCTCAGATAAGTTCCTCCACTGCTTCATTGCAGCGATCAATGGGGGTCTTGGCATGCAGACACCACCCATTAAAACTTTTAATTATGTAACAAGAACATTTCAAAAGTTTTAGGAAATTGCAGTTCCATTTTAAAGCATATCCCTTTTCCTAAAGGGGTACTCCAATCCTATAATGTTATGGCATATCACTGGCATATGCCATAGTATGATCACTGAGAGGCCAACCTATAAGATCCGGCAAGTCCAAAAACAACCCTAAGGTCCCTTACAAGGGAAGTCCCACAAAATGAAGTTCTCCTGTCCACAGGACGGGTGATGACCATCTGTTTGGAGGTTCTGTGACTAGTGGGACCCTCACACTCAACCCAAGAATGGTGCCCCACAATGTCCCTGAATAGAGTGGTGGTGGCACACACTTGCCATTGCTCCTTTTATTTCAATGGGACTGCCAGAGTTTAAACGCTCGGCTATGTCCGACAGTCCCATTGATATGAAAGGGGCCGGCAGCACAGATCTGAGCGCTGCTCTGATCATTCAGGGACGGTGCAGAGGACTGTATTCCAGATCAGTGGGGGTCCGAGTAATCAAATTCCCACCAATCAGTAAGCTATAGTGATACTGAGCATAGGGAAGAGCCAGGGGCAGGAACTGAGGCTCCCGCCCCCTCTCTGCCTCCTCTCCGCCCCTCTGCACTATTTGCAATGAGAGGAGGTGAAACGGGGGTGGGGCTAAGGTCCGCGAATTAGCCCCGCCCCCATCCCGCCTCTCCCCATTGCAAATAGTGCAGAGGGGCGGAGAGGAGGCAGAGAGGGGGCGGGAGCTCAGTTCCTGCTCCTGGGCTCTTCCACCCCCCCCCCCCCTGCACACGAGGAGGACGTATATCGGCTCGGCGTGAAAACCGAGCCGATATACGTTCGTGTGAATGCACCGTAAGAGTGGGTTTACACAGATGAGTTTCACGCATTATTTACATGTGATTGCGATGCGTTTCGCAGCACATGTAAAGTCACGGGTTTATGAGTGCGATATCAGTCCGGTTTTCTTGGACCAATATCACATTCACAAAGGGATTGTGCCAAGATGGAACGTTCTCCCTTACCCAAAGGATAGGGGATAACCTCCTGATTGATAGGGATGCAACTGCTGAGATCCCCACAATCCTGAAGGTCAGTTCTGGCAAGAATGGGGCGGTGGTTGCGCATACACTGCCACGCCACTCATTTCAGTGGGACTGCTGGAAGTTGCCAACTACAAGTGCTTTGCAATCTCCGGCGCTCCCATTGAAGTGAATGGAGTGTAAGGACACACGCATGGGTTCATCTCCATTCAGGTGGGACACATTACAATTGGGTAAATGTTACAGTCCTAGACACCCCCCCCCTTAAAGTGTTTGGTGGGTATTTGCCATCTGGGACCCCAAAAAGTCTCAGGAGCAAGCAAAGCAGTCCCCAATAAAGGTCCGCATGCATTCACTTTCCACTACAACGAGGAACCTCTGAGGTTTCCCCAAGAGCGACCAACCCCCTTTATAAACCAGAACACGCCCCACACAAGAAGTAGTCAGTCGCTAGCAGGTTCTCTTACCCGGGACCGGTGCATTGGATTGTCAAAATCTGTGCCCTCCGGCGCGAGCAGAAGCCATCCTCCATAAATGGGCTTGGCCTGTAAGACACAGAAGAAATCAAATTATAGGATCATTCAATTACCGAGGTCAACGGCAGACAAAGCGCATGACGGCGGCGAGCAAACACGTGCGTAACAAGACCGCGGCATGTCCCTGTACACAGGAGTCAACTAAGTCCTATGCTGGATGGCCATCAGTATGTGCATTAACACGGGCGAGCGCGACTTCCATCGGAGAAACTCACGCTGACATCACACTTGTAAAAACGTGATGTTTAAAGCAAGCGTTTAATTGGCGATTACCTCGCTGGACATGTGCTTTCAATAGGAAAAATTAAAAATGGCGTCACACTTGAAGCTCACATGTATATGCGAGCGCAATACGATTTTTTCCCCCTCACCCATTGGAAATAATGGGCGATATTTCTGTGAACTCGCACACAACAGGCCGCGATTTTTCTATTTCGCGCATGTATCTAGACCTATTAAAAACAATGGGGTCTACTTCAGTGCGTCACACAGCACGACGGGGAACTTGCTGGTGGGCTCAGGGGCTGAATCCTTTTAAATGCACCATTCAGCACTCCAGGAAAGCTGGGTGACAACTATCACAAAGGATAGTCTTAATGAGACTCTGCAGGACTTCTCCGCTGTACACGGATGGCGGGCTGCTCAGCGCTCGGTCGGCGCCTGCACTGGATCAGAGGTGACAGAAGCCCCCAAGACGAGCCAGCTGGTGACAGGCAGAGAAAGGCCAGCGGGAAGTCCTGGGGTGAGTTTATACGTTGCTGGAAGAGCTGCCATAGTGATGCTGAGCAGCAAGCCGTGCCGACTAACATGGCGGCGGACATGTTCTCCGGCGCAGGTTTTACAGGTGACCGGCTCCTGAGCAGTGTAGTCAGCCATTCCCATCCATCAGTCACCTCGGGGGTCCGGACGGCACCGCTTGCCTATATAAGGGATAAATGATGGCTGCGTGGAACGTAAACAGTTTACTTAAACACGTGGCGACACCACAGCGAGCGCGGCTGGTTGACACGGCCCAGACATCACGCAGGCCCCCAATGTTTCGGGCTAAGTTGAGGTTAACGGCAGATTTCTGGAGTCATCTGCGCTAATCGTGTGACGAATGTAAAGTTCTACGGAACAGCAGCGCCGCCATAGTAGGCCCATCCCACCATACACGGTTTCCGCGGCAGACCGCCGTACGTACGTACCCCCGATGGCGTGGTGTTCAGTGTCACAGGTATCACAGAAGAAAAAAAACACTAGAATGAATTTTCAACATGGTGGCAGCTTAAGGGCTGCCTAATAAAGGTCTGCAACTTAAGATGCTTCGGGGGCGACATTTACGCCAGAAGTCCGGAGGAAGAGGGGCATATTTTGCCGCACGGAATATTTGTGCGAAAGTGTACACGTTTTTTCACCCGGGTTCACATCTGCGTCTGAGCCCCAAATAATGGATTTTGTCGTCTGCTAAGATGCTGGGGTGGGGGTAAGCGACCGGACCCCATGACAGTCAATGGAGTCAATCCCGCGCTGCTTGTTCACATCACTGGACGGATCTGGCATCCGATTTTCCTGCTTCTTTGATGAAACCGGGAAACGGCGTGCCCAATAGCGGCATGAGCCGGGTATTAAACCCTGCCCACTGGCGCGTGGTGTATCATAAGAGGGTGCGGCGGCAGCGCAAACCTTCCCCGGCTCACGGCTGGCATGGACGTGTATTGCAGGACGGTACAGCATTTGTAATAAGTGTTGTGCGCCAAAGCCTTTTACCGCGATTTTGATTGGTGCTTTCAATCGTTCAGTGTAAACGCAGTCAGCGACAATTCCTCTACTTGTCGTTAGTTGTTGAGTTTTATGCAAGAAGCTGAACGATGTGAGCAGGCAGCCGCGCAGCTGGGAACAGAGGCGGGCGGCAGAGATGGCGGCCTGTGCCACCGCCATGCACCAAGGCGTAGGAACAGTTATCACTGGGACGGCGGCCGGATGCTTCCTATAGAACAGGGCTCTTAGCCCAGAGTACGACATGCCGGTCTAAGTAAACATGTATGAGGGAGGAGCTGACACACTGACAAGCACTGCAGCTCTTATGTGGTACTAGGTGATAGACCCTGCGCTGCAACCAATCACAGCGCAGCTTATTTATTTTACCTCAGCAGCATAGGAAATAGCAACCAATCACAGCACAGCTTTCATTTTACCTCAGTAGTATAGGAAATAGCAACCAATCACAGCGCAGCTTTCATTTTACCTCAGTAGTATAGGAAATAGCAACCAATCACAGCGCACCTTTCATTTTACCTCGGTAGTATAGGAAATAGCAACCAATCACAGCTCAGCTTTCATTTTTACCTCAGCAGTATAAGAAATAATAACCAATCACAGCGCAGCTTTCATGTTACCTCAGCAGTATAAGAAATGAAAGCTGTGCTGTGATTGGTTGCTAATGGCAACACAAATTACAGGGGAAGTCTGTGATTTGGGGATTTTTAATTCCGCCAGTATTCGCCGCCTGGTGCTGAAGAACGCTCAGGCAAGATTTCACTCAAATCGGACCAGAACTGTAAATTTGTATTCAAAACAAACAGAATGGCGACGGACCGGCGGGCGCAGCAGGAGGGGCGTCTGAAATCTGCGCCATTTGTCTGACATTTCTGTACTTGGTATAGGCAGTGTATTCACGTCTTCGCGCTGCGCTGCGTTCAGTCAGGAACCTTTTATGCCCAGTCACAGACAGCAAGCAGAGATCTTAGAAGTAATGAGAAAGTAAAACGAAGTCTCTTACAAAGTTGCGGCGCTTTCCATTAAACGGCTGCAGGTACATCCAGCTGGGACCGGCAAACCCCCTTAAGGCCGGTCTCACGTCAGTGTATTACAGAGGTACAAACATCCCGTAGACTAAACTGTGCCGCTCACAGAAAGCATACAAAAAATGGCGGCACAATCTATTTTGGCGCGTATAACGCACACACACGCCAAGATGGTGTATAGGCATTGGTGGGACGCAAGTCACTGCGTACTTGTATGGGGCCAAAACGCGGTGGTGAGAGCCCAGCCTTAGATATTACATGCCCTAGCAGCGTGGGCATCAGATGGCGGTCGCACCCCCGATAACCGCACCCCACATAACACAACTCTGTTAGCGGGTCCCCAGGACTACACTACTGATGTATCCAGTTACCGGACCACATGCCCCGGTCTAAGACCCACCGGACTAGGATAAGGTAAGGAAGTGTACTTACCTGCCACCCTGATCCAGCGCTCGTTCTCCTGGCATCAGTGCCATATCATCAGGAGTTTGGGAACATGATGCGTCAGCTTCTGATTGGCTGCAGCAATCACCTGACTTCTGGTGACGTCTGTCAGAGTGCTGGATCAGGGGTGGCAAGAGGCAGGTAAGTGCACTTCCTTTTCTTATTTTAGTACAGTGCCCAATTATGCATGCTGTCCAGGAACCAGACTAGCCATTTAACCCCTTCATGATGCGGACCTTTTATTCCCCATTTCCGTTTTTTTTTCTTTCGGACGTTCGCCGTGCGGGGTAAATAATGCGCTACTTTGATAGATCGGACTTTTATGGATGTAGCGATACCAAATATGTATTTTTCTTTTATGATTTAGACTTTTTAATTACAGATATGGCAAAAGGAGGGTAATTTAACTTTTATTATTGTTTTATTTATTTATTTTTAACTTTATTGCTCTTTTTTTCCCCCTTTACTTTGAAGTGCCCCTGGGGGACTACAACATGCGATGCTTTGATCGCTCCTGTAGTATGACGTAATACTATAGCATTACGTCATACTGCATTCTGAGAGGCAGTCTATCAGGCCACCCCATGGGGATGGCTTGATAGGCAGTCTCTCAAGAAAGCCCTGGTGCCTTTCATTTGCAGCGTGCTGCGAATTGCCCCGATTCTCCGCGGCCAGCCTATTAGATAGGGCTGACCGGCGGAGATTTGGCGGTGGCTCCCGCGACAGAAATCAAAAACTCCAAATCTCCGCGGCGGCGATCACAAACCACATCGCAATCACTGTCAAAAATGGCAGGTTCAAAAGTGCACTATCATCCACGTTTCTCGGACCAGTATGTCCTGGCTCGCGAACGTGCCCTAAGAAGCGCCCACACACAACGAACCTGCAGCGAGATTTACATGTCTTACAAGCGGATTTTTTTGCGGATCTGCAGTTTTTTTACCATGTGCGCCGCAAGGGTTAAATATCTACATGATGTGGATTCCACAGCGCCATTTTTGCCATGGATTCTATCCACTAATTTGGGGTGGTGAGCACCCGCAGCATGGACTGGCCTTCTGGGGATGGTAAATCCGCACCGCAGGTTATTTTCCGTGCGGATTCTGAACGACTTTTTTTTTTGCAGCCTGTAGATGAGATATTTAAAGTCTCACTCACGTCGCCAAAAATCAGCGTCACCGTAGAAATTGCGTCGTGTATATCCCGCGTAGTCACTTAGCAATGACACAGGTAGCCGCAGTCCATATACAATGTTAATTGCGTACGGGCTGCAGGTCAAACGGCCCCCATTGATATCAAGGGAGGCTGTCCACGCGGATCCCGCGCAAAATAGAGCGCACTGAAATTTTTCTTCCGCTCTCAGAATACGCGATTCTGTAAATGGAGAAGTGAAAATGCGCGCCTTTCAATGCCAGCGTGCGGACGGACGGCGATCACAGGATTCGTAAATTGATTCAAACGGTTTCCCCATTAAAAGCATTTACCGCCAATCCACAGGACAATCGTCTGATCGCTGGGGGTCCGACTGTTGGGACCTCCGGTCATCCCAAGCCAGGCACACAAATGCCTCATGGAGCGGCAGAGCACGTGTGACCACCAATCCATTCACCAATGGCACCATCTTCACCCGTCCCATAGAAATGAATGAAGAGGCAGTCACATGTGTGCACCACCGCGCCCAACACTGGGGGTATTGAGGGTGTGCAGATGTAGGGGCCCCAGCGGTCAGACCCGCAGTGATCAGATATCCGTGGATAGGGAATAAATGGCTTTAATGGGAAAAGTCCTTTGAGCTTTCCTTGGGCGGTGAGGAAATACGGCCACAGAACCAGGAAAACCAGTCATTCCGATCAATGATATCGGATTACAGCCCAGGTACATCGCTTGGACTGTAATGGTACATTGTAACAAACTAGCAGCAGAGAAGAGAGATTTGTGCTGCTGATGTGTTTACCCACGCTGATACATTGTAACAACCCCTCAGCTGATGCATTTACCCACACTGATACATTGCAACAACCCCTCAGCTGCTGCGTTTACCCACACTGATACATTGCAACAACCCCTCAGCTGCTGCGTTTACCCACACTGATACATTGCAACAACCCCTCAGCTGCTGCGTTTACCCACACTGATACATTGTAACAACCCCTCAGCTGCTGCGTTTACCCACACTGATACATTGTAACAACCCCTCAGCTGCTGCGTTTACCCACACTGATACATTGTAACAACCCCTAAGCTGATGCGTTTACCTACACTGATACATTGTAACAACCCCTCAGCTGCTGATGTGTTTACCCACACTGATACATTGTAACAACCCCTAAGCTGATGCGTTTACCCACACTGATACATTGTAACAAACCCTCAGCTGATGCGTTTACCTACACTGATACATTGTAACAAACCCTCAGCTGATGCGTTTACCTACACTGATACATTGTAACAAACCCTCAGCTGATGCGTTTACCTACACTGATACATTGTAACAAACCCTCAGCTGATGCGTTTACCTACACTGATACATTGTAACAAACCCTCAGCTGATGCGTTTACCTACACTGATACATTGTAACAAACCCTCAGCTGATGCGTTTACCCACGCTGATACATTGTAACAACCCCTCAGCTGCTGCGTTAACCCACGCTGATACATTGTAACAACCCCTCAGCTGCTGCGTTAACCCACGCTGATACATTGTAACAACCCCTCAGCTGCTGCGTTAACCCACGCTGATACATTGTAACAACCCCTCAGCTGCTGCGTTTACCCACGCTGATACATTGTAACAACCCCTCAGCTGCTGCGTTTACCCACACTGATACATTGCAACAAACTCTCAGCTGATGCGTTTACCTACACTGATACATTGTAACAAACCCTCAGCTGGTGCATTTACCCACACTGATACATTGTAACAACCCCTCAGCAGTAACGGAATGAATATAAACAAGAACGATCCTATTGACAAACAGTCTAGTAGAATGCTGCAGAACCTCTTTACATGTGCAGCTCCCAGCCCGCTGCCCGGGGGTCGTGTCCAGCTGTCGCTGTCAGCACCCCCATTACCTCGGACGGCAGCTGTCTGGCCACTTTTAGGAAGGTACAAAAACAGAAGGAAATCCCTGAGCGCCGTGTGTGATGGACGGGGACAGCGGCGGAGCGTCCAGCCCCCCCTCCCCTGACATCCACTTATGTGCGTGTAAACATCCCTGTAACATATCCCAGAGCCCGGCAGACGATGAGCAGCCGCGTCGGAGCTGACGTAATGTGCGCAAGGCTTCGCTGGACGGTTTGTGTCTCGGAGCCAGAGCACAGAAGAAAATATTAATACACAATTAATCTTGGCGAGAGCTGCTGTCATCGGAAAACATGATGCGACCTCCAGAACAATGGCGCTGTGCACAGAGGAAGCCTACGCATCACATAGCGGCCCAAGGACGGGCCGCCCCCCCGATCCAACACACAGACCCCACATTAAAGGGGACTGATCCAATGGTAAGAGATAAGTGGCTGCTGCGAAATGGTCTGTCCTACGTGCACAATGCAAAGTCTACGCTTCGTCTTAAGAAAATGGCGCTTTAAAGGCTACGAACATGCTTGGGGGGGCAAACCCGGGGGCAAACCCCGGACAAACCCCAACCCCACCCCCCCGTAAGCATGTAATTTGGCCTGAGAATCGTTTCACAATAGGGATTAGAAATGTTGTAGTTTGTCTTCTGCAGCTTCAACATATCACTGTATACAGAAACCGCAGTCAGGATGGCCTATTCAGCGCAGATGCCCAAAAGGTCGTCCCAGTGATCTTCATTCTGATGGTCGAGCAGAGGCGGAGCGGGCCGGGGATCATTCCAGCCGCCCGCCCCCATTTACCGTAAACAGACATTTAGTGACCGACTGCCTGAGTACGCAAAATGATGCGTCATTCCGTTATCCGCATCCATAACCTGAATGAAGAACAAGAAGTGAAGAAGTTCTGGTTGGTTGTTCAGTCGTGGCAGGCATTTACAGTGAATGCTAACCGTCCGGATGCCCGCTGGATGCGCTCCATGTGAAATGGCCCTTAGTCACAGGAACTGGTCGTCTGCAGTTATAGCCCACCGTGCAGTCAGACACATTAGTCGGAGCCCCAGCGTTGTATTCAGCTGACTGTGCAGCTCCTGTTGGTCAGAATGATTCCTGACATCCTCCTCTGACCCCTTTCAGTGATGAGTTGTCTCCGTCTACAGGATATCCTCCTCGATCACACCATTCTCCATATACCCTCCAAACAAGAAAACCCCATGCAGTTGGCAGTAACATCCCGGCCCCGGCTAGTCTAGTCTAGCACAGATGACCCGGCCTGTTTGGAATCACTCAGATCGCTGGTTCTTCCCATCTAATGTAGATTCCCATTTAAAGGGATCCAAGGGGGTCACAGAGGTTTCAGATTTCAGAGATGCAGATTTCCCAGGGGATTTAGTTGGATTTGCTGCATGTCCTTACCCTAAAAGGCTCCTCAAAAATCATTTCAACTTACTTTTTTATAAAACCTTCTCCAGTCCCCAGCGCTGTCGGTGCACACTGGGAGCTGTAGTCTTGTGAATGCCGGAGACCTACAGGGTGGGGGGTGTCGTTACAATGTATTGGTCCAGCACAATGTCCCATAACGTATACAGATCTGAAGCAATTCTACATCTTACCCCCCAATCCCATATGAAGCAGCATGCAGGACCCTCGCCGATGCCGCAGGAAACCCAATAATGCACCAACCACCTCAACACTGCAGTCCCATACAAGTACTGACAGCCTGAGAGCCAACAGCAGAGCAGCGGAGTACAGAAATCACAGACCTCCTATAAACCCCAGGAGAGAACATTAACAAAAGGGTGCTTCATTCACACAAGGAGCATGAAGGAGCAAAGAGTAGAATTTGGCACAAGCAGCATGAATCGATGACCCCTTCCTGTCAGCTGATCAGAACATGTCAGCACCTCTATCTAATCTGCAGCAACTACAAGAAGCTTCCTGTCCGCAGGGGCCGGTATTACTGCAGGAGGATTTCATCGCCGGGTGGAATCTACACCATGGAGAACTACTGCAGATCTGAAGGCCAAAGGAGTCCAACGTGTTACTGGATGGGGTCTAATAAAGGGCATTTAGTGCATACAGGGTAACAACCCGCTGCGGACACTCACGTACTGAATGCCTGGACGGCCAGGTACTCCCATCTACATACTAACCTGAGGATATGACCGTGTCAACCAGTTCCTCCGCTTCCCTGGAGGCTCCCAATTCTACAGCAGCCACCTCCTTCTGTGTAATGAGACACTTAAGACGCTTCGGAAACCATTAATTATGATAATCCGGGAAGATAAGCAGCCCAATGGTGCCATGTCCTCCACCAACCCCACGAGATCACTGGTCCTGCCTCATGGGTACAGCGCCATAGCCTGTGAGCAGACACCACACCTCACCCGCCATCATACAGGGGGGACACGTCCGACGCGCCATCCCCAACTACTAGTTAGGGGCCCTCCTGTATGTTACAGGGGGTACAGCGTTTACTGAGGGGTCCCTGCACTCTCACTAAACCTTTGGCATCTTATAGAGAGGTCAAAAGTATAGATCAGTGGGGGTCCTAGCAGCCGGACCCCCCCTGATCTCTAGAACGAGGGGGCTGAAGTCTTCACCCGTGCCCCCTCTGCGGTCTTCTGGGGCAGACTTTACACCATATTGTCCTCAAGGTCCACTTGCATTTTTTTGCAGCGCAAATTTCTGTCTCGCATTTTCCGCAGCGAATCACATCCGCGCCGCTTTTACTGGAAATAGCGCATTTTTTGCTGCACAGAAATTCCACAGCCGACCGTCATCTGGACGTACCCTTACAGCTCCTCCTGGCTTGACTGGCCAAGATGCCTCCTGTAGGTGATGGCATGTGCTGAAACAAGTCGCGGACAACCATGTGATGTCCGATGGCCAATCAGGCTGCAAACCCAATACAGTTCATGGCTTTTAATGGTGCCAGAACAGAAGAACTTTATTATAAGCATCCTATGGCTCCTCTTCATTAAAGAGATCAGACTCGGACCTCTAGGACCCCCGTGAGCCAAAGAACAGGGGGCTGCAATATCCCGCAATGAATGCGGTGGCAGATATGCAGAACCGCTTAATTCATGTCAATGGCGTCTCCAGAGATCACTAACTTGAACTCTACTTCATCATGGGAGACTCCAGACCCCAGTTCTTGAGACCAATGGGGGCCAGCAGTAGGACCCCCATTCTTCAAATTGTTGGACCTCACCAACAATTGGATGCCCCCATCGGTGGTCAGAGCTGGAAGTGTAATAGCCAACTACACTCATTGATTTCAGTGGGAGCGAAGCCTGTTACACTTCTGGTCCTGATGACAGACGAGGATATCTGGACCCGACGACCAACGAGGACATCTAGACCCGCTGCACTGATAGCAGGACGGACGATCAGCTCATCGGCGGGGATCGACCCCTTTAAGGCCTCGTGCACACAGCCATATTATAGCTACTTATAGCCTCCTAGAGCTGTAATACAATACCTATATTCATTTGCGGGGTCCTGCATTACTTTTTGGAGGGTCTCCAGATATTCTAGAATGGAGATATTTCAGCTTTGCCTCAGGGGAGAATTGCTTTCAAATTCAGAAAATTGACTTCTACGTCATTGTTTTTTTTGTCTTCTTCTGGATCAACATGGGGTGGGGGTGGGGGGGGGGGGGTAACAGGCTGGACTGGATGGACATGTGTCTTTTCTCAGCCCTACATACGAGGTGACATGGAGCCTAGTATGGCGGTACAGAGCTCCGCTATATGGACCCTGTACCCCTCCGTGACATTAATCTGTTGCAGGGGCCGCGCCATATGTGAACGCAGCCTAAATAAGGCGGAGTATAACAGATCTCCTCCCCGTATATACCCGATATCCTAGCTGGGGCTAATTAACTCCTGTATAGCCAGCTGATCCTTTCCTTTCCTCACACCAGCATCAAAGGAGTTAAACATTTAACTGTACTTAACCCATTAGGGGAAAGAAAGAAAACTGGAGGATCTTTTGCAAGGCGCCCGGAGAAGGGAGCCAACATTCCCGGCGTGAGTCACTTGGCACAGGCTCATTAATGCAATGAGATTACTGGTTACATCACCGCAGCGGATTACGCTGTTATGTCACCGGCCGGCCCACACACAACCAGAGAACTCGGTGGAGACGGCAAAGTCACAACCGCCCCCCCTCACGATCCGCAGCGCAAAAGCAGAAATGCAAAACGGAGTCTCCTCCACGACTGGTCAGCCCGTGAAAGCCAAAGGAACGCGGGGGCAACATCATCAGTAGGAGGGGCTACAGCACCCTAATAATGGGATGCCAACTCCCAAGGTACTCCCAGGTCACCCAGCAAGGGTCTACAGCACCCTAATAATGGGACGCCAACTCCCAAGGTACTCCCAGGTCACCCAGCAAGGGTCTACAGCACCCTAATAATGGGATGCCAACTCCCAAGGTACTCCCAGGTCACCCAGCAAGGGTCTACAGCACCCTAATAATGGGACGCCAACTCCCAAGGTACTCCCAGGTCACCCAGCAAGGGTCTACAGCACCCTAATAATGGGACGCCAACTCCCAAGGTACTCCCAGGTCACCCAGCAAGGGTCTACAGCACCCTAATAATGGGACGCCAACTCCCAAGGTACTCCCAGGTCAACCAGCAAGGGTCTACAGCACCCTAATAATGGGACGCCAACTCCCAAGGTACTCCCAGGTCACCCAGCAAGGGTCTACAGCACCCTAATAATGGGACGCCAACTCCCAAGGTACTCCCAGGTCACCCAGCAAGGATCTACAGCACCCTAATAATGGGACGCCAACTCCCAAGGTACTCCCAGGTCACCCAGCAAGGATCTACAGCACCCTAATAATGGGACGCCAACTCCCAAGGTACTCCCAGGTCACCCAGCAAGAGGGGCGGTTTATATCGGTTAGATGCGGCAACGTCTCTGGCGGTTCTCAGCACTGCAGATACGTGATATAGAGTATTAATCATGGCTGATAACAGGGACAAATACACTGCATTTAGCTTCAGCATCCAATTAGGCCGGGCTCAGACCAACGGGTCGGATACCGCATGTGGATGTCAGACCTACAATCATTTGTGCAGCATATCGTCCACACAGAAGATCAAGCTCTCCCCCTCCCTCCCCCCCCCCCCCAACGATGGGATGGCGAATGAGAATTCGTTCACCTCATTAGTCATTCATTCTATGCAGGCATGAAAATCATCCTTAGCTGGTTGGTGCGTGTGAACAGCGATAGTTCAGTTGTTCACGTGCGCCGCTACAGCAAACGTATATGACCAGAGAGATGTATCTACCTGTGTGAACTGGCTGGTCTCTGGCATGTGCTTGTATGAAGGATTAATCAGTCGGTGTAGAAGGAGCCCGATAGTACATCGTCCGACCAAACATGACTGGACCCCTGAGCACGGATCAGAAGTACTATCTATCTCCATATGGTAATACTCAGTGGGGCTCCTCTTGCCCTAATGACTTCGGATGCTCTCCGTGGCATGCTTTCTACTACCGTCTGATACACTTCAGCTGGAATTTCCCTCCATTCATCCTGCAAACGTCTGAGGAGTTCTCTCAGAGGCAATGCATCACCAGCTGTCTACAAGGAGTTTCATCATTGTCAGTTGAGCAATGGAAGAACGTTCTATGGAGCAACAAATCATGCTGCATTTTCGTATCGGATGGGGGTACCCGGCTGTGGAGGAGGATTGGAAACGCCTTTTACCTGAATGTGCTGTGCCAGCAGGTAAGTACGGCGGAGGTTCCGGTATGCTCTGGGATGTGTTACATGACATGGTCTCTCTCCGTTGGTTGTAGTGAAAAGAACCATAAACACAGAGGTGAACCCTGCCAGTCTAGACAATAATGTTACAATACTCTGGGAATGGTCGGCCATACTTACAACAAGACAACGTCCCTTGTCACACAACACTGATTTACATTGGTTTGACGATATGAATGTTCCATGAGTCCGTACCTGAAGATACTGAATATGTTTGAGACGAACTGGAACGTCGGGTCAGGACAGGGTCCATCTACTTTGAGAGAACTTGTCAGACATTTGCAGGATGAATGGAGGGAAATACCAGCTGAAGCTCATCAGACGTTAGTAGAAAGTATGCCATGGAGAGTATCTGATGTCATTATGGCTAAAGAAGCCCCACTAAGTTAATATATGGACATAAATCCTACTTTTCATTCTTGCTCAGGGGTCCCATCTCTTAGTAGGATGGTGTAGAGTCCATTCCGTAAGGTCCAAACCCCACTGAGGATTTATATCAGAAACGGGTCCGCCCGGAGACCTACAGAGGCGGCCGAATCTGATGCAAGGAATACCACCCGGCAAATAACAGGTGCCAGAACTTGTTGGGGGCTTCGTGTTCATGATTTGTACGGCTGAGCCCCCCGCCCGCGGCACTCATATGTCTTGTACCCATCAGAACATCTTGGCTCTGGATGGAGAGTAGTAATGCCCGGGATTAATTGTGCCGCTCTGTATAGTATTTCATGTCCTGGCAGGAGCCACGGGGGATGACTGACGCGCTATGTACACAGCGGCCGCTGCCAACACGCACAACCCGTATCCACCTCCTAATCCCGCGCTCGGATGTACAATACATATTATCAGGGGCGCATCCTAAATAACCAGGGCTCTACGGCAAAGCCAACACAACCCGCCGGCTTCTGCAGAACTACACATCCCAGCATGCCCGGTCAGGAGCCCTGCTCCACGGCCATCAACACAGGACATCACCGACGCGGTGCATCCTCCCAGATAACACAAGGAGGCGACGACAGAGGCGTTCCCAAAATAATTGGCCAGATCAAAGGCGAGGATCCAGATTCCGTAGGAAGAAGGAAAGAACAACAATCCCATCAAGAGTCTGCAGAAAGTAGGGGGGCCGCATCCTGGTCGCCGACCCCCAAACTGTTGACTCTGGAAAAGGCTTCGCAGCACGAGCTCCAGACTAATGAGGCTCTCCAATAGGGAAAAACGGATGACATCCAATATGGCTCCCGCAGGGACGTCGCCCGGCTTTACCGACGTCCTTGGGGCGCAACTAGCGTGATATAACCATTTATCGTTCAGGTAAGCTGCGACGGCAGCCATATTGGTTGTCACCCAGCTCTCTCCGGATCCTTTGGTTCTTGGTGGTAATATGGGCAACAGCAGGGGTTAATTTGCAATGACAGAATTTGCGCTGCGTATTACATGTGAACATTTTGCGTGCCTTACTGAAATCAGCTGATAACAGGGAATAGCAGCTTGCATTCAACTTCACCGCACCTAGAAAGAAGACAGACTTCAGGGCGAGCGTTCTGTTAAAGGGCTTGTCTACGGTTAGAAGAACAGCGCCGCTTCCTTCTAAGCACGGCGCCACCCTTGGCCGTGGGTTGTGTCTGCTATTGCAGCTGAGCTCCCATTCACTTCAATGCAGCTAAGTTACAATACCAGACACAACCATATGAACAAGGGTGGCGCTGTGTACGCAACAAGGCGGCCGTGTTTCTCGAATCCTAGACAACCTCTTTAAGGTGCATTTCCTTATATTGCACCCGTCTGTAAATGCCTGAATTCGTGGCACGGGGCAGAGGTGGCTGCGCCAACCTGGAGAAGCTTCCCTCAACCAGGGCGCTTAGCTCAGGGGTGAGGACTCAGAGCGGGCTTGTGGGGGCCTGAAATCCTCGTACATAGAGCCCTGGGAAAGACACGTCGGCGGAGCAGGAGACACGTGTCAGCGATGACGAGACTTCCTCGGGGGCTCCAAACGGGAGCCGCAGAACTGCCAGGTCTCAAGGGAGCGACCGATCCTGGAAGGTGACCCACCGCACCCCCCAGAGAGATGCCCAAAGTAATGGAAGACCTCCTATCAGCCCTGCATAATGGAAGATTGTCACAGATAGGGGCATACGGGACACTCCTGGCACCAGGGCATTCCTAGAGGGGAACACAGGAAATAGTTTACCCTCCCGCACCAATCTCAGGGGCAGGAGAGATCTCCATGTCTGGCGGTTCACATAGTAACATTCTTCCATAGGCAACTTAGTGCCAACCTTAGCCCGGGCATCATCCTCACATCACCCATTGGGAAGGAGGATAGGGGCAACTGGGGAGGGACACTTCTCACCGGCTATGAGGAGGGCTGAAGGGAAACTTGAGCTGGGGACCCAAAGTAACATGTTAGGAGATATAAGCTCTGAAACCTGCAGAATAGTGAGTACAGCTCTGGAGTATAATCCAGGATGTAACTCAGGATCAGTACGGGATAAGTAATGTGTGTACACAGTGACTCCTCCAGCAGAATAGTGAGTGCAGCTCTGGAGTATAATCCAGGATGTAACTCAGGATCAGTACAGGATAAGTAATGTATGTACACAGTGACTCCACCAGCAGAATAGTGAGTGCAGCTCTGGAGTATAATACAGGATGTAACTCAGGGTCAGTACGGGATCAGTAATGTATGTATACAGTGACTCCACCAGCAGAATAGTGAGTGCAGCTCTGGAGTATAATATAGGATGTAACTCAGGATCAGTACAGGATAAGTAATGTATGTACACAGTGACTCCACCAGCAGAATAGTGAGTGCAGCTCTGGAGTATAATACAGGATGAAACTCAGGATCAGTACAGGATAAGTAATGTATGTACACAGTGACTCCACCAGCAGAATAGTGAGTGCAGCTCTGGAGTATAATACAGGATATAACTCAGGATCAGTACTGGATAAGTAATGTATGTACACAGTGACTCCACCAGCAGAATAGTGAGTGCAGCTCTGGAGTATAATACAGGATGTAACTCAGGGTCAGTACAGGATAAGTAATGTATGTACACAGTGACTCAACCAGCAGAATAGTGAGTGCAGCTCTGGAGTATAATACAGGATGTAACTCAGGATCACTACAGGATAAGTAATGTATGTACACAGTGACTCCACCAGCAGAATAGTGAGCGCAGCTCTGGGGTATAATACAGTATGTAACTCAGGATCAGTACAGGATAAGTAATGTATGTACACAGTGACTCCACCAGCAGAATAGTGAGCGCAGCTCTGGGGTATAATACAGTATGTAACTCAGGATCAGTACAGGATAAGTAATGTATGTACACAGTGACTCCTCCAGCAGAATAGTGAGCGCAGCTCTGGAGTATAATACAGTATGTAACTCAGGATCAGTATGGGATAAGTAATGTATGTACACAGTGACTCCACCAGCAGAATAGTGAGTACAGCTCTGGAGTATAATACAGCATGTAACTCAGGATCAGTACAGGATAAGTAATGTATGTACACAGTGACTCAGCCAGCAGAATAGTGAGTGCAGCTCTGAAGTATAATACAGGGTGTAACTCGGGATCAGTGATGTGATATTTTTACAAAGTGACAACATTCCATGTAGCCTAGATCTATATATAAACTGTAATATTTCATTGGAGTCACACTTATGATGCATTTTCCCACCTTAATAGGTATTAATTAAGAAATGGATCTTCACATGTATTTAAAGGAAAGCGCTCCGCTAATAACCGGCTCCCACCCTCGTAAGGTACGACACCAAGTCCACAACATGCCGCCCCCCCCAGTACACATCTAGTGGCGGACGGGGACGTCTTACATTACAAGCCCCAGATAGAAGTTTCTACCCTCCTATTATCCGCGCTGTCACCGGACCCCCGTGTATTGTGCTGTGGAGACACATAAGCCCGGCGCCATGACTACAGCCATTCATGCCATTACAATGCACTGACAGCCGCCAGGAAGGCCCAAAATACTGACACCGAGCGCCAAAAAGGCGAAAAGCAAAAACTTGTCTGGAAGTGATGAGTCGCTCCTGATGAGACGGTCATTGTGTCCCCCCTCCTCCTCCCGGACGGGGGTGACGATCCCCGACTCCTCGCTGCTCCCAAGAGCAGGAATTCTGCCGCACGCTCAGGAAATATGCAATTTCCACCACTAAGTGCAGCCCATAAAGCTGAAGAACGCGGCGGCCCGAGGCTTCATGGTCGCGGGTTAACCCCTCCACCGCCAAAGGCAAACAAACCAGGCCTAAAGCAAGTCCCAGAGGTCCGAGAACCCAAACGCAGCGTGGAGGAGCAGAACAGTGACAGGTCACATGACCTCATGGGTTCTACAGTCAGTGGCAACAAAGTAACAATTGTCACCTCAGTAAACATACAATGTAACAACCTGGGGGGAGGGGGATTAACCCTAACCTCACAGATCACCACAGGTGAGACGATTAGGGGATGTATCCACCAGATGCAGACATACAGAGGACACCCCAATAATCCATAGAGTGCCACCCCAATAGTTATAACCGAAGGAGCGTAAATAGGGGGCGCTCTACAAATCAATGCTTCTACCGGCCTTAATGTGGGGTGCAGCAGCCAAAGCAAAGCCTGAGGCAGAGGTGACCCCTCAAGGCTGAACCCCATGACCCATGCTGGAGTGCGACAGTCACCCCAAACCTGAGGCAGTAGTGACCCACCGATGCAGAGATTGGGGTGCAGTCAGACGACCACCTGGGACTGCACCCCAGGGCATACATTGGGGGGCTGCAGTCTGGATGATGCAGAGGTGACCCCCTCCACGGGGAGACATTGGGGTGCAGATAGTCTGGAGGAAGAGGTGATCCCCAAGACTGAACCCCACAATACACATTGGGGTACAGCAGTCTGTCCGAAGCAAAGGGGACCCCCAGGATTGATTCCCCAGGGGGGATATTGGGGGCACAGTTACAGCCCCAGTCTGCAAGCAGACATTGGGGTGCAGAGATCACAGCCCAGACCCAGGAACAGAGCGGTCCATAGGGCAGACACAGGGGTGCAGGGGTCACAGCCCAGACTGAGGAACCGGGGGGACCCCGAGGGCAGACACTGGGGTGCAGGGGTCACCGCCTAGACCGAGGGACCGGGGGACGCCCAGGACACATACTGAGGTGCAGGGATCACAGCCGAGACCCAGGGACAGAGGGGACCACCAGGGCAGACATTAGGGATTAAAGGGGTCACATCCCAGACCCGGGGGGACCTTTACGACAGACAGGGGTGCAGGGGTCACAGCCCAAACCAGAGGACAGAGGTGACCCTTAGGGCAGAGACTGGGGTGCAGGGGTTACGGCCCAGACCGAGGGACCGGGGGACCCCCACGGCAGACATTAGGGAGTAAAGGGATCACAGTCCAGACGCGGGGACACACACAGGGGTCACAGCCCAGGCCCGGGGGGCCCCACGGCAGACACAGGGGTGCAGGGGTCACAGCCCAGGGACTGGGGGGACCCTCAGGGCAGACACTGGGGTGCAGCAGTCCGGGATTGGGGTGCGGGGGCTCCCAGTGATGCCCCCTCCCGGGTATGCACGGCACAGTTGCTGTCCTCCAGCGCCCCCTGGAGGCCGCCCGCACACACACCAGCAGGGGGCGCCGCAGAGGCCGGGGCGGCTCACCTGGTTGAGGTCCTCGTCTGACAGCAGGTGGGACTCGCGCGGCTTGAAGCAGTTCTGACATTTGCTCTTATTGAAGATGTTGGCCTGGAACTTCTTGCACGGGTTCTCCTTGGCCGCCATGGCGGTCGGGCTGCGCGGTCCGGGACTAGGGGTCCTCCCCCATCGCTCGGGGCCGCACTCACATCCCGGGGAGCAGCGCCGCCGCTGCTGACATCCGCCGCCTCCCCCGCTCTGCTCTCCGCCGCTTACTGAGACATTGGAGCGAACCGGGAGAGAGGCGCCGGGCGGGGCCAGCGGGGAGCTGACTGACAGCCGCGGCGGCCAATCACAGCGCGGCGCTCCCTCCCCCACCCCCTCCTCCCGCACCATAACAAAAGAAAGCCGAGCAGCCCCGGCCAGCAGGTTCAGCTGTCACTGCGGGGGGCGGGGCCTGCGCCAGGCTAGGTGGACGCGCAGCATTCCCCAGGGATCCAGTGACAGCTGCTGGGGCGGGGCCTGTGTACAGTGCTCTGCAGTGTGTGCTGGAGGCTGCACTGCATCTACTGCAATGTGGCTGTATTATATACTGTGTACACTGCAACATATGGTTATGGCACTATAAGTACTGCACTGTATATAATGCAGTGTGTATGCTGCAGTGTATATACTGTAATGTCTGTATACCACAGTGTGTGTGTACTGCTGTGTATATACTGTTGGATGTGTATTTTACACTGTATATACTGCAATGTGTGTACTGCACTGTATATACTGTTACCTGCACTACACTGTATATACTGCAATGTGTGTACTGCACTGTATATACTGTTATCGGCACTACACTGTATATACTGCAATGTGTGTACTGCACTGTATATACTGTTATCTGCACTACACTGTATATACTGCAATGTGTACTGCACTCTATATACTGTTACCTGCACTACACTGTATATACTGCAATGTGTGTACTGCACTGTATATACTGTTATCTGCACTACACTGTATATACTGCAATGTGTACTGCACTCTATATACTGTTACCTGCACTACACTGTATATACTGCAATGTGTACTGCACTCTATATACTGTTACCTGCACTACACTGTATATACTGCATCAACATATTTTCCTGTATTTTATCCGCCTGCAGGCACGTTCATTTGCGCACGGGACAGAAAAACGCACCGACTGAAATGGCTGATTCATCTAATTAGTTCCGGATGTGTTCTTTTGCGCAGTGTTTCACGCATCCTCTTGCGTATTGCGCCACATTTGTGCACCTCCCATTGACTTCTATGGGGATCTTTCTGCAAATACGCAGAAAAATGAAAGGTGCGCATTCAAAAAACCGTGTACAGACCCATTGATATCAGTAGGCTCTATTCTCTGGGCATTGTGGATCAAATATGCGCACAAATACGTCAGTCGGAGACGGCTGCGTCCGAGACAGGCAGAACTCGCACGGAAAATTACCCTATTTATTTGAACGGGCTCATTCACCACTGATTTTTCGCTTGGACCTACGGTTCAAAAAAAATGGAGCATGTGGTATTTGTGTGTGAGTCTTGCAGGAGAACAGGACGCGTAATGTGTCCGCACATCATACGGATGGGTTGTCCGTTTGCGGTGCGACGTGAGTTGCGCCCAAGAATTTCGGCCCTGTGAATACGGCCTTAGTAAATCTTCCCTTGTTCTGTTTAGTCTGTCAGCACAGTTTCGTAAGGGGAATGTATCACCCATATATTTGTTACTAATTAAAGCCAGATAGTGAACCGTTTTTTTCCCCTCGTCTGTACATGGCTATGGGGGCGGCCATCTTGTCTCAGCTGCAGTCAACAGCATTTAAGGATACGCTTTACAGCAGCCTCATGAGCCATTCATACAATGGACAGAATGTGACTTTCATGTGAGAGTGTCGTGGGCATGTGCAGGGAGGGGGAGGAGGTGAGCTGTGACATCACCTATTGCGGATGGTGGATCCTGTGTTATCTTTATATAGGCATCGCCTCTCATTGTAATCCTACCTGTGATGATGAAGCGGTGACTGATGAAAGGTTTTCTATACAGAACAGGAAGTGTCCTTGTACACGGAGCGATTATCATTCAAGTAATCGCTGGATCATGCAAAACTGAATGATAATTCTTCAGTGTAAACGTGACCAGTGATTGAACGGTCATTCGTCGTTCATTTCATTCAGGCATAAAAGTCAAACGACGATCGGCCAGGTGAACAGGCAGTTCATCTATGAAGGACTGCCTGTTTACTGTGCATGGAGGCGGGCTGATGAAAGAGATCTCCGGTGCGCTCCGCCTCCATTCACTGGTCATTCCTGTGTGAATGCGCTGCAGTATTTATTGGGAAGGCTGTTAGGTGCGTTCCGTGTAAAACCAATGCAGCATTTCAGGGCTTTTGTAAAATATAGATTGTGACATTGAAAATGTGAAAAATGTCACCAAAAACTCATTAAAAATATAATGAAAGTATAAAAAAAAGTTTAACCCTTTGCAATCCAATTTTGGATTCAGGGTTTCCTAGTGAGCTTTCTCTTTCTGTCATTATACAATGGCGCCATCTGCTGGCTAGAGCCAGTACTGCAGTATGTGACATGCCAGAGAGGCCCCCGACAACAGAACGGCTGGCAATATACAGTAAGAATACCCTGCCGGACGTCTTCCGACATCAGAGCTGCACAGGCTTCAATCAAAGTGTAGGAAGACATCAGACAGTGGATTGGAAAGGGTTAATATAAAACCATGATTTATACAGCAGGCCATTTTCTGATGGCCTTTAACCCCTTGGTGACATCCAACGTACATGTACATCAGATGTGCTCGGAGCAGACTCAGGAGCCGTGCCCATTCCATAGGGCTTCTACCCACTAGGGTTTGTTTTTTTTTAATGCTGCGATATCGCTGCGTTTTTTTCAATGGGACTTTCAAATGTTAAAAAAAGTGATTTTAGTGCGATTGTAACATTAAAAAGTCCCATTGAAAAAAACGCAGCGATATCGCAGCGTTAAAAAAACGCTAGTGGGTAAAAGCCCTTACACAGTGTGCGTCTGCTGTCTTTGCAAGCTGACACTTGGCCACAACAGCCACCATTGGAGCTTACTCTGATTACAGCTGTTGACCATTTAGATGCTGCTGTCAATTCTGACAGAGGCATTTAAATGGTCCAGTTGGTGTCTAGAAATTCAGAACTGCCCCCAGCAATGAGATCACAGAGTGCTAGTTGGGTATCATGACAGCCAGAAGCCTCTTCTAAGCCCCAAAAGCTGCTATTAATGTTTGCCTATTAAGACGTGTATTAGTGTATCTTGACGCCACCGGAAGCTTGAAGTTTGACAGGGTTAACGCCCCTCTCACACCCCTAGCTCCCGATAGGGTCAAGCGACGAAGGTCGTAGCTAAGCACAGTGTGCGTAGCATTTCGGCCACCGTGGTGCCTTAGGGTGAGAAGCACTTATCCACTTCACCTTACATTCTGACCAGTTAAGAAAGTAAGGGCAAAGCAGAAAACTACCCCTTACTGAAAGGCAGCACGGCCGGCTAAAAGCTAAGCACACACTGCAGCATCGACTCTGAGCGCTAGGTGTTGCGGCGCTTCTGAGGGCCGACCACCGGATGAGCCGGATGAGCGTGAGTGCATGCCGCCACCTGTGACACCGGATGCGTCCCGGCCGAGCGCAGGATCAGTCCTCCGTCCCTGCCACAGCCTGTAACGGTTGTGCCACCTGGCTGCACACTGCACTCTGCCGACTGTGACAGCGGAGTGCCCCGTGGCTGTGTCCTATTGCTGCTCTGCAGCTGCACACGGAGGCCACAGCGCCAGGGAGTGGACACATATTAACATTTTCCACAACACTTTGGCCACCGCTTTGGGCTCTGTGCTGGCAGCCAATATGTGACAGTGAAATCGGGGGAAAGAGGGCCCTCCTTCTGTGGCTGCGTTGGGGAAGAGCCTCCAGGGCGATCTATGCTTCTCATAGTAACCCCTTTGTTTTTTCATGCCTGCTTTGTGGGCTGCCAGGACCTGCAGCTGTACAGCCAATTCCTGACAGGGGGTGTCACCCCCCTGTCAATCTTGACTCCACCAGGACTTCCTGGTGGCGTCAAAATACACTAATACCAGACATGCCTGTGGCAGGTCTTAATAGAATGGCTATCAAAATACAGTATAATGCAATACTGTAGTATTGCAGATTACTTAATAATCAAACTTGTGTATGACTGTAAATAGAGATAGCTGTCAGTCACTGATAGGACCGCTCATTGGACTGTTCACCTCAGAATGTGCAGAGATATAAATGAATATAATACAATATAACACCAAATCTTTCCCCATAACCTCTCTACAATCTGCTCAGCCCCTCCTGCTCCATAACTTCACGCCTGCAGTTTGGACAGGATGTTCCAGCTGACAGATTCTCTTAAAAAATGAACCAGTAAAGAGTGATGACATTTGCTTCCATAGTTGGGCGCCACCTAGTGTTAATAGTGCATAGCAATTTGCGTAGCCACCTAATGAGCTGATTGCTGCAGTCATCTCCCCGCAGCCGAGTCTCTGCTTACTCATTCTCTGATTACTACTGAGCAGTCCATAGATATAGCTTTCTTGCCAGGAAGGAGCAGCCTCTGTGATACATGGCATTATAGCTGAGAAGATGCGTTCTGCAGAGGAAATAAGTAGAGACTAAACTGTCAGCTGCCAGAGGAGGAAGGAGATTGATTTTGGTTAAGCCCACCCGCATTAGCCCCAAGGGCAAAACGTGAACAGGAAAACTATGAAAAAAAGGTAGTTTTAGGGTGCCTACCCACTAGCGATATTTTTTCTTGCGATGCAAGAGTAATAATTATGAAACCAATGATTTTCAATGGTTTCATACTCATTTGCGATTTTTACTCTCAAGCCTTGCAGCACAGAGAAAAAAATCAGTGATATCGCTGTGTCTTCAATGGGGCCGGCAGCAGCAGTGCCAGCCCCATTGAAAACATAGGCAGTACATCGCAGACTTCTGCCACAGCTGTGACAGCTATGGCAGGGGATTCCTTCTTCAATTCAATAAATGGCTGAGCACTGCCTGTGATTGGCTGAGCGCTGTGACCAATCACAGGCAGCGCTCAGCTGTCATATATTGGCTGAGCTCTGCCTGTGATTGAGCGCTCAGCCAATGAGACCAGCGGTTTCTGAGGGCTGGGATTTTTCAATCCTCTGCCTCCAGAAGACAGAAGAAGACTGCCATGCCGGAGAGAAGAGCCGGACAGCTCTTCTAGGTGAGTATCATTTTTTTCTTTTACTTTTCTTTATAGCTAGGGCTGATTTTCAGGGAAGGGCTTATATTTCTAGACTTTCCCTGAAAATCATTGCTGCGGGGGTTGCCTGCAACCCACTTCTTTCAATGGGGCCGCAGCAGTGTCGACCCTTATTGAAGTGCCGCGGGGATGAAGGAATTCTCTGCCATAGCTGTCACATCTGTGGCAGAAGTCTGTGATGTACTCCCTATGTTTTCAATGGTCCTGGCTCCGCTGCCCCCACCCGTATGTGAAGCCCAGGCTTTCCAATGGGTTCTTTCACATGAGCGATGTTTTGTAGGCTGCTACATTGCGAGATTGCAAAATTGCGGTATGCTCTATACAGTTTTGTAGCCTATGTTTCCCTATGGAGCCTCCTTGCATTTTGTGCGGAGCGATGCAAGTAGGAAATCCTACTGTAAAAGCCCTAAAATAAGGCATATCTGTATAAAAAAAAACAACACATCACCTAAGATGCGCTGTCCAACTCCGCTACGCATTTCCTCTGCAGGTCCGGCAGACTCGCTTGCAGTTTTCACCCAGCGCTTCCTGGTCAGGGGTTCAAAATCCACTCCTCCAGAAAGCACTGGCTCTGATTGGCTGAGCCGGGGTGCTCAAGAACCAATCAAAGCCAGCGCTCGATAAACCAAAAACAGCTATTTAATGCGAGGCAGAGGAGACGCGTGGTGGAGTCGGCCACGCCTCTTAGGTGATGTATTGTGTTTAAGGTTTTTTTTAACTGCAGCCAGGGCTTATTTTTGGGGTAAGGCTTATATTTCAAGCCCTCCCCTCCCCCCCCCCGAAAATCCTGAACAGAACACAGTTGCGATATCGCTGTCGCCCATGTGAAAGAGACCTAGAGGCTTTTTTTACTCTGTTCTGGTTGGGGTTTGGATTCCGCCCCGAATCCATAACATTTTAGTATTTCATTGAATGCTATTTAAATCTATATGTTGTACATATAGCAAAGATTTTGAAATTCGAGTTGCGGGGGAAAAAAGTTGACATGTCCATTATTGGTGTAGATTCCATGCAAAAAAACGTTACAACTTGGCAAAACCCCTCCAACAGCCATTAACAGCCGTTTAGGACTTTTATTATGACAGTAATCCATGGAAAAACCCATTTAACGAGTCTGAAATTGTAAGCTATTTGAAAGATCTCTCCCTGTTCCCCTGGAGTGAGGACACTTGGACGGGCTATGGTTTACATGCATGTGAGCTCTGGGTGGGGTCCGTGTTGTATGCACTACCTGTTGTATGTTGGTGTGAACAGTGACTTGTGTTGTATGTCTGTGTAAGTGGCCAGACATGTGGTGTGTACAGTCCTGTTCTATGTGGTATGTGTTACACTGTATGTCGGTGTGAACAGTGACGTATGTTAGGTCTGTGCAGGGTGCCAGGGTGCTTTATATACTGCCCTGTTCTGTGTACGTGTGTGTGTGTGAACAGTGTTGTGTCCTGTGTGGTTAGTGCATCTCTCCAGCTCCCTGATCAGGGATAGTCAGGTCAGTAGAAGAAAACAGTGGGGCCACCTTTATCGAGGCGATGACTCCGTTTTTAGGCAGGGGTGCCCCTCTTTCCCTGATCAGTTAGGGACAGTTGTCTATTCTTCGTCCTAGAGAGATGCAATTGGTCCGTGCAAGTACTCTATGTGTGTTTGTGGTTTTTAATGGACACGGTTACGTCCATTCTGTGGAGTGGTGCTTTTGAGTAACAATTGGATTCACAATTTTCCACCAAGGTACTTCGAACAGATGCACGCAGTTGCAGTAGTAAGCAGCAATTGAACACAATGGAAAATTCAGTAACCTTTAACTTGGTTAGGATCTGACTTCAACACTCTCTACTTTCCTTTACTGAACTGACTTGACGACCATTTCCCCACTAGTTGCTCTTAGCTGAAGGATTGAATTGAGTTTGGTGAAGTGTAGATGAAGCAGAGGCCAAAGTGGCTGTAAGGCTAATCCTGGCTTTGAGTTCACCGGGTAGCTATGACTCACTGTTAGTAGAAGGCCGACCTCAGAAAGGTTCTCCTTCCCTTTACCGTGGGATGCCAAGGGAATGGGTTTACACCACTCTCGACCTTGGGAGAAACCGTGCTGCTCTGCTGACTCATTTCTGTACACGTACCTCCTCCTCTCTGACACGACTGACTGCAACCTCTCCTCTCTCACACCTGGCTGAGTGTGCCAAACTGCTCACTGTCATTCCCTTTTATCTCCTTTTTCCCCCCCGCACTTTCTGGACTCCTCCTACTCTAGAATAGGGACTTATGTTGTGGCTTTCCCGCTTTTGGACTCTGAACCAGTGAAATTGAATCTGACTATCAGCCAGACTGCGGCTAACATCAGGCTAAGCTCTAGGTTTAGTGGAGAGCAGGGGAGAAACAGGGTCTCTCCTACAGATGGCACCTTCTATGCCCATGGATGGCGTATAGACAGGTGAGACAGGACAAGTGTTGGTGTGAGTGTTCTATGGGACCCGCTGAGCCACTGCATAAGGCTGAAAAAAAGGCTTCTGTCCATCAATTTCAACCTATCATCCTGCAATGTTGAACCAGAAAAAAGTTTTTAAAAAAATCCATGAGGTAGAAGTCAATTTTCCACATTTTAGGTGAAATAAAATTCCATCCTGACTCCAATCTAGCAGAATAATCCAGAATAATAAACCAGAATAATCCCCGGATCACCGACCCTTCTGAGTAATTAGTGATGTAACGTAATATTATTACACTCCAGAGCCCTTTTGTACTCTGTTAGTGAGTTCACCATCACCACATCCTCAGGCAGAGCATTTCATAGTCTCACTGCTCTTACAGTAAAGAACGCCTTCCATGTAGAAACCTTCTTTTATCTAGGCACAAAGAGCGCCCCCTTGTGACAGTCCTGGATATAAATAAATGATGGGAGAGATCTCTGTATTGTCCCCTGATATATTTATACATAGTTATTAGGTCGCCCTTCAGCCGTGTTTTTCTAACCTAAATAGCCCCAGTTTTGCTAACCTCTCTGGGTATTGTAGTCCGTCCGTTCCATTTATTACTTTAGTTACTCGTAGAAGCTGATCAGGTTGATGTGACAGCAGTGATCTCTCATAAATCCATCTCTTAGAAACCCCTCAAACATTTTACCCACAATATAAGTTAGACTTACCGGCCTGTGGTTTCCAGGGTCACTATTTCGCCCCTTTTTGAATATCGGCACCACATTTGCTATGTGACAATCCAGTTTAACAGACCCCGGTCACTACACTGAACCCCTCCTTCCTGCACCAACTCTGGAGCCACTTGTTTACCTCCCTAATCTCCCGCTGCGTTTCTGGTGTGGCACATGGTACAGATAGGCTTGCCACCCGGCCGGTAATTCACTGGTCTGGCCGGTATTTTGCCTGCCAGGTCGATGCCGTTTTTTTTTTTCTTTACCGGCCATATTACAGGACAGTATTTTTGAATACCAGCCCCGAAGCGCCCATCTGACAGCGAGGCTGGTTTTCTCAGTGATTCCCAACCGGGGCGCTGCAGCTTCCCGCTGGTAATCACACTGTGGGTTTAACACTCACCTACAACCGCCGTTCAAGTGCGCTTGCGGGTCCCCGTCACTCCTGCAGGCTACCGCAATGTACTCTGTGGCGGCAGAGCATGTCTTTCTGGAACTGGGGCTTGAATTCCCCGCCTCCAGCAAAGATATTGCTCTGATTGGATAGCCAGCGCTGGCGTCAGCCAATGAAAGCCAGCGCTGGGTTAACCAATCACAGCCATTTAATGACATCATTGAATAGCTGTGATTGGTTTAAATGACATCATTGAATGGCTGAATTAAGTACCTTGCAGCGCGGTGACATATATTTTTCTAACATAGTGTATTATACATTGAATGGCTGTGATTGGTTAACCCAGTGCCAGCTTCTAATTGGCTGACACTGGCGCTGGCTAGCCAATCAGAGCATTATCTTTGCTGGAGGCGGGGAATTCAAGTCCCGCTTCCAGAAAGAAATGCTCTGCCGCCATGGAGGACATTGCGGCAGCCTGCAGGAGCGACGGGGAACCATAAGCGCACTGGAACCCCGGTGGTAAGGGAGTATTGGTGTTTGTTTTTTTAGGTGTAGTGTAGTTAGGGGTTATTTTTGTGTACTTTTTTTTCCCAGAATTTTGGGTGGGAAGTAGAGGGTGCGACTTATTGTAAATGGGTTTGGGGGAACTATTACTACTGAGGGGGTTACTACTATTGCTGAGGGGGGGTTACTACTATTGCTGAGGGGGGGGGGTTAATATTGCTGAGGGTGGGTACTATTATTGCGGGGTTAATATTATTACTGAGGGGGTTAACATTATTACTGAGAGGGGTTAATAATATTACTGAGGAGGGGTTAATATTATTGTGGGGTTAATATTACTGTGAAGGTCGCTATTTCTACTGGGACCATTGTGGGGGGCCACTATTTCTACTGGGGCCACTGTGGTGATCTCCATTTCAACTGGGGCCACTGTGCCAAGTGATGCAGCAGCCAGCGAGGCTGCGATCACTAAAAGTTACCAGGTACCCAAAGGTGAAATATTATGACGTAATAAGCCATACCCCCAAGCCACGCCCCCTTTAAAACCGTGGCCGGTATTTTTTCGTGACAAAGGTGGCAACCCTAGGTACAGGCAGTATTTCAGAAAATACTACTTTGGAGGTCCTTACCCTAAGCTTACATTCCAGTTCCCTGAAATAGTTTTTAGGGACCTTCTACCTACCTCTAACCTTGTTGTTAGTGCCAATGTGTAGCCTGACCGCTGGTCCTCACCCGCCCCTCCCAATAAGCTGTCAACCTGATCCATAATATGCTGAAGTGCCAGGAAGACAACACACCGTTCGACGATCTTTGTGGCAGATTGCCCAGTCAGTCCCCCTTATAATTGAGTCTCCCACTACTAGGATCTGTCTCTCCTACCCTGCACTCCCATTCCCCTTCTTACTGGAGCAGACAGCCCCCTAGTGGTCAGAGGCCATGTCAAAATATGACAATAGTTTTCTCTGCAGGGGCAGAGGTTATACATTTTGTGCTCCATCACAAAGTAACTTTGGAACAACTTTGGCGTCATTACTATCAGCACGGACTGGAATCGCTCTATTTTCTGTGTAAAGTAACGGATCTGACTGAGAAGCCTATAAATCTCTTCGTCTGGGGGACGGTGACTCATCCTCTATGGCCAGGGATCCATGTTTATGTTGCTCGATGGGAAACATTGCTCTTATATTAGTTGGTTTCATGTTGCTCCACTTATTACGTTTACATCTGGTACAGACGCAAATAGTCGTGATTCACACGGTCACATGACCGCATCAGGCGCCAGAATCATAATAAACACTAAGAACAGGTTCAGCCGATTGTAAGTGTCTTGTAAGGAGGATGACGGTGATGGGAGTTTAGGAGCCACTAGAGGATCACCGGGGATGGATGATGAGTGGGATAATGACTACAACCTCAGCTTACCACAGGAATGTACCATCACAGCATCCTGCATTGTCTGTGGCGAAACACCTGGTGAGAACGTAAAGTACATCCTCCCAGAGCCAAGAACAGCTGTAACATGACATTACCGCTGTACAAGGCAGGCACTGAGCGCTGTATGTACCCGACACAGAAGAGACAGCGCCAAACAGCGGATCGGGCACATAGGAGAATCCTCCCAGAACAATGCATCTACATCTCTGTCCACAGGGGGCAGTATTATAGTAGTTATATTCTTGTACATAGGGGGCAGTATTATAGTAGTTATATTATTGTACATAGGGGGCAGTATTATAGTAGTTACATTCTTGTACATAGGAGTAGTATTATAGTAGTTATATTCTTGTACATAGGGAGCAGTATTATAGTAGTTATATTCTTGTACATAGGGGGCAGTATTATAGTAGTTATATTCTTGTACATAGGAGTAGTATTATAGTAGTTATATTCTTGTACATAGGGGGCAGTATTATAGTAGTTATATTCTTGTACATAGGAGGCAGTATTATAGTAGTTATATTCTTGTACATAGGGGGCAGTATTATAGTAGTTATATTCTTGTACATAGGAGGCAGTATTATAGTAGTTATATTCTTGTACATAGGGGACAGTATTATAGTAGTTATATTCTTGTACATAGGGAGCAGTATTATAGTAGTTATATTGTACATAGGAGCAGTATTATAGTAGTTATATTCTTGTACATAGGGGCAGTATTATAGTAGTTATATTCTTGTACATAGGAGGCAGTATTATAGTAGTTATATTCTTGTACATAGGAGGCAGTATTATAGTAGTTATATTCTTGTACATAGGGGACAGTATTATAGTAGTTATATTCTTGTACATAGGAGGCAGTATTATAGTAGTTATATTCTTGTACATAGGGGGCAGTATTATAGTAGTTATATTCTTGTACATAGGGTCAGTATTATAGTAGTTATATTCTTGTACATAGGGGGCAGTATTATAGTAGTTATATTGTACATAGGAGCAGTATTATAGTAGATATATTGTACATAGGGAGCAGTATTATAGTAGTTATATTCTTGTATATAGGGGGCAGTATTATAGTAGTTATATTCTTGTATATAGGGGGCAGTATTATAGTAGATATATTGTACATAGGGAGCAGTATTATAGTAGTTATATTCTTGTATATAGGGGGCAGTATTATAGTAGTTATATTCTTGTATATAGGGGGCAGTATTATAGTAGTTATATTCTTGTACATAGGGGCAGTATTATAGTAGTTATATTCTTGTATATAGGGGGCAGTATTATAGTATTATATTCTTGTACATAGGAGGCAGTATTATAGTAGTTATATTCTTGCACATAGGGGGCAGTATTATAGTAGTTATATTCTTGTACATAGGGAGCAGTATTATAGTAGTTATATTCTTGTACATAGGGAGCAGTATTATAGTAGTTATATTTTTGTACATAGGGGGCAGTATTATAGTAGTTATATTCTTGTACATAGGGGTCAGTATTATAGTAGTTATATTCTCGTACATAGGGAGCAGTATTATAGTAGTTATATTCTTGTACATAGGGGGCAGTATTATAGTAGTTTTATTCTTATACATAGGGGGCAGTATTACAGTAGTAATATTCTTGTATATAGGGGGCAGTATTATACTAGTTATATTCTTGTACATAGGGGCAGTATTATAGTAGTTATATTCTTGTACCTAGGGGGCAGTATTATAGTAGTTATATTATTGTACCTAGGAGGCAGTATTATAGTAGTTATATTCTTGTACATGGGGGTCAGTATTATAGTAGTTATATTCTTGTACATAGGGGGCAGTATTATAGTAGTTATATTCTTATACATAGGGGGCAGTATTACAATAGTTATATTCTTGTATATAGGGGGCAGTATTATAGTAGTTATATTCTTGTACATAGGGGGCAGTAATATAGTAGTTATATTCTTGAACATGGAGGGAAGTATTATAGTAGTTATATTCTTGTACATAGGGGGCAGTATTATAATAGTTATAGTCTTGTACATAGAAAGCAGTATTATAGTAGTTATATTCTTGAACATACGGTGCAGTATTATAGTAGTTATATTCTTGTACATAGGGGCAGTATTATAGTAGTTATATTCTAGTATATAGGAGCAGTATTATTGTGGTTATACTCTTGTACATAGGGGGCAGTATTATAGTAGTTATATTCTTGTACAAAGGGGGCAGTATTATAGTAGTTATATTCTTGTACATAGGGAGCAGTATTATAGTAGTTATATTCTTGTACATAGGGGGCAGTATTATAGTAGTTATATTCTGGTACATAGTGGGCAGTATTATAGTAGTTATATTCTTGTACATAGCGGGCAGTATTAAAGTATTTAGATTCTTGTACATAGGGGGCAGTATTATAGTAGTTATATTCTTGTACATAGGAGGCAGTATTATAGTAGTTATATTCTTGTACATAGGAGCAGAATTATAGTAGTTATATTCTTGTACATAGGGGGCAGTATTATAGTAGATATATTGTACATAGGGAGCAGTATTATAGTAGTTATATTCTTGTATATAGGGGGCAGTATTATAGTAGTTATATTCTTGTATATAGGGGGCAGTATTATAGTAGTTATATTCTTGTACATAGGGGCAGTATTATAGTAGTTATATTCTTGTATATAGGGGGCAGTATTATAGTATTATATTCTTGTACATAGGAGGCAGTATTATAGTAGTTATATTCTTGCACATAGGGGGCAGTATTATAGTAGTTATATTCTTGTACATAGGGAGCAGTATTATAGTAGTTATATTCTTGTACATAGGGGCAGTATTATAGTAGTTATATTCTTGTACATAGGGGCAGTATTATAGTAGTTATATTCTTGTACATAGGGGGCAGTATTATAGTAGTTATATTCTTGTACATAGGGGGCAGTATTATAGTAGTTATATTCTTGTACATAGGGGGCAGTATTATAGTAGTTATATTCTTGTACATAGGAGTAGTATTATAGTAGTTATATTCTTGTACATAGGGGGCAGTATTATAGTAGTTATATTCTTGTACATAGGAGGCAGTATTATAGTAGTTATATTCTTGTACATAGGGGGCAGTATTATAGTAGTTATATTCTTGTACATAGGAGGCAGTATTATAGTAGTTATATTCTTGTACATAGGGGACAGTATTATAGTAGTTATATTCTTGTACATAGGGAGCAGTATTATAGTAGTTATATTGTACATAGGAGCAGTATTATAGTAGTTATATTCTTGTACATAGGGGCAGTATTATAGTAGTTATATTCTTGTACATAGGAGGCAGTATTATAGTAGTTATATTCTTGTACATAGGAGGCAGTATTATAGTAGTTATATTCTTGTACATAGGGGACAGTATTATAGTAGTTATATTCTTGTACATAGGAGGCAGTATTATAGTAGTTATATTCTTGTACATAGGGGGCAGTATTATAGTAGTTATATTCTTGTACATAGGGTCAGTATTATAGTAGTTATATTCTTGTACATAGGGGGCAGTATTATAGTAGTTATATTGTACATAGGAGCAGTATTATAGTAGATATATTGTACATAGGGAGCAGTATTATAGTAGTTATATTCTTGTATATAGGGGGCAGTATTATAGTAGTTATATTCTTGTATATAGGGGGCAGTATTATAGTAGATATATTGTACATAGGGAGCAGTATTATAGTAGTTATATTCTTGTATATAGGGGGCAGTATTATAGTAGTTATATTCTTGTATATAGGGGGCAGTATTATAGTAGTTATATTCTTGTACATAGGGGCAGTATTATAGTAGTTATATTCTTGTATATAGGGGGCAGTATTATAGTATTATATTCTTGTACATAGGAGGCAGTATTATAGTAGTTATATTCTTGCACATAGGGGGCAGTATTATAGTAGTTATATTCTTGTACATAGGGAGCAGTATTATAGTAGTTATATTCTTGTACATAGGGAGCAGTATTATAGTAGTTATATTTTTGTACATAGGGGGCAGTATTATAGTAGTTATATTCTTGTACATAGGGGTCAGTATTATAGTAGTTATATTCTCGTACATAGGGAGCAGTATTATAGTAGTTATATTCTTGTACATAGGGGGCAGTATTATAGTAGTTTTATTCTTATACATAGGGGGCAGTATTACAGTAGTAATATTCTTGTATATAGGGGGCAGTATTATACTAGTTATATTCTTGTACATAGGGGCAGTATTATAGTAGTTATATTCTTGTACCTAGGGGGCAGTATTATAGTAGTTATATTATTGTACCTAGGAGGCAGTATTATAGTAGTTATATTCTTGTACATGGGGGTCAGTATTATAGTAGTTATATTCTTGTACATAGGGGGCAGTATTATAGTAGTTATATTCTTATACATAGGGGGCAGTATTACAATAGTTATATTCTTGTATATAGGGGGCAGTATTATAGTAGTTATATTCTTGTACATAGGGGGCAGTAATATAGTAGTTATATTCTTGAACATGGAGGGAAGTATTATAGTAGTTATATTCTTGTACATAGGGGGCAGTATTATAATAGTTATAGTCTTGTACATAGAAAGCAGTATTATAGTAGTTATATTCTTGAACATACGGTGCAGTATTATAGTAGTTATATTCTTGTACATAGGGGCAGTATTATAGTAGTTATATTCTAGTATATAGGAGCAGTATTATTGTGGTTATACTCTTGTACATAGGGGGCAGTATTATAGTAGTTATATTCTTGTACAAAGGGGGCAGTATTATAGTAGTTATATTCTTGTACATAGGGAGCAGTATTATAGTAGTTATATTCTTGTACATAGGGGGCAGTATTATAGTAGTTATATTCTGGTACATAGTGGGCAGTATTATAGTAGTTATATTCTTGTACATAGCGGGCAGTATTAAAGTATTTAGATTCTTGTACATAGGGGGCAGTATTATAGTAGTTATATTCTTGTACATAGGAGGCAGTATTATAGTAGTTATATTCTTGTACATAGGAGCAGAATTATAGTAGTTATATTCTTGTACATAGGGGGCAGTATTATAGTAGTTATATTCTTGTACATAGGAGGCAGTATTATAGTAGTATATTCTTGTACATAGGAGGCAGTATTATAGTAGTTATATTCTAGTACATAGGGGGCAGTATTATAGTAGTTATATTCTTGTACATAGGAGGCAGTATTATAGTAGCTATATTCTGATACATAGGGACAGTATTATAGTAGTTTTATTCTTGTACATAGGGGGCAGTATTATAGTAGTTATATTCTTGTACATAGGGGGCAGTATTGTGGTAGTTATATTCTTGTACATAGGGGGTAGTATTGTGGTAGTTATATTCTTGTACATAGGAGCAGTATTATAGTAGTTATATTCTTGTACATAGCAGGCAGTATTATAGTAGTTATATTCTGGTACACAGGAGGCTATATTATAGTAGTTATATTCTTGTACATAGGGGGCAGTATTATAGTAGTTATATTCTTGTACATAGGGGGCAGTATTATAGTAGTTATATTCTTGTACATAGGGGTAGTACTATCATAGTTATAATCTTGTACATAGGAGCAGAATTATAGTAGTTATATTCTTGAACATACGGTGCAGTATTTTAGTAGTTATATTCTTGTACATAGGGGCAGTATTATAGTAGTTATATTCTTGTATATAGGAGCAGTATTATAGTAGTTATACTCTTGTACATAGGGAGCAGTATTATAGTAGTTATATTCTTGTACAAAGGGGGCAGTATTTTAATAGTTATATTCTTGTACATAGGGAGCAGTATTATAGTAGTTCTATTCTTGTACATAGTGGGCAGTATTATAGTAGTTATATTCTTGTACATAGCGGGCAGTATTATAGTAGTTATATTCTTGTACATAGCGGGCAGTATTAAAGTAGTTATATTCTTGTACATAGGGGGCAGTATTATAGTAGTAATATTCTTGTACATAGTGGGCAGTATTATAGTAGTTATATTCTTGTACATAGCGGGCAGTATTAAAGTATTTAGATTCTTGTACATAGGGGGCAGTATTATAGTAGTTATATTCTTGTACATAGGAGGCAGTATTATAGTAGTTATATTCTTGTACATAGGAGCAGAATTATAGTAGTTATATTCTTGTACATAGGGGGCAGTATTATAGTAGTTATATTCTTGTACATAGGAGGCAGTATTATAGTAGTATATTCTTGTACATAGGAGGCAGTATTATAGTAGTTATATTCTAGTACATAGGGGGCAGTATTATAGTAGTTATATTCTTGTACATAGGAGGCAGTATTATAGTAGTTATATTCTGATACATAGGGACAGTATTATAGTAGTTTTATTCTTGTACATAGGGGGCAGTATTATAGTAGTTATATTCTTGTACATACGGGGCAGTATTGTGGTAGTTATATTCTTGTACATAGGGGGCAGCATTGTGGTAGTTATATTCTTGTACATAGTAGCAGTATTATAGTAGTTATATTCTTGTACATAGCAGGCAGTATTATAGTAGTTATATTCTGGTACACAGGAGGCTATATTATAGTAGTTATATTCTTGTACATAGGGGGCAGTATTATAGTAGTTATATTCTTGTACATAGGGGGCAGTATTATAGTAGTTATATTCTTGTACATAGGGGTAGTACTATCATAGTTATAATCTTGTACATAGGAGCAGAATTATAGTAGTTATATTCTTGAACATACGGTGCAGTATTTTAGTAGTTATATTCTTGTACATAGGGGCAGTATTATAGTAGTTATATTCTTGTATATAGGAGCAGTATTATAGTAGTTATACTCTTGTACATAGGGAGCAGTATTATAGTAGTTATATTCTTGTACAAAGGGGGCAGTATTATAGTAGTTATATTCTTGTACAAAGGGGGCAGTATTTTAATAGTTATATTCTTGTACATAGGGAGCAGTATTATAGTAGTTATATTCTTGTACATAGGGGGCAGTATTATAGTAGTTCTATTCTTGTACATAGTGGGCAGTATTATAGTAGTTATATTCTTGTACATAGCGGGCAGTATTATAGTAGTTATATTCTTGTACATAGGGGGCAGTATTATAGTAGTAATATTCTTGTACATAGGAGGCAGTATTATAGTAGTTATATTCTTGTACATAGGAGCAGAATTATAGTAGTTATATTCTTGTACATAGGAGGCAGTATTATAGTAGTATATTCTTGTACATAGGAGGCAGTATTATAGTAGTTATATTCTAGTACATAGGGGGCAGTATTATAGTAGTTATATTCTTGTACATAGGAGCAGTATTATAGTAGTTATATTCTTGTACATAGGAGCAGTATTATAGTAGTTATATTCTTGTACATAGGGGGCAGTATTATAGTAGTTACATTCTTGTACATAGGGGGCAGTATTATAGTAGTTACATTCTTGTACATAGGGGGCAGTATTATAGTAGTTATATTCTTGTACATAGGAGGCAGTATTATAGTAGTATATTCTTGTACATAGGAGGCAGTATTATAGTAGTTATATTCTAGTACATAGGGGGCAGTATTATAGTAGTTATATTCTTGTACATAGGAGGCAGTATTATAGTAGTTATATTATTGTACATAGGAGGCTGTATTATAGTAGTTATATTCTGGTACATAGGGGCAGTATTATAGTAGTTATATTCTTGTACATAGGGGGCAGTATTATAGTAGTTATATTCTTGTACATAGGGGGCAGTATTGTGGTAGTTATATTCTTGTACATAGGGGGCAGTATTGTGGTAGTTATATTCTTGTACATAGGAGCAGTATTATAGTAGTTATATTCTTGTACATAGCAGGCAGTATTATAGTAGTTATATTCTGGTACACAGGAGGCTATATTATAGTAGTTATATTCTGGTACATAGGGGACAGTATTATAGTAGTTATATTCTTGTACATAGGGGCAGTATTGTGGTAGTTATATTCTTGTACATAGGGGGCAGTATTATAGTAGTTATATTCTAGTACATAGGGGGCAGTATTATAGTAGTTATATTCTTGTACATAGGAGGCAGTATTATAGTAGTTATATTATTGTACATAGGAGGCTGTATTATAGTAGTTATATTATTGTACATAGGAGGCTGTATTATAGTAGTTATATTCTGGTACATTGGGGCAGTATTATAGTAGTTATATACTTGTACATAGGGGGCAGTATTATAGTAGTTATATTCTTGTACATAGGGGGCAGTATTATTGTAGTTATATTCTTGTACATATGGGGCAGTATTATACTAGTTATATTCTTGTACATAGGGGGCAGTATTATAGTAGTTACATTCTTGTACATAGGGGGCAGTATTATAGTAGTTATATTCTTGTACACAGGAGCAGTATTATAGTAGTTATATTCTTGTACATAGGGGGTAGTATTATAGTAGTTATATTCTTGTACATAGGGGGCAGTATTATAGTAGTTATATTCTTGAACATACGGTGCAGTATTATAGTAGTTATATTTTTGTACATAGGGGCAGTATTATAGTAGTTATATTCTTGTACATAGGGGCAGTATTATAGTAGTTATATTCTTGTATATAGGAGCAGTATTATAGTAGTTATACTCTTGTACATAGGGAGCAGTATTATAGTAGTTATATTCTTGTACATAGGGGGCAGTATTATAGTAGTTATATTCTTGTACATAGTGGGCAGTATTATAGTAGTTATATTCTTGTACATAGGGGGAAGTATTATAGTAGTTATATTCTTGTACATAGGGGGCAGTATTATAGTAGTTATATTCTTGTACATAGGAGGCAGTATTATAGTAGTTATATTCTTGTACATAGGAGCAGTATTATAGTAGTTATATTCTTGTACATAGGGGCATTATTATCATAGTTATAATCTTGTACATAGGAGCAGAATTTTAGTAGTTATATTCTTGTACATAGGGGGCAGTATTATAGGAGTTATATTCTTGTACATAGAAGGCAGTATTATAGTAGTGTATTCTTGTACATAGGAGGCAGTATTATAGTAGTTATATTCTAGTATATAGGGGGCAGTATTATAGTAGTTATATTCTTGTACATAGGAGGCAGTATTATAGTAGTTATATTATTGTACATAGGAGGCTGTATTATAGTAGTTATATTCTGGTACATAGGGGGCAGTATTACAGTAGTTATATTCTTGTGCATAGGGGGCAGTATTATAGTAATTATATTCTTGTACATAGGGGGCAGTATTGTGGTAGTTATATTCTTGTACATAGGGGGCAGTATTGTGGTAGTTATATTCTTGTACATAGGAGCAGTATTATAGTAGTTACATTCTTGTACATAGCAGGCAGTATTATAGTAGTTATATTCTGGTACATAGGAGGCTGTATTATAGTAGTTATATTCTGGTACATAGGGGGCAGTATTATAGTAGTTATATTCTGGTACATAGGGGCAGTATTGTGGTAGTTATATTCTTGTACATAGGGGGCAGTATTATAGTAGTTATATTCTTGTACATAGGGGGCAGTATTATAGTAGTTATATTCTTGTACATACGGTACAGTATTAGAGTAGTTATATTTCTGTACATAGGAGGCAGTATTATAGTAGTTATATTCTTGTACATAGCAGCAGTATTATAGTAATTATATTCTTGTACGTAGGGGGCAGTATTATAATAGTTATATTCTTGTACATAGCAGTAGTATTATAGTAGTTATATTCTTGTACATAGGGGGCAGTATTATTGTAGTTATATTCTTGTACATATGGGGCAGTATTATAGTAGTTATATTCTTGTACATAGGGGGCAGTATTATAGTAGTTATATTCTTGTACATAGGGGGCAGTATTATAGTAGTTATATTCTTGTACATGGGGGGCAGTATTATAGTAGTTATATTCTGGTACATAGGGAGCAGTATTATACTAGTTATATTCTTGTACCTAGGAGGCAGTATTATAGTAGTTATATTCTTGTACATAGGGGTCAGTATTATATTAGTTATATTCTTGTACATAGGAGGCAGTATTATAGTAGTTATATTATTGTACATAGGAGGCTGTATTATAGTAGTTATATTATTGTACATAGGAGGCTGTATTATAGTAGTTATATTCTGGTACATTGGGGCAGTATTATAGTAGTTATATACTTGTACATAGGGGGCAGTATTATAGTAGTTATATTCTTGTACATAGGGGGCAGTATTATTGTAGTTATATTCTTGTACATATGGGGCAGTATTATACTAGTTATATTCTTGTACATAGGGGGCAGTATTATAGTAGTTACATTCTTGTACATAGGGGGCAGTATTATAGTAGTTATATTCTTGTACACAGGAGCAGTATTATAGTAGTTATATTCTTGTACATAGGGGGTAGTATTATAGTAGTTATATTCTTGTACATAGGGGGCAGTATTATAGTAGTTATATTCTTGAACATACGGTGCAGTATTATAGTAGTTATATTTTTGTACATAGGGGCAGTATTATAGTAGTTATATTCTTGTACATAGGGGCAGTATTATAGTAGTTATATTCTTGTATATAGGAGCAGTATTATAGTAGTTATACTCTTGTACATAGGGAGCAGTATTATAGTAGTTATATTCTTGTACATAGGGGGCAGTATTATAGTAGTTATATTCTTGTACATAGTGGGCAGTATTATAGTAGTTATATTCTTGTACATAGGGGGAAGTATTATAGTAGTTATATTCTTGTACATAGGGGGCAGTATTATAGTAGTTATATTCTTGTACATAGGAGGCAGTATTATAGTAGTTATATTCTTGTACATAGGAGCAGTATTATAGTAGTTATATTCTTGTACATAGGGGCATTATTATCATAGTTATAATCTTGTACATAGGAGCAGAATTTTAGTAGTTATATTCTTGTACATAGGGGGCAGTATTATAGGAGTTATATTCTTGTACATAGAAGGCAGTATTATAGTAGTGTATTCTTGTACATAGGAGGCAGTATTATAGTAGTTATATTCTAGTATATAGGGGGCAGTATTATAGTAGTTATATTCTTGTACATAGGAGGCAGTATTATAGTAGTTATATTATTGTACATAGGAGGCTGTATTATAGTAGTTATATTCTGGTACATAGGGGGCAGTATTACAGTAGTTATATTCTTGTGCATAGGGGGCAGTATTATAGTAATTATATTCTTGTACATAGGGGGCAGTATTGTGGTAGTTATATTCTTGTACATAGGGGGCAGTATTGTGGTAGTTATATTCTTGTACATAGGAGCAGTATTATAGTAGTTACATTCTTGTACATAGCAGGCAGTATTATAGTAGTTATATTCTGGTACATAGGAGGCTGTATTATAGTAGTTATATTCTGGTACATAGGGGGCAGTATTATAGTAGTTATATTCTGGTACATAGGGGCAGTATTGTGGTAGTTATATTCTTGTACATAGGGGGCAGTATTATAGTAGTTATATTCTTGTACATAGGGGGCAGTATTATAGTAGTTATATTCTTGTACATACGGTACAGTATTAGAGTAGTTATATTTCTGTACATAGGAGGCAGTATTATAGTAGTTATATTCTTGTACATAGCAGCAGTATTATAGTAATTATATTCTTGTACGTAGGGGGCAGTATTATAATAGTTATATTCTTGTACATAGCAGTAGTATTATAGTAGTTATATTCTTGTACATAGGGGGCAGTATTATTGTAGTTATATTCTTGTACATATGGGGCAGTATTATAGTAGTTATATTCTTGTACATAGGGGGCAGTATTATAGTAGTTATATTCTTGTACATAGGGGGCAGTATTATAGTAGTTATATTCTTGTACATGGGGGGCAGTATTATAGTAGTTATATTCTGGTACATAGGGAGCAGTATTATACTAGTTATATTCTTGTACCTAGGAGGCAGTATTATAGTAGTTATATTCTTGTACATAGGGGTCAGTATTATATTAGTTATATTCTTGTACATAGGGGGCAGTATTATAGTAGTTATATTCTTGTACATATGTGCAGTATTATAGTAGTTATATTCTTGTACATAGGAGCAGTATTATAGTAGTTATATTCTTGTACATAGGAGGCAGTATTATAGTAGTTATATTCTTGTGCATAGGGGGCCGTATTGTAGTAGTTATATTCTTGTACATAGGGGCAGTATTATACTAGTTTTATTCTTGTACATAGGGGGAAGTATTATAGTAGTTATATTCTTGTACATAGGGACTGTTATATAGTAGTTATATTCTTGTGTATAGGGGGCAGTATTATAGTAGGTATATTCTTGTACATGGGGGCAGTATTATAGTAGTTATATTCTTGTACATAGGGGGCAGTATTATTGTAGTTATATTCTTGTACATATGGGGCAGTATTATAGTAGTTATATTCTTGTACATAGGGAGCACTATTATAGTAGTTATATTCTTGTACATAGGGAGCGGTATTTTAGTAGTTATATTCTTGTACATGGCGGGCAGTATTATAGTAGTTATATTCTTGTACATAGGGGGCAGTATTATAGTAGTTATATTCTTGTACCTAGGAGGCAGTGTAGTAGTTATATTCTTGTACATAGGGGTCAGTATTATAGTAGTTATATTCTTGTACATAGGGAGCAATATTATAGTAGTTATATTCTTGTACATAGGGGGCAGTAGTATAGTAGTTATATTCTTGTATATATGTGCAGTATTATAGTAGTTATATTCTTGTACATAGGAGCAGTATTATAGTAGTTATATTCTTGTACATAGGGGGCAGTATTATAGTAGTCATATTCTTGTATGTGGGGGGACAGTATTATAGTAGTTATATTCTTGTACATAGGGGGCAGTATTATAGTAGTTATATTCTTGTACATAGGGGGCACTATCATAGTAGTTATATTCTTGTACATAGGGGGCAGTATTATAGTAGTTATATTCTTGTACATAGGGGGCAGTATTATAGTGGTTATATTCTTGTACATAGTGGGCAGTATTTTAGTAGTTATATTCTTGTGCATAGGGGGCAGTATTATAGTAGTTATATTCTTGTACTTTGGGGCAGTATTATAGTAGTTATATTCTTGTACATAGGGGGCAGTATTATAGTAGTAATATTCTTGTACATAGGGACTGTATTATAGTAGTTATATTCTTGTGTATAGGGGGCAGTATTATAGTAGTTATATTCTTGTACATAGGGGCAGTATTATAGTAGTTATATTCTTGAACATAGGGGGCAGTATTATTGTAGTTATATTCTTGTACATCTGGGGCAGTATTATAGTAGTTACATACTTGTACATAGGGAGCAGTATTATATTAGTTATATTCTTGTACATAGGGAGCGGTATTATTGTAGTTATATTCTTGTACATGGCGGCCAGTATTATAGTAGTTATATTCTTGTACATAGGGGGCAGTATTATAGTAGTTATATTCTTGTACCTAGGAGGCAGTATTATAGTAGTTATATTCTTGTACATAGGGGTCAGTATTATAGTAGTTATATTCTTATTGTACATAGGAGGCAGTTTTATAGTAGTAATATTCTTGTACATATGGACTGTATTATAGTAGTTATATTCTTGTACATAGGGGCAGTATTACAATAGTTGTATTCTTGTGCATAGGGGGCAGTATTATAGTAGTTATATTCTTGTACATAGGGGCAGTATTATAGTAGTTATATTCTTGTACATAGGGGGCAGTATTATAGTAGTTATATTCTTGTACATAGGGGGCAGTATTATAGTGGTTATATTCTTGTACATAGTGGGCAGTATTTTAGTAGTTATATTCTTGTGCATAGGGGGCAGTATTATAGTAGTTATATTCTTGTACTTAGGGGCAGTATTATAGTAGTTATATTCTTGTACATAGGGGGCAGTATTATAGTAGTAATATTCTTGTACATAGGGACTGTATTATAGTAGTTATATTCTTGTGTATAGGGGGCAGTATTATAGTAGTTATATTCTTGTACATAGGGGCAGTATTATAGTAGTTATATTCTTGAACATAGGGGGCAGTATTATTGTAGTTATATTCTTGTACATCTGGGGCAGTATTATAGTAGTTACATACTTGTACATAGGGAGCAGTATTATATTAGTTATATTCTTGTACATAGGGAGCGGTATTATAGTAGTTATATTCTTGTACATGGCGGCCAGTATTATAGTAGTTATATTCTTGTACATAGGGGGCAGTATTATAGTAGTTATATTCTTGTACCTAGGAGGCAGTATTATAGTAGTTATATTCTTGTACATAGGGGTCAGTATTATAGTAGTTATATTCTTGTGCATAGGGGGCAGTATTATAGTAGTTATATTCTTGTACATAGGGGGCAGTATTACAGTAGTTATATTCTTGTACATATTTGCAGTATTATACTAGTTATATTCTTGTACATAGGAGCAGTATTATAGTAGTTATATTCTTGTACATAGGGGGCAGTATGATAGTAGTTATATTCTTGTACATATGTGCAGTATTATAGTAGTTATATTCTTGTACATAGGAGCAGTATTATAGTAGTTATATTCTTGTACATAGGGGGCAGTATTATAGTAGTTATATTCTTGTACATAGGGGGCAGTATTATAGTAGTTATATTCTTGTACATAGGGGGCAGTATTATAGTAGTTATATTCTTGTACATAGGGGGCAGTATTATAGTAGTTATATTCTTGTACATAGGGGGCAGTATCATAGTAGTTATATTCTTGTACATAGGGGGCAGTATTATAGTGGTTATATTCTTGTACATAGTGGGCAGTATTATAGTAGTTATATTCTTGTGCATAGGGGGCCGTATTATAGTAGTTATAATCTTGTGCATAGTGGGCAGTATTATAGTAGTTATATTCCTGTACATAGGGGGCAGTATTATAGTAGTTATATTTTTGTACATAGGGACTGTATTATAGTAGTTAGATTCTTGTGCATAGGGGGCAGTATTATAGTAGTTATATTTTTGTACATAGGGGCAGTATTATAGTAGTTATATTCTTGTACATAGGGGGCAGTATTATAGTAGTTATATTCTTGTACATAGGGACTGTATTATAGTAGTTATATTCTTGTATATAGGGGGCAGTATTATAGAAGTTATATTTTTGTACATGGGGAGGCAGTATTATAGTAGTTATATTCTTGTACATAGGAGCAGCATTATAGTAGTTATATTCTTGTACATAGGGGGCAGTATTATAGTAGTTATATTCTTGTACATAGGGGGCAGTATTATAGTAGTTATAGTCTTGTACATAGGGGGCAGTATTATAGTAGTTATATTCTTGTACATAGGGGGTAGTATTATAGTAGTTATATTCTTGTACATAGGAGGCAGTATTATAGTAGTTATATTCTTGTACATAGGAGCAGTATTATAGTAGGTATATTCTTGTACATAGGGGGCAGTATTCTAGAAGTTATATTTTTGTACATAGGGGCAGTATTATAGTAGTTATATTCTTGTACATAGGAGGCAGTATTATAGTAATTATATTCTTGTACTTTGGGGGCATTATTATAGTGTAATGTGCATCTCATACATGCTATTTTTGGGCTAATATCTGGTGGACATGTAGGCCACACCATTCATGGGAACTCTCCAGAATGCTTCTCAAAGTAATTCTGGACAACTTGGCCCCCATGCATTATCCAGCTAGTATTTCCCATCCTTTTAGTGGTACATGAAGTCCTTGATGGTCTTCAAATGGTCACCAAGTAGTAATGCAGTCAGTAACATGGTTAGATAGACTAGTAGATGCAAACGTTGGCTGGAGAACACACCCCAAACCAGTGTGCAACCACCGCCAGTTTGCACAGTGCCTTGTTAAAAACGTCTGTACTGATATCCCATGGAAAATAAAGAACGCTGCCCGAACCTGTAGGGTATACATGTGGGGGCTCCTGCACTGAATGTGCATGTGATTTCTGCCAGAGTCGCTTTGCAACGACTGAGACATGAGGCACACACTAAGGAGATGGCAGGGTAGAGATGGCACTTGTCACGGTGGCTCTACAGACTCCTCCTCTGAGGGACACGCGTAACTTCAGCCAAGGCACTGCTGGGCCTCTTCCAAGCAACGCTATGATAGCAGTTACCTGAATAAGTGATGTGGTGGACCCGAAGAGTTGTCACGGGTGACACCTCCGTTACTTTACTCTGTTGGATGTTTGACGGGCAAATAAGAGAGTTGGATTAGGAAAACTCAATCACTGGGAATAGAGAGTGACTGGAACTTTACTTCTCCATCTTACAACTTCACACACCACTGCAGGAAGAACAGTTTAATGAGGTCAGGGAGGAGAACACAGGATGAAACCGGGCCTACAGTCTAGGTTATCTGTATGACTCTGCTTGTGGACACACACACTCCGCGACACAGGATGACACCGGGCCTACAGTCCAAGTTATCTGTATGACTTCGCTTCTGGACGCACACACTCTGGGACACAGAATGACACCGGGCCTACAGTCTAGGTTATATGTATGACCCCACTTCTGGACACATACACTCCATGACACAGGATGACACCGGGCCTACAGTCTAGGTTATCTGTATAACTCCGCTCCTGGACACACGCACTGCGGGACACAGAATGACACCAGGCCTACAGTCTAAGTTATCTGTATGACCCCACTTCTGGACACATACACTCCGGGACACAGGATGACACCGGACCTACAGTCTAGGTTATCTGTATAACTCCACTCCTGGACACACACACTCCGGGACACAGAATGACACCGGGCCTACAGTCTAGGTTATCTGTATGACTCCACTTCAGGACAAATACACTCCGGGACACAGGATAACACTGGGCCTGCAGTCCTAGTTATGTGTATGACTCTGCTTCTGGACACACACATGCCAGAACGCAGGATGAAACTAGGCCTACAGTCTAGGTTATCTGTATGACTCCGCTCCTGGACACACACACTCCGGGACACAGGATGATACCGGGCCTCCAGTCTAGGTTATCTGTATGACTCCGCTCCTGGACACACACACTCCGGCACACAGGATGATACCGGGTCTACAGTCCAAGTTATCTGTATGACTCCATTTCTGGACCCACACAATCCGGGACACAGGATGACACCGGGCCTACAGTCCAAGTTATCTGTATGACTCTGCTTCCGGACACACACAGCGTAGGAGGACACAACACTCCACTGACACTCACTTTCAGGTGGATACTTGAACACTGCACGGCGGTCTCCTTCACTTACTCTCACTTGGAGTAGAGGTCCTGGAATTGAAGTATCCAGGTACCTCTCCTCAGCCTCCATTCTTCACTACATGAGGGTTGAAGGTACCCCCATGTGGCCGGCACTCTCACTCCACACACTACTGTTGAAGACAATGGAAACCTGAACTGCACTCTTTCACTCTTATTTATACCTTACATACCCACGTGACATAACAATTGGTTACAATTTCCAGACATATCCCAGACATTCATAGACATTAACCTCCTACATGCTGCAGCTGTGCAATACACATAACTAAAGACAAGACAATCTGCACAGAGCATCCACATGAAGGACATGACATATATGACAGTTATGAAGGGGCAGATATATGTACTTCGAGCCACTACAGCTTGTCTGTTCGTATGGACAATTATAGTCTAGTCAGCCAGTGGCAGTCATAAAGCACATGTGGGCAGCTACTGTGCTGTCCACTGTGGGTGGTAATGCCTCTAATGACATTTTCCTGATACATAACACAGTGGATTGAAGAATGTTAAATGCCCACTCTACTTTGGGAATGGAACGTCCCATCCGTCTGGCACACACTATCACATCTTGTTTGAACTCCTGTTACGTCGCCTCGCCATGAGAACACTGGTCAATGTTCAACCTCACTCACAAGATCACAACTCATACATGTGTGAGTTCCCAAGCCGTCCGCTGAGATTTATATACTGCTATCCCATGACTTTTGGCATGATAGTGTATGCATGAATGATATATTTCTTCAACACCCTGCCTTTTGGTTCTAGCACCATTTGGGACATGAAGAACCATGTGACGGAGTGTAGCAAATGCTCACGTAGTGTAGTATGAGATGCCAGCACGAAGTATGGGATCAGTATCAAATATTAGGGGCCTGGATGTACCCCAATAGCCAATCCCCAAAACTCACATATTGTGTATGCAGCTGTAGACTTTATTGAATGCTGATGCAGATGACACATTGTATTTGTATATTTTTTGTACGCTTTTATTACTTTTTCAGCACCAAATTTCCCCCTGATGTTTTATGAGTTTTGCGGCTCTCAGGCTACATCATGGATTGATGTGACTCTGCGGGATATCCAAACCCTTGCCATTTTAGTGAACTCCGGGCTGCTGTAATTGAAGCCGCACAGGGCACATCTGCAGCCAGCTGGACCGCATCTTCGGTGAGAATTGCTCCGTTCCACACACTTTCCACTTAAAGGGACTGGCAGAAAGCCGAATGTGGACTTCTACCAGTAGTCATTGGGATATGAGGCTGCCACCTGTTCCCAGCAGCCATGTGATGTTCTTTCTCTGCGTGCCACCCAGCAAGCCCCCAAATTATTGTTAGGATTTTCTATGGTGGGAGGTGAATATGATACCCGTTACACATCACAAGATTGAGAGTGCACGGATTCCTTCACATGTCGTTATCAGCTGCTCGCCTCTGCTGAAAAATGACTGCAGAACTAGAGCAAATGTGTCACGGGTATAAATCAACAGCAAATGATGGATCATAGAAAGTGGCGAACTTGTCCTTTTCGTAGTCGGATATTGAGAGGATGGTCTGCTGAAATTTGCAACAGGAAGGGGCAATTTGATTTCTCTACAGTCACCTCTCCTGATTAGTATATCTTCCTACTTTTATTGGCGCCCCTGTGTAATGTACCAAATCTAATTCTCTAACTTTCCGATGTCGTACATCGAATTTTGGTACAACCATTGTTTAGGTCTTGAATAGGAAAAGTAAAGGGGTCACAACTGGATTATTCAATGGTAGGTGTAAACGTATTGGCACTCCTATATAATGTACCAAATCTAATTCTCTAACTTCCCGGTGACATACAAACATGAAATTTGGCATGACCATTCTTTAGGTCCGAAATAGGAAAATCCAATGGGTCGCAACTCAATTTTTCAATGCTAATCACAAAAGTAAGTGCAACCCTATGTAATGTAACTTCTCAGTGTCATACAAGTGTGAAATTTGGCGCGAGCATTCTTTAGGTCCTAAATGAGGAGTGAGGGAGGGCTGGCACATTCTGCAGTGGGACATCAGTACATGCAGCCTGAGGAGAATCTAACGGTCCTCTATGTGTATACATATTTTATTCCTTGGTTACTCTAACCTTGACTTCATAAAATTTTCTGTGCAAACAAAATATAAACACCTATATCAAATTAACTTGGAGCGAGGCCAGGTATATTAGCTAGTAAATCATATTTTAATAAGACCTGTAGAGACCGATTTTAAGGCATGCATTTTGTATAGTGTTTCCATATTTTTGTCCACCCCCTGTATGTGTTACATACACTGCATATGTATAGTCACAAGTATCAGTGGGGGAGTAAACAGCCTGTGCATCGGCAGCAGCGCACTTATTGTGTTCTGGACAAACATCATATGATCTTAAGGTATCATTACATGGAACGACTGGGGGCGCACATAGTCATCCCACCAACTATTGTCCAACTACTGCTCCTTTGCTTACACATGAGCGATAGTCTTTCTGTGAATGAAGGTAGAGCAGAAGGCGGAGCAGCTGAAAATTCATGTCATTTGCGGAATCCGCGACCGTCACCCACACGGATGATCTGCGGTATTCAGCAACCATTGAAAAAATAGTACATTCGTATATCTGCTCAGATGAGCGGATGGCGATTTCTGTGAGTCGATTTAAAATCGCAGCGTGTTCTATTTTTGTGTGAGATCCGCACAGACGGTTTCCATTGAAGTCAATGGAAGCCGTCCGACCTGCAGCCCATCCATAATTGACATTGCAGATAGGGCGCGGGTACCCGTGTCATCGCCTAGTGACCGCACGGGAAATACACATATTGAAAAAAACTCTGCACTGCACATGACCGACGGCGAGTGTCTGCGGTCATCCACAGTACAAAAAAGCCAAGGTACACAAGGCGGCCAGCCGGGGGCAGCGCTGAATCCTGCGGTGGACTCCAACTCATTCGTTTGAGCCCGTCCTACACAGGAGTCATTCGTAGATTGAGCGGCTCCAGCTTACTCAGCGGACAGTCACTTGGGTTTTGTTTCCGTTCAGTTAAAAACCAAGTGACTCCAACAAGTGAGCGATTTCTCGCAGCGCGTCCTGTTGGCGGCCACTTGTACACGAGACAACTATTGCCCACATTGGTGGTGGAAAAGTACCTTTATGCTACCATTATTATTACTTTTTAGGTGCTTTTAGAGGGAATGATTATCATGCAAAAATTGTTCAAATGAGCAAAAGTGACCGATTCATTCAGTCTAAACGCGAGCCAATGACTGAATGATTAATAATTATTCACTTTTCATTCGTTGTTTTTTTTTATGCAGGCATAAAAATCATGCATGGCTCATTCACTTATCCTTCAGTTTAAACAGCGCTCATTCAGTCTCTTATTTGTTTATATAGCGAATGTGAAAGACCGAATCATTCTCCTTTAAACAAACTAACGATGTTTCTGTATAAGCAGGCTGCACAGGTGTGAACGGTGACATCACTCACCTGTTCAAATCATAATCAGCTCGTCTAAAAAGGAGGAGGGTCTTGTTATTTGTATAGAGCCAACTTATTCTGCAGCTTTCAGGTAATTTATTTATTACTCACCCCATTTTACTGACCTTGGAAGGATGGAAGGCTGAACCAACCTTGAGCTGGCTACCTGAACCACGCGGGGATTGAACTCACAACCTTCAGGTCATGAGTGAGAGCTTAGGACTGTATACTACTTGCCGTAACACTCTGCAACACAAGGCCCCTCGCCACTCTTTTCCTTAACAGCACCAGCTGACACAAGACGAGAGAAATGGACTTTACCTACAGCGGTCACCTTTCCCAGCTAATAACACTGTCTCCCAGGTCCCAGATACTCCCAGGACTTACACGAGGCGCAAATTTTGTTAACAACCGGACAGTTGAATATGCCATAATATGACGCACGTATCAACACTAGTAAGTAACAAAGATGCAAGAATAGTAACTTATCAATGGATACAAAAATACCTTAAGTATCAACATGTTGGAATAAAGAGGTCTCCCATTGTAAGGGGGGCTACGGTTGGAAATACTTGTTTATGTTGTTTATATAGTGTTCCACTGTGGAAGAGAACAGCAGTTTGCTGTGGGCTGAAGAGATGGCAGGAGCGAGGATCGGGACTCTGAGTGGGACAAGCGGGCCAGAAGCAGTTGAGAAGGTTGCTTCAAAAGGGAGGACTGCTTTTGGGAGTTCCTCCTGTTACACTGCAGGTTTGCAGTGGTTTTTGCACAGCGGCCCGGGAGTCCTCAGTAGTACAGTGATGACTAAGAGTGCGAAGTTCAAGGAAGGCTCAGAGTCTACCGTTTCCTCATTCCCTCCCTACCTCCTGATCAGAACTGTGTGAAGCCCATTACACAGGTACTGGACTTAGAAAGCAGCATAGTTAACATGGATCCTCCAATATAGCTGACCGGTATATATGGCGTGAGTGACCAGGGATTGGAGCTCCCGGAAGATAATTAGTATATACCCGATGCATTCTGGGAAGAGTGAAAAGTTGCTGAGAGCGGGATGATCGTTGGGTTTAGCTGCTTGGAGGACATTGTCAGAACAGGGATTGGAGCTCCAGGAAGATAATACGCATATTCCCAATGCATTCTGGGAAGAGTGAAGAGTCACCATGTGTGGGATGATCGCTGAGTTTAGCCGGACCTAGCCTTGGATGACATCATCATACCAGACTTTTACACTTATTTAACCTATAAGATGTTACTATCATTATGAGAATTCTTGACTATTTGAAGTTTGGAAGTGGACATCAACTGATTATATGCAACATGAGAGGAGCCACATGGTGAACTGCAACGTATGGTATGTGTTTACAGACCTACCAGAGGAAAAGCCAAACTTCACCTGCCAGAAATGCAAACCTGTGTCTCTACTGGAGGAAGGTTTGGATTTCTAGACCATGGAATGATGGTCTGCTTGCTAGAGACATAGTAACATAGTATGTTAGGCTGAATGAAGACAATGTCCATCTAGTTCAGCCTGTTTCAACCCCCCTTATTGGCCCCTATACCTCTTTTAATGCACCCCAAGACTTTATTTGCTTTTGCAGCAGCTGACTGGCATTGATTACTCCAGTTAAGTCTACAGTCCACTAGTACCCCCAGGTCTTTTTCCATCTCACTTTTCCCTAGCTGTACCCCAGTACACCTTACAAAACAGGTGAGCATATATTTGGTGGGCGCCTTGCTTCACTCATTAGGAGAGCTTTAAATTAGAACAATATGGGAAGGGAAGTGAAAGGCCCGGCAAAAATATACAGCTAATTAGTACATTTGAGAACCTCGTTACTAGAAGGGGAAAGAAAGAACAAAGACAATAAATTCTGAAGGAACGCAGAGACGCAAGAGACACCGATCACAAACTTAGGCCTCCCTCACATGTGTGTTGCAAAAAGCGCCATGATTTAATGCACTTTGCCGCATTTTACTTTTGGTTTTGGCCGCATTGATGCTACAGCCAACTCCTCATGATGAGCGCTAAATGCTCAAATATAGGACAGACTCCGCTCAAAAATCGCAGGGCTGAAAAGTGCGGTATTCGAGTAGCTGTCTGCAGCTGTGTGAGAGGCTCCATTGAAAATAATGAGAGCCTCTAACAGCGTTTAGTGCTGCGCTAGAAAGCGCAACGCTAAACACCGTAATAAGCCATGTGTGTGAGGGAGGCCTAAAATGTTTCTACACAAGTGCCCAGAGCACGGGAAACAAACAAGGAGAATTGGAGCAACTAACACAGGAAGAGAAATATGATGTCATCGGCATCACGGAAACTTGGTGGGATGATTCACATAATTGGAATACAAGGCTGGAAGGATACAACTTATTTATAAGAAGCAGACCAAAGGCCTCATGCCCACAGCCGGGTTGGATACCGACTGCGAAATCTCACAGTGGAATCAGATCCGGTGCTCAGCCAGAGATACATACTCACCTGTCCAGATCTGCCGCAAGTGTCTCAGGATGCGCAGTGCAGGGCATGAGACGGCGTCCATGACGCAGATCCGCGGCAATTTCAAAATTGACATTTTGGAATCACCGCAGATTGAATGGCTTCCATTGACTGCAATGAAAGCCGTCTGTGCAATTTTCTGCACCAAATACAGCATGCTGCGATTTTCACCCACGAGCGGAAAATTGCAGTTGATTTCCGCTCGCGAGCAGGGAAGAATCTTTTAACATAGCATGTCTATGGACGGACATTACTGTGGCATTCACGGCAGATGTCTGGCCGCGAATGCCGCAGCAAAAATCCATCTGTGGGCATTGGGCCTAATAAATGGGGAGGAGGTGTTGTGCTGTATGTTAGGAAAGCATCAACTCCACAAAGATTCAAGTTTCAGAGCTGGGAGTTCTGTAGAAACTGTTTGGGTAAGAATACAAGGAGAGAACAACAGAAAGGACACCATTGTAGGCATTTACTATAGGCCGCCTGAACAAGCAGAAGATATGGAGGAACTCTTTCTACATCAGATGGCCAAGCTCTCAAAAAAGCATGACATAGTGATCATGGGAGATTTTACCCATCCAGACTTTATCTTCCAAAAGAGAAGAGAAAACAAGGCGATCTGCCATCTTGGACAACAGGGAGGGAATGCTTGAGGAAGTAAGGGTGGCTGAAGCCTTAGGAGGCAGCAATCATGCTATCCTTGAATTTTGGATAAAAAGGGGGGGGGGGGGGGAGAGCTGAGAAAACTCAGACTTCATGGTTGGATTTCAGAAAGGCAGATCTTAATGAACTCAGAAAGAGGGTAGGAAGAATCCAATGGCTGGATGTTCTTAAGGACAGAATTGCCCAAGAAGGTTGGGAAATATTGTGAAATGAGATTCTCAAAGCACAATCGTTAACAATCCCTTAAAGAAGGAAGAATAGGAAATTATTAAAGAAACCAGGATGGATGAACACAAAACTTGCACACATGTTAAAAAGGAAGAAAAATATGTTTATCAAATGGCAAGAGGAGGAATATCTAAAGAAGAATATAATGCGGTCTGCAGAAACTATAGGGCAAGTGTCAGAAAAGCTAGAGCTAATAATGAATTGAGGCTTGCAACAGAGGCTAAAAGCAATAAAAAAGGATTTGGGGGTTATGTCTAAAGCAAAAGAGAAATCTAAGATGTTATGGGATGTTTGCAGAATGAAAATCATGAATTGGTTAAACATAATGTTGAGAAGACCAAACTTTTAAATTCCTATTTTGTATTGGTTTTCTCTCAGAAAGTACATAGAACATCAACTGATCTTCCCTGTGCTGTTGAAGGAATAAAATAATTCAGGCTCTCTAAAAGCAGAGAGATGGTGAGGGAACATTTAGCTAACTTACATGAATTCAAGTCTGCAGGTCCAGATGAATTGCATCCTAGGATACTAAAGGAAGCAGCAGAGGTAATTGCTGAACCACTCGCCATAATCTTTGAAAATTCCCACAAAACAGGAGAAGTGCCAGAAGATTTAGGAAGGGCAAATGTTGGCCCTGTCTTCAAAAAAGTGAAGAAGGTGGATCCAGGAAACTATAGGCCTGTGAGCCTGACTTCTATACCGGGAAAGAACTTAGAACAAATTATTAAACAGCATGTACGCAAGTACGTGGATGAAAATGGAGTCATAAACTAGTGCCAGTGTGGGTTTGTAACAAACAAGTCATGTCAGGCTAATCTCATTTCCTTTATAACAGAATCACTAACTGGGTTAATCAAGGAAATGTAGTATATATAGTGTATGTTGACTTTATTAAAGCATGTCACAAAGTATCTCATACCATCCTTATTGAAAAAAATGACCAAATATGGGATTAACAAAGCAACTGTTAGGTGGATTCACATTGTTCAACATTCTTATAAATGATCTAGATGAGGGAATTGAGGGGAAACTGATCAAATTTGCCTACAACACAAAGCTAGTAGGGATAAATAACACTACAGAAAAGAGAGAGAGGATTGAAAAAGATCTAGAAAACCTTGAATAGTGGGCGGCGACTACCAGAATGGTATTTAACAAGGAGAAATGCAAAGTCCTACATCTGGGCAAGAAAAAAAAAGCATATACCGAATGAGAGGAATAGGGCTAAGAAGCAGCAGCACATGTGAAAAAGTCTTTGGTATTCTAATAAATCACAGGTTGAACCTGAGTCAACAATGTGATGCAGCAGCCAAAAAGATTAATAATTCTGGGATGTATTAAGAGAAGCATAGAGTCTAGATCATGTGAGGTCATTATCCCCTCTACTCTTCCTTAGTCAGACCTCATCTGGAATCCTGTGTCCAGTTCTGGGCACCCCACTTTAAAAAAGACAAACTGAATCAAGTTCAGAGAAGAGTTACCAAGATGGTGAGCGGTGTGCAAATCATGTCCAATGAGGAACAGTTAAAGGACCTGAGAATGTTTAGCTTATAGAAGAGAAGGCTGAGAGGAGACTTAATAGCGGTCTACAAATATCTGAAGGGCTGTCACACTGCAGAGGGATCAGCCCTATTCTCATTTTTACAAGGAAAGACTAGAAGCAATGGGATGAAACTGAAAGGGAGGAGACACAGATTAGATATTAGACAGTGAGGGTGATCGATGAGTGGAACAGGTTGCCAGGGGAGGCGGTCATTCTGAATGGCTGTGATTGGCTCATCGAGCGCCGGCTGTGATTGGCTGCCAGCGCTCACTTTGCTGGTGTTGGGGTATTCAAAGCCCCGTCTCCAGCAGAAGATCAGCGGTGAGACAAGGTAGACGCTGCGCTGCCGCCAGACACCAACGGGAGGCATCGGGACGCCAAGGAGCAGGTGAGTATAAGCCCCCCCCCCCCGAAAATAAGACACTGTGCCCCTTTTGGGGGCAAAAATAATATAAGACAGTGTCTTATTTTCGGGGAAACACGGTAGAAACTTCAAGCAAAGGCTGGACAAATATCTGTCTGGGATGATTTAGTGAATCCTGCGCTGAGCAGAGGAGATGGACCCGATCACCCTGGAGGTCCCTTCCAACTCTACAATTGTATGGTTTGTTTCCATGCCACTATCACCAATCGAGCTTATTTGCTGACCCAGCCCTCTTCCGAATTGGTATGGCCAGAACTGGGACATGATTTTCTGTTAGTGCCCTTGCCTGTGTATGAGGATAAAAGACCAATGGTGACTGAAATAAATGGGCCTGGCCATTCCAACGGCAGACTGAATCTCTGGTGCTTCTGTAGGAGAGGGGAAGCCCTAAGCCAGATACCAGGGCCCACTCACATCATATCACTTCAATATGAATCATTCCAGATAGAAAACATCACGGACACGGTCATATTCAAATATTTTGTTTCTTTACCTCTTATATCAAAGCATTCAATAGAAGGAATTCCATACATACGTATCATAAGATCAGAGCGTGCTACAGAAAAGCAAATCTATATCTATAGAAGATGGAGAATTCTGTGAAGCAGAGGGCAGACGGGCATGTGCATACCTTTTAAAGGTGTGATGGTGATGATGATGATGGTGAACAGATAACAAACTGACAATACCATAATCTTTAAATACAGGAAAATAGTTTTCCCTAAGTCTTCCCATAATCTATACCCCATGCTGACCCTAACTGAGCAAGGCTGAACTAAGAAGTAAGACAAGGCAAATGCAAACAGCAAAAAAGCAACTATAAAGAACCAGGGCAAAAAGCAAGGACTTGACTTGGAATTACAACAGAACTGTACTGACAAAATACACAACTACACCAGAATAGATATTAGAGGCGTGCAAGGAATACTAGATGTAAGTGCACATAGCTTACACTGTAACCAGCACAGAAGCCAAGAATATTTCAAGAGTGGCTAGCCAACCAAGATCTCCACAGCAAACGAGCCTGAGCTGTGGTAGCGTGGTCGACTGACCCATCCTAATGGATCAGCAGCATAGCAACTGCCCCAACAACAAACTGGAAGACAGGAGACGACAAATCAGCAGGAGCATTCCTAATGATGGCAACAGACTGTACGGAACAGCAGGGGTCAATCTAGACTTTTGCAGCCTCAGAAGAACTTTTAAATCATGCCCTCAGATGAAATCCTCTCATGGCATGTGACTCTGCTTCTATCAGGATTATAAAGATTAAAGAATTTCCTAAATGTGCAAGAAATTAGAAAGTAAACATTTTCAAATGTACTGACCATTAAGATTCCCCTCCAGCCCAGCAGCCCTTCTTGTCACTGATGCCCGTGTGTTCGCCGAACCTGAGTAACACATCCATAGTGACACAAAGTCATCTAATCCGTACTGCAGAACAGCTGTAAGTGGCGGTGAGGGATGTCAGAAGAATGTTAATGATATGTATGTATCTTATTATTAATTTAGTGTATTTTTGTGACGCCCTAATTCTGGAAAATCCAATGATTGCAGAGCGCAAAAGTGTAATGAAGCAAAACAAATGCACCATGAATCCTCGATAACACTATGGCCATGGCGGCCGATCAGTTTTTCAGATTTCCCCCAATGTGAGGTGTCTTTCTTTAAAAACGCCTCTCATCACTTCAGGCCAAGTAGCGATCTTCTGGCGCGGATTTCAGCCTTCCTCAAAGGATCGGCAAGTGTTTCCCATTGCTTTTAATGGGAAACTTCGCAGCGCACTCGTATGGACATTGCAGGCTGTGCATGTGCAATGTGTTTTCCGACCCCATTGAGAACAATGGGCGAGGCGTTCCAAGAGAACACCCAAAAATAAGACCCACTGCAATGACGCAGGAAATAAAATCGCTGATGTATATGACCACATTCAAAAGAATGGGGTCCGTATTCGTGCGAGGTTGGTGTGTCTCACAACGAAAAAATCTTGCACGATTTTTTCAGCAGTGTGAAGCGGTGTGAGTCTCAATAGGAGAGCTGTCAGTGAGGATTCGGTCAGACGAGTGTATTTTTTGCGCAGCTGCTCCATTGAGGTCTCCTCATCACTGAACACCGTCAAAGCACTGTCACAGTGTTCAGTGATGATGGGACTCTCTGCGGGGTCGAAAGAATCCCCTGCCACAGCTGTGGCAGAGGACCGCAATGCTATCCCATTGCTTTCAATGGGCCGGGCGCTGCTGCTGCCGGGGAGAAAAAACAAAAATGAAAAGGGAGCCGTGTAAATAAGGGGTTAATGTGTGCCTGTCATTTAAATTAATAGCGTCTTTTTAAGCAAAGCTGAGGTGAGTCAGGGACCCTCCACAGAGGGACGGAATAAGCCGCGTGACGCACCGCAAGCCGTGGTAAATTCCACTCCAAAACACACAGGCTGCCTGTAATTCTGCATCAAAATGCGCTGTTAGACCTCCGGACTCTGGTGTGGACTGCCGCAGCTGCCGTTTTGGCTGCGTCCTGCAGCGTAATTCCGTCCGGGAGAAAAGTCCCTTAAAGACTTGTTTCTATTGATATTATTACCTGATCCCAGCATCTGTTAATAGACATCGGAGCCCCCATCCCTAATCAGTTATGCAGCAGTTTGCGCTATTTGTTTTAAAAACGGAAATGAAGCGGAACAGAGTAAATGGAAACAGTTTCATGTTTTTGGGGTGTTTTTTGAAAACCCATTAAAATCAATGGGGAAAAAAAAGGGAAATGTTGATTCCTTTTTTATTTCTCTGCTTCAAAAACGAAACAGAGGGACGCAAATCAGGAACGCTAGTGTGGACAAGCCCTTATATTGATTCTACTCTGCAGCAGTTTATATATTTACTGTAATGGCGCCACCTGCTGCAGAAGGGTTGTCTTGCATCGGATGAGACATTTATGAGTTGTGAGGGAAGTAGTTGGTGATCGGCCGGGACGCGTACCACGGGTCTCACCTTCAGTGGGGTTTATTTTTCTTGAACTTGCGGTGCGGCTTTACAGACGTCAGACGCTTTAGGTAATAATACAGAAATAAGAACCTGCCTGGCCGGCTCTAACTTTACGTAGAAGGATCCTAACTGCCAACTGGTGAGCCACCCCCTCCCAGTCTCACCACAAGTCCAATGGTAAATCTTGTAGTCGCACAAGTTTTCACAGTATAACATGTTCCAGAGCTTTCAGTGCCTCCAGCAGGGGGAGACTGCACAGTTCCTCTGCTTTATAGCCCTCCTACTGGAGCTGGCCGTTAACCTTCTGCTTCACAGGGAGAAGTATGTCTCCTATCCACTACAACTCCTGTCATCCTGTAACTCCCCCAACCCCTCTGCCTAGGGTAGTCGGCCTGAGCAATAATCATGGCATATTCATATGCCCAGTATTGGCATTTCCTTGCAATTTGCCCAGTCGGTACTTTACTGAAATTGTAAGGTTGAAGTGCCCAAAACCACCTTGTCCCACGGCTGTTCTTCTCTTTATTTTGGCTCATCCATTATCAGCTTAAATCTTCTACCACAAAACCTTGAGAGGCCATTTAATAGCCAAGTATTCTTTCTCAGCAATTGCATAATTTTTCTCATGTTCATTCAGTTTCTGACCTAAATATAAGACCGGATGCGCTCTACACCATCAGTGACCTAGGATACAACTGCTCCTGGCCTGCTTTCTGACATTGAGGGTGATCAATGAGTGGAACAGGTTACCACGGGAGGTGGTGAGTTCTCCTTCAATGGAAGTGTTCAAACAAAGGTTGGACAAATATCTGTCTGGGATGATTTAGTGATCCTGCACTGAGCAGGAGGTTGGACGTGATGACCCTGGAGGTCCCTACCAACTCTACCATTCTATGAGTCTATGGAGGTATCCACTTGCGCTATGAACTCTTTTCTGAAATCTGGGGTCATCAATACTGGTTTAGAACATAAGGCAAGTTTCAGGATGGGAAGACCATGATATTCCAGAAGAGTTCACCAGTCTGCTCCAAATTGGTTATAATGAGAAGTTTGCATGCAAATGTATTTGAGTCCGCACTTGTCTGTACGCATTTATTGTGGCTCCTCCTAGGAGGGGATGCCAGTTATACCCTTAGTTTGAAGGTCTTTCTGGTCTCGTCAACGGCTCCAGTTCTGTCCCTCAGTTCAGCTAAGTTTCTTTGGTTGTAAGAGTAATCTGGGCTGTTCTTAAATCTATCCCCTGGCTATTGGCTATATATGTATTGGTGTAACGTCTGGCTCATTGAGTGCTCGTGTATCATCGAACTACTGTTGTTCATCTTTTGCAGCCATTATCCCTGCTTCCAACTAGGGAGAGTCAGGGTTGCCCCAGGTTTTCGACATGGGGTTGCCCTCATCACGGTGAGTACTCCGCTTTTAGGTAGGATCTCCTTGCATTAGTAGGTAAGGTCAGATCTATATGTTGTCTGCGTTAATATATAGTGTGCATATCCATCCTTTTAGGACAATATATTACGAGGGGAAATGTATTAGGCCCACCAGGATTTCTCTCGGTGCGGTAAATGGCCAGTTCACTCCAAGATGGGACACTGGATTGAACTCAGTTCCGGAAAGTGCCACAGAGAAAGCAGGGGGAGCGGGGGAAGTCTACGCATTCCTATGAAACTTTAAAGAATAAGTTGCACCACAGACTTAGTTTGCACGCGCACCTAAAAACATTTCTAGAGAAGATGAAAAAACATGGTGTGCAATTCAATAATAGTTCAGAGTAAGGGCTCCGGCACACTTGGGTTTTTCTTGCACATTTTTTTAATGCGATTGTCAATGGGACTTGTCACCGAAAGGACCAAAAATAATAAAATGGGACTTTCAAAAGTTAAAAACGCAACGCACAAAAATTGCAAAGCATCAACTAGCGATGCGTTTTTAACATTAGAAAGCCCCATTGACAATCGCGTGAAAAAAACGTGCAAGAAAAACAAGTGGGTGTTCACCCTTAGGCCCTCTGCACACGGGCGGAAATTCTGCGGCGGGATTTCCCACAGAATTTCCGCCCATGGCCGCTGCCATAGGATTGCATTAGAAAACGCAAATTTGAAATCACACATGGAAAACAAATCGCGGCATGCTCTATTTCTGTTCGGGTTTCGCAGAGCCCTGCACAGTAATGTCAGTGAAGACCTGCCGACTCCGCTCTGCGCATGCGCCGGCTGGGCGGCAGCCGGCACATCACAGAGCTTCGGAGAGGCCGGGAGCGGGTGGGCTGCAGGCCTCTGTAGGGGTACGGGTCTGCATCCCGTTGCAAGAATTGTCGCAGCGGGATCCGACCCGTCAGTCTGCAGGCGGCCTAAGGATGAATTTTCATTATAGCAACTTTTCAGACTCCGAAGTCTTTAGTCAAGCTTATAAAGATCATATGCTCAGAAACGTCTAAGGCCGCCTGCAGACAGGCGGAAATTTCGCGGCGGGCTCCGGTCTGCACATGCGCCGGCACATGAAAGATCTGGAGCTGCGGGGCGCAGGTGAGTACGCGCTGCTCTCTGCAGGCGCTCGGGTCGGATCCGGTGGTGAGAATTCTCGCTGCCGGATACAACCCGGCCGTCTGCAGGCGGCCTAATTCAGAGAAGGGGGGAATAATTCCATAAATAAAGATAAACAACCCCAAAAAGAACCAAGAAGCAACCACTTCAGTCAATTTCTGAGAACACACTGCTTAAGGCCTCCTTCACACGGCGACAAAGGCGCACGATTTTGTAGTGTTGCTACAATGCTACAAATTGCATGTATGAGAAGCCCATGGTTTCCTATGGGTTCCTGCACACATGAGATGTTTTGTAGCATGCAACAACCCGACACAAAAATTTCGCGGGGCCGACGATATGCCCGCGACTCATGAGGTTTTGTAGCCCATGTTTCCCTATGGAGCCTTCCTCTCTGTTGCATCGCAGGAAAACGCAACTATCAAAGCTATAATCTAAGCCCTAACTGCAGAAATAAAAAATACACATACATCACCTCTCCCGCGCTGTCAGCCCGGCCGCATCTTCTCCCCGGGTCCCCGTCACTGATCATCTTCTCTTCTGGTCAGGGATTCAAAAATCCTTGCCTCCTGGAAGTGCTGGCTGTGATTGGCTGATACTTAGCCAATCACAGCCAGTGCTCGATGAATGACTGTGATTAAACCAATTACAGCCACTCATCGAGTGCTGGCTGTGACTGGCTAAGCGTCAGCCAATCACAGCCAGCGCTTCCAGGCGGCAAAGATTTTTGAATCCCTGGCCAGAAGAGAAGAAGATCAGTGCCAGGACCCGGGGAGAAGATGCAGCCGGGCTGACAGCGCGGGAGAGGTGATGTATGTGTATTTTTTTTCTTCTTCAGCTACGGCTTAGTTTCATTGAAGGGCTTATATTTCAAGCCTCCCCAGAAATCCTTGCATGTGGTGCTACAAAGTCACGGTATTGCTGCGAGAAGACGCAGCGATATTGCACGGACCAGTGATGCGATGTCGCTGCGACTTTCTCGTGGTGATACCGTGTCGCCGGTGTGAAGGAGGCCTTAAGTGCCTTGTTTTTAAGTGCATGCAAAGTAAGTCTGTGGTGCAACTTATTCTTTTCATAAAATTTCTAATAGAACCCCCGATGCAGTAAGGGGTTAATAGGTTGCACATTGCACATGCCATATTTTAAAGTATCAGGTGCAGCCTTAAAATAAAATATGCATTTCTATTAAGCCGGGGTGACCCTGTGACTAGGGGCGTAGCTAAAGGCTGATGGACCCGGGTGTAAAAGTTTATCTCGGGGCCCCACAACTTCTCTTAACCACTTAATGCAGAGGTGTAACTTGAAGCTCCTGGGCCCCAATGCAAAACCTGTAATAGGGCCCCCAACTATAATGGTTTATTCATAGTACTGGGCTCCCTATATGGGAAAGAGAGGCCTTATGGGCCCCCTAAGGCTCCTGGGCCGGGTTGCAATTGCATCCCCTGCATCCCCTATAGTTACACCAGTGACTAAATGAGTTACTGAGAGACCGAAGGTAGAGAACATAACTGCCTAACATTAGGAGCACATAGTTCTGTCATCTGGCATCTATGATTATATAGTACATTTTAACGCCCTGGAATGACGTTCCCTGGACTGTGAGATGTTACCTGGTAAGTGTGAGCTTACATATGGCCTGGAGTCATTGCACCCCACCACCACAGGGAGAGGGACCTTACACTACACCCAACACCAGGAGGACCTTACATACACTCAACACCTGGGGGACCTTACATTACACCCACCACCAGTAGGACCTTACATTACACCCAACACCAGGGGGACCTTACATTACACCCACCACCAGGGGGACCTTACATTACACCCAACACCAGGGGGAGCTTACATTATACCCAACACCAGGGGGACCTTACATTACACCCACCACCAGGGGGACCTTACATTACACCCACCACCAGTAGGACCTTACATTACACCCAACACCAGGGGGAGCTGACATTATACCCAACACCAGGGGGACCTTACATTACACTCATCACCAGGGGGACCTTACATTACACCCAACACCAGTAGGACCTTACATTATACCCAACACCAGGGGGACCTTACATTACACCCAACACCAGGGGGACCTTACATTACACTCATCACCAGGGGGACCTTACATTATACCCAACACCAGGGGGACCTTACATTACACCCAACAACAGTAGGACCTTACATTATACCCAACACCAGGGGGACCTTACATTACACCCAGCACCAGGGGGACCTTACATTATACCCAACACCAGGGGGACCTTACATTACACCCAACACCAGGGGGACCTTACATTACACCCAACACCAGGGGGACCTTACATTACACCCAACACCAGGGGGACCTTACATTACACCCACCACCAGTAGGACCTTACATTACACCCAACACCAGGGGGACCTTACATTACACCCACCACCAGGGGGACCGTACATTACACCCAACACCAGGGGGAGCTTACATTATACCCACCACCAGGGGGACCTTACATTACACCCACCACCAGTAGGACCTTATATTACACCCAACACCAGGGGGAGCTTACATTATACCCAACACCAGGGTGACCTTACATTACACCCAACACCAGGGGGACCTTACATTACACTCATCACCAGGGGGACCTTACATTACACCCAACACCAGTAGGACCTTACATTATACCCAACACCAGGGGGACCTTACATTACACCCAACACCAGGGGGACCTTACATTACACTCATCACCAGGGGGACCTTACATGATACCCAACACCAGGGGGACCTTACATTATACCCAACACCAGGGGGACCTTACATTACACCCAACACCAGGGGGACCTTATATTACACCCAACACCAGGGGGACCTTACATTATACCCAACACCAGGGGGACCTTACATTATACCCAACACCAGGGGGACCTTACATTACACCCAACACCAGGGGGACCTTACATTATACCCAACACTAAGGGACCTTACATTATACCCAACACCAGGGGGACCTTACATTACACCCAACACCAGGGGGACCTTACATTATACCCAACACCAGGGGGACCTTACATTACACCCAGCACCAGGGGGACCTTACATTACACCCACCACCAGTAGGACCTTACATTATACCCAACACCAGGGGGACCTTACATTATACCAAACACCAGGGGGACCTTATATTACAACCAACACCAGGGGGACCTTACATTATACCCAACACCAGGAGGACCTTAGATTATACCCAACACCAAGGGGGCCTTACATTATACCCAACACTAGGGGGACCTTACATTATACCCAACACCAGGGGGACCTTATATTACACCCAACACCAGGAGGACCTTACATTATACCCAACACCAGGGGCACCTTACATTATACCCACCACCAGTAGGACCTTACATTATACCCAACACCAGGGGGACCTTACATTACACCCAACACCAGGGGGACCTTACATTACACCCAACACCAGGGGGACCTTACATTACACCCAACACCAGGGGGACCTTACATTACACCCAACACCAGGGGGACCTTACATTACACCCAACACCAGGGGGACCTTACATTACACTCATCACCAGGGGGACCTTACATGATACCCAACACCAGGGGGACCTTACATTACACCCAACACCAGGGGGACCTTACATTATACCCACCACCAGGGGGACCTTATATTACACCCAACACCAGGGGGACCTTACATTATACCCAACACCAGGGGGACCTTACATTACACCCAACACCAGGGGGGCCTTACATTATACCCAACACCAGGGGGACCTTACATTATACCCAACACCAGGGGGACCTTACATTATACCCAACACCAGGGGGACCTTACATTATACCCAACACCAGGGGGACCTTACATTACACCCAGCACCATGGAGACCTTACATTATACCCAACACCAGGGCGACCTAAAAATTACACCCAACACCAGGGGGACCTTACATTATACCCAACACCAGAGGGACCTTACATTATACACAACACCAGGGGGACCTTACATTATACCCAACACTAGGGGACTAGAGATGAACGAACGTACTCGTCCGAGGTTGATACTCGTTCGAGTATTAGCGTGTTCGAGATGCTCGTTACTCGAGACGAGTACCACGCGATGTTCGAGTTACTTTCACTTTCCTCTCTGAGACGTTAGCGCGCTTTTCTGGCCAATAGAAAGACAGGGAAGGCATTACAACTTCCCCCTGCGACGTTCAAGCCCTATACCACGCCCCTGCAGTGAGTGGCTGGCGAGATCAGGTGTCACCTGAGTATAAAAATCGGCCCCTCCCGCGGCTCGCCACAGATGCGTTGTGAGATAGTTCAGGGACAGTGCTGCCGGTGCCGGAGCTGCTATAGGGAGAGTGTTAGGAGTGATTTTAGGCTTCAAGAACCCCAACGGTCCATCTTAGGGCCACATCTGACCGTGTGCAGTACTGTTGAGGCTGCTTTTTGCAGTGTTGCACATTTTTTTTTTGTATATCGGCCCTGCAGAGCATTGCGTCCTCAGTCTGCAGTAATTTTACATAGTATAGGGCCAGTAGTGCTGAGGCAGGGACAGTGAAAAAACGTGAAAGACATATACTGTCTATGTACGCAGTGGGCTTTTCCAAAAACACTTGGGACAAAAAAATATATTTGGGCTGCCTGTGACCATCCTCAGTGTACTGCGTCTCTGCTGGCGGTAGTAGTCCTAATTAATACGCAGCCAGCTAAGTGTTACAGCAGGCTTGCGCAAAATTCCTTCCTGGCTCTGCGTTGCCCGTTACATCACCGCTGTCATCCTGTCCAGAGGGAAACAGTCTGCAGTAATTTTACATAGTATAAGGCCAGTACTGGTGAGGCAGGGACAGTGGGAAAGGTGAAAGACATATACTGTCTATATAGGCAGTGGGCTTTTCCAAAAAAATTTGGGACAAGAAAATATATTTGGGCTGCCTGTGACCGTCCTGACTGTACTGCATCTCTGCTGGGGGTAGTAGTCCTAATTAATACGCAGCCAGCTAAGTGTTACAGCGGGCTTGCGCAAAATTCTTTCCTGGCTCTGCGTTGCCCGTTACATCATTGCTGTCATCCTGTCCAGAGGGAAACAGTCTGCACTGCAGTAATTTTACATAGTATAGGGCCAGTAGTGCTGAGGCAGGGACAATGAAAAACGTGAAGGACATATACTGTCTATATAGGCAGTGGGCTTTTCCAAAAAAATTTTGGACAAAAAAATATATTTGGGCTGCCTGTGACCATCCTGACTGTACTGCGCCTCTGCTGGGGGTAGTAGTCCTAATTAATACGCAGCCAGCTAAGTGTTACAGCAGGCTTGCGCAAAATTCTTTCCTGGCTCTGCGTTGCCCGTTACATCATTGCTGTCATCCTGTCCAGAGGGAAACAGTCTGCAGTAATTTTACATAGTATAGGGCCAGTAGTGCTGAGGCAGGGACAGTGAAAAACGTGAAAGACATATACTGTCTATACAGGCAGTGGGCTTTTCCAAAAACATTTGGGACAAAAAAATATATTTGGGCTGCCTGTGACCGTCCTGACTGTACTGCGTCTCTGCTGGGGGTAGTAGTCCTAATTAATAAGCAGCCAGCTAAGTGTTACAGCGGGCTTGCGCAAAATTCTTTCCTGGCTCTGCTGTGCGTTCCGTAAGCGAAGTCAACCTCCAACCACAGGCCAATAAGCGGCACATTTAATTACAGCGTTCTGTTTCTGCACTACTGGTAATACACCATGCTGAGGGGTAGGGGAAGGCCTAGAGGACGCGGGCGAGGACGCGGAGGCCCAAGTCAGGGTGTGGGCACAGGCCGAGCTCCTGATCCAGGTGTATCGCAGCCGACTGCTGCGGGATTAGAAGAAAGGCACGTTTCTGGCGTCCCCACATTCATCTCACAATTAATGGGTCCACGCGGTAGACCTTTATTAGAAAATGAGCAGCGTGAGCAGGTCCTGTCGTGGATGGCAGAAACTGCATCCAGCAATCTATCAACCACCCAGAGTTCTGCGCCATCCACTGCTGCAACTCTGAATCCTCTGGCTGCTGCTCCTCCTTCCCCGCAGCCTCCTCACTCCATTACAATGACACATTCTGAGGAGCAGGCAGACTCCCAGGAACTGTTCCCGGGCCCCTGCCCAGAATGGGTAGCAATGGTTCCTCTCCCACCGGAGGAGTTTGTTGTGACCGATGCCCAACCTTTGGAAAGTTCCCGGGGTCCGGGGGATGAGGCTGGGGACTTCCGGCAACTGTCTCAAGAGCTTTCAGTGGGTGAGGAGGACGATGACGATGAGACACAGTTGTCTATCACTCAGGTAGTAGTAATTGGAATAAGTCCGAGGGAGGAGCGCACAGAGGATTCGGAGGAAGAGCAGCAGGACGATGAGGTGACTGACCCCACCTGGTTTGCTAAGCCTACTGAGGACAGGTCTTCAGAGGGGGAGGCAAGTGCAGCAGCAGGGCAGGTTGGAAGAGCCAGTGCGGTGGCCAGGGGTAGAGGCAGGGCCAGACCGAATAATCCACCAACTGTTTCCCAAAGTGCCCCCTCGCACCATGCCACCCTGCAGAGGCCGAGGTGCTCAAAGGTCTGGCAGTTTTTCACTGAGAGTGCAGACAACCGACGAACAGTGGTGTGCAACTTTTGTCGCGCCAAGATCAGTCGGGGAGCCACCACCACCAGCCTCACCACCACCAGCATGCGCAGACATATGATGGCCAAGCACCCCACAAGGTGGGACGAAGGCCGTTCACCGCCTCCGGTTTGCACCGCTGCCTCTCCCCCTGTGCCCCAACCTGCCACTGAGATCCAACCCCCCTCTGAGGACACAGGCACTACCGTCTCCTGGCCTGCACCCACATCCTCACCTCCGCTGTCCTCGGCCCATCCACCAATGTCTCTCAGCGCAGCGTCCAGCTGTCGCTAGCGCAAGTGTTTGAGCGCAAGCGCAAGTACGCCGCCACGCACCCGCACGCTCAAGCGTTAAACGTGCACATAGCCAAATTGATCAGCCTGGAGATGCTGCCGTATAGGCTTGTGGAAACGGAGGCTTTCAAAAGCATGATGGCGGCGGCGGCCCCGCGCTACTCGGTTCCCAGTCGCCACTACTTTTCCCGATGTGCCGTCCCAGCCCTGCACGACCACGTCTCCCGCAACGTTGTACGCGCCCTCACCAACACGGTTACTGCCAAGGTCCACTTAACAACGGACACATGGACAAGCACAGGCGGGCAGGGCCACTATATCTCCCTGACGGCACTAAACCACCCTCCTCCTCCTCCTACGCAACCTCTGTCTCGCAATCAAGATGTGTCAGCAGCACGTCGCCAGCAGTCGGTGTCGCACGGCGTGGCAGCACAGCGGTGGGCAAGCGTCAGCAGGCCGTGCTGAAACTACTCAGCTTAGGAGAGAAGAGGCACACGGCCCACGAACTGCTGCAGGGTCTGACAGAGCAGACCGACCGCTGGCTTGCGCCGCTGAGCCTTCAACCGGGCATGGTCGTGTGTGTTAACGGCCGTAACCTGGTGGCGGCTCTGCAGCTCGGCAGCCTCACGCACGTGCCATGCCTGGCCCACGCCTTTAATTTGGTGGTTCAGCGCTTTCTGAAAAGCTACCCACGCTTGTCAGACCTGCTCGGAAAGGTGCGCCGGCTCTGCGCACATTTCCGCAAGTCCCACACGGACGCTGCCACCCTGCGCACCCTGCAACATCGGTTTAATCTGCCAGTGCACCGACTGCTGTGCGACGTGCCCACACGGTGGAACTCTATGCTCCACATGTTGGCCAGGCTCTATGAACAACGTAGAGCTATAGTGGAATACCAACTCCAACATGGGCGGCGCAGTGGGAGTCAGCCTCCGCAATTCTTTACAGAAGAGTGGGCCTGGTTGGCAGACATCTGCCAGGTCCTTGGAAACTTTGAGGAGTCTACCCAGATGGTGAGCGGCGATGCTGCAATCATTAGCGTCACCATTCCTCTGCTATGCCTCTTGAGAAGTTCCCTGCAAAGCATAAAGGCAGACGTTTTGCGCTCGGAAACGGAGGCGGGTGAAGACAGTATGTCGCTGGATAGTCAGAGCACCCTCATGTCTATATCTCAACGCGTTGAGGAGGAGGAGGAGGAGGTGGAGGAGCATGAGGAGGAGGGGGAAGAGACAGCTTCGCCCACTGCTGAGGGTACCCATGCTGCTTGCCTGTCATCCTTTCAGCGTGTATGGCCTGAGGAGGAGGAGGAGGAGGAGGAGGAGGAGGAGGAGGAGAAGGATCCTGAAAGTGATCTTCCTAGTGAGGACAGCCATGTGTTGCGTACAGGTACCCTGGCACACATGGCTGACTTCATGTTAGGATGCCTTTCTCGTGACCCTCGCGTTACACGCATTCTGGCCACTACGGATTACTGGGTGTACACACTGCTCGACCCACGGTATAAGGAGAACCTTTCCACTCTCATACCCGAAGAGGAAAGGGGTTCGAGAGTGATGCTATACCACAGGACCCTGGCGGACAAGCTGATAGTAAAATTCCCATCCGACAGCGCTAGTGGCAGAAGGCGCAGTTCCGAGGGCCAGGTAGCAGGGGAGGCACAGAGATCAGGCAGCATGTACAGCACAGGCAGGGGAACACTCTCTAAGGCCTTTGACAGCTTTCTGGCTCCCCAGCAAGACTGTGTCACCGCTCCCCAGTCAAGGCTGAGTCGGCGGGAGCACTGTAAAAGGATGGTGAGGGAGTACGTAGCCGATCGCACGACCGTCCTCCGTGACGCCTCTGCCCCCTACAACAACTGGGTGTCGAAGCTGGACACGTGGCCTGAACTCGCGCTGTATGCCCTGGAGGTGCTTGCTTGTCCTGCGGCTAACGTCTTGTCAGAGAGGGTGTTTAGTGCGGCTGGGGGAATCATCACGGATAAGCGTACCCGCCTGTCAACCGACAGTGCCGACAGGCTAACACTCATCAAGATGAACAAAGCCTGGATTTCCCCAGACTTCTCTTCTCCCCCAGCGGACAGCAGCGATACCTAAGCAATACGTAGGCTGCACCCACGGATGGAAGCATCGTTCTCTATCACCATCAAAAACGTGGACCTTTTAGCTTCATCAATCTGTGTCTAATATTCCTCCTCCTCCTGATCCTCCTCCTGAAACCTCACGTAATCACGTCGAACGGGCAATTTTTCTTAGGCCCACAAGGCTCAGTCATATAATTTTTGTAAACAATGTTTATACGTTTCAATGCTCATTAAAGCGTTGAAACTTTTACCTCAACCAATTTTTATTTTTACTGGGCTGCCTCCTGGCCTAGTTACCAATTAAGCCACATTAACCAAAGCGATTAATGGGTTTCACCTGCCCTCTTGGTTGGGCATGGGCAATTTTTCTGACGTACATTAGTACTGTTGGTACACCAATTTTTTGGGGCCCTCGCCTACAGTGTAATCAAATGAATTTTTTGCCCACCTGCATTACAGCTGACGTTACATCAGCTGTGCTGGGCACTGCAATGGGATATATTTATGTACCGCCGGTGGCTTCCTGGCACCCACCCATGCTGTGGGTCCACAGGGAGTTGTAACTGCATGTGTCCACTTCTAAAGAACCCCAGTCTGACTGGGCCATGCAGTGTGGGCCGAAGCCCACCTGCATTAAACATGACATTACCTCAGCTGTGATGGGCAATGCAATGGGATATATTTATGTACCGCCGGTGGTTTCCTGGCACCCACCCATGCTGTGGGTCCACAGGGATTTGTACCTGCCAGTGTCTATGTATTAAAAACCCCGGTCAGACTGGGGTATGCAGTGTGGGCCGTAGCCCACCTGCATTAAACCTGACGTTACCTCAGCTGTGATGGGCAATGCAATGGGTTTTATTTATGTACAGCCGGTGGGTTCCAGGGAGCCACCCATGCTGTGGGTCCACACAGAATTCCCATTGCGGAGTTGTACCTGTCTGTGACTATTTATAAAAAAACGCGGTCTGACTGGGGCATGCAGACACCTTGACAGAATGAATAGTGTGTGGCACATAGGTTCCCCATTGCTATGCCCACGTGTGCAGCTCCTGATGGCGGTGGCACAAGATTATATTTCTCATTGCTTCTGTACAGCATTGTGGGCTATCGCCCCGCCCCTTTTAAAGAGGGTCACTGCCTGGCCGTGCCAACCCTCTGCAGTGTGTGCCTGCGGTTCCTCCTCATGGCAGACGCACTTAAAAATAGACATGAGGGTGGTGTGGCATGAGGGCAGCTGAAGGCTGCGCAGGGACAATTTGGTGTGCGCTGTGGACACTGGGTCGTGCAGGGGGGGGGGGGGGGTTGGGCAGCATGTAACCCAGGAGAAGTGGCAGTGGAGTGTCATGCAGGCAGTGATTGTGCTTTGTTGGAGGTAGTGTGGTGCTTAGCGAAGGTATGCATTGCTAATGAGGGCTTTTCAGAAGTAAAAATTGTTGGGAGGGGGGGGCCCACCCTTGCCGCTATTGTGGCTTAATAGTGGGACCTGGGAACTTGAGATGCAGCCCAACATGTTGCCCCTCGCCTGCCCTATCCGTTGCTGTGTCGTTCCCATCACTTTCTTGAATTGCCCAGATTTTCACAAATGAAAGCCTTAGCGAGCATCGGCGAAATACAAAAATGCTCGGGTCGCCCATTGACTTCAATGGGGTTTGTTACTCGAAACGAACCCTCGAGCATCGCGATAATTTCGTCCCCAGTAACGAGCACCCGAGCATTTTGGTGCTCGCTCATCTCTATAGGGGACCTTACATTACATCCAACACCACGGGACCTTACATTACACCCAACACCAGGGGGACCTTACATTACACCCAACACCAGGGGGACCTTACATTATACCCAACACCAGGAGGACCTTACATTACACCCAACACCAGGGGGACCTTACATTATACCCAACACCAGGAGGACCTTACATTACACCCAACACCAGGGGGACCTTACATTATACCCAAAATTAGGGGGACCTTACATTATACGCAACACCAGGAGGACCTTACATTATACCCAACACCAGGGGGACCTTACATTACACCCAACACCAGGGGGACCTTACATTACACCCAACACAAGGGGGACCTTACATTACACCCAACACCAGGGGGACCTTACATTATACCCAACACAAGGGGGACCTTACATTACACCCAACACCAGGAGGACCTTACATTACACCCAACACAAGGGGGACCTTACATTACACCCAACACCAGGGGGACCTTACATTATACCCAACACCAGGGGGACCTTACATTACACCCAACACCAGGGGGACCTTACATTACACCCAACACCAGGGGGACCTTACATTACACCCAACACCAGGGGGACCTTACATTACACCCAACACAAGGGGGACCTTACATTACACCCAACACCAGGGGGACCTTACATTATACCCAACACAAGGGGGACCTTACATTACACCCAACACCAGGAGGACCTTACATTACACCCACCACCAGGGGGACCGTACATTACACCCAACACCAGGGGGACCTTACATTATACCCAACACCAGGGGGACCTTACATTACACCCAACACCAGGGGGACCTTACATTACACCCAACACAAGGGGGACCTTACATTACACCAAACACCAGGGGGACCTTACATTACACCCAACACAAGGGGGACCCTACATTATACCCACCACCAGGGGGACCTTACTATACACCCAACACCAGGGGGACCTTACATTACACCCAACACCAGGGGGACCTTACATTATACCCAACACCAGGGGGACCTTACATTACACCCAACACCAGGGGGACCTTACATTACACCCAACACCAAGGGGACCTTACATTACACCCAACACCAGGGGGACCTTACATTACACCCAACACCAGGGGGACCTTACATTACACCCAACACCAGGGGGACCTTACATTATACCCAACACCAGGGGGACCTTACAATATACCCAACACCAGGGGGACCTTACATTACACCCAACACCAGGGGGACCTTACATTATACCCAACACCAGGGGGACCTTACATTATACCCTGGTTCATTTAATAGAAATCCTTCAACATACTGGGACTTCCTCATACTTCCACTCGCTCTTCTCCTATGCTAGTTTTTATAAATGACCCCCTGTGTTTCCAAACGCTACCAATAGATGGCAATGTAAGACCATTTTCTGTCTTATTCCTTCCATATTACATGCAGCTCTCCTGCAGCCAATCAGAGGAGGCGCAGCTGTAATGTAACTGGGAGGACTTCTAGATTTTCTGATGAAGTTTACGGTTACTTCCACCCATGATGTGGCAGAAAGAATTCAACCCAGATCTCTACAAATCCATGCCTGTTCCACAACAAAACCTGCAGTAGATAGTGATGTGGATTCACCATGGATTCCACTTGATACATTGGAGGTGTGTGATCCTTCGTGAGAAGCCAGTTCATTTGTGCAAGACAATGAGAATGCTGTGGACCTCGAAATCGTTGCAAATCCGCAACATCTGAATTCATCCAAAGGCCGGTGATACACTGCCATATTGTGGCCTGCGTTTTGCGTGCCGGTCTGACCCTGTGTCTCCTGAGCACCATAGGAATTTAGTGTAAAAGCCACTGTGGATTTTGGCGCAGATTTGCATCAAAATCTGCAGGTATCACATGTGGATCCAGATTTGGATTTTGAAACGGTTTTCACGTCTTGCATTATATAGGGTAAACATGCTGTGGAATTCAAATCTGCACCAAATGGCAATTCCACACAATGTTTCTGAAGTATGTGGATAAGGCACGCAGGAAATATCCATGCAGAAACATCACATGGCAAGTCCACAGCATTAAGCCAGATGTGAACACACCAGGGGTCCCCAACTCCAGTCCTCAGGGACCACCAACAGGTCACGTTTTCAGGATATCCTATGGTAAGAACCCCTGTGGCAATGTCTGAGGCACCGACAATAATTACATCACCTGTGCAATACTGAGGAAATCCTGAAAACATGACCTGTTGGGGGTCCCTGAGGACTGGAGTTGGGGAACACTGCTGTAGGGTGACTCCATGTGACAAGGACAATGGACTGAGAAGATCATCAGAAGAGATAATCAATATATGACCTTTATTAAGTCATTGGTCCTAAGCGTCAGCAACGTTTCAACCCTGACCGGGTCTTTTTCAAGCTTGAAAAAGACCTGGTCAGGGTTGAAACGTTGCTGACGCTTAGGACCAATGACTTAATACAGGTCATATATTGATTAATTATTTATCGCTGTGCGGAGTGCTGCCTTTACCGTCTATCTTTCCTGGAATTACATGGGATTTGGGATCCAGTCCCTCCTGAGGCGTGCACCAATTACCATATACGTATTTGGAAGTGTGGTGAGTGCTGTTGACAGAAGTACAGTTTTGGAAATAAGATCATCAGAAAAACCAGCTATCTGGTGCCTACCATACAAGACCAAAGAGGGACCAACACTGAGATAGCCCAATGCTCCCCATTACATGGTCATAGCATTAAAGGGAACCTATCACTTCCCAACAGCATCATAATTTATGGTGCTGTTCAAGGAGGTAACGGGGAGCTGGGGGATGTATATTTTATACCCACCCACTCTTCCGCTCCTGCACATGGCATAAAGATCTGACTCAAATAGAATAGAAGTCTATGGGAAAGTATGCGCACAGCAATCTGAAAATAGTTAGATTTTCTAGACGTGCGCCAGGTCACAGTGCGGGATGGGGAAAGCAGGTGGAGATAAGAAAACACATCACTCGGCTCCCTGTCTCTTCCCTGAACAGCACCATAACTTATTGTGCTGTAGGAAGGTGACAGGTTCCCTTTGTATGAAAAAATTATCATTATATGCAGCTGCCACTAGAGGGAGCTCTGTACATACTGATACAGGGAGCTGTCCGACCTACAGGTTTCGTTCAGTTTTTTGATGCAATTTGTGAAACCAAAACCAAGAGTGGATTTAAAGGGGTTGTCTCGCGGCAAACCTCAAAATTTTACCTTACCCCATTCCCCCTGTCACCCCCCTGGCATAAAATAGCAAATTAAAGCGGTTTTTAAACCGCTTGTTACTTACTGATCCGACGAAATAAGGACTTTAAAAAATCTTCTCCCTAAGATGGCCGCCGGTCCTTTCCCAGGGATGCACTGCGGTTTTCTCCCATGGTGCACCGCGGGTCTTCTCCCATGGTGCACCATGGGCTCTGTGCGTTCCATTGCCGATTCCAGCCTCCTGATTGGCTGGAATCGTCACACGTGACGGGGCGGAGCTACGCGAAGACGCGTACAAGGGGGTGGAGCCAGAACGCCGCTCGTGCCTGGACCGAGCAGAAGGGGAGAAGACCGCACAGCGCAAGCGCCTCTAAAAAAGCAAGAAGACATCAGAATTAGACGGATCCATGGAGACGAGGACGCCAGCAACGGAGCAGGTAAGTAAATAACTTCTGTATGGCTCATATTTAATGCACGATGTATATTACAAAGTGCATTAATATGGCCATACAGAAGTGTATACCCCCACTTGCTGCCGCGGGACAACCCCTTTAACTAAGAGCAAAGGTCATATCTGTCCCTTCTGCTTTGATCCACACCTGATTTTGGCTTCCAAAACTAAAAAATGCCTGGTCATTGGTGCTAGAGTGGCCGGGATGTCACTGCCAACCCTGTGGGGTTTTTATTCCTATAACAATATGGAGAGTATACAGGGATTGGTGTGATCAAGGAAAACATCCGGCTAAAGGGAAACCTGTGGACCGAAAACACTTGTTGTGAATAGGTGGACAGAGGAGGAGCAGCAGTATTACAGATAAGTGCCATATAAATCAAGCATAAGTGAGTGTGCGAGGTGTATTCTAAGTGTGCTGTGTCTTAAGTGTGTGACTTTGGATTCAGGGGCTTTGAATGATTTTTGAACTATAATCGTTCCATCTAAAAGACTCAAACGAGTGAAAGTGAACCATAATCATCTGGTCTAAACGTGAGGCAACAACTGAACGACAAACAACAATTGTTCACATTTCATTCATCGTTCATTCTCTGCAGGCATAAGAACCATCGTTGGCTCCTTCTTTTATCGTTCGGTTTAAACAGCAATCGTTCAGTCCTTCTCATTCGCTTATACAGGGACTGAATGTTTGAATGAGCCAACAATGCATTGTCACTTGCTCGTTCCAGCGAGAATCGGCTCGTCTAAAAGGATGCTTTAGAAGAGACACTTGTACAGTCAAACTTCTAGTTTCGTTGGTAATCCGTCCGAAAGCAATCGGCTAAACTTGAAACCAATGAAACTCCAGGCAATTATTTCCATACGAATCAATGTATATCCAATTCATTTGTTCTAGACATTCCAAAAAACACACCAAACCACATTTTTAAACAGCATTTAGCGCTGCTCTTTCAGTATAGCGCTAAACTCTGTACAACGCTCCCATTCATTTCAATGGGGCTGTACACACAAGCATTTTCAGCCCTGCATTGCCCATTGAAATAAATGGGCAGCAGTTTCAGCGCTGCCGAAAACACGGCACAACTTGGCAAAACGTTTTTGGCAGCACTAAACGCCCTCATAGAATCATAGAATGGTAGAGTTGGAAGGGACCTCCGGGGTCATCGGATCCAACCCCTTGCTCAGTGCAGGATTTACTAAATCATCCCAGACAGATATTTGACCAGCCTTTATTTGAAGACTTCCATTGAAGGAGAACTCACCACCTCCCGTGGTAACCTGTTCCACTCATTGATCACCCTCGCTGTCAAAAAGTTTTTTCCAATATCTAATCTGTGTCTCCTCCCTTTCAGTTTCATCCCATTGCTCCTAGAATGTGACAACCCTTCAGATATGTGTAGACAGCTATTAGGTCTTCTCTCAGCCTTCTTTTTTGCAAACTAAACAATCCCAGATGCTTCAACCGTTTCTCATAGGACATTATTTGCAGACCGCTCACCATCTTGGTAACTCTTCTCTGAACTTGCTCCAGTTTGTCTATGTATTTTTTAAATTGGGGTGCCCAGAACTGGACACAGGATTCCAGATGAGGTCTGACTAAGGAAGAGTAGAGGGAGGTAATGACCTCACGTGATCTAGACTCTATGCTTCTCTTAATACATCGCAGAATTGTGTTTGCCTTTTTGGCTGCTGCATCACATTGTTGACTTATGTTCAGTCTATGGTCTATTAGTATACCCAAGTAATTTCCATAAGTGCTGCTACTTAGTCCAATTCCTCCCATTCTGTATGTGCTTAATTCATTTTTCTTGCCCAGATGTAGGACTTTGCATTTCTCCTTGTTAAATACCGTTCTGTTAGTCACTGCCCACTGTGCAAGCTTTGTTTAGACCTTTTGAATACTGTCTCTTCCCCAGTGTTAGCTATCCTTCCTAGCTTTGTGTCATCTGCAAATGTGATCAGTTTCCCCTCAATTCCCTCCTCCAGTTCATTTATAAAAATGTTGAACTACACTGGGCCTAGGATAGAGCCTTGTGGTACCCCACTTGATATATTATTCCACTTGGATGTGCAGCCATTTATGACCACTATTTGAGTACGATCAGTTATGAATCCACCTAACAGTTGCCTTGTCAATCCCATATTTGGTCATTCTTTCACTAAGTATAGTATGAGATACTTTGTCAAAAGCTCTATTAAAGTCAAAATTTACTATATCCACTGCATTTCCCTGATTAACCCAGTCGGTGATTCTGTCACAGAAGAAAATTAGATTTGTCTGGCATGACGTGTTTGTTACAAACCCATGCTGGCTCTTTTTATTTACTTAGTTTTCATCCAAGGACTTGCATACAAGCTGTTTAATAATTTGTTCAAATATTTTTCCCAGTATGGAAGTCAGGCTCACAGGCCTGTAGTTTCCTGGATCCAGCTTCTTCCCTTTTTTTGAAGATAGGGACAACATTTGCCCTTTTCCAATCTTCTGGGACTTTTCCTGTTCTCCAGAAATTTTCAAAGATTATGGCGAGTGGTTCAGCAATTACCTCCGCTGCTTCCTTTAGTATCCTAGGATGTAATTCATCTGGACCTTGAGACTTGAATTCATTTAAGTTAGTTAAAGTGTTCCCTCACCATCTCTCTGCTTATAGATAGCCTGCACTCTTTTATTTCACCAATAGCACAGGGAAGATCAGTTTATGCTATATCTACTTTCTGAGAGAAAACAGACACAAAATAGGAATTTAAAAGTTCGGCCTTCTCAACATCATTCTTAACCAATTCACCATTTTAATCTTGTAAGCATCCAATAGCATCTTTGAGTTTTCTTTTGCTTTTGACATACCCCAAATTCTTTTTTATTGCTTTTGGCCACTGTTGCCCTACAGTTTCTGCAGATCGCATTATATTCTTCTTTAGATATTTCCCCCTCTTTCCATTTAATGAACATATTTTTCTTAGTTTTTAATGTGTGCAAGTTCAGTGTTCCTCCATCCTGGTCTCTTTAAATTCTTCCTATTCCTTCTTCTTTTAGGGATTGTTAATGATTGTGCTTTGAGAATCTCATTCTGCAATATTTGCCAACCTTCTTGGACATTTCTGTCCTAAAGAACATCCAGCCATTGGATTCTTCCTATCCTCTTTCTGAGTCCATGAAAATCTGCCTTTCTGAAATCCAACTTTGAAGTCTATGTTTTCTCAGATCTTCCTCCCCTTTTTATCCAAAATTCAACGACAGTATGATCACTGCCTCCTAAGGCTTCAGCCACCCTTACTTCCTCAACCTCCCTGTTGGTAAGAATTAGGTCCCAGATAGCAGATCCCCTTGTTTTCTCTTCTACCTTTTGGAAGATAAAGTTGTCAGCAAGAGCGGATAAGAATTTGTTGAATCCATTACTTTTACCTGAGAGAGATTCCCAGCAAATGTCTGGATAGGTAAAATCGCCCTAGCTGCGCTGTCCCAGGGGCGCTCTCCGGAGCTCCGTGCAGGCTTGTCAAGCTGGCATAGCATCTTGCTAGTGGCGGGGGATTGAATCCCCCTGCCTCCAGCAAGAGGTTGCTCTGACTGGCTGAGTGACAGTCCGCTCAGCCAATCACAGCCAGCGCTGGATGCTCCAATCACATTCATGAATAGCTGTGATGTCTGCAGCAAGATCACGTGCGCTGACGGCCACCGGCGAAACTAGAAGCAAGCGACGAAGAAAGAGGCAAGATTCTGCACCAAAGAATCGGCGAAACTGGAAACCGGCGAAAGACAAAGGCGATGAAAGTTGAGGTATGACTATATTTATTTACTGCTTATCTATTTGAATTTTTCCATATATTCCTTTTCTGTAATCTATCTGTACGATCCCCATTTAGATGTGCTCCATGACTGACAATGCCGTCCAGTGTACATCTTGTGCCATGTATGCAGTCCTTGAGCAGTTGAGGGTACATACTGCTGTACGAGAACTCTTTGCCTGAGGACGTGGTGATGGCAACATCCATACAGGAGTTTAGGAGGGATCAACAACCCGCTGGTCACCTAGATGTCTTTCTAGAGCGGAAGGATATAAACATTAGGTGACCAGCGGGTTGTTGATCCGGGTCTTACAGACAGGTAGGAACAGAGGTTGATCCAGGGATTATTCTGACTGCAATTATGGAGTCGGGAAGGAATTTGTTCCCCGAAAGGGCTAATTGGCTTCTGCCTCTGGGGTTTTTTTTGCCTTCTTCTGGATCAACAAGGAGGTTGAAACTGGCTGAACTAGATGGGCATTGTCTTCATTCAGCCTAACATACTATGTTACTATGAGATATGAGCGTGTTGTGCATTTGGAAGCCCAGATCCTGGATCTAAATGGGCAACTTGCAACACTAAGATCCACTGGCACCATGGAAAGTAGTTATCTTCCTGGCGCTCAATTTCGACACATCACGGATTGAGTTGACAGATTACTGGGAGGGGCTGATAAGGATCCAGCGGTTATGGTGCATATTGGCATCAATGACAATATTTCAAATCTCCCATTAGCGATGTTCTATGATGTTCTATCAGCTCCCTCCTCCCCGCCAACCAATCGATATTATGCAGCAGGTTCAATACCCCCGCTCAGCCATGTTTTCCCGCTATTGTGCAAAACAAAATTGTCCAATAGCAATCCCCCATTTTTGACACCTACCCCTTCATCCCCGCCCACCGATCACATACAAACAACAAGTTTTATACTCCTTGCACCCATTCTTCCCGCCAAACGGCATTTCAAATTACACAGTTCTACTTGTCTTTCACTGGGTCAGTCCCGCCAAATGGCGATTCAAACTATGACCCTCCCTCTTTTACAAATCAGCCAATCACATTCATACCCCACCTTTCTCTTCTTCTCCCGCTCTTTTAATCTCGCCAAAATTGCCACTCAAATATCGAAAAGAATGCTTCATTCATTCAAAGCCTAAAAGAACTCTGTTTCATATAAATGGTCAGCATTAGAGATGAGCGAACACCAAAATGTTCGGGTGTTCGTTATTCGGAACGAACTTCCCGTGATGTTCGAGGGTTCGTTTTGAATAACGAACCCCATTGAAGTCAATGGGTGACCAGAGCATTTTTGTATTTCGCCGATGCTCGCTAAGGTTTTCATGTGTGAAAATCTGGGCAATTCAAGAAAGTGATGGGAACGACACAGCAACGGATAGGGCAGGCGAGGGGCTACGTGTTGGGCTGCATCTCAAGTTCACAGGTCCCACTATTAAGCCACAATACCGGCAAGAGTGGGTCCCCCCCCCTCCCAACAACTTTTACTTCTGAAAAGCCCTCATTAGCATGGCATACCTTTGCTAAGCACCACACTACCTCCAACAAAGCATAATCACTGCCTGCATGACACTCCGCTGCCACTTCTCCTGGGTTACATGCTGCCCAACCGCTCCCCCCCACAGCGCACACCAAAGTGTCCCTGGGCAGCCTTCAGCTGCCCTCATGCCACACCACGCTCATGTCTATTTAGAATTGCGTCTGCCATGACGAGGGACCGCAGGCACACACTGCAGAGGTTGGCACGGCTAGGCAGCGACCCTCTTTAAAAGTGGCGGAGTGATAGCCCACAATGCTGTACAGAAGCAATGAGAAATAGAATCCTGTGCCACCGCCATCAGGAGCTGCACACGTGGGCATAGCAATGGGGAACCTATGTGCCACACACTATTCATTCTGTCAAGGTGTCTGCATGCCCCAGTCAGACCGGGCTTTTTAATTCATAGACACAGGCAGGTACAACTCCCTATTGTGAAGTCCCTGTCGACCCACAGCATGGGTGGCTCCCTGGAACCCACCGGCGATACACAAAAATATCCCATTGCATTGCCCAACACAGCTGAGGTAGTAATGTCGTGCGTAATACAGGTGGGCTTCGGCCCACACTGCATGCCCCAGTCTGACTGGGGTTCTTTATAAGTGTACAGATGTAGTAAAAACTCCGTGTGCACCTACAGCATGGGTGGGTGCCAGGAAGCCACCGGCGGTACATAGAAATATCCCATTGCATTGCCCAACACAGCTGAGGTAGTAATGTTGTGCTTAACCCTTTCCAATCCAATTTGTATATGGTTTTCCTAGGGGGCTTACTCTTTTTCTGCCGTTATACAACGGCGCTATATGCTGGCTAAAGCCAGTACTGCATGAGCTGACACGTAGGATAGGCTCCGACAGCAGAGAGGCTGGCAATATACAGTAAGAGAACCCCGACGGACGTCTTCCAACAACGGAGCTGTACAGCCTTAAACCCTAATGTCTTCACAGGTCACACAGTGGACTGGAAAGGGTTAATGCAGGTGGGTTTCGGCCCACACTGCATGCCCCAGTCAGACTGGGTTTCTTTATAAGTGGAAACAGATGCATTTATAATTCCCTGTGGACCCACAGCATGGGTGGGTGCCAGGAAGCCACCGGCGGTACATAGAAATATCCCATTGCATTGCCCAACACAGCTGAGGTAGTAATGTCGTGCGTAATACAGGTGGGCTTCGGCCCACACTGCATGCCCCAGTCTGACCGGGGTTCTTTACAAGTGGACACATGTAGGTTAAACTCCCTGTGGACCCACTGCCTGGGTGGGTGTCAGGAAGCCACCGGCGGTACATAGAAATATCCCATTGCATTGCCCAACACAGCTGAGGTAGTAATGTCGTGCTTAATGCAGGTGGGCTTCGGCCCACACTGCATGCCCCAGTCAGACTGGGGTTCTTTAGAAGTGGACACATGTATTAAAAACTCCATGTGCACCTACAGCATGGGTGGCTCCCTGGAACCCACCGGCGGTACACAAAAATATCCCATTGCATTGCCCAACACAGCTGAGGTAACGTCAGCTATAATGCAGGTGGGCTAAAAATTAATTTGATTACACTGTAGGCGAGGGCCCACAAAAATTGCTGTATCAACAGTACTAATGTACATCAGAAAAATTGGCCATGGCCAGCCAAGAGGGCAGGTGAAACCCATTAATCGCTTTGGTTAATGTGGCTTAAGTGGTAACTAGGCCTGGAGGCAGCCCAGTGTAACGAAAAATTGGTTCAAGTTAAAGTTCCAATGCTTTTAAGCGCATTGAAACTTATAAAAATTGTTCAGAAAAATTATTTGAGTGAGCCTTGTGGGCCTAAGAAAAATTGCCCGTTCAGCGTGATTACGTGAGGTTTCAGGAGGAGGAGCAGGAGGAGGAGGAGGAATATTAGACACAGATTGATGAAGCAGAAATGTCCCCGTTTTGGATGGTGAGAGAGAACGTAGCTTCCATCCGCGGGTGCAGCCTACGTATTGCTTACGTATCGCTGCTGTCCGCTGGTGGAGAACAGAAGTCTGGGGAAATCCAGCCTTTGTTCATCTTGATGAGTGTTAGCCTGTCGGCACTGTCGGTTGACAAGCGGCTACGCTTATCTGTGATGATTCCCCCAGCCGCACTAAACACCCTCTCCGACAAGACGTTAGCCGCAGGACAAGCAAGCACCTCCAGGGCATACAGCGCTAGTTCAGGCCACGTGTCCAGCTTCGACACCCAGTAGTTGTAGGGGGCAGAGGCGTCACCAAGGATGGTCGTGCGATCTGCTACGTACTCCCTCACCATCCTTTTACAGTGCTCCCGCCGACTCAGCCGTGACTGGGGAGCGGTGACACAGTCTTGGTGGGGAGCCATAAAGCTGGCCAGGCCCTTAAAGACTGTTGCACTGCCTGGGATGTACATGCTGCTCGATCTACGCACATCCCCTGCTACCTTGCCCTCGGTACTGCGCCTTCTGCCACTAGCGCTGTCGGCTGGGAATTTTACCATCAGCTTGTCCGCAAGGGTCCTGTGGTATAGCAACACTCTCGAACCCCTTTCCTCTTCGGGAATCAGAGTGGGCAGGTTCTCCTTATACCATGGATCGAGCAGTGTGTACACCCAGTAATCCGTAGTGGCCAGAATGCGTGCAACGCGAGGGTCACGAGAAAGGCATCCTAACATGAAGTCAGCCATGTGTGCCAGGGTACCTGTACGCAACACATGGCTGTCTTCACTAGGAAGATCACTTTCAGGATCCTCCTCCTCCTCCTCCTCCTCCTCCTCAAGCCATACACGCTGAAAGGATGACAGGCAATCAGCCGGTGTACCGTCAGCAGCGGCCCAAGCTGTCTCTTCCCCCTCCTCCTCATCCTCCTCATGCTCCTCCTCCTCCTCCTGTACGCGCTGAGAAATAGACAGGAGGGTGCTCTGACTATCCAGCGGCATACTGTCTTCCCCCGCCCCCGTTTCCGAGCGCAAAGCAGCTGCCTTTATGGTTTGCAGGGAATTTCTCAAGATGCATAGCAGAGGAATGGTGACGCTAATGATTGTAGCATCGCCGCTCACCACCTGGGTAGACTCCTCAAAATTACCAAGGACATGGCAGATGTCTGCCAACCAGGCCCACTCTTCTGAAAGGAATTGAGGAGGCTGACTCCCACTGCGCCGCCCATGTTGGAGTTGGTATTCGACTATAGCTCTACGTTGTTCATAGAGCCTGGCCAACATGTGGAGCGTAGAGTTCCACCGTGTGGGCACGTCGCACAGCAGTCGGTGCACTGGCAGCTTAAAGTGATGTTGCAGGGTGCGCAGGGTGGCAGCATCCGTGTGGGACTTGCGGAAATGTGCGCAGAGCCGGCGCGCCTTTACGAGCAGGTCTGACAAGCGTGGGTAGCTTTTCAGAAAGCGCTGAACCACCAAATTAAAGACGTGGGCCAGGCATGGCACGTGCGTGAGGCTGCCGAGCTGCAGAGCCGCCACCAGGTTACGGCCGTTGTCACACACGACCATGCCCGGTTGGAGGCTCAGCGGCGCAAGCCAGCGGTCGGTCTGCTGTGTCAGACCCTGCAGCAGTTCGTGGGCCGTGTGCCTCTTATCGCCTAAGCTGAGTAGTTTCAGCACGGCCTGCTGACGCTTGCCCACCGCTGTGCTGCCACACCGCGCGACACCGACTGCTGGCGACATGCTGCTGCTAACACATCTTGATTGCGAGACAGAGGAGGAGGAGGAGGAGGGTGCTTTAGTGGAGGAAGCATACACCTCCGCAGATACCACCACCGAGCTGGGGCCCGCAATTCTGGGGGTGGGTAGGACATGAGCGGTCCCAGGCTCTGACTCTGTCCCAGCCTCCACTAAATTCACCCAATGTGCCGTCAGGGAGATGTAGTGGCCCTGCCCGCCTGTGCTTGTCCACGTGTCCGTAGTTAAGTGGACCTTGGCAGTAACCGCGTTGGTGAGGGCGCGCACAATGTTGCGGGAGACGTGGTCGTGCAGGGCTGGGACGGCACATCGGGAAAAGTAGTGGCGACTGGGAACTGAGTAGCGCGGGGCCGCCGCCTCCATGATACTTTTGAAGGACTCCGTTTCCACAACCCTATACGGCAGCATCTCAAGGCTGATGAATTTTGCTATGCGGACGGTTAACGTTTGAGCGTGCGGGTGCGTGGCGGCGTACTTGCGCTTGCGCTCCAACAGTTGCGCAAGCGACGGCTGGACGGTGCGCTGAACTACACTGCTGGATGGGGCCGAGGACAGCGGAGGTGAGGGTGTGGGTGCAGGCCAGGAGACGGTAGTGCCTGTGTCCTGAGAGGGGGGTTGCATCTCAGTGGCAGGTTGGGGCACAGGGGGAGAGGCAGGGGTGCAAACCGGAGGCGCTGAACGGCCTTCGTCCCACCTTGCGGGGTGCTTGGCCATCATATGTCTGCGCATGGTGGTGGTGGTGAGGCTGTTGGTGTTGGCTCCCCGGCTGAGCTTTGCGCGACAAAGGTTGCACACCACTGTTCGTCGGTCGTCAGGCGTCTCTGTGAAAAACTGCCAGACCTTAGAGCACCTCGGCCTCTGCAGGGTGGCATGGCGCGAGGGGGCGCTTTGGGAAACACTTGGTGGATTATTCGGTCTGGCCCTGCCTCTACCCCTGGCCACCGCACTGCCTCTTGCAACCTGCCCTGCTGATGCCCTTGACTCCCCCTCTGAAGACCTGTCCTCCTGAGTAAGCATTGCACACCAGGTGGGGTCAGTCACCTCATCGTCCTGCTGCTCTTCCTCCGAATCCTCTGTGCGCTGCTCCCTCGGACTTACTGCCCTTACTACTACCTCACTGCAAGACAACTGTGTCTGATCGTCATCGTCCTCCTCACCCACAGAAAGTTGTTGAGACAGTTGGCGGAAGTCCCCAGCCTCTTCCCCCGGACCCCGGGAACTTTCGAATGGTTGGGCATCAGTGACGATAAACTCCTCTGGTGGGAGAGGAACCGCTGCTGCCCAATCTAACCAGGGGCCCGAGAACAGTTCCTGGGAGTGTTCCCGCTCCTGAGCAGGTGTTATTGTAGTGGAGTGAGGAGGCTGGGAGGAAGGAGGAGCAGCAGACAGAGGATTCGGATTGGCAGCAGTGGACGGCGCAGAACTGCGGGTAGACGATAGGTTGCTCGAAGCACTTTCTGCCATCCAGGACAGGACCTGCTCACACTGCTCATTTTCTAATAACCGTCTCCCGCGTGGACCCATTAATTGGGCGATGAATGTGGGGACACCAGAAACGTGCCTCTCTCCTAATCGCGCAGCAGTCGGCTGCGACACACCTGGATCAGGAGCTTGGCCTGTGCCCACACCCTGACTTGGCCCTCCGCGTCCTCGGCCGCGTCCACGTCCTCTAGGTCTACCCCTACCCCTCAGCATGCTGTATTACCAGTGATTTGATTTCACAGGCAGCTAATAAATTGGCGCAAGACTGCAGGCCAAATATAATTTTTTCCCTTTTTTGAAAACGAAAGGCCCCACTGCCTCTAGTGAATGAATAATCTAAGTTTAATAACTGTGCTGTTTTCCTGCTAATGTGTCACAGAACGTGAGGGTAGCAGAGTTATTAACTGTGGCAGAGCAGGTATTTTTTTTCCCAATTAAGGAAAGCAAATGGCGAAGCCAGGAGTAAAACGTAGCTGGGTGCGTCTGATTTTTACAGGTTGCACACGCAGCCGACACGTGTCCACCGGCGTTAGGACGGACAGAGGCAGGACAAATAGAATTATTTTCCGTTTTTTGGCACCAAAAGGCAGCACTGCGTATATTCTATGAACATGAGAAGTTTAATAACTGTGCTGTGTCCCTGCTAATGTGTCACAGAACGTGAGGGTAGCAGAGTTATTAACTGTGGCAGAGCAGGTATTTTTTTCCCAATTAAGGAAAGCAAATGGCAAAGCCAGGAGTAAAACGTAGCTGGGTGCGTCTGATTTTTACAGGTTGCACACGCAGCCGACACGTGTCCACCGCCCTTAGGACGGACAGAGGCAGGACAAATAGAATTATTTTCCGTTTTTTTGCACCAAAAGGCCGCACTGCGTATATTCAATGAATAATAACTGTGTTGTGGCCCTGCCTATACAATTCTTTCCCTGCAGTATCAATGGAGGGTGCAATGGTCTGCAGAGGCGATTTTGAGAAGCAAAAAAAAATGCAGCACAGCTAACAGCAGCCTGGACAGTACTGCACACGGTTAAATATGGCCCTAGAAAGGACCGTTGAGGTTCTTGAAGGCTACACTCACTCCTAACACTCTCCCTGCCTATGCAGCACTTCTGTCCCTAATGCCGGGTGCAACGCTCTGCAGAGCCGATTTTGAGAGAAAAAAAAATTTGCCACTGCTAACAGCAGCCAACACACAGCTATCAGTGGCCCTAATAAGGACCTTTGGGGGGTCTTGAAGCCTACACTAACTACCAATTCTTTCCCTACAGCAGCTCCGGTACAAACAGCACTGTCCCTCATCTAACTCACACGGCATCTGAGGCGAACCGCGGGAGGGGCCGACTTTTATGTTCGGGTGACACCTGATCTCCCCAGCCACTCACAGCAGGGGGGTGGTATAGGGCTTGAATGTCACAGGGGGAAGTTGTAATGCCTTCCCTGTCTTTCAATTGGCCAGAAAAGCGCGCTAACGTCTCAGGGAAGGAAGTGAAAGTAACCAGAACACCGCATGGTGTTCGTTACGAATAACGAACATCCCGAACACCCTAATATTCGCACGAATATCAAGCTCGGAAGAACACGTTCGCTCATCTCTAGTCAGCATCTTTAGATGGTAGGTTTATACCATCTGGACATTTCATGGATTATACACCATCTGACAACCATGTGTATGTCTATTTGAATGCTAATATACTAACATCCATTCATTTATTCAATTATTTATTTATTTAATCAGTACCACAATATCATCTATATTGAAAAAAATCTTGGTTACATAGTAACATGTGAATCTAGATTTATAACCCCTTAGTGACTGCCCCACAGTGTTTTTACGTCCTGCTGTTGCAGGACATGTATGAAGGGAGATCTCGTTGCTATCTCCCTCCATACATCACAGGCGCTGGCTGTTTCTTACAGCAGACACCCGCCGGCAACAGCTCTGACAAGCCGCGTGGCTCATCGGGGCTGTTAACCCTTTAAATGCCACTATCAATTCTGACAGCGCCATTTAAATCCCCCAACTGATATGTGGGGATCCCGTATGGCTCCCCGCAATGAGATCGCAGGGAGCCATGCGGGTGTCATGGCAGCCGGGGACCTTTTGAAAGGCCCCAGGGCTGTCATGGCAGAATGCCTATCAAGGCATCATACTGCAGGAGTGATCAAAGCATCTCGAGTTGTGGTCCCCTAGGGGGACTAAAAAAAGAGTAAAAAAAGCGATCAATAAAGTTGTACTAAGTATTTTTTTTAAAAGTAATAAAAGTTTGAAAAACACTCTTTTTGCCATATTTATAATAAAATAATCTAAATAATAAAACAAAAATACATATTTGGTATTGCTGCGTCTGTAAAAGTCTGATCTATCAAACTAACACTTTATTTACCCCGCATGGTGAGCATCGTCTGAAAAAAAAAAAATAAAGATCCTCAGAAATTGCGCTTTTTTGGTCACCTTGTATCCAAGAAAAAATGCAATAAAAAGCGATCACAAAGTTGTATGTATTCCAAAATGGTACCAACACAATCTACTGGACATCCCGCAAGAAATGAGTAATCGCACAACTACATTGATGGAAAAATAAAAACGTTATTGTGCTCAGAAATGGCGGCAGAGAATAATTGAAAAAAATAAATATCTTTGAAAAAAATACAAACAGTACATGAAAAAAAAAAACTTTATCAGTTTGGTATCGTAGTAATTGTACTGACCCATAAAATAAAGTTATCATATCATTTTTGTTGCAATTTGTGCGCCGTAGAAACAAGACGCACCGAAAGATGGCAGAATTTCAATTTTTTTCCATTTTTCGCCACTTAGAATTTTTTTTACGTTTTTCAGTACATTATATGGTAAATTAAATAGTCGCATTGAAAAATAAACGCGTCCCGCAAAAAACAAGCCCTCATACAGCGACGTCGACGGATAAATAAAGGAGTTACAATTTTTTTAAAGAGGAGGAGGAAAAAACGACAATGGAAAAAAATGAAAAATGCCACCAAGGGGTTAAACAATTTAACTTGCATTTGTTTACACACTATTTAGAGCCAATTTAAATGAACACTCTAGATATTATGACTTAGAATTCTGTTTATTATTTTGAAATTTTTGACATTTTGCAATATAAGAAGTTTTATGTTAATTAAGCGCATTTATGTAATTCATATGAAGCTATATCTATCTATCTATATATATAAAGCTGAAAGCCCTCACTGACTGACTGACTGACTCACTCACTGACTCACTGACTGACTGACTGACTGACTCACTGACTGACTCACTGACTGACTCGCCAAAAGTTCTCCAACTTCCCGATATCGTAGAAACATGAATTTTGGCACGAGCATAGATCATCTCTAAAATAGGAAAAGTAATTGGGTCCCAACTCGATTATTCAATTCTAGCGCAAAAGAATTGGCATCGAAATTTAACGTACATAATCTAAATCTCTCACTTCCCAATGTCATAGAAACTTAAAACTTGGCACGGGCATTGATTATGTCATAAATAGGAAAAGTTAATGGGTCCCAACTTGATTATTCAATTCTATGCGCAAAAGAATTAGCGTGCAAATTTTACGTACGTAATCGAATTCTCTCACTTCCTGATGTCATTTTACATGAAGGAAACGTCGCATGGTTACCTCCACGTGGTGTTTCCTGGCTAACACAGAGAACTATGCAAAATGGTGAACATATGTTTTTCCGGTATCTCTAAAGTAACCACGACTTCATAAGATTTCCGTGTGAACATCAGATAAACACCAGTACCAAATTAACTCGGGCGAAGCCGGGTATATCAGCTAGTATATATATATATATATATATATATATATATATATATATATATATATATACACACACACATGTATTGTTTTTTTATACGGTAGTTATAAATTATTTGTTTTTTAAATGTACATTTTTTTCACTCTTTGTTTTCATACAACTAACATTTTGCCAAGATTACTTGGATTTGATTATTTCTATCAATATTATTGCTATTATTGTTTTTTTTATTACTATTGTTATCACAACCCCGCCCCCTGTAGTATTGTATGCTAATCATTTGTGTGAACTTCCCACCCTGGTTCCCTCATACATATGTTGTTTTATGTCTTTATAATATTTTTTCCATGTCAGTTTTAATTTCTCTTGATATTCTGTTCTTCTTCTTAGCATTTCGTTCTCTCCTTTTTTCTCTCCTACATGTAAACAAGCTGGTTTCCATAATAAACTGGGATCTTTCTGGCTAAACACCTAATCTCAAATATTTTTTAGCACATCAGAAGGTTGCGCCAAATTCACCCTTCAAGAAAATAAATAATTAATAAATCTCGTTATTTGTGTAGCGCCAACTCATTCCGCAGCGCTTTCAAGTAATTTATTTATTACCCCCGAGCGAGCTTGGTACTCATTTTACCGACCTCAGAAGGATGGAAGGCTGTGAGTTAACCTTGAGCCAGTTACCTGAAACACATGGGGATTGAACTCGCAACCTTCAGGTCTGCATTTCCGCTGCCTTAACACTCTGCGCCATAAATATTTATTTATTTATTTATTTTTCCCCTTACACGGTGCGATTAGAGGTAGGTAGAGAGCCCTTTAAAGGATTTCAGAGAACTGGGATGTAAGCTCAGGTCAAGAACCTCAAAAGTAGTATTTTCTAAAGTACTACCTGTACCACGAGCCACGCCAGAAAGGGAGCGGGAGGTTAGGGAGGTAAACAAGTGGCTCCAGAGTTGGTGCAGGAAGGAGGGGTTTGGATTCCTGGTGAACTGGGCTGACTTTGCTGTTGGCTACAGGCTCTACCGTAGGGACGGGCAGCATCTTAATGGAGAGGGTCCAGCTGTGCTGGTGGAGGAGATGGGAGGAGTGTTTAAACTATGGACTGGTGGGCAACCAGAGAGATAGAAGAGAAGACAGTGTAGACAGAGAGCTGGGACTAAGTAATGGAAATAGAGGGGGAATGGTGGTGGTGGAGGGGGGGGGGGGGGTAGAACTGGCAGAATAGTTAATAGGAATACACTTAAAGTTAAGAATAACCAAAACTTTTTAACTGTATGGTGACTGATGCTAGAAGTCTGACCAATAAAACAAACAAACTAGAAGTAATATATGTCTGAGGAAAACTACGACATAGTGGGAATAACAGAGACCTGGTTGGATGAAAACTGTGACTCGGCGGTAAATTTACAGGGTTACAGTCTGTTCAGAAGAGATCATAAAAACTGGAAAGGGGGAGGGGTTTATCTTTAAATGAAATCCTGTTTAAAGCCCACATTATGGGAAGATATATAAGAGGCAGATGAACATGTGGAGTCTCTATGAGTGGAAATACATGGAGGGAAAAACAATAATGAATTCTCTTAGAGATTGTCTATAGACAAGCACCAGCGTACCGCTAGGCCCCTTAGCGATCAGGGGCCTACAGGCCCCTGCCACATGCCATTTCATCGCCATGGCCAGTGGCACGGCACTCAGAGAGAGGAGGCACTGTTACCAGGGAGCCAGCAGCCAATTACAGGCTGCATACTCCCCGAGGCATGCAGTCCTCCCTTTCACTGAGAGACTGCAGTTGTAATTGATCAACTTGTACAGGACCCAACTAGAGACAGACCTGACATAATAACAGGGGTGCTGGTTGGGGGGCACCTGGGAAATAATGACCATACTATAGTAAATTTCTGGTTGTCTTGCAAAAGAGAGTTTTATAGGAGAGCAGTTCAGACCTTACAGGAATAAAAGGAGGAAACTGAGGAGTAGGAGAAAACCAATGTGGCTCAATAAAGATGTAAAGCAGCCAATAAACAAAAAAAAGAAAGCATTTAACCCCTTAACAACTGCTGATACGCCTTTTGACAGCCTGTATCGGTGGTCTATGCATGAAGAGAGATCACGGGGCAAGCTCTCTCCATACAGCATGGGCGTCAGCTGTTTAGTACAGCTGACACCCACAGGTAATAGCTGCAATAAGGGCTATTAGTCTTTAAATGCCGCTGTCAGTTCTGACAGCGGCATTTAAATCCCCCGAACGATATTCAGGGGTCCCGTACAGCCTTCCCGCGATGAGATCGCAGGGAGCCGTGAGGGTGTTATGGCAGCTGGGGGCCTCCTGAAAGGCTTTAGGGCTGCCTTAGCAGACTGCCTATCAAGCCGTCCCCGTGGGGATGGCTTGATAGTCTGCCGGTCAGATTGCAGTATGATATAATGCTATGGCATTACATCATACTGCAGGAGCGATCAAAGTATCGCTAGTTGTGGCCCCCTTGGGGGCAAAAGAAAGTAAAAATAAGATCAATAAAGTTTTACCAAGTATTAAAAAAAAAAATAATAAAAATTTGAATCACCCCCCTTTTCCATATCTAGAATAAAAAAAATCTAAATCATAAAACAAAAATACATATTTGGTATCGCTGCATCCATAAAAGTCTGATCTCTCAAAGTAATGCATTTTTACCCTGCATAGTGAATGTCGTATGGAAAAAAAAAAAAAAGAACGCCAGAAATGCACTTTTTCGGTCACCCTGTCTCCCAGAAAAAATGCAAAAAAAGTGAACAAAAAGTGGTATGTATTCCGAAATGGTAATAACATAAACTACGTCGACGAAAAAATGAAAAAGTTATTGCGCGCAGAAGATGGCGGCAGTAAATAATTTAAAAAAATTAAATGTCTTTGAAAAAAAATTAAAATAGTACAGCAAAAAAAAAAAAAGTTTGGTACCGTAGTAATTGTACTGACCCATAGAATAAAGAAACAAGACGCAACGAAAATGGCCAAATGTCGGGGGGTTTTTTCACTTTACTCCACTTAAAATTTTTTTGAAGTTTTTCAGTAGATTATATGGGGCATTAAATAGCACCATTGAAAAACACAACTCATCCTGCAAAAAACAAGCCCTCATACAGCGACGTCCATGGATAAATAAAGGAGTTTCAATTTTTTAAAAGAGGGGAGGAAAAAACGAAAAAAGGAAAAAAAAAGGTCCACGTCCTTAAAGGGTTAAACTACTAAAACATAAGGGCAGCGAAGAAGCACTAAAAACCTATAAGGAAAAAAAATAAATTATGTAAAAGCAGCAAAGATGGAGACAAAGAGACTTATTGCCAAGGAGAGTTAAACTAACCCTAAACTGTTCTTCAACTATATAAAAAGTAAAAAGATTAATACTGAAAGTGCTGGCCCTTTAATAAATAATGTAGGAAAAATAGTAGAGGCTGATGAGCAGAAAGCAAATGTTTTTTATGTTTTTTTTTTGTCCAGTGTATTCAGAGGAAATTGAAATGTCAGATGAGATGCAGAATGATAATGTAAACTCTCTACTAAATGTCACCAGTCTTAAGCCCCATTTAGATGTGACGAATGTCGGGCAAACGATGCACACACCATGCTTCTGCACGGGAGCACGTATCGCTGGCTCACAGCGGGGCGGCAGGAGCAGATTTCAGTTCTCGCTCCCAACCGCCCCTCTCCATTCAGTTAACATAGTGAGTGGCTGCTATTTACACTGCACTGTCATAGTTAAACTCATTGCTCATCGTTTGCCCGACATTCGTCCCGTCTAAATGGGGCTTAACCCAGAAAGAATTCCAGAGCCGTCTTAAAAAGATTAAAATAAACAAATCGACGGATCCCGATGGCATACACCCCCAGGTTCTAAAGGAATTAAGCAATGTGATAGATAGACCATTGTTTCTTATATTTAACAACTCAGTAGTGACAGGGTCTGTTCCACTGGATTGGCGCATGGCAATGTGGTGCCGATATTCAAAAAGGGGTCCAAAAGTGAACCTGGAAACTACAGGCCTGTAAGTCTAACTTCTATTGTGGGTAAAATATTTGCCTAAGAGCTGCCATCCTAGAGAACCTCAAGGAAAATAGCTGCATAACTCCATATCAGCATGGGTTTATGAGAAATAACTGCTGTCACACCAACCTGATCAGCTTCTATGAGGAGGTAAGTTCTACACTGCACAGGGGAGTCACTGGATCTTGTGTATCTGGACTTTTCCGAATCATTTATTACTGTGCTGCATAAAAGGTTGGTATATAAAATGAGAATATTTGGTCTGGGCAAGAATGTGTGTAAGTGGGTAAGTAACTGGTCAGTGATAGGAAGCAGAGGGGGGTTATAAATGCATACTCTGATTGGGTCACCATTATTAGTGGGGTATCATAGGGGGCAGTATTGGAGGTGTCACTGTTACTAGTGGGGTACCACCGGGGCCAGTATTGGAGGGGGTTACTAGTAGTGTACTACAGGGGGCAGTATTAGAGGGGCTACTAGTGGGGTACCACAGGGGGCAGTATTGGAGGGGTTACTAATGGGGTACCACCGGGGGCAGTATTGGAGGGGATACTGGTGGGGTACCACAGGGGGCAGTATTGGAGGTGTCACTGTTACTAGTGGGGTACCACAGAGGGCAGTATTGGAGGGGTTACTAGTGGGGTACCACCGGGGGAAGTATTGAACCCTATTCTTTTAAATATATTTAAAGGGGTTGTCCCGCGGCAGCAAGTGGGTCTATACACTTCTGTATGGCCATATTAATGCACTTTGTAATGTACATTGTGCATTAATTATGAGCCATACAGAAGTTATAGGAAATTTTTCACTTACCTGTTCCGTTGCTAGCGTCCTCGTTTCCATGGAGCCGTCTAATTTTCAGCGTCTAATCGCCAAATTAGACGCGCTTGCGCAGTCCGGGTCTTCTTCTTTTCTCAATGGGGCTCCGTGTAGCTCCGTGTAGCTCCGCCCCGTCACGTGCCGATTCCAGCCAATCAGGAGGCTGGAATCGGCAATGGACCGCACAGAAGCCCTGCGGTCCACCGAGGGAGAAGATCCCAGCGGCCATCTTCAGCAGGTAAGTAAGAAGTCACCGGAGCGCGGGGATTCAGGTAAGCGCTGTCCGGTGTTCTTGTTTAACCCCTGCATCGGGGTTGTCTCGCGCCGAACGGGGGGGGGGCTGTTGAAAAAAAAAAAAACCCGTTTCGGCGCGGGACAACCCCTTTAATAATGACCTGGTAGAAGGGGTGTGCAGTAACTTATAAATATTTGCAGATGATACAAAACTATGTAAAGTAATTAACACAAGAAAGGACAGAATGTGATTGCAAGAGGACCTGGATAAATTGGGGACAGAAAAGTGATAAATGAGGTCTAACACTGATAAATGTAAGGTTCTGCACATGGGCAGGAAATACATGTCACCATTACACATGGGAAACCGCTGGTAACACTGACATGGAGAAGGACTTGGGAGATTTAGTTATCTGTAAGCTTAGCTGGAGCAACCAGTGTCAGGCAGCTGCTGCCAAGGCAAATGGGATCATGGGTGCATCACAAGAGGTCTAGGGGCGCATGATGAGAACTTTGTCCTTCCTCTTTACAAATCACTGGTCAGACCACACATGGGATATTGTGGACAGTTTTGGGCACCAGTACTCAAGAAGGACATATCAGAACTTGAGTGGATACAAAGGCGGGCAACTGAAGTAATAAATAAAATGGGCGGACTACAATACCCAGAGAGGCTATCAAAACTGGGGTTATTTAGTTAAAATAAAAGACGTCTGAGGGGCGACCTAATAACCATGTATAAATATATCAGGGGACAATACAGAGATCTCCCCCATCATCTATTTACACCCAGGACTGTGACAGGGGGCATCCCCTATGTGTAGAGCAGTGATGGCAAACCTTTTAGAGACCGAGTGCCCAAACCACAACCCAAAACCCACTTATTTATAGCTAAGTGCCAACATGTCAGGGGGCGGGGCTTATCACGATGTATGATTTTACCTCCGTCGTTATAAAAGGACAGGGACGTTTCAAAATAGTCAGGGAGGTATGCCTTTGTACAGATTTTGACTGCATACCCGCAGCTGACTCCATACTATACGGCGCTCCCCCTCACCTCCTCCATAGGCTTCCTGCTGTCAGCGCTTTGCAGCTTCGGGTTCCCAGCGGCCTGTAGTGGCCTTACCTGACCAGCGGCGCCCCACCTGACCAGGTCGCTGGGAACCGGAAGCCGGGGAGCGCTGATAGGACAAATTGCTTTGATTCTGAAGACCCAAGGAGGTCCAAAGTGATACTAGATGGGGGTCTCTAATAAAAGGGGCCATTCAGTGTATACAGCTCCCACCAAGTCTATATGCTTTATGTATCCATAGGCAGTGAGCTCCTCCTAGTGGTGATTTATCATTTAACTCTACCCCTCTACTAAAGTAGGCAGGCGATGTGGACCGCTGTAGAGATATACAGTATTATAAAATAACCAGCACTCAATTTCAGACTATTAGTCTTTTGTACGTCTCCACACTGTATGTAGTTGTGGTCACTACAGAACACTTTTTCTTCACCTCTTTCCTCACTCATATAGGGCTCTATCGGTTCTGTGTATGCGCCTTCTAAAGACCCAAATGATGAATAACAGCCTAAGACAATCAGCAAACCTGGCTTCCTTTCTTAGCATGCTAGATGATCAAGTGTGATGCATTCCTATACCGAACACGTCTTTATTGCTCCAGAGGCAATGATGATGGCTTTACACCACTCCAGCTGCCACCTGGCATTGGCTGCTCAGTCCATAAAGCTCCTGATGGACAGTCCGTGTCCTGACATTCAATCTAGATGCAGTTGGGATTTCTGTAGTCCGAGTTGCCTCCAAGGATAGAAGATTTGTATGTACTACGCGCTTCAGGGCTTTTTGGTCCCAGTCTGTGCCCTTTTGTGGCCAGCTGTTGATTTCTGACCTTTTGGTCCTACTGGACATCTCCCATCCACAGTAAGGGCTCTTCCAGGTGATTGGGGCAGATTTAATAGGGTCATAATATGACTGTAAAGGAAGGGGACCTCCGGCATCACCGCAGTTTATGGAGATTACATGCTTGCCAGATGATGTGCACCTGTTAGCAATGGCCACTGATTAAAAAGGGGGCACATACTTTTGCCTTGCATAGTGATGTGGTGACTGTGTGTAACATTTCCTAGATTTCATCGCTCCTCGCTGATGACTTCAGGGCTAACATCTCGTCCTATAAGCTTCCTGTAATCTGTGACTTTTCGTGGAGCCGGGATTCCCCGATGGGACAGCAGAATGGCATCTCTGAGGGGTCTTATGGGAGAGAAAACTCAAATATTGCAACATTCAAACCCAAAACTTTTCCCCTTTGTTTCCTGGTCTCAGCAGCTTCGTTGTCTGTAAACAGTAAATATAGGACTAATTAGTGGAGTTAATTGCGGTGTAAATGGCAGCGAGGTTTTAAGGTCACATTTGCCTAATGACTGTTTTAACGATGCAGCTCGTGACATTTTTAGGTCTTTGCACAGTTTCAGCCGTTTTTCTTGCCATTCTCCCCAGTGGATGTGACATCCTGCCCTCATTAGCGCTAATGACATGTGCAGATTTGTCTTCTGGGCCGCACTGTCCATCAGCAGGTGACTGCCGGGTTCATAAATTTTAATGTACAGAGGCAGATCCCTGAAGGTGGCAGACCTGGACGACGCCATAGACATATGTGATGAATGAAGGGGGCCAGACCCCACTGCAAGCTGGGTTATGTCCATGGCGGCATAAGACTACAGTCCCATCATATTCTGGCAGCTGTGACCTCTCCTCCAAGGGACACACACTACAACTCCCAGCATGAACACGCTAGTATTACCCTAACCCATACGTGTTGTAATGCTACTAGTATCAGCATTACCGACCTGTAGAGACTTGAACAGGGACTACTTGCTATGTGCGATATACCCTTTGTGGCTCCTGAGAGGTTGCAAATCCAAAAGTCCCAGGAAGAACTTGTACCGCACGATTGTAAACCCAAAGTGCCAGTATTTTCTGCCAGCCACAGTTTGACTCTAGCAGCTGTAGAACTGCAAGTGTCAGCATTTCTAATCATGGTAGCCCTAACATACAACTGGTCAGTCATGGTTGTTGCCTCTCAGTTGTAGAACTATAAGTCCCAGCATAGGGTAGGGTTAGGATAGGGTAGGGTTTGCTCAGTAATAACCCTACCCATGAAATCTGCACACCTCCTAGACCAGTGACTGTGCCTCTCCAGCTTTTGCAAAATCCGCTGCCTTTGGCTGTTCAGGCATGCTGGGAGTTGTAGTTCTGCAAGAGCTGGAGAGTCACAAGTTGAGAACTGATGTCCTAGAGGATGCAGATTTAATGGTCCCTGCTATGCTAGTAGAAACATCAAAGGGGTTTTACACGCAAAATACTACTGATAACCTACTTCCTCAATAGTTGATCGGCTGAGGCCCGCCACTTAGAACCCCGGCTAATCAGCTGATATGCCAACGCCATAACATGCGTGTCAGTATTAGCTGGTGCTTGTGACTGCAGGCTGGGGTCTCATTAAATTAATTAGGAGCTGCGTCTGCAGTTACAAGCATGGCCACTACGCAGGTTGGAGGAGTGGTTTTTGCTCAGAGCCCCGACAGTGGGTGCCCGATCAGTTGTTCAGCCAGGGTCCTAAGCGGCAAACTCCAGCCGATCAACTTTTTATTGATGACCTGTACTGAGGATACATCATCAATAGTATTTTACGTGGGCCCTTTAACCCTTTCCAATCCACTGTCTGACATCATAAGACATTATGATTTAAGGCTGTACAGCTCTGAAGTTGGAAGACGTACGTCTGGGTTCTCTTACTGTATATTGCCAGCCTCTCTGCTGTCAGAACCTATTCAACGCGTCACCTCATGCAGTACTGGCTTTAGCCAGCAGATAGCGCCGTTGTATAGCAGCAGAAGAACAGTAAGCCCCCTAGGAAAACCAGGATACAAATTGGATTGGAAAGGGTTAAACCCAGCAGTTTTACTACAAGTCTCAGCGGACCCTGCCAGTCATGACCTTGCTAGAAAGTAAGTGCAACTGGTGACCCCATGAACCGCAAATTGATCAGTCCCAAAATGTCCTTCTAGTTGTGACCTGGTCTCACCACCGGCAGCGTAACTAGAATGTCGGTCCTCAGGGACCTTTTACACTGAAGAGTTATTGTTCAGATGCTCTCTTGGTCACGGGAATCCCAACGATATCGTTCAGTGTTCGGATCGAGCAGGCATAAAAAAAATTGAATGATAATCTGACCGTGTAAATAGGCCATCATTCATCTATGAACGACGGCCTGTTTACTGTGGGTGGAGGTGGGTGGGCCGGTCCGATCCCCATCCTGGTCTCATTGATGATTGCTCTTTTGTAAAAGCACAAAACAATCATCGCTGGGACGACTGATGGGCGTTTCTGTGTCTGACAGTCGTTGCGTGTAAAAGGGCCCTTACTGCCATTTTGCATTGTATTCAAGAACGCTCCAGATGGAGTCACTCTGAGATACAGGAGCGCACAAAATTGTGAGAGGACCCCGAAAATAAGTAAAGGAAGGATAAAGGCATTTTTATAAATACGCTGGGGCAGATGAGTCCCAGTATAAAACAGTCTGAAAGGGTCTAAAGCACATCATAAATGTGGTAAAAACACGTAATATGGTTTTCCGGCACAATTTGCACCAAAAACACTGGTGAATTTTCAATAGTAAATCTGCCCCGATGTGATCCCAGTGTGAAGCAGATCTTCCACCGTCCTCAGTAGATGAGACTGTGACTCACATGATACAGGAAATCAATATTAAAGTAACTTTTTACATCACTGGATTATTATGGAACGACCCCTGCTGAATTCGGCCCCCTGTGGAGCCATCTATAATTTAGGGGCAGTTACCACCCGTCGTCATGGAGCATCTGGAAATGCAGGAGTGCAAGTCTGTCCATAATAATATCAGTGACTGTCAGGGAAATATCTCATCTGTAACATTAAAGAGGGTGCGCCACAATGGAAAGCTACAACTTGCTGATCGGTGGGGGCCTCTTCGCTGAAACCCAAGCCAATCTTGAGAACAGGGGTCCTGTATCCTCTGTCCTCCTCAATGCGGGGTTACTGCACCACTCATAGTGATGAGGAGACTGCATGGAACGCTGGTCACACAACCACACTTAGGACTAGAGATGAGCGAGCACGCTCGTTTAAGGCTGATGCTTGGGCAAGCATCGGTCTTTTAGAGTAACTGATTACTCGTCTGAGCACCATGCGGGGGGGGGGGGGGGCGGGGAGCAGGAGGGGGTAGCAGGGGGGAGAGAGATCTCTCTCACGCTCCCCCCGCATGGTGCTCAGACGAGTAATCCGTTACTTGAAAAGACCGATGATCGCTCGAGCATCAGCCTTAAACAAGCGTGCTCGCTCATCTCTACTTAGGACCCTTCTATATATGGGCCCAACAGCCGTTCCAGCGATAACCGTTCCTGTGCTTTCAGACAGGAGCAATCAATGAAGGCGGAGCTGGTCAGAGATCGTTTCAGTCTACCCGTCTCCATTCACAGTGAACAGGCAGTCGTTCATAGATGAGTGACTACCTGTTTACAAGAGCCGATCGTCATTTAGTTTTTGTGCCTGCTGAAAGTGAATGACGAACACATTATGATTCGTGGTTCAGATCGCGCAGTTATGCTGAATGATTACACTGTGCAACACAATTTTTGGAACAGATAAGCGGCTTGTAGTAACTTTAGTGCTGAATTCAAATATAATATCCAGTTATGGGAAATAATGTAATCCAATTGCCGTTGTATTGTATTTTTTGGAAATCTGCCTATACAATTAATCCAGTCGGCTCGCCATTAATCTCACTTAATAAAAAGAACAAAAGTGATTGCACAACTATTTCACTATCGGTGTTACACACCACGTGTTGACTGAACACTATAAGGGTAGGTTCATGTAACATATAGGGTATGTTTCCACGTGGCAGAAACGCTGCAGATCATCCGCCAGTAAGTAGTAATTAATGAGCTGTTGTTTTTACAGGTCATTGGTTAGACCAAATAAAAATCAAAATCATAAAACAAAAATACAGGTTTAGTATCGCCGCGTCCGTAAAAGTCCGATCTATCAAAGTAATGCATTTTTTACCCCGCACGATGAACGTCGTCCGAAAAAAAATTAAGAATGCCAAAAATGCGCTTTTTTGGTCATTCTGTCTCCAAGAAAAAATGCAATAAAGTGTGATCAAAAAGCCTTATGTATTACACAATGGTACTAACGAAACTACAGGACATCCCGCAAGAAGTGAGCCCTTTCACAACTATGTGGTTAAAAAAAAGTTATTGTGCGCAGAAGATGGCGGCAGAAAAGAATTTTTTTTAAAAATGTAATGCCTTTGGAAAAAAATGCAAGCAGTACAGCAAAAAAAAAAAAAACTACATAAGTTTGGTATCGTAGTAATCGTACCGACCCATAGAATAAAGTTATCATGTTAATTTTGTTGCAGTTTGTGCGCCGTAGAAACAAGATGCACCCAAAGATGGCGGAATTTCGTTGTTTTTTTTTTTTCATTTTACCCCACTTAGAACTTTTTAACCCCTTAATGACGCAGCCACCCTTTTTTCCCCATTTTTGTTTTTTCCTCCCCTCTTTAAAAAAATCGCCCCTCCTTCATTTATCCATCGACGTCGCTGTATGAGGGCTTGTTTTTTGCGGGACAAGTTGTATTTTTCAACGGTGCTATTTAAAGTACCAAATAATGTACTGAAAAACGTTAAAAAATTCTAAGTGGGGAAAAGTGGGAAAAAAAACGACATTACGCCATCTTTCAGTGCGTCTTGTTTCCACAAACTGCAACAAAAACGACCTGATAACTTTATTCTATGGGTCGGTACGATTACTACGATACCAAACTTGTATAGTTTTTTTTTTTTTTTAGTATACTACTCTTTTTTTTTTTTTCAAAGACATTTAATTTTTGTCAATTATTTTCTGCTTTAGTATTATGTCATACTGCATTCTGACAGGCAGTTTATCAGGCCACCCCACGGGGATGGCTTGATAGACAGTCTCTCAAGGCAGCACTGGGGCCTTTCAGAAGGCCCCCGGCAGCCATGAGACCTGCACGGCTCCCCCGATCTCACCACGGGGGGGCCGTACGGGATACCCAAACATCGTTCAGGGGATTTAAATGACAGCGGCATTTAATGGGTTAATAGCCGTGAGATCGGCCGTACGGCCAATTTCAGCTATTGCCCACGGGTGTCAGCTGTAATAAACAGCTGACGCCCGCGCTGTATAAAGAGAGGTCGCCCCTCGACCTCTCTTCATATATACCCCCACGCTCCAGGACGTAAATGTACACCCTTGAGCGGGAAGGGGTTAAAAGTTTTTCAGTACATTATATGGTACATTAAATAGTACTACTGAAAAATACAACTCGTCCCACAAAACAACAAGCCCTCATACGGCGACGTTGATGGATAAGTAAAGGAGTTAGGATTTTTTTAAACAATAAAAATGCTTAGTCACTAAAGGGTTAAATAAGTTGAAAATGGGACGCAATTATTCAGTTTTACCCGTGGAATCAGCAGGTTTTAATTTCCCAGAAATATATCAATTACTTTCTGTTACGAAAATTCTTTTTCAAATTTGTTGCATAGCGTTATCGGCCCGTGTAAAAGGGCCTTAACACTCCTTTCACTTTCAATGAGACTACGAAGAAACCCGAGCGAGTTCAGCCCAGCTGTTTCTGTCAGCCCCATTAAATGAATGGAACGCTGATTGTGCATACTCAGTCGGTGCTCCATTCATAGTGATGTCACTTCAGCGGGAGCAGAGACCCCCACAGTGACAGGAGAGCGGGACACTGGGTCCCATTCTCAAGATAGGGAATAATCTGTAATTTTGGTACAATCCCTTTAAATGCCACACAGAACAACGATATGAACATACAATAAGCACATTATAATCTACGGTCTGAACTCATATAGTAAAGGAGGGGCATTGGTCACCATTAAGTACATTGATGATTGTGATATCTGAAACGGGAGGAACGCACACCATGAGGATCCCAATGGTTTGTTGAACATTACTTTCCACAACTTCCAGGTCTCATTGATTTTTCAGTTTGTTTCACCTTTTAACATCATGTTACATTGTGTGCTGATTAATCTCCTACTATATCTTCATTGCAGTTGAAGTTCTGTTTTACTGATACCACACCTTTTTCACCTTGGCAAGTGCTGTGGGAGGGGTACTAATATCGACAAGTGCTCTGAGGGTGGTCCCAATACCAGCAAGTGCCCTGAGGGTGGTCCCAATATTAGCAAGTGCCCTGAGGGTGGTCCCAATACTAGCAAGTGCCCTGAGGGTGGTCCCAATATTAGCAAGTGCTCTGAGGGTGGTCCCAATACTAGCAAGTGCTCTGAGGATGGTCCCAATACTAGCAAGTGCCCTGAGGGTGGTCCCAATATTAGCAAGTGCTCTGAGTGCGGTCCCAATACTAGCAAGTGCCCTGAGGGTGGTCCCAATACCAGCAAGTGCTCTGAGGGTGGTTCCAATACCAGCAAGTCCTTTGAGGGTGGTCCTAATACTAGCAAGTGCTCTGAGGGTGGTCCCAATACTAGTAAGTGCTTTGAGGGTGGTCCTAATACTAGCAAGCGCTCTGAGTGTGGTCCAACTCTAAACTTACTGAAGAGCTCTGGAGCTTTCTAATATCACATTTTAAAGACCTCTGCTTGCTGTAAGTGAATAGTCAGTTTAAAGCCTATTTAAAAAATAGTGTGAAAATGACTTTAAGGGTTCCCACTTCTTTGCATTTTTACAGATAACTCCCATAATTCTAATAAGCAAGTTACAAAATACAGGGAGGTAGTTGCACAAGTCCCCCCCCCCCCCATCTTCTCCCTTCTTCTCAGTCTCAATGATATAGACACAATTAAGGAGATTAATAAAGACATTTCCTGCTAATGAGCATCCCGCGGTGATGGGGCATAAATATTGGGAAGATATTTTGCTGTTTTACCCTTCTCTCTATGTATAATTAATAGTCATCAGAGTGGCACAGTGGGGCTTTGGTGACATTTTCGCTGGCGCGTTGTAATGGCAGCAGGAGTCACAATGAGGGAGATTCTGGAACTTGTTAGCATGCTAATGACTCTGTACTGCGCTATTAAGGAGTCATTATGTATCTGAATGAGTCCTGCTAGACTAGAGATTGGGATTGTTTAGGGACAAACTTGGGAAGAAGAGTATTTAGAATTATGTGTTATTGTCTTTTTTTTCTTACGTGTTAATATTAACTATACATATTTATATAATTGTTCTTATTATTATATCAAAATGATAGAAACATAGATAGATATATATGAGATAGGTAGAAAGATAGATATGAGAGAGATAGATAGATATGAGATACATAGATAAATAGATAGATATGAGATAGATAGAAAGATAGATAGATATGAGATAGATAGTTATAATGTAGATAGATATATAGATATGAGATAGATATTAGATAGATAGATAGCTAAATAGATAGATATTAGATAGATAGATAGATATGAGATAGATAGGTAGTTATAATGTAGATAGATAGATAACAGATAGATAGATATGAGATAGATAGATAGATATGAGATAAATATTAGATAGATAGATAAATAGAAAGATATGAGTTAGATAGAAAGATAGATATGAGATAGATAGATAGATATTAGATAGAGAGATAGATATGAGATAGATAGATAGATAGATATGAGATAGATATGAGATAGATATTAGATAGATAGATAAATAGAAAGATATGAGATAGATATTAGATAGATAAATAGAAAGATATGAGATAGATAGAAAGATAGATAGATATGCGATAGATAGATAGATAGATAGATAGATAGATAGATAGATATGAGATAGATAGATATGAGATAGATATTAGATAGATAGATAAATAGAAAGATATGAGATAGATAGATATGAGATAGATAGATATTAGATAGATAGATATGAGATAGATAGATAGATAGGTAGATATGAGATAGATAGGTAGTTATAATGTAGATTGATAGATAGATATGAGATAGATAGATAGATAGATAGATAGATATTAGATAGATATGAGATAGATAGATATGAGATAAATATTAGATAGATAGATAAATAGAAAGATATGAGATAGATAGAAAGATAGATATGAGATAGATAGATATTAGATAGATACATATGAGATAGATATTAGATAGATAGATAAATAGAAAGATATGAGATAGATAGATATGAGATAGATAGATATATATGAGATAGATAGATAGATATTAGATAGATAGATATGAGATAGATAGGTAGTTATAATGTAGATTGATAGATAGATATCAGATAGAAAGATAGATAGATATGAGGTAGATAGATAGATAGATAGATAGATAGATAGATAGATATGAGATACATGGATAGATAGATATGAGATAGATAGAAAGATAGATAGATATGAGATAGATAGATAGATAAATAGATAGATAGCTAAATAGATAGATATTAGATAGATAGATATGAGATAGATAGGTAGCCAGATATGAGATAGATAGGTAGTTATAATGTAGATAGATAGATGACAGATAGATAGATATGAGATAGATAGACAGATATTAGATAGATAGATAGATATGAGATAGATAGATATGAGATAGATAGATATGAGATAAATATTAGATAGATAGATAAATAGAAAGATATGAGATAGATAGAACGATAGATATTAGATAGATAGATAGATATGAGATAGATATTAGATAGATAAATAGAAAGATATGAGATAGATATTAGATAGATAGATAAATAGAAAGATATGAGATAGATAGATATGAGATAGATAGATATTAGATAGATAGATATGAGATAGATAGATAGATATGGGATAGATAGATATTAGATAGATAGATAAATAGAAAGATATGAGATAGATAGATATGAGATAGATAGATAGATATTAGATAGATAGATATGAGATAGATAGATAGGTAGATATGAGATAGTATATAGATAGATAGATATGAGATAGATAGGTAGTTATAATGTAGATTGATAGATAGATATGAGATAAATAGAAAGATAGATAGATAGATAGATAGATATTAGATAGATAGATAGATATGAGATAGATAGATATAAGATAAATATTAGATAGATAGATAAATAGAAAGATATGAGATAGATAGAAAGATAGATATGAGATAGATAAATATTAGATAGATAGATATGAGATAGATATTAGATAAATAGATAAATAGAAAGATATGAGATAGATAGAACGATAGATAGATATGAGATAGATAGAAGATAGATAGATATGAGATAGATAGATATGAGATAGATAGATCTGAGATAGATAGATATGAGATAGATAGATAGATATTAGATAGATAGATAAATAGAAAGATATGAGATAGATAGGTAGTTATAATGTAGATTGATAGATAGATATGAGATAGAAAGATAGATAGATATGAGATAGATAGGTAGCCAGATATGAGATAGATAGATATGAGATAGATAGGTAGTTATAATGTAGATAGATAGATAGATAGATATCTATCTATGCACAGGCACCCCCGTGAAGTAAGTGATATATCCTGATATACCTAGTTAATTTCCTTTTGGATTAGATACACTGCCAGAGCGCTGAGATTCTTTCTGTTTTTTTATTCTTTCCTTTGTTATACTCCATCATTGGAGCATACGCAGGTCGCTCTCCCGCAACATACGGGATATCCATCTGATTGGCGGACCTTCTTCACAATCCAAAAAGAGTTGGGAATTTACCTCTGTGGACCCCCTCATGCACAATTGACCACCTCTAATTGAACTGATTCTTATCAGCCATCCTTGCATCTCCCTGTTTTCCCCTCAGAGCGCTGTCTGCAATAACTTTTCTCATCATGGAGGAAGAGGAACGGTTCCTGACTACCTGTGCAACAGCAACCGAGTTCCCAACAGAGAGAGAGAGCGTGAGCAAGGGAGAGTGTGCACACAACTGTGCCTAGTACAGAGGTACGCTGTGAATGTCTTTCCTACGCAGCCGTACGGATCTAGTGGATCACCGCATAGAGGTACATCCATTTGTTTTCCCATCCAGCCATCCTGAAGTCTGGGATCACCAGGTGAAGGTACTCTCAAGTCTGTTTCTTTTTCCTGCACTGCCCATGTTATGTAAATTGTGCCTGCATCCAGAACATTTGCCTTAGTAAAGTTTTTGCCAGGCCCTGACGGTTCCCAGGGACCTGAGGTACATTACTTCTGTCTGCGGTTCCATTTATTTATCACTGAGGGTCATACCGGTGGATAACAGAAAGGTGGCGTCACCCATGACATCCGCTATTTCTGTTCTCCAGTTTATTGGGCATTCATATCCAAGGGGTGTCCAGAAGAGGCCAAGCGCGTCCCTCCAGAAGGGAGTGTGGTAAGTGCTGCTGTGACAAGCTAGCATCTTTCCCAGCTCCTCAACATATGCCCTGTGTCCGGGGTCACCCTATGGGACGCTGCACTATGAAGAGTTACATTAGCGCCGTATTATGTTCCATAAAGCACGGACCAAATATTGAGCTAAAATACGCTCATCTGAAAGCAGCCTTAGGGCTTAAACAGATGGGCGCGTTTTACGCCCATCATGCGGCCGTGATGATCACAGCCGGATGACGGGATGAAACAAAACAATTGATTTCAACGGTTTTGTTTTCACTAGCTCTTTTCTCAGGCGTGAGTACTGCGCCCAAGAAAAGATAGGACTTGCCCTATCTCTCCCGCATGCAGTTAATATTACATGCGGGAAGGATGGGGGAGGACCTATCTTCCCGCTGTTTTTTTTTTTAAACTCCTGCACTATGGCGCAAAGTTTGAACGTCCAGAGAAAAACAAAATTATTGCACACCTACACTCCGTAACGGTGAGCGTAGTCGAGCATATGGAGATCTAAAAGCGCCCTTGGGGCTTAAACACATGGGCATTTTTTAGTCTCATTATGCGGCCATGACTGCAATGGTTTCGCTTCCACTATCGGGATTGTCGTGCGTTAATACTACGTACATATTAACCACGTGTGAGAAATATAGGGCATGGAAATTGATGTTTTTGTTGTGTTCCATGATTTTTACAGCCACGAAGCGTGAAAAAATCACGCCCATCTGAAGAAGCCCCTAGCTTCAGGCCTTATTCATACGACCATATAAACGTGGCTAATTTAGCCGCTTCCAAAAATCGCTACCATCTGAAGAAGCCCCTAGCTTCTGGCCTTATTCACACGACCATATATACACGGTGCACGAGAAGATACGTCTTGCCCTATCTTTGGCCGAAATACGCTGGAAGCTCCCATAGACTTCTATGGGAGCTAGGGAAAGATTTTTCCGGTGTCCAATGCTGGGAAAAGATGACAGCTGGCTGTATTTAAGCATTAGCAGTCATTCCAACGATTTCTGACGACCGAGGAATTTCCGCGTGGCAGCGTATTTTTCGCCAATATGTGTGATTGGACGGGAAAATGCTATTTAAGATCGGTACTTGATTGTGGCTATTTTTCTTTCATGCGATAGGTCGAGCTTAAAAACGTATACGGTCTTGTGAAATTGGGCTTAGATTCACTGCAGAAAATCCACAGCCCGCAAAAACGTTTCCTTTGGAGTTATCCTTCACCCCCCCCCCCATACCTAAGTCATATGCTTGGATGATACTCACGGATACTGAAGGATACATACATGGGGGGATACTGTATATACGACTGTCTGCCAGCAGCCTCTACGCATATTCTCAGCGACGACTCATCTGCACTAATTACATGACCGAGCGAGGATCCACTTACCTCCGATGAATACGGGAAAACAGATTAATTTGCTATTTTGAAAACTAAATGCTCATTATGTCGTGTTGTCAATTCCCGGGGAAAATCCAGCGAGCGAGCGGAATACATTAGTGATAAGCTGCTATTTATTTATTCCTTCCTCAAGGCAGAGAAGTGGGGGGGAATAATCTACGGCTAGCGACCTTTCACACGGAGAGAATTAATCTGCGCAGACATTTCTGCATCACAATGTTATCTTTATGGGGCTGGAATTCTGCTCCTCTTAAAATCCGTACATTTTTACTTCAAAACGGCAAGTTTAAATACTGCTGAGGAATCCAGGACGTTTCGCGGAATTGTTGAAGCCGATTTCTAATGTACAGGAGATGTAATTTTGCGATTAACCCTTTGCAATCCAATTTTGGATTCAGGGTTTCCTAGGGGGCTTTCTCTTTCTGCCATTATACAATAGCGCCATCTGCTGGCTAGAGCCAGTACTGTGGTATGTGACATGCTGGTGAGGCCCCTCGACAACAGATTGGCCAGTAATCTGCAGTAAGAATACCCTGTCGGATGTTTTCTGACATCGGAGCTGTACTGCCTTCAATCAGAATGTCTTTAGACGTCAGACAGTGGATTGGAAAGGGTTAAAGGCCTGTTTCACGCGTTAAAAAAAAACTTGTGGCTATTAGAACCAATGGTTTCTTATGGGATCCCTTCATCTGAATGAACCATTGGTTCTAATAGCTGCGTGATTTTTGCGCCTGTAGGTCCCCGTGTAAAAGAGGTCAAACTCTCCCGAAAAAAAAACGCCAGAATTTCTGCAAGGCATTGTGCAAAATGTATTTGGCCGCTAAAAACGCAACAAAATCCGCACTAATTGACAAGATCCGTATATGCGCCGAGTCCTGCAGACAATTCCATCCCGTGTGAAAGGTCCCTTGTGTTGCACATTTTTTAGTTGTACGTTTTTAATGACCCCAATCCAAATTTATGATTTTTTTCATTCATGAGAAAAAAAAAATGTTGTTCATTAAAGCTGAAGTTCAAACAAATCATGAAAAATCCTTCAAGTAAAATACCGTCATCTGGCTGCGGCGACACTTTACGTATGATCGGATGAAGAGCATATGAGATCTGTTGTACGTATGTGGGCTGTTCTGCTACGTTTGGAGGTCATTGCACACCAGCATCCATATTTTCACAAATGCGCAGGTTATACACTGAATGCCCCCTTTATTAGAGCGCTGGCCCTTTTACAATTGGCGCTTCCCTGTATGGAGATTCTCCCCGTGACCCCGGGGTGCAGCATTAAATCACGTGACCAGTTCTCCATGGATCAGCTGCAGTATGAATCCACATTAGATGGGAAGATCCAACGATGTGAGTGACTTCCAATGAGGCCTGGTATATCAGTGCTGGACTAGCCGGGGCCGGGATGTCACTGCCAACCGCAAGGGGTTATCTTATGTATAACAGTGTGGAGAGTATACAGAGAATTGCGCAACCAAGGAAAGCATCCAGTGTAAAGGGATCCTGTGGATGGAAACAACTCATCACTGAAAGGGGTCAGAGGAGGATGTCAGGAATCATTCTGACCAACAGGCGCTGCACAGTCAGCTGAATACAACGCTGGGGCTCCGACTAATGTGTCTGAATGCACAACTTATTATTCCTTCGCACGGACGGCCTATACCAGCAGACGACCATTGTGTCTAAGAGAAACAGAAAGGTGAGTCTCCAGGGGGCAAAAGAACACAAAAATCTGTTTTACTGAGCAGCAGAAAAGAACATCGCTTGATCAGACGGTGATGGGAGGTCATTATTTGGCACAAGCAGCATTAATCAATGACTCCTTCCTATCAGGCTGGTGGAGTAATGATGTGGGGAAGGTTTTCTTGGCGCACCGTGTCCACTGATACCTGTGGATGGACACCACAATGAACTGCTGCTGTTCTGAAAGACAAAGCAAGTTTAACGCCTTACTAGATAGGGGTCTCTAATAAAATGGCCATCCAGTTACAGTGCGGGTGGCTATTTGCAGTAATCGTCAATCACAAGGCTCTGGGTCCGACAGCAGAACTGTGTCAATCACACTGTAGTCAGCTGCTCAGCATTATAAACAGTGGCGGCCGCTCCAGAGTCGGTGATTCCTTCACTTTCAACGCACGGCCATCCTTCTTATAATATGCCATAACAGCATCTTACACTTATGGAGTTCCCCTTTAAGAATGATTTTCATATACGAAGAACCAGAAAGCTTCTTTCATATTAGTTGTGTATTAGTGGAGTTAAATATGGTGCAGTATTGTGCATATGTTTTGGCCCTGCAATGCATGCTGGGTATTCCTTATATATCCACATATACAATAGACCTCCTGCACAGATAAACTCAACTCAGATGTGTAATTTCCAGAAACAATTGCCTAAACGAGTTTGCATTGTGCTGTCGCAGAACCAATCCATTAGACATCTGTTTCAAGTTAAGCTCTTCCCTGAAAGAGAACAGCAACTGGAGAACCGCTTCCATCTACCAGCATTCCAAGCATGAGGGCGAAATCCCTCCCAGAAGCCTTCATTTTACAGTTTTCTTTTCCTTCGTACATGAGTAGAGATTTTTCATATATAGGTTCATGCACCTTACGGGGCACTAATAGGACCAGGCTGTATCATACTAATCTGCACATAAAGGATAAAAGGGCAGTAATATTCAGAGCTGATATTACACTGTTCCCTCACAGCCAGGAGAAGAGAAGGTAAGCAATGGCGGATTATAATAGGGGCAATACAGGCGGCCACCCCGGGCCCAAGACTCCAGAGGAGCCCACAGCTGTCCAAACTGTCCCTATTATAATCTACAACTCATGAAAGCACGCAGCAATAAAAATAAAAAAACGCTATACTCATTGCACCTGCATTGCTCCTTCAACTCCTGGCCTCTACAGTTCGCACCACTGTTCCCCAGCTTGCTTCGGAGTAGATTGATCAGATGTTACAAATCTGTATGATTGCTTCGGCCTCACAAATGCTGAGATCGGGGAATGGCCATAGCATTCCCGTCAGTGGGAGACTAGTGGTGCAAACTGCAGAGGTTTAGGAGCAGGAGGAGTGACACAGGTTATTAATAAACAGGGCTATGAGAGGTATTATTATGAAACAGGGCTACGTGGGCCAATCAGAATTATTATTTAGCGATTCTAGCTCTAGGTTTGGAGCTGGAGGTGTAGTAACCATGAAGCCCCAGAGAGTAGTCAGAGGAGAGCCAGGAGTCAGCAACAGGTGGTCTCAGGTTGCGGTACAAAAGAGGAGGTGAGTATCATTGTCAGGAGGAAACCCAGAGGTCGGTATCGGTATATCTCAGTTGGGTTTGCAGAGGAGCAAGCAGGCTTGACCAAGGCTGTGCAGCACAATAATCACACACCGAGGGAGTGGCAGGGCCAGGCTTTTATAATGAGCCTAATGAGAAACCTGGCGGAGCTACAAGGGACTTACATGGAGCACAAAAAGAGGATACTTATGCTGTGTGGGGCTTTATTACTATCTGGGGCACTATGGATGGAGATATTGTGTTAGGAGTTTGAAAAATGAAGCCAGGTGGCTGGGAAATTCAGGAGTCAAAGATATCTGTGTGTCAAATTCTGCAGATAATTTTACAAACAAAGGTGTAACCTGGAGAAGTCAACATGGTGGTCTGGGCTGAAGGGAGAAGAAAGGGGAAAGTGAAGGACTCAGAGGATCACTGGATGTAATGGTACTGTGATCAGTTACATGATCTGCAGAGCATCTGTGTAGAGTGGTTATCTACTGCTATACAGTCACTGTACAGAGGGTAGTATTAATCTTTCTAAAGTGTTTTGTTTAGTGCCAATTTTGATACAGATCTGCAGCAGATTTCAGCCCTTCAATTAAAAGGGTGAAATCTGCTGCAGATCCATATCAAAATGTGCCATGGGGGAATGATACATTGTATGTGTGGGGTGCCAAGTTGCATGAACAGTCTTTGAGCCTTTCGTCCCCTTAATCTGCCACTGAAGGTAGGTGTCATCTACTCTGGGCACTAATCACAATGCATAAAGAAAACCAGCATTCTACTAGGAAACCTTCAGGATTTCTCTTGTGCTGTGGTGAAAGCAGAGTGTTGGAGCTACTCCATGGCTGGATATGCAGAGTGCGTTGGTGAATAGTGGTACAAGTGTATGTGGAGATGCCGCCGGCCAGACGTAGACCTGTACAAGACCGGTCAAGAAGTACACAGTGGGAGTGAGAGAAAAATGACTCAAGGCGCAACAACTCCAAAAAATGGTAATGATGGTACGATATAAGAAGATTTTATAATATGAGGAGCAGGAGTATAAACAGCAGAAAAATGCATTTCGAGGAAAAACCTCTTCTTCAGTAAATGCTGGGTGGCTACGGTGAGTATTTAAGTTGCCATACCACCCTGGTCAATAAGGAAGCTATAGGGAGAGAACCAGGCTGCAGGTGTAGCTCCTGGTGTCTGAAGTGTAGGTACCTACACATCTATACTATACAACATATAATTTTAGTGCCTTCTAATGTGGCAGGGGGGGCTATTGAGGTGTGACTTCTTCCTCTGCACCCCCTATAGCTGCCCAATGATAAAAATTGTCTTAAGACAGATAGATAGGTTGATGTCATGGTGCACCACCACTAGTCACCCTGCTCATCTGCTACTGGGTCCGCAGTTGGGCAATGCTCTCATGCTGTACACTGTGCTCATTCCTCTGCTTCCTCCCTGGTGTCTGCCCGTGGGGGTTTTCCATGCTCCGAATTCTCTTAAAGGGCCAGTGTGCACTCACTAAATATGTCCGTCTCCAATGAGCACTCACTCCTGGTTATACTAGACATCCTTCCCCTATGAAGAATTACGAAGCAGTTGGTTCTGTCCATTGTAACAAAGCCCCAAATCATTTTGTATTCCGGTTCTAACCTCTGCCTGTTCCCTGACCTCTCTGACTTCTGTGATCCCGACCTCGGCTAAGTTTTATACTTTGCTGTCTGTTTACTGCCCAGACCTTTGCCTGAATACAGTCTCTGAAGTTGTGCTGTCAGTCTTGATTACTACTAGTTATGCACAAAAGTCTCAGTTCACACCATCAGGTACAGTGTAGCATCAGCAGCCATACCACCGAGGCTATCTTTGCGAGTAACAGCTTGGGGCCCCCAGAGTAAAGACCAAATCCTGCTTGGTGGGTTCAAGGCTGAAAACTGGCGTTTCCCAATTGCTGCCTCCATTTATAACCCAAAGTCAAATTGGGGTGTGGCAAGTCAGATCCACATCCACCTATCTGAGAATAGATAGTCTGGTGGAGTTGCAACTGGAATGGCATAGTTACACCATTTGGGATCAAAGTACAGGCATCCAGAGTACTTCCTAATTTGGGTTAAGTGTAGGAAAATGGACCTGGATTGCAAGAATTGAGAGAAGAGCCCAGTTCACTCCTTACAGTCAAGACAGCTCGGGTCTTAGGCTGTCTTACTGTTGTGGTGCACCAGCCACAATAAGGAAGTGGAGCTGAGGTGACTTCAAAACTTCGGCCCCGACCCACGTCACCACACCTTCGGTTTGTGCACCGTTATTTGGCACTGAGTGACGATGACTTTCTTCTTCCTGTTACTGGAGAAGGTCCCTGAGGTGTCCTCTGTCGGAAATCTCTCAGTGGGCTCAGTATATAATGTGCTTTTTTCACAGCCTTGCTATATCTCATGTGGTATATGAACAGAGAGGTATTTCCCCTCGCCAGCCAATCAGCCATAATGGAAGTGTATTTATTTCACGCTTGCCTCTACATGGGTGTCGGTTATTGATCTGCCTGAGGTGTTTGGTGTCCTGTGTGGGGCTTTTTCACTTCTATCAAATGCTGTGTTATACACAATCTTTTTCCATCTGCATTAAACATTTAACCTTATCCTACATCTAGGGACAAACTAGGCCCCTAGCTTCCTGATGTGGGGCCGACCCTATTGGGGCAATTACCCTGCTTCTAGGCAGGGCCTACCACACCAAAATTGGTTAAGGATAGTGTTTTCTAGTATTTCTGTTACCACTTTTTGCCCGATTTGGGTTCCCTGTGTTTTGGCGATATAATATATGTGTATATTGGTCCATTGCAGACATTAATTACATCTTGGTCTGATGTGTTGGTGATGTCCATAAAGGGCACCATACTTGCACCATGCACAAACGTGACTCTTATGAGTTTCCTGAGAGGGCTAAATAAAAGCAGGTATGTGGCTCTCCGTTTGGAGAAGAGACGGTTTTGCAAGGGCTTGTGGGAGTTTTGTGACATTAAAAGGCTGAAGATGCACTGTGTGCTATGTTTCAATCTGCTTAGTGGTAGACCCAGTGACTGACATGGAGGATCAGGGTTTAGTTTAGTGTTTATGCACTCAGTCCTTATGAAGTGAATAAAAGCTGGCACAGACCTCAGGTCTCAGAGTATATTTCGTATGAGTGCCAACTATCTGACCCCAGAGACTGTGATCCCAGTGAGTGAGTATTCCCATATTATCACAATAGATAGAAGGTAAATAGAATGCTAACCCGCCAGCCTCCTGCGAATAGCTCTGGCAACCAAATACAGAAGGGTCAAGTAGAGCAGAAGGCCTAGGAGTCTCTGGTTAGGGAGAACTTGCTTTTGGGGACTTGATGACATCCCTAGCTGGGAAAAGGAGAGTGTTATCATAGTTGTTGTGAGCAGACGGTTGTAGACGACCATGGGGAAGGTACCGCATAGGAGGAAAGGGAGTTGCCCTTCCTGCCATGAACAGATGTCCCAGCCACAAACCAGATCCAGGTGCCATCTGGAAGTTGCAGGAGTTGAGAGAATGCTTGGGTCAAGGAAGAGAACGGCAACAGTGATACCACCACCGAGTCAATCAGAGTTATTGCTTTGGCTCCCGCTTCAACCCCTATGGCCATAGAAGTGCAGGAAGGATAATGTCCCAGAAGAGTTACACCATTGTACTGAAAAGAGGCCCTGAACCAAGCCTGCCACCCATGTCATTGTAAAGGGTCTTACCCTAAAGGATTAAAGTACCTATGGAGATGGGAACAATGCACCAAACTTTGTGCCAAATGTTGGTGCAGCAGAGAATGCCTGCTGCTTGGTTGATGACTGGCCGTAAAAAAGGACAATTTCTTGCTGCACAACAGGGGTCCCAGGGACTAATAGAAGAGCTGCGGACAACTGGGTTGATAACAGAGACGGCACCAGACCAGGAAACCTAGAGGCTGTGACATGGGGAACATTAGAACAGAAGCGAAGAGGAGCGCTCCTCTACATAACAATACACAATGAATATCCTCAGTACCTAAACACTCCCTCAACAGTGCCCCCTATCCATGGAATCCAAGGATGACCTGAGATAGCAATTACCTCCTCCATGCCTTCATACAGCAGTTCTATGCATAATTCTACCCTACAATTACTCAAGAATCCCAGTACTGGTGGAGCCATGCGGTAAGCCTACAGCTGTACATTGACACTGGCGATCATCACATGGAGTCCTTTCCATTAATTTACTGCCTAGTGATGGAGCTGCTATGTGTCACATAAGAATCTACTCATCTCTCATTATCCTGAGTGATCCCTCATTCCCTCCAGTACCAGATAAAGTAACACAGGAAGTTTAAGGAGATTAGAACATGTGTTGTGTCCGTGCGGCTATATATAGACCGGCATCTCTTTGGAAATTCAATCGGGGCAGATATATGATGGAAGGATCAACTTCCGTATTAGAAGACTTGGACTATTTACATGCTCTTCGTGACCTTTTTGGGGAGTAGGAAGTTCCCATCAATAGAATATAGAATGGTTTATTTATGGAAACTCCTCTCAGAAGTCACAATGGGCTAAACCTGTGAAGTGCCAACTAGCGGAGGCCTCGCCATTAGTAATGGCACTGCAGGGTTTTATGATTTTATTGACATACCCTGGAGTACAGGAAATTCCAGAGCTCAAGTTGTCATCGAACAATTTTAATAAAATTTTTAGTAAGTTAGACTTGCAATACCAAGGCTGACCAGAAGGAGTGCTGTTAGTAATATGTTTTTGAGCCAAAAATAAGCACCCTGAACTGCCATTTTAATATATGTTGTCCAAAATGTTAGAGTGCCACCTAGTGGGTGAAAAATTTACTTTAGTAATCATGATAATGACCTCAAAAAGTAATTACACCGAGATTAAGATGCTTTATAGTGCCTCTGAAAAGCAAGGCATAAGGCTGGGAATGGGTTCGGTCCCTCTTCTTCAAAGGATTCCTAATCATAATATCAAAGAGGATTTCCGAAAATTGACCTCCGGTGACTGAGAATGACGAGGTCTTACTTCCAGTTTTTGTTAGAGAGCAGGCTACAAATGCACAAACCTGTAGTATCAACATTTTAATGACTGGGATGTATGGAAGCCTCAAACTTGAGGTATTCCCTAGCACAACTAGTTAAAGTGCCACCATGACTTTGACAGCCTTAGCACCCCTATAGCAGTGGCAACTAGTGCTTTCCTGATGACAGCTGCAGTGTTTCCTTATAATACTGATAATGAGAGTGAGAGTGATAAAGTAAAGTGGATGTAGTGGTTTCAGGCACTAGGATGGAACCTCAGGTGTAGCAGTCACTGGTCTGTAGAGTAGTGCAGGAGTCAGCAAAAGGAGATCTCAGTTTGCAGTACAGATGGACAAGGCAAGTAGCGTAGTCAAAGGGGAAGCCAGGGGTCAGCAACGGGAGGTCTCAGTTGGCAGTATGGATGGGGGAGGCAGGTAGCGTAGTCAGAAGGGAAGCCAGGGGTCAGAAACAGGAGGTCTCAGTTGAATAGCAGAGGAGCAGGCAGAAGTAGTGCTTGATCAACGTTTGAACCACAATAATCACTCGCTGGATCTGAGGCAGGGTCAGGCTTTTATAGGAAGTCCCAATTAGTAGCAGGGCAGGGACAGGACAGGGAGACAGGAAGTGGATTTAACAGTAGCAAAGACAATGCTAGGATCAGCAGAGGAACTTGTCCAGCAAGCTGGATAGCTCACTAGGGAGAGACACTACCTGGAGCACAGAAGATCCCAGGTTTGAGTCCCAACAGGGAATGTGTACAGGGGAACTATGGAGCAGACTCATGCAGCTGAGATCCAGCTGCACTGGCCACTCCGCTAACAACCATTTAAGCCTTTAGGGCAATGGATGCAACCATTTTTTGAGGTATTTTCATCTCCACTTTTCAAAATCCATAATACTTTAATTTTTCTGTCAACATGGCCATTTAAGGGGATTGATATTTGCGTGGCATACTGTCGTTTTATTGGTGCCATTATTGTGTACATATAATGTATTGTCAGCAGTTGATCGGTGGGAGTCTGCTGCTTGGGATCCCCGCTGATCAGTTGATCCTTGAGCAGCTATCAGTGCAACTAAGCCAGTTGTCTGCATTGGAGTTGGGGCCAGAAGTGTAATAGAGAGCTTCATTCCCGTTAAAATCAACTTTATTCTGTGGTTCACTGCAATTACAGCGACAACAAATTTATATATTATATAATTATATTCATATAGATTACAAAAGCACTACAAAAAAATTAAAAAACTTTTTTGTAAAAAATAGAATCAGCTTTCTGTCGCCATCTTTCGACTCCTATAACTGTTTTGTGATGCCGCGGTGTGAGGGCCCTTTTCTTGTAAGGCAGCCTGTAGTTTTTATTGGTACGACACTTCATCGCTATTTGTAAAAATGTTTTTGCTGACAAGATGACCAAAAAAACCACAATTCTGGCATTGTATATTTTTTTCTGATTGCATTACATGTGCAGAGATACCATTTTTTTAGGCAATGACTAGGAAAAGTTTTTTTTAACTTTTAATATTTGTTAAATTTGATAATAATAATTACAAAAACTTTATTAATCTTATTTTTAGCTATTTATAAGTCTCCAAAAGCTGGGCTTAATAGGAAGCCTGTAAAAAAGTAGAATATACTGCAAACAATCTTAACATTACAGATTACAGATAAATTTATATAAAAAATCTGTTTATAAGAATATGCTAGTACCAGTGCTTCTGGTGGAACAATGCGCCCCTTACTAATATATTATAGTGAAAGGGATTGGAGTTGGTCAAAATATTTCCGTGTGCTGCACCTGATTTACAAACTTTAGCAGCTCACTGAGGAGACATGTTGGCATGTTGTTTTCGCATATGATACAGGCGGGCATGGAGACTCTAGTACCCTGTTGGCCGCCTCTAGCTTGGATACAAGATGTGATACGGGTGGGTATAGAGGCTCTAGTACCCTGTTGTACAACCTCTAGCTTGGATACAAGATGTGATACGGGCAGATATGGAGGCTCTAGTACCCTGTTGTAACACCTCTAGCTTGGATACAAGATGTGATATGGGTGGGCAAGGAGGCATGCAGGTTTCGTATGCTATCTTGGGGTACATCCCACAGATGTTGCAACTGAAACATTAGATCCTGCACACTTGTAGGCTGCGAAAAATGGTGTACCATTGGGTCCCATAAATGCTCATTTGATAATAAATCTATCAACCGGACAGGCCAAGGAAGTGTGGCAACCTGGTGGACATTCCTGTGACCCCCTTGTGTGTGGCCGGGCATTATCCTGCTGCCTCTTGGAAGCTGCCATGAGAGGAACACATGTGGCTGCAGGATGTCCTGAAAATATCGCTGAGCTGTCATTGTCCCTCGTACGACTACTAGGTGGGACCAACTGTCGAAGGCGAGGGCCCTCCAGACCATCCCACCAGTAGGGGGCAGTGTGCCACTCCAAAGCAAAGGCAGGATAGAAGGGCTCACCATGAGGCCTCCATATCAAACATGACTGTCATTGGCTCCCAAACAGAACCTGGAATTGTCTCTAAAGACAATACGGTTCCACTTTATAGCAGTCCCGGTTTCTTATTCACAACACTAACTAAGACGGTGGTGTTGGGGTGTTAATGACAGGACACATGATAGGTGCCATGACACCAAAATTTCTTCTGCTAAGTGCCTGGAAATGGTCTGGTCAGACGCATGGGTCTGTAATGATGGTGGCACCTGTCTCTGGATGGTGGAGAATGGAACTGTTGGCTCTGTTTGTGCTTGTTGGGCGATCAGATGATCCTCTCCACTGGTGGTCTGTCTGAGCCCTCTGGAGCCTGTTCGCTATTTGTGCATGCCCTCACATAACCAATTTCCCAACCCTTACCAGCTTGGTCAGAACGGCCTAGATGGTGGGAAATTTGTCGAAGCAACCAACCTGCTTCTCTCATTCCATTGGTCCGCCCCCTCTTAAAGTCTGTTAACTGGGCAGTCTTTGAGTGCATCGTAGAGTCATGTCTGGTGGTCAGCAATCTCTCAACAAGAGGTCCTCTACACAAAGCAGTCTCAGAGACCCTTTTTATAGGGCAACGAGTGGGAAAGATTTTTGCAATCTCTGGTGGTAAGACCCCGTGTGTAATCAGACCACAACTGTAATCACTTACATATCTGCCTGGGACAGAACTGTAGGCCAAGTTTTGCAGCAGTCCGACTTTTCTATCCGGGTTAATTTTTGCTGTCAATGAGTGTATCTTGCGGTACATATTCTGGCACGCTACCGCAGAGATATGTGAATGTTTAAGGTCAGCGCAGTTTATAGAAATGAAACTAATGAATGGATGGGAAGAGTGAAGGTCTAGCAGGAGCACGGAGGGGGGCCGCACAGAGCTATACGCTCATGTATGGAGGGTAAATGCTGAGCACTAAGTAGTCCCAATGAAACGCAACGTGCAGCAGTCAGGGGAGACCCCTCCTCAGGCAGCCCAGGATTAGCATTCTCCAGTACATTCAGCGCTCCTCAGGGGTTATTTACTGATATTGTTCACGTTTTGCTTTTTTTTCAGCTCATCTACAATACTGCTTAAAATTCTTTCCCGGTTTGGCCTTTCTGTTGCTGTGAGCAATCTCCAGGCGAGATCTATCACTTCAGCGTGACACAGATAAATCCAAAACTCTAACACTCTAACTGTGTGCCGAGAACTGACATCTCTACATGCGCCTAAAGGTGGCAAGTCGGCTGCTGATCAGCTACTGAAGAGTGTAGAGGCTGCATATGCTGGGGTATATAGTTCTCCAGTGGGGGGGGAGTAAGTGTAATATATATTTATATTACATTTATATTTTTTGAGGTCATATATAACTATATAATAATAACACTTTCCACCATATACGAGTACCAACTGCGGATCTTGTCTTTATTACTTCTCTCTCTGACACAGTTGGGCTTATTTATGACATCTTCTACACCAGAATTGTGGCATCATAAAGTTGCCGCAGCATCCAAGCGGGATGCGTCAATGTGGGGGAGACCACGGGTTATCAGGATGGTTGTCACGGGTGGCTCTGCCATCTCTCCCAGCAATGGTGGCGAAGTGCCTGGCTCCGCTGCACATGGCGGCAAAAGGATCAGTATAGTAAAACACAGTGGTTTCATTGGTGGTTTGTCACGTGACGCCAACACTTCTTCAGGAAGTTCAGAGTTAAAGAAGAAATAACTGAGTCCTGATAGCTTTACTTTGCAAACTGGAGGTAGGCAGTTTACTAGCTCTTGAAACAATCCTCACAATGGCAGACTTGCAGATTATGACAGATGTATTCACTTGACATACAGTTGGTAAATTAATGTTGCTTCACAAATCTAGTTCAGTACATTTAACACTTTAAAAGGGTTGTCTCGAGGCAAAAGTGAAATTTGTTTTTGCCCAGTCCCCCTTCTAAAGCAAACATTACTATGCACAAGTGTAAATGGCTTTTAACGATGGTTTCTACTCACCGCTCTAGCGTTTCAGCAACTTATAAAACTTCTTCCAAAGATGGCCGCCTTTCCCAGGGATGCACCGCGGTTTTCTCCCTTGGTGCACCGCGGGTCTTCTCCCATGGTGCACCGTGGGCTCTGTGCGGTCCATTGCCGATTCCAGCCTCCTGATTGGCTGGAATCGGCACACGTGATGGGGCGGAGCTACGCAATGACGCGTAGAAGGGGGCGGAGTCAGAACGCCGCTCGTGCCCGGACCGACCAGAAGGGAGAAGACCCTTCTGCGCAAGCACGTCTAATCGGGCGATTAGACGCTGAAATTAGACGGAACCATGGAGACGAGGACGCCAGCAACGGAACAGGTAAGTGAATAACTTCTGTATGGCTCATATTTAATGCACGATGTATATTACAAAGTGCATTAATATGGCCATACAGAAGTGTATAGACCCACTTGCTGCCGCGGGACAACCCCTTTAATCTTCAACACTCTCTCTATTTGTTCCTAGAGGTTACCTGACAATACTCCCACAGTCCTAGTTATCTGTTGGGGTGTTTGTTTAGAAGATTCTACGGTAGCAACTGAAGCTGGTTTAACCCCTTAATGATGCGGACCCTTTTTCTTTTTCCATTTTCGTTTTTTCCTCCCCGCTTCAAAAAAAATCGTAACTCCTTTATTTATCCATCGACGTCGCTGTATGAGGGCTTGTTTTTTGCGGGCCGAGTTGTATTTTTCAATCGTGCTATTTAATGTACCATATAATGTACTGAAAAACTTTTTAAAACTTCTAAGCGGAGTAAAATTTAAAAAAAACACCATTCCGCCATCTTTCAGTGTGTTTTGTTTCTACAGCGCACAAACAGCAACAAAAGCGACATGATAACTTCATTCCATGGGTCGGTACGATTACTACGATACCAAACTTGTATAGGTGTTTTTTTTACTGTACTACTCTTTTTTCTTTTTTCAAAGACATTTAATTTTTTTCAATTATTTTCTGCCTCCATCTTGTGCGCGCGATAACTTTTTTATTTTTCCGTCGACGTAGTTCAGCAAGGGCTCATTTTTTGTGGGATGTCCTGTAGTTTACGTTAGTACTAATTCGGAATACATACGACTTTTTGATCGCTTTTTATTGTGTTTTTTTCTCGGAGACAGGGTGACTGAAAAAGTATATTTCTGGCATTCTCTATTTTTTTTTCATACGATGTTTACCATGAGGGAAAAATAATGTGCTACTTTGATAGATCGGACTTTTACGGACGCGGCGATACCAGATATGTAGGTTTTTTTTTAATTTAGATTTTTTAATTATAGATATGGCAAAAGGGGGGCGATTTAAACTTTTATAACTTTTTTTTGTTTTTCATAAAACTTTATTGATCTTTTTTTTTACTTTGCTTTTAAGCCCCCCCTCGGGGACTACAACATGCGATGCTTTGATTACTCCTGAAGTATGATGTAATGCTACAGCATTACGTCATACTGCATTCTGACAGGCAGCCTATCAAGCCTCTCCATGGGAATGGCTTGATAGGCAGTCTCCTAAGGCAGCCATCAGGCCTTTCAGAAGGCCCCTGGCTGTCATGGCACCTGCACGGCTCCCCCGATCTCACCGCTGTGGGGCCGTACGGGACCCCCGAACATCTATATCCTGTTATATTATAGCTCTCTAGAAAGACATCTAGTCCCCTCTTAAACTCCTCTATGGATTTTGCCATCACCACGACCTCAGGCAGAGAGTTCCACAGTCTCACTGCTCTTACCGTAACAACCCCCTTCTGTGTTGGTGATGAAACCTGCTTTCTTCTAGACGTAGAGTGCGCTCCTTTGTTACCTTTGCAGTCCTGGGTATAAACAGATCCTGGGAGAGACCCCCTACAGCCCGATCACTGAAGTGAAGAGCATATACCTTTGGTGGCATTCAGTGATTTTCCAAACTTGCCATCCACCACTTTAACAGGATATACAGTGATAACTCACAATTATTAAAGAGGTTGTCTCAATGATATTAGAACCTGTGGGCATCATACGTGTCCCCCTCATATAAGCAGCAGCTAAGTGGACCCAGTTTGTTGATATTTGTATGGGCAACTATTCAATTAAACCAGTGATGCCCAACTAGGGTGCCACGACATTCTTGCTCCCGAGATGCATTCATATAATGCAGATGGTGACCAAAAATAAAAAAATTCAACCTGCATTCTCTAGCAGACATGCCAAACACTAGACACATCTGCTAGAGGAGCAACGCCTGGCAGACACACTGCCTGTCATAGGGAAGGGGGGCGGTTAGAGCTGGGAATATGATTACTTAGGGGGGCTGATTATGTGCGAGGGTTGGTGTCACTCTGAATGTAATTACTGTGGGGGGGGGGGGAGATAAAGAATATGTTCTGAATATGATTACATTTACTGGTGATGGGGTCTGAATTAGTACAGCAGTCTGAATCAATTTGGGGGTCTGAATTTTGAGGATCCGATATCTAAATTAATTGTGGGGTCTGACATGTAGGGTCTATATTTATTTGGGGGTCTTAAGGGTGTCTTCATGTCAGCAGAGCAGGCTGCATACTGTAGCTTTTCAGCTGCGGCCCTGCTGACTCCAACAATGGTTTTCTCTTCCCTTTACTGCCTCATGTTCCCCCTATGGGCTTAGATTCTGCTCCCGATGCTATGAATGTTTCATATGGGCAATTCACACAGTCAAAAAGTTGGAGCGGCACACTGAGATTAAATTCTGAAATCATTTTCATTGAATACGGAATATAACTAAAACGTGCATCGCTGGTCACACACGGACGCAGCCTCTGCACAGGTATCCTTCTCGGGATACATAAGCTTTGGTCAGATCCTAGTTGTCCACTGGTCAACATCCCCACCAGCCTGATGAAGGGTATTCCTGCCGGAAACACTGCACATGAATAAGAGTCTGTATACCAGGGGTTTTAATCATTTTCTGAATTTGATAAAAAAATTACAGCATTTCATCCTGGTGTTTGAATGGGATTAGTGGTCTGCCCCAAAGGAACGTTACACCTGCACATCCCATTTACACTATGTTGACAACAGTATTGGGACACATGTAGCAGGGGATGAAGTTCAATTTTGCTCACATACGGTGTTGGGTCGCCTTTGGCCTCAACGACTACAGTAACCCCCCTAGGTTACTTTCCACCAAATACCGGTAGATGTGTGGAGGGTTTTGCCTCCGTTCCTTCAGGACAGATGGGTGTGTTAGGCGTGCACAGATACGGGGTTCTAGTTCATCCCAAAGATGCTTGATGGAGTTGATACCCAGACTTTGGTTGGCCAATAAAGTTTGGCAACGTTCTGCTCCCCAAACCAAGCCTCAACACTGCATGCAGTATGACATGGTGCTCGTCATGTTGGTGGACACATGAAGCTGTAGCATAGTATTGCCACAGAGAAAGTAAAGTCATGTTGTCCAAAATGTCTCTGTACCCAGAGAATGGACTTCACTATAACTAACGGCCCTAATCCTTCCCAGCAGAAACATCACACACTATAACAGAACCTCCTCCAGATTTCACTGTTGGGATGATGCAGTCATGTAGAAACTGCTCCCCAGGCTACCGCCACACCCAAGTGCATCCATCTGATCGAAAGATGGTGGCCTATGATTCATCTGTCCACAACACTCACTTCCACTCATTTACAGTCCCATTGCAGGCACCGCTGTGCATTCACTGCTGTGATGTTGTGTGCCGCCACTAGTCCGCGGCAAGCCTTCACATGTCATTCCCTACGGACAGCTGTGGTGCTCATGGATGTCCCAATGACCTATGAGACCTGAACGAGGGCAGACGATATGTGTGATGTCTTCACAGCTCATACAAAGATTTGTTGTCCATGTTTGGCCGGTTCATGAGGTCTCCCTGAAGGTGGCGACTGCACGACACACTGGATGGTCTCCATCTCCCAATAACATGGCCAACAGTGGGCTCTGGAAGGTCCGGAGGCGCTGCAATGGCCCAATACCTTTGTCAACATAGTGTATAGGAGTGTCATCACCTTTACTTATCAATGGGTGATGATAGACTTGATTGACAGCGAACCACCAACATGACAAAAGTACACCAAAACTAAGAAGAACCCATACAGGAGAACAGGAAAAAGAGAGATACGGTTGGAGTCAGCAGGGTTAAGTTGGGTCAGTTGGGTCTAGAAGGAGCAGTTTTGTTGCACATGTTACGGATCTCCTAAATCTGCAGCATGCGCATTCCCTTGCGGAAATAATTTATATGGCCACCATGTGACGTGTAGTGGACCTGGGAGAGAACTGAGTAGCCAATAGAAACTCAAACTTCTAAGTTTGCTTGGGTTCTTTGGAGATGATCAGCCGACATTATAGCGAGTGGTAACTGCAAGACGCAACCAGGAAGTGGGCACATCTCCAAAAAGGCAAAAACAAAACTATTGAACATGATCTGAAAAAAAATACTCATCTGATTTGTGAAAGATATAAACTTCGACTTGCTCTGTCAGTGTAGACCTGTTACCATGGAAGCATGGAGAACAGCAAAGAGTCGTACAGACTGAGAATTCTCTTATTTGATTCCACTGAAATCTATATTTTCTGTGATTTACGTCTATAAATTCCCCAGTGAACACGGTGAATAAAAAATACGAAAAACAAACCAACAACAGAACAAAAGCAACAGTTTGTAGGAGCGCTGGTAAGTATTATGAGGGGGAGTTCACCACCGAATCAGAGAACGGAAAAGTAAAAACAAGATGAACTCAGTAGCTGTTCAGATCTGTAATACAGCACCCAGAGTGATCCGCGGTCCCATGCTGTGCCGCTGTGCGCCTGCAATCTGAAATAGAAGTAAAACATTTTTTACTGACTAGAAAAATATTCAAAAATTTTTTTCAAAACTTGCAGATCAACCCGGGGCTGCCATGATTGTTTGCCTATTAAAGATGTGCTTGTGGCTTATCTTTAATAGGAAGCCTATAAAAAAAATTGTATAATGCAATACCATAGTATTGCAGTATACTACATAAGCGATCAAATGATTGCAAGTTTAAGTCTTCTATGGGGAGTAATAAAGAAAGGTAATTTTTATATATTTCCAAAAGTGTTTTTATACATTTATTTTTAATTATTACAAACATGAAAAATATTAAAAGTTGGAAAAAAACCTTTTCCAGTTGTTGCATACAGAAAAAAAACACAATTGAAAAAATTGGTACCGCTGCATCAGTAAAGTTCAATTTTTTAAAAAATATCACATTTTTTAATGATAAACTGCATCAGAAAAAAAAATGCAATGGCTGAATTGTGTATTTTTGGTCATTCCTTCTCCAAAAGAAAAAATAAGAATAAAAAGTGATAAAAAAAAGTCATAAGTCAATACAAACTACAGATCGCCCCGCAAAAACAAAAACCCCTAACACAGCCCTATGGACAGAAAAGTAAATAAGTTATGGGGGTCAAAAGATGGCGACAGAAATCAATTCTATTTAACCATATTTTAAAAAAACTATACCAAAAAAGTATCCCTGTACTTGTACTGACCCACAGAATAAAGATGGCATGTCACTATTAAAGGGGTCGTCCCGCGCCGAAACGGGTTTTTTTTTTTTTTCAACCCCCCCCCCCCCCCCCCCCGTTCGGCGCGAGACAACCCCGATGCAGGGACGTACAGAAAGCTCACCGGAGCGCTTACCTTAATCCCCGCGCTCCGGTGACTTCTATACTTACCTGTGAAGATGGCCGCCGGGATCCTCTGCCTCCGTGGACCGCAGCTCTTCTGTGCGGTCCATTGCCGATTCCAGCCTCCTGATTGGCTGGAATCGGCACGTGACGGGGCGGAGCTACACGGAGCTACACGGAGCCCCATAGAGAACAGGAGAAGACCTGGACTGCGCAAGCGCGGCTAATTTGGCCATCGGAGGGCGAAAATTAGTCGGCACCATGGAGACGAGGACGCCAGCAACGGAGCAGGTAAGTATAAAACTTTTTATAACTTCTGTATGGCTCATAATTAATGCACAATGTATATTACAAAGTGCATTAATATGGCCATACAGAAGTGTATAGACCCACTTGCTGCCGCGGGACAACCCCTTTAATGCACTATGAATGCCATAAAAAAAAAATTCAATTGTGGGGTTTTTTCCCAATTCGCTCCACTTAGAAATTAAAAAAAATCTTCCAATATATCATATAATGGGTTACATGGTGCCATTGAAAAATATAACACATCTGCAAAACAACAAATCCTCATATAGATGAGTCACCTGAAAAATTAAAAAGTTGTAATTTTTTTGAAAATGACAGAACTGCAGAATGTGACCTGGGTGAGGCGCATTAATAACCCTTGATCATGAAAGGGTTAAGAAATGGCCCTAAAACATTGTCTAAAACTTTTTTCTTCAAAAATTTGAATTCACAATTGCAGCCCGCGGAAACACCCTGGGAGGCCGACCAGAAATGCATAGATCCAGGTGGTGAATTCTACACTTCCTCTGTATAAGCCAGGGGATGCCCAGAGAAATTTGGCAACATTTGGGGAGGCTGAGTAAACTGCCCTGCAACGGAAACAGAAATACCCATCTAGATACTAGGAATGGATATGTGGAGGGATGCCCGCTTGAACCGATCTACCATTTAGCCTAATCTTTCTTTGTTCTTTAAGAGTTGCACTGGGTTGTTGTTTGGGGCATGGGGGAGGCAGTTGGGGCTCTCCTGTGTGTGTGTGTGTGGGGGGGGAGTTTTTCCGATTCTATGTCCTTTTTCACCTTTCTTCTTTTCTTCCTGTTCTTTTAGGACTTCAAGCCTAGGAGCCCTTTTTGGTTTGCTCTATTATGAGTAATTGAAAAAAGAAAAGTGAAAATGAACAGCCAAATATTATGTTTTAGGAGAAATGCACACAAGTATGCAAAAACATTCATGTTTTGCTCTTTTTTTCTGTCCAGTTCTTATGTACTGTGATGTACCTGCGAAACGTGCATTTTTTTGGTGCCTGCTGTTTTTGTACATTTGTCTAGTTTGGCTAAATAAAGGTTCCTGTAAAAAAAAAAAAAAACAATTGCAGCCTGCAGTGCTATCAGGGTACTAATGCTGTCAGGGGCCTTGCTGAAAAAAAAGGACCCATATTAAAAAAAAACAATCCGCAACCCACCAACCAGAGGCGTAACTTGCTGGGCCTCTGTGCAAAATCTGTAACCGGACCACCAACTATAATGCTTCATTCATAGTAGCAATGGCCGACCATTCTCAGAGTATTACCACATTGTCAGCAGCACATTATTGTCAGGGTACACCTCCATGGTCATGGTTCTTGTCCCTACAACCAACGGGTTCTTGTCACTATAACCTCCTCCATACTTAATGGGAACTTGTCATCACCATTGAACCCCATGAACTGCATTATAGGTCAGTAGGTGCCCCACTCTAGCACTGTGTCCCTGCGAAGTCGGTGCACACACCGTGACTCTTTTCACGAGGTTGTGTACATGTGGTCTTCCATTCATCTCCATGGGAAGGAGCGCACCCATCCTAGTGAAAAGAGTCACGCTGTGTGCGCACCAACTTTACAAGGATATGGTACTAAAAAGGGGCACCTGGTGAGTATGAGACCCAGCTTCATGGACTCTGAAATAGTTTATGGGACTCAAAGGTAATCACAGGTTTCTGTTGGCTCAATACACTCAGACAAAAGGTGTTCCCCGAGCTCCTCCACACCCAAGCCCATCTGATGTGAAGATGGAGTAGTGTGATTCATAACTCCATAGAACGTTCTTCCATTGCTCAACCGTCCAATGACGACGCTCCTTGCACCATTGTAGATAAGCTGATGCACTGCATCTTTGTTATGGATGGCTTGTGTGCAGTTCCTGTCATCAGCTAAGGCTGACACCTCCAAGGATCTGCATCTTATGGCATGGTTTAGGACTTGTGACATGCTAATAAGAAACAATCCATTCTACTTATAAGGTAAGGTCCCCTTACTCCTGGAAAGTCATGACATTTTCTTGGCAGACTATTTCTCTGGGGTGGTTTGCCATCGCCTTCTCCAGTCATCATTTACCCCCCAGGAAACTGGGTACTCATTTTACCAACTTAGGAGGGATCCGTGAACCTGCAACCTTCAGGTCATGAGCGAGAGCCTTGATACTCTGCGCCACACGAGGCTCAGCATTCTACTGATAGGGGCTCCAAATTCTTTTGGTAGGATAGTGAACATAGTGGGGAGGTTGGAAGTCCCCAGGGCTGCCATGATCATTTTCCTATTAAAGATGTGCTTGTGGCTCATTTATATATTTGATCGCTTATTTAGTATACTCTGTAAGTGATTCAAGTCCTCTAATAAAGAAAAGTAATTTATAAATATCTTTTAATTATTATAACAATAATGTAAAGACATTCCATGGGAATATAATGATAAGATTCCATAGGAACTTACTGTGACTCTAACTGCTACTTGACAACTCAATAAGAGCTCTAAGACCGGAGAAAAAAAAATCCATGCATATTTAATGATATTTATGTTCTTTAGTACATACTGCATTCAATATACTTTTTAAAAGTTTTTTTCCTTCTATCTTTGGCGCAGTAGTAAGCGGGTACATGTAGTAAGCAGGTACATGTAGTAAGCGGGTACATATAGTAAGCGGGTACATGTAGTAAGCGGGTACATATAGTAAGCGGGTACATATGGTAAGCGGCTACATATAGTGAGTGGGTACATATAGTAAGTGGGTACATATGGTAAGCGGGTACATATAGTAAGTGGTTACATATAGTAAGTGGTTACATATAGTAAGGGGGTACATATAGTAAGCGGGTACATATAGTAAGCGGGTTACATATAGTAAGGGGGTACATATAGTAAGTGGGTACATATAGTAAGGGGGTACATATAGTAAGCGGGTACATATAGTAAGGGGGTGCATATAGTAAGTGGGTACATATAGTAAGTGGGTACATATAGTAAGGGGGTACATATAGTAAGTGGGTACATATAGTAAGGGGGTACATATAGTAAGCGGGTACATATAGTAAGGGGGTGCATATAGTAAGTGGGTACATATAGTAAGTGAGTACATATAGTAAGGGAGTACATATAGTAAGTGGGTACATATAGTAAGGGGGTACATATAGTAAGTGGGTACATATAGTAAGCGGGTACATGTAGTAAGCAGGTACATGTAGTAAGCTGGTACATATAGTAAGCGGGTACATATACTAAGTGGGTACATGTAGTAAGGGGGTACATATAGTAAGTGGGTACATATAGTAAGTGGGTACATATACTAAGTGGGTACATGTAGTAAGGGGGTACATATAGTAAGTGGGTACATATAGTAAGCGGGTACATATACTAAGTGGGTACATATAGTAAGGGGGTACATATAGTAAGTGGGTACATATAGTAAGCGGGTACATATACTAAGTGGGTACATATAGTAAGGGGGTACATATAGTAAGTGGGTACATATAGTACGCGGGTACATATACTAAGTGGGTACATATAGTAAGTGGGTACTTATAGTAAGTGGGTACATATAGTAAGCGGGTACATATAGCAAGTGGGTACTTATAGTAAGTGGGTACATATAGTAAGCGGGTACATATACTAAGCGGGTACATATAGTAAGCACTCTGGATATCTATAAGGTGCTACATTTGCAATGAAATAACCAAGGTGTGAAATATTCACCCACATCACTTACATGGCGACGCGGTGATAACAGGCAAATGATTTTTCTGCCACTTCCTTATTCTTCTGTCATCAGACAAAAAGCACTGACTTATTGTATAAATCAAATTTTTTATGTTTAACATATTTTTTTAAGAATTTTTTCAATTCTTTAAATCCTGTAATTATTCTGATTGCCAGGTTTGGAGTTGGAGAAGAACTATTTTCCCTTAAAATAAAGAAAATTGGTTTCCATCTCATGTTTTTTTTCCTTCCTCTGGATCAACATTAGGGGGTAATCAGCTGAACTGGTTGGACGGATCTCCATTTTCAGCCTTAGACACATAATTTTTAATTTCAATACAACTACAATTTAAAAAATCCTAATATCCTGCAGTTTTTATACTGACCACTAAACCCAATCTGTGCGCTGATGTACAATGCAGTTTCTGCATGGAAACCACGCCAAGAATTGACATCTCAGTTCTTTTTCTCCACAACTTGGATTTCAAAATTTACATGCTGGAAAATGCATAACTTTTCATAGCATTTAATAGAATGCTAAAATTGTCCAGATTTCACTAGGGATTTTAGTGCGGAAAACATGCCCAAATCAGCGCCAAAATTGTGAAGTGTGAATGAATCGTTAAAGAGATTTACAGTGGTTTTAGTAAAAAAAAATAGCTTTTTCCATAGTTTTTATGTCCATATTTCCCTCTTGGAGCTACTGGGGGTGAGTTTTAGCCCAAATCAGTCTCCTTCCCCCTCTGGCAGCTGACAGTTTAGTCTCTTCTTACTTTCCCTGCAGAATCGTTCTTCTCCGCTATAATACTGTGTACTGCAGAGGCTGATGAGAAAGGTATTTCTATTGGCTGCTCCTTGGTGATTAGAGAATGAGTATGCAGAGACCTGGCTCTGAGGAGATGACTGAGCATGTGTTCCTCCAGCACTCAGCTCATTAGGTGGATCTGCAAATAGCTAAGCACTGTGGCATCAGGTAGTGCAGTAATATGAAAGGAAATCACTCTCCACTGGATCATTTTTATCCACTGGATCCACAAGTCCTTTAAAGGGAATATGCCACCAGAAAATCACCTATTGTATAAATTAGGTTTTTATATTTTACATATTTTTTAAATTTTTTTAAACATTTTTGATAATCCTTAGATCCTGCCGTTTTCACACCGATTACTAAAACTAATAATAATCTGATACTTACAGTCATCTCCTTATCATGACTGGCAGGAATACAATGAAAGGTGTCATCTATATATAGATAAGACAGGATCAACCATTCATAATAGGTGTGGTCACAGCTCACCTCCTCTCCCTCCCTGCACAAGTCACAAAGCATGCCCACAACAATTTCCCATAGAAGTCAGTGCATCCCCTCCTGTCCATTGAGTCTATGGCTCATAAGAGTGCTGTAAAACATATTTCTGCATGCTGTTAAACAGCTTGTCCATGGTTAGAAAAACATGGCTGCTTTCTTCCAAACAGAACCCTACCCTTGTCCATGGATTTCTCTTGCAGGTCAGCTCCTATTTATTTCAGTGGAGCAAAGCTGCCATAGCAGATCCAACCTTATGGACAAGGGTGGCACTGCCTTTGAAAGAAAGCAGCCATGTTTTTCTAAACCTAGACAACCCCTTTAACTGCAGCTGAGGCAGGATGGCCGCCCCCCTAACCATTAAAATCTACAATCAGATTAGAAAAATGCCAAATCTGGTTTTCAATTGCTAAAAAAAATAGGTTATACTTTCCCTTTAATAAAAGTTGCAGAAACGAGGTACTCTATATGAATCTGAGACTTGAGTCAACTTGGTGTTTGCACAGCTGATAATCTTAATAAGCAAGGCTGCAGTGTAAAGCATGGGAAAAAGACAGAGCAACTACAGTTTCAATTTATGTTTCTGAAATCGTCACGTAAATTTACTCCAGAGAATTTAAAGGGAAGAATCAGATACTCAGCGTTACGGAATGGTTTCCACATTATAGCAGCTAGTGGCCGCTATCATCATCACAAATAGGTGTCAGGCGTTGCCCTATAACAGTACTTAACCCACACAGGCATCAGTTTGCAGGAACGGACACAGCTATGTAACAACTCAGTTTGTTTTTACTCTGGAGGACCCGGGTGGTCCATTCATTACACAGACAGCTCATTGATTTTAATGAAAACGATGTAATGCTTTATTTCACCTGTGGTGGCGCTGTAGGGAAATCAAACAGCTGCTACTGTGTTACCCCACATATTCCAGCTAAACACTGGATGTGTGAGCAGCGAAGCACCCTGGGAATAACTAGCGTCAGGGCTGTCTATGACGGCAACCGCCTTCAATAGCTTAATAATACCCCTCGCTCAATACGCTGCTTTTCCTGAACGATTCGTCCATAAATTATCCAGGAAAATGTTTCCTTAACAAAGGAATAAGGGAAGAAAAGAGCAAATGTATATATTCATTCACAAAAAAGGTCTTTGTTTAACCGTTTCCATGGCAATTATAAATTGTGGTGCCCGGGGGGATTGTTGCCATAGTTACAATCGGATTCTACGGACCATCATCTGGTTCTTGCCACAGCCAATCCGGATGTAGCACCAATTCTGCAATATGCAGAAGTAGCGATTCTCATCTTCAGCCTCATCATAATACTCAGTATTAAAAAAAAAAAAAAAGGAAATAGGTCTGTAGAGTATATAGTGAAACTGCTCCGGACAACTGACAATGGCTGCGCCCAAACATGGCGGACTGCGAAAATCGGAGCTGGAGACCAACACAGCAGGAGCAGGTGAGAAAAAAAAAATCCTGACCTCGCGTTTCGCCATTTATTGTGCTTTTAATAAAACGTATGTTCCTTTTTATTTTGGGATTTTTTTTCCTCCTCCCGCACGGGCTTTCTTCCTCGGCACGCCATCGGCTTTCAAAACAAAAGCATCATAATAAATGACAGCGTAGATTTCGCAAAAGAGCGTTCCACTCGGATCAGACAAAAATTTTCTTTGTAGGCCTTTCAGATCGAATTTTGCAAAACAGCATTAGCAAAGCTTTCCAGCTGGGCTCTTATATAGTTTGATATTTTCTTCCATTCTTCCCGGTACCCCCGCCACCCCCCCAACCCCCCCACCCTTCTCTATTTTTTTTTTTTCTCTTTGGGTTCTTGAAGACTGTGACAATACAGAAAATCGATGTGTATTTAAAAGACATGAAGGGACCATTGGGCTCATCACCGTACTTCAAATCTCATTATTCGGAACATCTGAAGGAAGATATTTTCAAAAGGCCTCGATGATATTTAAATGAAAATCTGATCCAGATCAAAGGCGGAGAGGAGAAATGGTTGGTGTTTGTTTCTTTCTTTTCCTTTTTTTTTTTTTTCTACGCGGTTTTACTATTTAGGGAGAAAATCGAAACACTGAGACAGCACAACCCGCAGGACGCTGCACAAGCTCCTCTGTTGTACTCCATATTATCCGGAGTTCCTGCTGCGTGACCCATTTTTTCCCGAAAAATGTCGTGTGAGAAGAAAGACCTGGATCACGTCACCGTTTTGAACGGACCGTTAAACGAAAAAAAAGGAGAAAAAAAAAAAAGATTGAGGGACTAAATAATTTTTGTCTTTTTTGTCCTTTTTGAACTTTTTTTTTTTTCTTAAAGATGTTTCTCTTTTTCATCAGTAAGATTGGGCAAAAGATTTGTCGCAGCTTCCTTCCAGAAGATGAATAGCCAAGAGGACAGAAAAGAAGACTTTGGAGCGTCTTATCCCAAAGTGCAGCTTTACCGCTCAGATCCTTGAGTTCTTTGAAATTTCTCAGCCAAACAAATACTTTTTTTTACCATTTATTTTTCTGATCTGTTCCTGTTTCAACCGCATCGACGTCATTTTTTTGTTTCTCGAGATCTAATGATTTTTTTTCCTAAATTGTTTTATTATCTAATTGTGTAATTGAGTAAATTGTACAATCTTAAAAAAAAAAAAAAAAAAAAAAAGATAGAAAAAAAAAATATCCGTCCTGTAGAATTTTAATAGGCTCATCTTTGGCGATTGTCACATCCTTCAGTAAACCCATAGTCACAAATCTTTTAATCCACTGTGGCTAATCCAGTCTACTTCTCTTGAACCTCATACATTCAACATCAACAAAGACGCTTCAGCGGGACATCGGCATACATAATGAATTTATAACCTTGGGTTTTATGGATGACCAGAAAAAGACATTTCAAGGTGGACTTTGATCGACGGCAACACTATGGGCTAGCGTTCTCTTCTTCAAATAGGTCCTCTGTTGAGGGAAGTGAAGGAAGTGTCTACAGTGGTTTCCAGCCAAAGACAAGGAAAATAAATGTTCAAGGAATAATTAATAAGGCTGTAACTTGCAAAAAATTCCGTGCCTACTTCCAAACAATTTCTAGGACAAACACTGAAGGATGTCTAAGGAGAAGGCGGCCATTTTTTTTTACAACAAAGACATTAAAAAAAAGATGGCTCTTGCAAAAAAAGTTTTTGAAAAAGTTTGAAGGATGGAAGAGATATTTGGACAGATATGTCTTACAGGCTCCAGAGATGGAGAACGATGGATGAGAAGATAATATCGATACAAGATGATCAACAATAGAGGTCTTATATATTGTGACATGTAGAGCTCAGGTCAATATCCCAAGATCGAGACGGGGGAAGAATCTGTGCTTGTAACTCCTAAGGATTTTGTGGCTCCAAGTAGTTCTATCTTGCTCCCCAATCTTGACCCATTGATGAAATCATTAGTTTTACCATATTAAGCAAAATCCGAAACTCTGGAGGAAATCAGGTACTGGTCAAAGGGGCTTACTAAGCGACAACTGCGCTGGTTGTCATATATATGGCGCCCAATGATACTGCCATACAGAATTGAAGGGGGAGGGGGAGGAGTCCTGTAATATAGATGGAAGAGCCAACAGGGAGTTATCTAGAATAGAGCCCCGTATGAGACTATAAGATGTGGAATTGTGGGAAATCACAGGGAAATAAAACAGAATAGGAAGAATAGAATAGGCACATGATTGTGATTTTGGTGTTTTTCTTGATTTGGGGTGGTTGTTGTCATGGTACGCGCTTTTTTTCCCCGATATAGTTTCTAATTAAAAATAATAATAAATGAATGAGTATTGTAAAGTAACTTGCTTGCATGACAGCTGCAGCACCAGCACTGAGTGAGGAGCCCCGTTAAGTCAGTTATGTTGTGTATAGCAAGGAAAGTGATGGTAATTAACATAGACTGCAGAGCGAAGTGCCAGAGCCATAATAGGACCCAAGTGGCAACAACATGCTGCCACCTCCAGGTAATCAGCCATCATTAGCATGTCATGAATTGTGCATTTTTCTACCAGCCCTGAGAAAAATAATCCAGATGATGTTCGCTTATTAATATTCATATAGTATGTAACAAAAGGTAATCCCGGGGAGGATTTTAACAAGTATTGTTGTGTTTAATGTTCCAGGTTTCACGGGTTACAAATATTGTCTTGTCTAATCAACACAGGAGCCGGCCGGCCTACAAACAGCTCTAGGAGACTATTTGTTTTACTTTATTTGTATGAACTACTGTAGCTATAATTTTTTATCTATCTATCCTATCTATCTCATATCTATCTATCTCATATCTATCTATCTATCTATCTATCTATCTATCTATCTATCTATCTCATATCTATCTATCTCATATCTATCTATCTATCTATCTATCTATCTATCTATCTATCTATCTATCTATCTATCACCTATCTATCTATTTATCTATTATCTATCTATCTAACTCCTATCTATCTATCTCATATCTATCTATTATCTGTCTATCTATTTATCTATTATCTATCTATCTGTCTATCTATTATCTATCTATCATCTATCTATCTCATATCTATCTATTTATCTATCTCATATCTATCTATCTCATATTTATCTATCTATCTATCTATCTATCTATCTATCTATCATCTATCATCTATCTATCTATTTATCTATTATCTATCTATCTCATATCTATCTATCTATTTATCTATTATCTATTATCTATCTATCTGTCTATCTATTATCTATCTATCATCTATCTATCTCATATCTATCTATTTATCTATCTCATATCTATCTATCTCACTATCTCATATCTATCTCATATCTATTATCTATCTATCTATCTCCTGTCTATCAAATCTCTCATATCTATCTATCTATCTATCTATCTATCTATCTCATATCTATCTATCTTATAGCTATCTGTCTATCTATTATCTATCATCTATCTATCTCATATCTATCTATCTTATATCTATCTATCTATCTATCATCTATCTATCTATCTATTATCTATCTATCTATCTCATATCTATCTCATAGCTATCTATCTATCTATCTATACATCTCATATCTATCTATCTATCTATCTATCTATCTATCTATCATCTATCTGTCTCATATCTATCTATCTATCATCTATCTATCTCATATCTATCTATCTATCATCTATCTATCTCATATCTATCTATCTATCTATCTATCTATCTATCTATCATCTATCTATCTATTTATCTATTATCTATCTATCTCATATCTATCTATCTATTATCTATCTATCTATTTATCTATTATCTATCTATCTATTATCTATCTATCATCTATCTATCTCATATCTATCTATCTATCTATCTATCTATCTATCTATCTACCTATCATCTATCTATCTATTATCTATCTATCTATCTATCTATTATCTATCTATCTATTATCTATCTATTTATCTATTATCTATCTATCTGTCTATCTATTATCTATCTATCATCTATCTATCTCATATCTATCTATTTATCTATCTCATATCTATCTATGTCACTATCTCATATCTATCTATTATCTATCTATCTCATATCTATCAAATCTATCATATCTATCTATCTATCTCATATCTATCTATCTCATAGCTATCTGTCTATCTATTATCTATCTATCTATCTATCATCTATCTATCTATCTATCTATTATCTATCTTATATCTATCTATCTCATAGCTATCTATCTATACATCTCATATCTATCAATCAATCTATCTATCTATCATCTATCTCATATCTATCTATCTATCTATCTATCTATCTATCATCTATCTATCTCCTATCTATTATCTATCTATCATCTATCTATCTCATATCTATCTATTTATCTATCTCATATCTATCTATCTCACTATCTCATATCTATCTCATATATATTATCTATCTATCTATCTATCTATCTATCTATCTATCTATCTATCTCCTGTCTATCAAATCTCTCATATCTATCTATCTATCTCATATCTATCTATCTTATAGCTATCTGTCTATCTATTATCTATCATCTATCTATCTCATATCTATCTATTTATCTATCTCATATCTATCTATCTCACTATCTCATATCTATCTCATATATATTATCTATCTATCTATCTATCTATCTATCTCCTGTCTATCAAATCTCTCATATCTATCTATCTATCTCATATCTATCTATCTTATAGCTATCTGTCTATCTATTATCTATCATCTATCTATCTCATATCTATCTATTTATCTATCTCATATCTATCTAGCTATCTATCTATCTATCTATCATCTATCTATCTATTATCTATCTATCTATCTCATATCTATCTATCTCATAGCTATCTATCTATCTATACATCTCATATCTATCTATCTATCTATCTATCTATCTATCTATCTATCTATCTATCATCTATCTCATATCTATCTATCTATCATCTATCTATCTATCTATCTATTTATCTATTATCTATCTATCTATCTATCTATCTCATATCTATCTATCTATTATCTATCTATCTATTTATCTATTATCTATCTATCTATCTATTATCTATCTATCATCTATCTATCTCATATCTATCTATTTATCTATCTCATATCTATCTCACTATCTCATATCTATCTCATATCTATCTCATATCTATCTCATATCTATCTATCTATCTATCTCATATCTATCAAATCTCTCATATCTATCTATCTATCTTATATCTATCTATCTCATAGCTATCTGTCTATCTATTATCTATCTATCATCTATCTATCTCATATCTATCTATCTATTTATCTATCTCATATCTATCTATCTATCTATCATCTATCTATTTATTATCAATCTATCTCATATCTATCTATCTCATAGCTATTTATCTATCTATACATCTCATATCTATCTGTCTATTATCTTTCTATCTATCTATCATCTATCTATCTCCTATCTATCTATCTCATATCTATCTATCTATCTATCTATCTATCTACCTATCATCTATCTATCTATCTATCTATGATCTATCTATCTATCTCATATCTATCTATCTAACTCCTATCTATCTCATATCTATCTATCTATTTATCTATTATCTATCTATCTGTCTATCTATTATCTGTCTATCATCTATCTATCTCATATCTATCTATCTATTTATATATCTCATATCTATCTATGTCACTATCTCATATCTATCTATTATCTATCTATCTCATATCTATCAAATCTATCATATCTATCTATCTATCTCATAGCTATCTGTCTATCTATTATCTATCTATCTATCATCTATCTATCTATCTATTATCTGTCTTATATCTATCTATCTCATAGCTATCTATCTATACATCTCATATCTATCAATCAATCTATCTATCATCTATCTCATATCTATCTAATTATCTATCTATCTATATATCTATCTATCATCTATCTATCTTCTATCTATAATCTATCTATCTCATATCTATCTATCTATCTCTCATATCTATCTATCTATCTATCTATCTATCTATCTATCTATCTATCTATCTATCTATCTATCTATCTATCTATCTATCTCTCATATCTATCTATCTGTCTATCTATCTCATATCTATCTATCTATCTATCTATCTATCATCTATCTCATATCTATCTATCTATCTATCTATCTATCTATCATCTATCTCCTATCTATTATCTATCTATCTATCTCATATCTATCTATCTATCTATCTATCTATCTATCTATCTATCTCATATCTATCTATCTATCTATCCATCAATCTGTCCCTCATATCCATCTATCTCTCTATCTCATATCTCTCTATACATCTATCTATCCCTCTGTCTTCTATCTATCTATCTATCTATCTCATATCTATCTATCTCATAGCTATTTATCTATCTCATATCAATCTATCTATCTCATATCAATCTATCTATTATCTATCTATCTATCTATCTATCATCTATCTATCTATCATCTATCTATCTCCTATCTATCTATTATCTATCTATCTATCTATCTCATATCTATCAATCTATCTATCTCATATCTATCTATCTCATATCTATCTATCCATCTATCTATCATCTATCTATCTCCTATCTATCTATCTATCTATCTATCTATCTATCTATCTATCTATCTATTATCTATCTATCTATCTATCTATTTCATATCTATCTATCTCATATCTATCTATCTCCTATCTATTATCTATCTATCTGTCTATCTCATATCTATCTATCTATTATCTATCTATCTATCATCTATCTATCTCATATCTATCTATCTCATATATATCTATCTCATATCTATCTACTTATCTATCTCTCTCTCTGTCTTATATTTATCTCATATCTATCTGTCTACTTATCTATCTCTCATATCCATCTATCTCTCTCTCTTGATCTTATATCTATCTATATTATATCTATCTATATATCTGTCTATCTAGCTCAAATCAATCTATCCATCTACTTCTATCCTATCTACTTATCAATCTACCCTTCATATCCATCTATCTTTCTATCTCATATCTCTCTATACATTTATCTATCTCTGTCTTATATCTATTTATCTATCTATCTATATTATTTCTATCTCTTTATCTCATATCTATCTATCTGTCTCAATCTATTTATCTATCTATCTAATATCTATCTCATATCTATCTATCTATGTCAATGTATCTATCTATATGTCTATCTATCTCATATCTATCCATCACATTACCTATCTCTCTATCTTCTATCTATCTATGACACATCTATCTATTTATCTATCTATCTCATATCTATCTATGTAATATCTATCTATCTATCTATGACACATCTCTGTATCTATCTCATATAACTATATGTCTATCTATTTATCTATCTATCCAATATCTATGCATCTATCTATCTATCTATCTATGACACATCTCTCTATCTATCTCATATATCTATATGTCTATCTATCTATCACATTATCGATCTCTATCTCTTTTATCTATCTATATTATATCTATCTCCTATCTATCTATACATCTCATATCTATCTATCTCTTATATCTACCTATCTAGCTATCTATCTATCAATCCATCCCTCATATCCAGGGGCGTAACTATAGAGGATGCAGGGGATGCGGTTGCACCTGGGCCCAGGAGCCTTAGAAGGCCCATAAGGCCTCACTTCTCCATATAGGGAGCCCAGTACTATGAGTAAAGCATTACAGTTGGGGGCCCCTGTTACAGGTTTTGCATTCGGGCCCAGGAGCTTCAAGTTACGCCTCTGCTCATATCCATCTATCTCTCTATCTCATATCTCTCTATACATCTATCTATCTCTCTATCTTATATCTATCTATATTATATCTATCTATCTCTGTATCTATATCATATCTATCTTTACATATGTCTATCTAGCTCATATCCATCTATCCATCTATCTATCTCATATCTATCTATCTATCTATCTATCTATCTATCTATCTATCTATCTATCTATCCCTCATATCTCTCTATACATCTATCTATCTCTCTGTCTTATATCTATCTATCTATATTATATCTATCGATCTATCTGATATCTATCTATCTATATTATATCTATCGATCTATCCGATATCTATCTATCTAATATCTATCTCATATCTATCTATCTCATATCTATCTATCTCATATCTATCTATCTATCTATCTATCTATCTATCTATCTATCTATCTATCTATCTATCTCATATCTATCCATCTATCTATCTCATATCTATCTATCTATCTATCTCATATCTATCTATCTCATATCTATGTATCTCATATCTATCTATCTATCTATCTATCTATCTATCTATCTATCTATCTATCTATCTATCTATCTATCTATCTATCTATCTATCTATCTATCTATCTATCTATCTATCTATCTATCTTTCTATCATCGAATCTATTTAGATATGTATTCAAAATTGCTCACATACAACAGAATTGTCTTATTATCCGCTAACATTCTGAGAATGAAAATAGGTAAAGAGACATTTTTTTTTACGGTTTAAGTACGTCCCCTGTTAATAGTTCCACACAAATTACAACAATGGCGCCATACACTTCGTAAGGCCGGGGTTACACAACCGCGTGCTCATTACTCATTCCCTGGCAGTGTTTGCGCATTACACGAAGTAGCAATCTAACATGTACTTTTATTATGCCACTTCTCAGAGCTTTGCGAACTACGTGCGCAAAAAATTGTGGCATATACTATGCTAGTGTGTATGAAGCGTGCATACACGCCAAGATAGTGTATGAGGATTGACGGCACACAGTAAGTATGTTGGAAACACGGTCGTGTGAGCCCGGCGTATAGGGAATCTGTCAGCTGGATCATGCAGTCCAAACTGCAGGCAGATGTGCACAAGTCCTAATACTGTACTGTTACAGACATCAGATAATACCGCCATTAAGTGCCCAAGTTAAATACTGTTAGACCGTCAGCAAATAATATTGCTATACAGTTCTCAACTGCCATCAGTATATATAGAGCAGGGTTTGCCCTCTACAACCCTGAACAGAGAGACGCTCTTGTAATACTTAATTTTTCCTGTAGGGGAACTGTGTGGCTGATTGCTATGGGTGCTGACAGTGGGAGCCGGGGCAATCAGCAGTTTGATCTAGCCCCTGCATTTTGGTAGGGATTGTGCATGTTGGCACAACCCCTTTAAGGGTTAACTCACACAAGCATATATTGCCACGTATTACGCGCGTAATTTTCACACGTGTATTACGCAGTGGGAAAAAAAAGGAAGCATGTCCGATTTTGGCACATATTGCGCACCAATACCGGCCATGCGAATTAAACATACGAAGCCAATACGCACGTACAAGTGTATTTGTTGTGTACTGCGTATTTCACGCCCGTATAAAACACGTGGAACACATACGCCCGTGTGAGTAAGCCCTAATTACATGGTCATTGAATGACCGACCCTGACTGAGCTCTGCCTCTTTATGGGCGACTCCTGAAAACTCCGGGGATGTTGATAAGTCTGGTGAAATTTTTACTATTTTTATTTAATTTTTTTTTTACAGTTTTCGGCTAATTTTCCGCCGTTGTTTTCACTTCTGAAACAACTGCTGCATCTGTGGAGCCGAAAAGGCAAAAAGAGAAAGCTGAAAAGCAAAAGGAAAAGATTCAAGGGAAACTTTCTTGGGAGCCGGGATCGTGTCGGAGGATTCACCTAACGTCTGGAACTGGAACTGACAAGAAATGGAGCAGAGCAACATCAGCCTGCAGGTAACCAACACCGGGGGCGTTGTCCGATTTTATGGTATTTGTAAAACGGCATAGAGGGTAATGGGATAATGAAAGAAATACACAAGGCATTGGTGGTAACATCCATTGCAACCAACCTTTTTACCCATCATCCCACTGGTTTATGTAAATGACTTTGGGCCTGAAGGCCTTTTTACGCGGGCTGACAATCAGGCCCAAATGTTCATTAGAATGCTCGTTTGCCCAATCATTGGGGCGAGTAATGCTCATCTGTCAGCCAATCACATGCTGTGCTGCTGAAATAGTCATTATTGTTGTCTGTATGTCTCCCCGTGTAACAAGAGACGTGTGATCGATGGTGGTGATTCTCAATGAGGTGGGAAGGGGCGAACGATCGTGTGAATGATTATTAATTCCACGTAGAGTCTGAGTCAGCCCATGTAAAGGTTAGGCAAACGAGCACCGATCATAGTGATCAGCTCTCCTTTAAAGGCCTAGAATGGCCCATCTAGAAGGAGCCTTGAAGAAAACGAGGCATTTAATACATCTTAATATTATGTTTTACGTCAATAGGACTTATTGCAGTGTCACTCTCCCTAAGGAGTGATGATACCCTACCGACCCACGTCACAGCCTCTCACTAGCCAAGCCAGGATGCTACTGCACACTGATGAGGGGCAAAAACTCTGAAACAGCTATCTGTGTATGGATTCTGGCTTGGTTATCAATTCCCAATTATTGCTCTACAGACCTGTATAAAGGGTCAAGCACTGATTTGCAGGAATGCTGCCTTCCAATAGGTGGCACTGTAGAGGTATTGTTCCATCTTCCTTATTTGCATATTACCCAGAGGAGCATGCATGGCCTTATAAGTCTCCTCACTCACCTTCTTGGTGCTCTCCCTAAGGAGAGATGAGGGGAGGGGGAGGGGCTGCAAAAAGCTTACAGGTGCGTCTATGTAGTCATTAGAAGTTAATTTCAGAGGATTTAAGACCAGTGTGAATTTTCTGGGGTGCGACGTGATTTTCTTGCTAAAAACCACGTTCACGGTCATGTGAATGGGTGAGAAAATGCTAATTACCTTGACGGAAAAAAGTCCTTATACGCGATTTTACGGCACTAGCGAGAAAACGTAAAAACGCCTATGCCCATGTGAAAGAGACGTTTGTTTAAGCCCCCAACAACCCATCGTCCAGTGACTCAAGGAGATGATCTTCTTGGTACCATATAGAAGATTTAATCAGCTGACCAACCAGCACTTTCTCACTCATCGGGTGATTGGCGCCGCCTTCAGGCGAAGGAGTGTTCCTAAGACAAAACATGGGGCAGTGGGGACAACATGACTTTGGGCTCCTTCAGACGAACATATTTACAAATACGCAAGTGGTTTTTCGTGCGTGTCTGCGCACAATGCTGTACTTATTTGCGCACTCAGGGCATGTTCACATACACAAAACGCCATCACCGTAATTTGAAAGGCTAATGAGGTCCAGATGTGTTCTTTTCCTGGCAATGTTGTGTGGCGTATGACGGGCACATTTGCACAACTTCCATAGACTTCTATGGGGACCCTTGGTGCGCAAATACACAGTAAATAGTCAGCGACCAAAATGCGTGCAAAAAGACTGACATCGATGGGTTCTGTTCTCTGCGCACTGCGGACGTTTATTTTGTGCGCAAAAATATGTCTGTGTATTTGTAATTTTTAACCATTCCCTGCCCTTTGTACATTAATGGGGCGGGGCTGTGACACTGTATATATGGGACATTCACGTGGCATTCAGCAGTATAGACCTCATGATCCCTCATCAAAATCCTAAGATGCTGCACAGTTACTTCAAGAAATAGTAACATAAATATGGGGAGGGGTTCTGTTTTTGGGTGTTTTCTTCAAACCCCTTAAGGATTAAACGCAGTAAATATACGGCGCTTGGTCCTGGGCCTGGCCGATAGCAGAAGTATGGTGCAAAATTAAAGCCTCCGCGCCTGCAATCAAGCAAGAGCAGGTCGGTTTGTCGGCTGTTAGCCACAGCTGAGAACCCGGAGGAGGAGGGAAGAAGCGTTTTTAACCCCTTCTGCCTTCTCCTTTCCCAAGTACATAGCGCTTAATGAGTGCGATGTACTAAGAAGTGAAAGTGGAAGTATAACTTCCACTACGCGAGCCGACAATCACATAACCACCAGGTCATCCTATTACAGCAGAGCTACAGGGTCCTAGCACACCCTGATCAGCTCTGCTAGTCACTATTGTCACTGCAGGGGAAATTATCCCTGTAACTGGGACTTCTAGGGATGCGGCTCCTATGGATTCCCCAGCTACAGTGGGAAAGTATGAAATGAAAAAAAGTAATACAATGTGAATAACCCCCAGAGGTCTTACATGACGTCATCGGGGACATAGATGGTAAAAAGAAATAGTTACAAAAATAAGTTTAAAAAAATTACATAATAAAATTAAAATCTATACATAAATAGGAAAATGACCCAAAACCGACGCCGTATTCAACCTGTATTCCAAAACTATATATATTATATCAAAACGTCCAAAACAAAATGAGGAACCCATTTCTGTACATTATTTTTGGGTAAATGTACTAATTTTAAAAATTAAACTATACATTTAAAAAAATAATAATTAATTTTTTAGCTGTTTACCCCCAATAAAACTAAAAACGGAAAATAAAAGTCAGTCCCTAAAAAGTGTCTGGTCCTTATGGGGTTATTTGAAGCTACAATTTGAACATAATTTCCTGGATTAGATTTCCAGGTCTTGTGCAGATCCTTTACTTCACCTCGGTTGTTGCAGTAAGTTATATCATGCCTTATTCTCCAATCACATACAAAGCTGCGTCTAAGTGTCTATTAGCTGCCATGCAGGACTGGTCAGTGTATGCAGGGCATCCCATACAGTGCCCATTATACCCAGCCACCTAGCATCCAGCGGGGGGACCTAGCTGGACCTGCTGCTCCTGCAGATGTCTGCTGGGTGGCCACCCTGGAGGAGAGGGTTTAGGTAGGTAATCAAGTTTAATTTCTTTACTTATTGTTGGTTGTGGAAAAAGTAAGAGAAGAGCAGAAACATTTTCTTGACATGGGTTTTCCATCATTATTGATGCTGAGTTACAGCTTGTGTTATATGGCAGGGCTGCATTCAGAATTTAGCAAGCTTCAGAGCAGAAATCTCAGCATTCAATGCCTGTTCAGTGTCTACACAGGGTTTATTTAATTTACATTGTGCGATATGTTGTCTTTTACATCAGGCTATGTAGAGTCTGCAGTACTGGATCTTATCTAAGATTTTTTTATCTGACAATAAGCTAACTGACTGTTTCCAATAACAACCAGCAGAGCAGAGCTGTGAGTGCAGCTGTGGAGTATAATAGAGGATGTAACTCAGGATCAGTACAGGATAAGTAATGTATGTACACAGTGACTCCACCAGCAGAATAGTGAGTGCAGCTCTGGAGTATAATACAGGATGTAACTCAGGGTCAGTACAGGATAAGTAATGTATGTACACAGTGACTCCACCAACAGAATAGTGAGTGCAGCTGTGGAGTATAATACAGGATGTAACTCAGGATCAGTACAGGATAAGTAATGTATGTACACAGTGACTCCACCAGCAGAATAGTGAGTGCAGCTCTGGAGTATAATACAGGATGTAACTCAGGATCAGTACAGGATAAGTAATGTATGTACACAGTGACTCCACCAGCAGAATAGTGAGTGCAGCTCTGGGGTATAATACAGGATGTAACTCAGGATCAGTACAGGATAAGTAATGTATGTACACAGTGACTCCACCAGCAGAATAGTGAGTGCATTTCAGGAGTAGGTTGGTTGTTGGAGAGCTCTGCTGGAACCAGGGTGTGGTCAGGAGTCCCAGGTGAAGATCTAGCTGGGATCCCAGGAAGAGTGCACTTTCTCGGGTGCGTGTTTGAAATGGAGTCCCGCACCTCCTCCCTCCGATCTCGGTCGGAGGGAGGGAGGGCAGTGATGGCGGCAGCGGCATCAGCGACAGCAACAGCAACATCTTCGCTACAGGTGCCAGAGAAGCCAGCAGCAAAGAGGAGACTAGGAGCTACAAGCAGCACGGTAAAGAGAGCGGGCTCTGGTCGTGGCTGCAGTGACGCGGCCCGGTTTGCCAGCGCAGCTCCGATGGACATTGCAGCAGGCGAGGCTGTCACCCGCAGTCAGGCCCGCAAGATTAAAAGTGAGCCCCAGACAGAGACAAAACTGTCCAAATGGAGTGATAGACGGGAGGAGGAATCTGTGATAGACCTGGCCTCCCGCTTGGCAAAGCACATGCAGGACTTTGAGACTGCAGGCAAGGTGATTGTCCTGCAGAAGGGAAAACTGAGATCTGCTAGGCTCATGAAAGAGCAAAAGAAGTCCAAGGAGGATAAGGCCGCCTGCACACGAGCGGGTCGGATCCGGCAGCGAGAATTCTCGCCGCGGGACCCAACCCGAGAGCCTGCAGGGACGAGCGCGTACTCACCCGCGCCTGGCGGCCCTGGCTCTTTCATGTGCCGGCTGCCGCGCAGCCGGCGTATGCGCAGACCGGAGCCGGCGGCCGGGTGAGCGCGTGCCCCGCACAAAAATAGGACATGCCGCGGTTTGTTTGCCGCGTGAGATTTCGCGCAGCCAAACCGTGGCCGTCTGCATAGGAGTGCGTATTGTAATGCACTCCTATGCAAACTTTCAGTGGCGGAAATCCCGCGGGAAATCCCGCGGCGGGATTTCCGCCCGTATGCAGGTGGCCTAAAGCAGTGGCCAGGAGGGCAATAAGAGACTGCAGAGACTGCATCAATATGTGGCGAGTAGTGAGAGAGAAAATCTTAGAGGAGAGCGGCCCCTTTAAAGAGAAACTTCTCAATGATGATCGGTTTGCAAAAATGGCGGCAGGGCGCAGTGACCACGTGCAAACCGATACATCGAGTGATGGTGAGAGCTCGGACGAAGAGCAGTATGAGGATGTGCAGGAGAGTATGGGGGAGCAGCCTGTGTTCTCTGGTGAGCAATCACTGACCCAGAGCAGCACCACAAGTGCCAGAAGTCTCCAGCCTGAGGAGGTAGAACTGCCACCAACATCAGAGGAGTCTGAGGTGGAGGGGAGAAGGAAAACAGGAGCACTACAAGTGCAGAAGACCCCACAGCTGGAAGCCTCTCCGGATATGGAGGGCTTTTTATTCGGCAATGATTTGCCAGAGAAGGACTCTGTGGTCCGTAAAAAGCAGAAGAAGAAACCAGAGAAGGTGCAGGAAAAGCTGGTGTTTGTGTTGGTCCCAGAGAGCGCTGGTCCAGCTGAAAAGTTGGATCAGGGCTTTGACCCCAAGAACCCCCCTAACTCAGGCTCTGAGGTGGGCCGGGAGCGGGGCGTTGGGAAGAAAAGGGCCGAGCTGGTCAGACCCCCTGTCCCTGTATTAGTTGGTAATCGGGACAGAGAGGTCAGAAAGAATGGCGCAGGAAAGGCCAGTACAGCTGGAGCTGACCGAGGTGATGGCATGGAGAGAGGCAGCGGTGCCACTGGCATGGAGAGAGGCAGCGGTGCCACTGGCATGGAGAGAGGCAGCGGTGCCACAAGCAACATTGCAAGCGCGGCTTGTGATGCAGAGGGGGCTCCTGGCCAAGTAGGATCTCGGGCTTCCAGCGATGTAGAGGCCAAAAAGAAAAAAGGGAAAAACAAGAACAAGAATAAGAATAAAAACAAAACCGATGAGGTGCTTCCATGTACCTCTGAAAAGGCCAAGACCCAAAGTCCAGATCCAGCTAAAGGGGTGAATGTGAGAGAGAATGCTGGTGATGGGAGAGAGGATGCTGGGGGTGCTGGTTGTGCCTCTGCTACATCTGGCAACGGTGATGCCACACAAGTGGATGCTGGTTTGGGTGGAGGTTTAAGGGAGGGTAATGTAGTAAGGGATAGTAATGTAGTAAGGCAAGAGGGGTTACAGGTTCCAGTCGCCCCTCCAGCGGCGACAACACCTGGTAGGAGTTATGCCAGTGTCGCCGCTGGAGGGAGTGGGTCCTCCTTGTCTCCAGGCTCTAGGGAGGGCGTTTTGCAACAGCGTCTCCTGGAGGCTTTACGGAAGGGGGAGAGTACAATCACAGTTGGAGGAAGAGAGGTGGATCTATCTCTCTGGAAAGAGAGACATGGCTTGGGTGCCTTCCGAGAGCAAAGGGGGGAGACCGTATGGTCCCTACCGACACCCGGGCAGGATGCAGGTCGTAGGAATGTGGTCCGTCTTCGTTGGAGAGGCAATGATGCATGCCCCCCGAGGGCAAGGGTAGTGGAGCTTCTACTGAAGATGGGCTTCAGGGCAGTTGACATCTTTGCCCTGATCCATCCTTACGGCACGTCTGAGTTTGACATCAGTTTCATTCGCCCAGAGGGCCTAGAAATCTTCTGGGGGAATTACGAGCTGGTGAAAAACGAGCCCGGCTGGCGAGACTTTGCCATCCAGGTGGTGTCTCGCCAGAACGGTATCAAGAAGGTGACCGTTTTGACTCGTAATGAGTCACTTTCTTGCTTTGACATCATGACGTGGCTCAGTAGGTACGGAGAGGTGACGGAGATGCCCCAAAAGAACAGGGATGAGCACTGCATATGGTCCGGGGCCTGGACGTTTATGGTCAAGCTGAAGCGTTCAGGAAACTCAGTGGCACACATACCATATGCAGCCTTCCTTGGCAGGGATCGTATCTTGGCCTTTTACCAGGGGCAGCCGAAGCTCTGCCACAGGTGCGGCGACCCCTCACACTTGAGCGCCGCTTGTAAGACCTTGAAGTGCGCTCTGTGTGGGGGTCTGGGTCATCTAGCCGCCTCCTGTGTGGAGATTAGGTGTAACCTGTGTGGTGACCTCGGTCACCCATTCAGTCGCTGTCCGCGCTCCTTTGCCAATGCGGTCTCAGCACCTACGGATGAGGGTCATGATGTGGCCTCCGGGGGTGAGGGGACCAGTAGAGGTGGAGGAGCTCAGGAGCCAGGGAAGAACCGGCAAAAGACGCCTGTGGAGCAGAGGCGTCAGGAGAAACGCAGACGGAGCAGGGAGCTGACAGGAGCGCCCACAGCAGGTGGGTCGATGGTGGACCCTGTTCCAGAAGCAAATCTAGCGGCTGAGGCTTTGAGGGACAGCGATTTAGATGAGGAGGACAGGAGGATCCAGAGGGAGGAGACCAACTCTGCAGATTCCTCTCACTGTGAAAGTGTGGATGGGGAAGGCAAGAGGTGGCTAGAGAAACGGCGTAAGCTAGGTGCCACGAGGAAGAAACGAAGGGGGGATTCAAGATCTTCTCCCACCCCGGACCAAGTACTGGAAGGAAAAGCCTGCTCACCTCCAGTTGGACTCTCCAATAGGTTCCGAGCCCTCCGAGACATCTCTTCCTCCTCATCTGCGGGGGAGGTGGAGAGCAAGGTTCCTAGGGCAAAGGAAGGGTCAACAGGGGGCACTGAGTCTCCACCACGTGAAGGCATAGTTCCTTCCGGGGTGGAGGCTACTCTAGAACCTGGAAACAAGGACGACGGGGTCAGGGGATCCCCTGCTATGGACACATCTGTGTCCAAAAAAAGAGGCAATGGGCTTTCCTCTGACCCCGAGGAAGCGGGTGTGAGGAAGAAAGCCGTCTAATTTAATCACTCATGATGGCGGCACCCACTCCGCTGACTTTGGCATCAATTAACGTTGCCAGCATTAAGTCAGATACGGCTAGATTTGCGGCCTTTGATTTTCTCGGCCGCGTTGAAGCCGACATTTTATTTTTGCAGGAGACCAGGCTGTCTGATTTGGCAGCCATACATAAGGCAAAAAGGGAGTGGAGGTCAGGCCTTTCCTACTGGTCTCTTGCGGCCGAGCCGTATAGCGGAGTGGCGGTCCTTTTTACCGCAGCGGTTGAATGCCGACGAGTTATTGAATTAGAAATGGGAAGGTGCCTGATCTTAGATGTCCTCGTGAAGGAACAAGAATTAAGACTTGTCAACATCTACGGTCCCCAGTCAAAAAAGGACAGGAAGAGTCTCTTTATGAGGATCAAGCCCTACCTTTTGACCAGCCGCCAAGTTGTCTTTGGAGGTGACTTTAATGCAGTCACAAGAGCCCGCGATAGGGGAGGCTCTGGAGACAGGCCACGAGGGATTCACCTTTTATAGGGGTCAGGGCAGGTCTAGAATAGACAGGTTTTATTTGAAGGAGGAAGCCATCTCTTCACCAGTGTCCGTTGTTAAGGTGGAATTCTCCAACCACTGTCTAATATTGTTTTCTCTGAATGTTGCAGAGACCCCCCCGGATGAGCAGAGGTTTTTGGAGACTGAATTCATCACTCCTGGAGGAAGCAGAGATAAGACAGTCCTTTGAGGATTTTCTGCAGAGCCAGGTACCATTACTGGATCTCTGTAGCAGTAAGTCAGAGTGGTGGGAGATGTTCAAGACGAGGGCGGCGAGGTTCTTCCGAGAGCTCTCCAACCTCAGATGCCTGGACAGGTACTGCCTGTACAACGGGCTGAGGAGGAAACTCGAACATCTCGTTTCGACTGGAGGTAGCCGCGAGGAGATCTCCAGAGTGAAATCTTTGCTCAAGAAGTGCCAGTACGATAGACACGCATCCTTGGTTTTTGAGAGGGATTTCGGGAAGTACCGCTCGCCCGACCCTTACAGAAACTGTAGGATGTCAGTGAATATTAAAGTAGTCACTGGACTGATCGATAGTACAGGATCCCTGAATCGATCCAGATCAGGGATTCTGGAGGTCGTCAGATCCTACTACTCGCAACTCTTGGGAAAGAGGGATCTAGATTCGGAAGTGATGTCGGCTTTCCTGGCTGAAACTGTCCCTGAGCCAGGGGTAGACACCTCTCTTGATGTTTTGACAGGAGAGATCAGAATAGAGGAAGTTAAACTGGCGATTGATGGGCTCCGGCTCAAAAAATCGCCAGGACCGGATGGACTAACATCCGAGTATTATAAAACCTTCAAGGACCTCTTGAGTCCCCTCTTGACGGAGGTATTAAATGAGTGTCTTTCCTCGGGCACTCTGCCAAAGTCAATGAGGAGGTCAGCTTTGATCCTTCTGTCAAAGGGTAAAGACTCGAGCCGTATTGAGAACTGGCGTCCCATAGCGCTTCTCAATACGGACAGGAAGGTTCTGGCAAAAGTGCTGTTTAATCGGTTGGTCAAGTTTGCACCCTGGCTCCTCTCGGGGGCCCAGCATTGCTCTGTTCCAGGCCGTAGCACCTTTAGCGCTGTTCTTGGTGTCCAGGAGGCAGTGGAGCAGGGTAGGGCTGGTCACTGGGAGGGGTACTTGCTGTCCTTGGATCAGGCCAAAGCGTTTGATCGGGTTAATCACGAGTACCTCTGGTCAGTCCTTCTGAGATACGGCCTGCCAGTGGGGTTTGTTGATTGGCTGCGAACATTGTATGCAGGGGCTGAGACTTTCCCGCTGGTGAACGGTTGGCTTGGCCGCCCTTTTGAGGTGGGGTCCGGTGTCCGTCAGGGCTGTCCTCTAAGTCCCCTGTTGTATGTGTTTGCAATAGATCCCTTCCTTAGGAGGGTTGATCGTGGACCTATAGCAGGGGTCGGGATGGACCGGGCGGTGCCGGAGGCTACCCTGAGGGCAGTGGCATACGCCGATGATGTCACGCTCTTCGTATCCTCAAGAGAGGAGGCGGAGTTTGTGGTGTCAGAGGTGGATGGCTACTCAGAGGCATCTGGGTCCAGGGTCAACTGGGATAAGTGCGAAAGTCTCTGGTTAGGAAGGGGGGATCCTGTGTTTGATCTCCCGGACACTCTTCCGGTGCCCCAGACTTCAGCAAAAGTTCTTGGCATCAAATTTGGCCAGGGGGATTACCCCATGCAAAATTGGGTAGACAGGCTGGATGGTGCCACTCAGAAGGTAAACCAGTGGAAGGGTTGGTCTTTGACCCTTCGGGAAAGAGTTAGCCTGATCAAAACATACCTGCTCCCTTTATTCATCTACCTGGGCAGCGTATGCATTTTGCCAGAGCCTCTCTGGACCCGGGTCTACAACCTGTTCTTCCTAATGTTGTGGGGGAACAGGTTGAACCTGATCAGGAGAGATGTTACATACCGCACGAGGAGACTAGGGGGGTTGTCTATGGTCAACCCCGTGGTGTTCCTTGTAGACACCTTTTTTAAGATCAACATAGGCAACCTCTGGCAAGAGAGGGCTCCTCCGTGGGTTTACTCCTGCCGGGGATGGCTTCAGCCTTTCTTCCAGGAATGGGAGACAGGAGGGTGAGTGAAGGACCTTCGCACGCAGCACGGACATCTCCCGGCTTACGCTACCTTGGTTCTGAAGGTGATACGCCGGTGGGGTCTGGGGATGTGGGAGATCAGGACTCTGACGAGGAGGCTCCTCGACGAAAGAGTCCTGTTGACCCATTTCCAGAAGCCCCTGGCGCTCAAGGACTGCCCAAGTCGGGACCTGAAGGGAGGGTTACGTTTACTGAATTCAACCCAGGTCCCCTTGAAGTTTTGGGACTTGGCTTGGCGCTGCTTTCACGGGAGACTGTATGTAAGGGGTAACTTGAAGAACGGCCTCTGATTGACAGGGGTTGCCCCCGTCAGGAGTGCAGCGACGTGCTGGAAAGCATGGAGCATTTCCTGCTTCAGTGCCCCTTTAATACAGAGGTATACCAACGGGTAGGGGTCTCCATAGGCTGGCCTCAGCTGGCACACCTCTCCTATGCGGAGTGGGCTTATGGAGCCTTCAGAGGTCTTGGTGGCAGGGACCGCTGCACTTTATTTCTAGTTAGCCTAGTGGTCAGGTTCCACATCTGGAGTGCACGGTGTTTAATCTCGACGGAGCTGAAAGTCCTCCCCGTGGATACGGTATGTAGGAACATCCTGGGTGACCTGGTGAAGGTAGGTTCTGTGGAGTATGAGAGGCTGGGCACATCTAAGGCTTCTCTCCTATGGAGAGGGCTTGTATTTTGTTAGGGACAGTCTTTTCTTAATTTTCTAGGGGCAGAGTAGGGAGAGAGGAGGGACAGGATAGGTAGAGAGCAGGGATAGGGCAGGGACAGTTTCTATGAAGGGTCAGACTGAGGGGCAGACTAAGGACAGTCTAGGGCAAATTAGGGAGAGAATAGGGAGACCTTTTTTTTAAATTCAAGGGATAGTACATTGTGATGTCTGTGCCCGGCTTATCACCTCCAATCCCGGTGGTGGGCTGTGAGGGCACCATGAAGCTTTTTGTTTTGATTTGGGCAAAATGGAATGAAGTAGGGCTGCAGGAGAGCTGACCTTAGGCTTTCGGGTTATGTATATAGTATATATTATGTATGTTGGTTATTGGAGTGTATTATGGTTTTGTATATATTGTATATTGTATATATTCACGTTTTGGGTGGTAGGTAGGTTGGGTGGGGAGTTGGGGGGAGTGGGATTCACACCTTGAGCCGTAGCCTGGCACGTCCCGAACATTGAACTCTGGGCACGGACTGGTGGAGCAGGCTTGGCCCCCAAGCTGCACTGGGGACCCAAAAAATAAATAAATAAAAATTTTTTAAAAAAAGCATATTTTTAGTTAGTTTTTATGCCAGTTGGCTCGGTCTTTCTGTTTGAATTTGGTTATTTATGTTGCTATTTCAGTTATTTATGCTGTTTATGTTATTGCTTACATTTGTTTTGTGTGGGTACAGTGCGGTACGGCTGGACCTGGAGTTATAGTTTACAGGGTTTTATGTAGTTATAGTTTCCTTAGTTTTATATTTAGGTATATAGTTGTATATTGTGTTTATAGTTGTATATAGTGTTATATGTAGAGTGTGTATGTGTGTGGGTGTGTACGGCGGGGGGAAACCCGGATATGGACTTTTACTTTGTTTATGGATCATGGACTGTGGGGGAAGGGCCTTATATTGCTTTATATGGTTATTCTTATTGTTACAGTTTGTCTTTGTTGTGTTTTTTAATTTTATAATAAAATATCTACAGGATGTAACTCAGGATCAGTACATGGTAAGTAATGTATGTACACAGTGACTCCACCAGCAGAATAGTGAGTGCAGCTCTGGGGTATAATACAGGATGTAACTCAGGATCAGTACAGGATAGGTAATGTATGTATACAGTGACTCCTCCAGCAGAATAGTGAGTGCAGCTCTGGAGTATAATACACGATATAACTTGGGTCAGTGCAGGATAAGTAATGTATGTACACAGTGACTCTTCCAACAGAATAGTGAGTGCAGCTCTGGAGTATAATACAGGATGAAACTCAGGATCAGTACAGGATAAGTAATGTATGTACACAGTAACTCCACCAGCAAAATAGTGAGTGCAGCTCTGGAGTACAATACAGGATGTAACTCAGGATCAGTACAGGATAAGTAATGTATGTACACAGTGACTCCACCAGCAGAATAGTGAGTGCAGCTCTGGAGTATAATACAGGATGTAACTCAGGGTGGGTTAGTACAGGGTAAGTAATGTATGTGTACAGTGACTCCACAGCAGAATAGTGAGTGCAGCTCTGGAGTATAATACAGGATGTAACTCAGGATCGGTACAGGGTAAGAAATGTATGTACACAGTGACTCCACCAGCAGAATAGTGAGTGCAGCTCTGGAGTATAATACAGGATGTAACTCAGGATCAGTACAGGATAAGTAATGTATGTACACAGTGACTCCACCAGCAGAATAGTGAGTGCAGCTCTGGAGTATAATACAGGATGTAACTCAGGAGCAGTACAGGATAAGTAATGTATGTACACAGTGACTCCACCAGCAGAATAGTGAGTGCAGCTCTGGAGTATAATACAGGATGTAACTCAGGATCAGTACAGGATAAGTAATGTATGTACACAGTGACTCCACCAGCAGAATAGTGAGTGCAGCTCTGGAGTATAATACACGATATAACTTGGGTCAGTGCAGGATAAGTAATGTATGTACACAGTGACTCTTCCAACAGAATAGTGAGTGCAGCTCTGGAGTATAATACAGGATGAAACTCAGGATCAGTACAGGATAAGTAATGTATGTACACAGTAACTCCACCAGCAAAATAGTGAGTGCAGCTCTGGAGTACAATACAGGATGTAACTCAGGATCAGTACAGGATAAGTAATGTATGTACACAGTGACTCCACCAGCAGAATAGTGAGTGCAGCTCTGGAGTATAATACAGGATGTAACTCAGGGTGGGTTAGTACAGGGTAAGTAATGTATGTGTACAGTGACTCCACAGCAGAATAGTGAGTGCAGCTCTGGAGTATAATACAGGATGTAACTCAGGATCGGTACAGGGTAAGAAATGTATGTACACAGTGACTCCACCAGCAGAATAGTGAGTGCAGCTCTGGAGTATAATACAGGATGTAACTCAGGATCAGTACAGGATAAGTAATGTATGTACACAGTGACTCCACCAGCAGAATAGTGAGTGCAGCTCTGGAGTATAATACAGGATGTAACTCAGGAGCAGTACAGGATAAGTAATGTATGTACACAGTGACTCCACCAGCAGAATAGTGAGTGCAGCTCTGGAGTATAATACAGGATGTAACTCAGGATCAGTACAGGATAAGTAATGTATGTACACAGTGACTCCACCAGCAGAATAGTGAGTGCAGCTCTGGAGTATAATACAGGATGTAACTCAGGAGCAGTACAGGATAAGTAATGTATGTACATAGTGACTCCAGCAGCAGAATAGTGAGTGCAGCTCTGGAGTATAATACAGAATGTAACTCAGGACCAGTACATGATAAGTATTGAATGAATAATTCAGTAATGTTTTATACTGAATTATTTCTTCTTATTTTTATCTTGTTCCTATAAATAGTGAAAAGCAGTGAAACAAGGTGCATGTGCATGTGTATGTATATATATATATATATACACCATCTATATCTCATGCTTAGCCGTGAACTTTAATAAGTTATATATATCCCAATTTGCACTGTATCCCCATAGACCCCTGCAGTGCTGTACAGGATGAGTGCCACACAGGTCACATTTTAAAGGACTTGGAAATACTTGACTTCTACGAGGCTACAAGAGCATTGACTGAGTATTGTCGCTCACAGATGGAAGCCATTTGTGAAGGGCTGCAGGGCTCTTGTTAAGTCTGAGGAGTCAAAGAAGTGAATAATGATTGAGGTGTGAGAACATATTCACCTTGATGTATCTCCTCTTGATGTGTGCCCAATAATTGTAGCAAGGAGATGAAGCAGACTTGCCCTCAGCATGGTTACATTATACATCCATCCCTGTATTCTTTCCATAGGCAGTAACTCTCCACACGGTTTTGGATGAGAAAACAGATAGTTATGATAAATTAATATCAACGAGTAAATGGTATTCACTCAACACAACATGTTTTCATGCTGCTAAAACTAGAGATGTAGCTTATAAATTCTACATTTGAACATCCATTATTTACACTCTTTGTCAAAAACACTCCGGTCCCTAGAAGAAGTTGTCCTTTTCTTGCAAAACCCGTCCTGCGGTTCCATCTCAGGCAGATATACAAATGATGAGAGTTGTGGTGATTAGATGGACGGTCCTGTCACCTGAGGCCCTAAAAGTGGTTCCCCCCTTGGTCTATAAAAGGCTCTCGGAGGCTCCTTGTGTGTAGTGACCTCTTCTTCTGCTTGTGTAGAGCTTGTTGACCACTAGACGCCTCTACGATGCAGAGAAGAGATTTCACCCCATTACCAGAGTCTGAGAGGGGCGCATTATTGGGATGTGAGAAGCTGGATGGTTGTATCGACGAATTGTCCCCTATCGGGCCGTTCTGACCAGACTGTTAGGAGGTGCTGGGACCAGTGGATGTATGAGGGCACACAAGGTGACCGGGCTCAGGACGCCCCCTACAGACCACCAGTAGAGAGGAGTGTCTGACCAGACTAGGAGGTGTTGGGACCAGTGGATGTATGAGGGCACACAAGGTGACCGGGCTCAGGACGCCCGACAGATCACCAGTAGAGAGGAGCGTCTGACCAGACTGTTAGGGGGTGTTGGGACCAGTGGATATGTGAGGACACACAAGGTGACCGGGCTCAGGACCCCCGACAGACCACCAGTAGAAAGGAGCGTCTGACCAGACTGTTAGGGGGTGTTGGGACCAGTGAATGTGTGAGGGCACACAAGGTGACCAGGCTCAGGACGCCCCCGACAGACCACTAGTAGATAGGAGCATCTGACCAGCCTGTTAGGAGGTGTTGGGACCAGTGGATGTATGAGGGCACGCAAGGTGACCGGACTCAGGACCCCGACAGATCACCAGTAGAGAGGAGCTGCTGATCAGACTGTTAGTAGGTGTTGGAACCAGTGGATGTGTGAGGGCACACAAGGTGACCGGGCTCAGGACCCCCTACAGACCACCATTAGAGAGGAGCGTCTGAGCAGACTGTTAGGAGGTGTTGGGACCAGTGGATATCTGAGGACACACCTGGGGATTGGGCTCAGGACCCCTAACAGACCACCAGTAGAAAGGAGTGTCTGACCAGACTGGTAGGGGGTGTTGGGACCAGTGGATGTGGGAGGGCACACAAGGTGAAGAACGCCTTTGTTTTGGAGCGGCACACTGCCCCCTGCTGGTGTGATGGGCTGGGGGGCCAGCCTATATGACAGTTGATCTCCCCTAGTAATGGTAGGAGGTCAATGACAGCTCAGCGATATGTTCAGGACATCCTGCAGCCACATGTGTTCCTCTCATGGTGGCTTCCAAGAAGCAGTAGGATAATGCCCGCCTGTATCACACCTTGAATCCAAGCTAGAGGTGGTACAACAGAATACTACAGCCTCCATGCCCATCCGTATCACATCTTGTATCCAAGCTAGAGGCAGTAAAACAGGGTACTAGAGCTTCCAAGCCTGCCCGTATCAAATCCTATATCCAAGCTAGAGGCGGTACAACAAGGTACTAGAGCCTCCATGCCTGCCCGTATCACATCTTGTATCCAAGCTAAAGATGGTAGAACAGAATACAAGAGTGTCCATGTACCGCCATATCACGTCTTGTATCCAAGCTAGAGGTGGTGCAACAGCATACTACAGCCTCCATGCCCGCCCGTATCACATCTTGTATCCAACCTAGAGGCGGTACAACAGGGTACTAGAGCCACCATGACTGCCCGTATCACATCTTGTATCTAAGCTAGAGGCGGTACAACAGGGTACTAGAGCCTCCATGCCTCACCGTATCACATTTTCTATCCAAGCTAGAGCCGGTACAACAGGGTACTAGAGCCTCAATGCCCGCCCGTATCACATCTTATATCCAAGCTACAAGCGGTACAACAGGATACTAGATCCTCCATGTCCGCCCATATCACATCTTGTATCCAAGCTAGAGGTGGTACAACAGGGTACTAGAGCCTCCATGCCCGCCTGTATTACATCTTGTATCCAAGCTAGAGGCGGTACAACAGGGTACTAGAGCCTCCATGCCCGCCCATATCACATCTTGTATCCAAGCTAGAGGTGGTACAACAGGGTACTAGAGCCTCCATGCCCGCCCATATCACATCTTGTATCCAAGCTAGAGGTGATACAACAGTGTGGTAGAGCCTCCCTTCAAGTGTTCAGTTTTCCACAATAAATGATCTTTTTCATCTGATATTGTGATCACTTAAAGGGGTTGTCTCGTGGCGAAAGCGTTTTTTTTAATTTTTTTAAATGGACCCCTGCATTCTGCCCTGTGAAAAAGAAAGCATGTGTTAGTTTTTAACAAGCACATTGCACTTACCTGCATCAGCGTTCTGCAGCTTCTTCATTTCTTCTTTTAAAGATGGCGCCGCTGGTCTTCTCCCACGGTGCACCGCGGGTCTTCCCATGGTGCACCGTGGAGTTTCTTCTTCTGTCTTCCACGTTCCACTGCCGATACAGCCACCTCATTGGCTGATCTGCACCACGTGACGGAGGCGGAGCTACGATGACGACGCGGTGACCAGCTCTCCGGCACGAGCGGCCCCATTCACCAGGCAGAAGACCGCACAGCGCAAGCGCGTCTAAAAACACCAGAAGACAGCGAAATTAGACGGAGCCATGGAGACGGGGACGCCAGCAACGGAGCAGGTAAGTGAATAACTTCTGTATGGCTCATATTTAATGCACGATGTATATTACAAAGTGCATTAATATGGCCATACAGAAGTGTATAACCCCACTTGCTTTTGCGAGACAACCCCTTTAAGTCTATCAACATTTCAATCACACAGAGAACGTGTCATTCCATCTGACAACTCTTTCCAGGGGAGAGATTGTTTCTTTACAATGAGTGTATTTTTAAAAGAGAGTGACTAATGCAGGTGAAGGTAAGTAAATGGGTTGTCCAGTTGTAAACTACTGATGGCTTATCCACCTAGGACCCCCACTTATCAGCTATATGTTCGGCCAGTACAATCAAGCACTGAGCTGATTTCTGCAGGAAGCAGACAGCTCCGTTTTCTCTGTAGTGGCCAGGCTTAGTATTACATGCAAAGTTCCCATTCACTTTAGTGGGAACTTTGCCAGTAATACTTATCCTCACCACTGAAGTGAGAACAGAGCTGTCGGCTTCCTGCAGAAATCAGCTCAGTGCAAAAGCACACTGAACCAGTGAACAGTAGGTCCATGAGGATGCCAGGTGGCAGACCCCAGTATTAGTGTATCTTGACGCCACCAAGAAGTCCTAGTGGAGTCAAGATTGACAGGGGGGTGACGCCCCCTGTACCTCATTGGCTGCAGAGACGATGGGGCTGGAGGTCCTGGAAGGCCGCAACCGACCTAACAGAACACACCCAGCGCCCATGACGGAGCCTCCAAATGCAGCGGGAGAGCGGCGGTCACGCACCACTGAGGCGTCGGTTGGCAGCGACCAGAAACCACAGAGGCAGCAGGCAGGACAGAGGCTCGACATGCAACGGTAGCGGGGGTCCAGCGATCACAGATCACAGAGCCGGCGGCCAGCACCTACCTCAGAGCACAGAGGCAGCGGCCGGTACCGAGGCTTCAGATCCAAGGGCGGACAGCTTCAGCAGTCACACTGAGGGATGCAGCATGTAGATTGCTTTTGGCGGGCCGCCCAGGCTTTGGGTGAGGGTTACTTTCTTAGCCTTACATTATTAAATGTACATACTGCCATGTGGCAGGCCAAACATGGCAGCATTTACAGCTACTCATGTTAGCTCCTAGAACCTTCATCTCTTCACCCTATCAGGAGCTAGGGGTGTGAGAGGGGCGTTCCTCCTGTCAAACCCCTAATTTCCGGTGGCGTCGAGATACACTAATACCACAGACCTCCACACATTCACTATTAATGCCCTGTCCTAAGGATAGGCAATCAGTAGTTTACAACGGGACATCCCCTTTAACCCCTTACTGACAGCCCCATTGCCTTTTTACATCATAGCTAAGTGGGCTTTAATTCTCAGGGACGTAAAAACATGCATCTTCTGAGGATGTGGATGTGACAGCTCCATGCTGACGGCTGACGGAGGTAGCCGACAACCTGAAGCTGTCATAGGGGGCCGCAGGAAGCCCCCCCCCCCCCCCCCCCCCGTTACGTGATCGGCGCTATAGAGTGGATAGCGCCAATCGCATTAAAGTAAGTAAGAAGTGAAAAAAAGTTAAAGTTTCAGCTCCCCTCAAATGATCGCATCTATTAGGGGCGCTGAAACTACTCACCCTAAGTCCTACGCGATGTCCTGCAAAGATCTGGTCCAAAAAGGACCTTCACCCGTCTTCTGCGCATGCACGCCAAATGAAAAGTGGCGATGCATGCGCAGAAGGCCAGATCATCGCGGGACATTTGAAATCTCCTGGCTCCCAGCTATTGAAGGTAACCAGGAAGCAGGATATATCTCCCCATGTCCACTAGGAAATTCGGGCACGCGCGGATTCTCCATGCAGAATGCCGCAGCGGGTCCCTCCCTTCCCGTGAACATAAGGCCTGATAATTGATTTTTCTTACCTGTCCGAACGCAGCGGATCTTCCCTCTGTCGCGGCCGGATCTTTTTTCTTCGGGTCGGCAGATGTGCTCGGCACGCCGGAAGCGTGCCGCGCGCATGCACTGTGCACTCTTTATTTTTTTTTAACTCTCCCACGCCGGACAGCAGAAATTCAACTGCGGGTGTGCCGCGGGACCGGACGGCTTTTATGGAAGCCTGCAGGAGACGTCCGCATGGGAGACCCGCAGAAAATGGAGCATGCTGTGGTTGATTTCCCACACGTGTGATCCGCGCGGCAGGGAAAAGGACATCCGCAGGTATTTACTTACCTGCAGGTGTCCAATGCATCTCTATAGCCGCAGAAAATGCGTGCGGGACACCTGCGCGGATTTTGTAATTATAATTGTCCAGTGGACATGAGGCCTCACAGATCACATCCGTGAGGGAGGATGAAATTACGTACCTAAGGCCCCTGGAATTATCCGCAGACATTACCCCAGCTTCTGCGCATGCGCCCGTCACCAAAATGGCTGGCACATGCACAAAAGGTAATTTAAAATCTCCCTGCTCCTGGCTACCAAACGTAGCCGAGAGCCTCGAGATTTCATGGGGTGCCACGGTACGTGGTTCCTGGTCACGTGATTGACGCTATCCAATGGATAACAGCGATTACATAGAACTAAAAAAAAAGTTTAAATTTCACCTCCCATCATGGATCCGATCCGTGAGGGGAGGTGCAATTACTTACCAAGGCCTCTGGCAATGTCTCCCGATGGGATCGTTATCCACAGAACTTTCCCCAACTTTAGCGCATGTCGAAATGGCGGACGCAAGTGTAGAAGTTGGGAAGGATCTGGGAATTTAAAATCTCCTGACTACTAAATGTAGCCGAGAGCCTGGAGCAACGACCGAGGGCCACGGTGAGCTGTCTCCGGTCATGTGATCGTCGTTATCCAATGGATAATGGTGATCACGTAAAAGTTAAAAAAACAGTTGAACTTCAATGCTTCTTTCGGTTTGGCCCCGTTGTGCATCCAAACATAAGATTAGGGCCACAATGGGTATATTTCTGAACACGGGACAAACAGGGGGATCCATTTTGGAGTGAAAGTCTTCATTCATATGCTTGTTGTAGAAAAAACTGTTTTTAAAATGACTTAATTGCCAAAAAATGAAAATCGTTTTTTTCCCTTCTGCTTTGCTTAGATTCATTCAAACACTGTGGGATCAAAATACACAGTACACACCTAGATGAATTTGTTAAGAGGTCTAGTTTCCAAAATGGGTTTATTTGTGGGGGTTTTCTACGGTTTTGGCCGCTCAAGGGGTCTACAAGTGTGCAATGGGGCCTAAAACACCTTCATGCAAAATGTCTGTTCTGAAAACCACCCGCTGCTCCTTTCAGTTTTGGCCCAGTTGTGCATACAGACAATATATTAGGGCCACAATGGGTATGCCTCTGAACACAGGACAAACAGAGGTATCCATTTTGGGGTGAAAGTCTCCATTCATATGGGCGCTGTACGAAAAAACTTTTGAAAATTACACGATTGCCAAAAAAAAGAGAATTGTAATTTTTTTCCCTTCTGTTTTGCTTAGATTCATTCAAAAACTGTGGGGTCAAAATACAAAGTACACCCCTAGATGAATGCGTTAAGGGGTCTAGTTTTCAAAATGGGGTCATTTGTGGGAGTTCTTGATCGTTTCGGTCGCTCAAGGGCTCCACAAGTGGGCAATGGGGCCTAAAACGCCTTCAAGTAAAATGTCTGTTCTGAAAGCCACCGGCTGCTCCTTTCAGTTTGGGCCCCATTGTGCATACGGACAGATGATTAGGGTATGTTTCTGAACACAGGACAAACAAGGGGATCCATTTTGGGGTGTAAATTCTCAATTTTTTTGTGCATTATAGAAAAAAATCCTGTCTTTAAAATGACATATTTGCAAAAATATGAAATTTTATTTGTTTTCCTCTAAATTGCATTAATTCCTGAAAAACAACTGTGGGGTCAAAATACTCCTGACCCCCCTCAGTGAATACACTAAGGGGTGTAGTTTTTTAAATGGGCTCATTTGTGGAGGTATCTATCATTCTGACACCAATGAGCCTTTACAATCTTGGCTTGTTGTAGGGAAACAAAGTGTTCCTCAAAATGTTGATAAGTAATGTTAAATTTGTACATCTCCTAAATGGTTAAAAAAAAAACATTTCAAATGTGCTTCCAAAATAAAGTAAACGGATGGAAATATATAGCTTATCAAAAATGTGTACAGTATGTTTACACAGATTTAAGATATTACAGTTGAAAATGTGAAAAAAATAACACTTTTTCCAAAATTTTCCCAATTTTGGCACTTTTAATAAATATACAGAAATCCTATTGGTCTATTTTACCACCTAAATGAAGTACAACATGTGGCGAAAAAAACAATGTCAGAATCACTTGGACAATGTAGTGTGCACACTATACGGATGATGACGGACAATGGTGGAGAGGGGGAGTATCTCCCCAAAGTTCCTGTGGTAATAGGGGAAGTTACCTGAGTTAGTGAACGATACCATCTGTAGATACTTTGTAACTTGTTTAGGGTTAACTGGGATCGTGGGTGATACTATGTGTAGATATTGTAGCAGGGTGACAAGGCACTGTGTAGTAGTGACGTTATGGGCCAATAAAAGTGTGCCTGAGGCGGGAGTGATGTATTGGAGATGTGCTTTTGCATCTTTAGTGCTTTGAATCGGCGATGCCGCAGAACTCCAAAAATGTAGAAAGTCAAGTGATGGAAATAAGCTAGTTATGAGTGAAGTGCAAAACATGGAGTACCTTATGGTTCTGGCATACAGAAATATTGTAAATGTTTATTTCTGTTAAAACCTGAAATGTTTCAAGTGGTTGTCCAGTTGTAAATTATTGATGGTTTATCCACAGGGTATGTCATCAGTAGTAGATAAGCAGGGTTATATGGACAGAATCCCCACCGATCAGCTGTTCGCCGGACTAGTGCACTCATGCACTGAGCTAATATCTGCAGGAAGTAGACAGCTCTGTTCCCATTGCAGTGGCCAGGCTTGATATTACATGCAAAGTTCCCATTGAAGTGAATGGGCACTTTGAGGGTAATTCCAAGTCTTGCGACTACAGTGAGAAGTAAGCTCTCTGTTTTATACAAAAGTAAGCCCAGGGCATGAGCACAATGGCCCAGTAAACAGCTGATTACTGGGGATCCCAGGCAGCAGATCCCCACCGATCTACTATGATGGCCTGTCATATGGATAAGCCACCACTAGTTTCCCACTGAACAACCCCTTTAAATATAAAAACCCTCCTATAAAGTGAAGCCAAGCCATGTTTCAAGTTAGTAAAGTTTATTTTGTTAAAATCCTGCCTCCGTCTATCAGCTGCTGCGCCATCATGTAATCTGCAACTTGGTTGCCTCACCGGTGACCTGTTTGACTAGCACTAAGCCTAGAGCAGTCTTGTACACTGGCTAAATTGCTGAAAGGATACGTCTGCTCCTCAGATCCAGCAACCCTGAGTCTGGAATGGGTAGTGCAGACTTTAGTCAGAACATCTCCGCTGCCCATGTGGGACTACCTCACTGGCTCACTGATGGCAAGGCGGGCCTGGCGTAGCTCCAAATCACGCAAGACACTACATAGAATAGCACTTATAGTTCCTATCTGTATTAAGGCCTCCATTCTCTCCACGGTACAAGACTCAACGACCAAAGCTCCCTCATGTCTGCATTCCTACAACTTTCACGGTGTTGGTCTCTGGTTCGACTCAGCTGCCTTCTCTTTCACTTCCTGTCAACTCTCCTCTATCTGCAAACATGGAGTCTGTCTTGCTTTCAGTCTTGTGCATGGGAACATTTTGGAGTCAGTTACCAGGTCTCCGCGTCTGACTTAGGTTTCGCTCTATATCGCAGCAGTTGGTTTCTCGGTACTCACAGCAGTCTCTCTCTTTCTTGGTTCTGGATTGCTGATTCTCTTATTGTCTTAGACGCTTTCCTTGCTAATTCTCTTACTCTAGCTGCGATAGACTTCACACAGCCTTTACCCAGTGTCTACGTTGGCAGACACACAAATCACCAGCTTGTCCAAGAGTATTCGACAATTTGCACATGCTGGTGCAGCGTCCCAGAGGGTAACTCCAGACACATACGTTGAGGAGCTGGGAGGGTACAGTGGTCACTTGTCACAGTGGCACTTACCAGTCTTCCTCCCGGAGGGACACATGTAGCTTCGACCAGAGCCGCGCTGGGCCTCTTCCGGACACCCCAGGAGGGGGATGGCCAATAAATATAGAAAACAAGATATAACTTTGTCATGGGTGATGCCACCGTTCCTTTACCCACTGGTATAACCCTCAGCAGTAAAAAAGAAGCTTCAGACAGTGTTAAAGTACCTCAGACGATGGGAATGGTCAGGGACTGGCAAAACTTTACTTGGAACAAACTTAATCAGGGTACACTCAAGAATACACAGGTGCAGGTAAACAGGAGATTAGAGGTCAGGGAGGAAACTCAGGAGGAAACCGATCCTGCAGTCCCAGTTATCTTCTAGGAACTGCTCCTGGCAGGGGAACTCTCCAGAGGAGGATGGGGGTAGAGTCACTCCACAGACACTCTTGAAGTACAGTACCTCTGCACGGTGATTCGCTTTCCTTTCTCTCACTCTCTCAGCCTCTCTATCTGGCTCCTGACATTGAGGTCCGCAGGATAACCGCTCTTCCTCTTCCATTGTTCACCACATGAGGGTTAAAGGTACCCTCATGTGGCTGACACTCCACTATTCTCTACCGTTGAAGAGGATGAACCTCTACCACACCCAAATCACTCATTCTTATAGACTACACAAATCATGTGACTAGACAAATATTGATACATTTGCAGACATCTCCCAGTCTCATGCAAACATTAAGCTCTCATTTGCTGTAGCTGTGCAATACACATAACAGGGGACTAGACATTTTGCACAGCGCATCTACACAGAAAACATTACATGTATGACATTTATGGAGGCCAGGAATAGGTGTTTCAGGCCACTACACTGGTCCTTGGAATATCTCTCAAATCACCGGAGATCTCCGACTCCCTTCTTCTTATGGTCAATCTCTTTCTTATCCTTACACAGTGTCCTAGTTTTTGGGCTTGCTGAGTTCACTCTGACCATCTCTATGGCTGCTACACAGAACTTTTACAAACCTGTGGGCCCCTCTCAACTCTCAAGCCTCTGGTCACTTGGGTTCTCGGTTTTTGTGCTGGAACTTCGGGCATCTCCTCATCATGGGATGTGGCATGTAACCGTGGCTTGCACCGCTCTTCATTCCTTTAGATAGCGGTCTCCGCCACTTCAGCTGCTCCTTACTACTTAGCTGCCTCACTATAGTTTTCAGTATGGTACCATCTAATGCTTGAAAAATCCTCTTTTTTGATGCACTACCCACACCATAGGGGGTGGTGCTTATTCTATTCACTTACCAATTGTGAGGCCTGATCTTCAGGGCGAGAGGAGTTGGAGCCTCTTATTCTTGGCGCTTGGAGAGCCTCTTAGGCCTCATGTCCACGGGCAAAAGAAGAATTAAAATCCGCAGCGGATTTGAACTCTTCTCCCGCCCGCGGATCCGCACCCCATAGGGATGCATTGACCACCCGCGGGTAGATAAATACCCGCGGATGGTCAATAAAAGTTTATTAAAAAAATGGAGCATGTAAAAAAATGCAACATGCTCCATTTCCTTTGAAGCCTATGGAAGCCATCCAGATCCGCGGGAGACCTAAAATAAGAATAACTTACCCGCAGTGGGCCGGGCACGTCTTCTCTTCCTCACGGCCGCATCTTTCTTGCTTCGGCTCGGCGGATGTGCCCGGCGCATGCGCGCGGCACGCCGACGACGTGCCGAGCACATCCGCCGGCCGAAGAAAGAAGATCCGTCCGTGAAGAGGAGAAGACTTGCCCGTTCCGCTGCGGGTAAGTTAATTCTTTTAAATTCTTATTTTAAGCGCTCATGTCCGCGGGGCAGGAGGGACCCGCTACAGATTCTCCATGGAGAATCCAGAGCGGGCCTGATTTTCCCCGTGGACATGAGGCCTTACAGTTTCTTTCCCTAACTGGCCCCCTAATAGGTGGGCAGGTCTTAATTCTCACAAATGGAGCATCAAAAGCCACTAAGACCTTCAGTGAAGAAGCAGGAGCTCCTTCCAGCACCTTAGAACTACACACAAAATGTATTTTTGGCACCTTGTAACCATGGAAACACATAGGTCTCCATTGGAGCTGTATACATAAAATGATAGGAGGGTTTTTCTTTCAATTAAAGGAAATCTGCCAGCATTTCTGAGCCCCATAAACTATATTATGAGATAAAGGTGAGGGAATGGGGAGCTGCGTCTCATACTCACCGGGTGCCCTGTTCCTGTGCTGAGTCCTTGTGAAATTGATGAATGCACACAGTGTGACTCTTTTCAGACAGCACTGTAAAGATGGATGGGAATGCACATGCACAGAGCCATCTGAAAAGAGTCATGTTGTGTCCGCGCGCCAACATCACAGGGACACAGCGTAGGAATGGCGTACCGGGTGAGTATGAAACACAACTCCTCCGACTCCCCATTCTCTCACCTTTGAGCACCATATCGTTTTTATAAGGCTCGGAGGTGCCCTTTAAGACTAATTTCAATGTTGCATGTAAGCTTTAAAAGAATTGCTTGTAAAATTGTCCACGCCCGGATGTTTTTGTACATTTTGCCTTTTTGCTGGGACTACTTTTCAGCATATCGCCAGACCCTTATTCATCAGACCTTCAAATCCCCTCTATAGTCAGCGCCGTCAGGTTTAATCAGAGAAATGTCTGGCAGGGCTCCTTGTGGGATTTCACTGATGAATATTTGAAGTGCGCCGGATGAATGCGTCTGACCGTTCCTCTTTCGTTCTGCCTTTGTTGCAGCTTGTCTATACTTAGCACCGTTGTGATCAGGCTTCTGAGGCGCAGGCTTCAAACAGCAGCGAACAAATAACCATTCAACAATAGACAGATATATTATTTTTTTTCTCTTGGCCCTGCCTGACCCGGCGAGTCCTATCAGATTAAACACCGAGGAGAGATTCTTTCACTGCCGCTGCTGATGATGACGATTTAAAGATATCCTTCATAGCGCCCTGCTTCTCTCATATCAGAAGGGTGATAGGTCCCTATGACGAGGGCGCATGAACATGCAGAATGGAATCTGCAGATGTCTTCTTTATTAAAGATGCCGGGCGCAGAATGCTTTCATTGTTTAGGGGTAAAGAATAAGCCCACATTTGATGTTTTTGAAAGGCAAAAGCAATTCTGGCAAGAGGGATATTCATCTATCACAGCTCTTGCAATCTTAAGCTATGACTGCATGAGATTAAGAAGAAGAAGCCAGGGCAAGATTCCATAGGGAGTGCTTATACAGCTACAGAGCCCACATTGGCCCCATAACCCAATGGGTGAGGGAACAACGGAGTGTAACAGCACCACTTACAGCAGCTCACATATTGAGGTTTGCTTTGGTAGTTCTATGCTCTGCTCCACATGCCTGCAATACCGAAACAGGCCACTGCAAAGTGTCTGCTTCTGGCTCTGTACAATTTGACAACGGCCCATCTAACAGGTTCCCAAGTGGCGGACTCCTGCCGATCAACTCATAATTACTTATACCGAGGCTAGGTTATCAGTAGTTCAAAGCTGCACAACCTGGCATGTCAGAATAGTGAGTGCAGCTCTGGAGTATAATACAGGATGTAACTCAGGATCAGTACAGGATAAGTAATGTATATACACAGTGACTCCACCAGCAGAATAGTGAGTGCAGCTCTGGAGTATAATACAGGATGTAACTCAGGGTCAGTACAGGATAAGTAATGTATGTACACAGTGACTCCATCAGCAGAATAGTGAGTGCAGCTCTGGAGTATAATACAGGATGTAACTCAGGATCAGTACAGGATAAGTAATGTATGTACACAGTGGCTCCACCAGCAGAATAGTCAGTACAGTGCAATGGTCCGCAGAATGTACCATATTCTGGGTGGCAGGAAGGCCTTTCCTTGTCACGTGACGCCAACACTCCAACTGGACTCTATTGAATATCATGGCAGTGAAATAACTGGGCCTAGTCCAGCAATACTTAGAAATCTGGGAGTGTGCAGATTTGCTTAGTTTTCCGATCAGCAAGTATACAGATACAAAACATAAAAGTAAAAGCAGCTGATGAAGAACTTGAAGCTGAGGGACTTGGAGACATTTCTGTGGAATTAGGTAGTGGCGCTTGGTATACTAGGCAAGAGAAAGTGTTGAGATACCAAAGCAACTGATTTTCTAAGTCAAATGGAGAAGGACATTCGATGACTGGTTTTGGAGTAGTTTTATGGTTCTCTTCTTCTGGATCTGATGGATTTTCTTGTTCCTCGGAGTCTACAGGCGAAGTAGGTGGGGCAAGGCAAATTTTGAGACGATTGCGATGAACAACTTGAATTTTTCCTTCAGGGTCTGTAATGCGGTAAAGTCCTTTTTCTGGAGTGATGGCGGTGATGACTGTATAGGGGGTAGTTTCCTATCAGGGGTCTAGCTTTCCATTACGGTGCTCCTTTCTTAGCCAGACTTGATCCCCAATTTGTAGATCTGATGAATGAGCTTGTTTGTCAAAGTCTCTGACTTCCTCCAAGCGAGTGTCGACAATTTCCTGCGCTTCTTTGAGTCTCCTCTGATGGTCTTGGATCCAATCTGTTTTGGACAGAGGATTGTAGTCATCAGTCACTTGGATTCCCAGTTTGAGGTCAGCAGGTAATTTCCCTTGACGACCGAACATCAGGTAATAGGGTGTGTATCGAGTAGAATAATGGGGGGTGCTGTTGTAAGTATAGATAAGTTCCGGGAGCAGAGTGGGCCAATAAGCTTTTTGTTTAGACGGGATGGTTCCCAATAATTCTAGAATAGTCTGATTCGCTTTCTCACACAGTCCATTTCCTTGGGGTTGATACGCCGTGGTATGGAGTTTCTTCCACTCATAAGTGTCACACAGTTCTTGGAAGAGTTTTGATTCGAAGGCAGGGCCTCTATTAGAAAGGATTTGATCAGGACAGCCATAACTGAGGATAAAGTGTTTCCACATCACGGCGGCAGTGGTTCTAGCGGTGAGATCTTGGACGGGGATAGCGACGGTGAATTTAGTGTAGTGGTCAATTAGAGTTAGCACATAGCTATATCTGGACTTACTTGGTTCTATCATTAAGTGGTCAATGGCAAGAATTTCTAATGGTTTGGTGGTGACGATGAGGTGCAGTGCAGTTTTTTGGTCATTTTGGGCTCTTCTCTTTATTTCACATACAGTACAATCTTGACACCTTTTCTCGATGTCATTCCTCATGCTAATTCAATAAAAGCGCTATCATTATTATAGCCTCTGTTTTGTGAACAACAAAATGTCCAGACTGATCGTGGTAAGAGAGTAGAACTTGGTTGGCATCTCTGCGGGGAATTACTATTTGATGAATGGGGTTTCTGGACGCCGGGTCGAGACAAAAAGTTTTTCGTTCGGGGTCCATGCATTTACGCAGAATACCTTTTGGAATGGCTCCTGTAAGTAAGTGCTCTTGAAGTTCCCCCGAAAGTCCTACTGTCTTGTTGGAGCAAGAGACATTTTTTTAGAGCGTCTACATTTTCTGAAGGATAGTTTGGGTCAATAGAGGTGGTTTGACAATTTTGTTGGGCAGTACGCGAGGTAAAATCTGGCATTTCAATATTCTCCCAAATGTCATCTTCTGGGGAATTGTCTGTGAATTGCGGGAGTTGGCAGAGAGCGCCAGCGTTGGTATTGCTTTTCCCAGTGTGATATTTCACCTGGAATGTAAAGTTAGCCAAATGGGACAACCATCTTTGCTCTAATGCTTCGGGCTTTGCTTAGTTCAAATGGGAGACGGGATAATAATCTGTTTAGCCAGTGAAAGTGGCAGCAGCCAGGTAGTCCTTAAATATTTCGGTGACAGCCCAGACTAACGCAAGAAGTTCAAGTTTGAAGGAGCTGTAGTTTTGATCATTCCTTTCAGCACCTTTTACGGAGCAGCTAGCATATGCAACTATACTTTCCTTACCCTCTTGCACCTGGCTAAGCACTGCACCTAGGCCTTTGAAGCTAGGGTCGGTATACAAGTTAAAGGGGAGTGTATAATCAGGGTAGGCGAGAATGGAAGGAGTAGACAATCTTTCTTTGAGCACTTGGAAAGCCTGCTCATGTTTTTTCTCCCAATTGATAGTGACTGGGCGTTTGAAGGTCTCCTTGGGGTGCCTGCCTGCGCAAAATTTCTTGTAAGGGGGTCGCAATTTGTGCAAACGTAGGGATAAACCCCCTATAGTACCCTACCAAACCATAGAAAGCATCGAATGTCTCTCAGAGTCTTTGGAGTTGGCCAGTTTTTTACTGCATCTGCTTTGTCAAGATGGAGATATACTCCCTCAGCGCTGACAATATGTTCAAGATAGCGCACTCGTGTCTGTAACAGGTGGCACTTAGATGGCTTGATTTTTAGCCCATGATCAATCAGGATCTGAAACACCTCCCTGAGATGATGGACATGCTCTTGATAGTTTTTCGAATATATTATCACATCATCTAGATATAGGAGGACAGACTCAAAGTCTTTGTGTCCTAAACACCTTTCCATTAGCCATTGGAAAGTACCTAGGGCATTGCAGAGGCCAAAGTGCATGCAGTTGAATTCAAATAGCCCCTTGGGTGTAGTGAAAGCAGTCTTTTCTCCATCTGCCTCACTCATTGGTACCTGCCAATATCCACTGGTCAGATCCAAGGTAAAGAAATACGTGGCAGAATCTAGGGCAGTGAGGGAGTCTTCAATGCGAGGCAGTGGGTAGGCATCTTTATGCGTTACATTATTCAGTTTCCGGTAATCAACACAGAAGCGGATGCCTCCATCTTTTTTCTTTACTAGGACAATGGGGCGGCCCAGGGGCTATTGCTCTCCCTGATTATTTGATTGTCCTTCATCTCCTGAATCATGTTTTTACTTGTTGATAGGAGGAAGGCAGGATGGGATTATACCTCTCCTAATCAGTGCGTGATGGCAAACATTTATGATCCTGCAACGGTTCGCGGAATGTACCATATTCTGGACGGCAGGAAGGTCTCTCCTTGTCACGTGACGCCAACACTCCAACTGGACCCTAATGAATATCACAGCGTTGAAATAACTGAGCCGAGTCCTGCAATACTTAGAAATCTGGGAATGTGCAGATTTACTTAGTTTTCTGATGAGCAAGTATACAGATACAAAACTCTGTCAATGGTACACGGTGCTGTGCACCGGGCAGACAGTTGAACAGATGAAAGTACAACAGTGTTAGCTTTGTTCAGGGCTGACTTCAATGCTCTCTCCTCACTTTACTCTGGACTGAGTTCTAGAGACAATTTCTACTGTAGCTGTGCTGACTCAAGGGCTGATTTGGGTTTTGTGAAGTGTAGTTGAAGTAATGTAGTAGGTGACTGTGCGGCTAATCCTGACTTTGATTTCACCGAATTGCTATAACTCACTGTTTGTAGCAGGGTGACCTCGGAAAGATCCACTCCTTTTCCAGTGGAATAAACAGGGAACGGGTTTGCACCTCATTCGACCTGACAGGAAAACGTGTAGATTTGCTTCTGTGGCATGTATACCTCCTTTCCAACACGGCTGACTGCAGCTTCTTCTCTCTGACATCTGGCTGAGTCTGCCTAACTGCTCACTGACTCCTCTGTTTATCCCCTCTGTCCAGTTCCCGCACTTTCTGGTCTCCTCCCACTGTTGCATAGGGACTAGTGTGTTGTGTTCATGCCCTTGGAACTCTGCCCCAGTTAAATTAAACCTGACTTCCAGCCAATAGGGCTGCAGCTAACATAAGGCTAAGGAGAGAAGGGGAGAAACATGGTCTTTCCTACAGATGGCACCTCCTATGCCCATGGACGGCACATAGACAGTTGAGACAGGACAAGTGTGTATGTGAATGTTCTGTAGGACTCGCTGGGCCACTGCAACAGCTCTGGAATGCAGGATGTAACTCAGGATCAGTACAGGATAAGTAATGTATGTACACAGTGACTCCACCAGCAGAATGGTGAGTGCAGCTCTGAAGAATAATACAGGATGTAACTCAGGATCAGTACAGGATAAGTAACGTATGCACACAGTGACTCCACCAGCGGAATACTGAGTACAGCTCTGGAGTATAATACAGGATGTAACTCAGGATCAGTACAGGATAAGTAATGTATGTACACAGTGACTCCACCAGCAGAATAGTGAGTGCAGCTCTGAAGAGTAATACAGGATGTAACTCAGGATCAGTACAGGATAAGTAACGTATGCACACAGTGACTCCACGAGCGGAATACTGAGTACAGCTCTGGAGTATAATACAGGATGTAACTCAGGGTCAGTACAGGATAAGTAATATATATACACAGTGACCCCACCAGTAGAATAGTGAGTGCAGCTCTGGAGTATAATACAGGATGTAACTCAGGATCAGTACAGGATAAGTAATGTATGTACACAGTGACTCCACCAGCGGAATAGTGAGTGCAGCTCTGGAGTATAATACTGTCTGTAACTCACGATCAGTACAGGATAAGTAACGTATGTACACAGTGACTCCACCAGCAGAATAGTGAGTGCAGCTCCTGGAGTATAATACAGGATGTAACTCAGGGTCAGTACAGGATAAGTAATGTATGTACACAGTGACTCCACCAGCAGAATAGTGAGTGCAGCTCTGGAGTATAACACAGGATGTAACTCATGATCAGTGCAGGATAAGTAATGTATGTACACAGTGACTCCATCAGCAGAATAGTGAGTGCAGCTCTGCAGTATAATACAGGATGTAACTCAGGATCAGTACAGGATAGGTAATGTATGTACACAGTGACTCCACCAGCGGAATAGTGAGTGCAGCTCTGGAGTATAATACTGTCTAACTCACGATCAGTACAGGATAAGTAACGTACGTACACAGTGACTCCACCAGCAGAATAGTGAGTACAGCTCCTGGAGTATAATACAGGATGTAACTCATGATCAGTACAGGATAAGTAATGTATGTACACAGTGACTCCACCAGCAGAATAGTGAGTGCAGCTCTGGAGTATAACACAGGATGTAACTCATGATCAGTGCAGGATAAGTAATGTATGTACACAGTGACTCCATCAGCAGAATAGTGAGTGCAGCTCTGCAGTATAATACAGGTTGTAACTCACGATCAGTACAGGATAAGTAACGTACATACACAGTGACTCCACCAGCAGAATAGTGAGTACAGCTCCTGGAGTATAATACAGGATGTAACTCGGGGTCAGTACAGGATAAGTAATGTATGTACACAGTGACTCCACCAGCAGAATAGTGAGTACAGCTCCTGGAGTATAATACAGGATGTAACTCAGGATCAGTACATGATAAGTAATGTATGTACACAGTGACTCGACCAACAGAATAGTGAGCGCAGCTCTGGGGAATAATACAGGATGTAACTCAGGATCAGTACAGGATAAGTAATGTATGTACACAGTGACTCCACCAGCGGAATAGTGAGTGCAGCTCTGGAGTATAATACAGCATGTAACTCAGGATCAGTACAGGATAAGTAATGTATGTACACAGTGACTCCACCAGCAGAATAGTGAGTGCAGCTCCTGGAGTATAATACAGGATGTAACTCAGGGTCAGTACAGGATAAGTAATGTATGTACACAGTGACTCCACCAGAAGAATAGTGAGTGCAGCTCTAGAGTATAATACAGGATGTAACTCAGGATCAGTACATGATAAGTAATGTATGTACACAGTGACTCCACCAGCAGAATAGTGAGTGCAGCTCTGGAGTATAATACAGGATGTAACTCAGGATCAGTACAGGATAAGTAATGTATGTATACAGTGACTCTAGTCATTACTTGGAGTCAAGAAAAGTTATGTATTTACAAAGTGACTGAAATGTTTTTGTAGCTAAATTCCACATATAAACTGTAAAATATAATCAATGGTAACATTGGCTTCAATTATGAGGGAAACGTATATAGATTTAGCTTTTTTTAATTAAAGAACAAGGCATGATATTATCGTAGAACTCTGTAGTTAATGATCAGACACTAAAACCCAAAATAGAAGAGACACTGGTAAAACGAGTCTGGCGTGGTGCAGCTCCAAGATCAGCGTCTGAGACAAATAATCCTCATTAATGAAGTGATTCATCTCTTGCAACAACCTGAGGACACAAAACATTTGAAAAAGGGAGTTGAATGAAAGAGTTGGACAAACAGTGATTCATGACGGGGTTTACAATCCTCAGCACTAAGGTCGACCTATTTATGTTGGGTTCAAAAACAGCGGCTTATTAGTGAGATGTAAGCCAGCGGTTCATCACTTCCACCCTGGGCTGTAATTGACTGCAGGCGAGACAGGGAGGAGCTCTGACACTTCATTTGAGAAGGGTGGAGTATAAAAAGAGACAACCCAATGGTTTGTGGAACGGATCCTGAACTTTAAGGTGTAGTAGAAGGGACCCTCCAAGACAAATAAAGCTTGTTGAAATGAGTACGCACCATGCTCACAATTTATTATGTGTGTGGCCTACTGACAATTCTGCTAACTCCTGTATGATGCAACTATACTGTACTGAGCTATCTACAGTAAAGCATTGGGAGATTGCTCAAAAATCAAAAAACATCCCAAAAGAGCTTATTTGACCGAGTAAAACTGGCAAATGCCTTTGTGACGGTTTTCTTTCTTTTATTCATTCCCCTTGATGTACCCAGCGAACTGATGAAATTTGCGTCTTCCACATATATGGACGCTGGTGTGGGCATAGGTGCAGTAGCATAGCCGATCTGTGCATGCCTGTCCATTGAGAAGATGATGGGAAGATCTGCACCAATATACGTGATGACGTGCTGTTTCCTGCCTTGACTGGTAGTCATGTGCGGTATTAGTGTATCTTGATTCCACCAGGAAGTCCTGATGGAGTCAAGATTGACAGGTGGATGACGCCCCCTGTACATGATTAGCTGGACAGCTGGCTGCCAAATAGGTCCTGGAAGGCTACTAAACGAGCAAGTAAAGAACATATAGCGGGCCTTGCTTGTAACACGCAGCCACAGCGAAAAACCGGGGCCGGCGCTTTTCATAGCAACGCTATGGAAAGCTTTAACCAACGTGATGCACCGGCAAAATCACGCCCGTGTACAGGGAGCTTAAGAAGAGATTTGACTGGCAGTAAGCCTGCAGAGAACACACAAATCAATGCACACTCTGCTGCTAGGACCTTCCAGCCTAGGCCCAATCGGGAGCTAGGGGTGTGACAAGGGCGTTCCTCCTGTCACACCACTAGCTTCTGGTGGCGTCAAGATACACTAATACCATCATGTGCTCCGAACCCAACTAAGCATCTCTGGAAGATAGATAGAGGGAGAGGCGGCATCATGTTACCGGGCGCTCGTACGGAAAAACTAATCACTTTCACAACAGCAAGTATATTGAAAGTCCATGGGCATGGCAAGTAAGGGAGAATGGGATATGGTTTTATTGCAACCATGAAACCCCTTTAAATTGAACATCAATGGGGCTTTCTTAACTTTTCATATGTTGCATTAAAGAAAGTGTCCAGGAATACAACAGAACAGCTGCCGTGCGTAAAACCTGTGGGGAAGGGGCGGAGCCTACCAACATACTGTCCCTACCAGATTTACTATTCAGCCTAACAGGAAGGAACAGTCTGCTGTTAGCGTCCACCCCCTCCGGCCTAGACAGGTATTCTCCCATTTTAAGCTCCTTTTACACGAGCCGACAAATCATTCTGCTTCCCACATCCAGAAGAACTCTGAATGATTACCAATCGGTGTAAATGCCCCGAGTGAACGGCGAGCGAGAATTTGCATATAAGTGAATGAGGGATCGGTCCATGTAAACAGGCAGTCATTCATTTATAAACAACTGCCTGTTCACTGTGAATGGAAGCAGGCGGGCTGGAATGATCCCGGCCCACCCCACCACATTCACTAGTGATGATCCTTCTTGTATAAAAGCACAAGAACGATTATCACTGGGACGACCGTCATGTATCTGAGCCTGACAGGTCTTCCCATTTAAAAGGACCCTAAGGATAGGTTTCCGCAGGCTGCATAGATGGACAACCCCTTTAAAAAAGTTTCACAGTGCTATTAGTGTCGGCTGCAGTGCATACTGTTGGTGGGCAACCACTGTGAAATCCTTAGACTACACATGGGGCAGGTCTGGATCAGAGGCGTAACTTGAAGCTCCCGGGCCCCGATGCAAAACGTGTTCTAGGGCCCCCAACTATAATGTTTTACTCATAGTACTGGGTTCCCTATATGGAGAAGAGAGGCCTTATGGGCCCCCTAAGGCTCCTGGGCCCGGTTGCAACCGCATCCCCTGCATCCTCTATAGTTACGCCCCTGGTCTGGATTATGCAGATGTAAAAGATAAATGGTAGACCTCCCAAATGTTACAGATTACTACCACTGTCCTTTTGTCCTGGGACGTCATGTCCGCCAGGCAGACCCTTTCCTATGAAGATTGGGCCAGGAGGTTACAAGTGCTCTGGCATGCATCTTTAAAGGGGTTATCCCAAAATCTAAAGTTATTCCCTATCCATGGGATAGAGAAAAACTTTATGATCAGTTGGGTCTCACTGCTGAGATCCCATCGATCCAGAGAATGGGGTCCTGTTTGGCCCTCTTCTCATCATTGTGGGGATGCTTCTCCCACCTGTAGTGACATCACACTAAATGGACCTATAGCCAAACATGCACAGTTGACGCTCCGTTCACTTCGATGGGGCTGACGGAAATACCTGAATATGGCCTGCAGTCCCACTGAAAGTGAATGGAGCAGCACCGCCCATGTGTGGCCATTGTTCTATTCACTCTCTTCCTCACTGCGGGGGGTGCAGCGAGACTTTAGTGAGGAGGGCAGGGGGAATAGGTCCCCCATTCTTGGGATCAGTGGGGTCTCAGCAGTTGAACCCCCACGATCATAAAGTTACCCCCTATCTTTTGGATAAGAGAAAACTTGTAATTCTGGTACAACCCCTGTAACGTATCATGTGTGAATATCCACATGATAGGAGATGATGTTAGATTTTGGGATAACCCCTTTAATGTTCCCACATGTAAAAAGACATGAATATACTATAAGGCCTTATTCATACGGGATTGCACAGCTAGTGTATGTACATTTTACATCAGCCTGTGTTGCATTTGTAACGAGTTAGTGTCATCAGAATGTAATCTGGTTTTCAAGCACATCCTAAAAAGGTAAGCCCAATTGATGTCATTTAATGCTCCCACTGAAGTCAACGGGTGCATGAAAAAAAACCATGTGCATGCCTGTGATGCAAGTGCATACTTTATTTTTAACACACCCATTGACTTCTATGAGCGATATTGACACAATAAAAGGACGTGCTGCGATATGTTTTCAACACAGACGTTTGGTCCGTGACAAAATAGCAAATGTGAATGACTGCATGGACTTTAATGGGTCCAAGTTTTGTCAAGTTGCAAACTTTGTCGGAACTCGGACATTAACCCTTTCCAATCCACGGTCTGACATCTTCCTACAGCTCCAATGTCAGAAGACGTCCAACAGGGTATTCTTACCGTCTATTGCCAGCCACTCCACTGTCGGAGTCTCTCTGGCTGGCATACACTGGCTTTAGCCAGCAGATGGCACCGTTGTATAAAAGCAAAAAGAGAAAGCCCTTTAGGAAACCCTAAATCCAAAATTGGATTGGAAAGGGTTAAACTCGCCGGTGTGAATAGGGCCTGACGTCGTGCTTGTTGCAGAATAAGGCAATAGGGGTATGGAGAAGATAAACTTCTGAGAGTGAAATCACTGAGGTTAGTTAGGGACACAGAGCTGGAACAGGGGCATTGTGGTTGGCACCTTGGATCATGTTGTAGGCACTGTGGGTAGCTTTAGGAGCTCTCACTATTATAGTGGCACTGTGGCTGACACTGGTCACTTTACCCTGATACATAGAATGGATAAATGCCCCACTGGCCCTCCAGTGCCCAGGGCTTCATACTGGATCTGATGTATCACTTATCTATAGCAGGGGTCCCCAACTCCAGTCCACAGGGACCACCAACAGGTCATGTTTTCAGGATCTCCTATGGTAAGAACACCCATGGCAATGGCCCAGGCACTGACAATAATTACATCACCTGTGCAACACTGAGGAGATCCTGAAAACATGACCTGTTGGCGGTCCCTGAGGACTGGAGTTGGGGAACACTGGTCTATAGGATTTGTTTTCGGCCAAACAGCAACTTCCCATAGTATGAACCCCAGAGAGGTGATCCATCGACGTGCAATCACATCCTCCCCCAGATGTACAATCAGACCCCGTCGCTAATCAGCGCAATCACATATACATCCATACAGTGAATGCAGTAATCAACCTCATGAGGTTTCTACAGGAAAACGCATGTTTTTTGCCTTTTTTAATTACAATTGAGAACATCACATTCCAAAGAGCGCGGATTTCTTCGGCTACTTTTCGAGAGAACATTTCAACAAAAGAAGACTAATTCTAGATAAGTGATGGTAATTAAATACTGCGGAAGAGCGATTCACGCTGAATAATCATGAGCTGCAGTTACACATCATTTTCCCCTCTAGCGTTGAAATCTTCTAGGACGTATAAGTCCGGGAGTCGTTCTCCCCTCTCAAATTCTTAAAGGAACCCTAATGGTGGTTTCGCATCTGCGTTAGAACTTACGGTTGGGGGTTCCTCCGCCGATCTGGCTCAAAATAACGGAAGAACGCCACTTTTTTCTCCCATCTAAAAGCCGGGCAGCTGAGCGGAAACTGAATAGACCCCATTATTGTCAGTGGCGTTCTTGCGGTGCTGTCGGTTCCGTCCTGAAACGCAGCCATTCAGCCATAGGGACTCCCCTTTCCTGCTGCCCTAGGGCAGGATCTAAGGGGGTGACAAAGAGCACCAGATAGAATCCCTTGTCATTCTCAGGCATACCATAGTGTATTGGTTTGGCCTGGACTGTCCCTTTAAGATATCCATCAGGTATCTGTTTTTGGGTGAGTTGGATGACACTTACAGTAATATGAGGGCAACTACAGTCCTAACTGGTGTTGAGAATAGGTTCAGCTCCGGCCTCAAGACAAATCGCACCTTGTGCAGAATTTGTTTGGCATCCCCTCATCATAAGAAAAAACAATATATTGCACTGATAGGCGGTCTGCCTGTATTCTGCTTGTGCAGAAAGAAGAAAGATAGCAACATACCCACTCCAGAACAGTTCTGGGAATAAACACTGTACCAGAACCAAGCTCATAACATAAATACAGCACCAGAATCAAGCTGATAACATACATACAGCAGCAGAACCAAGCACATAACATAAATACAGCCCCAGAATCAAGCTGATAACATACATACAGCAGCAGAACGAAGCACATAACATAAATACAGCACCAGAATCAAGCTAATAACATGAATACAGCAGCAGAACCAAGCTAATAACAGAAATACAGTGCAAGAACCAAGCTCATAACAGAAATACAGCATCAGAAGTAAGCTCAGTACATGCATACTGTACCAGAACCAAGCTAGTAACATAAATACAGTGCAAGAACCAAACTGATAATATAAATACAGCCCCAGAATCAAGTTCACAACATAAATACAATACCAGAATCAAGATTAGAACATAAATGCAGTCACAGAGCCAAGCACATAACATAGAGTAGCAGAACTAAGCGATTGTATTTCTGCAGTGCCGATGGGCCGACCGTGGTGTCTTGGAACATCAGAGCGGAGTAGACGGAGCCAGGAGCAAAACATACTGCTGCACAGAGGAAGAAGATCATCTGTTTAGGTGGACCCAAGGGGGCGATCTCTCCCAGCCTAAACCCACCTGGTGCCCCCAACCCTTATGAGTTGGTAGCTGGCGCTCTATGTGACCACATGGGTCACATGTAGTTAAAGGGGTGGTCTCGCGAAACCAAGTGGGGTTATACACTTCCGTATGGCCATATTAATGCACTTTGTAATGTACATTGTGCATTAATTATGAGCCATACAGAAGTTATTCCACTTACCTGCTCCGTTGCTGGCGTCCTCGTCTCCATGGTTCCGTCTAAATTCGCTGGCAGCTTGCTTTTTTAGACGCGCTTGCGCAGTCCGGTCTTCTCCATTCAGCACGAGCCGCTTCAGTGTGCTCCCCGCTACAGCTCTTCTGCGCATGCGCAGACGAGCTGTCACTGCTCGGGAGCGCGCTGGAGCGGCCATTCTGCACCATCCTCTGTTAGAGGAAGGTGCAGAAACTGGAGCTGCCCAGCGGAGAAGCCCAGCCCAGCCCAGCAGCCCCGAGAAGCCTCCCAGGTAAGTGATGGGTCGGGGGGGGGCTGCCGCTGCGCCGGGCTGCGCCGGGGGGGCTGTCGCTGCGCCGGGGGGGGCTGCCGCTGCGCCGGGGGGGCTGTCGCTGTGATGGGGGGGCTGTCGCTAGGCCGGGGGGGCTGTCGCTGCGATGGGGGAACTAGCGCTAGGCCGGGAGGGCTGTCGCTAGGCCGGGGGGGCTGTCGCTGCGCCGGGGGAACTAGCGCTGGGCTCCGGAACCTAGCGCTGGGCTCCGGGGCCTTCACCTGGGCTGAGGGTCTAGCGCTGGGGAGCCGGGGGCTAGCGCCGGTTACCTGCTGTCTGGTCGGCGGCTGCGGGGCGTCTGGTCGGCGGCTGCGATGCGTCCGGTTGCCATGGAGACACAGCTGGCGGCGTCTCGGGAGCGCGCACGTCGGGCTGCAGCGAGCGACTGGGAAAGAGCCGGCGGCCATCTTGAGGAAACTTTTATAACTTGCTGAAACGCTGGAACGGTAAGTACGAACCAGCTAGAAATGTCATTTACAGGAGGGCTTAGTAATGTATGTTTAATGGGGGGGACTGGGCAAAAAAAAAAATTAACTGCTTCCTCGAGACATCTCCTTTAAGGTCGGCCATGATTAGGCTTGTTAGGGCAAGTTAAGTTATGAAAGTCTGGTGGGGCTGCTAGAAAATAACCTGGTGATTCAAAACACTCAATAAATTGCGCCCTTTTGAAAAGAAGGTGAAGCCGGTGAGGTGTTAGGCTTCAAGCTAGAGCTCAGGTTTTTGCTTTTTCCCTCCACCATGCTTTTCACTGCAACTCTGCTTGTTCACATTGGCTGTCCACTGTAAGCACAAACCAAGCCATTATATGAGAACAGTCCACAGTGAGCGGGGCCTGATCTATTATAAGCTCAGGTTGAATATTAGTAGTGAAAACCCAATATGACGGCACCCTGGAGGCGAGGAGCGATGCCACTACTGTAGAGAATGGCGAAGTAATAGATAGAATTAATCTGTACTAGAATCATCCATTATAAAGACTGTCGCTCATCATCTGTGAGCACGCCATCTCCTCTGCATCTCCTGTTTCTATGTGTCACCGTGTGACCAGGAAGGACTTCTCATAAATGGCCCCAACTTAGCTGCATGACCTACAAATGCTTATTTTAGTTGCACGTGTTGACGGAGAGTCCATGTGCGCCGCGTGTCACTACCGACCATCTGTAAACAATTTGCAGAGACACTTTGCTGCTAAGCAGGTGCATCTGAGCGCGTCACGTCGGGCCTTCTACCATCACAGGTTTAGTGAACTTGGTTCCACCATGACTTTTTTTCATTCATTATTCCTATTCCTCTTTGTTAGGGATGTTATTGCATCTGCAGCGCCCATACAAAGGAGAGATAGGCTGCAGCTTCATCCCTCACCTCCCCTCCTACCTACCGATCACTATATCACCATTTTTAGGAGATTGAGGAACTTTTTAAAAACTTTGCAGACAGCCTGCAGGAAGAGGGTATAGGCGGCCGGAAGATGGCGCAATAACATACACTGAATGAGCACTTTATTAGAGACCCCTAACCAGTAATCTGTCCTTTAGCAAGTCATCATAGCATAGATTCCACTAGGTGTTCTGCAGGAATATTGGACCCAACCGGTGCCAAACAAAACTACCCCACATTATTACTTCACCTCCACTAACCTAACAGGAAGGAGTCAGCGATTCATGCTGCTTGTGCCATATTCTGACCTCCCATCAGCACGGGGCAACAGGAATTTTGATCCATCTGACCAGGAGATGTTTTTCCACTGCTCAGTGATACAATTTTTGGTCTCTTTTGCCCCCTGGAGTCTCTTCTTTCTGTTTCTCTTAGACACAATGGGGCTGGAACTGGTCGTCTGCTGTTATAGTCCATCCGTGCTCAGCGAGCCCCAGCGTTGTTTTTCGCTGCTCCTGACTGTGCAGCGCCTGTTCAAAATAATTCCTGACATCCTCCTCTGACCCCTTTTGGTGACAAGTTGATTCCATTCACAGGATCCTCTTTTGCTGGATGTTTTCATCCATTACGCTATTTTCAGTACACTCTCCACACCATTGCATGAGAAAATTGCACACGACTGCCAGTGAAATCTAGCACTTACCCCTAAGTAGTCTAGCACTGATGACCGGACCTGTTGGAAGTCGCTCAGATCGCTGGATTTTTTCATCTAATGTGGATTCACATTGAAACTGATCCACGGAGAACTTCTCACATGATTTTATGTTGCTTCAGGATAATTTCCATTGAAAGAGGTGCCAATTAGGAGAAGTCCAGGGCTCTAAGAAAGGGGTCACTCAGATTACAATATACTAATGATTCAAGCATAAAAAAGTTGTAATGATAGATTCCCTATAAGGGCTCATTCCCACAAGTGTGATTTCACTGTGTATTACGTGCGCGTAATATCCAGTGCATAAGGTCAATGAAAGTACATTGATTTTCATTGATCCATTGACATCAGCATATACACATTGCGTGTAATACGAGTGTGAAAAAGATGGCAGCATGCTCTATTTCACTGTGTATTACGCACGTACAGCCTTATTGTTCTCTATGGGTATCGTATTGAACGCCGTCTGTACGCAATACCGCCATGAGACTGAGTGGGAAATTAAATAAAAACATGAGATCCACGCAACGCTTTCTGCATGCGCCCGTGGGAATGATGTTTAGCGCTTATCTCGCCGTCGGTGAATAAATGTAGGGGCTGCAGCTTTCCTCCATTGAACCAGCAGCCCCTTTCTGGAATAGTAGTCTACATGACCTTTATTTTGTGGATATGACCTAAAAGGCCACATAGCTTTCTAATAGCAGCTGTTGAGTGAAATTTACAAGGCAAGATGCACTCCTTTATGAACTATCTGTAACGGGATCCCACACAAGCTGGTGCCACCTCTTGGCACTTGATGTCACAAGCTTGTTTGGCAACAGGATATACTGAGGAATGCCATTCACAATGTGTGTCCCCTGTGTGACACTATACTCAGTGAAGGACTAGTTAAAGGGTAATGATAATGTTTTTAGAAAAACTCTAGCTACATATTTATGGTGAGTGCACTACAAGTTGCAGCTTACCCTCCCGGCCTGCCATACTGCTAATGTACAGAATCAGTGGAAAGTTTTACTCTACTGATAACATGTCTTACTTTCAGTAATTTGCTCCCTGCTTATCACCCACCGCTTATATTCCAGCATCGTATTACAGTTAACACTTAGTTAAAATGTACATGCAGTCATGGGAACAACTAAGTGCACCATCTTTTGAATTCTATGGTTTTACGTCTCAGGACATGATAAAAAACAAATCTGGTCCTTGGAAGGTCTTTAAATTAGGTAAATACAACTTTCCATGAACAACAACCATGATAAATTACATTGTACACTTATTTACTTAACATAAACTAAGCAAAATGCAGAAGCAGTGTGTGAAAAATTAAGTACAGCCATGAATCAATAGCTTGTAGAACACTTTTAGCAGCAATAACCTGAAGTTATCGTTTTCCGTATGACTTTATCAGTTTCTGACAGTTCTGGAGGAATATTGGTCTGCTGTTCTTTACAATGTTGCTTCACTTCATTGAGGTTCGTAATCGTAAGCATTAGTTTCTGCACGGCTCTTAAGAGAGCCCACCATAGCATTTCAACTGAGTTGAGGTCTGGACTGTGACTGGGCCATTGCTACACATGATCAGATGACCCTGGAGGTTCCTTCCAAGTCTATCATTCTATTCTTTCCTTTTCCAGTCCTTCTCATGTAGATTTGCTGGTTTCCTTGAGATCAGTGTCCTGTTGCATGACCCAGTTTCAACTAAACCTTAGCCTTTTGGATAGATGACATCACATTTGACTCTGGAATACTTAGGTATACAGGAGTTCATGGTCAACTCAATGAATGACAGGTGCCCAGGTCCTGTGGCTGCAAGACTAGCCTAAATCATCACCCCTCCACCACCATGCTTGACAGTTGGTACAAAGTGTGCTGATATGCTGTGTTTGGTTTTCATAAAGCATCTCTTCTTTGGTCTCATCTACCCAAAGGACATTGTTCCAGAAGTCTTGTGGTTTGTTCAGATGAAAGTTTGCAAACTTTAGCCATTCTGCCGTGTTCTTTTTAGGAATAAGAGGCTTTCTCCTGGCAACTTCTCCAAACAAGTCTTACCTGTTCAGTCTTTCTAATTGTGCTGTCATAAACTTGAACATGGTGTGATTGTTCTCAGTAAAAGAAACCAAGTAATCTTGTAGATATGATGCCTTTTAATGGCTAACAAAAATACATGATGTTAACGCGAGCTTTCAGACCTCACAGGGTCCTTCATCAAGGCAAAATGAAATGGATCCGAAGAGGCATGCATATATATACACCTATACTTATGATATGTCGGGATTAATTTGCACTTAAAAGAATACTACAGCAGAAATACAAACATAGATGTGAAGTTTTTATGGTCCCTGAATTAGTGTTAAGTAGAGATGAGCGAACGTACTCGTCCGAGCTTGATACTCGTTCGAGTATTAGCGTGTTCGAGATGCTCGTTACTTGTGACGAGTACCACGCAATGTTCGAGTTACTTTCACTTTCATCTCTGAGACGTTAGCGCACTTTTCTGGCCAATTGTAAGACAGGGAAGGCATTACAACTTCCCCCTGCGACGTTCAAGCCCTATACCACCCTCCTGCAGTGAGTGGCTGGCGAGATCAGGTGTCACCCGAGTATAAAAATCGGCCCCTCCCGCGGCTCACCACAGATGCATTCTGACATAGCTCAGGGAAAGTGCTGTCTTGCTGGAGTTGCTATAGGGAGAGCGTTAGGAGTTATTTTAGGCTTCAAGAACCCCAACGGTCCTTCTTAGGGCCACATCTGACCATGTGCAGTACTGTTGAGGCTGCTTTTTGCAGTGTTGCACATTTTTTTTTTTTTGGATATCGGCCGTGCAGAGCATTGCGCCCTGCAGTAATTATACATAGTCCAGGGCCAGTAGTGGTGGTGAGGCAGGGACAGAAGACATATATTTATTGAATATAGGCAGTGGGCCTTTCCAAAAACATTTGGGAAAAAAAATCTATTTGGGCTGCCTGTGACTATCCTCAGTGTACTGGGTCTGTGCTGGGGGTAGTTGTCCTCCTAATTCATACGCAGCCAGCTAAGTGTTACAGCAGGCTTGCGCAAAATTATTTCCTGGCTCTGTGTTGGCTGTTACATCACCGCTGTATTCCAGTCCACAGTGCAACACTCTGCAGTTATTTGACATACTCCAGGGCCAGTAGTGGTGAGGCAGGGACAGAAGACATATATTTATTGAATATAGGCAGTGGGCCTTTCCAAAAACATTTGGGGAAAAAAATCTATTTGGGCTGCCTGTGACTATTTATAAAAAAACGCGGTCTGACTGGGGCATGCAGACACCTTGACAGAATGAATAGTGTGTGGCACATAGGTTTCCCATTGCTATGCCCACGTGTGCAGCTCCAGATGGAGGTGGCACAGGATTGGATTTCTCATTGCTTCTGTACAGCATTGTGGACTATCGCCCCGCCCCTTTTAAAGAGGGTCGCTGCCTAGCCGTGCCAACCCTCTGCAGTGTGTGCCTGCTTTTCCTCTGGCAGACGCACTTATAAATAGACATGAGGGTGGCGTGGCATGAGGGCAGCTGAAGGCTGCGCAGGGACACTTTGGTGTGCGCTGTGGACACTGCGTCGTGCGGGGGGGTTGGGCAGCATGTAACCCAGGAGAAGTGGCAGCGGAGTGTCATGCAGGCAGGGATTGTGCTTTGTTGGAGGTAGTGTGGTGCTTAGCTAAGGTATGCATTGCTAATGAGGGCTTTTCAGAAGTAAAAGTTTTTTGGGGGGGCCCACTCTTGCCGCTATTGTGGCTTAATAGTGGGACCTGTGAACTTGTGATGCAGCCCAACATGTAGCCCCTCGCCTGCCCTATCCGTTGCTGTGTCGTTCCCATCACTTTCTTGAATTGCCCCGATTTTCACAAATGGAAACCTTAGCGAGCATCGGCGATATACAAAAATGCTCAGGTCGCCCATTGACTTCAATGGGGTTCGTTACTCGAAACGAACCCTCGAGCATCGCGATAATTTCGTCCCGAGTAACGAGCACCCGAGCATTTTGGTGCTCGCTCATCTCTAGTGTTAAGAGATCATTAGGTCAGCAGTGTTATCTGTGTTATATATGTCTAATACTTCTCATTTATGCGGGAGTCAGGTCTTGATCCAGTTTGGTGTAATATCTGGTGTCTATCAGCTGCTGTCTGCTTCATTTGTGTAGTCTGATTTGTTCATAAGGACTATGGACTGCCAGGCACTTCCTGAAGCCAATGGGGTTCCTTCTGAATCGGTGTTACAACTCACAAGATTCATCCTCGCACACAATTATTTCTCCTTTGGAAAAGAGATATTCCTGCAACTCATCGGAACCGCCATGGGCAGTAAAATGGCACCGCAATATGCCAACCTTTTCATGGCAAAAATGGAGGATGACTTTTTGGCCTCCTGCCCCAACAAACCATTAAGCTACTTCTGTTACATTGATGACATCATAATCATCTGGACCAACACCGAACACGAACTAATAAAATTCCATGAGAGATTCAATGCATTCCACCCCACCATAAACCTGACATTAAGCTACTCATATACAGAAATCAGCATTTTGGACACGACCATAAAAAATTTCAAGCAACTCAATTCAGACCGATTGATCGGCCCACATACCTCAGATGGGACAGTTTCCATCCTAAGCACATCAAAAAGTCTACAGCCAGGCCATAAAATACAACTGGATCTGCTACAACCCAACAGACAGAGAGAATCATTTACACAATCTCAAACAGACATTTATAAATCAGGGATGCCATCCCACCTCAATTGATGACCAAAATCACCAGAGCCACCAGGACACCCAGGAATCACCAGAGCCACCAGGATACCCAGGAATCACCAGAGCCACCAGGACACCCAGGAATCACCAGAGCCACCAGGACACCCAGGAATCACCAGAGCTACCAGGATACCCAGGAATCACCAGAGCCACCAGGACACCCAGGAATCACCAGAGCCACCAGGATACCCAGGAATCACCAGAGCCGCCAGGACACCCAGGAATCACCAGAGCCACCAGGACACCCAGGAATCACCAGAGCCACCAGGATACCCAGGAGTAAACTACTCCAATACAAGGAGAAGGAAGGAAACAATCGTGTGCCTCTAGTAGTGACCTACAATCCGCAGCTAGAGATACTAAGTAAGACTGCAAAGAAACTCCCATCATTCCCTACACAAGGATGACTGTCTGAACACCATATTCCCGGACCCTCCACTTCTGTTACAGGCAACTATAGTGGACCGGTACAGCGGGGCCCCTCCTGACTGATGTGTATGCTCAGTCTTGTGTTGTCAGTGTCTTTCATGTTGCAAGAATGGTGTGCATAGCTGCAGCACTGAAAGAGTTAAAGGGGTTGTCCCGCGTCGAAACGGGTTTTTTTTTTTATTCAATAGCCCCCCCGTTCGGCGCGAGACAAACCCGATGCATGTGTTAAAAAAAAAAACGTTTAGTACTTACCCGAATCCCCGCGCTGCGGCGACTTCTTCCTTACCTTAGCAAGATGGCCGCTGGGATCTTTACCCACGATGCACCGCGGGTCTTCTCCCATGGTGCACCGTGGGCTCTGTGCGGTCCATTGCCGATTCCAGCTTCCTGATTGGCTGGAATCGGCACACGTGACGGGGCGGAGCTACGAGGACCAGCTCTCCGGCACGAGCGGCCCCATTCACCAGGGAGAAGACCGGACTGCGCAAGCGCGTCTAATCGGGCGATTAGACGCTGAAATTAGACGGCACCATGGAGACGAGGACGCTAGCAACGGAGCAGGTAAGTGAATAACTTCTGTATGGCTCATAATTAATGCACGATGTACATTACAAAGTGCATTAATATGGCCATACAGAAGTGCTGAACCCCACTTGCTTTCGCGGGACAACCCCTTTAAGTGTCTGGTATGTGAGATGACTGCCTGGTTTTGTATCGTTTTTGTCCGTTATATGATTGTCAGGACAGTGTCCGGGATATGGGGGTCCCTGATATATCCCGCAACCCCTGTCCCTGCCTACTTGCCCCCCTGGGCTAACCCCCAGGGCGACAACTGGGCGGCGGTCCCTACCCTCACTAGGGAAGCGGGACACGGGAAGACAAACAGACACTGAAGACAAACAACGGTAGAACGGTCAGACAATCCGGGTCGGCAACAGGAGGGTACGCAGTACAGGGGGGTCAGGCAAAAACGTAGTCAAGGTCCAAAAGCAGAGGTCAAGAAAGCCGGGGTCACAAACAGGAGTCAAAAGAATACGCGGGTGCAGCTGGAAGACCAAACTAACACTGGCAAGGCCTGAGAGGAAAACACACCTATTTAAATGCTGTCAGCGCTCCCGCCCCAGAAGCTGATTGGGGCGGGGAGCCTGACAGCAGCAGGGCTAATCAGGGCGGTGCTGGGGGCACGCCCCCAGTCTCACTGCACAGACAGTTACCAGGGAAGCCAGCCTGGTAGTCAAGCGACTAGAAGCACCAGCTGCCTCCCTAGCAACCCGGCGGCGACCAGTCTTACAGCGGCCCGGGGAGATCACAAGAACCGGGGTACCTCTGCGCCGTGCTCCTGTACCCCGGGTGGCCGGACCGGTGGTGCGGGCACGGCGGCCCCGAGAGTTGCCGGTTCTGACAGTACCCCCCCTTCTACGGGGGGACACCGGACCCCCATGGCCAGGTGCGGGCTTAAGCGGGAAAGCCCTGTGGAATGCCTGGACTAGGCGTGGCGCATGAACGTCCCTGGCAGGGACCCACGTCCTATCCTCAGGGCCAAATCCTCTCCAGTGGACCAGGTACTGCAGCACACCTCTAACCCGTCGGGCATCCACCAGCCTTTCTACTTCATACTCCAGTTCCCCCTGTACCAGAGAAGGAGGAGGCGGGTTCTGGGTGGGTAGAACTGGAGTCACATACTTCTTAAGTAAGCTTTTGTGAAAAACCTTGTGGACCTTCCAGGGGTCAGGAAGTGCCAACTTATATGACACCGGGTTGATGACCTGAGAAACAGTAAATGGGCCAATGAACCGAGGAGCAAGTTTCAGGGAGGGAACCTTGAGTCTCAGATTCTTGGAAGACAACAAAACTTGCTCCCCGACTACAAAAGGTGCAGAGATGGTACATCTTTTATTTGCGTATTTACGCAGTTTCTCTTGGGAACCCTGAAGGTTCTTACGAACCTGGGCCCAAACTGTGCACAGTTCCTCAGAGGATATGTCGGCGGCCGGATTGTTCGAGACCACAGGAGTGGAAAGCGAGAACCGGGGATGAAACCCATAGTTACAAAAAAAAGGTGACAATTGGGTCGACGAGTTAACATGGTTGTTGATAGCAAATTCGGCGAGAGGTAAGTAGTTGGCCCACTGATACTGGTTATCAGAGACAAACAGTCGCAGATACTGGATAAGTTCTTGGTTCATTCGTTCCGTTTGTCCGTTACTCTCGGGATGGAAAGCGGAGGAGAAGGACAAATTTACGTTTAGATTTTTACAGAAGGCTCGCCAGAAGCGAGCGACGAACTGAACCCCTCTATCTGACACAATGTCCTCGGGGATCCCATGTAACCGAACAATCTCCTTGATGAACATTTCAGACAGAAGTTTGGCGTTAGGCAACTTGCAAAGCGGAACAAAATGTGACATTTTAGAGAAACGGTCTACTATTACCCAGATGACCGTATTCCCCAGCGAGGATGGCAGATCAGTAATAAAATCCATGGACAAATGGGACCATGGCCTGGACGGAATGGGCAAGGGAAGAAGAGGACCCTCAGGACGTCTCCTGAGATTCTTCCCCCTTGCGCAAACCGGGCACGCGGACACAAATACCCGTACCTCCTTGGCCATGTGTGGCCACCAATAGAGTCTGGATACTAACTCCAGCGTACCCCTGATGCCGGGGTGTCCAGCTAGGACAGAAGCGTGTGTCTCCTCTAACACTTTCAATCTCAGTGACAATGGGACAAATAATTTGCCTTCCGGAAGGGCTTCAGGAGCAGATTGTTGAGCGGCGTGAATGAGAGGTGAAAGGTCGGAGGAGACAGCAGCGAGGACCACCCCAGGGGAGAGAATGCTCTCAGGCTCCGGCTCGGCAGGTTCCGGAGAACCAAAGCTCCTAGACAGGGCATCAGCCTTGACATTCTTAGAACCGGGTCTATAGGTAACAACAAAATTGAACCGAGAGAAGAACAAGGCCCAGCGGGCTTGCCGAGCATTTAACCTCTTAGCGGAATCTAGATAGGTGAGGTTTTTATGGTCTGTGAGTACCGTGATCTGGTGATGGGCACCTTCCAAAAAATGTCTCCACTCTTCGAAAGCCCACTTAATCGCCAGCAATTCCCGGTTGCCTATATCATAGTTCCGTTCGGTGGAAGAAAACTTCCTAGAAAAATAGGCACATGGTCTAAGGTTGGTGAGAGTGGAGGGACCTTGGGACAGTACCGCTCCCACACCAAACTCAGAGGCATCTACTTCCACCAAAAAAGGGCTGGACAGATCTGGTTGTACTAGGACAGGTGCAGAAGAGAACGCCGCCTTTAGGGTATCGAAGGCCCTCAGAGCCTCAGAAGACCAGGTCCTCACATCTGCCCCCTTTCTGGTGAGGTCCGTTAGAGGTTTAGCCACCACGGAGAAGTCTTTGATGAATTTGCGATAGTAGTTGGCGAAGCCGAGGAAGCGTTGAAGGGCTTTCAACGACCCTGGCTGGGCCCACTCCGTGATGGCTTTCACCTTTTCAGGATCCATCTGGAAGTCGCATGGCGTGATGATATACCCCAAAAATGATATCTTTTGTACCCCGAACACACATTTCTCGAGTTTAGCAAACAGCTTGTTATGTCTGAGTCGAGCTAGTACAGTCTGAACGTGAGTATGGTGACTTGGCAAGTCGGAGGAAAAAATCAAAATGTCGTCTAGATATACAACCACGAACACCCCCATGATATCCTGAAACACTGAGTTCATGTACCCCTGAAAAATGGCGGGGGCGTTACACAATCCAAAAGGCATAACTAGGTATTCAAAATGCCCGAGGGGCGTATTGAAGGCGGTTTTCCACTCATCCCCCTCCCGAATGCGGATGAGGTTGTATGCTCCCCTGAGATCAAGTTTAGAAAACCATCGGGCACCAGCGACCTGGTTGAGGAGGTCAGGAATGAGTGGAAGGGCATACTGGTTTCGTACTGTGATTTTGTTTAGCTCTCTATAGTCAATACAGGGCCGGAGGCCTCCATCCTTCTTCTCAACGAAGAAAAACCCGGCACCCACCGGGGATTCTGAGGGCCGGATGTGCCCCTTGGCCAGGCTGTCCTGGATATAGTCCCTCATGGATTCTCTCTCAGGAACCGTAACGTTATAAATGCGGCCCTTAGGAAGTTTGGCCCCAGGAATCAAGTCTATTTTACAGTCCCATTCCCTATGAGGGGGCAGAGCTTCAGATAATTGTTTGGAGAACACGTCAGAAAACTCGGAGAGGTAATCTGGTAGGGGGGTCCCCTCGCAGGTGGAGATTCCCACCTTCACCGCACAAAGGTGGTTGGCACAGCGGGGACCCCACTTTACCAGTTCCAACGTGTCCCAATTTACTACCGGGTTGTGCTCCCGGAGCCAGGGGAGGCCTAGGACGACGTCCACAGACAAATCTCTCATCACTAGAAAGGTGCAGGTTTCCACGTGTAAGGCTCCTATCGTAAACCTTACTTCAGGGGTAACCAGATGAACCACCCCTGCTTGCAATGGGGTGGAGTCCACTCCTGAAACCAGAATCGGGGTCTCTAAACGTAAAAAAACCCCGGACAGTTGAGCAACGAAATTAAAGTTAACGAAATTCGCCGCAGCCCCAGAATCAACAAAGGCTTGCCCAGTACGGTGGAAAGCATGAAATTCTAGGGTGCAAGGCAATAACATTTTGGATAACACAGGGAGTACCTTAGCTCCTAGACAGTCCTCCCGACAACTGCCTAGGAGCGGGAGTTTTCCTGCCGTGGCTTCTTAGTGCAGGTGGCAATGCGGTGACCCGGCTCCCCACAGTAGAAGCAAAGATTCTTCTTCAGGCGATATTCCCGTCGCTGCTTGGGGTTCATGGCTCCCAGTTCCATGGGCTCGGTGGTGGGAAGTGAGAGAGTCAGGTCAGTAGAAGAAGTGGGCGTGGGGAGTGGAGTGGCCCGAGCGGCGTGTCGGCCCCTCAAACGTCGGTCGGCCCGAATAGCAAGCGTCATGGCTTGCTCCAGGGTTCTAGGCTCTGGGTGGGCCACAAGTAGGTCCTTGAGACCCTCAGACAGACCGGTCAAAAATAAGTCTTTTAGGGCGGCATCGTTCCACCCGGATTCCGTACAATGTTGACGGAATTGGGAACAGTAGTCCTCCGCCATTTTACAACCCTGGCGCAGGGCCAGAAGTTTGGAGACTGCGTAGCCCGCCCGGTCGGGTTCGTCATAAATTTGACCCAGGGCGGAAAAAAAGGCGTCAAGGGATAGTCGGGCTGGAGAGCCTGCTGGTAGCGAGAAAGCCCAATTTTGGGGGTCCCCCCTCAGGCGGGTAATTACAATTCCCACTTTCTGATATTCAGTACCAGAGGAGTGGGGTCGGAGATCAAAGTAGAGCTTGCAGCTCTCTCTAAATGCAAAGAACTGACCTCTCTCTCCAGAGAAGCAGTCCGGCAGCGTGGCTCGGGGTTCTGACATAGTCCCGGGAGCGGAAGGGGGCTGCATGGGACCTGCAGCCGCCACTTGTTCCTGTAGCTGCATGCGGGCGGTTAGGTCCTGGACAAGGTTAGTAAGGACCTGGACCTGGTTCGCTAACGCAGCCACGGCCTCCATCGAGGGATTCAAAGTAGCCGGGCGGATGCACGAGTCTGACCTACCTTCGGCCAGTGTTACTGTCAGGACAGTGTCCGGGATATGGGGGTCCCTGATATATCCCGCAACCCCTGTCCCTGCCTACTTGCCCCCCTGGGCTAACCCCCAGGGCGACAACTGGGCGGCGGTCCCTACCCTCACTAGGGAAGCGGGACACGGGAAGACAAACAGACACTGAAGACAAACAACGGTAGAACGGTCAGACAATCCGGGTCGGCAACAGGAGGGTACGCAGTACAGGGGGGTCAGGCAAAAACGTAGTCAAGGTCCAAAAGCAGAGGTCAAGAAAGCCGGGGTCACAAACAGGAGTCAAAAGAATACGCGGGTGCAGCTGGAAGACCAAACTAACACTGGCAAGGCCTGAGAGGAAAACACACCTATTTAAATGCTGTCAGCGCTCCCGCCCCAGAAGCTGATTGGGGCGGGGAGCCTGACAGCAGCAGGGCTAATCAGGGCGGTGCTGGGGGCACGCCCCCAGTCTCACTGCACAGACAGTTACCAGGGAAGCCAGCCTGGTAGTCAAGCGACTAGAAGCACCAGCTGCCTCCCTAGCAACCCGGCGGCGACCAGTCTTACAGCGGCCCGGGGAGATCACAAGAACCGGGGTACCTCTGCGCCGTGCTCCTGTACCCCGGGTGGCCGGACCGGTGGTGCGGGCACGGCGGCCCCGAGAGTTGCCGGTTCTGACAATGATGATGCTTGAGTTTTGTGTTCTGAGTCTGTGCGGGAAGGAAAGTCCGTTCTGAGATCTGTCTGAGATAGGAGTGCAAGGCAGCTGTCTGTGAGCACCTTCAACCCACAGGCACAGAATGGTTTCCCCTTTGTTAACCTGCCCTCAGCCCTTGGACATGTCACCAGCTACCCTCCGGGTGGGAGACAGTATAGACCAGTGATGGCGAACCTTTTAGAGACCAAGTGCCCAAACTGCAACCAAAAACCCACTTATGTATAGCAAAGTGCCAACACGTCAGGGGGCGGGGCTTATCACGATCTATGATTTTACCCCGTCGTTTTAAAAAAGGAAAAGGATGCTTCAGAATAGACAGGGTGCAGATTTTGACTGCTTTTTGAATGTGGACATACTGCAGAATGTCCTCAGCGGAAATTTCTGTCGCAAATTCTGTAGTATTTCCGCATCCAAAAAGCAGTCAAAATCTGCATCCTGTCTATTTTCAAACGGTCCTGCCCATTTCTGCCGCATGTAAACATACCCCAGCGGTAATAGTGACATCCCCCAGAGTGGCCCCAGTGGTAATAGTGACATTCCCCAGAGCGGCCCCCGCAGTAATAGTGACATCCCCAGGAGCGGCCCCTGCGGTAATAGTGACATCCGGGGGAGCGGCCCCCTGCAGTAATAGTGACATTCCCCACAGTGGCCCGTATTATAATAGTGACATTCCACAACGGCCCCCAGTAGTAATTGTGCCCCCCACAGCGGCCCCCATCAGTGACAGTGCCCCCCTGAGACCCATATACTTACCCCCTCCTCCTTGTGGAAGCTCCACTGTTCCTCTGCCCGGCGCTCCGCCAGCAGCTGATCGCAGGTGCACACTGAGATGACAGTGTGTTGCCGGACGCCTCCTCCCCCTGCTCTTGCGGAACCTAAGAGGAGATGTTAGGGGAGGGGGAGGTGGATCCCGGCTGCACAATGACGTTATAATGGCGCCGAGATCAGCGCCGCTAGCAGCGCAGTGAGTGAATACCGTCAGGGAAGCCGCGGCCCCTGCTGGTATTCACTACTACCATGGTAAGCGGCTGGCGGCGCGTGCCAGCAGGGCGGGCACTGCGTGCCGCTTATGGCACACGTGCCATAGGTTCGCCGCCACTGGTATAGAGCTACTGTGACAAGGCCCCAAACTCTACTCCGCTGTCGGTCACCGCACAAATTTGAGGACCTTGATAGTCAGGAGTGCATTACCCTCCAACATACAAAAAGGAACTTATCCCTGTAATGTAAGGAGCTGTAATACCTACTCACATGTATGAACCACGGACAGTATACAAATCCCCAACACACAGCAGGACTATAAGATCCCAGGGACATTCACATGCTCCATGTCCAATGTTGTGTACCTGATCCTGTGCAGTAAATGTCCTGTTGGGGCCTTTACGTTGGAGAAACAGGACAGAAACTTAAAGGGGTGGTCTCGCGAAAGCAAGTGGGTCTATACACTTCTGTATGGCCATATTAATGCACTTTGTAATATACATCGTGCATTAAATATGAGCCATACAGAAGTTATTCACTTACCTGCTCCGTTGCTAGCGTCCCCGTTGCCATGGTTCCGTCTAACTTCGGTGTCTTCTTGCTTTTTTAGACGCGCTTGCGCAGATGCATCTTCTCCCTTCGGCTGGTCTTGGAAGCATCGGAGTTTTGGCTCCGCCCCCTTTTCGCGTCATCGCGTAGCTCCGCCCCCGTCATGTGCCGATTCCAGCCAATCAGGAGGCTGGAACCGGCACACGTCATGGGGCGGAGCTACGCGATGATGCGTACAAGGGGGCGGAGCCAAAATGCCGATGCTGCCGAGCGGAGCCGAAGGGAGAAGAAGGGAGAAGACGGATCTGCGCAAGCGCGTCTAAAAAGGCAAGAAGACACCGAAGTTAGACGGAACCATGGCAACGGGGACGCTAGCAACGGAGCAGGTAAGTGAATAACTTCTGTATGGCTCATATTTAATGCACGATGTATATTACAAAGTGCATTAATATGGCCATACAGAAGTGTATAGACCCACTTGCTTTCGCGAGACCACCCCTTTAAAGTTAGGATGAGATCTCATCGCCACACGATTAAACAGAGAAAGACAGAATTCCCTGTGGCCAAGCAGTTTTCTATTCACGGATATACAACTTGGAAGCATTAAAGTTATTATATTGAAAGGCAATTTCAAATCACAAAGCCAAAGAAGAATTTGGGAGTACAAATTTATAACAACTTTTGACACTTTCAACAGAAGGTTAAATTCTTCAACAGGATTCATGCATGAATGGGAAGTATGAGACATCTATAGCACAGATAACACTGCTGACCTGATGACCTCTTAATACTAATTCAGGGACCATAAAACCTTCACATCTATGTTTGTATTTCTGTTGTAGTATACTTTAAAGTGTAAATTAATCCCACCATGTCTGTGCCTTGTCATAAGTATGCGTGTATATATATATATATATATATATATATATATATATATATATATATGCACATGCCTCTTCGGATCCATTTCATTATGCCTTGATGGGATTGGGATAGCTCTTGGGATTCTTGCAGTTTCGGTGCATTGTACTGTGTGACCTTTTGTTGAATTTTGCTGGGATGTCTTCTTCTGGGAAGTGGTGATGCTCGTCTTGATTGGCGGAGTGATGAAATCGACCCGAGCAAATCCAACCTGATTTTTGGCAGAAATCACATGAAAATAGAATTTCCCATAATGCCTGCTTTACCCCCTTCATGATGCAGCCCTTTTTTTTCTTCCCATTTTCGTTTTTCCTCCCACCCTTTAAAAAAATCCTAACTCCTTTATTTATCCATCGACGTCGCTGTATGAGGGCTTGTTTTTTTGCAGGACGAATTGTATTTTTCAATGGTGCTATTTAATGTACCGTATAATGTACTGAAAAGAGGGTATATTTCTGCTGCTGTCAATGTATATAGCAGCAAAGCAGACAGACAAACTACATATTGGCATGTGGAATATTACAGTTCTCTGTTTGTGGCCTCAAAACGTTGTTCAAAGTCAACAGTTGCCACTACAAATTATTTGCAGACTTTAAGCAGCTAGAAGTGGTGGTTTGGGGAATTCAATTACTCTGCGCCAAACAGAGACAGTGCACAACTATAGAAGCTGTACTGTGTGGCCTTCTGTTCTTACATATCGTGTCGCCCAGGGTTTGCAGCATAATTGGTTGGCATTGGTGTTTTGTGTTAATTACAGATGAGCGAGCCTACTCGGTAAGGCAGTTACTCAAGCGGGAAGGGAGCGGAGCAGAGCGGGGGGAAGAGAGAGAGAGATCTCTCTCATTCTTCCTCCCACTCCGCTCCCCCCGCCCCCGGAGCCCACCCGAGCATGCTGGGATCACTAAGCAGTTACTCGAGAAGAGCGATGCTCGCTCGAGTAACTGCCTTACCGAGTAGACGCGCTCATCTCTAGTGTTAATATAAAACAAAAAGAAAAACAGAGAAACAACAAATACACACAGTGCATGTCAGCCGCCTCAGATGTCATTCAGTCACAAGTTAAATTTATGGCATTGCATTTAAAACAAGTAGCATATGCACATGGAAGATGAAACCTGCAAATCTCACAAGGGTGATAAGTTCTTGAGAACAATTAAAGACAACTACCTTTCCCAGCTTGTGTGGGAGCCAACTAGAGGGACGGCCACTCTGGACTTATTATTAACTAACAAACCGGACCGAATCATGGGGGTGCAGGTTGAGGGACACTTGGGAAATGGTGACCACAATAGAATTAATTTCCAGCTGTAATTTAATAATAAGCCTTTTCAGGGAGCGACAAACAAACTAAACTTTAGTAAAGCAAAATTCGTTCAGCTGAGAACTACTATCGGTAACATTATTTGGGACAACATCCTCAAAAATATCAGTACAGAGGACAAATGGGAAAAGTTTAAAAACATCCTAATTACCTCATGTGAGCAGTTCATACCCTTTAAAAAGAAAAGAACTACAAGTAGTAGGAAACCAATGTGGCTCGACAAGACTGTAAGGGGGGCAATAAACAAAAAAAGGAAAGCGTTTACACTACTAAAACAAGAAGGCAGCGAAGAAGCGCTAAAATCCTAGAGGAAAAAAAACTAAATTTGTAAAGAAAAGACCAAAATTGCTAAGAAGGAGACTGAAAGGGTGACTACCCTCTAGCGTTTGTGAATTTGCTGCGTTTTTTTCCAGGTGTCTATGGGGCTTTCTAATGTTAAAAACACATCGCGGCAAAATTGCAATTTACTGCGAAATCACGATTTTGCGCGATGCAATTTTAACATTAACAAGTCCCATAGACCCCTGGAGAAAAAAAAATGCTGCGGATTTTACAGTGAAAAAGAACTGTAGTGGGTAGTCACCCAAAGACTGATCGCCAAAGAGAGAAAAAATAACCCTAAACTATTCTTCAATTATATAAACAGTAAAAGGATTTGTACTGAGAGCACTGGCCCTTTAACATATAATGCAGGAGAAACCACAGAAGATGATGGGGGGATGGCAAATCTATTAAATAGTTTTTTTTTCAAGTGTATTCACGGATCAAAAAGAAATGTCACATGAGATGCAGGGGAATAAAACAAGCCCCCACAAAATATCTCATACCTAATGCAGGAGGAAGTGCGGAAACGGTTAAAGAAGATTAAAATCGATAAATCTCCAGGCTCAGATGGAATACACCCAAGGATTCTAAGGGAACTAAGTGATGAGATAGCTAGACTGCTATTTCTTATATTTATGGACACTATAGAGACCGGAGTTGTACCACTGGATTGGTGCATTGCCAGTGTGGTTCTAATATACAAAAAGGGGTCAACAAGAGAGCCTGGTAACTACAGGCCGGTAAGTCTTACTTCAGTAATTGGAAAAATATTTGAGGGGTTTCTGAGAAACACCATTGTACAATACCTCAAGGAGAACAACGGAATAACTCCTCACCAATCTGATCAGCTTCTACGATGAAGTAAGTTCTAGGCTGGACCTGGGAGAGTCTATTGATCTTGTATATCTGGACTTCTCTAAAGCATTTGACACCAAGTCGCATAATAGGCTGATATATAAAATGAGACAGCTCGGATTGGTTGAAAACGTGTGCATCTGGGTAAAGAACTGGCTCAGAGATAGAAAACAGAGGGTAATAAACGGTTCATGCTCAGATTTGACTACCGTCGCTAGTGGGGTGCTGCAGGGTTCACTATGAGACCCCATTCTGTTCAATATATTTATCAACGACCTGATAGAGGGGCTGCACAGTAAAATATAGATATTTGCAGATGATACAAAACTATACAAGATAATTAATACAACGGAGGACAATGTGCAGCTACAAACTGACCTAGATAAGCTCGGGGCTTGGGCAGAAAAATGGCAAATGAAGTTCAATGTTGATAAATGTAATGTTCTGCACATGGGCAGGAGAAACGGATGTCACCAATATACACTTAATGGGGTACTGCTAGGGAAAAGTGATATGGAAAAAGACCTGGGGGTACTAGTGGATTGTAGATTAAACTGGAACAATCAATGCTAGTCAGCTGCTGCAAAGGCAAATAAAGTTTTGGGATGCATTAAAAGAGGTATAGGGGCGAGGGACGAGAACGTTATCCTTCCATTATATAAGGCACTTGTCAGGCCCCACATGGAATACTGTGTACAGTTCTAGTCACCGGTGCTCAGGAAAGATGTAGCAGTGCTTGAGGGGGTTCAAAGAAGGGCGACTAAGTTAATAAATGAGAGGACTGGAATACCCAGAGAGGCATCAAAGTTGGGATTATTTACCCTGGAAAAAATATGGCTAAGGGGCGATCAAATAACTACGTATAAATACATGAGGGGACAATACAAGGATCTCTCCCATGATCTGTTTATACCCAGGACTGCGACGGTAACAAGAGGGCATCCTCTACGTCTAGAGGAACGAATGTTTCATCACCAACATAGAAGGGGGTTCTTTACTGTAAGAGCAGTGAGACTGTGGAACTCTGTGCCTGAGGACGTGGTGATGGCAAAATCCATAGAGGAGTTTAAGAGGGGACTAGATGTCTTTCTAGAACGCTATGATATTACAGGATATAGACATTAGGTGACCAGTGGGGTTGATGATCTCAAGTGTTGATCCAGGGATTACTCTGGCTGCCATTATGGAGTCAGGAAGGAATTGCCTTCCCCTGGACCAACAAGGAAGAAGTTGAAACAGGCTAAACTAGATGGACATTGTCTTTATTCAGCCTAACATACTATGTTGCTATGTGCCGTATTGTGCAGCGTAACTTTTGGTAGCTCTACAGCTATTGCTTGGAGCGGGTCCGTGCTTGGGTGTTGTGGTTACCTGGCAGAATTTGTCCTTGCAAAATTTATCCAGAGAAGAGTGAAAAAAGAGGGGGCGGAGCGACCTCCAGGAGGAGGCGAACAGGTTAATTTGTTGGGAAAAAAACTTATATACACGTAGATGCATGTATACGTGTATACATATATACATGCATTTACACGCACGTCTTTCTTCTCTTCCCAAGGTGGATCAACGGTACCTCTTAACAGGTGCAGCCAACCCAATGATCGTCTCAGCCCAAAGGGGAGACGAGTGTGAAGTATATTTGGAAGTGGAAAAAAATGGGTGTAGGCGCATTGTGATAAAGAGGCAGAACATCAAGATAGTGAGCCCAACTTCTTGTTTTATTTAACCAGTATGAATAAATGCTTTTAGTGGCTTTGGAGCACCTTCCTCAGTATTTATTGGGAACACACTTCTGGGTCTTACAGTGGCGCCAGAATGTGTGCCTATGCAGGAGAAGAGGAACATTCTGGTGTCACTAAAGACCCGGAAGTGTGTCCCCAATAAATACTGAGGAAGGGGCTCCAAAGCCCCGAAATGCATCTATTCATACTGGTTTAATAAACAGAGAAGTGGAGCTTACTATCTCAATGTTTTGTGCCTCTTTAACACAAAAAGGTCGCACCTACAGCCATGTTTTTCCATTGTAAAATTTATGACATTGCTTTTAACCCTTTGCAATCCAATTTTGGATTCATGGTTTCCTAGGAGGTTTTCTCTTTCTGCCATTATACAATGGCGCCATCTGCTGGCTAGAGCCAGTATTGCGATATTATATTGGGACATGCCGGTGAGGCCCCCGACAACAGAGCGGCCAGTAATATACAGTAAGAATACCCTGCCGGACGTCTTCCGACATCAGAAGCTGTACAGCGTTCAATCAGAATGTCTTCAGACGTCAGACAGTGGATTGGAAATGGTTAAAACAAGAAGCACACCTGCTGTCTTGGACCGAATGCACATGTGCAGAAATTCCACAACGGGATTTCGCACGGAATTTCCGCCGTTGAACGGTGCCATAGGATTGCATTGGTTTACATAAACCAATGCAGAACACCACGATTTTGATCGACCCATCGGCTCTGTGCAGAGCAGTGTGAAGGCACCAGACAGTTAAGCCGGAGATCACTGCAGGGGCACAAAGTTGCATCCCGCTGCGAGAATCACGCAGTCGGAATCTGACCCAGCCGTCTGCATTCGGCCTTACTTGGCACATGTTTTGGTCTAGGAGGCCTTCTTTTGTTTTGTGACACCGCTGTACTACGATTGACCCCCTACACAACTGTACACTATTTTTACCAATTTTTGAAGGAGCACAGTGTTACCTAGATGTGTAGTTGTAGTCCCATGCAATTTGAGGGTCTTTGGCTGCATTGGGGACGTTCGCAAGGGCAAAATAGTGAAAACGATTTTTACTTCCATTGACATTAATGGAAGTCAGAATTGGCAATCCCAATTTAGGATGATTTTGGTAGAATCATCCCGATCCCAACACAAACTGATTATTCCACTAATTGCTCATCACTACCAGCAAAATAGTCAACTGTCTTGAATGTTTTCCAGTTTTGAATAATCTTTCCCACTGTAGAATAATGGAATGCAGATTGTTTGGAAATGGCCTTATAACCCTTCCCGGATTGATGGGTAACAAAAATTGATTCTCGAAGCTCATTGGTGATATCCTTCCTCCTTGGCTTTGTGTTAACACATGCCTGAATGCTCCAAACCAGCAAACTGCCAAAACATCTGCTTTTTATAAAGGTGGTAACATTGCTGATGATCAATTAATCAAGGATATTTGATTAGCAGCACTTCGCTGTTATTTACCATTTTAATTTCTGTAGAAGCAGTAAGGGTGTACTTAATTTTGCACACACTGCTTCTGCATGTTAGCCTTATATTTGGTAAATAAGGAATGATGGTGTAATTTGTCACATGCTGCTATTCATTTGACGTTGTATTTACCTAATTTTAACCCTCTCCAATCCACTGTCTGACGTCTGAAGACATTATGATTTAAGGCTGTACAGCTCCGATGTTGGAAGACGTCCGTCGGGGTTCTCTTACTGTATATTGCCAGCCTTTCTGCTGTCGGAGCCTAACCAACGTGTCACCTCATGCAGTACTGGCTTTAGCCAGCAGATAGCGCCATTATATAACAGCAGAAAAAGAGTAAGCCCCCTAGGAAAACCAGGATAAAAATTGGATTGGAAAGGGTTAAGACCTTCTGAGGACCAGAATTTTTCTTATCAAATCTTGATATATAAAACCATTGAATTCAAAGAGGGTGTACCTAGGTTTGCTCATGACGTTTCCTACTCAGGATCTCTCGGCACTCGCTCATGACCTGAAGGTTGTGGGTTCAATTCCCGCTTGGTTCAGGTAGCCGACTCAAGGTTGACTCAGCCTTCCATCCTTCTGAGGTCAGTAGAGATGAGCGAGTATATTCGCTAAGGCACATTACTCGAGCGAGTACTGCCTTAGCCGAGTATCTTCTCGCTCATTTCTAAAGATTCGGGGCTGGCGGGGGATAGTGGGGAGGACGGAGGGGAGATCTCTCCCTCTCCTCCCCGCTCCCCGCTGCAACTCACCTGTCACCAGCGCCGGCCCCCGAATCTTTATAGACGAGCGGGAAGATACTCAGCTAAGGCACTACTCGCTCGAGTAATGTGCCTTAGCGAGTATACTCGCTCATCTCTAGAGGTCAGTAAAATGAGTACCCAGCTTGCTGGGGGGTTAAAAGATGACTGGGGAAGGCAACGGCAAACCACCACGTAAAAACAGTCTGCCAAGCAAAGTCATAACTGCCTAGGAGTGAGTCCTGACTCAGTGCTTGCACCAGGGGACTTCGCCTTTACCTACCTTATCCAAAGCATAGGAGATAAACTTGCCTACAAAGGATATATATTTTTCCATCGTTTATGGGCTGTGGCATCTGTTTTTGGAGCTACACATCCAAGCACCTCTTACTTTACACCGCAGTGTCTTCTAGTATCACATTCTGAACTCCTTACCCAGAAGCATCTTGTAGTATTTGTGGCATTTCACTTATGCTTGACTCCTCTCTTCCACTACTCATAGAACATCCCTCAAACACCCAAGTGTTAAGCCATAAGCAACAACTGGGTCACTATTGCTCGTTGTTAAATAAACTTGAAATTGAATACAGTTATCCTCTCACGTAGGTGATATACAATTTATAGAATGGATTCCCTCCTCTATAAGATATAAGAATATGCTAAGCAGTATAAAAGTTTGAAGCTGGAGCTCTAGTGACATCAGAACTGCTTGAATACAAAGTATTATACATGTGAGGTAGAAGAAAGTGTCCATTGAGGTTTATTATATAATTATAGAAATACTTTACAGGGAGTTTCCTGGACTTAAAAAAATGTTGACATCAGGAGAATGGTGCCAAATAAAAGGACTTGCTTACCTTCCACACCGACTCCCAGCCCAGTGCTGAAGCTCTGGTCCCTGCTGTTCGGAAACCCAAAAGCCTTCATTGGTTATGTGCCGTTCACTGTACATGTGAATGCTCACCCAATCAGCAGCCATGGTAGAATTACCACTGAAGCCTGCGAGAGGTCAGATGCACAAATGATACGTGACCACAGCAGGCTTCTTTGAGCAACAGGCATTGGGGCTGCATTACCAGACAAAGAGCCACTAGAGTATTTTTCTATACCTTGCAACATTCTGCTGCTGTCAATTTTTTTTAACCCTTTCCAATCCACTGTCTGATGTCTGAAGACATTCTGATTGAAGGCTGTACAGCTCCGATGTCGGAAGACGTCCGGCAGGTAATCTTACTGTATATTACTGGCTGCTCTGTTGTCGGGGGCCTCTCTGGGATGTCACATACTGCAGTACTGGCTCTAGCCAGCAGATGGTGCCATTGTATAATGGCAGAAGGAAAAAGCCCCATAGGAAACCCTTAATCCAAAATGGGATTGCAAAGGGTCAAGTCACGGAAAACGTCTCTCAGTATTATTTTTTTATAGTCCTAAGACGTTATTTATATTTTCTTGTAGTGAACTTGTTACAATGAACCAAAGGTTTCCTGCTGCATCATCATCTCCAGTCTAAGATTCTTGTTGGGGTAATTGGTATGCAACTGTCCTACAGCTGATCTATTAGTAGGTCACCTGATCAGATTGCTCAGCCCAGCATTCTTAGGAGGGAGTTCCTCATTGACTAGCTTCTCTTTAAGTATCCCTGGATGCTGGTGATAGCGGTAACAATGTGCGTTTAAGTCCAGTATTCCTTGTTTCAGCTCTAGTGCTCTGTTCCAATCTTGTTTGTTTTGTTGCTGTGGTCTTGTTCCTATGGTTATGTCTAGTTCAGTCTTGGTTACCTAGCCTCTGGTTTTGTCTACTCATTTCCTGTTTACAGTTTCCTAGCTTTGGTTCATTTTTTGGCTTGTTTGTTTGGGTTCTAGTGCCCTCGCTGTTCTCAGGAACAGTATTTAAGATAGGGGTTGCCAGTTGGGATAACTGAGGGTGACTCAAGGGCAGTGGTGCCTTGTGTTAGGGAGATATAAAAAGATCATCATCATCATCTGGTTATCATCACCTTCTGCCCGTCATTTAATGGTGTTTTGTATTAGCATATTCTATTGTGTTGATTCCGTGGTTTATATTTATTATTGTCATGGCAGTCTAGTAGTTACACCATTTGGTTCTGCTTTGCGTCCTGGGGATACTAGAAGACTGGGAAACATGGTTAGTCGCCAGGAACAGTGACTGCTCCCAGAATTCTAGTATGTAATTCAGGACATAGGTTGGCTCCCCCTCCGACTAAACTATTATGAAAAAACAAAAATGCCCAAAACAATAAACAATCAAAAAACCTCCCTAGTTTGTCAATAATGTTGTTTAATGACCAAACCATTGCAAAAAAACCTCCCTAAAACCTTTTGACCCCAAGACGTGGAGGATGATATTAAATTAGACTCTCTGCATTTTCCTTTAGCCTTGGGCATGCTGGTGGTGCCCAGAGGGGCTGGAAGGCCTTGGGACTTTCTACACTGGCATTAGTCTGCCTAGCTTCCCAATGTCTGCAGCAGATATCTGGAATGCAGCCTATACTGTAATATTCTGGATGAGCTCATCGGGAAAAGGAAAATATACTTTACATTCAAGGCAGAAGACCTGAAGCTGTTTTCACTGTCACAGCACAAACTTCCTTCTATTTATTTTTAGTATGGAGCGGTCTGTACGTTCCAGCTGACAGGGACTTCTCTGTGCGGGGTGCAGTGGGGCTCGGGGTGAAGCCCACTTACAGCGGGATGGCAGTCTATGTATTTATTTAGTTTGGTGTTACCAAGAACCCACAAAATCACCGGAATGAATGAAATCAGTAGATCTTCCCTGTGATGACAAGACGCGCAGAGAATGTTCTCTTCTGTTTTGTGACTATTTATTTTAATATGCTCAGTCTGCTGTCTGAGACCGCTTTACGTGGTCATGTATGATGTAATATCAAGGCAAATATCCGGAAATTAGGTGGACTGCAGTATATTAGGGAAAAAATGATCTATCCATCTCTTTAGTATCTATCTTAGAGCTATTGATTAAAAAATGAATGAGAATTCATTCGCTTCTTGTTCGTCATTCATTTTATGCAGGCATATAGATCATCGCTCGCTCGTTGCGTATAAACAGCAATCATCTAGGTGTTCGCATTCACTGGTACCGCGAATGTAAATGACTGAACGATTGGTGAGCGAACAATTTATCCGCCTGTATAAACAGGTTGCAGGAGAAAACTCTGGCATCATTTGCTCATGCGAACGATAAGTCGCTCCGTGGAAAACCAGCCTTGGATTGATATCTATTTCACACCTACAGTATTGCAGGTACAGTGGTGGCTTGGGATAAGAGTTTAATTCGTTCCGTGACGGAGCTCTTAACCCGAAACACTCGTAAGTCAAATCAATTTTCCCCATTGAAATGAATGGAAAAGCCATTAATCCGTTCCGGATCGTGAAGCTCTCCCACTGATTTCAATGGGGATGGTGTTACTCCATTGAAAGCAATAGGACGCTGGCACCCCCGCAGTGATTTAGTGAAGGGCTTTAAATATAAGCCCTGCCCTTAAAAATCATCCCTAGCTGTAGTAAAAAAATAAAAAAAAATATATATATATACTCCCCTGTCTGCCCCTGTTTACTACAGCTAGGGAAGATTTTCAGGTAAGGGCTTATATTTAAAGCCCTTCCCCGAAAATCACTGCAGGGGTTGCCGGCAGGCCATTGTTTTCAATGGGGCCACTGGCAGCAACGGCGGCCCCATTGGGAGCAAGGCCTGTAACCCAAGTTTTTGCTCTTCAATCAGAGCAAAAATTCGGGATAGAGCTTGCTCTCAAGTTAAAGAGTTGTAAGCTGAGGCACCCTTAACCCAAGGTATCACTGTATCTCTCTCTATCTCCTGCCTATCTATTACAGGCATTGTCTAGCTTTCATACCTGTCTAATTCAAAGAGGCCTTGTTGTCAGGACCATTTGCATTGCTGCAGGTAGTGCAAAATAAGGATTGGGGTAAGGGATGAGAACACATCCAGGGCAGGGGGTTATAAACGTCCATGGCATATCACGCTCCCCTTAGTCTATGGCAGGCACTGACATATTGCGCTGGTATGGTCGCAGTGTCTTCCTCTTCTCCCAGCAAGATAGCTTCTCTTTCTCCTCCATGGAGCTAAAGTACAGGAAAAGATCAGAGAGTCTCCTGAAGTGAGGGTCTCTCACCGTTGAGTATCTGGGGTATCGCAGCAGGAAGTGGGCTTCATCCTCCACTGCCACCTGGTCGCACTGTTGGCATAGTCTGCCCTTCATGGGCTGGTAGTTCTATTTGTGTCCTCCTGATGCGAAGGTCAAGAGATCAGTTTCTTACAGGTATCTACAAAGTACTTGGAAAGTCTTCAGACCCTTTTTTTTATTTTTGTTTTACATTTTGTTATGTTGTGGCCCCATTGTTTTTGCCCATCATTCTGCACTCACTACCCCATAATGACAAAGTAAGATTAGGTTAAAAATCTTTGTCATTTTAAAAAAAATGAAAAGCTACCATTTTGCTTTGACATAAGTAATCTCACCCTGTACTCAGCACTTAGATGAAGCACCCTTGGCAGTGATTACAGCCTCCAGTCTTCTTGGGTCTGATGCCACAAGGTTTACACACCTGGATTTGGTGATTTTCTGCCATTCTTCTCTGTCAGGTTGGATGGGGGCCGCCTGTGGGCGCCATCTTCAGGTCTCTCCAGAAATATTTGATTGGGTACAAGTCAGTGCTCTGGCTGGGCCACTCAAGGACATTCGCAGAGTTGTCCCTAAGCCCCTCTTGTGTTGTTCTGGCTGTGTGCTTAGGGTCATTGTCTTGTTGGAAGATGACCCTTCTCCCCAGTCTGAGGTTCGATGCGCTCTGGATCAGGTTCTCATTAAGAATATCTCTGTACTTTGCTCCATTCAGCTTTCCATCAGCCCTGACTGGTCCCCCTGTCTACTGCATGATGCGCCACCACCAAGTGTCACTGTAGGGATGGTGCTGGGCAGGTGATAAGCGCCGCCTGGGCTCCTCCAAACAGAACTCTTAGAAGGGAGGCCAAAAAGTTCCATCTTGGTTTCATCAGGCCAGAGATCTTGTTTCTTACAGTCTGAGGGTCCTCTAGATGCTTTTTGGTAAACTCCAGGCGGCTTTCATCTGTCTTTTACTGAGGAGGCTTCTTTCTGTCCAGTAAGCCCAGATTGGTGGAGGCTGCAGTGATGGTTGACCTTCTGAAAGAGTCTCCCATCTGCACATAGGATTTTTGGACTCAACCAGAGTGACTATTACTTAGTTTGGTGGTCGGCAGCTCTAGAAAGAGTCCTGGTTGTTCTTCTTTCATGTAAGAGTTATGGAGGCAGCTGACCTCTTGGGAACTTTCAGTGCAGCAGAAATGCTATTGTAGCTTTCTCCAGATCTGTGCCTCCACACAATCTTGTCTCTACAGTCTCCTCATAGCTTGGTTTTGGCTCTGACATGCATTGTGAGCTGTGAGACATTATATTAAAAGAAGGGGGGGGGGGGTATGTCTTTTTAAAATTATGTCCAATCGACTGAATTTACCCCAGGTGACTCCAAATAAGATGTAGAAACATTTCAAAGATGATCAAGAGAAATGGGAGGCCACCAGAGCTAAATTGCAAGTGTCATATCAAAGGGTGTGAATACTTATGTTAGTTTCTCATTAAAAAAAACTAAAAAAACATTTGTAACATTCTTGTTATGTCCGCTCTGCGCACTAAAGTGCCACACCTCCATATGGACGCATGATGGTGTCCAAATAAAACCGCAAACACTCACACATAGTATTTGCAAGAACTAATTGCACCTCTCCAGGCCAAGATGCAAGGACCTCTGTCCCTTACTAATCAGGGAAAGAGGGGCACCCCTGCCTAAAAGCAGGTTAATCATGCCAAGAAGGTGGGCTCCACTGTCTTCATCTGGGACCCAACTATCCCTGATCAGGAACCTGGAGAGATGCACTTGACACACAGGACACGACTCTGTTCACACACTGAACACAGAACAGGACTGCACATAAAACACATGTCTGGCCACTTGCACAGACAGAACACACAAGTCACTGTTCACACCAACGAACCCCACCCAGAGCTCAAATGCATACAGATGGACAACGATAGCCAGTCCAACTGTCTTCACACCAGGGAAATAGAGAGTCAGCCATCGTGCTGACATAGGGAACAGTGTCAGGCATCACCCATCTGACACACATATAGGACATCAGACGTCTGGGGGCCGCACCTGCCAAGGGATAAGAAGTAATCTGCAGGTGCCTGCATCTGTGTGGTCACCGCACAATGCATGAACCCCAGAAACTGCAAGGAGGGGAGGGACAACAGGTGTCCAGACCGTCTTCAGGGAGGAGAGAGGGACACTACAGACAAGCATGCAAACACCAGCTCTGAGTGGGCTCAACACAGAGTAAAGCACTAAAATGACCAGCAATCTCCACTAAGAGTTTGCTTGTATTTATCTGTAGCAGACAAGAGGGGATTGCGGCTGGTGGAGAATACCACACCCAGCCAGCTCCATTACCCCTACCTGTGAGGGGGTGCACAAGGAAACCTGTAGAACCACAGGTCCCAGACACACAACCGTATCAATTCTGTTGTCATTATGGGGTATTGAGTACAGAATGGTGAGGAAAAATGGATTTTTTTTTTTAATTTACACAAGGCCACAACATGACAAACTATAAAAAAGTGAAAGGGTCTGGAGACTTTCCATATGCAGTGTCTCTTGTCTTATCCATCTATCTGTAATGAGTTGGTAGTTACAGGAATAGATGAGCGAGGGCTTATTCAGATAACTGTATGGGCATATATGCTCACTGCAGTGCAATGTATTTGCGCATGAACGAAGTTGGATGAGGTACATTTGTGCATGTCTGTGCATAGTACTGTACTTTTTGTGCATGCAGGGCCCACTCACACAGGGCTGTGGGTTAAAAGGCTATTTGTAGCGTTTCAGGCACTAGGTTGGAGCCAGGGATGTAGTAGCTGTACAGGTGCAGAGAATAGTCAGGAGAGAGCCGGAGGTCGATAATGGAAGGTCTCAGTTCTCAGTACAATGGAAGAGGCGGGTAGCGTAGTCAGGAGGAATGACAGAGGTTGATAACAGAAGGTCTCAGTTGTTTTTAGAAGAGCAGGTTAGTAGTAGATCACAATAATCATGCACTGAGGAAGTGGCAGGGTCAGGTTTTTATAGTGAGCCTAATCAGGAACCGGGTGGCGCTAGAACAGGGACTGGGTTTGCAGGATCTGGGAACTGTCCAAAACACTGGATGGCTCAGCAGGGAGAGCTACTGACTGGAGTACAGGAGGTCTCAGGTTCGATCCCTGACACTATTAGCCTACTGAGGTCCAGATGTGTTCTGCTTTATGCAGTGTTTCATATTTGCGTGACTTCTATGGGGACTCTACTGCGCAAAATGCCAAAAAATACAGCAGATCCACACATGCAAAACACGCTTATGATAACACATCAATTAGAACCAATGGATTCTATTCTATGTTCTGTGCACGTATCTTTTACACGCGCAAATACGGTTGTGTGAAGAAGCCCTGAATTGTGAAAACGTTTCGTGCTGGCATTTCTTTGATGAGCGACCTGGAGTGTTTCAGTCACTGTGGTCTTATATAGGGGAAATACATCTCTGGAATAGGAAACTGGCTTTGAAACACAAATGAGATGAATTTTCACAGCTTCAATTATCTGCACTCCTCCACACCGATTCCCAAGAGAGGGACAAACACGTAGGCAGGATTCTTTTTGTGCTCCATGAAGAAAGACTGTTCCTGTCTTAACTGTTAAAATAGTCAACAACGCCATCATCTTAAGTTATATAAGAAGGAGCCTATGGCACAACCAGAGCCATGGCTCTCTCAGAGATGAGCACTTTGTCCTGGAGTTGCACAGTTTTGCATTGCACTTCTTGACTTCATTCATCGCCCTCCACCTTACTGACATCAGCAGTTACTATCTGCAGTTGTTGATGATGGGGGGGGGGGTAGATTCAGGAGGATTCTGGCGATCGCCCATCCTACTGGATTCTTATAAAGAGAGTAGGTGAATAATTACTACAGAGGACAACCTGTCCTATAAGTCCCCGAGTAGTGTTCTCTATAAGGTCTCCTACCCATCTATGTCTGAGTTACCCTGCTCATCGGCACAAGAAGCAGCTATTAATGGCAGTCTCAGAGTTGTCACCCAACTTTCCACAGAACGGAATCCGAGTCCAGAATGGACGTCATTTGTTTTTTTACCCCATGGCAAGGATACGAAACCTACGCTGTAAGAACTACGGCACAGATTCTACGTGAACTCAATGGGATACTAAAAAGATGTAGATGGTAAAGAGGATTTGGGTGCCGAATGTGCATCAGAAAACCTCAGTGTGAGCTTAAAGGGGTTGTCTCGCGCCGAAACGGGTTTTTTTTTTCCATAGGCCCCCTGTTCGGCGCAGGACAAACCCAAGGGATGTGTTAAAAAAAAAAAATTTATTACTTACCCGAATCCCTGCTCTGCGACGTCTTCCTTCTTCCTTCTTCTTCCTTCACCAAGATGGCCGCCGGGATCTTCATCCACGATGCACCGCGGGTCTTCTCCCATGGTGCACCATGGGCTCTGTGCGGTCCATTGCCGATTCCAGCCTCCTGATTGGCTGGAATCGGCACACGTGACGGGGCGGAGCTACGAGGACCAGCTCTCCGGCACGAGCGGCCCCATTCACCTGGAAGAAGACCGCACTGCGCAAGCGCGTCTAAAAAAGCAAGAAGACATCAGAATTAGTCGGCGCCATGGAGACGAGGACGCTAGCAACGGAGCAGGTAAGTGAATAACTTCTGTATGGCTCATATTTAATGCACGATGTATATTACAAAGTGCATTAATATAGCCATACAGAAGTGTATAGACCCACTTGCTGCCGCGGGACAACCCCTTTAATGTTAGCCTTCAGATTTCACTTACTTGTTGGATTAAAAACTTTAGTTTTTTTTTTCAGACGTGCCTATGTCTATTCGCGAGATCTGGGGGTCACTATTACATCATGGTCACACGGGGCGGATTTATTGTGGATTTTTCCACGCAGAATGTCTGCATAGAAACTGTGCAGCATTTCCAGTTGCAGATTTTCGCTATATCTGGCGGCCTGCAGACGGGCGGAAATTCCGCAGAATTTCCACCCTTGGAAGCTGCCATAGGATTGTGTTAACAAACGTAATCCTATGCAGACGGCCGCGATTTGGCCGCGCAAAATCTCGCGCGGCAAACAAATCGCGGCATGCCCTATTTCTGTGCGGGGATTGCACTCCCCCGCCGCCGGCTCTGCTCTGCGCATGCACCGGCACATGAAAGAGCCGGGGCCGCTGGAGAGGTGAGTGCCCGCGCTGCTCTCTGCAGACGGCCGGGTCGGGTCCTGCTGCGAGAATTCTCGCAGCCAGATCCGACCCGGACGCTGGAGGCAACCTCTCACTCATCCCCACACTCTGGGGACAATTCGCACAAAATCCGCAAGATTTTAAATCTGCAGAATGTGCATTTTCAGTGAGGATTCCACCTTTTCAGACGAAGAGGTGAAATTCGTGACATAATCTACATATAACACGTCAATTTTGACATGCGATCTTAGCCTGAGGCTGTGCTGACAGGGCAGAATCTGTCTGATCTCCATGCCTTTTCTGCCTCACAATCTGTGCCGGAGCCATGGCTTCTGTCATGGTGGTGCAGGATTCCGTGTCAAGAAGTGATGTCACCTCGTGTTTTCCTACATGTAGATTTGAAATCTGTGCTGTACAGACTATGGCGCGGATGTCCATTAATACTAACGGGACATGGATTTAATACACATTTCATGTCAAACCCGCAGCGAAAAACGTCTTGGTAACATGGCTTTATAGAGCATCTCCTCCTCATTCAGTCAGCCATTCCTGCAGAATAATACATAATGCAATCCTATGCACACAGCCGCGAGTGAAAAGACGCACGGAAAACAAATCGCAGCATGTTCTATTTCTGTGGGGGTCTCGCAAAGGCCCACACGGGAACAACACTAGTGACGAGCTGGCTCGGGTCTGCGCATGCGCCGGCTGGACGGCAGCCGGCACATGGAAGAGCTGGGAGACGCGGGAGCAGGTGAGCCGCAGTGGTCACTGCAGGGGCACGGGTCGGTTCCCGCTGCAAGAATTCTCACAACGGGATCTGACCCGGCCGTCTGCAGGCGACCTTAGTTATACACTATCCTACCGAGAGTATTTGGACCCCCCCTATCAGTAGAATGGATTGTGTCTTATTAGTTTGTCACGTGTCCTAAGCCATGCTACATAAGATGCAGACCCCTGGAGGTGTCAGCCATAGTCTGTGATGGAAACTACACACTATTGGATAATAGTGTAAAATACAAATAAATCTTGTTGTTATTTGTATAGCACCAACCTATTCTCCAGAGCTTTCAGGTAATTTATTTATTACCCCCCAGCAAGCTGGGTACTCATTTCACCAACCTTGGAAGGATGGAAGGCTGAGTCAATGTTGAGCTGGCTACCTGAACCACACAGGGATTTAACTCACAACCATCAGGTCATGAGTGAGAGCTTAGGACTGCATTTTTGCTGCCTTAACGCTCTGCACCACATGGGGTGCATCCATCATGAAGCTCAATGCATCGACCTATCTACAATGGTGTAAGGAACGTTGTCACTGGACAATTGAGGAATGGAAGAACGTTCTATAGAGTGATGAATCACACTACACCATCCTCACATCAGATGGAGGTACCTGGGTGTGGGGGAGCTCAGCTCGGGGAATGCTTATTACCTGGGTGTGTTGTGTCAACAGTTAAGTACGGCAGAGGTTCAGTTATGGTCGGGGATGTGTTACATGGCATGGTCTCGGCCTGTTGGTTGTAATGACAACCATGACCACAGAGGTGACCCTGACAATAATGTGCTGCTGACAATGGGGTAATACTCTGGGAATGGTCGGCCATACTTCCAACAAGACAACGTGGTTCGTCACAAATACAACACTGTTTTACATTGGTTTGAGGATATGGATGATCTTCGATTTGACCGGCTGCACGGAATCCCAACCTGAACCTACTGAACATCTCTGGGATGAACTGGAATGTCGGGTCAGGAAATATGAACAGCGTCCATCTTCTTTGAGAGAACTCACCAGACGTTCGCAGGATGATTGGAGGGAAATACCAGTTGAAGTGTATCAGACGTTAGTAAAAGTATGCCATGGAGAGTATCCGATGTCTTTGGGGCCAAAGAAGACTCATCAAGTATTAACATATGGACATAAATACTACTTTTGATTCTTGCTCAGGCGTCCAATTATTTTTGATCGAATAGTTTGTGTCTCCAAGAAAGCCGGGTGACAACCAGAATAGCAGTTTCAAGAGGTTGTCACCCCATTTCCCAGATTCCTAACCGATAAATCTGCTTAGTCATGAAGAGATACATCCACCCCTTCCTTGTATTACAATGTATCTAGGTGAGCGGCTTGGCAGCCATACTGATTTTTGTTCAGCTCTAACTAAGAATCAGCAGAAGTCGGAGAAAGTTCTGGTATTATAAGATTCCGGATCAACACCCAAAGAGAGATGAAGGAAATTCTCTAGGAAAATCTGGAGTTTCATTGGTAGAACTTTATCTTGAGATCTGTAGGCTCCTATATAATCAGCCTGTAAGACAAAATATCTGCTTGTACTCCAGCTGGAGGAATGCCCTTATCGCAAGTATTAGGGGCATGCAGCAAGCGTTTGTCATCAGTAGCAGCCTCGGCGGAGGATGTGTCATGTATCATGTGCGCCCAGTAAGCCGGGTTATTGTGCTGGTAATGCCCTGGTATGCGCCAGCGATCTCCAGATGTTCACAATGAATTGCTCTGTCATGTCAAATGGGAAGGATCTGCACTCAGCACCTGCTTTCCTACTAAAGCTGCTTTAGGAAGAAGAATCAACAGACGCAGCAAATGTGAGGTGCAGCTTCTGATTCTTACTGCCAGTTCTATCCTTATGCATTTTGCAGCATTGCTACAAAGCATATGCAGGTTCAGGGGGAGGCAAATGGGGTAATTCCCCCGAGCTCCTGTTTATTAAGGGTGGGGGGTCCAAGGAGAAAGCTAAAACCACTAGTATTATTTATTGGTGTTTGATATTATTTGGATACCGCATATTATCTGGGCATTAGATGGTGGTATTGCTTATCCTGTATGTAGCAGTTGTATTAGCTATTAACAAAACTACAACTCCCAGCATGCCCTGACAGCTTGGTAGACTTCAGGCAGCTGGTGGTTTTCCTTGTAATTTCTTCAGTAACTATCAAAAACTGTGGCAAATCGTGGAAAAAAGCATGTGTGGTTATGATGTTGTTTTAACTGCACCCCAAATGACCCATCTGAATACAGCCTTAAAGGCCTTTTACATGGGCCGATTATGGGGCACAAATGTTTGCCACCACATTCAATTGCTCAATGACTGTCGCATCTGAACGGGCCACCGATCACCCAATGAATGAGCGTTTGCATCCAGTAGTCGCATCTTTCATGCAGCCCAAAAAATGACCATAGTTGGCAGCACATCACTTGTGTAAGTGGGCAGCTGACAACGATGATATTCTGAATGATCCATCGCTCCCTATCAGAGTTTGAATCGGTCTATAAGAAGGCCAGGCAGTCCAGCCTCAATCTTGTTGATCGTCCCCGGGAGTAAATTGCTCCATGTAAAAAGAACCCTATGTCAAGAAAACTTGATGTGAACAGTTGCTCTGTGATATATGCCAAATAATGCCCCCTTTGATCTGTCATGGGGAAAAGTGAAATACTAGATTAAAAAGTTATGAAAACTTTTGCAACCAACTTTTTAATGCTCCCGTACAATAAAAATGGATCAATTATGCACCTAGTCTTGATTAAATCTCCTCTACTGTCTTGTGTATAAAGCTATTATACAGGCAGTAATAGAGGGAGCACCACACGACTGCAGGCTGTAACCATGAAGACATATGGGTCTGCATCATGAGGACCCCCATTCTCAGGATCGGTAAGGGTCCCAGCGGTTGGACCCCATCAATCATAAATGTATTCCCTATCCTGTGGCTAGGATATAAGTTTATATTTTGTTACAACCCCTTTAAGCTTAAGCCTATGAGCAAGTAGAAAGCGTAAGTTTTATTCCTTCAAGTCCTGGCAGATGTGAGACGCTCCGGCCAAGGTGGATTAAGGACCCTTGAGCGCAGGCGTATTTTCATCATCCTGTCAACTACACTGGATACTTACAGTATTTCCTTACTGGCACAACAAAATGCAATTAAGTTGATATGGTCTGTAGACTTCAGGAAAGTTCCCAGGTCAGGCCGCCCTGACCACATACCCCATTACTGGCTCTCCGGTGTTTGTTCTTCACTATACGGTACTTGTCTATTCATCGGGCAGACATTCCAAGTCCTTTATATTCCCATAAAAGTATGCGCTAAACGATCTTTGTTCTTTAATCTCGTTTGATGTTGGCAATGGGTTCGATAAGACTATTTATTGTACTGATAACACAAGCACGTGCTTTCAGCCCTGTCCTTAAATACCTACAGCTGCATCCAAGGTGAGTCATATACTGTACCAGTAGTGGACGTTTGCAGCTACAGTCTTGAAGTGACTGTCCGGCCCGTGATCACCATCTTACTAGATATGTCTTGAAGTGACTGTCCGGCCCGTGATCACCATCTTACTAGATATGTCTTGAAGTGACTGTCCGGCCCATGATCACGATCTTACTAGATATGTCTTGAAGTGACTGTCCGGCCCGTGATCACCATCTTACTAGATATGTCTTGAAGTGACTGTCTGGCCCGTGATCACTATCTTACTAGATATGTCTTGAAGTGACTGTCCGGCCCGTGATCACCATCTTACTAGATAGGTCTTGTAGTGACTGTCCGGCCCGTGATCGCCATCTTACTAGATATGTCTTGAAGTGACTGTCCGGCCCGTGATCACCATCTTACTAGATAGGTCTTGAAGTGACTGTCCGGCCCGTGATCACCATCTTACTAGATATGTCTTGAAGTGACTGTCCGGCCCGTGATCACCAGTTTACTAGATATGTCTTGAAGTGATTGTCCGGCCCGTGATCGCCATCTTACTAGATATGTCTTGAAGTGACTGTCCGGCCCGTGATCACCATCTTACTAGATATGTCTTGAAGTGACTGTCCGGCCCGTGATCACCATCTTACTAGATAGGTCTTGAAGTGACTGTCCGACCCGTGATCGCCATCTTACTAGATAGGTCTTGTAGTGACTGTCCGGCCCGTGATCACCATCTTACTAGATAGGTCTTGAAGTGACTGTCCGGCCCGTGATCACCATCTTACTAGATAGGTCTTGTAGTGACTGTCCGGCCCGTGATCGCCATCTTACTAGATATGTCTTGAAGTGACTGTCCGGCCCGTGATCACCATCTTACTAGATATGTCTTGAAGTGACTGTCCGGCCCGTGATCACCATCTTACTAGGTATGTCTTGAAGTGACTGTCCGGACCGTGATCACCATCTTACTAGATATGTCTTGAAGTGACTGTCCGGCCCGTGACCACCATCCTACTAGATATGTCTTGAAGTGACTGTCCGGCCCATGATCACGATCTTACTAGATATGTCTTGAAGTGACTGTCCGGCCAGTGATCACCATCTTACTAGATATGTCTTGAAGTGACTGTCCGACCCGTGATCACCATCTTACTAGATATGTCTTGAAGTGACTGTCCGGCCCGTGATCACCATCTTACTAGATATGTCTTGAAGTGACTGTTCGACCCGTGATCACCATCTTACTAGATATGCCTTGAAGTGACTCTCCGGCCCGTGATCACCATCTTACTAGATATGCCTTGAAGTGACTGTCCGGCCCGTGATCGCCATCTTACTAGATATGTCTTGAAGTGACTGTCCGGCCCGTGATCACCATCTTACTAGGTATGTCTTGAAGTGACTGTCCGGACCGTGATCACCATCTTACTAGATATGTCTTGAAGTGACTGTCCGGCCCGTGACCACCATCCTACTAGATATGTCTTGAAGTGACTGTCCGGCCCATGATCACGATCTTACTAGATATGTCTTGAAGTGACTGTCCGGCCAGTGATCACCATCTTACTAGATATGTCTTGAAGTGACTGTCCGACCCGTGATCACCATCTTACTAGATATGCCTTGAAGTGACTGTCCGGCCCGTGATCACCATCTTACTAGATATGTCTTGAAGTGACTGTTCGACCCGTGATCACCATCTTACTAGATATGCCTTGAAGTGACTCTCCGGCCCGTGATCACCATCTTACTAGATATGCCTTGAAGTGACTGTCCGACCCGTGATCGCCATCTTACTAGATATGTCTTGAAGTGACTGTCCGGCCCGTGATCACCATCTTACTAGGTATGTCTTGAAGTGACTGTCCGGACCGTGATCACCATCTTACTAGATATGTCTTGAAGTGACTGTCCGGCCCGTGACTACCATCCTACTAGATATGTCTTGAAGTGACTGTCCGGCCCATGATCACGATCTTACTAGATATGTCTTGAAGTGACTGTCCGGCCAGTGATCACCATCTTACTAGATATGTCTTGAAGTGACTGTCCGACCCGTGATCACCATCTTACTAGATATGCCTTGAAGTGACTGTCCGGCCCGTGATCACCATCTTACTAGGTATGTCTTGAAGTGACTGTCCGGCCCGTGATCACCATCTTACTAGATATGTCTTGAAGTGACTGTCCGGCCCGTGACCACCATCCTACTAGATATGTCTTGAAGTGACTGTCCGGCCCATGATCACGATCTTACTAGATATGTCTTGAAGTGACTGTCCGGCCAGTGATCACCATCTTACTAGATATGTCTTGAAGTGACTGTCCGACCCGTGATCACCATCTTACTAGATATGCCTTGAAGTGACTGTCCGGCCCGTGATCACCATCTTACTAGATATGTCTTGAAGTGACTGTTCGACCCGTGATCACCATCTTACTAGATATGCCTTGAAGTGACTCTCCGGCCCGTGATCACCATCTTACTAGATATGCCTTGAAGTGACTGTCCGACCCGTGATCGCCATCTTACTAGATATGTCTTGAAGTGACTGTCCGGCCCGTGATCACCATCTTACTAGGTATGTCTTGAAGTGACTGTCCGGACCGTGATCACCATCTTACTAGATATGTCTTGAAGTGACTGTTCGACCCGTGATCACCATCTTACTAGATATGCCTTGAAGTGACTCTCCGGCCCGTGATCACCATCTTACTAGATATGCCTTGAAGTGACTGTCCGACCCGTGATCGCCATCTTACTAGATATGTCTTGAAGTGACTGTCCGGCCCGTGATCACCATCTTACTAGGTATGTCTTGAAGTGACTGTCCGGACCGTGATCACCATCTTACTAGATATGTCTTGAAGTGACTGTCCGGCCCGTGACCACCATCCTACTAGATATGTCTTGAAGTGACTGTCCGGCCAGTGATCACCATCTTACTAGATATGTCTTGAAGTGACTGTCCGACCCGTGATCACCATCTTACTAGATATGCCTTGAAGTGACTGTCCGGCCCGTGATCACCATCTTACTAGATATGTCTTGAAGTGACTGTTCGACCCGTGATCACCATCTTACTAGATATGCCTTGAAGTGACTGTCCGGCCCGTGATCACCATCTTACTAGATATGCCTTGAAGTGACTGTCCGGCCCGTGATCGCCATCTTATTAGATATGTCTTGAAGTGACTGTCCGGCCCGTGATCACCATCTTACTAGATATGCCTTGAAGTGACTGTCCGGCCCGTGATCGCCATCTTATTAGATATGTCTTGAAGTGACTGTCCGGCCCGTGATCACCATCTTACTAGATATGCCTTGAAGTGACTGTCCGGCCCGTGATCACCATCTTACTAGATATGTCTTGAAGTGACTGTCCGGCCCGTGATCACCATCTTACTAGATATGTCTTGAAGTGACTGTCCGACCCGTGATCACCATCTTACTAGATATGCCTTGAAGTGACTGTCCGGCCCGTGATCACCATCTTACTAGATATGCCTTGAAGTGACTGTCCGGCCCGTGATCGCCATCTTATTAGATATGTCTTGAAGTGACTGTCCGGCCCGTGATCACCATCTTACTAGATATGTCTTGAAGTGACTGTCCGGCCCGTGATCACCATCTTACTAGATATGTCTTGAAGTGACTGTCCGGCCCATGATCACCATCTTACTAGATATGTCTTGAAGTGACTGTCCACCCCGTGATCGCCATCTTACTAGATATGTCTTGAAGTGACTGTCCGGCCCGTGATCACCATCTTACTAGATATGTCTTGAAGTGACTGTCCGGCCCGTGATCACCATCTTACTAGATAGGTCTTGAAGTGACTGTCCGGCCCGTGATCACCATCTTACTAGATATGTCTTGAAGTGACTGTCCGGCCCGTGATCACCATCTTACTAGATATGTCTTGCAGTGACTGTCCGGCCCGTGATCACCATCTTACTAGATATGCCTTGAAGTGACTGTCCGGCCCGTGATCACCATCTTACTAGATATGTCTTGAAGTGACTGTCCGGCCCGTGATCACCATCTTACTAGATATGTCTTGAAGTGACTGTCCGGACCGTGATCGCCATCTTATTAGATATGTCTTGAAGTGACTGTCCGGCCCGTGATCACCATCTTACTAGATATGTCTTGAAGTGACTGTCCGGCCCGTGATCACCATCTTACTAGATATGTCTTGAAGTGACTGTCCAGCCCGTGATCACCATCTTACTAGATATGCCTTGAAGTGACTGTCCGGCCCGTGATCACCATCTTACTAGATATGCCTTGAAGTGACTGTCCGGCCCGTGATCACCATCTTACTAGATATGTCATTTTATACTTTGAATTGACTTAAAGGGGTTGTCCCGCGCCGAAACGTGTTTTTTTTTTTTTTTAACCCTCCCCCCGTTCGGCGCGAGACAACCCCGATGCAGGGGTTAAAAAAACAACCCGCACAGCGCTTACCTGAATCCCGGCGGTCCGGCGTCTTCATACTTACCTGCTGAAGATGGCCGCCGGGATCCTCTGTCTCCGTGGACCGCAGGGCTTCTGTGCGGTCCATTGCCGATTCCAGCCTCCTGATTGGCTGGAATCGGCACGTGATGGGGCGGAGCTACACGAAGTCGGCATTCTACACGAGCGGCCCCATAGAAGACTGCAGAAGACCCGGACTGCGCAAGCGCGGCTAATTTGGCCATCGGAGGGCGAAAATTAGTCGGCTCCATGGAAACGAGGACGCTAGCAACGGAGCAGGTAAGTATAAAACTTTTTATAACTTCTGTATGGCTCATAATTAATGCACAATGTACATTACAAAGTGCATTAATATGGCCATACAGAAGTGTATAGACCCACTTGCTGCCGCGGGACAACCCCTTTAAGTTACCTGAAGTGACGATGTCTGTCTAAAACCACTTTAGAGACATTTGCATTTCCTAAGAACAGTTCCTGGTGAGGTTTGGCAAGGCTTGTAACAGCTCTAAGGCTCGACTTCCTGCATGATTGCCACCCTGCATTGTTGGGCTAGTGCCCTGGTGATGTAACCCTACAACTCCTGCCAAAGCCGGAGCTTGCGGCATTTGGGCGGCTGCAGGAGGAAGAGACAGTCATGTATAAAAACGTCTCAGAAATCTGTCTTATTTATCTTGGATGGAAGCTGTAATCATGTTGTAGGCAGACGCTGCATCTGTCCCTTCCCTCGGGTTTGAAGGGGAATGTACTGGTATAGAAAGAAAAAGGGAGACGGTGCGTGTAGAAGATACTGTCTACTGCAGCGAGGGTGCCGACAGGGTAGCATTCACAGCTCACGGAGCCCTCGGAGACGTTTCTGCGTCTCACTCCACTTTATTGCACATAAATGAGGGTTTGTTACAATGTATCAGTGCAGGCAGTCCTGTGATGATAGCCCACATAAGGGTTTGTTACAATGTATCAGTGCAGGCAGTCCTGTGATGATAGCCCACATAAGGGTTTGTTACAATGTATCAGTGCAGGCAGTCCTGTGATGATAGCCCACATAAGGGTTTGTTACAATGTATCAGTGCAGGCAGTCCTGTGATGATAGCCCACATAAGGGTTTGTTACAATGTATCAGTCCAAGCAGTCCTATGTGATAACCAACATAAGGGTTTGTTACAATGTATCAGTGCAGGCAGTCCTATGTGATAACCCACATAAGGGTTTGTTACAATGTATCAGTGCAGGCAGTCCTATGTGATGATAACCCACATAAGAGTTTGTTACAATGTATCAGTGCAGGCAGTCCTATGTGATAATAGCCCACATAGGGGTTTGTTACAATGTATCAGTCCAGGCAGTCCTATGTGATAACCAACATAAGGGTTTGTTACAATGTATCAGTGCAGGCAGTCCTATGCGATGATAACCCACATAAGGGTTTGTTACAATGTATCAGTGCAGGCAGTCCTATGTGATGATAACCCACATAAGGGTTTGTTACAATGTATCAGTGCAGGCAGTCCTATGTGATGATAACCCACATAAGGGTTTGTTACAATGTATCAGTGCAGGCAGTCCTATGTGATGATAACTCACATAAAGGTTTGTTACAATGTATCAGTGCAGGCAGTCCTATGTGATAACCAACATAAGAGTTTGTTACAATGTATCAGTGCAGGCAGTCCTATGTGATGATAAGCCACATAAGGGTTTGTTACAATGTATCAGTGCAGGCAGTCCTATGTGATGATAAGCCACATAAGGGTTTGTTACAATGTATCAGTCCAGGCAGTCCTATGTGATAACCAACATAAGAGTTTGTTACAATGTATCAGTGCAGGCAGTCCTATGTGATGATAAGCCACATAAGGGTTTGTTACAATGTATCAGTGCAGGCAGTCCTATGTGATGATAAGCCACATAAGGGTTTGTTACAATGTATCAGTGCACGCAGTCCTATGTGACCTACATACAGCAGAGCACTTACATCTCTGTCCTGGCTGATAGCTCTTAGGCTTCATTTACATTGCTAAACTAAAGGCCCATTTACACGTAACGATTATAGCTCAAAATTAGTTCAAACGGCCAAAAATGAGCGATAATCGTTACATGTAAGCGCGGCCATCGTGCACTTTTTGTCTGAACTAAGATTTTGAGGTGAACTTAAAATCCATTGTTCAGCCACAGAGATAAAGTATCTCTCAACAGATCGCATACTGTGTTCTCCACGGGAGTCGGGAGATTACAATGTATTCTGCTGGCAGCCTTAAGGAGAACAATGCAGTTGTGTGCACATGCTGCATTGATTAGTCACACACTGTGCTTTGCAAACTGCTCCTGGAGGCCCATTTACATGCAAATCAAGATGATAAAGTGTTAATGGACATTAGTGTCCCTTAACACTTGATGCAAAGAGATCACTAAAACTTTCAATCTGTGAAAGATTATCTTTGCATGTAAATGGGCCATAAATTGTGAATAGACAGGCAAGTTAGTAAAAGCATGACCAATGTACACACCAAGTGGACAGAAAACAGGGAGCACTGGGAGAGTCAAGTGGTAGAGCGGACGGCACAGTTGCTCCCCCACTTTACTGTGCACAGGACAGTGCCGAGGCGAGTAGAACAGACTTTTTTTCTGGGCCCAGTTCATTAGGGTCAGTTACTCGACCAAAGGCCCTTTTATACGGGAAGATTATCGTTCTGATGGTTCAGGCTCCCACAGGGTTTTGAACAATAATAATCGTCCCGTGTAAAAGCACGCAGAAACTGAATGACTGGAGGAGAATCGTCCAGTCGTTGACTTTTAAGCAGCTTAAAATCCCTAAGGACCATGGTTCAGTGTAAACAGCAGCCGTTCAGTACTGAACGGCCGCTGCCTACAGTGCCTACAGTGAGTAGAGAGGGGCAGGAGGAGAGAACTCTCCTCCAGCCATCTCGCCTGGCACACATCATTTGCATGGGCTGCCTACAGCACTTTTTTGTGGAGGGCCTCCTGTATAGGGAATAGCAATCTGCTGCGCTTTCCTGTACAGTTCAATAAAAGGCATGCTGAAGCATACTTCCCTGGTACATGGAGACCTGTGGGTACACTCAACTTGAACGCTGGAAGCCTTCCCCAATGTGTACACTAAGAATAAAGGCTCTGGCGAGAAAATCGCGCAATGCGAGAGTGAGTGAAAACGCATGATTATGAAATGAATGATTTGAAAACAGTGGGAGGACATTGCAATCCCCTTCTGCGGCTGTGACAGCTGCGTCGGGGGATTCCTTCAGCCTCGCAGGGATGTGAGGCTGTCGCATGCAGAGGTTTTCATATGTTCTCAATGGGAGAACATCGCGTTCTCCTGCCATGGCGGTCTCAGTTGCGGCAGTAATGAAGGGAACCGCTGCAGTGATGTTAGGCGGTTTTCTTGTGAAAACGCCTGGCATCCAGTGGTTTTCAGAAGGACTACGAGGGTGATATCGCTCTTGCCAGCGTGCAGGAGCCCTAAGGCTGGGTTCCCATGGGGCAGAACTGCCGAAGAATTTCCGTACGGAAAGTCCACCTGCAATTTTAATCCCGGGATAAAGCAGCAAAATGGACAAGATACAAAAGTCTCGGCCACACACTGCGGAGAAGTCGTTGCGGCCAAGCCGCCCTAAAACTGGCATGCCGCATGGAAATCAAAGCCACGGCATGTCAATTTTATGGCCATCTCCACTGCAGTCATCTCTCTTATCTATGGGGAGAGATGGCCGCAGCGGAATGTCCGGCGGCGAAGCCGCTTCAAAACCTGTGCCAAATGGCTGGAGAAGGATGGAGAAGTGTTTTTTTAGCCCCTTCTGCCTCCTCCTTTCCTGAGTACACAGTGCTCAATGAGTGCGATGTACTAAAGAGTGAAAGTGTTCCTTCCCCTATCTGAGCCAGCAGTCACGTGACCACCAGGATCCCCTGGCGCAGCAGAGCTGCAGGGTCCTCGCAGACCCTGATGAGCTTTGCCGGTGACTGTTGTCACTACAGGGGGATGTTTTTCCCTGTAACTGGGGCTCCTATGGATGCGGCCCTATGCATGCCCCAGCTACAGTGGGAAAGTGTCAAATACGAAAAAAAAGACCAGGTGACTGACAGAGGTCCTATATGATGTCATGGGGACATAGATAGTAAAAAGAATAATTACATGCATACGTAAAACAAAATTACAGAATATAATAAAAATATATACGCGTGAAAGAAAATAACCCAAAGCCGACGCCAACCAAAACTGCCTGGTCCTTAAGGGTGCACTCTGCCTGGCACTTTTTATTGTGCCCCTTAATAGGGACATTCTCTGGCTGGCACTATTTCTGAGTGGGACTCTATGGCTGTATATAGTTTTCCTCTACGGCGGACTGATTATGGGGGGCACTCTATGGTGGACACTCTTCATGGGCAAACTCTATTGTTGGCACTGCTTATGAAGAATTGATTGGCTGGCACTGTATGTAGTGATACCATTTGGCTGGTACTGTTTATAAGGGCACTCTGGCCAACACTGTATGTAAAGGTACCCCAATATCTAACTGTAATGTATGCTACTGTATAGGCCCACCCACCCATCCGGTATAAGGGGTTCTGTTTTACTGGGTGCCTCTGTGTAAGAAAGCACCGTCAGCTGCACCATTATACAGCAAGGAGCGAGGTGTATTAATATATACTGGCCACGGGGAGGCCTGAAGGGCAGTTGGTTGTCCTCATCTGGGTGAAGGTGGCCTTTGGACATGTGTCACATATATGGTGGAGTCGTCCTTGTACAGTGTGAACGCATCCCTAACAGCACAGCAAGGACAAGGAAGGCCATTTAGGCAGATCCACACGTGGCAGAAAGATGCACTACAAAATCTGCAGTGCGGGCTCCGTATTCCTGCTCCCCATATTTTCGGTAAAAGGGGAATCCCATGGCCAAAGAGACTCCATTGGCTATAATGGGGTCTGTTCAGTTTCCGCTCCGCGGCACTTTACCGGAAGAATAAGTGTTGCACGCAGCTCTTTCTTACCGGTATTTTGTGGCAGAGCCTCCGATCTACGGTTCCAGTGCAGATGTGACTGCGGCGTTACATGAGGATCCTGCTATCTCCTCTCTACAATGAAAGGGGTGAAAAGCCGCAGCAGAAACAGACGTGTCAAAATGTACTTGCATTGAAGGGCAATTTCAGCAGAGAATGTTTCCGCGCCGAGCGGATGATGTGATCGGTCATCCCCACAGCTTCCCCAGCACACGCGGACTCCCCTACGGGGTGCGGATGATGCGGTCTGGTCATCCCCACAGCTTCCCCAGCACACGCGGACTCCCCCACAGGGTGCGGATGATGCGGTCTGGTCATCCCCACAGCTTCCCCAGCACACGCGGACTCCCCTACGGGGTGCGGATGATGCGGTCTGGTCATCCCCACAGCTTCCCCAGCACATGCGGACTCCCCCACAGGGTGCGGATGATTCAGTCTGCTCATCCCCACAGCTTCCCCAGCACATGCGGACTCCCTCACGGGATGCGGATGATGCGGTCTGGTCATCCCCACAGCTTCCCCAGCACATGCGGACTCCCTCACGGGATGCGGATGATGCGGTCTGGTCATCCCCACAGCTTCCCCAGCACACGCGGACTCCCCTACGGGGTGCGGATGATGTGGCCTGGTCATCCCCACAGCTTCCCCAGCACACGCGGACTCCCCACGGGGTGCGGATGATGCGATCGGTCATCCCCACAGCTTCCCCAGCACACGCGGACTCCCCACGGGGTGCGGATGATGCGATCGGTCATCCCCACAGCTTCCCCAGCACACGCGGACTCCCTCACGGGGTGCGGATGATGCGATCGGTCATCCCCACAGCTTCCCCAGCACACGCGGACTCCCCCACAGAGTGCGGATGATGCGGTCTGGTCATCCCCACAGCTTCCCCAGCACACGCGGACTCCCCTACGGAGTGCGGATGATGCGGTCTGGTCATCCCCACAGCTTCCCCAGCACACGCGGACTCCCTCACGGGGTGCGGATGATGCGGTCTGGTCATCCCCACAGCTTCCCCAGCACACACGGACTCCCCCACGGGGTGCGGATGATGCGGTCTGGTCATCCCCACAGCTTCCCCAGCACACGCGGACTCCCCCACAGGGTGCGGATGATGCGGTCTGGTCATCCCCACAGCTTCCCCAGCACACGCGGACTCCCCCACAGGGTGCGGATGATGCAGTCTGGTCATCCCCACAGCTTCCCCAGCACACGCGGACTCCCCCACAGGGTGCGGATGATGCAGTCTGGTCATCCCCACAGCTTCCCCAGCACACGCGGACTCCCCCACAGGGTGCGGATGATGCGGTCTGGTCATCCCCACAGCTTCCCCAGCACACGCGGACTCCCCTACGGGGTGCGGATGATGCAGTCTGGTCATCCCCACAGCTTCCCCAGCACACGCGGACTCCCTCACGGGGTGCGGATGATGCGGTCTGGTCATCCCCACAGCTTCCCCAGCACACGCGGACTCCCCTACGGGGTGCGGATGATGCAGTCTGGTCATCCCCACAGCTTCCCCAGCACACGCGGACTCCCTCACGGGGTGCGGATGATGTGGTCTGGTCATCCCCACAGCTTCCCCAGCACACGCGGACTCCCCCACAGAGTGCGGATGATGCGGTCTGGTCATCCCCACAGCTTCCCCAGCACATGCGGACTCCCTCACGGGGTGCGGATGATGCAGTCTGGTCATCCCCACAGCTTCCCCAGCACACGCGGACTTCCCCACGGGGTGCGGATGATGCGATCGGTCATCCCCACAGCTTCCCCAGCACACACGGACTCCCTCACGGGGTGCGGATGATGCGGTCTGGTCATCCCCACAGCTTCCCCAGCACACGCGGACTCCCCTACGGGGTGCGGATGATGCGGTCTGGTCATCCCCACAGCTTCCCCAGCACACGCGGACTCCCCTACGGGGTGCGGATGATGCGGACTGGTCATCCCCACAGCTTCCCCAGCACACGCGGACTCCCCTACGGGGTGCGGATGATGCGGACTGGTCATCCCCACAGCTTCCCCAGCACATGCGGACTCCCTGACGGGGTGCGGATGATGCAGTCTGGTCATCAAAGTGGCCGAGATTCGCACACATGGTGGTCTGGTTTCTATGGCGCACACACCGCAGACCATTGCCATAACTGTATTCTGGGGTCCGTACAATTACTGCAAGAACTAATTTATGGATGTTTTTTTTGTGCTACTTTTAAAACACAGAACAGCTTTGGGAAAAAAAACAAACTATCTGCCGCCATCTTCTCCCCCTGGACGCGTTCCGAATGCCACGCTAGTCGCGGTGCGACGCTCTCATTGCTTACAATGGGGCCCAGCAGACCTGCGTACTCTTCTTCCACGTTTTCACATTTTTTAACGCACCTAATCACCCATCATAATGACGGGGTGCGGTAAAAAAAATGCTGTCAGGTGCGTTCAGCTTTTTGATCGTTTTTAATACCTTTTTCCTCAAAGACCGGGTGACCAAAAAGAAAAATAAAGTGCAATTTTAACATTGTGCACTCCTAGTCCTCCTTCCCACAAACGGATTTTCGCCGCGTAATTCGCGGCGGAAATCCGCTGCGTTGCCCGCAGCTATTAGATTCTATTGAACCTAATAGCTCAATGCTCACGGTGCGGAATTCCGCACCGTGAAATCACCCATCCTCACCCGTGGCATGCTCTATTTGCCGCTGGTGTACGAGCGGACGGCTTCCATTGCAGTCAATGGAAGCCGTCCGTTCACGCTATCTTCCGCTGTAGCACAGCCGAAGATAGCGTGAAAACGCTTCCCCGCCCACCGCGTCATATGACACCGTTGGCGCGTCATGTGACGCGGGGGCGTGTCACATGACGCGGCGGAGATGGGCAGGGAAGCGTCATGTGGGAGCGAGGACGCCGGATCCGCAGGTAAGTATGGGGTCTCCTGGGGGGCGCCGTGACGGACTCCGCTGCGAAATTCCGTGGCGGAGCCCGTCACGGCCGTGTGAAGCCGGCCTTATTGTGATAACATTCACCGGCGGACGAATAATGCCTTACTTTGACAGATCGGACGTTTACGGACGCAGCGACACCATATTGGTTTTTGTCTTGATTTTTATTATGATTATTGGAAGTTTGTTTTTTTTACTTTTCCTCCCTTTCATTTTTTATTTTAATTAATAAAAAAAAAAAATTCTCCTATTTTTCTAATGGTCCCACGGGGGACTCGAACCTGCGATTAGCATAGTGTTATAGTATGACAGGCATTCTATCCAGCCACGTCACAGGCTTGGTAGGCAATCAGCCATGGCGGCACCTTCAGAAGACCACACGCTGCCGTGCCAACCACTGGCGATCGCATCGGGCAGGGGCAATTTAGGAACCCCTAAAATGCCGCCGGCACAACTGACAGCAGCGGTTGAAGGGTTAACCGCCTCAATCAGCTTTCGTGCCGATGGCAGCTGTGGCCGGTGAGTGAGGCTGCCGATCCCTGCCCACACATTGGACACAACTATCCCCCGGGTCTTTAAGGGGTTAAGAGCTGCCGCAGGAACGTCTTAATACGCCGACAGCTATGGCAGCTCTGGGCTGCCGTGACAGCTGGACGGCCGCATCTCATTGCCGGAGGGGCGGGGCCAGCAGGGCATTTAAATCTCAGTCATTCGGAACGTTTAGGCTGCAAGCGGGGTTTTTTAACGATATATTTGGTTTTCCCGAAAAAAAAAATGTGTTTTTTGAAAACTTCACACATTTTTTTAATGTAGTTTTGAACTGTGGTTAGAAACCGCAACAAAAAAAACCGCTACACGTGACCGCGGCCTTACACGCCATAGGCGGAATCAACAGCGCCATTCGCGTTAACGGTTGCGGCTGGGAGTTGGCGGCTGCTGCGGGCGGCTACATGCGGTTTGGATTCACACCGGCGTGTTGGTGTGCGTAATATGCAGTGAACGGAAACCATTGATTTGCGCAATTTCGTCACGCAAAAAAAAAACCTACGCCCTATTATTGGAACTGCGTCAACACCACTAAAAAATACAACTCGCCCTACAAAAAAAAACAACAACCCCTCGTAGGTCTGCGGGGAGACAAAAAGCCCCCTCCAAACCAGTCCGGTGTGGTTGAGGAGTCCTGTCAGTGCGCCCCCTACCGGCGGAGGAGGAGGAGGACGACGGCCGCACTGCACCTCTCCTCAGGGCGAAGCGACAGGTTCCAGGCAGAGCGCGCGCGCCTGTGGCGGGAAGATAACGCGCGCGGCCAGCAGCGCGCCTCCCCGTACGTCGGCGCGCGCGCCCCCGCGCCTCCCCCTCCTTCCCGCAGTGACGCAGGAGGCGGGGGCGCGCACGTCCAGCAGCTCACTCTCTCTCCTCACACACAGCGCACTCACCAGCAGAGCTCGCCGGGGCATGGCTGCCGGTCCGCGGCGCTCGCTTTGTTTTCGTCTGTGTCTCCCTCCGCCGCTGGAAGCTTGATGGGTGGCGCTGGAGCGGACGAAGACGAGGGCCCGGCGCGCTACCCCGGGAGGAGAGCCGGCTTGTGTCCAGGGAGGTGAGTGTGACGGGAGCCGACGGGGGTCAGTAGGCTGGGAGGAAACTTCGCAGGCGAGAGCGCCGGAGGCCGCGGAGTGTGGAGCTCGGCTGTGCTGGAGTGCAGGCCGTGGATCTCGGGGCCCGGGGCCCCCCCCAGCTCCTCCTGCAGGCCCCCCCCAGCGGATCCTCCTTGTTAGCCCCCCCATGCGCCCTGCAGCCCCCCTGTCACCCCCTGCAGCCCCCCTGTCACCCCCTGCAGCCCCCCTGTCACCCCCTGCAGCCCCCCTGTCACCATCGCCTCCTGTCACTTTTGTGCAACTTTCGCGATATTAATCTCTGCGTTCGCCACAAAGCGAATATAATTAACTCTCGCAGTGCCGGCGACGTTCCTGTAGAAGGTGAACGTAGTGACGTTCCCGTGGCGCCGCCGGTTAATTTTGCGCACTTTTGCCGTCATCGGCGGTTTTCGTGATAGCGTTGCGATGACTTTCCCATGGGGCGCAGTTTGGCGGTTGCATCGTGATCGCCGGCAGCTATTGGCTCTTAGGCCCCTTACTAATTTTTGCGCAAATGTTAGAATAGATGGCTCATGGCTTCAGAAATGGAAAGATAATTGGCGCAAGGAGAAGAGGCTGAAATACGCGCCATGTGACTACTAAACGGCGCGGTCTGTACGAGGAGCCGGCCGTGCAGCGATCGGACTGGATACGTTGTTTAGATCTGTAGTGGAGAAGCCCTTTAAGTAACGCCGGGCGAGGTAGTCTGAGTTGGACTACAAAGCCCAGCACTTGTGGTGGAGTCAGCTGTCAGGTTGTTCCTGTGTGGAAGGGGTTAATCTGGGGGTTGTGTTGGTGGATACATTTGGCTACATTGTATCATCTCAGTGGTTACATTGTATCGGGATGGATTCTGCTCAGTTCTCATACTTGTTGGAGGTTCCAATCAAAGCCTTCATCACCGAGTTCTACGGAAATGCCGGGTGAAATGGCGCAGCGTTTGGCGCCGTTTCATCTGCGTACGTAGCTGCGCTCATTGGAACCTGTCAGTGGGTTCTGTTCAGGTCCGTTTGGTTCCATCCCAGCGATGGAGGCTAACGCTGTAGTGTGAATGAGCCCCAGGGGTGCGCTCACATCGGCTCCAGATCTGCAGCAGATCTTACCCTTTAGTTGGACTCAGATTGATGGGGTGAAATCTGCAGATCTGACCCAAAGTCCACAAGGACCCAGCGGTGTGCGCCGCACGCTTCAGGGGATGGGATCGTGCGCCGCACGCTTCAGGGGATGGGATCGTGCGCCGCACGCTTCAGGGGATGGGATCGTGCGCCGCACGCTTCAGGGGATGGGATCGTGTGCCGCACGCTTCAGGGGATGGGATCGTGTGCCGCACGCTTCAGGGGATGGGATCGTGTGCCGCACGCTTCAGGGGATGGGATCGTGTGCCGCACGCTTCAGGGGATGGGATCGTGTGCCGCACGCTTCAGGGGATGGGATCGTGCGCCGCACGCTTCAGGGGATGGGATCGTGCGCCGCACGCTTCAGGGGATGGGATCGTGCGCCGCACGCTTCAGGGGATGGGATCGTGCGCCGCACGCTTCAGGGGATGGGATCGTGCGCCGCACGCTTCAGGGGATGGGATCGTGCGCCGCACGCTTCAGGGGATGGGATCGTGCGATGCCCCTCGCTGCCAGCTTTATATGTCGCACTGGAAAGGGAACCTGTCAACTTGGAAGAGCTCCACAACATACGTTTCTGGGCTCGTAGGACAGGGGATCAGGGTGGGGTGCTGCCTCTACCCCCCTATTTTTAATATGTACCTGGTTCCCCATTCCCTTGTTTTCAGCCTCCCTGCAGTCCCTGTTCTCTGAGTGCCTGACGCACGGACCAAGTGCTGGTTTTCAGGGCTGACAAGGGAATGGGGAGGCCATAAGGCTGTATTTACACAGGGAATGGTGGTTTGTCCAATATTATTTATTTATTTTTTTTAAGTCCAATTTTGTATTTTTTTGTCATTTTTCTTGTAATTTTCATGTGTTTTTGACTTTTTTTACATGCAATTTCCATCCATTTTATGCTTAAAATGAGCACAAATGTGCCGGCTCTGCTCTGCCCGGTTCGCTTAATTTTTTTAAATATTTTTTTTTTTGATGTTCCCCTAGGTTGCATGCATTAAAAGCAGATCCCGCCTAAATTCTGCAAGTGCAGTACGTTTTTTAATGCATTCATCGACTTGAATAGGCAATTTTCATGAGAAAATTGCGCAAAAAAATAGCCAAAGCTGTGTTTTTTTTTCCTTGCACTGCCCTGTCTGGTAATAAGGCCCCCTGTGAAGACCCCTCTCATATCAATAGTTTATGTCTTTGTTCCAATAATTGCCTGTGTGAATACAGCCTAAGTTACTAAAAATAAAAAGCGTAGCCCTGCGTGGGGAGATCGCCAATGGTGAGCGGCAGGGAACCAGGTACGTCTACACGGAGCCATTAGTGGTCAAACGAGTAAATAATCGTTCAGTCTAAACCCGAGCCAACGACTGATGGGCGAACTAGAGTTCGTAGTTGGCTTATTGTATGCAGGCATAAAAACCGTGGGGCTTATTGATCGGTTTACACATCGCTGCTTCAGTCCCTCTCATCACTTATACACTGCATGGAGCCAACGATGTATCTGCTGTATAAGCAGACTGGGTTAGCGGCGATGTCGCTCATACAATCGATTACATTGGCTCCTCTAAGAGGCCCCTTAATGTTCATGTCCCCGCTGTCACATGATGCATCTCATATAGTCTGATGGCCTCCATTGACTTCTAGTTGGTCATTCTGAAGGGATCTGTGGAGCTCAGAGACTGCGGATTTGGGATAAACGTTACCGAACTATTCTGATGGTTGTCTTCTATTAAACGGACATCCCCTTTAGGCTGCTATCATGTGATGGTCGGGTGTGCCGATCATGAGTAGGGATCAGGCAACTTTTCAGAAGTTCGGTTTGGCCAGTTTGCCAAATTTCAACAAAAAGTTCAGTCTGAATTGGTTTCAACTGATCCAGAATTTCATCAATATCCCCCAAAAAGCTGGTGGTATTTTTGTGGGCTTGACTGAGACCCCACTCCCCCCAAGGTCCGGGTTCTAGCTCAACCGAACTTGGAGCAAAGTTAAACCCGAAACGGGGTTTAATTATTTGTGCTTACTCCACACTACTCACGAGTTATCGGTAATTGCCGGGCTGCATCTGGGCTTGTCATTGTGTGCAGGTGCCGCTCGGCATGTGCCAGTCAGTTGTCAGTGTTACCCATGGCTCCGGTAGTAGTACCCATCATGTATGTAGCTATAGATCTGCGTGTTATATGTATTTCTTTGGCATACAGACTCTTGCAAAGTGCTGCCAGCTGTATACCGACACACGCAGTCAGTGGGCATATTAGATGTGTAGTCAGGCGGTATTACCGGGGTATATAGCAGGCATTTACCGGCAATGTGGTGCATCTATTAAATCAGGTAATTGCGTTACCCGTTATCCTTATGACTTTACCCAGTAAACGGGAGGAATGGCCATGGTTTACGAGAAGTGATGGAGACGAGGCTTTCACAGGTGAATACAGAGCACAGCAGCATCCCAGAAAGGATCCGGATGCTGAACGGGGATGAGGGGCCATATGCCTTGCCGTACATACAGCCACACGAGTCTGACGGCTTCATGGGGATCTGTCATGCTGTCACTTGGGGTCAGTAGACCCGTGGTCAGCCGGGGATATTTGGCTGTAATACGGTCTTGCATTACTCTTGGGTGAAACTAGCCAAACTGCATAGGAATGCAAGCGCCCTCTCTCTAGGTATCGTTACCCGCGGTGTGCGGCTGCAGCATTGCCAAGACCAGACGAATCTCACCCAGAACTCTGCGTTGGAACTGACCTACAATGTGGATTTTAAGCCGATTGTTTGCTGCGGATTTGAGTAGAAAGCGTGAAATTAGGGGCTGAATTACCATTTTAGGCCGGCATCACACGGACGTATTCGCACGCGCAGAGGATTGAACCCATCAATTGTAATGCGTTCACATGCACATATTTTTCCTGCGCATTTTGGCTGCGTGCAAAAAACATAGCTTGCTCGATTTTCCTGCACATGGGTCAAAGTACGTGCGCAATACACTAGGCGAGGCGTGATATTCTACGTAATTCCACTGGAAAAATAACACTTCTGGAACTCATTAGACTAATTAGCCATTTCAATATGTGTGCAGTGGGCCAAAAAGTACAGTAAAATACGACTATGCGTGCGCAAAGAAAGCCTAGATCGTCCTGCAGAGATGCATCCCCTCGTGTGACGCGGTGCAGGTTTTACCACTGGGGACAATCTATTTTCTTTTTGCCACTACTGTAGCGCATGCAGCCCTTCTGTACGTTCAGAACGCTCTATATGGGCGGAATCCATGTTGGATTGATCTGCTGGGATTCCTTTTCACGAACCACGGCAGAGCTGCGGATGTGCACTTGTATACCAGAGAGCCGCACGTGGAGCAAGTCCTTGGTAATGGGATTTCCCGCGGCCGGATGGGATGGCACATCTTCCTCCACATGTGGATGTGCTGTGATTATGGCGCCGATTCCCATAAGGCCTCGGACACATAACAGCATTTCACAGGGCTTTGGCCATGGATTTCATGTGCGACTCCGCCACGCTGTCGCATCGTTTTAGCTTTCTGTTAATTGCTATGAAAATCTGCACTGTAATTTGAAGAAAAAAGTAAAATTGCCGTATCCTGGCCCGGCTCCGAGGCTCCGATTTCAGGTAAAATCCGTGGTATTAAGTAGTGTGAGCGCACCCCAAGAGCTTGCCATTGGTTTTCTGTTATCTTCTAAAATGTCTAGGAAAACTGTTGGGTTTTTTGCAGATTTTCCGGCCTCCTTTGTTCCCGTGTAGCCGTGTTCTCCATTATAGTTCATTACTTGCGTCCTTAGTGTGCTTTTACACGGAACGATTATCATTCAGATTGCCGCCATCCAGCAAGAATCTGACCGATAATCGCTCAGTGTAAATGTGTGTGCCAGCTGAAGGACCAGCGAGAAAAATCGCAGCATACTCTATTTTGAGGCCGATTCCGTGCGGACAGCTTCCATGGAAGCCATCGACCCACAGCTCTTCCGGGATCCGTGTCATCGCCCAGCATCGGCTCGGCATTATCTATATTGTGCGTGTGCGACGGCTGGTACATCCGCAGAATAGAAGAGTCCAGACAGGTACGCGGGGGTCACCGGTCGGGTACAGGTCTGATTCCCATGCGGGAATTTCTGGTGCCATAAAGCACTTGGGGTAATCCGCAGCATTTTCCCAACGTGTGAATGTTCTGGGCGGCCTCACATAGATTCCAACTGCGGAATCGTGTCTGCACGGAGGATCAATGGTATAACGCGGGCATTGCATAGCATGGACTTTCGTTTTTTTTCCCTTCACGAATTGCATATTCTGCATGCTCTATTTTGCCGTGTACGCCCTTCATTGAACAAAACGGAAGCAGTCCGTCCCGCAGGCCATATGCAACATTGCGTACGGGCTGTGGATACTCGCGTCATCGCTTTGTGACGGCGCAGGTAATAGAAACATTGGAAAAATAAAAGTACTGCGCATGACTGACGGTGAGCCGCCGCGGTCATCCACAATACAGACGCCCAGTGACCGGTTGCACTCCCATCCGGAATCGGCTGTGTGCGTCCCGCATGCAGAATCTGGTCCGTCCGTGTGAGCCTGGACTTGGGTCGCTTTTGCGTGAAGGCAATCTGCATTCGTTTCCAGATTTCTGCTGCGGGGTTTCCATCATTAGATGGGGCTGATCTGCCGGTGGGTTTTCCCGTATGGACTTTGTGCCAATTATTGACATGTCAGGTTTTTTTTTAAAGCCGTCTAAATTGCCACGGTGTAAAATAAAACTCTGTCCCTTTAAAGGCAATGGGTGAAGCGGCGGTGACATTAATGAGAGCCAAGCCTGAACCTGCCCCGTCTCACGTCGGCCTCCTTGACGGGACTAGATTGGCGTTGGCCGGCGCTGTGTGTACATTGTGCTATGATTCATGTAGATTAGATCAGGCTCGCTACTTTATGTCATCACCGATTTCGTTAGGAGAAATGTTTACGACTTCTTGTTATCTGCGCCTCTTTCATCTCCGGCCGCACCAGTTCAAAGTACTGGATCTTTTTATGAGCCGGTGAGAACAGCACTTGGCTTGTTACGCCACTATACTAGTGACCGGCCAGATGAAAGGGGAAGTCTGCTGGAAGGGATAGAGACGACGGAGGGGACTAATTGCCTGGTGAAGGGTGAGCGCCGGACCGCAGCGGTGGCCATAGTCGGCATCACAACTTGGCTACTGGGGCAGATAAAATACAAAGTGTTCTCAATGGTTCCTAAAGGATTTCTTAGGACTAAGGATGCTTTTAGACGCAGCGCAAAATCATTCGCCTGCGCGAACAATGGCGCAGTTTGCTCGTTCAGTTTTAGACACGTTAAATTATTTTGTTTTACAGGATCGTTTATGGATGGGATTTAATTAAAGCTTTTTAAAGTAATTGTTGTTTTTTTTTTCTTATAAAAATTGCACAAGGAAAATCTGCGTTGGACCCGTCCCGCGTTGCGATACTTACGTCATCTATATATGTCTTCCTTTGCAGGAGCTGGTACATCCTGCATTGTACAGACAGCTCATTGGTTTGAGTGAGCGCTCCGCAATTCTTCATTTCTCCTGTGGTGGTGCTGCAGGGGAATTTAACACGAAGGCCTCATGCACACGGACGCATTTGATTTGCCTAATCCGCGATCGGTACCCACACGGGAGATCTGCTGCGCTAGTCGTCCATAGGAAAGCATGGAGCTTCCTCCGCTCCGCGCACACATGCCGATGCCGTGGGAGGAAAAGAAATTGCAGCATGCCCCATTTTACAGCGGTTTCCACATGGTTGGGCATGCGTATGATTCGCCATGCAATCGCGGGGAAAAACAATCGTATCTGCGATCGCGGAATAACTTCCGCACTGACTCGCAGGTCTTCCGCTGTGGAGATCCGCACGTGCCGTGTGCATGAGGCTTTAGGGTCCTTTTGGAGGATTATCATTTGAAGGAATGAATGGTTTTATCGCCGGCTCGTTCCCTCTTGTGCCAAGTTCCTCCTAGATTGCTTGCAGTCCCAGCATCGTGAGGACCAGGGATTAGCTTGACACCAGGGGACCCCTCTAACTAAATGAAGTTAGCAAACATGGACAACCCCTTTAACCGCTAGGACATTGGGACCCCGACTCTCAGCTGCGGCACAAGGTTAGGATATGAACTTTGTATGTACATTGTACATGCTGCTGACTGTGGCTCCCTGCAGGGTGCAGCAGGAGGCAGCTGTAGTACTAATTGGCAGGTGGCGGTGCCCCCGGAGTGAATGGAGTAGAAATGGGAATCTCTACTGCTGAGCGCTAATGCATAGTAAACAAATGTATAAGTGAGAAGATGCTTATAAAGGGCTGTTTACACGACACATTATCGCTCACCATGTTTGCCCTATTACAGGGGCTGTGGAAAAGCGCGAACGAACCGCCGACAAATGAGCAAATACTCCCTTGTGGTCTGTGCATGTCTTGTATGCTGGCATAAAAATCCTCACTGGTCGGCTGTACGCGGGGAGGGGGTCGGCTGTGCGCGGGGAGGGGGTCGGCTGTGCGCGGGGAGGGGGTCGGCTGTGCGCGGGGAGGGGGTCGGCTGTGCGCGGGGAGGGGGTCGGCCCGGTAGGGGGCGGGAGGTGCGCGGCCCGGTAGGGGGCGGGAGGTGCGCTGCCCGTCATCTGCCCGTGTAATCATTAGAGTACTGACAGACGTGCTTGTTGTCCGTCGGCACTCGTTATCGCCGGCACAGGAGCCCATCACTTGGATTGGCTGCAGGATAATTCTCACAAACGATCAGCACCATGCCAGGCTAAACTAGCTGACGAAGTAGAGCAGAAAACAAAATACTGGGCTTGAGTAAATTGGCCAGGGATGGGCTGAGTCTGGCTGTCCATGCCATGCGCTTCTGCTTTCAGCTGACCATGGATGAGATTTTCCAACATGATAGATCACGCTTTTGACTGGCTCTAATCTGCATTTCTCCATCGCGAGGGATTATTTGCATTCTTATTTAATTTTTTCTTTACACATTCTGATTCCCTGACATTCGCTCTTCCAGGCGCCTCTTATGGACACATTGATTGCCCAGCAGTGAGTAATCTAGAAGGGCAGGATCTGGCAGCGCTCAGATCACTACTGTCATCTTCTAACATCCTCCCAAAATTGAAACCTCAAGCCAGATTAGTTGCCGGGGGCAGAACTTCATATGTTGGGTTTTGCTTAGATCAGAACATTTCCTAAACTTCTGCTATATCTCTCAAAGGGGCACCAGGAAATGGTCACCATAATGCCCCATTCACGTCGGGCGATTACTGCGCAACATTCGTTCAAAGAACGAAAATGCACAATCCTTGCATCGCCATTGTTTACTGTCCGTCGCTCCCTTTCAGCCAGCATAAGTCGTCGCTGGTTCGCTCACCTATCGCCGCGTATAGACTCCAGCGCTGAGTGCCAATCCTAGCGATGATCTGCCTGTCTAAACGCTCTGACGTCACCCGACAGCCGTCCTGTGTAAAGCCACTATTCCTCTTCTATGTTTCCCCCCCCCACAGGGTTGCACTGTTCTTGTCTACGTGCTGTCATCCTCCTGCAATATCCTTGACTAATCCCGCTGGCTTCTGTGTAATCGCACGTGTCGCGCTGCCTCCTTTACACCAGTCGACTCTCCTATTGATCTGAATAGGGGCTATAAAGCAATTGGCAGTCCAACAAATATTGATATTGAAGCCGCCAGGATGTCTGCAGGGGCAATTAAGATACTTCATTATGCCTAGTGCAGGCCTGGCACAACACGGGGGCAAAGAACAGCTAAGAGAATCCGTCATCCTCTGACCCCACAAGTCCCACACGCGGCGTAAGCGCCTTACCACCCAGCAGAAGTAGCGCGTTCATGTGCTCTGCCCCTTTAAATCTCATGTTGTATGGCTTGTCCTCTGCATTATTAACCTTGACACTCATATATGCTTGTTTTTCTTCTTTTGCAGGAGGCTAATGTTTATCGGGGACCTTCGTCTCGAAATGAGCAGATATTGAATCCATACATTAATCCTTATTTTGTAATCGAATACCGTCAAGATGAGTGTCCAGGGGAAAGGTTTCCCTTTGGATCTAGGGGGAAGCTTTACTGAGGATGCACCAAGACCACCGGTCCCTGGAGAGGAAGGAGAACTGGTTACAGCAGATCCGAGGCCTTTCAGCCACAACTTTTACTCTACAAAAAGCGATGGGATCAGAAATGAGACTTCAACGGCGACGCCGAGGCGGCCTGACCTCGACCTAGGTTATGAACCAGAGGGCAGCGCTTCTCCGACCCCGCCATATTTAAAATGGGCTGAATCGTTGCACTCTCTGCTGGACGACCAGGATGGGATTAACTTGTTCAGAACTTTTCTGCAGCAGGAAAATTGTGGAGATTTGCTCGATTTCTGGTTTGCTTGCAGCGGCTTCCGGAAATTGGAGCCTAGTGACTCCAAGGTGGAAAAAAGGCTCAAACTGGCCAAAGCGATCTATAAAAAATACATTCTGGACAATAACGGTATTGTCTCCCGGCAGATTAAACCAGCAACAAAAAGTTTTATTAAGGATTGTGTGTTGAGGCAGCAGATCGAGCCAGACATGTTTGATCAGGCCCAAATGGAGATCCAGTCGATGATGGAAGACAATACTTACCCCGTGTTCCTTAAATCTGACACCTATCTAGAATACACTACAATCGGCGGGGAAAGCCCCAAGGTTTACAGTGACCATAGCTCGGGGTCTGGGACAGGGAAGGGTCCAGCAGGATATTTACCTACTCTTAACGAAGATGAGGAGTGGAAGTGCGACCAAGCGGAAGATGACTGTGAAAGAGAATCTATTGCTTCAAACAGAATCAACCAGAAGCTTCTCATAGAAGCTGCATCACTTTGTACAGCACCAGCGAGACGGCGGAGTGATGGAAGAGAGTTCAGGTACGACCTAGGATGTAGTGTCCTGACTGTTGGGTATAACGTGTCCGGTGTGTTATGATTATAAGGTTTCATTGAGGATGGAGGATTGTGGCACAATATGTTATCTCCTATCCACAGGATAGGTGATAACTTTATGATCATGGACCCTCCACCGATCATGAGAATGGGGAATCTTAGGGCTCATGCTCACGAGCGTTGTGGAATTCTGCCATGGATTTCCGCTGCGGGAGTATCGTGTTTAAAAACGTGAGCTATCGCGGAATTCCCTATATACTATATTAATTGAGACCTCCCGTTGTGGAAATCTGCGGTGAAATAGAACATGCCATGATTTTTTTCCTGCAGCGGAAATATTGCATGCAGATATCCGCACACATTGCTATCAATATGATAGCAATGTTGCCGATCCGTGCGGAATGGAGCATGCCGCGTTTTTTCTCCCGCGCGTGAAAAACGCAATTCTTTTAAAATGCCATCCGCGGGTGCAAAAATCAATTTAATAGACCCACGGATGGCCAATGATTCCCTATGGGCAAAATCCGCTGTGGATTCCGCAATTCCATTTAGCTAGTGGACATGAGGCCTTAGGCTCAATAGAACCTAATAGCTGCGGAATTCGGCTACGGGAAACGCATCAGAAATCCGTCCGTGAGCATTAGCCCTTAAAGCACTTGCATAAATAGAGCAGAGGTTGTGTATGTTGATGCGGCTCCATTCATTTCATTGGGTGCACTGGAGATTGCTCAGTACAAATGCTCCGTAATACCCAACGCTCCCAATGAAATGAAGGCAGCGATGATGCACACGTACAACCTCGGCTGCATTCATGCAAGAATCTTAGAGACCCCTGTCTTCAAGATCGATGGGGGATCCAGCGGTTGGGCCCCAACTGAAGGTAAAGTTGTCTCCTATTCTGATCATAGGAGGTTACTGTATATCTTGGCACTACCCCTTTAAATAGTATGTGTATATAGAGCTTAAAGGGCTATTCCCACTAGAAGCATTTATTTTGGGCCACGTTATAGGGGATTAATGTTTAATTGCTGAGGTTTGAGACCCCCAGACATTCAAAGACCAGCAAACCTGAATGCCCCATGTGAATGGAGTGGTAGTGCGCAGTTTAAATGCCACTCCATTGCTATGGGACAGAGAGATTTTGCTATGCGCATCGATCTCTGCCTTGCCTCATAGCAGTGAATGGATCATGCGCACCACCGCTCCATTCACATGGGGCACCCGGGTGTGCCTATGTCAGATTGTCAGTGATCAGACCTTTATCCTGTAGATGGGATAAATGTCTTTAGTGGGAAAACCCTTAAAGCTAATTTGCTGCAGATAGTCATGAATTTTGGTGCAGACCTGCAGCAGATCTCACCCCTTCAATTTGAATTCAAATAAAAGGGTGAAATCCGCTGCAGGTAAGCATCGAAATCTGCAGCCAACCGGTGAGTGACGTGTAAACGGACCCTCGGGCTGTGTTCACATGGGGTGGCATCGCTGCCGAGTGTCTATAGCAGATACGCAGCTAAAAGTTTGCATCAAAAACCACCCCATTTGGTGCAGAAATAACCCCCCCCCCCCCCCCCCCTCATTCCAAGAGGTGGAATCCGCACTAAAAATCCCCTGATCCAAAATCCACAGGGGGGTCAATTTCTACAGCGGATTTTTTCCACAACGTGGCGGCTGCTGGGAATGCTGCGAATGTTTCATGCAGATCGTCCACACAGGAAACCCGCTGCAAATCCCCCTGTGTAAACATGGCCTTAGAGCTCCAAAACTTGTAGTCCGACAGGGCCGTCCAGGGGCCAGAGTTCTAGAAGAGCGGCTTTTAGGTGTAGATCTGTCCCGGGGGTCTGATGCTTCATCTTCCATTGCTGCCGGCAGGTTTAGGCAAGAGATGCGGCTAGACGTTTTAGTGTTGGGATCAATTAATAGCTCTATATAGTAAAAAATAGACAACCTTTTACATATGTGCTCTCTATTCATCACCTTCTTCAAGATCTCTGCTTGCTTTTGGAATTAATACTTTGCAGTAGCAAACTGGAAACGGCTCTGTTTGACTTTGGGAAGGGGAGACGAGGCCATTTGCTGGTGACTATGGTGCAGATTTCAGGTGTTTGGTAGATATTGGTATATATAACGTGTGGGGCTCATTCACACCGCGGCCGTCCAGCTGTATGGTCCTTTACTGGTTTATCGGCAGCCATACGGGTCTGTAGCGACTCCTTGCGGGCTGCGTGGTGCCTGAGGCGGGTTATATACTACACATTGTGATACACGCAGTCATGTACAATTTATAACTGGCTGCAGGCAGTAATACATTTGTGGTAGCGGTGAGCCGGCGAGTCCATCCATAGACTCCGGGGACATCAGCGTTGTGCTTCCGGTGCCTTCCTCTACTTGCAAGGTTTTTGTGGCTTTTTTTTATTATTTACTGCACCCCAAATTATGACCCCTTTGTAAGAGTCTTTTCACATCTGTGTCGCAGACTCCGGCATAAAGTGCCAGACAAAACAGTTGTGCATGCCGGATAGGTGCCGGAGCCAAGCTGACCCCATTGTAGTCGTTAGTGTCCGTCTCCGTTTGGGACTGATCCGTTCATCAGGGAACTCTGCTTAGTGCTTCCATAACGGACAGCGCAGATCCCAGTAACACAATGCGCAGCGGCCGTGTGACACGATGGAGCCGCTGCGCAATTCAATCACAGCCGCAATAGATTATTAATGAAAAAATGGAAAGCATCCACATGCGGCCCGCGGGGAGCGTTCTGTTACACCGCCGCTTTAGGGCGCTGCCCCTACTTATTTCTGAGATTAACTTAAAGGAGCGGTACCTTCCAGCTCTTAGTTAAAGGGGATGTCCAGCACAGGTTTACAGGCTGCCAGCAGCAGTCATGCTGTACTACCTGCCATTACTACTCCACGAACTATGAACTAGATGGTCAATATCAGGTAGGCGGGGGTCCTACAGATTGCTAGAAGGGGACGGAGACCCCTCTAACCCCTCTACCCCAGTGCAGCATAATATTGGAATACACGTTAGAGCCTGCACGCTACTGTCTCATTCCGCTGAGGTTTGTGGCTGGAGTACCCCTTTAATAATTGGGTAATGTAAACCTCTGGCTAGTTTAATATCCTTTGTGTTTCAGTACCTCTGCTTGCAGAACCGTACAGACCTAAGACATCTCACACTTGGGCTGTGTTCACATCTGTCCCCGTTTGCAGCATCCAGCACAACATTCCCTACTGAGGCATTATGGTCTATGGGGACCTTCCGGCATAGTGTGTTTCTGTCATAGGGCGGATCCCGCATTTCGGTTTTCCACTCCTATGACAGCGGATTCGAGCCAAATGCTGGTGTGAACTCGGGCTGATACATGTAGCTGCGCTGATACATTGTAACAAACAGGACAGGAGAGAGATCTGTGAAGGCAAACTGTAACATCTTCTCTTAAAATTCCCAAATGAGCGTGTACTATAGGGTATAGGGCCGTACCGGTGTGACGGCGCGTTCGCCTCTGCATTGGGGCTTTGCATCTCAATTCACTCTGTGTTCTGTTTTTGGAGCAGAACGCTAAACTGGGCTGGGGTCATACAGGGCGGATTTGCCGCGGAAATTCCGTCCGGAATTCGCTACGTGAAATCCGCATGCAGCGCTAATCCCAGGGTTAGCCAGCCATGTGGGCGAGATTTGTGAAAAATCTCGTCTACACGGGACAACCAATCCATTGCAGCAAAGCCGGCGCTGCGGCACAGATTCCCCTGCCGCAGCATGTTAATTTTTTCTTTTCCCCCTGTTGCGGCCGCGCTTTTTTCTATTAGAGCGCCGTTCGCAATGAAAACGTGTGCGGGCAAGCCACTCAAAAACCCGATGCTAAGTGCCGCAGGTTTTTGAAGCAGCGCTTTCCCGGCGGAAATTACAGGGTTTTTCGCTGCAGAAAAACCGCAAGATTTCCGTTTGTTATACGCCCCGTGTGACCCCGGCCTTAAACGTATCTGTTTCCTCATTGATTTTGTTTGCTTCCTTCCCGTTTGTTTCTGTTTGGTTTTGTTAACGCACCGAATAGTGCTGCGGACTGTAAGTAGGGTAGGTTCACGCCTGCGTCAGGGCTCTCAGTCACAATTCCACCTCTATTCCATTTTTGGAGCAGAGAGACGGAATTAAAATGGAAATATACATTTTGCGTTTTTCCCCCATTGATTTTCAGTGGGTTTGTTTCTGTTTTTTTTACTGAACAAATGGCGCTGCGGAGCGTGCTTAAAAAACGTAATGGAATGAAAGCGAACTGGAAGCTTTCCGTTTTCGTTTCGAACGTCCTAACTCAGATGTGAACGAGTCCTAAGCAATTTCCTAACCCAACTGCAGTTTTTAGTGCCCTGAACTTCCAGCAGCATAGGCATATATACGGCTGTCAGACGGGGCCATGAGACCAGCGGTCCGCCCGTGGTATGAATGCTACAACGCAGCAGCATTATTGTCTTTAGAGCTGGCCCTAGGTCTGTACTGGAGTTGTGAAACCAGATGAACAAGACCTATAGGCCCATCCGGTGTACGGGAGTGCTCTGTCATGTGTCAATGAAGGCATTGTCTCCCAGACCTGCAGACTTCTCATTGTTACCCGTTTCATACATCGCCAATGTATCTCCAAGTTTCAATCACCGGGGGTGTTGGTGCCGAGGCGCCCTGCTGATTGCCAGGGGTGTCGGTGCCCAGACCCTATGAGTGCTGTCACCACTCGCTAGTGAAGTCATCAATAGAAAGTCATTCTCAGGATCAGTGGGGGTCCCAAAGCTTGGACCCCTATATAAGATGGTAACACCCCTTTAACCCTCGGGAGGCCGTCGCCATGTGGATGTGAAACGCAGTAGTGATCTAGTGCATTTGCTGCACTTTGTCCCTCATTGAAGAAGCGTCTGATAACCCCATATCCGTGTCTCAGCTTCTCCCAAGCCTAATTGGGCTGATAACAGAGAGCAATTGATTGTCTAAACCTGAAATTGCTGATAATAGGGATTAATTGATTGTATTCTTTTTCCAAAAATCTCCCCATCCTGAAACGTCAGATAACAGGAAGCAATGCATTGTGTGCACCGAGATGGCTGATAACAGGGAGCAGTAGAGTGAGCCCATTGTGTTTCTCTTCCTTGCCCTCTACCTGTAGCTGGTTGCGGGAGGTTGTCATTCAGCCGGTCCGTCGCTGCGGTTTGTTATGGATGCAGTCCGTAGCGGGGCTGACGCCAGGGGCCGCCGCTCGCTGCTGTTTACTTTTCTAAGCCGCCGACCAGAGGAGTTCTGATCCGTGTGACCTCATCACACATCAAAGGGCAGGGCGCACATATGAGGGCTTTATGTACCCCGCGACCAGTGTGAATGTGTGCGCCGCTCATCACCATGGCGATCCCGTTTTGCTGATGCAGGCTGCCGTCGTTCCCTTTTTGTTGTTTTTTTTCCCTTCTTTTTCCTACTCGCTTACAAGACGCGACTTCAAAGTCTTCCCCGCCGTGATTCAGACTTTCCAGCAATTGTTTTTTTTTTCTGTGCAAAGAAAACGTTTGATGCCCTGGAAATACTGCGCTCGTTTTACACAAATACGGGCAATCAGCTGACCTGATTTTTTTTTTTTTTTTTTTTTTGTGGAAAGTTGATCCCTCCAGAAATGACAGCTTTGCTCATTTTTCCGTCTAACATGAAGTAACGGAACAGAGTTTTGCTATTTACTATATTTATACTTGGTTTAGAGCGCTGCGTGCCGTGCGGTCGCTGCCGGAGAAGCTTCCTTTTGATTTTACAGAGCCCTTTTCATTCGGCTTCAGAAGTCTCTAAGCTGATGACATGTTTACATAGAGCTCGCTCCTGCCGTGATCTGGTGCCTCGGATTCTCATTATAGCCTATAGGTGTAAGGAAGCCGCATCCTGTCAGCTCCGCACCGCAGGTCACCGCCAGGCCTGCTCTTTTCCTTGTAGGTTTGAACCCATTCTCAGATGTTTTGCAAACCCCCTTCCCTTTTCGGGACGACCTCTTGGGATGCAGCTGCAGAGAGCATCTCTCACCCTGCAGAATCTGCAGATCCCAGCGTTACATGGGCAGTCCGTTGATTTCACTCCGTAACTTGTTATACTTCTCTTCACCTGCGGGGGTGCTGCAAGGAAACTGCACACTTGCTGCCAGGTTCCTGCATGGATTACAGCTGGTCAGTTCTCTTACTAAGGGTGGTTTAACACTGGCAACAAAATTGAGAGCGCGTAAAAACGCAGAATTATGAAACCGGTGATTTCCATTGGTTTCCTTCGCATTCGCAATGTTTTCACTGATGCAATGTTGCGAGGAAAAAAATCGCGGCATGTCCTATCCTTCTGCGATGTGCGAATTTGTTTATTTTTTTTTTTAAAGACGCAATTTTCTCACGGCGACATGGCGATCACCCATGTGAAACCAGCCTCGGGCGTTTTACAGGGGGTCAAGTGAGCGTGCGTGCCACGTATGTGGCGGTCGTGTAAACATCATCGTGTGTGTTGTGCTGGGCTAACATACAAAATGCTGACTTGTGCCAGCACATCTCCCCATGTACGCAGGGGGTACTGCCGACACATGCCATCTGTACGGGGGCAGATGATTGTGTTAAAGCGGTCAGAGAAGGGGGTAGTGATACTTGGCACCAACATGCGTCCCAGGACTAGAGGGGGGTAATGGTAACTGGTGGCGTTCTTCTACGGTTCCTGGACCCATCTGCAGTCTTCCTAGAAGGCGGACGACTAGATGCATCTGTAGTCTAAGGGCCCTTTTACACGGAACGATTCATATAAATGAGCTACAATGAAGGATAATCGTTCAGTGCAAACGCTGCCAGCGGACGAACGACCAACCATAAATCATTTGCCCATCGTTCATGTTATCCAGGCCTACAAATCATCGTTAGCCTGTTTCGTTAAAGTACCGATCTTTCATTCTCCGTCCCTTATACAACGAATGTCAACGACTTCATGTTTGTAGGAGCCAACGATGTATCTGCCTGTCCACACGGGCCGCCTGAGGGCCAGCTCTGATGTCATTCCCTCGTCATTTGTAGGGCCCTCTTTCATGGAATGATAGTTCGGGCTCTCGCTGCAGCGCAGGTATCTGGACGGTATTCATTCCGTGTAAATGCTTGCAGCCACTGGATGACTAACTATAATTTGTTTGTTACGCAGCGATGATCGGCCCGTGTAAACAGGTAGTCGCTCATCTATAAGCGACTGCCTGTTCTCTGTGAATGAAGGCAGGCGGCTGAAAGCGATCTCCGGTCCGCACCGCCTCCATTCACTGAGTGATCATCACTCCTGTGTAAAAGCACAAGAGCCGCCATCATTGGGAACTGGTAGATCAGCTGTAGGAAGAAGCAAACGGAGGGCACCAGGTTATATAACCACAAGCGGCACACTGACTACTCCACCCCAACTGCGACTGAAGGGTGGCATTAAAGGGATTATCCAGTTACTGCATTTCCTCCTATACCATAAACTGTGCTAAAATGACTAAATCAGCTTTTCTAGCCCATTCTGTCACCGTGATCCAGTGCTGCAGGTAAAATGAAGACCAGGTGAATACTCTCCTATCCCGCCACCTTCCCATCAGAGCTGCAGTTCCGGTGTCCGCCACACGGATCTTGGAAGTAGCTGCAGGCAGTCATGTGCCGTTCAGTGTGCACTTAACCATTCAGCCAGTCATGGGGTTTAGCAGGGATTCTTCCATGGCCACAGAGGCCTGAGGCTGGCTGAGTGGTTACATGCACATGACCTCCCGCCGCTTTCCCTGTCAATGTGTCCTATTATCGGGCCTCATCCTAGAAGAGGACGGTCTGAGCCAGAGGTACATGAAAAAGTGGTGGCCCTGCTGGCCTGGAGTATTCCATGTAAAGCTGCACATCTGTAGCCTGTCCCCGCACGTTATAGATGCCTGGGCTCCTCTGTGGTACATGTAAGACAAAGCACACATCCTGCTACACATGTATGTGTGGTTGCAGTGGCCCTGGTGGCCTGGAGTCTTCCATGTAAAGCTGCACATCTGTAGCCTTTCCCCGCACACTACAGATGCCTGAGCCCCTCCGTGGTACATGTGTAGCAGGATGTGTGCTTTGTCTTACATGTATGTGCGCTTGCGGTGGGCCTGGTGGCCTGGAGTCCTCCATGTAAAGCTGCACATCTGTAGCCTGTCCCCGCACGTTCTAGATGCCTGGGCTCCTCTGTGGTACATGTAAGACAAAGCACACGGCCTGCTACACATGTATGTGTGGTTGCAGTGGCCCTGGTGGCCTGGAGTCTTCCATGTAAAGCTGCACATCTGTAGCCTTTCCCCGCACACTATAGATGCTTGGACTCCTCCGTGGTACATGTGTAGCAGTACGTGTGCTTTGTCTTACATGTATGTGTGGTTGTAGTGGCCCTGGTGGCCTGGAGGATTCCATGTAAGGGCTGCACATCTGTAGCCTTTCCCCGCACACTATAGATGCCTGGGCCCCTACGTGGTACATATGTAGCAGGACGTGTGCTTTGTCTTACATGTATGTGTGGTTGCGGTGGGCCTGGTGGCCTAGAGTCTTCCATGTAAAGGCTGCACATCTATAGCCTTTCCCCGCACTCTACAGATGCCTGGGCCCCCCTCCATGGTACATGTGTAGCAGGACGTGTGCTTTGTCTTACATGTATGTGTGGTTGCGGTGGCCCTGGTGGCCTGGGGCCTTCCATGTAAAGGCTGCACATCTATAGCCTTTCCCCGCACGCTACAGATGCCTGGGCCCCTCCGTGTTACATGTGTAGCAGGACGTGTGCTTTGTCTTACGTGTATGTGCGCTTGCGGTGGGCCTGGTGGCCTGGAGTGTTCCATGTAAAGGCTGCACATCTATAGCCTTTCCCCGCACACTACAGATGCCTGGGCCCCTCAGTGGTACATGTGAAGCAGGACGTGTGCTTTGTCTTACATGTATGTGTGGTTGCGGTGGGCCTGGTGGCCTAGAGTCTTCCATGTAAAGGCTGCACATCTATAGCCTTTCCCCGCACTCTACAGATGCCTGGGCCCCTCCGTGGTACATGTGTAGCAGGACGTGTGCTTTGTCTTACATGTATGTGTGGTTGCGGTGGGCCTGGTGGCCTGGAGTGTTCCATGTAAATGCTGCACATCTGTAGCCTTTCCCCGCACACTATAGATGCCTGGGCCCCTCCGTGGTACATGTGTAGTAGTACGTGTGCTTTGTCTTACATGTATGTGTGGTTGCAGTGGCCCTGGTGGCCTGGAGTCCTCCATGTAAAGCTGCACATCTGTAGCCTTTCCCCGCACACTACAGATGCCTGGGCTCCTCTGTGGTACATGTGTAGCAGGACGTGTGCTTTGTCTTACATGTATGTGTGTTGTTGCGGTGGCCCTGGTGGCCTGGAGTCCTCCATGTAAAGGCTGCACATCTGTAGCCTTTCCCCGCACACTACAGATGCCTGGGCCCCTCCGTGGTACATGTGTAGTAGTACGTGTGCTTTGTCTTACATGTATGTGTGGTTGCAGTGGCCCTGGTGGCCTGGAGTCCTCCATGTAAAGCTGCACATCTGTAGCCTTTCCCCGCACACTACAGATGCCTGGGCTCCTCTGTGGTACATGTGTAGCAGGACGTGTGCTTTGTCTTACATGTATGTGTGTTGTTGCGGTGGCCCTGGTGGCCTGGAGTCCTCCATGTAAAGGCTGCACATCTGTAGCCTTTCCCCGCACACTACAGATGCCTGGGCTCCTCAGTGGTACATGTGTAGCAGGACGTGTGCTTTGTCTTACATGTATGTGCGGTTGCGGTGGGCCTGCAGCGCGCCGCCTCCCACCAGCCTCCTGCTCGGGTTTCATGACATGCAATGAGGCACAAAGCGCGTTTGACTACTTCAGGCACTTTGTGTAAATGTATCTTGTGAGGGGGCCGCGGCCGGGAGGGGCTGCAGGGGAGAGCGGCCTGCGTAAACCGTTTATAGTCATACTGGATCCATTTGTAAATTCCTCCCCTCCAGCTGAGCTGACAGGAAGGGAAAGCGTGGCCAGAAATGGGGAGCGAAGCGGCCGCACCGTGAGAGAAAGGGAATTATCATTAGGGCTAATTACCCCGTCCCCGTCTGCCGGGTGACGGCCCCCAGCAACATGACAAGGCTGGGAAGTCATTAAGTGTTCTTTACACAAAGGCATCTTTATGCAGCGTGCTGCCCGGCCCGGCGCTCCCTACCACCATCTCCATAGTCATCGGGAAGAGCGCATCGGATCAGGTTACTGGATGCCCCCCTGCGAAATGCATCTGCTGCAAGACCGGATCCTGCTACCGGGGGTTAAGGATCCGCACGTCTTATGGCCATTAGCAGGAGGGGTTTCCGCCTGGGCTCCGGGCTCGCCACGAACATCTATGATCATTAATCATTAGCCTGCTGATTGATACTTAATACATCTTCATGGCCGCCATGCTTCACATCCTCTTAAAGGGGGATTCCCTTCCTATAAAGTGACAGCATTAAACTGACCCTGCAGTTCCTGCACAAAGCCCTGTCCCTGAACCGCAGGGCGGAGGGGCAGTCACCTGTGCTTTATCTTTTGTTCCGCTGGTTCTGGTACTGTTTTCAGGCGGCCGCTGCCATCTTTAGACTGCCAGAGTATCCATTGGTAGTGTTTGGACTACTATTGCCCTGTAGGTGCTTTGTGATTGGCCAGCTGTGCTCACATGATCAGCAAAACAGGAGGGTCACTTTATAATTTGCCAACACATTATGAGCAGCAGTGGGCCGCCCTGGAGCCCCCACCAACACTAAGAATGAGGGGATGCCCTGTGCCATGCAGCTGGCTGCCTCTTCTTCACTGGTCATTCCCTGCGATGCCCCGGCCACCCGCTCCACAGGGGACTGCTGCCAGCCCCATTTAAGAGAATGTCTGCAGTTTGCTGCCCAGTCTGGTGGCCGGGGTGCCGCTGTGCGGGGAGTATTTAATGCCCCAATACACAGTTTAGTTATCTGAAACTGCCAACAATGGCACGGCCGGATGACCGTGTCTATGGGGGCGGCTGTGCGGGGGGAAGGGGGTCTACAAGAGATGGCGCAGCACTACACCGGCACTAAAGCGCCCTCAATCTCGGGGTCTATGGGGGATCCCAGGGTTTAGACCCCCTTGAATCAGAATGTGCTGGCATTTCCTTGCAGCATGCTATCACTTTATAAGTTGGGAATGCCCCTATAAAGGGAACCCGTTATATCCCCAAACACCCGCGATCCAGCAGTGTTCCCGTCTGAAGTCTGCGCGTGGCATGAAAATCTGACTCTGCATAGTCCTTGTGTAGGAATGCCCACGCATGGGACTTTCACATTTTTTGTGCCGTATGCAGACTTCAGGGGGAGTCCCTTTAAATAAATGCTTACTACGGACAGCCACCACTAGAGGGAGCTCACTGCAGACTGTACATTGTGCTGAGTAATTCCTATAGAAAATGTGCAGTGAGCTCCCTCTGGTGGTGGCTGTAAGATCTGTGGAGGAGCTGCCCGAAATCCTTGCTGGAGTGTCTGCAGCCGCTCACCCTCCTGCTCTGGTTGCATCCATGCTTGTGGTTTCCTAATCCATAAAGGAGATATCAGCCAGATAACACGCACCCTCCGCCAGGCACATGTACTCTGTAGTGAACATCATCCGCCATGAAATATTCCAGATGTTTCTAGGTCAGAGGTGGAGAATGAATGTAAATAAGAAGGTGGAAGGCTGTATCTGTAGGTGGATGTAGAGGAGCCGATGACTTCAAAAGAAGTTGTTTTTTTTTTCTTTTGCCTGTTAATCTCCCATAACCTATCTGTGTGGGTGGGAAGTTTAGGTGCTCTTATGATCTCCTTCACTCATGATTAGAATGCTAGAACTGCAGTAAAGACTGACAGTCATAATAGTAGGAATTGGGGCATAACAGTGTAGCTGTATGAACAATTTAGAGTGTTGCATGACAAACCCCACACAGTCATGGCTTCCCATCAGGACCGTCACCCAGAAGTGGATTTAGTGTTAGTTGTCCCCTCATATTGGAGAATTACAGTTCACAATGGTCCAGGGGGAGGTTCATGCATTCTGCAATCCTTCTCCGTCCCACGGAAGTAAATCGTACGGCAGGCTCACATACCCGCCCTACCGTGGGGGACACACCGCTCCATTCAAAGAGGGCACTTGAGTGCATCAGTCTTAGGATCGCTGGGGGTTATTGATTTACATTTATTAAAGGGGTTGTCCAGTTGTAATCTATTGATGGGCTATCCTAAGGATGGGTCAGCAATAGTAGATCATCGAGGGCCCTGGAGACAGATCCCTGCCGATTAGTTGTACACTGGGATCGGGATGCTTGTGCACGGAGCTGATTTCTCCAGGAAGTAGATGGCTGTTCTTATTGTAGTGGATGGGCTTGGTATTACAGGCAAAGTTCCTCTTCGTTTCAGTGAGTTCTTGGCTTGCAATACCAGGCCTTGCCACTGCAGTGAGTATAGAGCTGTCTGCTTCCTGCAGAAATCAGCTCAGTAAATGAGTGCACCACCAAACAACTGATCATTAGGGGTCCTGTGTAACTGACCCAGCTAACATACTATTGATGAGCTATCCTGGGAATAAGCTAGAAGTAGTTCACAACTGCACACCCAGTAGTGGGCACCGGAAAGCCTCTGAAGTAGGCGAGTATGTGTTATTACAGAATTTTAGGCATGTGACTTTATTTGCTGGACCACCAGGCGAGCGGACGGGTGAGACCCACTGATTTTTATTATCTCTATCAGATTAAAAAAATTTTTTTAGTTGTCTACAACCTGACAACACCTTCAAAAGGACTTTCCAGGACTTGGGTCTTCTGGCCAGTCTGGAGCCCCCCAGTGTCCTGGACACCTGCCGGTAATGTTGCACGTGACCTATCGGCCAATCACAGGCTTCAGGGGCCTTCTAGAATCAGTGCTGATTGGCTGAGCCGTCATCTGCTCAGTGAGCAGTCTGACCGCCACCCTGCTGCTTCCAGGCTCTGAGCGGCAGCATGGGGGCGCTCGTACTGGAGGGGAGGATGTGGTTAAACCATTATAAGCCTGGGAAACGGCCATTCTGCCGCTGCGTTCTGTACGTTAAATGTGCGCCGTGTGACCTGAAATCGCATTGCCTTTGTTTCTTAGGTGTGATAAGAGCGATACTACGCATGTGTGTTTTGGGAGTTACTACTTTGGCACAATAGTACGTTTCATGGAAGAGGAATATTTTCTGTGTCGTCACATTCGCTTGTTTTCCCATCTGTAACCACTAGCGGGCGCCTTTCATTGTGAGCCAAGTCTTTTCTGTAAAAAACCAAAAACTGTTAGTGTGTGTAAACATTAAAGGGGTGGTCCCACTTCTAGCAGGCGGGATCCGACCCCGCCGCGGGCAGGAGGCCTTAAGTTGTATTTTTTTGCAGGGACATAATGAAATTCCAGTATTTGTGTTTTTACCTTTTTTCCATTCACCATCGCTCTTTATGTGGTTTACATAACTACCTTCTAGACGACGTGATTGGTGTGATGCTCCATGTGTTCATGCCCTCTAGGGGACTCCATAATGTGATCGGCTGATGGTGACAGACGGAGTTGTGCCACTGTTTCAGGACCGCAGTTTGACTGTTGGGTTAGGGCCACATGGCCACTTTTGAATGACAGGTTGCGCAATCAAAAATTGCTGTCGCCCCTTGATGTTACACTCTCGTTGAGGGTAATTCAGGTCATGGTGTAAGTTGCAGGTTGCCGTGACCATGAGCCACAAAAAAATCCATCGATGTTTGACATTTTGTGACTCCAACTTGTACCACAACCCCTTGATTTCAGTGTGATGCCTGAGGGCCACACAGCTTTTCTTTTTGGGGCACAACCCCTTTTGTAGCCAAAGTGACCATGTGCCCTACCCGTAACCCTTTCCAATCCAATTTGTATCCTGGTTTTCCTAGGGGGCTTACTCTTTTTCTGCCGTTATACAACAGCGCTATCTGCTGGCTAAAGCCAGTACTGCATGAGGTGATACGTTGGATAGGCTCCCACAGCAGAGAGGCTGTCAATATACAGTAAGAGAACCCCGACGGGCGTCTTCCAACATCGGAGCTGTACAGCCTTAAATCATAACGTCTTCGGACGTTGCAGTCACATGAGTCGCAGAGGATGCCCTTCTAACCACTTAGATGCCATTGGTGCTTTTGACTGCGGCATCTCAGGGACTTAAGAGCCCAAATCAGAGGTTTTTTTGATTCCCACCAGCATAGTGTGAGCCCGACTGTCCATCACAGCCTGGCTTCTGCAGCGCTCGCACAGGCTCTTGTATTGAAATACCAAAGCAACAGTAAACGTCCCCAAAGCTGCATGTGCGAACTTCTCCCAGACGCAGAACTGTATTTCCACAAGCCGGAAGAATGCCGGCGCTCATCAATAACATCCCAAATATTTGTCTTGTGCTGTGATCAAAGGGCTCATTGTTGTGGCGAATGTTCAATTGGTTACGAGTGATCCGGGCTGGAAACGTGACGTGCGGGTGAGCAGACAGTGTGGACAACGAGTTATGGGCTGCGTGTCATCTGTGCAGCATTATATACATCAGTGGTGCCCAGCCGTGGCAGAGCTACAAGCCGGAGGGTGTGGGGGGGGGGGTAGTTGTGAGCCGCGGTCACACAGCAGACCATTCCACCCTGAATCCATCCAGATAAGTGTCCATTCTCATCCATGTCATAGTTCACACAGCGTCATTTCCAGTTTGCATTGTGGGAAAGCGATGTCATCCACATGCCAGTTGTGTCCCGTTGAACTAGACTAAGGGCTCATGTCCACGGGCAAAAGAAGAATTAAAATTCGCAGCGGATTTTAACTCTTCTCCTGCCCGCGGATCCGCATCCCCTAGGGATGCATTGACCACCCGCAGGTAGATAAATACCCGCGGATGGTCAATAAAAGTGATTGATTTTTAAAAAATGGAGCATGAAAAAATCTGGACCATGCTCCATTTTCGTGCGGGTCTCCCGCGGGGACGGCTCCCGCGGGCTTCTATTGAAGCCTATGGAAGCCGTCCGGATCCGCGGGAGACAAAAATCAGATTTTACTCACCCGCTCCGTTTCTTCTCTTCGCCACCGCGTCATCTTCTCTCAGTCGCGGCCGGATCATTTTGCTTCGGGACGGCGCATGCGCGGGGCACGTCACCGACGTCATCCTGCCCATCCACCGGGCCGAAGAAAGAAGATCCGGCTGCGACGCAGAGAAGATGACGCCGCATCGAAGGAAGTATCCGGAGCGTGCGAGAGGTAAGTTTATTCTGATTTATTCTTATTTTCAGCCCTCTTGTCCGCGGGGCAGGAGGGACCCGCTACGGATTCTCCATGGAGAATCCGTAGCGGGCCTGATTTTCCCTGTGGACATGAGGCCTAAGGGCTCATGTCCACGGGCAAAAGAAGAATTAAAATCCACAGCGGATTTTAACTCTTCTCCCGCGCGCGGATCTGCATCCCATAGGGATGCATTGACCACCCGCAGGTAGATAAATACCCGCGGATGGTCAATAAAAGGGATTTAAAAAAAAAAATGGAGCATGAAAAAATCTGGACCATGCTCCATTTTCATGCGGGTCTCCCGCGGGGACGGCTCCCGCGGGCTTCTATTGAAGCCTATGGAAGCCGTCCGGATCCGCGGGAGACAAAAATCAGATTTTACTCACCCGCTCCGTTTCTTCTCTTCGCCACCGCGTCATCTTCTCTCAGTCGCGGCCGGATCATTTTGCTTCGGGACGGCGCATGCGCGGGGCATGTCACCGACGTCATCCTGCCCATCCACCGGGCCGAAGAAAGAAGATCCGGCTGCGACGCAGAGAAGATGACGCCGCATCGAAGGAAGTATCCGGAGCGTGCGAGAGGTAAGTTTATTCTGATTTATTCTTATTTTCAGCCCTCTTGTCCGCGGGGCAGGAGGGACCCGCTACGGATTCTCCATGGAGAATCCGTAGCGGGCCTGATTTTCCCTGTGGACATGAGGCCTAAGGCCTCATGTCCACGGGCAAAAGAAGAATTAAAATCCGCAGCGGATTTTAACTCTTCTCCCGCGCGCGGATCTGCATCCCATAGGGATGCATTGACCACCCGCAGGTAGATAAATACCCGCGGATGGTCAATAAAAGGGATTTAAAAAAAAAAATGGAGCATGAAAAAATCTGGACCATGCTCCATTTTCATGCGGGTCTCCCGCGGGGACGGCTCCCGCGGGCTTCTATTGAAGCCTATGGAAGCCGTCCGGATCCGCGGGAGACCTAAAATAGGAATTTAAAAGAATTTACCCATCCGGAGCGGACCGGGAAGGTCTTCTCTTCCTCACGGCCGCATCTTTCTTGCTTCGGCTCGGCGGATGTGCCCGGCGCATGCGCGCGGCCCGTCGGCGACGTGCCGCCGGCGTGACGGGTTCATCCGCCGGCCGAAAAAGAAGATCCGGCCGTGAGGAAGAGAAGACTTTCCCGAACCGCTCCGGATGGGTAAATTCTTTTAAATTCCTATTTTCAGCCCTCATGTCCGCGGGGCAGGAGGGACCCGCTGCAGATTCTCCATGCCGAATCCGTAGCGGGCCTGATTTTCCCCGTGGTAAGAGGCCTAAATCTGCATACGGACCTGCTGCAGCTGCATGTGCGCACCTACAACACAAACCCACCGTTCAACTGCAGATTATATGTGTGCCATGAGCTGCACAAGGACATAGCACAGACCCATTGACTTTAATGGAGCTTTGTGGACATGGATTAAGCTCAGTATTCAAAAAGATCTAAAGCTTGCACAGTGGGCGGCAACTAACAGAATGGTATTTAACAAGGAGAAATGCAAAGTCCTACATCTGGGCAAGAAAAATGAAAAAAGTACATACAGAATGGGAGGAATTGGGCTAAGCAGCAGCACATGTGAAAAAGACTTGGGTATACTAATAGATCGTAGACTGAACATGAGTCAACAATGTGATGCAGCAGCGAAAAAGGCAAACACAATTCTGGGATGTATTAAGAGAAGCATAGAGTCTAGATCATGTGAGGTCATTATCCCCTCTACCCTTCCTTAGTCTGGAATACTGTGTCCAGTTCTGGGCACCCCAATTAAAAAAAGACAAACTGGAGCAAGTTGAGAGAAGAGTTACCAAGATGGTGAGCAAATCATGTCCTATGAAGGTTAAAGGATCTGGGAATGTTTAGCTTGCAAAAAAGAAGGCTGAGAGGAGACTTAATAGCGGTCTACAAATATCTGAAGGGCTGTCACAGTGCAGAGGGATCAGCCCTATTCTCATCTGCACAAGGAAAGACTAGAAGCAATGGGATGAAAGTGAAAGGGAGGAGACACAGATTAGATATTAGACAGTAAGGCCTCATGTCCACGGGGAAAATCAGGCCTGCTGCGGATTCTCCTTGCAGAATCCCGCAGCGGGTCCCTCTTTTCCCGCAGACATGAGGCTAAAAAAAGATAAAACTTACCTGTCTGGACGCAGCAGAAATTCCCTCCGTCGCGGCCGGATCTTCTTTCTTCGGCCCGGCGGATGTGCTCGGCGGGCCCGGCGGACGTAAATTCAGGTACGGGTGTTCTGTGGATCCAGACGTCTTCTATAGGCTTCAATAGAAGCCTGCAAGAGCCGTCCCCGCGGGAGACCCGCACTAAAAATGGAGCATGCTGCGGGTGTTTTTCGCGCCTGAAGGAAAAATGACATCCGCAGGTATTTAACTCCCTGCGGGTGTCTAATGCATCCCCATGGGGCGCAGAAAATGCTGTGGATTTTAAATTACAATTTACCAGTGGACATGAGGCCTAAGGGTGATCAATGAGTGGAACAGGTTACCACGGGAGGTGGTGAGTACTCCTTCAATGCAAGTGTTCAAACAGAGGCTGGACAGACATCTGAAACCCTCCACCAACAGCAGCCGCTGATAGGGAAACACCAGATCTGGGACTGCTACTATAACTTCTCTTTGTACCTCCTTATAGGCCGGGGACGTGGAGGGAGCCGGTTAACCCTTACTATGTCAACACTGGGTATGCAGTGGCACCCGCCACCAGTGCCAACGACAGCGAACAGCAGAGTATGTCAAGTGATGCGGACACCATGTCTCTGACGGACAGCAGTGTGTAAGTACCGCCGCCTCTTATATCCGGGGTGGATTAGTGGGGTCTTCTACCTATTTGCTCCCCAGATTGATTTTCATGGCGTTCTCTTTCACGTCTGTGAATGCCTTACTATAGAAATGTTATCTTAGTTTTCCACTGTAAGGCCCGGTTCACATGATCGTGTTAGTACAGCGTATTCCGCGCAGGTCTGGCGTACATAATACGGTGTACCAATCTGCATAGGCGGCCATGTTGCTGCTCACATGATGTGCGCAAAATACACATGTAAGCAAAATCGCAGCATGCCCTATCTTGGCTCGTATTATCTGGGCACACTTCCAAGATAGTAGATGGCGATGAGCTGTGCGCAGCCAGTATGTAATGTCATTGTGTGCGTATATCCTGCACGCTGCCAGATACGCTCTTGTAAGCCCGGCCTTCCGGTGTGTATATCTAATGCAGATTTCATAACCTCACTTCAAGGCAGGGAAGTCTGTTGCAGATTATCATCAAATTCCACGCCAAATGGTACGGATTTAGTTTTGTTTTTTTTTTCCACCACTGTGGAAAATCCACCCCAAATTTGGCTACCTGTCCTCGCCCTCTGACATTGTGTTCACACGGCAGAAGTCCATGTCGGAGTTTTTTCTAATGTAGATTTCAATGAACATCGTCGTCTTGGATTTCTGATGCAGATTTTCATTGGTTTAGGGACTGGTTGCCCCAAAGTTTAAATCTGAGAACAGCAAGGATGGATCTAAGATCAGGTAGAAGAACGTTGCACCCGTACGGTTTAGTCTAAGATCCTTGTGCAATTTCATCCCCTGGTTTTGTCAAAATCCAAGGTGGCGTCCCCTGCTGATACCCGCAGCCTTCTCCGGGGAGGTGACATTGCCCATGTTTGCTGCTGGCAGCAGCCATGTTTTTACTATCGCTATGAATGCTGGGTAGATCACCTGACTACAGTCACCAATCACTGCGCTCCATACATTTCTTATAAGTATAACTTTTGATCGCAGATCAGCAAACTTTGTTTTGCAACTCTTGGATCAAAAGGTGTCCAGCGGCTGATGCCCCGTATAATGGGAACTTGTCCCGTCCCCCACAGCATAGGGAGGCTGGGGAAGTATTCTTATATACGCCTTGGATTCTGGGTAAAACCAATGGGACACATGAGGATACGGATTGAATACGTGAGCGGTTTAGACTCCACATCAAATCTGTGACGAAAACGCAGAGTGAGCGTAACCGAATGGATGCACTTATAGAAGCCACCGGGGAAGCAGCCGCGTCCACTGACGGCCACTAATACAAGTGATTGCCGGGTCCAACAAAGGCAGCGACATTGCCCTTGCCACTCGCAAACAGCCCCAACAAGCAGATCACAAGAAGTCTAGCTTTGCCTTATCTTTTTGGTCTGCAGGTAATTGCTACTTGTGAGTCACAATGCGACTAATGCTGAATTCTGTTAGGATTGGAGATTTCAGGGTAACAGTAAGGCCTCCTTCCCACGAACGGATTTCCGCCGCGTAATTCGCGGCGAAAATCCGCTGCGTTGCCCGCAGCTATTAGGTTCTATTGAACCTAATAGCACAATGCTCACGATGCGTAATTCCACCGCGGAATTACGCACCGCGATTTCTCCCGTCCTCACCCGCAGCATGCTCTATTTTCTGCGGGTGAGGACGGGCTGTACGCACTGACGGCTTCCATTGCAGTCAATGGAAGCCGTCCGTTCACGCTATCTCCCGCTGTAACCAGCGGGAGATAGCGTGAAAAAACGCTTTCCCGCCCACCGCCGCGCGTCATCTGACGCCAAATGACGCGGCCGGCCGCGTCACGTGACGCGGCCGGCCGCGTCACGTGACACGCTCGGTGACGCGGCGGTGGTGGGCGGTGACGGGCGGTGACGCGCGGCGGTGGGCGGGGAAGCGATTTCACGCTATCTCCCGCAGGTAAGTACAGGGGCTCTGGGGGGCGCCGTGACGGGCTTCACAGCGGAATATTACGCTGCGGAGCCCGTCACGCTCGTGGGAAGGAGGCCTAAGACCTTGAGTCGTGAAATCCTTGTTGCAGCCAGTCACCATGTAGTGCCAGCCTTACTGGTGCCATTTCTGCCCCCTCTTGGCAGCAGGTGATTACTGATGATTTTTTCCTCTCTCACAGCGATGGGATTCCACCATATAGACTACGGAAGCACCATCGCCGGGAAATGCAAGAAAGTGCCAAAGCCAATGGACGTGTGCCACTACCTCACATTCCAGTAAGTAAGGGGGATTAATCGCTGCACATAAGACTGTTACGTCTTTAACCGTTTCACTGCAAAGGTGTTTTTTTTTTTTTTTTTTTTTAACATTTTCACCTGTGATAACCAGGCCAATTTTCACACTTAACATGTACAAACTAAACCTAACCCCCTCCATACCCAGATAGTTTGTGGTAGAGACGTGGTCAGAATGCCACTCAGCACTTTATATTTTTGATGCAAAATTGCATGAAGGTGCCTATGTGTACAATGTGTAGTAAAAACAAAAAAGATATATATATATATATAGTTAGTTTTTGTGGCTTAGTGTGTGGTAAATCAGAAAATTAGATGCAGGACACCTGCCAAATTTACAAGTTTTCCATTGAAATACTATTGATGACCTATCCTCAGGATTGTGAGCGCATACAGTCAGCACTGCAATAACACGGGTCGGAGTGGAAGCCTCTCCGCCGACCCCTGTGTTGTGGCCGGCCCTTGTAATTGTGAGCACTGTTCTCATTGAAATCAATGGGAGCAGGTGCCTGCAGTTACAATCGCCGGCCACTATAAGGAGGTCGGCGCAGAGGCTTCCACTCCGAGCTCTGTATTCGGAAACGAAGTCTATGCGCTGACCTCCCATGTAGTGGCCGGCGTTTGTAACTGCCAGCACGGCTACCATTGATTTCAATGAGAGCCGTGCCTGCAATCACAAGTGCCGGCCACTACACAGAGGTTGGCGCAGAGGCTTCCACTCTGATCTCTGTGTATTTGTGACGCTGACAGCATGCGCCCGCTCAGCTGATCGGTCAGGGTCCCGAGCGACGAATCCCGGACGGTCACCTATTGATGACCTGTCCTGATGATAGGTTATCAATAGTATTTCCCTGGAAAACCCTTAACATGTGCAGAGTTCATATCTACCACTTAGGCCTACATGCACACAACTTTATAAAACGCAAGAACTGAAGAGACAAACTCTGGCTTTAAATGGTTGTCTGGATCTGAACTATTGGTGTCCCGTTTTTTATCAATGGTTGATTGGAAGGGGTCCGCTTCTACGGACCCCCAGTGATGCGCTATTATCCGGTCCACTGTCAGTTTGAAACAAGCCAGAAGCGGACCGCTCCATAAACAGTGCATCGGCCCAGGTTGGTATTGCAGGCTTAGTTCGCATGGAATTTAATGCAATACCTACCCAGGCTGATGCAGTGTGGACGGAGCTGCCAGCTTCATACAGCAGGCTGCAGAACAACTGGGGTCCCAAGCAGCGGACCTCCACCGATCACCTACCCACAGAACGGTTCATCAATGGTTCAGTGTTGGACAACCCCTCTAAGTTGGAAATCTAACAAGTAACCTTTAATAGCAAGAAACCTATGGGCCGTGTCCCTGGCTACTGAAGTGTTGCCCAGTCAGGTCTTGAGAGATAACCCGTAGCAGGGATAAGGTTAGGGAGGTCTTGTAGATGTACTATCAATGTCCAATTGGTGGGCTGACCACTTTGATGTCTCCTTATCACTGGTACAAAGTAGCGGTAGCTGTAGGAAATTGCTATGCAGTTTCTATCAGCCCCAGTCAGTATTTTTGTTTTGAAAGGCCCCATGGTGACAATGAGTGGACCCCCACATATACTAGTGATCTGCCTCTGTTACAGGCAGCACATTGCAGATTTGGACCTGTAGACCTACTGTAGGCACACAATCTTATATCCATCCAGTAAGGGGTCGGATGAATCCTTCCATTATATTCCCACTTATTAGGTTTCCAGTACAGGATGTGATCACAAATAAAAATGGTCGTTTCCGGTAATTCTTTCTGATACAGTGCCTATGGGACGCAGGAGCAGTGCCTACTTCTTGTTCATTGTTTCAACGCGCGGTCATATTTGTGGCACTTAGAACGGTTAACTGCTGCTGGCGGAGCTGGCTCTGATTGCGGCAGTTACCAGCTCCTGTCAGCCATCAGAAATAGCCGATGGCCGCCTGGTATGGAGTGGACTCAGCTCCCGAGCCCACTCCGTACACAAGGACCGTGGGCATTAATAGTTGTCTGGTGGTCCTGAAGTCATTAATGGATCATTCCCATCTTTGACAGTCATGTCATATCTGCAGGGTATTCTTCACGTCTGGTAGATGCCGGTCTCTCCTCTGGGACTTGCATCTATGTCTAGCTCTGCCTCCAGCTCTCGTCCCGGCTGAATGCAGTGGCCAGGTTTTACGGAAAGGGCAGAATGAAGTCCATGGGAATTATGGCAAAGGTGTAGCGCAGCCCGCTTGGCTGATCTGTAAGTCCAGAGCTAGAGGTATGTGCAGGGCCCAGGGGTAGGAGCTGCACCCATCAGCCTTACGTGGTTCTTCCATGAAGGGGCAGTTCTGTTTACACTGGGATTCCCTATCGGGAAAGAAGTAAGAAGTGACTGTTTCCCACGTCAGGAAAAAAGGTCACATTCTGCCCCTATTCTACAGCTCTAGGTTTATTGACCTCTTATTCCGAACCGTGTAATATGTAGACACCAATATCCATACATTTATTGCGGGTTGTTTTTTTTTTTTTGCTTTTTTCTTCGTTTTGGGTGGGCCGGTCATGTTTTGGGATAAAGCTTTATTTTATCAGTGCAGACCCGTTCAGTGCACCCTTTTATTGTCTCCCCAGCGTACATATCACATGCCAAAGGATATTCACGTCGATCCTGAAAAATTTGCTGCTGAGCTGATCAGTCGCCTGGAGGGAGTTCTGAGAGATCGAGAGGCGGAACAGAAGTTGGAGGAGCGACTGAAACGCGTGAGAGCTGTGAGTGTCCCTCGCATTATAATGCTGCCATTACGATATATGTACTACAGAGTGTTCCGTGGCTCCAGCTTCGTTACGGCAGGCTCTTTTGTCTCACAGTTGGATAGCTTGGCCTTTAACACTGGATGGAGCAGGCTCTGCTGTCATGGAAATGGTCCAAGACCTCTCCACGCTGGCATATGCAGGAGGCGCGATCAGCGCTAGATACAAAATGACACCATCTTTAAGTGCCGTTCCCGCTCTGCAGACATAAATGCTTCTCCACCTTCCCTGCTTCCTTATTGTTGAGACAAAAAATGTTCGCACAGCAAACAGGCGGAAAACTTGGAAAACTGTAAATCTGTGTTGTATTTGCTCCATCTAGTGGTTAAATTGTATTTAGCATCTTGGCAACCGCTGTTCTTCAAAAGTTTCCTATTTCTAGTAGTTTTTCGATTTCTCACCACTTTCAAAACTGCTGATTGCTGTCAGTGAATGGCAGTATTTGTGTTCAGAGGCCGAGAAGCTGTCCTCATCTGATAATTCTCATAGCCGATACTTGTGCAGTTTCTTATAGAGGTGTGTGATAAATGTGTCAACTCTTTGACTCGTGAAGATAGCTTAGGCCCAATGTCCACGGCCATATTTGATTTGTGGGAGATCCGCAAACCATGCTGCCCATAGAGAAGCATGGGTGTCCACAAATGGATGACCGCTAGGACCTCCACTGATCATGGATGTCCCATGTTCTCCATTTTACTGGAGTGGCTGTTGCCCATGCCCAGTGCCGCTTTATTCCGTACTTATGGGGCTGATGAAAATACAGTGCTTTGCTTTGGGTGGAGCAGCGGCGTACATTCTTCACCATTCAAATGGGAAACACAGGACCTCAGCTGTGATCAGTGGGGGTCTATGTGGTCAGACCCCAACCTGTCAGACACTTATCACCTATAGGATGCCTTTACCTTGCAAGGTGCATTAGATAATACTCAGCGGTAGTAAATATAGTTGTTAACATATCGTCATTCTATGTCCTTTCCCGCCATAGGAAGAAGAAGGGGATGATGCGGACATCTCCTCTGCACCTTCTATGGTTAGCCACAAGTTGCCTTCAAGCCAGCCTGTGCATCATTTCGGTTCTCGATATTCTGAAATGAGTTGCGTCGGGATGCAGATCAAAGACGCCCACGAGGAAAATCCGGAATCCATTCTTGACGAACATGTGCAACGTGTCATGAAAACGCCAGGCTGCCAATCTCCAGGCCCTGGTCGCCATTCCCCAAAGCCGCGCTCACCAGACGGTCACTTGAGCAAAGGCCTTCCTGTATCTGTGGGAACAATGCAATCTGGGCACGGCAAGCACTCGGCCAAGTCTGGCTCCAAACTGGAGACGCCCAACATGCATCACCACAAGCATGTCTATCACCACGTTCACCACCACAGCGGGGTGAAACCCAAGGAACAGATAGAAGCCGAGGCCACGCAAAGAGTGCAAAGCAACTTTTCATGGAATGTAGACCCTCATAACTATGCAACCAAATCCCGCAATTATGCAGAGAGCATGGGGATGGCCCCCAATCCTATGGATTCTTTAGGCTACAGGTAAGTGCGATGAACCATTCACCTAATATCGGAGAATCCTTCACAATTGTTTAAAGGGGTTGTAGCATGAGAACAAAGTTATGCCCTTTCCATTGGTTAGGGAGTAACTCGCTGATTGCTGGGACCCTCACTATACTCCAAATGGGGCTCCAATGTGTCCTGATGTGAGGGTAGTGGTGGTGGTCACACATACACACTGCTACTTTGTTTATTTCCATGGCACCACCAGAGATGGCCAAGGGCTTGAATTCAGACCCCACGGATCAGCAAGTTAACCCCTATCCAATAGATAAAGGGGATAGGTTGTTTTTTGTGGGACAACTCCTTTACGTTTTGGGGGGGACTAAGGGTGTTGAGTTTCTAAGCTCTGCAGCTTTCTAATATACTTTTGTGTTCCAATTCCACACTGTTTGCAAAATCTCTGCTTGCTGTCTGTGAATTTTCATTCTTTTTTGTTTTTACTAAAAACCACATAGACATAAAGGTACCTTTTACACAAGGTGATTATCACTAGAAACAACACATTCGGGCGATAGTCGCCCCATGCACACGCAGGCGCCAACAGTGCACTGAGCAAGAAATTGCTCACTTATTGGCGTCGCTTGGTCTTTAGCTCAGTTAGAAATCAAGCGACGCTAGGCCCATGTAAACAGGCAGTTCATCTAGGAACGACTGCCTGTTTGCAGTGAATGCTTCCGGCCCGCCGCCCTCCAATCTCCATACTCTGGACAACTGCTGCTTCTGTGTGACAGCACAGTAGTCTCTGGGATGGCTGTCAGGTGCTTATGCGCCCAACAGTCGTCGCAGCTGAGGGTGTGTTACAGTTGTATCTAGTCCTCCGGCTTCAGGCTGCTGCATTGTACCTGCACAGTTACATTGTAGCAAAACCTCTGCGCAAGAAAGCTTTCCGCTGCTGCTTTTCTCTTGGAGAACAGTTGCAACATTTCCATTCACTGACAGCAGTGGATAGTCACCATAAGGGCAGGCTCATACAAGTGTAATTTCATCACGTATTATGCACGCAGTATATGGAGTCAATGAAAGTACATTCATCTTCATTGACCCACTCACACTAATTGGGTATAATACGAGCGTAAAGAATAACGCATCATGTTCTATTTTACCGCGTATTGTGTGACAGTGCCCATTGTTCTCTGTGGACGCGTAATCACATTGCGTATGTGCAGCGTTTATATGCAACATCGCTAAGCGACAGAACAGGAAGTAAAAAAACTAAAGTCAGGCTTATGATACTTTAGAGACGCTGTCATGCACAAGGTAAAATCGCTGCCCTGCGCAATGATATACCGGTTCATACAGCGGTGAAACGCACAGCGGTTTCCACATACGCTCGTGTGAGCCGGCCCTTAGGTACGCCATCAGTGTCCAATATAAAGGTCCTCTTGCATGAAGTCTGTACTCTCTGTATAGACTTATCAGAGTTAAAAGCCTGTCCCCCAGACTGATACGTTTTCCCTGTACTGATACATTGTAACGAACTATCAGGACAGGTGAGCGATCTGTGCTGCTGATGTGTATAGGCTGATGCTGCTATAACAAACCCCTAACTGTAAAAAGTGTTGCTTCAGTATTGGCTTTGGTACATTGGATGTAAATGTGGTGTTATCCACTGAAAGCAAGCAGAGATCTTGGAAATTGAGAGGGATTAAACTGCAAAGTTTTGTGAAAACGTTGTAAAATGTGTTATTGTGCAACACTTAAGATCTAGTTACAGACTTGAAAGCCTTTAGCCTCCCCTCAGCCCTGGTCTAACACCTTGAGGTCCCATAATGCACTGCGCTGAGGCACGTATGGGAGCCAATAGGCACAGGACGCTCTTGGGCCTCTTTCGGGGGCGTGCGGACTTACAGGTATGCTTGTATGTTTCTCTGCGGCATATGCTGAGCATACAATGAAAACGCCGCAGGACACTAACTTTAATTTATGCCTGATGATAATGCAAGAACAGCAAAGCCTCCTGTGGACTGAGTGGGAGCTGGGAGGTTAGAGCTCTCTAGAAGTGCAGCTCTGGTTGTGACTAGAGGAAGGGACATCAGTAAGTCGAGCAATGTATTGCACACAAATCACAGTGGTATAGGTAATCTATATAGTCAACTAAGGCCGTCACAGATATAGAATTAAAAAGAACTTTATTGAAAATAGGTTAAAAGGTCAAGGCCAAAAAAAAGAACAGTCACACAAAACATATAGTGACAGAACACACGCACAAACAGACAAGGGTTCTAAGAGAGGTGGGGGAGAAGAGTCCTATATCCCAGTACTCCACCCAACCGTATCAGAGATCCCTACGAGTCTCTTGTATCTGCAAGAGTTTCAATATAGGGGGGGGGGGGGGGTGATATCCCTCGTAGAATAAATGTTTCGTGTCACTTTTATCTCGATGTCCTCATTTGGAAACTCATTCATTGGTTCAATCTTGTACTCTCGTAATTCAATATTCCCCCCCCCCCGCCCCTATATTGAAACTCTTGTAGATACAAGAGACTCGTAGGGATCTCTGATACGGTTGGGTGGAGTACTGGGATATACGACTCTTCTCCCCCACCTCTCTTAGAACCCTTGTCTGTTTGTGTGTGTGTTCTGTCACTATATGTTTTGAGCAATGTATTGCAGAACCATGAGATGTAGAATGACCAGGGGACGACCTGTGATGGTTGGGGCTAAAGGTCTATCCGCATGTTTATTTCTTGCATTACTTTTCCCTGTTACTTATATCCCATATTCTCTTTTATTCCAGTGGTAAGGTCAGCATGCTGGCCAAAAGGAATGCAAAGAAAGTGGACTCTGGAAAGCTGGAAAGTGCTGCCCATGATATGCCTGTGGTTGCGGAGGATGCAGAGAGACACCAGAAGATAATGCAGTGGATAATGGAAGGGGAGAAGGAGATCAACAGGCACAAGAAAACCGTCCATAGGTCAGTGGTGGGGCACACAGGGAGCAGAAATAAGCCATACAGATAAACAAGCGTGTGTTTCAGATCCCTATCAAGTCAATTATGTCGTCTGTTTGCATTCATTATTTCAAAGTATAAAGGTGAAATCCTGCCATGTGTGCATCCGGCCTACGGGTATGGCTGGCTTCATCCAGGTTGAAGCATTGTGGATTTTCAGCAGTGTATTTACATGCTGAGAATCCCACATGTTAGGCTCAATATCTATGGGCGGATTTGATTTGCAGAATCCATGTGGGTCTCCCGTGGGGAAGATCCGCAAATCAAGCTGCCCATAGGGAAGCATGGGCATCCGCACATAAATTAAACTATGCAGATCTGTTTTGTGGGTGGGGGGAGAACCACTGCACATGTGCGGCAGCACCCTGGAAGCCGCCTCTGCACACATCCGCAGTGAAGAAAATGAAGACCCGTACAGGTAAGCAGAAGACCCGCAGTGTCCTCGGCCAGGGTCAGATCCCACTGCGGGCTCCGGAATGCAGAATACGATCCGCCTGTGAACATTGGGCCTTACAGTAAGGTGGATGAGATATTAGAGAGACCCTCTCAGTGTCTTTTGAGCCTATAAACTGCATTATGAGGTTCAAATTTGGGGTCCAGGGAACTGCTTTTCATATTCACTGTGCATCCAAGAAATTAGTGCGCACACAGCGTGACTCTTTTCAGATGCCCCTGTGCACATGCTTTGCCGACGAGCTCAGTGAGAGAGCGTATGCACAGAGCCTTGAAAGAGCTGCGCTAGATGCCGTGCAGGAACAAGGGGCCTGGTGAGTATGGACACAGCTCGCTGGACACTCCCCCCTGCCCCGTCTCTTCACCTTTGAGCCCCATAATCTCATTTATGGGGTTCAAAGTTGCTAAGAGGTTCCCTTTAACAAATTTCATTCACGCCCTGTTAAACTAAATGTAATTCATAGCGGGATTGACCTGGGCTGAAGTCTTTAAGTCTGCAACATGTTAATGTGTTACAAATGTCACTCTTCATAGTACATAGGGTGAACTTGACAGTAAATCCGCAGCAGAATCCCCTGGGAAATCCGAATTTAGCTTGGGGAGTTTGCTTTGGTGGAAGTTGTACATCATATGGCCGTGACTTGAGGCTAATTTCACGCGGGCGGATGTGAGGCGATCAAAACTCTTCCCATCACTTCAAGTGTTTCCCATTGTTTTCATGGCATTTCTGGCCCCATTGAAATCAATGGGCGAGGCTCTCCGAGGGAACACCCAAAGATAAAGCATGCCGCAGTTTGTCCCACACCGCTATGCGGGCAAAAATTGCTCATGTGCATGACCCCATTCAAAAGAATGGGGTTCATATTCATGAGAGATTTGTGTCTCGCAGCGCACAATTTTCGCATGATTTTCTCACCCTTGGCTCAAAAAACTGCAAATGTTTTTTCCAAACAATGCTGTGGTGTTCGCAGGGCGCACGAACATGGTGCATCTTTTGGTCTGATCTCCTCCACCTGGAATTGACATGCGGGGGGGATTGTAAACCCGCAGCATGTTGATTGTGAATTTCACACTTTGATGCTAATATGACATCTGCTGTAAACCCGCAGTGACATTCACAACTAAAACTCTACAGTCTTGTGGAAAGTCAACAGCACATCTGTCCGCTGGGAACATAACCTCAGAGTATGTTTGGATGCGGCATCGTTTTTCTGCCACCATAGCAGGGTGAGATCTCTAGCAGATAATCCACATTATACTCTATCTTCACACTGTATGATGTTTTTCATGTGGCCAGTGTTAGGAATGCAGCTTTGGGTGTGACTGGAGTATAAAACATGACGAAACACGTGCAGCCATTGATTTTAGTGTGGCTGACAAAAATAGCCGAGTACAAGCATTCGATAATCGTCGGAAATCCCCAAAAGATGAATGGAGCAGCGCTGCTGCGTTCAATCTCCTCCTCGCTGCTGAAGGTGCAGTAATCCCACGGTGAGGAGCAGGAGGACATGGGAGCGCCGTTCTTGGAACCGATGGTGGTTTTGGCGTGATCAGACTTTGTACTACTTTCCTGCTGACTCGCACTTTAGGTTTATGTTACGATGTCTCTGACTGACGCCATCCTTACAGCTCAGCATTTGTAACTGTTATGTCTCCCCTGCAGCTCATCAGGTGCCAAGAAGCAGTCCACCCATGATGTGCCTAGACCACTCTCTATAGAACGGCCCGGTGCAGTCCATCCTTGGGTCAGCGCTCAGCTACGCAACGTGGTGCAGCCCTCTCACCCCTTTGTCCAAGACCCCACTATGCCGCCCAATCCTGCCCCCAATCCATTGACGCAGTTGGAAGAGGCACGCCGGCGGCTGGAAGAGGAGGAGAGGAAAGCTGGGAAAATGCAAGTGAAGCAAAGGTAACCGCGACTTCCTGCTCTATACAATGCCTACGTTACCATCCAGCCTATCCACCGGGGCGACTATTATGTTGTACAGAGGCTGTGATTGCAGGTTTCACATAGATGGCAATACACTTCACCAACAGCTAGGGGACACAGGATATCACTGGGGTTTGGTCCATATGGCTGCTGTGTGGCCCCCGTTGATGCGGCCAACAGCCCCACTGGGGATGCCGGTCCGTGCCGCTTACTAAGGAATCAAGTGTTTGCAACCTGTAAGTTGTTAATCATCTTACAGCTAATAAACAATTCATTAGCGGGCCACAGGGGCGTACGTAAACGAGCTGCAGAACTGCCATGTGGTCACTATTATGTGGGACTATAGCCTTAACCCCTTAATGATGCGGCCCTTTTTTTTTATATCATTGTTTTTTCTTCCCGCCTTTTAAAAAAAATAACGCCTTTATTTATCCGTCGACGTCGCTGTATGGGGGCTTGTTTTTTGCGGGACGAGTTGTATTTTTTAGTGTTCCATGTAATGTACTGAAAAACGTTTAAACCATTCTAAGTGGAGTAAAAAGCATCCCTCCATCTTTCGTTGCGTCTTGTTTCCACAGCGCACAAACTGCAACAAACATGACCTGATGAGTTTATTCTATGGGTCGGTACGATTACTACAATACCAAATACGTATAGATTTTTTTTATTTTTTTTTGCTGTACTACTTGAATAATTTTTTTTTCAGACATTTAATTTTTCTGCCGCCATCTTCTGCGCAGAATAACTTTTTTTTTTTCTGTCAACATACCGTAGTTGTACGGCTGCTCATTTTTTTTGCGGGATGTCCTGTAGTTTGCGTTGGTACCATTGATGAATACATATGTCTTTTTGATCGCTTTTTATTGCATTTTTTTCTTGGATACAGGGTGACCAAAAAAACGCATTTCTGGCATTCTTTATTTTTTTTCGGACAGCGTTTACTGTGCGGGGTATATAATGCACTACTTTGATAGATTGGACTTTTACGGACTCAGCGATAGCAAACATGTATGTTAGTTTTATTTAGATTCTTTTATTATAAATATGGCAAAAGGTGTTGTTTTTTTTGTTTTTTTGTTTGCTTTTTTTCTAGCTTTATTACTTTTTTTTTAAATATTAAATTTATTGTTCTGACATTTTTTGCTTTTCTTTTTTTTTTCTTTTTTTTTTTTTTAACTCCCACAGGGGATAACAACTAGCGATGCTTTGATCACTCCTGCAGTATGATGTAATGCTATGGCATTACATCATACTTCTATTGGGCAGGCAGTCTATCAAGCCACCCCATGGGCATGGCTTGATAGGCAGTCTGGTAAGACAGCCTTGCGGCCTTTCAGAAGGACCCCGGCTGCCATGGCACCCGTTGCAAACATTGTTCGTGGGAATTAAAAGCTGCTGTCAGAATGGACAGCAGCATTTAAAGGGTTAATAGCACCGATGAGGTCGCCCCGCGATCTCTCTTCATACATACCTTGACGCTGCAGGACGTAACACCACGTCCTATAGCGGAAAGGGGTTGTCTGGTTAGCGGACAGCATCCCCTGTACATGTCCAAGAGTGCTAAAATAACAAGCGGAGCTGTACCTACCTGTCCTCAGACCCGGCAATCAACTGCTGTGGCTCCACCGGTCTCCTGACGTTCTTTTGTGCGGGATTACATCAGCGGATGTCACCTGACTGCTGCAGCCAATCAGAGGCTGCATTGTGTCATCGTTCTGAACTCCTGGCATCATGGTGTCCTGGATATCAGCGCTGATCCCAGGAGAACATGGCCAGCAGTGATTTGGATAATGCCACTGTTTAGGGACACGCCCCATTGACCATTGGAGTCCGTATAGTGCAAAGAGGTTTTCAATGTCCTCCGTTTCGGATCAATGGGGGGTCCGACCCTATCCGTCTCTCCAACCAACAGTCTGAAGGGGCTGCTACTCTCCAGTGAGCCTTGTACATTGCTTAGTGTCTTCTAAATGGGACCCAGCTACAGTATTGGGTTCAACCACTACCGAACGTAGGGGTCTGTGCTTTGTATCCATTAACGGTGACGTGGCGCTGGTTGGAGTTGGCCTTTCGGCCAGCTGATTGCCCGGAGTGATGGGGGTCGAGCTCCCAAAAAACTGATATTGATGGCTTGGAAAACACCTTATAAACCGTAACCCTCCCCAACACCCGTATACTTGTCACCACCACTATTCAAGCCAGTTAGGATGTAGATTGTGTTATTGGACTACTGGAATCCCCACGCGGTCCCCATGATTATACGTTGTGCAGCTCGGGGTTCGGGCTTACAACTTGAAAGCTTCAGAAGTTGCTTTCCCAGTAATCCCTGTTGCCTGTAAGTGACGTATATGGAAGTGTTTCATCTTCTTACTAAGGGGACTTCTATGGTTTTATTCTAGAAGATCTCCCCCATATCACCCCCCTTTCTTAGCCTGTAGTCAGTGGTGGTCTATACTCATCGGGGTCGGTGATTGCCATCATAGCTGTGCCCCCACATTGCACTGGAATAGCACTTGCACTAAGATGATGGCTTTATCAACTGTGCTACTTTGAAATGCTGCAAAAAGGTCCCGTTGCCTGGAGCCTCTATTTCCCAGTATTGCAGCACCCCTCCAGTACCTGGAAAAGGTTTTCTCTCTCAATCCCATGTTTAGCCATCCAAGATGCCCGTCGCAATTTTCTAGCTACCTAATGCACTCGGTGTACCGCTCTCTGGCCAGCAGTGATCACTGGTAATCCAATACAACCAATGCATTGTGGGTATTAGCTAGTCTGAAGATTGCATCGGCCATCCTGGATGGTGGAAAATGGGACCAGGAACGGGCAGATCAGGAGGGGCATCAGCACAGAAAACCTATGATGCGATTTTCTCTGTAACAGCAATCATCTGGCGGTTTCTGCACTTGTCATTTGAAGCCATGGTAAGTCCAGATGCCCCTTGGCAATAGGCTGTGATCTGCATGTGGTTACCGCCGACCAACCGCAGCATGTACCGGGACCTGGTGGGCTTCATCTTATTGCCCTTCAACCTTCCCGGCGTCAGAGTCTTTACAATCCTGACTGTTCTGCGTGGCTCCGTCCAACCGTTGTTGTATAGTACGAATATCAATCATCTGTCACGTGAACGTCCCAAAATACAGTAAAACACGCCAATTTTGAGCATAATCTTATCTTATTTTAGATCCCTAATTCAGTTAGTTATGTTTTCCCCTCCTGAGTGTTAAAGGGAACACGTCGCCACACAGGGAAGCCGGTTAATATAATAAATGGCTCCCATCACCTCACCAAACGGCACAACCTAGTTAATGGTGGTGACCGATTCCCTTTAGGTTGGGTTCACACAGGGCGTGTTATTGCCGCGGCAAATCCGCATGCGGACGCTAATCCCAGGATAAGCCAGTCATGTGGACGAGATTTCTCAGAAATCTCGTCCACGCGGGACAGCAAATCCGCGGCAGCCAAGCCGGCAGAAGCCACAGTTGTGGCGCAGATTTGCCGACTGCAGCATGTACTTTTTTCTTTTTTCCCGCGGCGGCCGCGCTCTCCTCTGTGGGAGCGCCAGCCGCAGCGGAAGAGCGAGCGGCGGGGCCGCTTCAAAGCCGCCACGGGTTTTGCAGCAGCCGTTCTCCCGGCGGAAATCTCACGATTTTTCGCTACCGGCCAAACCGCGAGATTTTTGCCGAGAATCTGCCCTGTGTGACCCTAGCCTTAAGGATTCAGAAGGCAACTGACTTTAGGAAATGCTGCTGGTTGCCCTTTACTCATGCCAGTCATTGCATAAAGTGACCCCCCAGAAGGGATTAAATGGGCACAAGCAGATGTTCGGTCCTTACCTCTATTATTTGTGCATGCCCTGCCTTGGTATGATTTGCTGGTTCTGTAGGTGCCGCTGTGGATGGATGTAGAACAGTGGTCTCTTGTCTGTGGCTCTCCACCTGGTGCATGCTGGGAGTTGTAGTCCTGCAACAGCTGGAGAGCCATTGGTTGGAGCTGTAGAAGGACATTTTCTAATCTGTGAGGGTTGTTCTCTAGGTATGTTCAAGAGGTTATCCAACGGGGGCGCTCCTCTGTCAGGCCACCCTGTATCCCACTGCTGACTGTGGTGCCAGCGGTCTCCGACATGGACCTCTCGGAGTCACAGTATGTGCCCCTCTTCTTTTCGTGTGTCATTATGTTTAGTGATTCCGTCCTGTCCTCACATAGCGCCCCCTATATGTGCGTCGTCCTCACCATGACTTGTTAACCCCTTCCCGCCCTCTTAGTCTTCCCTTGTGTGGAGGATGTGTTGTGTGCATGTAGTATATTAGTAGTGATGAATGTGGGTTCATAGTAGCCTGATGTGCAAGGCTGAAAGAAGACCTGTGTCCATCCATTTCAGCCTATTGGGGTTGGGTCCATTATAGCACCTCTGGGGGTCCTCACTGGGGGACTTACCTCTCTGACGCCCATATGCCCCAATAAGGTATATGAAAAGAAGCAAGTCGTTTGTGTAACTACTTTTAATCATCTCCTATATAACAAGTACAACTGCACAGGACACGTTTCTGCCCATCCAAAGCCATTCTTAACCAATAGGACAAGGGATGGAGACTCACAAATGGAGATCTTCTCATTATAGAGTTACCTAACATAGTAGCAGTGTGTAAGGCTTAAAACAAAAGACCCCCGCCCATCCAGTTCAGCCGATTATCCTCAATGTTGATCCAGAAGAAGGAAAAAAAAAAGGCAGAAGCCAATTTTCTTCAGGAAGAAAAATTCTTTCCGGACTCCAATCAGAATAATCCCTGGATCACCGACCCTTCTGAGTAATCAGTGGTATAACTGTAATATTACACTCCAGGCCGCTTTTGTACTCCATTAAGGAGTTCACCACCACGTCCTCAGGCAGAGAGTTCCACAGTCTCACTGCTCTTACAGTAAAGAACCCCTATGTTGTGTAGAAACCTTTTTTTCTCTAGATGTAGAGGGCGTCCCCTTGTTACAGTCCTGGGTATAAACAGATGTGAGAGATCTCTGTATTGTCCCCTGATGTATTATACATCGTTATTAGGTCGCCCCTCAGACGTTTTCTTTTACTAAATAACCCTATTTTTGCTAACCTCTCTGGGTATTGTAGTCCGCCCATTCCGTTTATTACTTTAGTTGCCCCCTTTGTACCCGCTCAAGCTCTGATATGTCCTTGTTGAATACTGATGTGCAAAACTGTTCACAATATCCCATGTGTGGTCTGACCAGTGACTTGTGAAGAGGAAGGACAATGTTCTTGTCATGTGCCCCTAGATCGCTTGTGATGCACCCCATGATCCTATTTGCCTTGGCAGCAGCTGCCTGACACTGGTTACTCCAGTTAAGGTTACAGATAACTAAAACCCCCAAGTCCTTCTCCATGTCAGTGTTACCCTGTGGGCCGCTTGCACACAGACTGGTCTGATTCCACATTTGGGAGCCTGCAGTGGAATCCAGCTCTGCCCCTGTGTGCCTTCGCTTTCTGTATTGCGGATGAGCGCGGCGAGCCGCCATCAATCACGCGCAATACAGATTTTTTTTAAAGATTTGTTTTTCCCACTCCGTCGCTATGCGATGACGCGGGTACCTGTGGCCTATCCACAGTGTCAATTGCAGATGGGCCATGAGTCGGATGGCTTCCATTGACTTCAATGTGGAGTCCGCACAGAAATAGAACCTGCTGCAATTTTAAATCCGCTTGCGGAAATCACAATCGCTGTCCGCACATGTGAGCGGACATGGAAAGGAATACCACGGATCGTTCGTGTGGGTGAAGATCGCTGGTTCCCAGTCGTGTGCAGTCGGCCTTAGTGTGTAACGGTGATATGTATCTCCTGCCCATGTGCAGAAGCTTACATTTATCAGTGTTAGGGCTCTTTTACCACTTTTCTGTCCCCAACTTATCCAAATACATTTGCAACCAGATACATTTGTACCCGCATTCTGTCGTCTTGTGTTAGTTACATTATGTAGTTTTGTATCATCTGCAAATATTTATCATTAATGGGGCCAAAAGAATAGGACCCAATACTGCCACCTGTGGTTCCCCACTAGTAACCCCTCCAATACTGCCCCCCTGTGGTACCATACTAGTGACGCCTCCAGTACTACCCCCTGTGGTACCCCACTAGTGACTCCTCCGCTGCTGCCCCCCTGGGGTTGCCCACTAGTGACTCCTCCGGTGCTGCCCCCCTGGGGTTGCCCACTAGTGACTCCTCCGGTGCTGCCCCACTAGTAACAGTAATTTAAGAGTCTGAGAGGAGGAATGATGGGAGTTGTAGTTCTGTTAAAGCGCGTTTCACATTTTGCCTTCAGTAGTTTGCAGCATTTATTATAGGGGTGGGAGTTCTTACCTCGTGGTTCCCCCTAAGATGATAGCCAAAGGTCACCGCAGAGGAAAACCAGCAATCAGCTGGCCACTGAGGGGACATCATTAAAGCGAACTTGTCCGAAATTGTCATCCCGCCTCTTTAAGGCCACTCTGATACTCCTCACATATTGTGAGTCCTGCGTCCTCCTGTCTTGTATATCCTCCTCCTGCATACAGAGATGAAACTTGAGCAGTAATCTAAATACAGGGCCACGGGGTGTCCGGCCCCATCACCTCTGCAGCCAGCCGAGTGCGGTTACCTAGCAACAGGAGAGAAACAATAGCAAATAACGGAACATTCCTTCCTCGTAAGACGCACTGAGCGTTCCGAAAAGTAATGTTCTGACTTACTGCTGAGTGTTTAGTTAGATCCGTGATGGAAGGAGAGGTTCTCTCTGTCACTGGATGAGGTAGAAAATTGGGTTAAGGTGACCCTACAGTCCTAATTCTCTGCTTCGCTGGCTGCAGGTTACATCTTTACCTGTCGGACGTTGGCTGCTGTAGCTGCCCAATCAGAGCAGGTGTAGTGCAATGGTAGACTAACACTACCGGTGCACTGTGGGGCACAGGTAGTCCGAAGATCGCATCTACCATCTAGGATGGCCAAAAATGGGACCCAGAACAGCAGATTGCAGGTAATCTCTGGTCACGGGACAGAATATTCTTCTTTACAGCAGTCTTTTTAACGTGAAAGTAAAGGAATTGCCATAAAGTGTTTTACGGCGCTGTTCACATAGGCCGAATCCAAGGCAGAAGCCTGCTAGGTAAGACACATGTCTGCATGCAGAATTAGTCCTCAGTGGGCAAATCTGTGCCGAGATGTGACTTTTTTTTTTTTTGCTCGCTGATTTAATATCTGCATGCAGAAAAGAAATCGTTGCCATATAGAGCGCGACGCGGATTCCATCATAAGGTAATGGGATGCGGATTTGATGCCGATTACCACGCGGATTTCAGATGGATTCCATGTCACATTTGCAGCAAACGGACGCAGTGCGAACGCCTATAATAAAGCCTCTGCCCGGGACTCAAACTGAACGGGAAGCACAAGATTCTGCTTCGTCCGAGTCGTTGGTTGGCGGTTAAACTGATTATCGGTCCGTGTAAACGCAGCATTAGTTGATGCAGTCTGGTTGCTAGCTACATGGGGTTGTCCCACCAATACATGTTGTTCCCTCTTCACAGGATAGGTGAGAACTTCCTGACCAGTGAGGGAGCTTGAATGCTTGGACCTCCCCCAATCTTGTGGATTGCCGCCCAGAGCACTTGGCATCGTGGGGAGCGGCTGCCCCACATAGCGGATGCCACCGTTGTGGTGGGGCTGGTAGAGATAGGAGACTGGTTTTTAGGTGGTGTATCCATAGCAACTGGATTGTCAGCCATGTTTAAATCCCCCTTAAAACCTAAGCATTATGCAGTGGTAGAGGTAATATCTGCTACAGGGGTGGGGGGGGGGGGGGGAGAATCTAAAACGTGACTACTTCTCAGTCATTGGATCTGTGTGCCGTACACGTGGTGTCGTGACGCCAACTGTGTGCTAGCTGCTGGTAGTAATCACTACCTCAACAAAGGAGAACGTCACACGAGCGAGCACGATGTTGGGCTTTGAATCGCCGTCCAATTTCGCGCTCGCCAACATACATTTTTCTTGTGGATGTGAGGCGTTTTTATTTCAAAACTGCTTTGCATCGCTTCAAGGACGAAGCGATCGTCTGCCACGACTAACCTCTGCTGCGGTGGAGGATCGCAGAGTTCCTCCCATAGTTTTCAATGGGAGACCTCACATCACGGGCACCTAGCACATTGTGCGATGCTACCACCGGCCCCATTGAAAACAATCGGAGATGTGATGAGGGCGCACGCAGGAAGATTTGTTTCCCGAATCGCAGCAGAAATCGCTCATCTGTGGGTTCATATTCATGCGACATGTGTGCGCCTTGCATGATTTCCTGCCGCACTGACCAGTCTCCGCGGTCAGATGATGTAGAAATTTTTTTTTAATTTTTTCTCCCAAGACCAAAGCCTGCATCAGGTAAACCTGCGCAAATGCAAAGATCCATTGGGGGCCCATCTCAAACACGACCTGTACTATCTGCAACGCCTGCAGATCTGCCTTTGGGTGAGGCGTATATCCGCCCGGCGGCCATCCAGGTGGGGACACCATCAATAATAGTGATCTATACCAGTTATATTAGTTATACTTAGTTTGGTACAACACCAGTGATCAACCATGGATTAAATTTAGCAGAGGAGCAAAAGTCTACCCAGACCGCCCACGTGGAGTAGTGAGTAGAGAATTGAGTCATCTCTAGCCCCTAATTCTTGCATGTACGTGATGTCGTCCATAGCTTTTAGCCACATGAAGCGTGTAGGAGTCACCATGGTGTTCCACGGCCGTGGTATCACCTGTCTCACAGCTAGGAGGAAAAATCTGAGGATACTTTTCTTAACCGAGGCTATAGGGCCTGGTATGATAGAGAGGAGAGCAACCTCTGGTGAGAAGGAAATGTCGCCCATAGGGAGTGCATTGTATAGGGCGTTTATCTCATTCCAAAAGGCAGGGACCAGGGGGCAGGACCACCAGATGTGCGTCATTGATCCCGTGCTATTCAGGCATCGCCAACACGTGCTGCTAGCATTGGGGTACATCCTAGCCAGGCGTGCCGGGGTGCAATACCACCTGGATAAGATTTTGTAGTTCAATTCTTGATACCTGCCAGAGACGGACATCTTGTGGGTCATGATTAAAGCTTTAGCCCAGTCGCAGTCTTCGAATTGTTGGCTCAGCTCTCTCTCCCAGCTTTGTTTAAAGCTCACCCCTCTCTGTCTCGCGTGTTCCTGGCCACCAGTAAGCTATAGTCCACGGAGATCTCCCTTTTCCGCTCTGAAGGCCCAGTGCACATCTCTTTAAAGGGAGTAGACTGGTACGGTATCTCTGAGGTCTGGCCCTGCGCACGAATAGAGTGACTTGACTGTAGATGCTGGAGCCACGCATCGGTCAGCAGTCCACCCTCGCCTAGCAATGTTTCCAATGGTTTGATTCCACTCTCCGTCTTTACATCCCTAATTCTAGGGACGTGGATCCCCAATCTACTCAGCAGGGTACCTCGTGTACCCAATGGAAAGTCTGGGTTACCCACTAGGGGTGTCCAAGGGCCGGGGACCAATATCAAGCTTGTTCTTGCTGCAAAGCTATCCCACTGTTTTAGAATGGACCCCAGGAACGGGGAGACCTTCATTCCCCTACGTCCGAGGCCTCCCTTTAGCCAAAACAAACCTTGTACTTTAAATGGGGCTGAATCTTGTTCAAGTTCTACCCATCGTTTAGAGGATCTCCTGAGCATGAGGTCAAGTACGGACTTGCTAATTGCAGCCTTATAGTACCCCGCGAGATCTGGTAACCCAACTCCCCCCAATTCCTTTTTTTGCGTCAAGATTTTATAGCTTAGCCTGGGTCTAGTTCAACTCCATACGAACCTCACCAGCGCTCTTCATGTACACTTTTTAACCAAAAATTGGGTGAGGCATAGTTTAGGGCGGCATGGCGATGTGCAGCCATCACATAAGAAACTGGCATACATCATAGCACAAACCTACTTCAACCTGTAGCTTGCGTATGATCCAGTCTGATGCACGGAGGGGCTGCCAAATGCGGCAAGTCTGAGAGACCTGCACCCTATCATACATCTGTCACAGGACCAACGGGTCCCACTATACTGAGAGCAGCGTATGAAGCGCCAGTCTAAGTAATGTGCTTCATTGTCTGTTCGGGTGGATGCCCATATATCGGTTCTCTGTACTGGAGCCAGGCACAACTGATGGCGTGAGTCAGATATGGCCGACCTGAAAAACACCGCATGCAACATTGTTCTGTCAGGTATCCAGCATCCGAGCGAAAAACTTAGGATCTTCTCTTACTTGATATATGGGAACCCGGCTATGTAGCAGAAAGTTTAATTAGTCTATTGTCCCGTCAGATGGGGGAGTTGTAAGGAACTTTTTTACCATTTGCTCCACTCCTTGTGGTTAAGTGTTTCGGTGGAGCATCTGAAGACCGGGTCACATACATGGACCAATCGCTGAGACGCTGGGAGAGGCCGATGCTCATACAACATTGTGTATTCCTACTTTACATATAGTTCTGGCCACCAATTAACCCTTCAAAACCTTTATTCCTATCTTAGGCTGAAGCCACAGAAGAAAGATGCAAGAAGCTCCGGAACTGGTGATAATATCGTCGTGGCTTATTACTTCTGTGGAGAACCCATTCCCTACAGGACCATGGTGAAAGGTCGAGTAGTGACCCTGGGGCAATTCAAGGAGCTGCTTACAAAGAAAGGAAATTACAGGTAAAGGTTTTGTACGTTGAGTTAGATTTAAAAAAAAATCTTTTTAAGGGTCTATTTCGATGACCATATATCCCGTGGTGCAGGCAGAGCAGCTGTATAGAACTCTGATCCTGGCCGTATACCACCTCAGATGCTGTGGTCACTAGCATCTAAGTGGTTAAACAGGCAAGCTCCCTCTGTCACATCAGTTCTCTTTGAAACACTTAAGGGATGTCAATGGTTTTCAATGGCAGCCATGGGCCTAAAGGTAGCCTATGAGATCTGCCATCTGTGTATGCCTACAATGTCTTGCCGGAGACACAGTCTACTCTGCTTGTTGCTATTGATGTGACAGCCATAATACACTGCAGGACATAAGTATTGCATTGTATCATAACATAAATCACGTCCCATAGGGGAACAAGCCTGCCTTGAGGAAAAATTTGTGACTTTTGCTGTTCTTGCCACTTTTCTGAAAAGTGACTGGGGCGTGCCGAAAGGTGTAAGTCCACCCAGAGCCTGACAGCTTGACCAAAGTTTACACCGGAAACCGGTATAAATTGTAGCGCAAATCTACACCGGCTCATAGTTAACGTAGGCTTGTCTTCCTGCCTCACAAGATGGCCAGAGAAGCCCAGAATTAACCCCTGTCTGTGCATGAACTGAGCTAAGCCTATGTACGGCAGGTGTCTACTGTCTTTGACAGCTGACATGTGCATGACATAGCCGCCATCAATTTTTACATCGATTCCGCCAGCTTAACCATTTAAATACCTTGAATGGTCCCCTGCAATGAGATCTCCTTCTGTTGTAATGGCACCCCAAGGCTTTCTGAAGACCCTCAGGGCTGACATGAATTTATGCCTATTAAGTCTGTTTTAATACCTGCAAAAATACCTCGTATTGTAATACTGTAGTACTGCAGTGTATGATATAAGCCATTACACGATCACAAGTTTAAGTCCCTTATTGGGCCAATTTAAAAAAAAAAGTGTGTTTTTAATAACTGTCAAATTTTAAATTAAAAAAAAAACAACCTTTTCCCAGTCATTACATAAAAAAGTACTAAATTAGTATCGCCGTGTCCATAGAAGTCCAAATGATTAAACACATTAATCCTGCATGACAAACGCTGAGTCGGGTCATCCCGACTCCAGGAATAAAACTGAATAATAGAAATTAAGCAACTGCCTCCCCTCCACCCGATAAGTTTCAGAGTTTTCCAATAGATTATATAGTATGTTAAATGGTACCACTGAAAAATACAACTTGTCCCACAGAAAACAAGCAGTGAAAAAATGGGAGCCGTGATTTTTTTGAAATTGGGGAACAAAAGAAAAAAAAAAACACAAAAAAGAAAAACCTCTGCAGAGGGAAGGGAGTTAGAAGGCACCTACCTGTAATAAGTCTGGCACATTTCACTGTGGTGTGTGTTTAGGTTGGGTCTGCTGTATAAACACCAATGGAAGTGAATTCCCATTTTATGGTTCATTAAAAAATAACAAACAATAAGCTAATGTCAAGGGAAAAATAAAGCTGCGACTCCTGGAAGACATCGGTGAGAAAAAAAAACACTTGGTCCCAAAGGCAAAGAGTAGGCAGTCCTTTCAGTGGAGTTTGGGCCGGTTTCACATCTGCGTCGGCACCTCTGATCGGAGGTTTTGCCGCAGATCCAGCTCAAAAGAGCAGAACACAAAAAAGGGCAGCATGCATGTCCAAAGCTGAGGGGCAACTGAACGGACCCGATTATAGTCGGCGAGGTCCATTGGGCGCTATTCGTATCCATGCATTCAGCTGAGGAGATCCCCCTTTCCAGCTCACCGGACGGAGCAGGGAAGCGGAGCCCCGAGCGCAGGTGCGAAACCTCCCTCACATAGATGGCGATCGTCCACATCACCTTTTGATCACGCCCCTCACTTTTTCTCTCACGGTCCAGGTATTACTTCAAGAAAGTAAGCGATGAGTTCGATTGCGGAGTGGTATTCGAGGAAGTGCGGGACGATGACTCCATCTTACCCATTTATGAAGAAAAGATCATCGGGAAAGTGGAAAAAATTGACTAGGCGAGAGAACCAAGCCTCGATCTAATATATATGCTGGAAAGGGCCATTTCCCTGCGGTCCCCTCGCTGTCATACTTACTGGTACCTGATCCTACAGACAACTTACTGTACAGGAGCCTCCCGACTACAAGCCGAGGTGCTACCCCAGACGTAGGAGGAGCCGCGCCGCAGTAGTGTGTGTGATGTAGCCGTGTACAGTTGTAATAAAACCTTCTTTATGAGAAGCTGCATATTTTTGATACCTTGAAATAAACGGGAAGCTAATTTCCAACGTCACAGTGCTCTTATGTACATTCAGACAGCGGTGCTGAGGTCACCACATCGTCCGCCATCTTGTCAGGTCATTAGGAACAAGAACATTCACAATGTGCAAAGTTTTTAGGTTAGTTTTTGGGTTTTTTTTAAACTTTTTTCAATTCAAACATTAATTTCTGGCCTTCACCGCCCCCACGGCTTTTGGTTTTGTTATTTTTTTCATGTATTTTTCTTTTTTTATGCCTCTGCGGTCACATTCAATATTTTCTCGGTCCAATAACGGCATGTGGAGATGAGATGAAAAGAATACTGGTACAAAAAAAGTCTGAGTATGTCTGGCTATTTTTGGTGTTTTTTGAAAATTAGAAATATTAACTTATCTCTATGGAACGTGATGTATTTCCAGATTTTATTTTATTTTTTTTTGCTTTTATTAAAGTGTTTTATTTGTGTAAAGCCCATCTTTTATAGCTATGTGGTTACTGCTTGCTACAGGAAGCTGCGGTTATTGCGTCTCGGTGGGCTGACATTTACCCCCACCCCGATATGGTAATAACCTGCTCTGACTGATTATCTTGTGTTAATAAGCTATAAAGGCCACACCTGCAAAGTCCCATAGTGAAAATTCCCATTTTTAGATGGCACAAGGCCTGCCCAAATGTGGACAAAAACTATTTCAGTCTGTAGTTATGATGAACCTTTTAGCTGTTCTTCATTCGATGAAGAGTCCCCCACCATCCCTCTTCTTCCCCGAAGATGTAGTTCTAGAGGGAAACTAGTTCTTTTTTTACAATGTTTTTACAGTATTTCTCAGCTTTATCTAAATAACACTACATATACTAGTCTTGTGCAGGTCTTAGAGGCTATCCAGGAAGGGGAAGTCCTTCTCGGAGCAGTGGTGCTGGCACCTCAACTTTGAGACCAGGGCCAACACTGGAGCTTCCTCCACCTTCCCAGCATTAGTGAAGTAATCAAAGGGGCTTGGCTCAATAAAATAATTAAGATATTACTACTGATACATAGAGGGGTTGGGGGATGTCTTAATTGTTGAAACATGGCCCCTTGTCAGAACTGGGCTGAAAGTGGAAGTGCCGCCACCACTGCATCACACTCGATCGGTTACAGGGGTTTTGGCACTTTTCTATTGATTACCTATCCCCAGGATAGGTCATAGATACGAGACTGTTGAGGGAGATATGTTGTTTGGGACTCCCATTAATTAGCTGATCCTCCAATTTGCTGTCAGAACCAGAAGTGAAATGGGCTGTTGTAATCAGTAGGCGCGATGCCTTCCATTATACTTCCGGCCCTGACCACCCGATGCAGACTCTCCACAGTGACACGAACCGGAGGACCAACTGATTGGTGGGGATCCTGACAATCACAAGGATAGGTCATCAATAGTAAAAAGGGGCAAAACCCCTATAAGCGTCGTCCTCCAGTCACAACAAGAGTTGCACTTAAAACTCGTCTCATTTTACCAAAAAGCAGTGCGTTCCGGGATCTTGACTTAAGCGCGTCCACCGGGTGGAATGCTGGTAACTCTACATGAGGCTGGTGACAGAACGCTGCTGCTCTCCGTGTGACTGGGGGACAGGAGCGCTTAGGCCCATTCCTGCCATTCTATGTTTGTAGAGGTGATTTTGAGTCCAGTTCTTCTGTTTTAGCTGCAGGTGCCCGGCTGTCTGGCATTACCTTATTACATCGCCTCGCTTAGCATTATGTGGACCACACTTTAATGCAGTGAATGTTTGGCTTTCCATGTTTTGGCCTGTGTATTTTAGGTTAATGAAGTTGGTATAAAGAAAACACAGTTTATTTAAGAAAAAGATTTAATTACAGTATTTAGTCTATCAGTGTTGCATTTTGGGAATCGGCCCTCTTCTGTGAACACCTTCAGAAATTGTAAGAATAGTCTAAAAAGGAGTTTTTTGGTTTTTTTTTAAATTGTGCCAAATGGGTAATACAGTCTAAAAGGAAAAAAATGTATTCTGGAACTGTGGCTTTACAGTAAAAGTCATTACTGGGAACCGTCCCCCTCTATTAACCAGTTTCCACACATTCTCAATATACATTCAGATACATGGCTTAGAAGTTGGTGCCCAGTAGGAGAACAACCTTTATAGAAGTCCCATCCATATGCTAATTACCTCTCAACAGTCCCAAAGAGCGTATCCAGACTGTAAGACGCCGGTTGAACTCGCTTCATAGCTGAGCTTCTTCTTCTGACTGATAGAATATTCCCTACGATGACCAGTATCTCTGGATTGGAATAGGGCGCATGCATAGAGGAAACCTGTTGAGGACCCGCACCTGTGCAGTTCTTCTCCTGCTATAGGCACCTGGTTTCCTCTTTGCCTGTGCCGCTTCTGCTCTCCAGAGATGACCAGTAGCCCGTCAAAGGAAGGGGGCCGGCTTAAGATGAATGCCACCGGCAGCTCAGTCTGGATACGCCCATCGGACTGTTGAGAGATAATTAGTATGTGGTGTAGTTTTATATATAAGGTATAAGTCCTACCGGGCGCTAATAGACATTTGGAAATAAAGTTAAAATAGTTTGGTTTTTTTTCTTTTTTAAATAAGCTATTTTACCATGGGGCTAAAAAAACTAATCCCTCATAGTGTTACATTGTATCTGGGACCATGGAGTATTTAGGAACATTTAATTTCTTTTATAGCCGTTTTTAAATTTTTTATTTTTTTTTTTAATCACTTAAGGCAAAGCAAACCCCACCCCCCCGTATATACACCCACTTCTAGGAGGTCTGTATTAAGCGGGATCATTCAATTGCTTCCAAAATAATTAAAATACATAGAATTGTTACATTTTCCCCCTGTCCGCCAGTTCATCATAATACATTGTACCAAAATTGAATGACATAATTATTTTTTTTTTTAAAGAAAAATACATTTTTTTATTTTTTTTAAATTTTTTTTAGGAAAGTGTCAGTTAAATCCAATGCGACTCTAAACGCCGCAATTAAAATGTGACCTCCCTGTTTAAAGGGGCTACTTTTGACCATACAAGAGTGTTATAAAAATGGTGCTTTAATGTAAATGGGATTTGTCGCAAGCGTTTTTGCAAGCTGTTGACCGCGGCCTTATTTGTATCCGGCGCCTCAGATGTAGACTATTTTCAGAGAAGGTTCATGTAAAGTTCTGTTCATTAAATACAGTTGTGAATTGAAACTATTTTGTGTATATTATGTTTTCTAATATATAGTATAATATATATTGCATGTTCTTTGTACATTGCCACTCGCTCTATATCCGGGGATCGGAGGTTAGTCGCATCCATAGCATAGAACTATTTTTACACTATAAATTATCCCTACAGAGGTCGTGGACCTACAATGGGCCTTTCCAAGGAGAGCGCTATGGAAATGGTTGTGAGTATCGCCTTTATACTAAAGGCAAATTTTAATTTTGGGGGGTTTTTTTGGCAAGATTCAATTGGGGTTACATTATATATATATATATATATATATATATATATATATATTTTTTTTTATTTTTTTTTTTACCCTGGTTATGCTCCCCATTCCAGTCTGTCTCTGGTCCGGTGTTTGAGCTCCCAACCTCTCCGCAAGTCTTTGTTTACAAGCTGCAGCAGTGAAGTGTTTGTATCCACATGTGACTGCTGCAGCCAATCACTGACCTCTGCAGTCTCAAGCCGTATATCACTGATTGGCTACAGCAGTCACATGTATATTCAGAACATCGCTGCTGCAGCCAAGTAAGCCTAGACTACAGTGAGATCAGAGCAGTGAGCATAACTTTATTTTTCAGTATTCCCTTCCTTCTCCTTCAAAAACCTCTTTAGTTGCCTCTTTTTAAAATTTTATAGCACCATGACATTTTTGTTTTTGCTTGTTCTCTCAGCCATGTGGGAAGCCAAATATAAAGCCATTTTATGAAAAACCTTTTAAAGTAATTTAGGTATTTCTATGAAAACCATTTTCCTTTTTCATATATATATTTTTTTTATTTCTGCCCTGCATAATATTTCTGGGTGTGTTGAGAAGTTTTTAATTTTTTTTTTTTTTTTTGCAAATCCAAGTTGATGATTTTTTCTCATCCATCAGATTTTTGTATCTAATGGAATTTTAATCTAGCTCACATTTATTTTTTTTAAATTATTTTACACCCCATGGGCCTAAAGGTGTTTTTTTTTTTTTTTGTTTTTTTTTAACGAAGGGCTCCAGGCTTAGGGGATAGTACAAATAATATAAACCATTATTCCCTCTTCCACTATGCCTTCAGTTCCCGCCAGTTTGGTTCATCCCTCACATGACCACTGCAGGTAATCGCTGTCTAAAGTGGTCATGTATGCAGGAACTGTTTATGACCACTGAGGCCAGTGATTGGCTGCAGTGGTCATGTGAGATGAACATTAGAAGATCACTTCCTATATCGCTGTGACTGGGTTCGTGGGGCGATACCAGAGGCAACTTAAAAGGGGGGTAGTAACTGCTATAATTTTCCCGACCCTGGGGTGCCTTTTTTTCCCCTGTTTTTGTTTGGCTTTCTGGTGATTTTTTTTTTTTATTCTGTATTAGTTTTGGACCCCTTTAAACTTTTTTACTTTTTGTCAATTTTCAGATCCCATCTTTTTTGTCCTGGGGAGGGGGGAGTTGGTAATCTAAAATAGAATGAAAGCTTTTGGAGTCACATGACCTAGTCGAGGCGATAGAGAAGATCTGTATGGCTCACAGGTTTTGTTTTTTTTTGCTTTGTTCTAATCCGTACATTAGGATTCCTAAATCAGATTTAAAGCCAAAGTGTGTTATGTTAGCGGCAGAGTCTTTCTTTCTGAACATGTCATTGGTACTTGTGCTATGTCTGTGGGGGAAATATCTATTCTACACATGTATCCGAGTGTAACGCGTTTCGTCTCCTTACATTATAGATGTTTGTCACAGAGTGCCTTTTAAATGTACTTATTCAGTGAAACTTCGACATAATGCTTTCTATCCAGGGGATGTGTAAGAATTTTTTTATTCATGTTTTTCACTTTTTCTAAAGAGGTTTCCTTTGTAAATATGTACATTGTCTTTAGCAAAAAAAGAAAACTATGAAAAATAAAAATAAAAAAAAATCAAAAGCACAGCAGCTTCTCTGAGCGCACCGATCACTGATCACAACCCCACAGATGTCTTGTCATTTTTTTTTTTCCTAAAAAAGGTACTTGGAGATCAATAAAACAAGCTGTAATCTGTATCCGAGCCTCCTGTGGTTTTGTTTATGCAGAGTGCTGTCAAGTGTTAAAATATCTGATTGCGGTAGAACTATTGGTACGGCGCACTTCAAGGGCAGTCCAGGCTTAACGAGCGCCCATCAAAATACAGGTTGATCGGCGCTCATTTTATATTCCTCCACATGAGCGTATGGTACAAATGATCGCTGGTCCCCATTGGTCGGCTGTGCATCTTCCTGTTCACATGGGGGGATATACCGCCAATCAGCGAGCCTCTTCATGTTAGCTGAAACGGGAACAATCAGCCAGTGCATTAGCTTGTTTGCCGTCTGATTGTTGCTCCTTTTTAAACAGCCCAATTACAGCGCAAGCGAATGTTCAGACCTGACCTTTTCATTGGTTGTACCTACCGCACATTGGTAAGCGATTACGCGGATTCCTGCAGCCCATACGCAATGTTAATTGCCGTCCACCAGGAGTCTGTGGCAAAATGGCATGCAGAAAAAAAAAAAAAATCAAACGTCCACGCCATTTAATGTCTGCGTTTTTGCTGTGGCTCCTCCGCGCGGATGGCGATCATGGAATAGGTAACTAGAATCCATTCGTGTGAGACGGCCTCATATCACTGTTTATTGGTCATTTCAGTCTCTTCTCACCATATAGTTGCACATGGTATACATTAAGGCCTCGATCACACGGGTGACGGCAATATCTCTGCTACAAGATTGCTGCTGTGTACACGGGAGTTTGTAGCCGCAGTGATGCTCTTTCTTGGGAAAAATGTAGCTTCGCGGCACCGCTACCCACGGTTTTCTCACGGGCTAAAATTGCGCGATTCAGGAGAAAGTTAATAGTTTCTAATGCTAAAACCACATTGCATGAAAATCATACAATGCGATAAACGAGGGGGCTCCATAGGGGAACATGGGCTGCAAAAAAAAATCGCAAAATGCGGCTGTTTTGTATTCTCGCAATGTCGCAGCCTACAAAACATCGCTTGTATGGAAGAACCCATTGGAAAGAACATGCCTTTTGTAGCATTGTCACATCGCGAGAAAATTGTGCAATTTTGTAGCCCGTGTGAAAGCAGCCTGACCATTATGACTTTAGAAGATGCTATAGAAGTCAGAGTGTTGGCAGCGTGTCCAGGTATATAGGAAGATGTACAGCTCAACCCTGGTGTAAGCGGGACCTCATCCACTACAATTCTCCCACATTTCAGTGGGCCGCCGGAGTGTGTATAGATATAACGTGTCCCTTTTAGAGCCCCTCTAGTAGCCGGTTGAACCTCTTTTGGCTGTTAGAACTACAGCAATCCATTGTGGTGCAAATTATGTTAGGTGTTAATCGTTCTGTGGAAATATCGGCCCCTGTGGACAGGAAGCTTCTTGTAGTTGCTGCAGATTAGATGGAGGTGCTGACATGTTCTGTTCAGCTGACAGGAAGGGGTCATCAATTCATGCTGCTTACTCAAATTTCTGACCTATCAGCACGGGGCAACGGAAATCTGGATCCATCTGACCAGGAGATGTTTTTCCGCTGCTCAGTGATGCACGTTTTGCGCTCTTTTTTTTTTTTTCTCCCCCTGGAGTCTCACCTTCCTTGTTTCTCTTGGTCATCTGCTGTTATAGCCCATGCGTGCAGAGGAACGACAAGTTGTGTGTTCAGACACATTAGTAGGAGCCCCAGCTACTCCTCACTATGCAGCGCCTGTTGGTCAGAACGATTCCTGACATCCTCCTCTGACCCCTTTTAGTGATGAGTTGTCTCCATCCACAGGATCCCCTCACACTGGATGGTTTCCTCCATCACACCATTCTCCATATACTCTCCACACCCTTAAATGAGAACCCCGCACGCGGTTGGCAGTGACACCCCGGCTAGTCCAGCACTGATGACCAGACCTCATTGAACGTCACTCAGATCGCTGGATCTTCCCATTTAAGTGATCCACGGAGAACTTGTCACGTGATTTTATGCTGCACTCCGGGGTCATATTAAAAATGTAATCAGTCGGCTAAATAAATCCCGGTATTGTAAAAACACTTTATTAGGTCAGGCTTGTATAAACTGGTAAACATTTAAAGGGGTTGTCGGATTACTGGATAACCCCTTCTCAATAGGATCCCATGGGGTAAAATACTAGAGAGATACCTACCCCTCCACAGACGCTGGGATCCAGCACTGCAGCCCGCTGGGGTCCCAAGGTATGATGAGACTCACCTGATTACCTGTGACATCATCTGTGGCTGTGGAGGGGTAAGTACATCTATTGTTTTACCCTGGGGTCCTATTGTAAAGGGGTTACCCAGTAATCAGACAACCCCTTTAAATTTTGGAGATTTGTTTCCCCGGTTGGACAGTCACATAACTTCTATTAATATTAAGCCACTCGATGTCACATGACTACAATTCATCTTTGGACTTCTCAGAACTGACATCTTCTACTTTAATATCTTCTTCCTGATCTGCTTTCATCTAAGAGGAAAAAAAAGTTAAAGATTTTTAGCATTTTTTTTTTTTTTTTTTGGAATTTCAACATTTTATAGAGGGGGAAAAAAAAAGAATTCGGCCCGGACCTTTTCCTCGTCTTCGTCCACGGGCAGCACTCCGCCGCTGTCGATAAATTGGGAAAACAGCTCCACGGTCCTATTCTTTGTGTACTCGATCATCTGCATGCAGGATACAACTGTCACTTAAAATGTACATAACTTACGGGAAAATGGGCAGATGTTGATCAAAATGCTAAATTCTGGAAGACGTCATTTTAGGTTGCTTTAGGGGAAAATGCTAATTTGTAATTACTGCAGAATGTAAATGAAAAATATGTAAAAAACATTTTAAAAAATTCCGTTTGATTTTTTTTTTTCCAATTTTGATTTTTTTTTTCGTGTGTTGCTCCAGCTTCTCCGTGATTCGGGTTGTTTTTTAGTTTTAAAGTCCCCTTACATAAGACAACTGTTGGCCACATCAGCGCCTATCAGCAGTCCCAACGACTATTCCCCGACTATCTCTCCTGTGCTTTTACACAGAGGCAATAGTCTGTTCTGTGACTGGAGGTGGAGCAGTCAGGATTGTCCCAGCCCACCTCCATGAACCGTAAACAGGCAGATGTTCCTAGACGGGTGACTGCCTGTTTACACAGCCTGACGGTCATTTTGCTAACATCCAAGAAACTCCAAAAAGTGAGCAGTCTCTCGCTCAGTGCCCTGTCAGCGGCCGCTTGTACACCGGACAACTATCGCTGTTTCCAGTGCTAGTTAGGGTGATGGTTGGCCCGTGTACAAGTACCTTAATCTGCAGTCATAGAAACATGCTTTACAGCTCCGTAAACAGCAACTTGTTGACGGATTCCAGGTTTATCCATTGAGTACTTCTGAGTGCACAGAGGTAGTGGCTATCGTTAGGGGATGCGTGTTAACGAACCCGCTGATCTGTTTTTTTCATACAAGTCCTAATTAGAATAAAAAGTACAATCAGCAGCAGCTGGCCGACCTTGCTGATGGTTTCCTACTGTTAGTACAATCCACATAAACCTTTAGCAGCGCTGCTAATGAGATTTCCTTATCACTATTTGGTTCTGTAATCCGTGACGGGTACCTTTACAATCTACTTTTCAAGTTTTCTAGCGCTGAGGTCTAACGAGCTGAAAAGTCAGATTGTTTTCTTCTTGATTGGCATACATACTGATTTCTCTTCTTCGCTGTAATCCGGCGTGGACGCTGTAGCAAACCCTTCCTGCGCACCTCGCGCTCCTTTCACAGCTGTAGCTTCAGCGGCGTGCTCCGCATGCGCCTTGAGGATCGTTACTCCCACCGCTTCCGAGGTCAGATGACTGTGGGAGTGACGATCCTCAATGCGCATGTGCAGTACGCCACTGCAGTCTCAGCAAGTAAGGGAGAGCCGAGGTGCGCGGGCAGTGGCAAGGTTTGCTACGGCGCCTGTGCAAGATTACAGGGAAGAAAGGAGATCAGTATTCATGCCAATCAATGGCAGGGACCTCTGGTCGGCAGGCACTATTCTGGTCAGACTCACCAATTCAATAGATCCATGATGCGTTGACACCCCACGGACGGAGGCCATATACTCTCTGTTTTTTTGCGGACACAACACAAATGCTCATCCAAGCCTGATGTGACTGCAGCTCATTTGAACAGGGTGTATGTGACCCCCAAAACAATCCTCTAACCTTTCGTCCCGGTCCTGCAGGGAAGAACCTCAGGTTGGGGAAGCCTCTCACTCTCAGCCCGTCTATTTCATTTGCAGTGGCATCTATTTTAGCGATGATGACATTTTCATGGTCCTTGTATTTTTCTCCAAGCTCCTCCCAGGTGGGCTCTAGCTCCTTACAGTGAGTACACCAAGGTGCATCTATAACCAGAGGGTAATGGGTTAACGAGAAAGAAAAAAATCACTTTTCATCTAATTAAAATATCCCTCTACTATCCTACTTGGGTTAGTAGGGCAGTTTTGCCTTCAATAGGTAAATACTCAATATCATTGAGCTAGTTTCACTATTTTCATACTATTTTGGGAGGCTTTCTCTCATAAAGACAATTAAAAAAATATATATATTAAAACTGGCCCGTCATTAGGAAACCCTGGTCAACCTGTAATCCTAATCCAGAGCTGCACTCACTATTCTGCTGGTGGAGTCACCGTGTACATACATTACTTATCCTGTACTGATCCTGAGGTACATCCTGTATTATACTCCAGAGCTGCACTCACTATTCTGCTGGTGGAGTCACTGTGTACATACATTACTTATCCTGTACTGATCCAGAGTTACATTCTGTATTATACTCCAGAGCTGCACTCACTATTCTGCTGGTGGAGTCCCTGTGTACATACATTACTTATCCTGTACTGATCCTGAGTTACATCCTGTATTATACTCCAGAGCTGCACTCACTATTCTGCTGGTGGAGTCACTGTGTACATACATTACTTATCCTGTACTGATCCTGAGTTATATCCTGTATTATACTCCAGAGCTGCACTCACTATTCTGCTGGTGGAATCACTGTGTATATACATTACTTATCCTGTACTGATCCTGAGTTACATCCTGTATTATACCCCAGAGCTGCACTCACTATTCTGCTGGTGGAGTCACTGTGTACATACATTACTTATCCTGTACTGATTCTGAGGTATAGCCTGTATTATACTCCAGAGCTGCACTCACTATTCTGCAAGTGGAGTCACTGTGTACATACATTACTAATCCTGTACTGATCCTGAGTTACATCCTGTATTATACTCCAGAGCTGCACTCACTATTCTGCTGGTGGAGTCACTGTGTACATACATTACTTATCCTGTACTGATCCTGAGTTACATCCTTCATTATACTCCAGAGCTGCACTCACTATCCTGGTGGAGTCACTGTGTACATACATTACTTATCCTGTACTGATTCTGAGGTACAGCCTGTATTATACTCCAGAGCTGCACTCACTATTCTGCTGGGGGAGTCACTGTGTACATACATTACTTATCCTGTACTGATCCTGAGTTACATCCTGTATTATACTCCAGAGCTGTACTCACTCTTCTGCTGGTTGAATCACTGTGTACATACATTACTTATCCTGTACTGATTCTGCGTTACATCCTGTATTATACTCCAGAGCTGTACTCACTATTCCGCTGGTTGAATCACTGTGTACATACATTACTTATCCTGTACTGATTCTGAGGTACAGCCTGTATTATACTCCAGAGCTGTACTCACTATTCTGCTGGTTGAATCACTGTGTACATACATTACTTATCCTGTACTGATTCTGAGGTACAGCCTGTATTATACTCCAGAGCTGCACTCACTATTCTGCAAGTGGAGTCACTGTGTACATACATTACTAATCCTGTACTGATCCTGAGTTACATCCTGTATTATACTCCAGAGCTGCACTCACTATTCTGCTGGTGGAGTCACTGTGTACATACATTACTTATCCTGTACTGATCCTGAGTTACATCCTGTATTATACTCCAGAGCTGCACTCACTATTCTGCTGGTGGAGTCACTGTGCACATCCATTACTTATCCTGTACTGATCCTGAGTTACTTCCTGTATTATACTCCAGAGCTGCACTCACTATTCTGCTGGTGGAGTCACTGTGTATATATATTACTTAACCTGTAAAGATTCTGAGTTACATTTTGTTATATTCCAGACAGAGGTGTAACTTGAAGCTCCCGGGCCCCGATGCAAAACCTGTAACGGGGCCCCCAACTATAATGCTTTGTTCATAGTACTGGGATCCCTATATGGATAAGAGAGGCCTTATGGGCCCCCTAAGGCTCCTGGGCCCGGGTGCAACCGCATCCTCTATAGTAACGCCACTGATTCCAGAGCTGAACTCGCTATTCTCCATCTTCAGAGCTGCAATCTTCCAGCGTTTCTTGCTTACTTAATATCCACACTGCTTACAGTAATCTGATGTAAAAGGAACTGACTCTCTTTTCCCTCACACACATACACTCTTTAATTATGAGAGCTCTGCTGAACTGTAAATATATGTATAAGCAGTTTACTATTTCCCATCCCAACTAGCAGAACTCTGAATGTAGCTCTGGAGCATAAAACAAGCTCTAACTTAGAATGAGATTTACTGTCACCTGAGTCCAGCCATTCTTTAGTCACTTCAAGAGAGACTGGCTGCTTTTTAAAATGTCCGTGTCTACATGAGCTCCATTATTGGTATACTTACAGAATTCTACAAATACGTTTTTAGTCTCGTCATACGCAACTTCCTCGAAATTCTTGCCTACGAGAACTTTCACGGGCTTCTTATCCCAGTCTTCAGGAACCTCTTCACTTAACAGATTTTGCTAAATTCAAAGCAAGATACTTCATAAAATTAATTTCCATATTCTCGGACAGGGACACACCAAGTCTTATATTACTTACCTTTATTTTGCCATCCAGAACCCCCTGGCAAAACTCTTTCACAGTCTCAGCTGTTATTTTTTCGGCATTGAATGCAAATTTTGTAACCTTCTCAATATTGATAAACCGGATGGTGGGAATATCTTCATCAGTGAGTCCAAAGTACTCCAGAACTCCAGCATGGGGCCCGTTGGAATCAATCACCACAAATAAGACCTGTAGGCGAAAGACAAAAGATGAGTGAAAACTGGAACATGTACAAAAAAAAGGTTATAATGCACCAAAATGTATAGGAGAACTCCGCTGCAGTGATTGATTGTGCAAAGGTATGTCATACTAACCACGTGGGGTCCAGCTGCTATGGCCATCTGAATGAGAACTTAGGCTGTCCATTACTCTTAAGCCCCATTTACACGCAACGATTATCACTCAAAATTCGCTCAAACTATGGCTTTTGAGTGATGGTCGTTGTATTCACTGAGACAGAAGGGTTAACTGTACAACTTACAGGATTCACTGAGAAAACCCACGACTTGTTTGATGAAAAATTAAAAATTAACTTTTAATAAGAATATTTTAAAAAGTGGAACTCACTATTACAAACACAAACACTTCATACACAGAGTGTCGAGAATTGCCCAAGTTATGCCCATGGGTTTCAACGACAAATACTGACCACTAAAGCAATTAATCAATTAAATACAGGTACTGGGTTATCGTAGAGTAACAGGGAAGTTGATAGGAAAGTTTTTCTTGATAATTCCGTCGCTTCCAGATAGACTAGAATAAGTCACGTTTAACGAAACACCTAGTATGCTTTTATTGCTCCAGGGTTTATCAATGTTCTGCTTGGTTGCTGTTGTAGCTGGAAGAAGAGATCGTACCCTTAAACCTCAGGAGACTCCAAATCGGATTTGAGTTTCGTTAAACGTGACTTATTCTAGTCTATCTGGAAGCGACGGAATTATCAAGAAAAACTTTCCTATCAACTTCCCTGTTACTCTATGATAACCCAGTACCTGTATTTAATTGAGTGATGATCGTTGTGTGTAAACACTTTCATCTTTCACTCTGGCTGAACGATGATTTTTAAGTGAGCATAAAATCCATTATTCAGCTGGAGAGAAGATAACAGGAACACATGCTGTGTTCTGCACTGGAGCAGCTGATTACATTGTATTTAAGCTGACACCCCTGCAGGAGAAAAATTGAGCTGATTGCAGAGCTCAGACCACTTGCTGTTTTTTGCAAGAAGCTCCAGGAGGCTCATTTACATGCAAATGAAGCTGATAAAGTGCTAATGGGCATTAGTGCCCATTAGCACTTTATGCCAAATGATCGCTGAAACTGTCAATCTTTCAATCATTTGAAAGATTGTCTTTGCATGTAAATGAGCCTTGAGATAGTGTTCAGCTGACCGCTATCTCGCTTTACACCCCTATAGCATGCACACTTGGCTAAACCTAGCATAAATGTGCTTAAATGTAGAGCAGGGAGGAAACTGCTGCCACATACCTCTCGCAGCGGCTTATCTCCCAGAAAAAAATGTGGTTGAGCAGTTGAAAACCAACTGCCTGAGCTTTATCTCCCTGAACAGCTGGCCAATGGTGAGAGTCAGGAGGCACTCATACATATTAGATGGTCAGCTCTACCCACCAAAATTGATAGGTTCGGCCAATTAACCTCTAATGTGTATGGTTGTGTTCCAACTCTCCATTGGGAACAAGAGTGAGGCCTCATCTGAACAGCGTCTTAAACTGAAGCCAACCCATTAATCAGCTGATCACTCCCGAGTTTGGCTTTCCTAATCCCTGATGATCAGCTGTTATCACCCAGCCACTTGTGAAGTATTACAGCCCATGAATGGTCAACCATATGCTACATTGGAGAATTGACTTCTCTAGACCAGGGTCGCTATGACTCATGGATCAGGAGGGGGTCCCAGGCCAGAAACCTCCTGTATGATGTTTTTACGCCCAAATAGGACCCAAGAGTCTTATAGTAACTATGCAGCCATACCGTTCCTTTAAAATCAGGTGCCGTCTGTCGGAAGTTCTCCAGAAGTAGAAGTTGATCTTCCACAGTCTTGTTAATAAACAGCAGCAAATGGTTGGGAATCTTGGCTGCAAAGATTTTTTGTGCTGTCTGTCAGTAAAAAAAGTAAATTAGAATATTTTCCACCACTAGGGTGCATTCACACACGGCAAATTGTGCATCAAATTTTGCACCAAATTGGTGTGGATTTTTTCATGGATGCTCAGCAGACTTCACCCCTTCAATTGAAAGTTGAAATGGTGCAGATTTTGGTGCGGATCGACAACAAAATCTGCCATGCGCCACACCCTAAGCAATTCATATTATAGCTCAGTCTCAGTGGATTCAAAGGGATTGAGCAGCTCTGAGTTGTAATACCAGGTACAGCCACTACTAGAAGTATGGCACTGTACCTGATAAACAATAAAGGCATCTTCAATCAGTTGATCGTGAAGGGTGCTGAGAGTTGGACTCCCACCAATCTGATATTGATGGCCTATCCAACCTTTTAAAGCCAGAGCACCCTTCAGCGATCAGCTGTAATCTATGGAATAACCTTATAGCAAGTCTTCAAATTTCTTTTACTGCCACTACAGGAGAAATAAAGTATTACACAGTTATCATTAATATCAATTAGGTGTTGGTATAATGTATGAACATGTGGGGTCCTCCAGAGGGGAGAGAGGTTCTTTATAGCCACTCTGGCTCTTTGATAGGACTTCAGAATTAGCGACTTCCTTCCTCCTATTTGACTCAGAAAGTCCTAACAGAGCATTTAAAAGTAAGTTTTTCTAGACCAGACAGCCCCTTCATGGGGAAGTACTTTCAGAGAAATGAAAACCTGGTGGAGCGGAAGTGTGAACGGGTCCTAAAGTTGTGGCCTTGCTCTGGCCCTCCCATATCCATGTCTATTCAGCTTAGTAGAACGGACAATGGCGTATGTACCATACAGGCAGACTATGCGACTGCTATGGGGTCCTTGGAGAGAGGGGCCCAAGCTCTGATTGCTACTGGGTAACAAGAGCGTATGCAGGAAATTCCTCCAAAGAGGATTTGCACTGTTCGCAAACAAAGAGGTGGAGAACTAGCCCAAGTTTTCTATGAAAGGGCATAGAATGGGAAAGAAACACCAAGACGGTCTATCCTGGATGGCAAAATCAGACACCATAATGGAGGGCCCATTCAAGTTCTTGCTATGGGACGCCATCTCTTCTATGTCTTCCACTAAGAAAGGACATGTTATTTCTAAGGAAGAATAGAGACAAGGGGCTACCAGATATCTCTGTCTGCTTATCTTAGGAGAAACTATTGGATTCAGCACATTTAGGAGTCATCATAGATATGGTGGTTTGAGCACAGCATTATCCATACCTCATCACTGTATTCGGTGACGATGTCCATGTTGTTGACCATAAGGAACTGAACTAGCTCATCTTTGTCAAAGCCCAGCTCCTCATTTCCTGTGTATATGTATTTCTCCTCAGGCTATAGAAATATAAAATGTCATAATGCAATTATATAGAGCAAATCATCAATGTATCACCTATAGGAAGCATTGGGTGGAGTATGCCAGTACTTATCATGACTCTGAAGATCCCAAAGCTGAGGCCCAGTAGAGCTATACAACTCAAGGGATCTGGCCTGGGGAGGATATGACTTTACCATATGTGATAGATATATTAGCCCAAGGAAAAGCTCGTACACTCTTGAAATAGATGACGCTGTCTGTAGAAACTCCAAATTTCCTAAATATTTCCTCCTTATGAGCAATGGCGAATTTGAAGTCTTCAGTGTTTAATGCCACTTCGTTGAATAGGTTTAGGTCGGCATCTTCAGGATCCTGGAGAAGTACAAAAAAAGAATCATGAAAAACTTGGTACATTATGAGAATCCGGCCAAAAGGCACCAATAAGAGGACTCTTCATGACACAATTACATTTACTATGTTATCTTTGGGCATTCCCCCAGATCTTCTTGGTGGCGTTAGGACAAGTTCACTCATCCATAGTGTATGATGCGCCATGAAGATATATCAGGAGAAATCATTAGTGCGGTCTCTGAGCTGGGCTCCTCCTCTGATGTCTGGAATGAAGGGATCTATAAAGTTCTTCCAAGCTTCTTGTCCTTTTAGTTTGGAGATATCGGGACCTTCGAAAATTACTTTGCAACATAGCAGCAGGTTGGTAAAACTGGGGCATTGTGCAACCTTAAAGGGGTTGTCCCGCGCCGAAACGGTTTTCTTTTTTTTTCAACAGCCCCCCCGTTCGACGCGAGACAAACCCGATGCAGGGACTTAAAAAAAACCGCACAGCGCTTACCTGAATCCCCGCGCTCCAGTGACTTCTTACTTACCTGGTGAAGATGGCCGCCGGGATCTTCTCCCTCGGTGGAGGGCAGGGCTTCTGTGCGGTCCATTGCAGATTCCAGCCTCCTGATTGGCTGGAATCGGCACGTGACGGGGCGGAGCTACCAGGAGCAGCTCTCCGGCACGAGCGGCCCCATTCAGAAAAGAAGAAGACCGGACTGCGCAAGCGCGTCTAATCTGGCGATTAGACACTGAAAATTAGATGGCACCATGGAGACGAGGACGCCAGCAACGGAACAGGTAAGTGAATAACTTCTGTATGGCTCATAATTAATGCACAATGTACATTACAAAGTGCATTAATATGGTCATACAGAAGTGTATAGACCCACTTGCTTTCGCGGGACAACCCCTTTAAGATGAAGAATATACTCTATGCCAAGAAATAAAAACCTTGACTTCTCATTTTTAAATTGAGTAAATTGACACATTTCAAGGCAAGCTGTCTCTTCCTCAGAAAGTTGGGGTGTGTGGACAATTGTAGTGTAATATGTGTATTGCTTGTACTGTCACTTTAAATGCTGTTTATTAGTAGCGTTCTGTTTTAACACTGTACCCTCTGGGCATTGGGTGGGGCAACCTGTGTCTGGTACTATGCGCCAAAAGTTTTCCATTACCCTGATGATCAGGGTGTTGTATAAATTGTAGGGTGGTGCCTGCCCCCTGGCAGAGAGAGTGAGCCATTCGTGAGGTAGTAAGAGTCTACAGAGTGTGCTAAGCCTATGGCTAAGGAGTAAGTGAGGCGGGGACTCGCTATCGAGCTCCACCGAGTAGTGCCAGCCATTCAATTAAACAATGGATGTGGGTTCTGGTGCTCCTCATGGTGATGAGAACTGGAAAAAGAGAACCGGTCATCTAGAGTAAGAGACAAGACGGTAGCTAGGCGGATGATGTGGATGCCAGGTTTTCCTTTGAGGACTCCAAGGTCCAAGATCTAGATAGGCCCTTGACTCCCCAGAGACTACAACACCCAATCCTGAGCTGGAGGACTCTGCCTTAGCGTCCCCGTTTCAGTAACACAGACGCTTTGTTTAGTTCTGTAGTGGCGCTACAGATGTGCATACACCCAGCTTCCTGAGGAAGAGGCAGTTTGCCTCAAAATGCATCAGTTTGCTGGATTTAATAAAGAGAAGTCAACTTTTTCATTTCTTAATTTGAGTAGTTTCTTCATCTCATTTAGGTTTACGCCCCACCCTAATTTATTCACCCAGGTAGTACATTACATCCTCACAATGCTTACACCACATTGTTGGATAGCGGCTGCCGGCAACACCTCCCTCACATATTTCAGTGAGCTATAGTGATCATATCGTCTCCACTTGAGCACGCACTCACTGTAGCTCATTGCACTTATGAGTGAGGCCCTTCTGCTAACCCAAGAGGTGCTTGGCCCTTATTTTTTCCTCCATCTATACTGTATTTCAAAAGCTACATTGACGATGCTACCATTGATCTATGCGGGAGTAGAGGTGCAATATGAGGCTCCTAGACCCAAGTGGGAAATTTATAACAGGGCCTACGCCTATCATGTGCTTACTGCTGTCGGCTCATATGGCAGAGAAACTTTTTGACCCACCAGGGTGTGAGTGCCGCTGCTACTTCTTGAGGACATGGGACAGTATAATTTACCTTGAAGAAACCAATGACTGTACTTTCATGAGATTTGATAAACTCCTCAGCGGCGGATACAGTCTTCACCTCCACAGAGGCGGGTTCCATCCTCCTCAGCATCCATCTGACGATGCCCTCCGCGTCTCTCCTGCCTAGAAGGTAAGTGATATTTTTATTTATCTTACTACTTCTATGTAACTAGATATTTTGATGCGCTCCCGGTCCGGTTGTATTGTTACCTCCATACTCAATATGGCCAGTTCTGTTTCCATTTACGAAGAATCTTAAGGTGGGATATCCGCTGACACCGAACTCATCGCTGAGCTCTTTTTCTTCTGTGGCGTCCACTTTGGCAAGACGCACTTCTGGTGCCTGCTCCTTCAGGGTTTCTGCAGCCTTAATGTAGTTTGGGGCCAGTTCCTTGCAATGGCCGCACCATGGGGCATCTGAAAAAAAGCATACGGAATTAAGCTGTTCTATTACATAACACGGTGGCGATCCTTTCACTTACTTATTAGATGAGCCCCCTTATCTATTAGCTCGAGTGGAGAGTGGCTACAATGAGAGTTTCTCTCTGGAGGACCTGCCCCTTGATTTCAATGTGAAAAGTGTAATACCACTTTTTCCCTGCGGTGGTGCTGTAGGGGAATTGAGAACTTGCCATTCAGACAGAGGAGAATAAAAGCTGCGATCTGATTGCCCCTTCTGTACAAGAGACCTTTGTGTTTGGAAGGGGTTGATCTACTACAGATGAGATGATAATCACCAGGAAGAGTCTGCCAGTGCCTCCATGACTGACAGTTGGAATCTGTAGGCTATGTCCTTTGTCTTGTGTGCCAAATATCAGGTGGATGTAACGTTCCTTTAAAGGGGTTGTACCAAGATTGCGTGGGCTCACATTGCTGAGACACCATCGATCTTAAGATTGGGGGTCCTATGTCCCCAGTCCTCCTCACTGGATGGAGCGCTGGTCAAGCAAGTGCAGCAGTACTCCATTCACTTGCAATGGGACTGCAGAGACACCCAAGTCTCCTCCTCACTGCAGGGGGGTGCAGTAACCAGGCATTGGGTCGGATTCTTCATCATCGCTGTAGAGATAACGAGTTTTGGGAAACTGTGCAGCTGGGAGCAGAAGGCCAACTATTATGTAATCCACACACCTGTCACCTTCACAGTCACTGCACACAGGAGGGGAGCGCTGCTCGAGAGAACTTATAACTATATACAGGGTGATTCAGAAGTCAGGGCCACCTAGAATATCTTCTGAATGAAAAGAGATGCAAATAGGAAACTTTGTAGAACACTTGGATGAGTGGAGGAAAACTTTTTGGCACTGTATTGCTGTATGTCGGCCATCTTAATGCCAGCCATCTTGGGATTCCGCCCAAGAAACTTCAATGGAGAGGAGGTGATGGTATACATGGTTAAAAGGTAGGAGTCCATCAGAAATGTATAGTTGAAGTCATTTTTTTCAATATCTGCAACCATTTTTGAGTTATTGATGATGTCTTGTTGAGTAATAATACAGTTATGTTGAGTTATGTGTGATGGAAAACACTAATCACGTCTTTTCAAAAGATGTCCTTAACAATCCAGGACAGAACTGAGATCATGCCGATGGTCAGTAAGAGAAGTTCATGAGAGGCCAGTGCCAGTCTCTTGTGGCTTTTTGGTAGATTCTTCATGAAAACAGCTAGCGCAGCCGTAGACGCCTGGGGATTAGACATATGGCTTGGTTGACCAGTTCTCCGTCTGTCCTGGACACGACTAGTTTCCCTGGACTTGGTGTTCTTGATCGAAAGCCTCGGCTAACTTATGTAGACTTCTGTTACCGACCATCAGGATGATCTCAATACTTTCCTGGATTGTTAAAGCATCTTCAGCCTATTAACCCCCCACCACCTCCCCATGTTGATCCAGAAGAAGGGGAAAAAAACATGAGGTATCAGTCAATTCTCATTTTAGGGGGAAAATTCCTTCCTGACTCCAATCTGGTAATCAGAATAATCCCCGGACCCCCGACCCTTCTGAGTAATCAGTGATATAACTGTAATATTATTACAGCCCAGGCCCTCTTGTACTCTATTAGTGCGTTCCCCATCACCGCCCGCGTTCTCAGCAGAGAGCTACATAGTCTCACTGCTCTTACAGTAAAGAACCCCCTTCTACGTTGTGTAAAAACCCTCATTTCTATAGAGCAGTGTTTTCCCAACTCCAGTCCCCAGGGACCCCCAACAGGTCATGTTTTCAGGATATTCTACAGTAAGAACTGATAATAATTATATCACTTGAGCAATACTGAGGAGATCCTGAAAACATGACCTGTCGGGGTCCATGAGGACTTGAGTTTGGGAAACACTGCGTCTAGACGTAGAGGGCGCCCCCTTGTGACAGTCCGAGGTATAAATAGATGATGGGAGAGATCTCTGTATTGTCCCCTGATAGATATATATATATATATATACACATAGTTAGTAGGTCGCCTCTTAGTCGTCTTGTTTTTAAACTAATTTATTACTTTAGTTGCCCACCTTTGAACCCACTCAAGCTCTGATATGTCCGCCTCTGACCAGTGACTTGTAAAGAGGAAGAACAATGTTCTTGTCACGCGCCCCTAGACCTCTTCTGATGCCCCACATGATCCTATTTGCCTAACTATATGTACCCGTATACAGCTTTATATGTACCCACATTCTGCCCTCTCTTGTGTTAATTACTTTACATAGTTTTGTGTCATCTGCAAATATTAATATTTTACTGCACAATCCCTCTGCGACCTTATTAATAAATATATTATAAAGAATAGGGTTCAATACTGCCCCCTATAGTACCCCACTAGTAACCCCTCCAATACTGCCCCTGTGGTACCCCACTAGTAACCCCCTCCAATACTTCTCCCTGTGGTACCCCACTAGTAACCCCTCCAATACTGCCCCTGTGGTACCCCACTAGTAACCCCCTCCAATACTTCTCCCTGTGGTACCCCACTAGTAACCCCCTCCAATACTGCCCCTGTGGTACCCCACTAGTAACCCCCTCCAATACTGCCCCCTGTGGTACCCCACTAGTAACCCCCTCCAATACTGCCCCCTGTGGTACCCCACTAGTAACCCCCTCCAATACTGCTGCCTATGGTACCTCACTAGTAACGGGGACCTTTCCAATAATTCCCCCTGTGGTACCCCACTAGTAATGGTGATCCCTCCAGTACTGCCCTCTGTGGTACCTTAGTAGTAACCCCTCTGATACTGACCCCTGTGGTGCCCCACTTTTAAAGGTGACCCCTCCAATACTGCCCTTTGTGGTACCCTACTAGTAACAGTGATCCCTCTAATACTTCTGCCTGCAGTACCCCATTAGTAACGGTGACCCCTCTAATGCTGCCCCTTGGGTACCCCACTAGTAACCCTTCCAATACTGCCCCTTGTGGTATCCCACTAGTAATGGTGACCCAATCAGAGTATGTACCATTTATAACCCCCCTCTGCTTTCCATCACTGACCAGTTACTTACCCCCTTACACACATTCTCACCCAGACCAAGCATTCTCATCTTATATACCAACCTTTTATGTGGCACCAAACAACTAACCTCCATAAGGTAGACTGTTCCCCTGCTGGGGGTCCTGACACGATTCTCTGTACATTACTTCTGCTGTCACCATGATTTCCCCTTTAAACTGTTGCCAGCCATGAGGTTGTGATGCAACCAAAGTTGCCATATGGCTGAATGTTGTGCTGTTCTGTATGTGAGTTACCAAGTGTTGTGAGACTATGTAACATATGGTAATGCACCGCCACATAGTGCACCCGGGGCCTCTCCTGACTAAGGGCTAAATCATTACATATTCATTCATTACAGGTTTGATCTTGTAATGACCCCTCAAAAGTTATTAACCTGAAGCCCCAGAACCCCATGTCCATCTCCAATATTGGTGGCAGACATGTCTTTGAGCACCCATAGGCTCCTGGGCCTACAGGGCAGCTGCTACATGTATTTAAAGGGGTTGTCTATGGTTAGAAAAATATGGCTGCATTCTTCCAAACACAGCGCCATCCTTGTCCATGGGTTGTGTCTGGAATTGCAACTCAGCTCCCATTCATTTCAATGGAGCTGAGTTGCAATACCAAACACAACCCTGTGGACAAGGGTGATGCTGTGTTTGGAAGGAAGCGGCCATGTTTTTCTAACCCCTTTGACTAAGCAGAATTACCATGAAGGACTTCAGTTCAGCAGTTCACAATCAATGTGGGAGATGTTGTGGCCACCATATTGATTATCACCCAACTTTTCCAGACAATGGTAAAGATGCTTAGTAATGCAGTAGAACATGACCCACCGCTATCTCACCACCTAGCTGATGACGACACCCCTGCCAGTCTCAAACAAAAAGTTATCCGGATGATACTTACAAAACTCCACCAGCAGGTACTTGAAGGTTTTGAGGGCATTGTCAAAGTTCTTCTCATGGAGGACCAGCACGTTCTCCTCTTCCAGGAGCTCATCTGTCTTCTCCTCGCGGGAGGACTCAGAAGATGACTCTGCCGATGTGGCGTTGGGGTCTGCTTTCGCATAGAAGGCCAAGAGGAGGCCGAGGAGCAGGTGGGACCACCTCATGGTGTGCGGTGTAGTGAATCAGTCTTTACTGCCCGTAGACTGAAAGAAAGACTATGAAGAGAGTAGGAGCAGATAAAGCCTCGGAGGTAGTGACGAGGACATGGGCAGCACGCGTGGAGCATTGCTACTGGCTTATGTAACACTCAGTGGACTTTGTTTAAATATTTACCTCATCCTATCCAACCTCACGCCGGGAGCTGCCAAATCTTGAAGGGCGATGGGGACTGTTGGAGTAGCCCTGCTGGACAGGCAGGGTCACTGCACGGTGGTTCACTCTAAGTAGTCTTGTATGCCGACCAGCAGGGACAACAAAGCAGTCTAATTACAACACGTGTGCCTCCTTTATACCAGAATCAGCGTGAGAACATTACAGTATATGGCGCTGGCCAATCACATCAGGCCACATCGTTCTGCCACACATCAGTGGTCCCAGGGACCGTTTGCAACTTCTGTTCATGATATAAAATATACTTTGCAAAAACTTGATATTTTGACAAAAAAAAGCACATAAATGTTTAATTTTAGACACCTTTCTCTTGCTTGGTTAGTTTCTTAACCTCAAGTGAAACAGCAACACCTTCGCTACACCGCAGTACCCACCAGCAGTAGATTATTTGTCCGGCACCTGCTGCTTCAGGAAACCGTCGCTTCCCCATGGACTTATAGCTGGTAGCAAAAGTTCAACTTTTGAAAGAAAGTTTGTGAAAGTTAGGATTTAGTCACACGGGCGATTTTTTCATAGACATCTGGAAAAAATAATCAGTTCGAAATTGCGCAGAAACAGAAAACAAGAAGGAAAAATCCCAGCATGTCCTGCTTTGTTATGATCTTCAGACACAAATCGCCCATTTAAGTCTATGGATGTGTTAACAAGAAAGGGTGCAATCAGATGATGTGAGCGGCTCCAGTCTTTAATGCAAGTAACCATGGAAACGTCAAAATAAAATAAAGAGAACTGGGAAGTGCAGAGCCTGTACATTTATGCGCTTTTTTGACGTGCGATAAAAAAGGATGGAAGGCTGGATTCACACGAACGTATATCGGCTGGGTTTTCACGCCGAGCCGATATACGGCGTCCCTCTCTGTAGGGGGGGGGGGAGGATGAAAGAGCCAGGAGCAGGAACTGAGCTCCCGCCCCCTCTCTGCCTCCTCTACACCCACCTGCACTATTTTCAATGAGGAGAGGGGGGATGGTGGCGGGGCTAATTTTTGGAACTTAGCCCCGCCCCCGTCCCGCCTCCTTTCATTGCAAATAGTGCGGAGGGGCGGAGAGGGGGTGGTAAGGAGGCAGAGAGGGGGCGGGAGCTCAGTTCCTGCTCCTGGCTCTTCCATCCTCCCCCCCCCCCCCCCCCCTCCTGCAGACAAGGACACCGTATATCGGCTCGGCGTGAAAACCTGCATGAAGGGTCCCTCAGGCCATGTGCTCATGGGCGTTTTTTTCTGTAACGCACTCATTGACTTGAATGGGCGAAGAAAAGTCAGACAAAAATGGGAGGACGTGTCCGGCTGATTAACATACCGTACATGTGATCATCTCCAATCTAACAATGTGTTCTGTTTCCAAGTGATACTGAAATTACATTCCAGCCTATCAGGACTAACGGCCAGATCCGGGGCTCACCTCCCGGGTCACCATTATCATACACACTGCTAAAAGTTTTTACAAAAGTTTGAAACTTTTTTTTTAAATGTATTGCCTCTGCTTTAAAGTTCTCTGCACCCAGCGACTCCCGGGTCACATGATCACAGAGTTGGAGATAGAAAGCGTCTGGTGACCACAGGATGCCGCTGTGAGGTTACAAGATCCACTCCCTACAGACTAGGAGATCACTTTGATGAAAATGTATGTTATGTTATCAAACGTTGCAGATGTAGCAGAGAGGAGTTTGTGGTTTCATGATTGGACCGGCTCTATTACTTGGGGTACAATGGGAGGAAAATAATTATTTTTGATGCCACTTTTCTGGCAGCTTTTCTTTCCTTTTTCAGTTTGAAGTACAACAAATTCATCAAATGCGCGATGTGAAGAGATTTGTCGCATCTTTAAATATATCTAGAAATGGGGAGTCACTTTGTACGCCGCCCAACTACTGGAGGAGGATTGCGGCCAATTTTGTGACTTATTTAAAAAGTCGCTTATCATCTCTGACCAAGCAGCAAGCCACGCCCACTTCTGGAAAGGGGAGAGACATAACATCTGTTCATTTTGGCGCAAATCAAAGTAAAATTGTCTAAATTGGTTTGTTCCAAAAAAAAGTGCAGCTTATACCAGAATTCTGGAGGAAACCAGTAATAAATGTGCCCGTATTTATGAAAGCAAATTTGTGGTTAAAAGAAAGTGTTGTACATCATACCAGACACCTTCTGGAGCTCGCGGCCGCTGTGTAGGAACACGAGCGGCCTAAGATGCGCCAAATGTATGAATCCTAGAATGGTAGAGTTGGAAGAGATCTCCAGGGTCATCGGGTCCATCCCCTGCTCAGTGCAGGATCACTAGATCATCCCAGACAGATGTCTGTCCAGCCTTTGTTTGAACACTTCCATAGAAGGGGAACTCACCACCTCCCGTGGTAACCTGTCCCACTCATTGATCACCCTCGCTGTCTAATATCTAATCTGTGTCTCCTCTCTTTCAGTTTCATCCCATTGCTTCTAGTCTTTCCTTGTACAGATGAGAATAAGGCTGATCCCTCTGCACTGTGACAGCCCTTCAGATATTTGTAGACCGCTATTAAGTCTCCTCTCAGCCTTCTCTTCTGCAAGCTAAACATTCCCAGATCCTTTACCCGTTCCCCATAGGACACGATTTGCAGACCGCTCACCATCTTGGTAACTCTTCTCTGAACTTGCTCCAGTTTGTCTATGTGTTTTTTATAGTGGGGATAATTGTATAAACCGATATGAAAAAATTTTAAAAAATTGTATAAAACCATAAAATGCAAAAAATAGAAAAACTGAGGGAAAAACACCTGGAAATAAGGTGCTCGTCTCCGGCCCGGGGGATTCTCATCCTGCAGACGCTTCTGCATTTTGTCTTTTCATGAAAAATGAAGTAATGACTGGCAGCAGCGTTTGGAGCCCGCGGGGGATTTTCTGCACAACGGACTTTATTGCTAGTTTAACCATTTTTTTCGTAAATATATTATGACCAAAGAAAGCCCAGTAATTATCTTGGCATGGAGCAGTGCCCCCTGCTGTGCATCATGTGTACAACGCTTTCTGTAATTTGTTTTTTGTTTTTGCAATTTTGTTCACTTTTTACAAAATATGAAACTTCCCAATCTTGCAAAAAATGAGGAAGATTTCAGCACATAAGTATGGAAAATAAGACAGATTTTAAGGTTACAGATCGGTTATTGGGGTGCAGAGGGTTTATCAGCGGGCTTTAACCAGCAAAGTATTTTACTGCAAACTATGTTTGGACGGACTATGTATTTGGACGGACATAAAAGGTGATGAAGTTTGATTTTCTTCACATTTTCACATTTTTCAATACCACACACAACCTGCAGACAAGTGTGGCACTAGAACAGGAAAACAGCAATGTTTTCTCTACTCCCTCTGAGTGAGTCTTTGGACGATATACAGCTAAAGCAATTTTACCAGGACCTGCATAGGGGGGCGCTATACAGAGAAGTCCTAGAGCCCCACTGTATGTAATGTAGGACACATCCGAACATTGACCCTTTAGTTTATTGCATGCAATGTACAGTAATGAAGAGGCACCTTAGGTAACTCATGAAACGGACTGAAATGTTTTGGAACATCCACTAGGCGGATACAGGCCATCAATAGCTCTCCACTCATTCTGCTGGTGGTGACAAGATACAAGAATACCCATCTTCAGAGCATCCATCCTGGAATCAGTGCAGACTGGCCTCGCTCAGGTCCTGGATAGCAGGTGAACTATTTGTCTACGGAGGGGTGTGAGTCAGAGATGGGGTCAGCATCTATCTGCTGCGTGCTAATCCCCCTGATCAGTAACGCTGTACAGCCCCCTACTCTACTCTTCCCACTGCTACTACTGTAGTCCCCTATTACCAGACAGCATCAGGCTGTTACTACTTGTATCCAGTATGGAAAATAAAGAAAGCCGTAAAATTGTTACAATTGTTTCATTTATTTGAAAGAGCAAACAAACATATCGAGAGAGTTAAAAGATGATGTATAGAGTGTGTGCGCCACCTAGTGGTCAGAAAGTGGTGATTTCCAATGACTGTTTCTAAAAATAGAGAATTCCTGCAGAATGTGAATCAGTGTTAGTCCATGTTGTGGGGATGTCTATACCTATATGTTTAATGAATGTTTTAATGATGAACCTTAAAGGGAAGCTGTCATCGACAATGGCTACCATAAATTAGTTATGGTGCTTACAATTTACGTGACGTGGAGTCCGGGCGCCTTCTTTTCCTACTCACCTGGTCCCCCATTCCTGAGGTGTCCTCTGGGGAAGCCACTATGCACACAGCCACTTTGACTATTTTCAGAAGGCTTTGCATGTATGTGCATTCCCATTAATCTCTGTGAGCCTTGAGACCCCACCGATCAGACTTTTATCACCTAACTTAAAAGTTTACGTTTGTATTAATGCACTCCAGATCTGCAGTCGTCTGATTGAGAACCGCAATGACCAAGTGTTGTTATGTTCTGGAGAAATGATGACAAGACCAAACTCAATGCAAGAAACTAGTTTTCAGACTTAAAGGGAAAAGAGGAAGCAGATGATCATAAGAGAAGCCTGAAGAGGTCACAGACAAAGCTGATCCATCTTAGGGGCAAAGTTGGTGCAACCCCCAGGGCTTGGCTGGCGTCAGCACCTGGCTAACCCGAGCAGGTGCTGGGACCCACTGACTCTGGGGGGGGGGGGGGGGGGGGACTCAAGGGTGGGATTGATCCAGTCTTTATTCTTTTAAATTAATTGCCACGTCTTTAAGACACAGATGCAATTTACTATGCAAGCAGCACTACAATAAGCCAAGCACTTCCTGTTCCGCTGCTCGGTGTCTTCTCTGTCACACCGGGTACAAAGATTTCATCTTGCAGCCTGTGGTATTCCACATGAGCTTGGACAAAAGAGGCCAAGGCAGAGGATGGGGGATGCCATAGGATGGTGATGGAGGTGAGTGGGCCTATAAATAACTTGGGGGGGCACAATGAGGCCTTATTAATGACTTAGAGGGTACTATGGGGCCTTATTAATGACTCAGGTTGCAGAATGGAGTCTACAAATTACTAAGGTGGCCCACTGAGACTTTGTTGCCCAAAGGCCCATGTAAACCAAGAGCCAGTCCTGACCAAGTGTCTGGTTCACTCCTTCCTTGTGCACTCATGCTGCAAGAGTCCAGTACAAGTCCATCCATTTTTTAAATTGTTTTTATTGGGTAGAGAGTTATGGGGGTGGGGGACAGAAGGAAGATTGGAGAATGTGATCATGGGAGGGGGAGGAGCCAACAACTGCAACATTCCGTGGCATCAGATGAGGCTGAGCAACCAAATTCCATATAGATAAAATAGTCTCTAAATTCACCCTCAGCCCCCAAAAACCTTGTACAATGGACGATAATGTAATTATTTCCATAGAGTGTCATTTTGTAGTCATTTCTAGTGATTATAACACTGATAGATCCACAACCGTCACTCATAGATCCCTGTAGTGACCCATTATATCATTTACCGGTCCCCTCCATAAATGTCATACATGTATGTCTTATGTGGGTGCGCTGTGCAAAGTGTCCTGTCATTTTGTTCTATGTGTTGCACCGCTACAGTGAGTGAAGGGTTAAATGTTTACAGTGCTTGGAGACTGCCTGTAAATGTATCAAGTTTGTCTTGTCATGTGGTATGACAGAGGTGATAAAAGGGATTGTCCGAGAGTGGGAAAGGAGTCATTGCTAGAGGTTCATTGTCTTCAGGAGTTCCAGACATATGGGGGTACCTTCAGTCCCCCTATGTTGAAGCATCGAGGTGGAGGAGAGATATCCCGCAGCGACTGCAGCCTGGATGTGAGAGGAGTGAGCCCATTCAACAGGAGAGAACATCAGTGAGTTACAGACACTTTGTTTCGTAGCAAGGCCAGTGCAGAGGTACTACAATTGACACACGCCCAAGTGCTGCTAAGGCTGGGTGGAGGTACTCTCAAATAAATACTTTATTTGGACACACACGTTTCTCTGAGTAGTGTGGAGGTACTACTGTTCTACAGAGACTGTATATTCTTCCACCTGCACTGCATGTGATTTGAATTGACTGCATTGTTATATTGCACTCAAGTTTTACAGTAAAGTTAAAGGAGGGCCCTGACCATTTCTAGGGACCCGAGGTACTATAGACTGTCTGTGTCTGCAGTTATACGTCGAGGATCATGACGGTGAATATAGAAATTATGGCATCACGTGTGACAACCCAGGTGTATGATTGCACCATTATTGGCCATCCCTATCCTAGGGGTGTCTGAAGCATTGGGCCAGCGATGCTCAGGCCTTGGCTGCATGTGTGCCTCCGGGATGTGGAGTCTGGTAAGTGCCACCGTGGCTGGCCAGCACTATACCCTCCCAGCTCCCCAAGTATGTCAGGTGTCATGGGTCTCCCTCTGGGACGCTTCAGTAACCCAGCCTTTTCTAGCATCACTAAGAACAGGATAGAGACTGTCACATTTTTTATCAAAAGGACAATGTATAATGTAATGTTGATGTGTATTTTCAATGGGGCGAATCAAGATGGTGCCCAAATGTCTATGCTCTTCTTCAAACTGCTCACTCCCACCTAACAATTCGCGCCAAAAGGACTGGCTCAAAGTAGGGAGGAGGATCCCCCAATAGACTAAGTTGAACTGACCCAAAAGGGGCGAAGTCTGATACAGCAATAGACTCCTTAGGTCCTAATATATTAAACTGCCCTATGAAGAAAATTAATGTTACACGGAGGCAACAGAGGCTACGCCAAGATCCAGTTGGTGCTGTGGGGCTGACTCCTTGGAGGCTGCCAATATACTGGGAGGAGGACCCACAAATTACTTGGCTGCCTACTAGTCCAACGCAAGAGGACATTGCAAGACCAGCGCAGCACTCTTGTTTCTTCAAAAAAGATGGAGTGACGGCCCAAGCGAGACACCCGGTCTGGATTATTCAGCTTCCATTTTATGCGGACAAGCCGCACCGGGAATGTTTCTGCGGCCCCCCTTTGAGGAGTCCTGCCATATCTACTCTTCCATATGCCAATGTCAGAAGGAAGTATATTGTCAGCGTCCCAACCTACAAGTCCTTCACGGCTTGAGGATGATGTGGAACGTTTACATCTGGTGCGGATGGTAGGAGTAACCCCTGGTATGAGGCAGGAAGGTTGGCTTCCCCCATAATGACTTCCACTATCCACAATAAAAAAAGACTCTCTATGCCAGAGACATTTACTGAACTGTTGTGTGTTTCCCAGTTATCCCAAAAGACTAAAGTAATCCCTTTTCTGTGTCTAGCTTAAAAATACAGTAGTTTATTTATGCAAATTTGCTCCCCACTTGTCTTGGTGTTAGCGGCCCGCTCCAGCCTGTATCAGTGGGCGGGGCCTTCCTTCCACTCATTAAGTCACTCAGGGATTGACTTAAGCTACTGACTGCTCTGGTGATTTTTCTCGCTCGGAGAGTGATGGTCATTCCACTCTACCCTTGTCTTTTTCCTGCCAGTCACCCTTTCTAATTTTTGTATAGGCCCACAGTGTGTTTCCTACTACAGAGAAAGTGATGGTCATTCCACTTATCTCAAATTCACTAGTTATTGGAGAAAAGTGTTATGAATAGCTCCATTGAAATAATGGTGTTCCTGAATTCTGTTCAGCCCAATAGGTTTTTCACAAATGTACTTGCAAGTCACAGTCCTTTACATGCTGTCATAAATACAGTGCACATGCAGGAATGACACTTCTTTTTGTCACAGTACACTAGGAGTGGATCACTCCCTTATTCACATGGGTAACCAGGGGAGGAGCTGTATTTACAGGTTTCGCCTTGCACACTCCGTGATCCAGCACTGAAGTCTTTCTGTGTAAAAGTTCTTTATGATGACCTTAGCGGTAATCTCAGCTCTTGTGCAGTCGTTTAAAAGACCTGCGTAGAAGGGCCACAGGATGTTAATGACCTATCCTCAGGACAGACCATCATTATCAGATCAGTGGGTTCTGTGCTCTGGATCCCCACCAGTCAGCTGTTTGAAGTGACTGCAGTGCTTGATTGAGCACCGTGGACACTTCAGTAAATTTCAAACACAGCGCCATACATTGTAAAGCGCCTTCGCCTGGTATGGTAACAATCCTCTTAAATGGGCCTGAGCCGCTCACAGGACATGTGACCGACGAATCTGACAAAACAGTCCGCAAGGAGTTAGGGCTCATGCCCACAGAGGGAGCGGAGTACGCCCGCGGATATACTGCGTTTAAAAACGCTAGTGCCCTAGAGCGATCGTAGAATTCCGCCGCAGATTTTCGCAGTCTCCATTAATACTATATTAATGGAAACCTCCCGCTGCAGTGAAATAGAACATGCTGCAATTTTTTTCACGCAGCCAAAGTCCGGGGCAGAATCACGCATGTGAGCACTGACAGGCAGAAAAGCTATTGGGTTCGATAGAACGTTATGGCCGGCTGTCCATGGGCGATGCGGTATCCCGCCGCAAAACTCTGCCGCAGGAGCTGCCGCCAAATCTCCGCCGGTCAGCCCTATCTAATAGATAGGCTGACCACGGAGAATCGGGGCAATTTACAGCATGCTGTGAATTGCCCGCCGCGAGCAGAGAATCGGAATGATTCTCCGCTCGTGGACAGGTGCCCGCGCTTTCCATAGCAAGGCTATGGGAACCGTTGGACGCCGTGGACAGGGAGCCTATAGCTGCGTTATTGCGCCGCAGATTTCCGCCGCGAGGAACGCAGCTGAGATCCGTCCGTGTGCATCAGCCCTTAACCGAGCACATAGTGACGGTGCTCACAGCTGCACTCAGATTACAGCATGAATAGAACAGGCTGATACTTTGTATCTCTTTGATTCGTGTTTATAAACACTTCACAGTGTTACATCTAACAAGTAACCAACGTCACCCCCGTGTGCAAAAGTCCATCCTACTCCGAAGACCTGGAGATCGGAGCTGGAGACAGACAAGTGGAATGTAGACACACGTTTGCCATTGTTTTCACAACACACTGCGCAATGTATTCTCCTGTCCCATTGAAAACAATGGGCAAAGTGTTTCGAGAAATGCGAAGGTGCGTTAAAACGATAGTGAAATCTCAGCAAAACGCCGCAATCGAAATCAGAGTTTTGCTGACGGTATAGGAGAGCGGCCTAAAAGTTCTAATGGACCAAAAAGCCGTTGAATCTGTTATAGCCTCCTTGGAGCACATATGGACTCGCCCCGTGCCTGTCGTCCCAATATCAGGCCTTCTTCCCGGCACGCCCAGGCTCTATATCTTTTCCGTAGGTTCTGGTCTCCCAGATGGTCTTTCTTAGGTCTCGTTTTGGATGAAGCAGCATCGGGTTTCATTTCTGGGTACCTCATTAATATTCACAATAGTAGATTTTGAAGAAACTGGGTTCCTATAGGTGACAATCCCAATTATTAAGGACCTCACCTATGACCAACCTCACATATAATGAGACGTACCACCAGATAAGTGCGGAGAACACTCTTTATTATATGTTGTAACGTATAGCCACAACATTGTTTGAGTCGCTTTGTGCTCTTTTTGCGGACATTTTCCTTTATTCCATGCGTTCGCACACGTGCCACCACATCATGTTCTACGGCACAGCTGTGGGAAGCGGCCGCTCTCTTCTATGACGGCTTACTCTTTCTTGGCCGCTGATCCCTCTCCTCATTGTTGAGCCTTTCTTCAGCTACCAAGTCTGAACTTGTTAGTAAAGAGTCTTAAATAAACATGTAGGATCTGAAACAAGGAGACATTACTGCGAACCAAACAAGTGCGCAAGGCAGGAAAGTTACTGTTTAATATCCGGGAAGCCGCCAATAACCACTGAAATGTGGAAGTAAGAATTGTAGTAGCATTGTCTAAAGGGACTGAGGCCCAATGCACACGGGCGTATTTGCATTGTGGAATCCGAAGTGGACGTCCACTTCCCGATTCCGCAGCAAATACTGCCCATTGACACGCTATGCGTAATTACTTTTTCCTGTTCTCGATTGGAAATCTATTGCGAGGGGGGAAAAAATAAATAAATAAATCGCAGCATGTCCTGTTCTAGCACGGATTCTACATTGACAGCTTCTATTAAAGTCAATAGAAGCCATCCAGTCCACAATACAGAAAATACCGCTCCATTGCTAAGTGATTCAGTGGCCCATCCAGAGCTGACACTGCAGACGAGCCGCGAAATCTGCGTCATCGTCTAGGGACAGAGCTGCGTTTTCTGTACTGTGCATGTGCGCTGGCCCATCCGTATTACAGATGGAGAACACTGCGGACAGGTCCACAGGGGTCATCAGGTCAGATTCTGTTGCGGAATCCTGCAGTAGTGTTGCATCTTGTCACCATCAGCAGAATGGGTGGAAAGCTGGTGATGGTCTGTATTTGCCCAGTGCATGCCCAGACGCTGCTGATTTGAGGGCCTGGCTGCACACAGCAAGATCCTAGCAGTGTGTGGATTTGCTTTGCGCTGGGATGGCGGCTTAGGGGTTGTTTCTACGTTAGGGTTACATTATTAGCCATTAATCCTTCCATGACAGAGCGGGGCTGCATTAACATGGAAGCATTTATACCCAATAATGTAACCCTAAACACAGAAACAACTGCTAACCCTACTCCACCATTCCAGAATGAAGTAAACCCCCACAGTGCTAGGACCTTGCTGCACAAAGCCAATCAGCAGCTTGTGGGCATACACTGGGCAGATATAGCCCATCATTAGCTCTCCACCTATTCTACTGGTGGTGACAAGATACAAGAATACCCCATCTACATAGGTTTGTACTGCAGAGAAATCGCCCCAGCAGCAGCCCAGAGACTGTATGAAGTTTCTTTGATCTCGCACTATATAGGCAGCCTCCGGGGATGCTTCAGCCCTCCTTTAATGTCTTTTTAGAATTTGGCGAATAGACAAAAACTAATGCTCTGCAAATGGAGCCTCTGCTGCTCCCTCTAAGTGATCGAGACTTTTCCAAAATAGTTTTTAAAGTGATGTTTAGAACAAACACATAACTGTGCTGGAGGCCGATGGACGCTGCTCAGACTTATAGACTCCCTCTAAAAGCTTTACTAGAGTTTGGGGCCGTTGTTTCTAAAAAAATATTGTGAATAGTGAAGGTCACAGCAGAAACCAAATATCAAAGAGACAGCAAGTGCAAGTTACAGAAAACACCTCAAGAAAAGGGAAAAACAAGAAACCACACATTACTCCCATCATACTTCAAAAGGAAAGGCAAGTGCTTTTGCTAGTGCTCATTTTAGTCTCCAACTTTCCATACACGACTATGTGGGGGGGAGGGAAGTGACAACTGCTCGAGTCTGTCTCCTTTCCAAAGGGATTGTCAAAGAGAAATATTTAGAAGGACTATAACTGCTATAATACTGCCCCCTATGTACAAGAATATAACTACTATAATACTGCCCCCTATGTACAAGAATATAACTACTATAATACTGCCCCCTATATACAAGAATATAACTGCTATAATACTGCCTCCTATGTACAAGAATATAACTACTATAATACTGCCCCCTGTGTACAAGAATATAACTACTATAATACTGCTCCCTATGTACAAGAATATAACTACTATAATACTGCTCCCTATGTACAAGAATATAACTACTATAATACTGCCCCCTATGTACAAGAATATAACTACTATAATACTGCCCCCTATGTACAAGAATATAACTACTATAATACTGCTCCTATGTACAAGAATATAACTACTATAATACTGCCTGCTATGTACAAGAATATAACTACTATAATACTACCCCCTATGGGCAAGAATATAACTACTATAATACTGCCTCCTATGTACAAGAATATAACTACTATAATACTGCCCCCTATGTACAAGAATATAACTACTATAATACTGCCCCTATGTACAAGAATATAACTACTATAATACTGCCCCTATGTACAAGAATATAACTACTATAATACTGCTCCCTATGTATACTAATATAACTACTATAATACTGTCCCCTATGTACAAGAATATAACTACTATAATACTACCCCCTATGTACAAGAATATAACTACTATAATACTGCCCCCTATGTACAAGAATATAACTACTATAATACTGCCCCCTATGTACAAGAATATAACTACTATAATACTGCTCCCTATGTACAAGAATATAACTACTATAATACTACCCCCTATGTACAAGAATATAACTACTATAATACTGCCCCCTATGTACAAGAATATAACTACTATAATACTGCCCCCTATGTACAAGAATATAACTACTATAATACTGCCCTCTTTGTACTAGAATATAACTACTATAATACTACCTCCTATGTACAAGAATATAACTAGTATAATACTGCCCCCTATGTCCAAGAATATAACTGCTATAATACTGCCTCCTATGCACAAGAATATAACTACTATAATACTGCTCCTATGTACAGGGATAGAAATACTATTATACATTGGCCTTATAGATGTATACTCTGCTCCCCCTATAGCTACACTTCTGCTCATCTGATTTTAATACACAGGAAGAGAATGAAGCCTGTAATTACATAACACAATGATGAATGGGTAGATTGTGATTTCTTTGCTCCCTCGTCTCATTATTGCTGCATCCTGAAGCCGCAGCAGTCATTACTCTTTGTCTCCAGCCACTTACATCAGATCAATATTCTGCTCCCAAACAACCATTATTGCCTTTTATCAGTTAGATCATTTATAACACATTGAACTATTAAACGTTTCAAGGTGGAAGTCATCACTGTTCTACAATAGTAGAACTTGTGTGTTCTAGTAGGACAGCCTCTGGCTATACTAATATACTGCCATCAACATAACATCAGTTCTGTTACTTCATTTATTCATTCTAGTCCTAGAGTATGGTTAGGCCGCTTGCCTTGATACTAGGCTGACTGTAACATGTAATAGTGTTACACTCAAGGAGTACTGGCCCCTCTTGTACCCTTAGTGAGTTCACCATGTCTAAGTCAAGGACTGTCAGATTTTTTGAACAAGCCTTATAACAATGACTTGGGTTACAGTTCCCATTCACTTGGAGGAATGCTGCCTTCCAGCAGGTGGCGCTGCAGAGATATTGTTTCATTTCCCTTATTTGCATATTTCCCAGAGGAGCATGGATGGCCATTATAAGTCTCCTCATTCACCTTCTAGGTACTCTCCCTAAAGTAGAAGAGATACCCTTCCTGTCCCACATCTATAGACCTCTCACTAGCCGAACCAGAAGCCTACTGCACACTGATGAGGGGCAAAAACCCTGAAACAGCTGTCTAGGAATTGTAAGTCAAGCCAGAATACCATACACAGTGATTCTTATAAGGCTTGTCTAAAAAGGTCTGGCATTGACTTGCAGGAATGCGGCCTACCAGTAGGTGGCACTGCAGAGGTATTGTCCCATCTTCTCTATATGAATAGTGAATACATGATTATACTAAACTCAGGCGGTCAATATCAAAGTCTGAGGTCATGTATAGCGATGGTCATGGTGACCAAGGAGAAGTCCTTACGAGTGAAGGACTATTGGCCAACAGCCAGACAATCGCAGAGAGGATGAACATCTTTCAGAATCCTGAAGACCGTAATAGAGGACAAGACATTCTTAAGAAACATTGTGCATATGGCTACCATAACCCTAGTCTAAGCCAGTGCATGGGCTATTGTAAATTGATGGTGTTAAACCAAGGCTGCACTATCTATCAAGACCAGCTCAATGCCATGACTTGTCTACAAGTTGGAATAGGATGGGGTGCTGTAATGAACCTACTATACATAATACAGATTCCTACCATTAAGGACAATGGCATGGACCAATGGGCAAGTGAATGGACCAGAGATCTTCAGCTCATGACAATGGAACCAAGGAATAGGGCCCACCAAAGTGCAATGGAAAAAAAACCAATGCTCTTCAACGCGTGAGTGGAAAGAACCAACGAGGCAAACAAAAGGTCTTCATCTCGTGGCAATGGAAAGAAAAAAGGTCTTCAGCCCATTCCAAATAGAAGAGACCAATGGGCTGAAGACCTTTTTTCTTTCCATTTGCCCATCACAATGAAATGCCCCATCTGACTCAACGCCATTTAAAAGACAACCTAAAGAAGACATCATGGCAGTAACTAAACTCAAACAATCATGGCTTTAAATGTCCAACACCGTATTGGTCAACCACCCAGCTTTAATCGAGGATCCCACTCTGGACAATGCGCGGAAAAAAATAGTTAAAGATTCATGTTTTTATTAAATACTGTCTTTACACGTTTGTATATTTTTTTCTTAGAAACTACAAGTTACTATAGAAAACAGATTTAGAAACCAGGATACACCTTGTACAATCTTTAATATGTGGTATTTCTGCCCCCTAATTGGAGTAGGATTACGGAGGACGGCCGTTCATCCTCTACTCCTTCCATTCCTTTTTTATATTGAGGTTCCATTCCCAGGCTAAGTGTTCGCATTTGTCGTCATCTGTGAACAAGGATTTCATGTGGTACCCTCCCCGGACAAGCATTCCTTTCGGGGCTTCTTCTGCGGGCGTGAAGAATTCGTAAGGCTCGGCGCGAGGTCCGTAACTGCCGACCATGTGCGTTTCTTTGTCAACTGTCAAGAAAAGATTGGTTTTATTAACTAAGAAATCGAATCGAGAATTCCTTGCCATTAATCTTTGGGCGGTGCTGCACTAGAGGCCAATATACAGGATATAGGCATTTCAAGAAATTTAAAGGGGTTCTGCAAACTTGCACAATCCCTCCAGGAATGGGGGGCCTGGGCTGCCAGCCCACAGACAGTTTTGCAGAAGAGCTCCAACCACCCACAGATTTCTCTGGAAGTGGCGGCTGCAGGGAAAGGAGTATTACAGGATGGCCATTCACATGAACTTGGTTGTTTTAAGTGCATCTTAACTCCTTAATGACACGACTTACTGCTTCCTTTGGCTTCTTTCCCACGAGCGTATACCGGCGGGTGTTTTCATGGTCGGCTGATATACGCTACCATCTGTGGCGTTGAAGCTCGTGAACGGACGCACAGATCTAACGTTTGTGCACCCGTTCACACTGCATGGGCCCTGGCGTATATATGCCGAGGCTGCCATGTCGTTGCCCCTTTCCCCTCCCTCCCCATCACAGGCTCACCTCTGCTCTCCTCCCCGCTTGCTCTTTGCAATAGAAGGGGGCTGAATGGGGGCAGAGCTAAGCGCCGCCCTGCCTTCTCTTCCATTGCTGGCTGCAGGGAGAGGGTGGAGCAGTGAGAGGAGGCAGTGCGGGTGGAAATTAGCTACACCCCCATCCTGCCCCCACCCATTGCAATCAGCCAGAGGGGAGGAGAGAGGAGGAAGGTAGTTTAGCAGCTATGCTGCTAAACTCCCTCCCACCTCCCTTCTTTGGCTGCTGTCATTGGAGCCCATGCAGCGGCTGACGTATTACGGCCAAAAAGATAGTTCCAGGACTATCTTTTGGGCCCAACATAAAAACGCCCGGCGCTATATTGGCCGGCCACTTTTACGCTATGGGAATACAGCCATGAGATCTCATGCATTGGAATCCAATGCATCAGATCACAGCGTATATCGGACGCCCATGAAAATGGGGGCTGATATATGCTCGTGGGAAAGAAACCTGAGGCTGCAATTTAGTTAGTTCCTCTATTGTGTTCCAGCAGCACTAAGACCAACTAAGACCATCATTGGGTTGGCTGCACCTGAACAACTAGATCTTTTCCATGGCTCACCACCTTAACGAGAGATCAGAATCACATCTGCACGTTCCTCTACCTATATTTATCCACTTATTCAGGTAGCTCCACTCGTATTTAATTAATTAAATTTTCTCAACCTTCCTATTTATCAGAAGAATGTTGGCAGCTCCTACAGAACAGGAGCTACAGCCATTTGAAGTGGGGTTGGCAATACACAATTAACAGCTGTCACTTTCCCTGGATGTAGAGCAGAGAGAGGAGAAACGGAAGACCAAACAGCAAAGCAGCTCAGTGATTCTCCTGTATTTCTCTCTCTCTCTCTGACCCGGGGGGGGGGGGGGGGGGGTGACATGAATTTTTGGCATGTTATCACCCCACCGACTCTGTCACTTTTTTTTTTAGTTAAACAAGGAGTGGAAAAATGAGGACTCGTCTAAATCCAGCAATATCTGCTGTATCTTTTGGGTTAAACTTGTTTTTTTTACATTACAAAAAAAAATGTTAGTTTTTTAAAATTTAAATTAATTTCATTTAAAATAAACTAATCAGAAAGTAGCTATTTTGGCATTTTTCCTTCTTAAAAAAAAAGAGTCGCATATACCACAAAATGGCACCATTAAAAACTAAAGTTGACTCCCAGAAAGCAAGTCCATATACAGCTTTGTTGATAAAACATTAAAAAGAAGAAAAAAAAACAAAAAAAAAAACAGCTTGAGTTCTGGAATGCGGCACCGCATAATTCTTTTAGTGAAAAAAACCCAAAAAAGTGTACTATATCAAATATAGCAAATGACCCGAAGAATAAAAGGCAACAATATTTATACCACATGGTGAATGCTACAAAAATGAATCTCAAAAACAATGATGGAAATAGCTTATTTCCCCACATTGTCCGTAGCAAAATATAAATAAACGTTATTAACCATGTGATCAGTTGGTATAAAAACTACAACTCGTCCTGCAAAAAAGGAAAAAAGGGTCACACAGCTACACTGATAAAAAAAAAAAAAAAAAAAAAAAAAAAATTTATATATATATATATATATATATATATATATATATATATATATAATTTTTTTTTCCACACACACACACACACACACACACACACTATTATATATACACAAACACATACATACACACACTAACTAAATTGTAGCCGTAAGAAGCAGTAAGTCAGGTCATTGAGGAGTTAACCCTTTGCAATCCAATTTTGGATTCAGGGTTTCCTAGGGGACTTTCTCTTTCTGCCATTATACAATGGCGGCATCTGCTGGCTAGAGCCAGTACTGCGCTATGGGACATGCTGGAGAGGCCCCCCAACAACAGAGCGACCGGCAATATACAATTAGAATACCCTGCCGGTCGTCTTCCGACATCGGAGCTGTACAGCCTTTAATCAAAATGTCTTCAGATGTCAAACAGTGGATTGGAAAGGGTTAAAATGAACTTCAGGCAAGAGGGTTTGGTGCCAAATAGATTTACATGAGACAAATTCAAATCTCCCCGCCTCATGTTCTATTCTGGACTCCTCTTCCATCACTCGCTTACCCCGGATTCCTTTCCTGAAGGTGTGCTGGATGTATTTCAGCCCAGAAACTATTTCATGGTTCACCTAGTAAGAAAAAACAACAACAACTTGTAAATAAGTTTATAATAGAAGAACAAAAAGGTTTTATTAGTTCATTAGGCGCATTAATACAAATATCATTTATCAAGTTGAATTAGATTGGTCAAAATACAAAAAGGTTTTAATTTAAAAAAGAAAGTCCGCACCACACTGATAAAAAGCGGGAGCGTTTCTAGAAGTCTATAGATGTTGATAAAAGCAGTTCTATAGATGATTGGGGTGGGGTGGGGTGGGAGGAGCTTGAGTGTGGTGATAAAACTACCCATGACTCCCTGACAACACTTCCTGCCCTCATGCTATGGCAACGAATCGCAGCGTGTTCTATTCCATGCGGGGCGGATTCCATTGTAGTCAACGGAAGCCGTCCGTTCTGCGATACTTCCGCTGTTAGCACAGCATCATGCCCACCGGGCGACACAGTCACCGTGGATCCGGAGATGTGAGTGTAGGGTCTCTGGGGGGCGCCGGGTCTGATTCGGCTGCAATATTTCACAGGCGGAATCCGATCCGGCCGTGGGCAGGAGCCCAATATCAGCAGATCCCTTCAAACAAGGAGATCAAAGCGCACGCCACTCACTTTGAAGCAGATTAGGATCTTGTACAGCATGCCCTCCTTCAGGACGAACGCCACATCCTTAAGGGCCGTTACGTTGCCTGCAGAAATGAAAAACGTCAAATGACTGCAACAAACTCAATATGTATCATATGTTATATATAATGTATCCAATATGTTCTACACACACTGGTGGAAAGTGTTACAGGCAAGCAGATGGAGAAGATGTGGGAGACTTGGATGAACGTCTCTCCATATGAAGGTATTACCGGATGACGCCCCTGTATTCGTGTGGGAATCGCCGCCCCTGTATTATGGAAACTGCTGCATTGTTTTAGTTAATGCGGTCGGGTGCGTTAGATTGTCAGTGACCGGTTCCGCCAAATCATAGAGTTGGTCTGATTTTGAGAGAGGTCGGGTAATTGGCATAACGAATTGGGGGCATCATATTGTGAAATCGCAGGACTGGCCATATCTCCGTACAGAGCGGTTACTCAGTGGACGCAGGAAGACCCCAGTACTCGCTGACCGGGCACAGGTCAATGCCATGTGAAGACCGCCAAATGCAGATGGTGGTTGGAGTCAGAGTTACCCTGAGAACAATTGTAAATGGATTACATGAAGCCGAGTTGCATTCTTGGACCCCCATGCAGTGGGTTTTGTTAACCGTTTCACTGCCAGCTACCTCTAGCCTAATTTCCTACTAGACATAACTGGACACATGAATGGAGAACAGTTGTGTTTAGCGACGAGTCCCGATTCTGTCTGGGGCAAAGTGAAGGGGTCCACTTTGCTGCGATTTCAGAGCACGGGGCAATCAGTTATGACAGCAGGACAGAGTTGGTGGTTGTTGAAGGCACAATGGCTGCCCGCCAGTACGTGGACAGAGTGGTACACCCCGTTATCATACCCTTCATGACCGCAGTCCAAAATGGTATCTTCCAACAGGGTAATGCTCGTCCACATGCTGCAGCCATCACAAGACTCGCCTTGCAAGGTGTCACAACCATGGATTGGCCCACATGGTCTCCAGATTTATCCCCAATAGAGCATGTCTGGGAAACTAGAGGTAGACGCATTGTGTTGTATGGCCCCCACCAACAACAACTGGCACAAGTCATGCAGGCATGGAGAGACCCCAGCAAGATATCCCAACACTTATTGATTCAATGCCTGCAAAGATCCAAGAGTGTGTACCGGGGCTCACGGTGGCCACGCTCCTCACTGACCCCTGCACCGGGGCTCACGGTGGCCACGCTCCTCACTGACCCCTGCACCGGGGCTCACGGTGGCCACGCTCCTCACTGACCCCTGCACCGGGGCTCACGGTGGCCACGCTCCTCACTGACCCCTGCACCGGGGCTCACGGTGGCCACGCTCCTCACTGACCCCTGCACCGGGGCTCACGGTGGCCACGCTCCTCACTGACCCCTGCACCGGGGCTCACGGTGGCCACGCTCCTCACTGACCCCTGCACCGGGGCTCACGGTGGCCACGCTCCTCACTGACCCCTGCACCGGGGCTCACGGTGGCCACGCTCCTCACTGACCCCTGCACCGGGGCTCACGGTGGCCACACTCCTCACTGACCCCTGCACCGGGGCTCACGGTGGCCACACTCCTCACTGACCCCTGCACCGGGGCTCACGGTGGCCACACTCCTCACTGACCCCTGCACCGGGGCTCACGGTGGCCACACTCCTCACTGACCCCTGCACCGGGGCTCACGGTGGCCACACTCCTCACTGACCCCTGCACCGGGGCTCACGGTGGCCACACTCCTCACTGACCCCTGCACCGGGGCTCACGGTGGCCACACTCCTCACTGACCCCTGCACCGGGGCTCACGGTGGCCACACTCCTCACTGACCCCTGCACCGGGGCTCACGGTGGCCACACTCCTCACTGACCCCTGCACCGGGGCTCACGGTGGCCACACTCCTCACTGACCCCTGCACCGGGGCTCACGGTGGCCACACTCCTCACTGACCCCTGCACCGGGGCTCACGGTGGCCACACTCCTCACTGACCCCTGCACCGGGGCTCACGGTGGCCACACTCCTCACTGACCCCTGCACCGGGGCTCACGGTGGCCACACTCCTCACTGACCCCTGCACCGGGGCTCACGGTGGCCACACTCCTCACTGACCCCTGCACCGGGGCTCACGGTGGCCACACTCCTCACTGACCCCTGCACCGGGGCTCACGGTGGCCACACTCCTCACTGACCCCTGCACCGGGGCTCACGGTGGCCACACTCCTCACTGACCCCTGCACCGGGGCTCACGGTGGCCACACTCCTCACTGACCCCTGCACCGGGGCTCACGGTGGCCACACTCCTCACTGACCCCTGCACCGGGGCTCACGGTGGCCACACTCCTCACTGACCCCTGCACCGGGGCTCACGGTGGCCACACTCCTCACTGACCCCTGCACCGGGGCTCACGGTGGCCACACTCCTCACTGACCCCTGCACCGGGGCTCACGGTGGCCACACTCCTCACTGACCCCTGCACCGGGGCTCACGGTGGCCACACTCCTCACTGACCCCTGTTCTGGGGTTCATGGTGGCCACACTCCTCACTGACCCCTGTTCTGGGGTTCATGGTGGGCACACTTCTTACTGACCCCTGTTCTGGGGTTCATGGTGGGCACACTTCTTACCAACACCTGTACCTGTAACAAACATTTCCCGAGTCATTCCAATTTATTCTGGGTGACTCTGCACAGATCTCCCAGGCTTCATGAAAGCCCCCATTCCTTCTGGGTGTAACACCTGCAGAATACAACAGTTTGTGTATAGAACATAATTCTATATATTACAGTAGAAATTTTTGCTCTGTTCCTGAGCAAAGATTCTTCTTTCATCCCTTCCTGTAGTTTATAGTCAAGGGCTGTAGTAAAGCAATCTAACCACTAGATGTCAATAGAGCACTAATAGTAAAGAACAGTAATAGTCTAATAAAGGGGCTATTCTGTGTAGATTTTAGGAGTCCCTGGACCTTTTCATAATTTGCGCTTCCCTGTATGGAGATTCTCCCCGTGACCCCGGAGTGCAGCATAAAATCACGTGTCAAGTTCTCCATGGATCAGTTTCAGTGTGAATCCACATTAGATGGAAAGATCCAGCGATCGGAGTGACTTCCAACGAGGTCCGGTCATCAGTGCCAGACTAGCCAGGTACTGGATTTTACTGACAAACGTGTGTATACTCTCCACACTGTTATGAGAAAGCCCCAGAGACTGGTATAATTGGGAAAAAACATTCAGCGTAAGGGGATCCTGTGGATGGAAACAACTCATTACCCAAAAGGGGTCAGAGGAGGATGTCAGGAATCATTCTAACAGGTGTCGCACAGACAAGATTAACCGAATACAACACTGCTGCTCCAACTAACATGTCCAAACACACAACTCGCCGTTCCTTGGCACAGATTGACTATAACAGCAGACCAGTTTCAGCGCCATGGTGTCTAAACGAAACAGAAAGAGCAGCCCCCGGGGACAAAAGAGCACAAAAATTGTATCACTGAGCAGCGGAAAAACATCTCCTGGTCAGATGGACCCAGATTTCTGTTGCTGATGGGAGGTCAGAATTTCTTACAAGCAGCATGAACCGATGACCCCTTCCTGTCGGCTGATCAGGACATGTCAGCACCGCCATCTAATCTGCGGTAATTATAAGAAGCTTCCTGTCCGCAGGGGCCAATACTCCTACAAAACAATTTCACCATAGAGTGGAATCTATGTCATGACCAATTGCGGCAGTTTGAAGGCCAAAGGAAATCCAACGCACTACTAGATGGGGGTCTCCAATAAAAGGGGCCATTCAGTGTACATGTCTGTAGAAGCACCCTCATTTATAAAATCCTGGTTTCCTACAGAAGCCACCAGGGGGTGCTCTATATATAGAGTTATTCATTACTTATTGAACCCCCTAATATATCTGTGTACAGTAGATTCCCCTTAGTGATGCCAGAATTTCAGTTCAACTATAATGGAGATTTGGAGCTTTAAGATTCACTGCCAGCAGCCATATTTACCCATGTACTAATACAGAGATATACAAGAGCAGGTACAATCCCCACTCCCTAGCAGAATGCAGACAAGCAGATTGCTATATGGAGGAGCATTGTACAAGTGCAAGATACTAATGAGCAGCCACTCGCACACCGACCACATATACTGGGGGTGGGGATGGGGGGTAGGAATAGCACTATATCTGCACATAGATCAGGCATATAATACCAAGCAGCCCCTCGCCAATATCTGGTAGGTGGGCGAGTGGTTGCTATACGGAGGGGTAGTGCACGAGTGCAAAATACCAATCCGCAATCCACCTGTCTACATTCTGCTGGGAAGTGGGATTGTACCTGCCCCGCGATATATTTGTATTAGTATTTAGGCACATATGGGATTTTTGAGCTTTGGAGCCATCATATTGTATCATTTAATGGTCGGAGATTCATTTTTCTGATACATTCAGCACAGAAATTAGGACCAAATATTTCTGTAACATCGTTGAAGTTGCACTTTAGGCAATTTTTCTCTCCTTTGTGTTGTTTGACTTGGTAAAATCAAGTCTATGCGGCATGGAGAGGCAGCCTACTGTATCACACATATAGCAGCCACCGAGACCGCAACCTGTACTACTACACCCAGCAGAATCCCCATAGGCAAGTACACGGTGCATGCAGCGGTGATCAGACAATAGATGACCATGCAGACTGCGATGTAGACTTGGGAGCGTGCGGGGATTCCGTGGGGATTCTCACTTCTCCAGGTTCCGGTTTCCGCACATTTTTGTCTTCGTTTTTCGCTGCCTGAAGGTTTTGCACGCGGCCAGAAGCTGCATTGTAGAAGCTACACCCATGTAAATGAGCGGTGGGGAGGGGATGGGCGAGAACACGAAGCCTCATGTGCAGAATACTAATACCTCTACAGTCTCAGGGTGGAACACCGCAGTGCTGATACATTGTATCCACTGCTCTGATACAATGCAGCCCCTGCTCTGATACAATGCATCACCCTGCACTGTAACATGGGGCCAATTTACAAAGGGGTCGTTCACATCAGCGGTTCTGTTCAGAACCTCAGTCCCTGATTTCTACTAGACTGGACGGAGAGTCTTAAAATGCACCAGCTTTATCACATCCCACGCACCAGAAACCGGCTGTGACCCTGGCTAGCGCCTCTACCTACCTGCTTCTGTACCGCGGATGCTTGCCGTCACTCATGCGCAGTACAAATTTTAATTTTTTTTTCCCCGTGCCATCACTAGGCGATGAAGTGGGTACCCACAGCCCATCCGCAATGTCAATTGCGGATGGGCTGTAAGTGGGACAACCTGCATTGACTTCCACAGCAAAATAACGCATGCTGCGATTTTTCCTCCGATCATGGAATACGCAATTATATATGCAAGTACATAGCTTTCAAATGCCTGAGATTTGCTGCGGATCTTCCATGTGGACGCCAGCTTCGGATTCTGCATAGGAATCAGCTCATGTGAAGCCACCTAACCTCTGCTAAATCTGAAGGCTGTCTAGTCCAAGTTCAGTCCACGACAGTCGAGTGGGCAGGCACTTCCTGCTGCATCACGCTCAGGCCCAATCAAATTGCAACTCCTCCCATAACATGCGATCAAAAAATTAATACATTTTTAAAAAAGGACACCAACAAAATAAACCTTCACCCCCCTCCTCCCGTCTGGTTTGCTTTAGGGTGGCTTTACATGGGACAATAGTTGGGTGCTTAAGCACCCGATAGTTGCCCCAACGATCACTCCTATGCTTTCACACTGGACTGATAATCGCTCATTGAATGAAAGCAAAGCGGACTGGAAAGGTCTTCCGTCCTGCCCACCTCCATCCTGAGAGAACAGGCAGTAGTACATAGACAAAGGACGGCCTGTTTACATGAGCTGATTGCAATTGACCGATAGGCGATTTTTGCTCACTTGCCCTGTCGGGTCCCATGTTTACCTTGGAGGATAGTCGCCGGTAATCGCTCTTTTAAACCATTACTCAGGCGGCTTTGGACCCATGTAAAGCCACCCTTACTCTAGAAAGATTTTCAGGAGACTGAAAAGGTTTCAAATTTACAAAGGGGCTGCAGCAGGGGCGGATTAAGTCTACCATGTGCCCTGAGCTGTAGAAAATACGGTAGCCCCCAGTCTAAAATTTTAAAACGATGTGACACTTACTACATAGATATGGTACCAGAACCAAGTTTAATGCATAGATATGGTGCCAGAACAAAATGTAGTTCATGCAATACAGTATAAGTACCAAGCATACTACATTAGGTATCAGAGCAAAGTTTAGTACAAATGCAGTAGCTGAACTAGGCTTACAGCATAGATACGGTGCCAGAACCAAGCTTACTACTTACAGTGCAGTACAACCACCAAGCCTACTACATAACAAAGAACTAAGCTCAGTACATAACTACAGTACCAGAGCCAAGCTGCTCCGGACACTTGAGCATGCAAACAATATTTTTCATTGTGCCATACATAGTTCCCTCCAAAGTATGCAACTTAAAATGCCATAAATACTTGTCCCCTAAAATATTTGCACCTAGGATATAAAAACTTACCCCATATGGTGCTTGATATAAAAGCAGAGCTATATACTGCTAGAAAGCGAGGGCCCGGTCAAACAAAGCGAGGGCCCGGTCAAACAAAGCGAGGGCCCGGTCAAACAAAGCGAGGGCCCGGTCAAACAAAGCGAGGGCCCGGTCAAAGAAATTAAAATGACAACTACATTTCTGTACATCAGAGGGTTGGGGGTGAGGGGTGAAGGTAATCACTGCACCCTTTACATGAGTAGTTGTCAAAGCTCTGCCGTGCTACCATCACTAACCCCAAGTTTGGGGAAAGACCTAAAAACGGCTTAAAGAAATCCTGAAAAGCAAAAACAAAACAAACGAAGAAGATACAAAAAAAATAAATAATTTCCATTTGATCCATCTTTTACATTTCCGCGTCCGCTCTGACAGCAGCTCAGCGTTTGCCAGTAACGCGCCGATTATTAATTCATGTCCGGGTAACAGTAGATCTCAAGCAGCGTTCCTCGTACACCCCTTATTAATTTACTTCAACACCTTCCCCTCGCGAGTCGCGCTGTGTAATTAACATGCAGGTCGTGCCGCGCTTCGCACGTGCTACGTCTTTTCCTCAGCTCCTCGTTTGGAGACATGAAATCCCTTGTTTCTGCTTCAAACAGCGGGCCGATCTGATAAAATTAAAGCCGTCAGATCTGTGCAGCCGTTCGAGGAGAGATTTAATGTTCTTCTATTAATGTGATGGGCCCCGCAGAGGAGCGCGGCCCGTAATTGGAAAACACCACTCATTTTATGTTAATAGTATGACCTCGATACGCAGCGGATTTCTATCTTGTATCCACATGAAAGAACGCGGCCCGCCAGTTACATAGGTTCACAACTTTATAAATAATTTCACTTTTCTTGTACTCATTTGGAGCAACATCTTGCCTTACACTCCAGTCACAGCCAAAGCTGCAGTCACTATTCTGCTGGCTTCCTGTTAGCTCTCAGTAGGCATGTCCTTACATTTCTGCTGCTGCCCTTCCCTAGCTTTAGTCTCTCTCCCGCACACATTCTGCTGTGTTGTATTGTGGGAGATGTAGAGTCTAGTCACCGGCACTCTGCTCAGTCTTCTGCTTACCCAAAGTTTCGTGAGATTCCAGATTTTATGTAGCCCAATTACGGAAAGTTGCTGTATGTATGAATTATGTGCAACTTTTAGATTTTGCAATGAGTATTTTACCTGTTAAGTCCATAGTGATGGGTCCGGGGGCTTCCTCACATATCAAAGCCATCTTGATTACTTGTACATTGGAGACGCTGGGGTCTGAATGAAAAAAACAAAACAAACTAGTTAATAATGATCTTAACCATCCCCGACCTCGGCCTCCACTTACCCAACCATCCCCGACCTCGGCCTCCACTTACCCAACCATCCCCGACCTCGGCCTCCACTTACCCAACCATCCCCGACCTCGGCCTCCACTTACCCAACCATCCCCGACCTCGGCCTCCACTTACCCAACCCCCAACCATCCCCGACCTCGGCCTCCACTTACCCAACCCCCAACCATCCCCAACCTCGGCCTCCACTTACCCAACCCCCAACCATCCCCGACCTCGGCCTCCACTTACCCAACCCCCAACCATCCCCGACCTCGGCCTCCACTTACCCAACCCCCAACCATCCCCGACCTCGGCCTCCACTTACCCAACCCTCAACCATCCCCACCTCGGCCCCCACTTACCTAACCCCCTACCATCCTCACCTCGGCTCTGGTTTACCCAACCCCCAACCATTCTCACCTCACACCCTTTCTCCATCTTCCTCTATCCAACCATCACATCTTGTCCACAATTATCGCATCACCAATCATGCAATCCCCACTGGATCCCCATAACCATTCCACCTCTCCCTTACACGACCAACTTCCAGCCATCCCACCTCATCCCCAGTTATCCCACTTCTATTACCAACCATGCCATTCTATCTCATCCCAAATATCCAACCATCCCTATCCCACACTATCTCATTGCCAACTATCCCACTTCACCCCAAAATTATCTGATTACCTCGCTACCCTATTTATCCAATAACCCCTCTCCACCATCTCGATCCATTGCTCTCCATCATCCACCCACTGTACATACAGCCTCAGGGCCCTTTTACATGGAAGATCATCATTCAAATAATCGTTGAATCACATGAAAATGAGCGAATCCCCCAGTGTGGACGCGTCCAACGATCGAACGATGAGTGATAAATTGCTGTAAATGGACATTGTTTGAAAGCAACTGACTCGTTCCAGCATATAATCCTCCGTGTAAAAGACCCCTTACACAATATATTTTAACATCATGATTTCTGAACCCAAGGGGGCGCCCTCCTCCAGACTCCATCATTGTACCCTAGGTCACATCAGGTCTGATTACATTAAAGCTGGAGGTATAACCCCTCTACATAGCGCCGCAGTCACACGCCGTGTCATTACAACCACCAGTGGGGTTTTCTTCCGGAATTTAACAGACTGTGAATATTTTTCGAAGCGGACATGAAAGTCATACCGCAGCTCCCCACTGACGCTCTGCTTAATATTCAGAATGTGCGGCGCCCGAGGACGCCGCTGATCAAAGACGGTCAATTCTGCTTTATCACCAAACTGCCAGAAGAAACTAATGATACCCAACAGTGTGAACAGAGACTTGGAGGAGGATGATAGAGGAGTGGAGGCGCTGGACTCTCCCCAGGAAAACAGACCGCCAGAACAGGGGGCGCCTATCTGCAGGCGCCAACCAAAGACCCCCAGCAGCTCCCAGGCTTCTCAGCAAAATACTGCCCTTCGTTTCAATTAAGAAAATTCTAGAAGTTTTCAGTTCTGAGGCTCAAAACTTTCTGGAGTTCATTCAGGGATGGTGAGAAAGTAGAAGGAGGTAAGGGAGGAGACATTTTATAATTTACCTCTATACTTCCACTTTTGGATCAGGTTTTTTGTAATTCATCAAGTCCCTCTAGTTCAGTCCCGCCCAAAGTGGCATCACCACCACGTCCCCTCCCCTAGTGCCATCCAAAATGGTTCACCACAACTTCCCCTTCTCCAGTCCCCCCCAAAGCTCCACCATCACATCCCCTTCTCCAGTCCCAAGGTTTCACCATCCAGTCCCCCTAAAGTTTCCCCATGACGCCCCCTCCTCCAGTCCCCCTTAAGCTTCACCATGTCGCCTCCTACAGTCCCACCCAACGCTTCACCACCACGTCCCTGCCACTTGAAGTCTATCAGCACTATTTAATCAGATTGAACCTTAGTGCGGCATTCCCATATAATCTGCTCTGAATGCAGGGGCGTACATACAGCAGAGGGGGGCTCATAGCAAAGACCATACAATCCTAATTACAGCACTTGGTTTTGCTACTCGGGACAGAAGGACCTGGTGTTTTTGCTCTCCAGTTCCTTTCCAAGACCACTGGGCCTATTCCCCATCTGCTGCAGAGGGTATAGCTCTGTTTTGGTTCCTCTCACCTCCCAAAGGGAATGGGGCCAACACGGGCTGGGCCCTCTCTGTCCAAGGGCCCCCTGGCAGCTGCATCATTTGCGGTACATATACACATAGGCAACCACAGTATACTGCAGTCCACCACACATAATGTACCTGGAGTATTACATAGTCCTCAGGGGGATTCCCGCAAGTAGCGGCGGCAGCACTATATTCTACGGCAGGTCAGCGAGTAGAAGACACTCAGCAGAATCCTGAAACGGGTAAATGCCGCATCAGGAGGTTTTGCAGCCGTGGGACAAAAGAGACCTCCGAGTATAATCAGCTGGAGAGAAGGCAGATCTATTATTTATAGTAGTGGGAGAAAGACACATAAGTGCAGAGGGGGTGGGAGCAGCTGTCAATCAGCACATATGAAGGAAATCAGTGGGATAAAAGATCACAGAACTCCAAAAAACTGGGACTTTATAGTCTCATTAAATGCGATTGCCTTCATCCTGGAGTCCAGGAGAGATTTGCCCCCCTCCCCAGTGTTTAGCTCACATTATTGCCTTCACTGATACATTGAAACACTGCCGCTGATTCAGCAATACTTCCATGCGTTGGCAGCAAGCAGAGGTCTTTATTTTTCGTAAGCCGTCTCTATATCCAGGTCTTCCTCCTGCTCCCAGGAGATGGACCCCACTTGATACACGAGCGCGCTGCAGCCATTAGTCCCGGTAATGTACCGGTAATCGGATCAGGAAGCAGAGGGAGATTTCTTAATGGTTTCTGTGAACTAGAATCAGCATGTGATTTATTACCCCGGCCATCCATCAGCCACAACTCACGGGAGATATCAGGTTATCTGCAGCGTTAATGAAGAGAATGGGTGTCTCCTGTGTACAGGGCTATAAAATACACTAACCAGGCCAGTAGTCAGGTGGTAGGGCCCATAACCGCGTCAGATCCTGGACCCCTTGGAGGTTCTCTAGTAGACCTAGCCGTCCTATACATAGTTAACCAATTGCATTTCTTGGTTCTTCCCAAGTTGTGCAATGGTGGGCATCTTGGAGGCTGTCCAGGATTAGGAAAACGGGACTTCCTCCCCAGAAAAAGCACCACACCTGTCCATGCCCCGTGTCCGTATTAAAGCTCAGCTCCATTTAAGTGAATTGGCTGAGCTGCAATACCACACACATCCTAGGGACAGGAATGGCGCCGTTTCTTGAACAGCAGCATTTAATGGTCCTGATTAGACCTGAAGTGTCTTTTTGTTTTAATTCTGTCTCTCAGCTCCAACATTGGAACAGAGACAGAAAGCCCAACGTAGATGAACACGAGAATTAGTGTTTCACATTTTCTTATACAGCAAATGTGAAAGACTGAATGAGCGCCATTTAAAACCGAACGAGCCAATGATGAGAAGGGCAAATTAATAAACAGAATGGGAGGACTGGAACACCCAGAGAGGCTATCAAAATTGGGATTATGCACCCCGTAAAAAAATACGGTTAAGGGGCGACCGAGTAACTATGTATAAATACATGAGGGGACGATACAAGGATCTCTCCCATGATCAGTTTATACCCAGGACTGCGACAGTAAGAAGAGGGCATCCGCTACAGCTAGAGGAAAGAAGGTTTCATCACCAACATAGGAGAGGGTTCTTTACTGTAAGAGCAGTGAAACTGTGGAACTCTCTGCCTGAGGATGTGGGGATGGCTAAATCCATTGAGGAGTTAAGAGGGGACTAGAGGTCTTTCTAGAGCGGAAGGATATTACAGGATATAGACATTAGGTGACCAGGGGGTTGTTCATCAGGGTCTTTACATTTATGTAGGAACAAACATTGATCAAGGGATTATTCTGACTGCCGTTATGGAGTCGGGAAGGAATTTGTTCCCCAAAAATAATTGGCTTCTTCCTCATTGGAGTCTTTTTGCCTTCCTCTGGACCAACACGGAGGGGAAGGGGGGGGGGGGGGCGGGGGCCTGGAAACAGGCTGCACTAGATGGACGTTGTCTCCCTTCAGCCTATTGGTCGCGCTTTCACACCCGGCCGATATATGCTGCCCCTCTGATGCATCAGTTCACATGGGTGTATTCCCGCAGCATAAAAGCGCCCGGCCAGGATAGCGCATTTCAGCCAGGCGCTTTTACGCTGCCGACGGCTGCAGAGACTCCTACTGGAGCCTTTGACAGCTGCCGGAGTAGAGAGGTGGGAGGGGGTTTAGCAGTGTGACTGCTAAACTCCCACCCCCTTCCCTGTTCCTCTCCGCCCCCTGCTGGCTGTTTGCAATGAGAGGGGCGGGGCAGGGGCAGCATTGGTTACTAAGCTCCTGCCCCCTCCCATTGCTGGCTGCCAACAAGGGGCGGAGCTTAGCACACTAGCTCCCGCCCCAATCCCTTGCAGAAAGCCAGTACACCCGTGTGAATTCAGCCTTACTTTGTAAGGTGTCCAATTTATTACAAATATCACATTATTAATCCCACAGTGAATGCCATGGAAAAGAAAAATACATCACAATTGTCTTCTTTCATCATGCTTTTGCCAAGAAAAAAAAAATTATATAATAATTTTTTTATTTAGTGATAGAGAAGTAGAAGGATTTTTCCTTTTTTTTAAATGTAGGATATATATATAAATTTGGTACACTGTAATTGTACGAGCCCAGAGAGTAAGGATAGCGCCATTTTTACTGCATTGTGACCACCATAAAAACAAAAGTTCCCAATAATAGCGCAATAGAGCTTCCCCCCCCCCCCCATTTCACCCCATTTATAAAACATTTAAGAATTTCTAAGACATTACAGGGTGCTTTAAATAGTAGCTTTTATTTGTAGAAAATCTAACTTGTTCCACAAATGAACAAGCCCTCCCGCAGAGCATCATTAGAAAAGCCATCGGTGAGGATTTTTATTTTTGGGGAATAAAACCCCAAAAAAATGCAGTTGCAGCTGGAGGGGTTAGCTGTAGCAGCTTTGGGCCGTGTTCACACGGGGCGCATCCGCAGAATTTACAGCAGCAGCAAAGTGGATGAGATTTGGAAAAGATCATCCACATGCCGCTGAAAAATCCACACAAAACCAGAGCAGAAGCCGACATGCGGCGCGGAATAACATGTGCAGCAGGTTAATTTCATCACGGTTTACGCTGCGGCACCCACGTCTTCTCAATGACGGGTGAATTCCGCACCCAATACTGCGGGTTTACTGCGCCCACAATTTTCTATTAAAATTCTTTCCCTAGATTTCGCCAAGACCCGGCACATCTCATCGCTAAGAGGCACATCTGTACAGTCACACATCACCACACTGATGCCTGAACACTTGTTAGCGCACACCTGCTGCCACCAGGAACAGATGGCGATGGGCACGTTGCCAGCGCTTGGAGCCGAGATACAATGTGGGATCCAAAATCTAAAATTAAAAGGGCATTTCCAGGTGCTTTGTATTCACATTTACAAAATTACAGTTTTCTCCGTGGGGGAAGGGAAGCGACAACCATAATGGAGCCACAAATATGGCATCCGGGTTCTTAGAGGTTGTCAGATATAATTTCCTGAACCGATTGCTTTTTAAAAAGATCAGGAGGAGTTAAAGAAACTCTCCGGCCCTCTAGAAGCAGAGACCAGCTTAGTCTAAGACACTACTTCTTTGATTGGCGAGTGTTATCCACATGAGTAGCACTGACCAATCAGAACAGCATGTAGCGTCGTAGACTACCGATGCATCCTGTGGATAGCATACACAAAAAGTCAGAGAAGTGGTCCGGCCACCTAGGGGGCGCAAGTCATGGGTCACAGACTCAACAGCTAGAGGGGAGCTCCGGGCCAGGCAAGTGAAATTCCCGTCGGGTTGCTACCTGACTGGAAGTTCAGGGGACACTATTACTGCTGGGGCCACGATAGGAGACACTATCAGGGTCACCATCACTACAGGGGCTACTAACAGAATCACCATCACTATGGGAGGCCACTGTTAATACCAGGAACACTAACAGGGTAACTTACTACTGGGACCAATATGGAGGGGGAAGGCAGTGAGGGGGGGGGGGGGGGGGGGTCCTAACATGGCCCATATTACTACTGGGGTCACTACTGTGGGCACTATAACTGTCACTTTAGGCACGTCTCAATGGATCAAATAAGTGTTGGGTATCCTGTGCATTGGCGCCTCCAATGCCTGTAAAGTAAGTTATTTTCCTCTTTTTTTTTTTTTTTTTTTTTAGGGGGAGGCGCCTTTCCCGTTTGTCTAAGGCCACTCTCACACACAGCGTCTGCGCCGTGATTTTCATCGCAGCGTTTTGCAGAAATTTTACCAATGTTTTCCAACAGTGGTTTTTAATGCACCCCATCACTGTGCGGAGGTGTCAGTCTTTACTGTGGTTCTGGAATTCTCTTCAGGAGCCTTGAGGCTCAGGATGGGCAGAGCTATACTGAAGTGAAGCAGCGGGATGAATCTGTTACAGCTGAGGTTAGATGAATCCTCTGCAGGAGCCGAGAAGTCAAATCAACAATCCCTTGCAGGGAAGGAGCATCAGTCTCTGAAGAAACGGTTCTGTGGCTGATGGAAAATGGGGAAGAGCTATACAGATTGGTGCAGACAAAAATCAATACTTAGGAGGAGCAGCGAGAGAGCAGACAGGAAAAACGTGCCGAAACTGCGCTGCATGCAGAACGCAGCGCTACCATCCTGCTCAGACAGCAAAACCAGATCAATGCAAGCAGGAGTTATACTGTGGCCATAAATATGAAATGCTCTGCCGCCCTGCTGGTCACTATTGGAATTACTCTCCTGCCATTTTTGGCACTGACTCACCAACTGTGGCCGGCAGGCTCCCAAGTAAGGCCTGCTTGTATTTGATCAGACTCTCGTCATCTTTGTCCAGCTCCTGGATCTCCTGCAGGGATTTCTTCTCCGGGGCCTTGTAGTTCAGGTCGGTTTCATCTTCCACCTCCTCTTCACAAGGTTTAATTCCATCTTTGTCGGCCATGATGTCTGAAACGGAAGAGAAAAGAGTCAGCGATGTGCACAACTAGCCAACGCCACCGTCAAGCATCTGTACAATTTTTGCTGCCATGCATTGTGGGAAACGTAGTGTGCATACTCCATACTATACAGTAATCTGATGCATTAAAAGGTAATGCCCAATATGCTATAGGACTGATTCTGATGGGAAGTGGCAGAATTCTGAATGGAGCTCCCTCTAGTGGTGGTTACGGGCAGACAGAATTCTCATTTATTACTATGTCTACACAGGGGATTTGGAGCTCTGACCGCTATAAACATATGTTAAGGCAATCAGCGCAAAACACTGAACCTACATAGATTATAAAAAAGTGTCGACATAAACTGAGGCGATGTTACTTTAAGTAAACGCTCCTTTCAGTGGATATCTAATAAATCTAAACAGCTGGCTGCAATCAATAAGTCGCAGAGGTGCCATTTCTTGGATAAACATCATGTAATTGCCGGTTACTATATCAACTGGTAAGATTTTTTTTTCTCTCCTGAACCTAAAAGTGATACAAGCGGAGAGTAGCGGGAAACACCGAATTAGGAAATAATGGTGTTTGCTCAGCCGCTTAAAAGGGAAAGTAGGCATTAAGTGACAATGGATAGATAGGAGGTAAGCAACCACCCCAAAATAGGATAATGCTACATAAAGGAGATAAGGAGGAAAAGGAGGAAAAGCAAATCCCGTAAGACTCCATCGAGTTCCTTAAAGAAACATGTGCCATATAGAGGAGCAGATCACTTAGAATTTCTGCTGATCTGGCATTGAAAAGAGAAAAGTTACAAATTCTGGACTAGCGAAGGATGGCTTAAAAATGTGACAAGAACGTCCAGCAGCCAGGAGAATCTAAGCAAGATTAATGAGCATAAAACACACTATACCAGTAAAACAGTGAAGTATTGGACCTTACTAGATGTATTTTATTCCACAGCGCTTTCAAGTCCTTTATTACCCCCCCCCCCCTCCCTCCCCCCTAGCTGGGTACTTAAAGGGGTTGTCCCGCGCCGAAACGGGGTTTTTTTTTTTTTTAACCCCCCCCCCCCCCCGTTCGGCGCGAGACAACCCCGATGCAGGGGTTAAAAAAACAACCCGCACAGCGCTTACCTGAATCCCGGCTGTCCGGCGTCTTCATACTCACCTGCTGAAGATGGCCGCCGGGATCCTCTGTCTCCGTGGACCGCAGGGCTTCTGTGCGGTCCATTGCCGATTCCAGCCTCCTGATTGGCTGGAATCGGCACGTGACGGGGCGGAGCTACACGGAGCCGGCATTCTGCACGAGCGGCCCCATAGAAGACTGCAGAAGACCCGGACTGCGCAAGCGCGGCTAATTTGGCCATCGGAGGGCGAAAATTAGTCGGCTCCATGGGAACAAGGACGCCAGCAACGGAGCAGGTAAGTATAAAACTTTTTATAACTTCTGTATGGCTCATAATTAATGCACAATGTATATTACAAAGTGCATTATTATGGCCATACAGAAGTGTATAGACCCACTTGCTGCCGCGGGACAACCCCTTTAAATTTACCAACCTCGTAAAGATGGAAAGGCTGAGCCAACCTTGAGCCGGATACCTGAACCAGGCGGGGATTGAACTCGCCACCTTTAGGTCATGAGCGAGAGCTTAGAACCGCATTTCTGCTGCCTTATCACTCTGTGCCACCAACTTGAAAGATAGGATAGAGGCTTTCCCCGCCACATGTAAATTCACTGTGAACAGTCTGGCGGGCGGGCTAGCCAGGCAACATCCTCTAAGGCCACCCCTCTCTGGCACTGTGATGGCATAGGATACGTCAGAACCGCTGGTCATAAGAGCGGAGGGGAGGGAGGTAGCAGGGCATGCGCAGTTCTATCTACAGTATCTACCCACAGAAGGGCCTGATGAACTGTGCATGCGCTGGGCTAAGACATCCTTGTGCATGCACAGTCTCCTACATCATCCATGGCACAATGCCAGAGAGGAGCAGTGATGGGAGATCTAGCTGGGCCACAGTCTGGACAGCCCAGTGGACCGCTCGCCATAAGTTTACAATAGGAGGAGAAAGGAAAAGCAGCATTAAATGCGGAGAGAAAGAAGGAGGAAGAGAAGGAGGGAAGGCAAGGGAAAGGAAAGAAGAAAGGGAGAGGAGAAAGAGAAGAGAAGGCAAGGAGAAGTAAGTAAGAAAGGGAAAGGAGGAAGTGGGGAACAAAAAGGGAGTTAGAATGTAAGAGGAGAAGGGAAAGGAAGGAGTTTTGACAAAAAAGGGGTGAGGAGGGGAAAAAGGGAAGAGAAAAGAAAAAAAGGGATGAGGTGGTTAGAGAGAGTTGAGAACAAATGCAAAAAAAAAAAAAAAAAAAAGGCAAACTTGATAAAGAAAAACACAAGCGACTGCGGGAGAAAAGGCTGAGGAAAAGGAAAGAAACACAAGAGGAATGAGGAGAGTGAGAAAAGTGAGGAAGATGTGGAAGGAAATGAAATAATTGTGGAAGGAAATGGCTGCCTGAGCCGCTGCCCAGGAGCACTGAGCCTATCTGACAGATAGGCTGACTATGGATAATCGCAGCATGCTGCGATTTGCTGCCCGTGAGCAGAGAATCGCTATAATTCTCCACTCGTGGACAGGGGGGGGCTGCACTTTCCATAGCAACGCTATGGAAAGCGTTCACTGTGTTCTTCGAAGTCCAGATACGGAATGAAAATCTGCCCGTGGACAGGCAAGGAAGAGTTAAGAAAAAGGGAGGGAGGTTTAATGGTAGACCCAGGAGAAGGGTGGGGAGTCTCTCTATCCACCAGGGGGAGCTGCAGCAACCAAGTACAGTCCTGGGGAAGGCAGCATAGCACGTTCTGTTTGCACCATAATGGGAGTCATCGTGGATCAACAGTCTCTGGCAGGAGAGCAAGATCTCATGCCCAGGTTGCATATATCTATATTACACTCAAGTTCGGGACTATGGAGCAATTCCAGCAAGGCTGGAATGTCAATCTCATTGGTTCCGATTTACAATTCCAGCAACCTGATTGGTTGTTAGTGTTGAACTTGAGTGTAATATAGATGTATGTGCCCAGGTTCTGGCCATTGCAGATTAGGGCATGGCCAGTGCAGGTTCTCCTGAAACTCCCAGTGGCCTAGAACAGTTCGGTACTAGTGTAGTATGTCTCCACCAGAAGACATGGGTTGGCTGGGCTGAGCTACAGGCAACACCCACAGCTTCACAGATTCCCGTGTCTGTACATCTCGCACACATCTTCCCATACACACGTGGACCGGACTCGGAGTCAGAGAAGTCCACTAAACCTCCCATATGAATGGCACAGTACATCCACTGGAATAGATACTGATAGACAAAGTTCAGCATCTTTAGGCAATACTGATGTCTAACTGTTCAGTGAGCCCCGAAAATAAATTTTACTCGTGGGCCCAAGGCACCCCAGTTTGACAAGTTTTAGCACATTACAGCAGGAAGGTCAGGCATCCCTTCCCCTGTCTTACTATAGAACTCTATGGGATCCAAGTCCGGTTTAGTAGAACCCTAGGGTGAGGCTTGCTTTTCCACCATAATATGGACAGCACAGCAGAATGATTTATACCATCTTCCCCAAGACATCAGCCCAACTTCTTACATTATGTCTTGGTGCTTTATTAAACATGTACGCATATTACGCTAGCTGAGAAGTGATCTGATGCATTGTAGTAGTGCATTTAATATTTCATTATAGACTTAAAAGTAACATTAACGGCACAGAAAATGCAGAACCCCTCCCCCCACCCCCCATGAAAGCCCCATAAAATACGTAGCATTTCTCCCATAAGACGAAGTCACTCTGATCCCTAATAATCCTCCCCATCCTTACACTGTCCTGAGGATCCTAAGCTGTAAAAATTAATTGGCTATATACTGGTCCCTTGGGGACCCTCATCTAGTGGCACGTTGGACATTTTGGTCTTCAGAACCGCAGCAATTCATCATGTCATCCATCCACAGGCATCAGAGGAAAGCCTTTCCCACACCATTACTCCACCTCCATTAGCTGACAGGAAGGGGTCATCGGTTCATGCTGCTTGCACCAAATTCTGACCTCCCATCAGCACGGGGCAACACAAATCTGGATCCATCTGACCGGGCAGTAATTTTCCGCTGCTCGGCGATACAATTTTTGCACTCTTTTGCCCTCTGAAAACTCATCTTTCTCTCAGACACAATGGTGCTGGATCTGGTCATCTGCTGTTCTAGCCCATCTGTGCTAAGGAACGGCGAGTTGTGTGTTCAGCATTGTATTCGGCTGCTCCTGCCTGTTGGTCAAAATGATTCCCGACATCCTCCTCTGACCCCTTTCGGTAACTAGTTGTTCCTGTCCACAGGATCTCCTTTTGTTGGCTGTCTGCACCATCGAGAGGAATAGAGCTGCTTGTACAACAGGCAGCCCTTCCGTTTCATCATTAGGGATAATAGGCTGAATCTATCCTGCACCGGGAAGTGGGGTGGAAGGAGACAAGGGTCGCTCATTCTCAGAGCACAAGGTGTCCCAGCAGCCGCACCCCGATCAGTCTATTGGTTTTCACCTATCCAGTCTAGGAGTGAAAATTTGTAATTTCATCAACTAAGCAGACAACCCCTTTAAGTGATACTCTATAGGGAGAAGACCCAACAGCCCTTACCTTCCCCTCTGTGGCACAGGCAAGACTACTATAGAACTCCAAACAAAGTAGCAGGATGGTGCAATATGTGCAACAGTATCAGCCATATCAATTGTAACAGAAAGTTGTAATTATGCCCACCATAGTGAATGATGGTCAAGGGAGGCACATGAGTATTGCACAAGACAACGCCAACCCCCCCCCCCCCCAAAAAAAAAACAAACAATAAAAAAAAAAAACGCACCACGCGATTCGGGGCTACTTTCTCCAGTTATATAGTCAAAGTTATGCTCTTCCACTAATACAAGTGAATGGGGCTTTCCATGCAAATCCTTTTTAGGTGTCCTCAGGATAGGTCATCAGTAGCTGATGACTGCGGTCTCCTGTTCGGGATCCCTGCAGATCAGGAGTCTGTCAGTGCCACAATACACAGGGCTTGGCGTGAAAGCCAATAGCTCCGACCCCTGTGTAATGGGCGCTTGTATTTGCAGGCACAGCGGTCATTTGTTTTAATGAGTTGCACCTACAATTACAAGTGCTGGCCATTACCCAAGGGTTGAAGCCAAATGCTTCTGCTCCGTACACTGACAGCGGGCGCTCGATCAGCTAGGGTACCGAGTGTCAGACCCCAGTCAATCAACTATTGAGGCTTTCCCTAGTAAGCCCCTTTAACTGAGGAACAGAAGAAATCCAGAATGGTCACCAACCGGTGGCAGTGCAGTTGTTGCAAAACTACAAGACCCAACACGCCATTAGTTGTAAGTCCGTGACAGCTGGAGAGCCATAAATTGAAGGCGGCTACCGATGTAAGAGATTTCATGACTAGTTGCCAGGTCAAAACTATGTGACCTCTAGGGTCCACCATGTACAACAATGCACCAAGTCTGTCTGGTTGGTGGCCAACAAGTTGGAGGTCTTTTAAAAAAAATAGCAAAAAAGTACAACAGGCAAGAAGCATGATAAAAACGTTTTTTTGCTAGAAAGCAACATCCAGCTAACAAGCTGCGAATACAAAACAGCCGACTTCACCGCGCCGCACAGCGTGACATTATCATTGGACAAGGCGAAGGTGTCCGTATTATATGGCTATCATACATCGCAAGCAGTTGTCTAAATGATGCGCCTCAAAACATAGGCTGTCGTTTTACAGAATCTCAATAAGATAAGAAGATCGCCAGTTCTGAAGAGCACAGAGATAGAAGAACCGCACCTCGCAGGAAGCGATAGACTCACGGGCAATAAATGCATAAAAACGAGATTAGATGCCTGCGCTTAGCTGCTTCAGAGGGATGAAAGAAGAGCTGGGAACTAATCAGAAACCTAAATCTTATTACCTTCCTCAAAAGAGCCACTTCAGCTAATAATCCCGGCATGAATAGCGAGATGTGACTCCTCGAGAGAGTTCAAAGGGATGAGGAGATTCACGAGAGAGTACTGAAGTTAAAGGCATTTTAATAAGAAACCGCCATGGGGTATAGTGTGGAAGGCTACGGGGAAGGGGGCGGTGGGGGTGGAGGGGTAGACTTAACAGGTTACCAGTATGTAAAATACATAATGCAGGGCAAGAGTGGAGCACTACGTAAGGCTGGCCATAAATTGGTCATACACATCTAAGTTAGTCAAATCTGCTGCCAGGAGACCCCGTCCCTGTACACATAAGATCATGGACTCAAAAAGGTTTAGAAGTTGGGGAAAAGAATCGGGCATGTCCAAACCTATATGCCATAGGAGATAAAATGGGTGCCAGAGGGATACGGCATCCACTCCCCCTTCCCCCAGCCCCCCCAACCCAATGCCAAACATGCAAGCTGGGCCAAGCTGAGCATGCATGGTTATAGCCGCATAGCTTGTAACAGCTATTGGCCAACAATTGTTACGGTCAGTTTGGTTGGTACCCTGGACATAACAGCCTATGAACATGCCCAACCGTATGGCATATCATGTTCCAAAAGAACACTGCACAAGCAAACTAGAGGGTGTAGTGGTGCAGCTGCCTTTCCAGAGGATTTGGCAATATGTGGGATTACTGAGCAAACTTTGGATGCTCCGGCCATGAGGTGGCACCCATAAGGCCAACAACAGGGAGAGATGTCAAGCCTTGGTCACACAACTACATTGTTGAAAAATGGACGACGGGAACGATAACGTAATCACCCCTTCAGCTTTGCTTTAGGAAATGGAAGACAGCTGTCTTCAAGACTCAATGGAATTTGGCATGATATGCTCGATATATCTATATTCTCCTCGGGACCAGATATTACTTCGACCCTCAATTGGAACCTGACTAAACAGAAGTGTGTATTTTAAGATAACTTTACACAGGGCGATTATCGCCTCAATAAAAATAGCTGGAAACAGTGAATTTTGGCAATGGTTGTCCTATGTACAAGTAGCCGCCAACAGGGGCACCAAGCAAGAATTTGTCATCCCCCCACCCCCCCCTAAAAAAGGCAACACAAATTAAGGGAACCTGTCACTGCCATCTTGCGCCTAAAACTAACTTCATTGGCTGGCCCATGTGTCTCCAGAATTAGGTTCTTAAGTTATCCCACCTGGCCGAGAGGAGCCATGCTGATTTGTGTGCTTGCTGAACCAACCATACCCCATTCTATTGCTATAGTTTTTCCGTGCACCAGGAACATGAAAAGCCGTCCATTAATAGGAGGCGTGGTTAGCTCAACAGTTCATGAATTAGCTTGACTCTTTGACCAGATGACTTCGCCACTGGTTTGACATCACAAGATAACTTTGGAACCCAGTTGAGGAGGTACATTGGCTCATTAGAAAAAGAAAGGCCATTAAAAAGGGATTGATTTTTCATTCCCACCTCTCAACACACAGCCAGTGAAGTTAGTTTTAGGGGTGAGATGGTGAGGACAGGTGTTCTTTAATGGCGCCCCAGTTCCTTTCTGAAGTGAAGGCAGGGATGGACTGTATCTGCCAGAATACTACCGCCCTTCTCTCAGCATAAAGTGCAGTGGAGATAAGTTTTCATCTCATCTTAAAGGATGATGCACTCCTAGGCCCAGATATTATACCCAATTGGAGGTCAACGGATGAAAAGTATCAGATAATAAGTGGTAGACCTCACAGGCGCTAAGATTTCACGCAAGACAATTTAAAGTGCACCTCTGGGTTTCAAAACAAAAGTGCTGTCCCAGGGCCTGAGGGTATATTACCTGTACTTGTTGTTCCCTGCTGCCCCCCCCCCCCCCGGATTCACTGGTTACGGGTTGTGTTTTTTGGCCATCCAAGATGGCTGATGCAAGCTTTAGACTACCTAATCCCCACAGTGCACTGAAATGGTTAGACTACCAATGAACCATTGGTCAGTGCTGATCATGTGCATTAGGCAGTTAGAAAATTGCTGCAGTCATACTGGATAGCCGAAAAAACAGGATCCGAAACCAGTAGATTGGAGTGGTGGCAACGGTCATATACTCTTTCTATAGGACAGAATTGCGTTCCGAAACCAGACGGTCACTTTCAAAGTTCAAGTTTCTAAATTATTGATTTATAGAAGATCAGAGTTTAAAGTTATTCTAGGATACAATGCATATACATCTCATTCCAGTTTACATTTACGTCTTATTTTTGCCATTGTGTAGGCTTTAGCCCCTTTAACAAAATCTGTACAGTGACATTTGCATGATTACAGTAGTAGATCTGCTGTCTTATTGTGACACTGCACATTGCTCTCCAGAGAGCCGAATGACAAAGCCAGCATTAACCATGACATCATTGACTCTGGAGACAGACAGGGCTGTAGACCAGCTGATGCCTTCTAATAGGTTCACAAACAAAGTGCATACAACTGTGCAATGGTCAGTGCTATTACTCATTTAAATTAATATTCCACCTGGGCCGAAATTACCACCCACAGATCATCATCTACAAAAAACATCCCAGGTAGGCGTCGGCAGTGCAGCAACTTGAGAAAAGCTAAAATTTTGATAAAAATTTTACAATACATGTGTGCAAAATTGAAATAAAAAAAAAGCATAAAAAACACTTGTTACACATTAGGAAAACTATAGTTCGACACTAATGGGCGGCTCCTTATAGAAATGGTCATCTTAGAAGATCAAATTATAGAAAATGTTTAAAATGTAAGAAAAATTCAATCTAAAATAACGTTTGAGAAAAAAAAAATTTAAGACAAATGTACAATGACAAAAATATAGAAAAAAATATAAAAATGATTAAAATAAAAAATTAATAAAGATATGAAAGTGTGAAAGAAACAAAAAATACAATATATGGAAAAAAAAAAAAACAACAACAACTGCGCAATAAAACATGAATAGAAATGCAATTCAAAGAAAAGACGAAGAAGAGAACTTTATTGTAAAGACACAGCCGATCCCGTCCGACAACCAAGATGAGCTCACCTCTGTAACAAACTGTCAACCACATAAGTTCCAAAAGCTGTCCGCCAAATTCGCAGACGTCGACTCCCAACATTTCCCACTTGGTCCCAATCATAGTCCAAACCAGATGCAAAAAAGAAAAATCAAAAATAGTTTTATGTCCAAGTATGAAACGCCACAAACTGGAGAAGGCGTCCCCCGTATAAGAATGGGAGGTCTGTGGCTTGGGTGCTGTTCTAAAGAGCCATCAAAGAAGACAAAGTGGAGAAATCCCCTTCACAAATCTTCCTTCTGGAAAGGAATACCTGAGCAGCAGAAGACGTAATGGGAAAAAAAAAATTGGGATTGTTGTCTGTAGGCAGCGATGATTTGCAGGCTGCGAGCCCTCCCCTCCCTGCTCGCACATCATACATATAGCGCCTGTGCTCCCCCCTCCCTGCTGCATGCACTGGCACAGCAATCCCCGCTCTATCAATCCCTGCAACTGCAATGATCTCATCCTTGTCTTTGCAGCACGCACGCACCAGAATACAAACACCAGCCTGGCTGCGGCAGAGGGAGGCCGGAGCGCCGCACAGCTGGGGAAAAAAATATATTAAAAAATTCCCTGGAGTGTCTGCTCCGCATCAGTCGCAATTATGTCACAGCGTTCATCAATGTAATCACTGCAGTATAGAGACATAATTGGATATAAATGTATCCGCCGCTGATACAATAAAAGGGATGGGCTCACCTTTACCGTTATGGCTACGGAAGCAAGAGTAATTCGAAGAGAGAGAGAAGTTGAATCAATCTTACAAGGAATGTTTTTTTAATGAACCATTTTCCATTTTATAGTGTATTTTTCTGATTTTTTTCCCCCATTCTGTTGTCTATACAAGACTATGGGAGCGGCCATCAGAGCTGCAGCGCACAGATAAGAAGGATGCTTGGTCGCAGGCAGGGTTGGAATCCGCTGTGGGCTCCCGCATGCGGAATCCGACCTGCCTGTGGACATGAATCTATACAAAAGAATCATGGACCAAAGATACAATGGACAGCAGTGTTGTGAGCATGTGCTATGACCTGTGCAGAGAGGGAGAGGTGGTGAGCTGTGACTATCCCCGATAGGGCTCTATGGAACAGTGTTGTGGGCATGCTTGGTGCCAAGAAGGATATCCCAAAAAAACCATTTATTTTTATAGGCTTAATATGAGAACTGGATTGTGCCTAGTGAAGGACCTGAGAGGACGGATCATTGCAGCAGAACCTTGTATCTTGCACCGGCCCATTGAGTACTGGACTAGGCATGACTTCTACCGTTCCTTTAAATGTGGAACGGCAAGTAGAGGAGCCTTCTATATAGTCAGTGCCTGACTAGCGGGCTCATTAGATGCAGCTCAGGTAGTTTAGTTTACTTAGTCCCTCGTACTCCATTTCCACAGTAATGGCTGGTAATGAGCAGGAACGGGTTATTTTAGAGCATATATTTGTTATAGGAGTAGTCGTGAACAGACGTGTATATCTTTACATCAAAATATGGTTATTGAGCGGGTATGTTATGGTGCAGAGTCAGGGTCATCAAGGTATTTTATTTTGAGGGGTGAGAGAGAAAATATATAATTGTGCTCCGAGTGGTCGACCGAGCGCGGGGCTCAATCCCCCTGATCCAGTCACGGCCCCCCGGGGGTTTTACTGTCGTCTTTGTAATGCGGATATGGCTAATGAGAGAGGCTGCAGAGGGAACAGGGTCAACGAAGAGTCACACCATTGGCCCCATACCTTTATACCTTTTGGAATTTGTCCGGACAGTTACGGGCTATGTTGTTGTAGGGTATAATTGAATTAGTAGTTTTCTTCCAAACTGCCATGGTCGGGCCCTCTGGTCCATCCATCTCATCGCGATGACCTTTCTAGCTATGAACAGGACCTCCCGTAGGAATATTCTATGGTAATGTTGCCACTGCTCCTCATCGAGAATGTCGAAAAGGCAGATTTCTGGGGTGGCGGGGACTGCAGAGAGCAAATTTATGACTTTGCCCCAGTATGATCAGATCGGCGGGCAGTCCCAGATCATATGCCAGAAATCGGCGTATGTGCAGGTACATCTGATGCAATGTGTGGTTGGGTTCCTGCCCATCTCACGTAGTCTCACTGGGGTGAGGTAACATTGATGGACTATGTATAGTTGGGTCATTTTGTTATTTGCTGAGGGAAAGACAGATGGGGGCGATTCTAATACCTCTTGGAAAGTTTCATCCGTCACTGTTGGAATCAGAGACTTCCATTTAGTTAGAGCGGGAGGGATTTCCCTGGCAGCCTTTGAAGTTGTTAGTTAGGGAATATAGTGTCGAAATGAGTCCCCGGGGCCCTTGCGATCTTAGTATTCCGATTAATGGGTAGTGGGATATGATGCTACTCATGGGTGGGAATTGCGTCTGAAGCGCATGTCGGATCTGTAGGTATTTATAAAAGTGGGATCGGGGGATTTGGTCTGGAGTTGCTCGAAAGATAACAGGATATTAGCGTTATATAGGTCTCCTAAACGAGCTATCCCGTGTTGTTCCCATACCTCTAGGTCGGTTAGTAACCGCAGCTCCCCCAGCCCAGGGTTCCTCCACAGCGGCAGGTCAGAAAACCCGTTCACCTCTCTAGCCTGGCGCCAGACTCGCATAGCCAGTCTATGGATGGGTAATATTTTGCCCTTTACAGTGGTGGCACAGCCCATTTATATCAATGAGAACTGTAATACTTGATTTACCCTGTGGGTTCCACCACAGATGATAGTTGGGGGTTCCAGCAACAGGACATCCTTTGATCAGCAAAAAGAGAAAGCCTTTAGGAAACCCTAAATCCAAAATTCGATTGAAAAAGGGTTAAGTACCTTTCTTCTATTCCTTTTACCTAGCAAGTATAGGTCAGGCACACATTTACGGTATACCTAGGAAGCCTATATAAAGAATAAAAATAGGCTCTCCTCCTGGTGTTTCACCTTGTACCATATTTTGTAAGAGTGAAGGGCACATGACCTACAGAAAGTCACAAATGCCCAGGCGTTAACATGAACTGGGTGATTTTTAATGGGGTTGTCCCACAAAAAGAGGTCATCACAAAATTGTGGGTTCTCGTGATTGGTAGACCCACTGATCAAGGAGGACATATCATGGAAAGAAGTTATAACCCCTGGTCCTGCAATTTCAGCATTACGTGGAATTTCCCTTTAAGAAACTCTTCCTCGACCCAGATGGGGGTTACATTTTCGCTGTTTGCACAGGATATATATTAAATCCAAGTTATTTGTTGGCATGTGTAGTTGAGTGCTGTCCTGCTGTTCGAGTTACCCAACCAAAGTCTAGTTATCATATTATACTCCAGGTGGTCCCATTGGGAGGGTGCAAGAGGCGCAAGTCATTTTCTAGGTCAACAATCTGGATGCGGATCTCTGTCCTCCAGCAAAACAAAAGTGGACATCAACTGAAAACATGTGTAGTATTGCGAAACACCTCTCCGTGAGATTTCCCCTGTTGAGTACATGAAGGGTTCACAGAGGGCGGTCTTGCATAGGAAATTTAAAACCGGAATGAGGAGATCAAAAGATCCATCATAAGAGACCCCATGGATGCGGCTCTGCTCACAGATCACATCTGGTTAGATAAAGAGGTTCAACCTATGTATTATGCACAGTGTGTGTAATCCATCTTGTTCGCATGAACATAACGCAAACGACACAATTACTTTAGAGGAAACCAAGCTACAATAAAGATGCAATATGCCACTCAAGGTCCAGAAAACACAGAGTCTACTCTATAGCTTCTGAGGACATAAATGCAATATAAGCAAAGCGAAGTGCTCTACAGTACAAGGACCCTTGTCGAAAAGCACACAACCCAAACCAAGGCTAAACACTTGGACACCTGACAGAGGTTGTGGTTGACCTCTGTGCTGTGAATTGATATACAGAACCAGAGGATTCACGGCCTTGCTGGAAGACCCATCTGGCGCAAAAAGTTTATTGGGACACCACGTTTATATCAAATTGACACCTTGATAGTGACCCAATGAAGGTGTAAGTTTGGCACCGAAACGCATTGTCAAAAACCCTGCTGCACCCAAGGAGTCCAGTGACCCGATGAAGGGGTCCGATTAGATGAACGGTCTTGCTACCCGAGGCCCTAAAAGTGGTCCCCCCCCCCGGCCTATAAAAGGCCCTCGAAGGCTCCTTGTGTGTAGTGACCTCTTATTCCGCTTGTGTAGAGCTTGTTGACCACTAGACGCCCTTTACGACACAGAGAAGAGACTTCACCCCGTTACCAGAGTCTGAGAGGGGCGCATTATTGGGATGTGAGAAGCTGGATGGTCTTATCGATGAATTGTCCCCATTCTGTCCAGACTGTTAGGAGGTGTTGGGACCAGTGGATGTGTGAGAGCACACAAGGTGACTGAGCTCAGGACACCCCTGACAGACCACCAGTAGAGAGGAGCATCTGACCAGACTGTTAGTAGGTGTTGGGACCAGTGGATGTGTGAGGGCACACAAGGTGACCGGGCTCAGGACACCTCTACAGACCACCAGTAGAGAGGAGCGTCTGACCAGACTGTTAGGAGGTGTTGGGACCACTGGATGTGTGAGCGCACACAAGGCGACCGGACTCAAGATGCCCTCGATAGACCACCAGTAGAGACGATTGCCTAGTCGGCCAACAAGTACAAGCAATTCCAAGGGTTTCATTGTCTGCCATCCAGAGTAAGGTGGGGCCATCGCTACACCCCTGTGTCTGTTGGAACCATTTACAGGTGCTTGGCTGAAGGACATTTGGTCACTGCTATGGAGTTGAACCGGGTTTTCTCTAGCAACAAACTCAGGTTTAGTTTGGGCACAGATGACGTGTTCATGTCTGGAGACCTCTGGGTGAGCGCTTCAATCCTGGTTTTGCTGTGGAACGGCACACTGCCCCCACTGCTGGTGTGGTGGTCAGAAGGACGGGGGTGGGAGAGGGCCATCGCATATGACAGTCACCCCAAAAAACACAGACAAATACCCCCAAAACACACCTTTCCTCAAGGTGACGCAGTATGGTTGCCATATTTGACATTCACCTTCAATTGGAGCCGCCCACTTCTGGGTCTATATAAAATTCATTTAAAGGAGCAATTCCAATTCTGGTTTAGAAGAACTTTATTTTTCAATCGTCGTCGCACCCTGCTGGATACAAACCAGTATCTAGAGAAAGGAAGTCATTGGCCTTGTAAAAATGATCATTGCTTTACAAGCCCATTATTTTGCTCCGCTGATCAAGATAAAAATTTGCAAGAATTTATTTATTTTAAGGCCGATTTGTATAAACATTGTTAGTAGCTCCTAATTTTATGTCCAACTCAACAAGGGATGTCAAAAAAGGAACAGATGGATGTTGGCTGTAGGCGACCTCTAGATCCGGGGCATTCAACAGAAGTTCAGAGAGGCTAAGTTATTTATATCGGATGGGTGCATGGTAACAAAAAAACTAGACTAACGGGGTGAAAAGGGAATTAAAAATGATTGATTCCTGTTGGGTATAGTATAAAAACTAACATACGCCACCCGTATTAAACAACACAGTAAACAGAAGTTTAAAAAAAAGTGAAGAATGTGGAGACATCACCTTAGGGTAAGAAACAAGTAGGTCAACAAACAGAATAAAAACCCTGTATCACAAGCAAGTCACAAGAGCATTTAGCCCTTAAGGAAATTATTAAGGAGTTTTTTTTTACTTTTTGGAGCTTTTTTGGTTTGAAATTCCAATCCCTGTGGACTGTAGAGTCTCCAGGTCATCCTTAGAGGCCATCTTCTGACCAAAACGACTGAAACAGTAACTGAAGGTCTGCACTGGCAAAACGACGGTTTTGAGACAAACCAACCAGTAGGGTTTGTGAAGTTCTTTAAAAGGATCCACCCTAGTCCATCCATGCACTCCAGGTGAAGACCTTTATTCATAGACCACCACTTCAACGCAGCCCAAGTATTCTCTGTAATGTCAAAATTGGAGAACAGTCTATAGCTACCAACTGGAGGAGACCTCCTAATTATCCGGACCAACTCCCGCTAATTTCTGGAAGCCAGTTATTTGACCTTATTGAGCAGTTTGAGGAACCTCGTAGAACTGAGCATTAAACTTTGCCACGGACCAGGCACTCAGCTGACTAGAAGGAACATCCTCCACCAAAAGCTAAACTGCATTTCCAGCTCCTCATCATTACAGTTTCTCAGACAGGTTATCATCCAGATTACATTAGCAGATACTTCATCTATCATTTGGTTGTCACATTCTTTCCTATGGTAAAGACGCTGACCCCATTGAAAATCCCCCAAAATCCTTTGAAATGACTGCGATATCACATTACACCTTTCCTCCCCTTTGAAAAGTGGAAAAAACAGCGGAAAAAGTAGTCATCCAAAAAGATTCATCTTGGGTAAAGCAAAGTCATATGATGAAACACTGGTCTCCATATCGGGATTCATCAAGATTTAGGTGTGGTATACTTTTGCTTAATGGGACGGTGAAGAAAAGTAAACGATTTGATGATTTTCCGGTATAATGAAAGATGGGAATGGAAAGTGATTAAAAGAGTATTCATTGGAATGTCGATAGTGGCCAAGCATCAAAGTTCCCACTGTCAAACCAGCCGCTATAAGGGATTGGGAAGATGGGGCTTTTGTCAACCGTCTTGCATGGCACAAAGTTAAAAGGGTTGGCTCCTTTTTTAGCAACTATTGGCCACAGGCTGTGTGGAGTATTGTGGAAAACCCATTACCTAAACCTTACATTTTTTATTTTTATTTTAGCCCTTTCCAATCCTCTGTCTGACGTCTGAAGACATTATGATTTAAGGCTGTACAGCTCCGATGTTGGAAGACGTTTGTCAGGGTTCTCTTACTGTATATTGCCAGCCTCTCTGCTGTCGGAGCCTATCCAATGTGTCACCTCATGCAGTACTGGCTTTAGCCAGCATATAGCGCAGTTGTTACATGGCAGAAAAAGAGTAAGCCCCCTAGGAAACCAGGATACAAATTGGATTAGAAGGGGTTAAATAAAAACTGATTAACTTAGACAAAAAGTGACGAATGAATGGGAGGTAACTGGACTGAGAAGATGTCGTACTGCTCACCTGGGCACCACCGCTTGCTCAAAATGGCGAGACCCCCACTGATCATAAAGTTACCCCCATCTTATACATGGGGCAGAACTTTAGATTTTTAGGTAACTTTTTAAGAAGAATGCAAAATCTAACAACCTGCCAGACCTTAAAGGGGTTGTCCCGCGGCCAAAACAAAAAAATGTTCACACCCCAGTCCCCCATGATAAGCAAGCATTACAAACTACCCATGTAAATCGTTTTTGTAGAGCATTTCTACTCACCATGAAGCTGTTTCATGAAGTTAAGAAAATCTTCTTCCAAGATGGCCGCCATCATTTCCCAAGGTGCACCGCTGGTCTTCTCCCATGGTGCACCGTGGATGTTCTTCTCCAGTCTGAGCTCCACTGCAGATTACAGCCACCTCATTGGCTGATTGGCACCCTGTGATGGGTCGGAGCTATGCGATGACGCTAAGGGGGAGGAGCCAGGACGCAGCTCGTGAGCCCGGACCCAACAAGAGAGGATTCTTCTCTGCGCAAGCGCGACTGTTGCGGTGACCAGAGAAGGCGGCTTCAGTCGTCGCCATGGAGACGGGGACGCCAGCAGCGGTGGGGGTAAGTGTATAACCTCTGTATGGCCAATATTTAATGCACGATGTATATTACAAAGTGCATTAATATGGCCATACAGAAGTGCCTAACTGCACTTGCTTCTGCGGGACAACTCCTTTAAGAACCAAAACATTCATGTGTGGGTTTCTCGAAGGATGAAACCAAAAAACGGATGGTTGACTTTTTTGGAAAATTCATGCAGTGGCATTTGGCGATTTTTTTTTTTTTTAATTTGTGCCAAAATGACCAACTTCTATTTGGGAGGAATTGGGGACACGTTATTGACCCTTTAACTAGACGTGAATATCCTACGTGAATGGGATTAAGCTGCAAGACCACACACAGCCTATAGACAAGGGTGGCGCTGTTGCTGGAAGAAAGCTTTTCCGGTCTCTGATAACCCCTTCAAGTACAGTCAAGTGCCACTCTTGTGGCTACAAATGCCACCTAAAGCTAGAGGCTAATTCTTGGGTAAACAGAGCGAGGGGTCGCGGTACTTTGTGTCGGCTCCCGGTAATTGCCATGATTCATGATCGCGTTTGTAGTGCGCAGATAATTTATTTTCTTAAAAACATGTAAATCTCTCGTGTCCCGACTGCGGTGCCAGGTAACAGATGCTGCGGATCGCTGCCAAGTAGAGGCATTACTCATGAGCCATGCAGCAGCTGTCTGCGGACGCCAATGTCACATACTATTTGTACACTTGATGAGCGTAACCCCTCGACCATCATTTCCTAAAAATGTGGGACCCCGCGGCTGCGGTAGGGGGGTGTTACGAGCTGCTGCACCACCCAGAGCCGACAACCGCTCACCTATTCCCCCACACAGGAGAACGGGCGTCACCGATCCGATGCAAATCGATTCTACAGAAGTCATTCTGCTCCGTTCTATGCTGCTCATTAATTACAGAAGCCTTCCCCTTGGCATAATTTACAGTGTTTTCTCGAAAATACGCCAGTCTCGTGCCAACGATGCTGCAGGATGCCAGCTGATGGGAGATATTTTCATACATGTTCATATTTAGCCACAAAATGCTATGGATCTTATTTTTAAAGAGACACGAACAAAATACGATAAATCGGCAACATTCCATCACATCCCGGCTTTTATAATGGGATCCAAATGGTAAATGGAAAAAAAAATAAAAGTTTCAGGGGAGGCGGCCATTTTTCTCCACCATTTGGGTAGATCCATGGGAACAATACCTGAAGGGCCTTGTATATGGCAGTTGAGAAATAAGTTAATCAACTGATTGTATCTTGTGTGTGGAGGGGTTGGACATAAGTGAAGTAGAAGTCAATGTTCCTCATGTTGGGGGGGGGGGGGGGGGTGAAGTCTTCCCAACTCCAATCTGGCTATTAGAATAATCACGAACACTTCTGAAGTAATCCGCGATACAACATGTAATATTACACTCCAGATCCCTCTTGTACCCTTAGCGAATTCTCCATCTCCCCGTCCTTAGGCAGAGAGTTCTGATGCGAGGGGACTCAGTACCTTGGTGTTGCTGGCACGTAACATGTGCCCAGAGTCTTTAGTCCAATTTGAAGGGTCTCCTGTTGCTAAAAGTCATTAGAATCAGTTCTCTCTCTGCCCCCCTTCACCAGGTAAGAGTATACAAATATCCTGCCATCGGAGCACACATTGTGCATGAGCACTTTAAGTGACCCTCCAGTCCTCATACAAAGTTTTTCCAGGGATGGAGGGAGGTTGTTATATTGCCTGGTGCCACCCTTTTCTTGTTCCACAACCAATACACGTATTCCTGGACTCGCTCTCCATATGCCCAACATGGTGATGGCACTCCTATCACTACTCAGACAGTACATGCTGCTGCCTGATTGGCCAATGCCACTCATGTGAGTAGCACTGGCCAATCAGAGAAGCATGTAATGCCTTAGCCTAATGAGGAAGATGGAACAATACCTCTACAGCGCCACCTATTGGATGGCAGTATCCCTGCAAATCAAAGTTAGACCCTTTAAACAAGTCTTTATAATTTGGCCAAAAGAATGCACTACCAGTGCCCAACATGCATTGGATAGTCCAAGAATTGTAGTGGCCATCTTGGACGTGCGAAGAAGGGTCCCAGGGACAGGTGATTGGGTGAATGAGGCAGGAAGAGAATGGTACCAGGTATAATTTCTTCTTCTTTGTCCTGGGACCAGAGGATCGCTTTAAAAGGGGTTACCTTAAGATCTAAAATTTATCCCCCATCCACAGGATAGGGGGTTAACTGTATGATCGTGGGGGTCTCATTGTTGAGACCGCCACTGATCCTGAGAAAATGTGTCCCGTGCTCCCCCTTCATACTACAGGTTTACTGCACCCCTCTACATGGTCTGGAGCGGCGGCGGTCACCCACGCGCGGTGCCGCTCCATTCACTTTCAGTGACACTGCTAGAGATGGCTGGGGTACAAGCACTCGGCAATTTTCCGTCAGCCCCAATGAAATTAAGCGTCGGCAATGCATGCTCCGCCATTGCTGCAGTCAATGCAACCTGCAGGGCAGGTCTAAAGGCATCCCTCAAGTGACAAAAAGAGGGACACGGAACCCCCTTTCTCAGGATTAGAGGGGTCTGAGACCCCCCCACCGAATAAAATTATCCCCTATCCTGTAGCTATCCTATGGAGAGGGGATATCCTCTTTAAGGAGACTGACTAAGAGGCAGCTTGCTGACGCAGAATGCCTCCTAACCATTGCTCTGCCTAGCCTGGTCCACCCATTATAGGAGGGGAGAGACCCCCGTTTATCAGTTTTACGCCTCTTTCCCACAAACGTATTATTAGCCTGCCGTTTTCACAGTTGGCCAATATACGCTGTGATCTGATGCATTGGAATCCAATGCATCAGATCACATGACCGTATTCCTGAGACATAAAAATGCCTGGCCAATATAGCTCCGGGTGTTTTTACGTCGGGCCCAAAAGATAGTCCTGGAACTATCTTTCAGGCCGGAATACGTCAGCCGCTGCATGGGCTCCTATGGGAGCCAATGACAGCGGCTGAAGGTGGGAGGGAGTTTAGCAGCGTGGCTGCTAAACTCCCTCCCTCTGCTCTCCTCGCTGCTCGTAGGCTCACCTCTGCTCTTCTCCCCGCTGGCTCTTTGCAATGGGAGGGGGCGCGATGGGAGCTAGGCTCTGCCCCTCCCCACAGCCAGCAATGGGAGCAGACAGGGCGGCACTTAGTTCCATCATAGTCCAGCCCCCTCCCATTTCAAAGAACTAGCCGGGAGGAGAGCAGAGGTGAGCTGGTGAGGGGGAGGGAGGGGAAAGGGGCGACGGCATGGTGACCTCGACGTATATACGCCCATGCTGTGTGAACGGGCGCACAAATGGTAGATTTGCATGCCTGTTCACGAGCTTCTACTCCCCAGATGGTAGCGTACATTGGCCAGCCGTAAAAACAGCGTCCAAAACACTTGTGTGAAAGAAGCCTTAGTCTCATGCACACGGGCGGATTTGATTTACGGAATCTGCAATCCGAACAACCCGCGCAGGAGATCTGCTGTACTACTCGCCCATAGGAAAGCATAGAGCTTCCTCCGCTCCACACACACACATACAGATTTTAACTATAGGAGCCACATGCAATAGTTCCCCCGCACACTTCTACATGCGTGAATCACTGGTCCACGAGCGGACGTGGGTAAGATTTGATCGGTCATATTCCAGATTTGGGAATTCCTTTTATTTCCTACAGTTTTAACCCCTAAAAGTCGCAGTTATTACGTAATTGGCGCCATCCCTTTTAGGAGGGAGCGATTCCATACACCCCATTGGTTCACTAAAGGCATTCACTGTTTGGGCGAGGGGGGGGGGGGGGGGATTAGCTGAGCGGTCATTTGATTTCAGGTTTATTGTTGCAGAACGTATGAGAGCACAATAGAGTCATTAGTTTGATACTGGCACGGCCGCCAGTTTAAATTAAAGATGCCCATTTGACACGGTGCCAAGAATTCCAATATCTGTCCGGCCGGGGACTGCAAATAATAAACCGCGACATTATTTCCAAGGCGAGGGGGGTTAAAGAAGAGATGCACGGCATTGTTCCCATGAATAATTAAGGTAATCTCCGTATAAATAGCTGGACATCAGAAAGGGGGAGACGACACGTTCACCCAGAGCAGATCATGTTCTGTGCCGGCATCTGATAAAACAAGATGACGCGCGAATCACCGCAGGGCCCAATAAAACACAGAACTACGCAGTTAGAAATAGCAGAAAAATGCTCCGTGTCCGTGGAAAATCTGTAGCGTTGTTCGAACCTTCCTCATAATCCGGTGGTCTGCGACCTGTGCCTCGCCAGCCGGTGCAGAACTACAACACACAGCATGCTCCTGCAGCCTCTGGTGCTCTGGGTATTGTAGTTCTGCAACCACGGCTTTAGTGTGATACGTCTGCTGACCCCTAATCATGGAAACACAATGGGGCTTATTTCCTAATACTGCAGAATGTTAAAAAGTTACACATTTTTGCCTCAGTAGCTCCACAAGAATTTAAAAAGTTTGACTTTTTGCGCCAGCCCCTCTACTTTTTCCAAGAAGTGGGGTGTGGCTACCCCAGACCAACAGATGTATGATTTACACCAGAACTAGTGTGAGTTATACCAAAAACTTACCTCAGGTCAGACTTTACATATATTTGTAAGGTGGCGCACGGGGCTGCGTCTCATGCAGTGTACCACGCCCCAGAGGAAATCATACAAGGATGTCGGGCTTAGGAAATTTTCACCGTGGTCTAAAAAAAAGTTAGTCTTAAAATGCGCCATATAAAAAATGCTAATTTAAGCCCCCCCTTCTTCAGACTAGTCGGAAAAACTGTCCAAGAGTGTCTAAACAAAAAAAAATACATAGTAAATGTGATGCAAAACGGTTTTTTGACCCAATTTGCACCTATTTCAACTAGTCAATAAGCCCCAGTGTAACAAACTGACGGTCCCATAGAAGGCAACTGGAACCCTGAAGGACTACAGCAATACTTCATCCATGCAATCTTGTCCCTAAGGGGGCGATAGAGATGCCAGTTATACGAGCAGCACTTTCAGCCCGAGCAGGTCTCCCTTTTTCTTTATGGGCATCATATAGTGCCCAAATACAGGGTGTGGAAAACAAAGCTCAGTCAATAAACTAAATGTGGCATCCAAGCCGTTAACCCTTTAAATGCCCCGAACGATGTTCGGATGGTGGGGGTCCCAAACGGCCCCAGCAAGGAGATCGAGGCTTGCCGTGCAGTTGTCATGGCACCAGGAGGCCTTCTGAAAGGCCCCAGGGCTGCCATTGCAGAGTGCCTGTCAAGCCATACCCATGGCGTGGCTTGATAGAATGCTTGTCAGAGTGTGGTATAATGTAATGCCATCATACTACAGCAACAATCAAAGCAGCACAAGTTCTTGTCTCCTATGGGGACTATAAAAAAAAAAAAAAAAAAAAAAAAGGGAAAAAATCTTAAGTTTAAAAAAAGTTTTACATTTTTTTTTAAAGTAATAAAAAGTTAAAAAAAAAAAAAAAAAAACCCCTTTGCAATATTTATGATAAAAGAATCTAAATACAAAAAATAAAAATACATATGTGCTATCGCTGCGCCCATAAAAGTAAGGCATTATTTACCCCGCACGGTGAACGTCGTTAGAAATTAAAAACACCGAACGCCAGAATTGCCCTTCTTTGGTTCCCCAGTCTCCAAGAAAAAAAATTGTAATAAAAAAAAAAGTCGGATGTACTCCAGAACTGTATCATTAGAAACTACTGGACAACCCGGAAAAAGTTAGCCCTGGGAAAACTAGGTAGAAGGAAAAATAAAGTTATGGCTGTCAGAAAAAAAATATCAAAAAGTATTAGAAAGAAACCCCCCAAAAACTATAAATTTTGTATCGTTTTTAAGTAGTACTGACCCATAGATTATAGTTATGTCATTTCTGTTGGTGTGTGTAAACCATAGAAACAAGACCCTTCCAAAGATGGCGGAATTTTGTTTTTTTCCTCCCCATTTCACAACACTAAGAACTTTTCAAAAGGTTTTTCAGTACATTAAATAATACATTGAAAAATACAACCAGTCCTACAAAATACAAGCCCTCGGACAGCTACGTCGATGGATAAAAAAAAAAAAAGTTATGATTTTTTAAAAGGGAGAGGAAAAAATAAAAAATGTGAGGACCATGTCTTTAAGTGGTTGTGGTTCGGATCCTCATTCATTAGCCAGAGTGTAGAGCATCTCTGGAGGACCTCGCACGTCCATGTATTATATGGGTAGCCCATCGATTTCAATATCAACTGTGTAATTCTTTATTTGTCCTGTGGAGGTGCTGTAGGGAAACTGAACACTAGCAGCCAAGCTCCTTTTACAATGATCGAGTTCTATCTTTGTGGCCAGTTTTGAGGAGGTCCAAACCAAGAGGAATGTCAAATATACCCATATATAGGCACCAGGACACAAATGTACAATTGTATATTTTTTATATTCTTGTTGCAAGGGAAATTAGACTGGAGTTCACTGCCAAGGAGGTAATAATAGCCGCAGATGCCTATTAAAAAAGATGAACACATAACGGGATCTACTCCTCGCACAGCAGATGAAGAAATCCAGGGGATGTTCAGCCAGGAAATTAGTCTGAGATTCACTCATGGAGACCAGGAATATTTAGGGGAGGATTTTTGCTGTGGCTTTTTCTGGATCCACACCTGGAATTCTGAGACAAGCCCTGTGTATGCCTCTACAGCATCATCTATTGGGAGACTGCATTCTTGCAAGTCAAAATCTGACCCTTTAACAAGCCTTATAACAATATCTAGGAATTATGGATCAAGACCAGAATCTCTGGAAAGAAAAAAAGATAACCATGACAGACTGTTTTGGGGTTTTTGCCCCTCACAATATACAACAGGTTGCTGGCTGGCAGAGAAGCCAATGATGTGGGTCAGGAGGTATATAGTTTCTCCCTAGGGAGAGAACCCAGCAGGTATGAGGAGACTTATAAGGCCATTCATTCTCCTCCGAGAAGTTAACATAGAAAGAGCAAGAAGGAACAATGCCTCTACAGCGCCGCCTACTGGAAGGTAACATTCCTACAAGCCCTGTGTATTCTCCATTTGTCACTGAACCTCCTGTATATAGTGTAATTTGGCCATACATTAAGAGATCGAATGATGCCATTGAACTCCGGTCCTCACCTCTCCGATCCTATAGAAACCAACAGTAGTTATGCGCACAATGAACAGCATATGACCGCTACCAATTGCTCGCTGTTTCGGAGTGATGGGCTCTTGTGTTGGGTGAAGGACCCACATTGGAAGCGGCACATGCTTATTTTACACTAATCAGTGGCTTGCACAATAAGCCTGATCAGCCTCATCTGGTCGATCACACCATGCATTTGTGGTTGCGTTGGTTGAAAACTTTGTGAAGTGACAGATCACATTTTTGGCAGACAGATCTCATGTCATTGGCCATTGCAAATGATCATTCACGTTAATTTTGCAGTTGATGGTCACCCAAAAATGGCCATTTCAGGCAATTATTTCAAGTGCATAACCACCTTAAGGCTGTTGCCAACCAATCATCTTTCCTCTGTGCAATGGGTAGGAGTTTGCACTGCCTGTGATTTGCTGCTGCACAGGAACAGTCTACGCCTCTCGTGGGCCTTACATCCTATCAGTCTCCTGCTTACAACTTGGAACAAACCTACACAACTATAGCCGGCAGCTAAAGATGGTCTCAGAGGAGGTGTACAGAAGCTGTCTTTAAACTTCTAGGAGGCAGTCTTCAGGTGCAAGAAGAAGCTGAAAGCCAGCCGAAGGGGTACAGAGCTCAGGTGATTAAATTTAGAAATATAAAAAAATAAGATACAGTACTGTATATAAGATTGTTACATTTGCAGAAAATGTTCTGCTATTCACCCCTTTGGCCACTAGAGGCACAGTTCCATTGGCAGATTGCTCATTTACCCTCCAGCAGTGAAGTCTCTTGCCAAGGTAAAATATTAAATGTAAAACCGGTAATAGACAATGTATGAAAGCGCCATTGTACAGGACTCTGCCTGTTCCTTGTTTTCTGTGGTTTTATATAAGAGAGATAACAAATTCTAATATAATAAAGGGTGCAGCCAAGATTTATAGCAATGACTGCTAGAGGCCTTGGATGGCTATGAAGTGGCACCAGACAAAGCATCATTTTGAGTTCAAAGTCTTCACTAAATAGAAGTCCAAGAATCATCTTCTGGTCTCTTTAGCCATTAGCCAGAAAGCCGGGAGACAACCAATATGGCTCAAAAAAAAAAAAAAAAAAAAAAAAAAAAGGATTCCAGTAGGGTGGATGGAGTCCATGAAAGATGTTTTTACGGCTCAGGCCAGGACCCTTGGTGGTCAAAATCTCACCTGCCACTGCGAGAGCCTTGGAAGAGCTCGGCTGGCGTGCTTCATGGGAGTTGGACAGCACCGTCTTGGTGCAGTATGGAGTACTGCCGCAATGCAAAACTCCAGTTGCAACCTACGAGTAGTGGTACCCACAGACTCAAAAAAAACCAAACAAACCAAAAAAAAAAAAAAAAAAAAATTACCGCTACACCACATGCTTAAAAATGCATTTTAAATATGCAAAACACTTGTTAACAGTTTGTTACAACCAAAACAGCAGGCAGGTGTGAGGATGACGTGCTACTTGGTATAACGCGAGATGCGTCTGGGTGAGGTGGCGGAGTATCCGCCTCTTCCAAATTCAAGCCAGAGCCACTTTAACAATAAGTCAAAGGATTCAGGTACCTGCGGCGGCATTCCTTTGCCACTCAGGCTTATTCTGGAGCTGGAGACCAGCAGTGCAGGAACTAGCTTCACCCACGTTGCGACCCTCACTGGTGCCAAGAAGCACTTTCGCCGCTCGTGAAATCGCCCATTGTAACCATGTGCCATTAAAATCATAGGCACACACACATAAATGTCAGACCAGTTAACGTCCCAGGGCGTACAGTTATGTCCTGAGCATGCAGGGTTTGTATGTAGTGGGATTGAGTGCCAATCTCGCTCCATACACAGCAGACACTCCCCACAACAGAAGTGATCAGTGTTTATGCTGATCACAGCCGTTAGCCCTTTAAATGCCCTAATTAGTGTTCAGGGGTCCCTAATATGGCTCCGAGCCCACTGGGAAATTCCCCTGTTCGAGCCTGTGAGTAACCTTGCAGACAGCTGAAGAGAGTAACATGACTGCAAGATCAGACTACACAAGGCTTATTTGTAGTCTGTAACCACGGAGACACATAGCTGTGCAAAGCAGCAGTGTACACAAAACGGTAGGATTTTAAACAAGTTTATATGCAAAGCTGCTTCATTTTAGGTGTATTAACGCAGTTAGTAGGTTGCAAACGTTTACATACTCTTTAAAGCAACCTTCTAGTCCCAAGACTGCGGTGGTGTTATTAGGTTACTTGCTGTCCATTGGATCTGCCAGTTCCAGATTCCGATTTCCATCATCCAAGAGGGCCACCACAATCTTCTAACTCCCTTACGCGCACTATGCATCGGTAGTCTGAGGCACTTGACGCTGCTTTCCAAATGGTCAATGCTGATTATGTGATCAGCACTGGCCAATCAGGGACAAGGTTTCGTGCATCGGAAGTCCAACATACCACTAATGCAGTGTGTATTGCAAAGTCAGAAGATTGCTGTGGCCAACTTGGTAGATGAAAAACTGGACCCAGAACCATGAATACGAGGCACATTGGTGTAGAGGATAGACACCTGGTAAAAAACAAACAAACAAACAAAAAAAAAAGACAACTTTCCCCACCCCACAGTTCCTGGAGAGAACTTTGTCCTGGGACCAGAGGGTGGCTTTGCCTTACAGGGTGGAGGATGGTCAGCAAAATAACCACATACATTTCAGTGACTGGAGCCCCTATCAGTTAATGAAGGGTTTCTATAACAGTCTGGTATGTTTTTTGGCAGGAACGGACATAATAAACTCCAGGGGTCAAGCTTACTTTCTTGGGCCCAGTAATAAGAACTTTCGTAGACTTTGGTGTAAAACAATCCAAAAAGTTAAGAACTTTTGGCAAAGTTTCTAGTCATATCCGACTCCTGAGGTTTGTCCAGCCCCGTTGTCCATGAGGAAGTCAACTAAATGACTGAGTTTTACCGTGTTACAGAAGGAAAGCAGCGTTGGCACTAATCCCCGGGACTATTGCAACACACATTCAGACTCTCCCGCTTCATAAAAACCTGCTACAACCTGCTCAAAAGAAGACTCCTTACGCCAAGAAGAACATGACTTCCAACAAGTCTCTACAGCGGCGGCGGTGTCTCTACACCTTCTATATGTTAGAATCTTTGCTGTCAACATGGGGGTTACGGGGAAATAGAGACAGAGGTTTACGGGGGCAAAAACGCTTACAAAATAGTCACATCTATGATGGCATTAATTCATATGGGCGCTCCACATCGTAGTCTACAGATTGTGGATCGCAGTTCACTGAAAGGGAAGCTGCCACCTGCTTTCATGTCATTAAACCATCCCCAGGGCACTTTAAGCCGGGAAACCACCTTTCTAAATATGCATCTATACATTGCCCATTGTGTGAAGATGCCGATGACTCCGCCAACGACAGGTCAAGCTCCTCCGTGGATGCGTTGGTCCTACTTTATCTTCTCGGACACTGTCATCTTCACTAGCCTGAAGGGGGCATCATCCACTTCTATCAAAAGTTGGAGGGTCTCGATTGGCAAAGTCTTCAGGTGGCTGGCATGGTTCGGGCACAATCCGACTACTTGCCACAGCATCACATCTCACTGTATTACTACTGGCCAGGAGTTGGAATCTGTAGGAGGACGTGATATTCTACATGTTTTAGCAGTTGTTGCTTACAAGAAAAAAAAAAAAAAAAGTTTGTTCTTCCTCCATGAGTTTTTACGTTTCTGGCATGGGGTTCGTTTAGAAATGTATCCAGTGAAAGCGCCGATGATAAAAACAATTCCCGCTCACATCCATAAACATCGTGGTGAAATACTGCGCAAAGAAAGTTTTTATTTAGGCTTTGAAACAATACAACACTGTACGGCACGGGCCCAAGAATTTCCAGGAGGGGGTAAATAACTTGTGACTGGGTGTACACGTGCAGATCTACTCATTGACAAGCAAGGCCGCTCTCATTGGCGTATTGTCATTGCACATTGTGTGCACAGTTTTTCCAGATCGGAGCACGTTGCATCCTGTATTATACTTTAGAGCTGCACTCACTATTCTGCTGGTGGAGTCACTGTGTACATACATTACTTATCCTGTACTGATCCTGAGTTACATCCTGTATTATACTTCAGAGCTGCACTCACTATTCTGCTGGTGGAGTCACTGTGCACATACATTACTTATCCTGTACTGATCCTGAGTTACACCCTGTATTATACTCCAGAGCTGCACTCACTATTCTGCTGGTGGAGTCACTGTGTACATACTTTACTTATCCTGTATTATACTCCAGAGCTGTACTCACTATTCTGCTCTACTGCATTCTACCGCAATTCACACGGTGTTAAAAGCAGCTGTGTGAGAGGCCTTATTCAGGATTACAATTTTGAAGCTGCAGAAGAGTGAATGCAGCTCTGGAGTATAATACAGTATCAGCTATGGGATGTATCCACAAAGTTACAAGTCTATGTACTACAGATGAGGTTTTTCTCTGTATAGGCATTTGGTGATGTTTTAGTAGACATTGCAATTATGAGGACAGAATGACATAATCCAAGTGGAACGAAACAGATAATGGAAGATAAAAGATGAACACAAACAAAAATGTACTTGCTTATAAAACAAGAAATGTGGTGGAATTTTGAAGATAATACGGGCCATCCATCAATGTGATGACAAATAAGACACAAGGGCACCGATGACAAGGACAGCTTGAGAACCATCTAAAATGTCCAACATCTGGATGAACCAAGTGATCGTCTAAGTGGAAGCGATGTGACTGATGAATCTCAATGATAAGATCACTGGGAAGACCCACAGGCTACACAACTACTAGACCGTGCATATGCCCCATCACATGATAAGTTGTGGCAACTTGTACGCAGCCCCATGGGGCATCATAACCTGGGACAATACCTCCACAATGTGATGTGCAATGGAACAGGCCATGCCTCCATATAAAAATGTGCACCAGGTGATGCGGAGAACCATGGCTATACTATATTGTACATCTTGAAGACCACAGCTGGCATATGCCAGTTATCATGAAGGTGCCGGGGTGGAGGTTTAGAGAGGTCAACGTTGTGGGGTTGGTAGAGGAGGCCAATAATGGTGATGATTTGAATACCATACTTTAAGATATCAGATTGAGTATAATCAGCTGTCCATATTGTCCCCATTCACACACCAAGAACAGTCAAACTGCAGTGAGCAGTCATTGGCGTATCAGTGTCGCACCCTTTTTATATGGGTTTATGGTTTTTTGTCACTTTCGCACATGTACATTAACGAGTTGAGTAGATGTTCCTCTTTGAGAGTAAAGGTTACCAGGGAGTGTTCTGTTGGTCGAATTGCTTTGAAAAAAAAAAAAAAAATCAAGTCGCTTCCTCATAGTACCTGAAAGAAGACGGCAGCCTATGAGGGCAACCCCACCCAAAAAAATCCCATAAATCTGATCATAGAGGAGAGGAACTGGTTGTTATATTCATTATATATTAAAAACAATGGTGCAAGCCGGAATATCTGGCCCTCGAGAAGTTTCTAGCATGAAATTTGGAAGCTACCATGAATGTACGGTCGGTTGGTTGGTATTACGACCATTTGACCAGCAAGTCAAAGAACACTTCTAATACACCCTTCTAATAATTGACCCGCCACTAGTCATCCTTCATCTGTATCCATGTTTTTAGGGCTTAGAAGGTCCCTACTATATAAATTAGGTCTAGGGTCTCAGCTGACCAAAAGGTCTTCTGTTAAAATTTGGTCCTCGAATACCAAAGATGGAGGAAGGGGAGAAGACGGGTGTTCATACCATTACCTTCTTTGAAGAGGTCTGATGAATACCGTAGGTGAAAGGCCTTTTACATGGGCTGATAATAGTTTCGATTCCCGCAATCCAGCGAGAACCCGGATGATTATTGTTCAATGTAAATGTATCCAGTAACAACGCCAAATTAGAAATTGTTCATTTCTCATTCGTCATTCAGTTTCTGCATACAGAAAACCGACGATGGATCGACCCATGTAAGCAGGCAATTATCACTTATGAATGACTGCCTGTTTACTGCGAATGGAGGTAGAAACGATCCCCAGCCCGCTCCACCTCCATTCATTGAGACATGGTCATTCCTGTGTAAAAGCATCTGCACCCGACAGGTCATCCCATATAAAAGAACCTTAAGGTAGCCATTCACATTAGACAGAAGTAGGGTGGTGGTTGAACCACCATTGAATGAACAGTTATCTGGTGAACCATCATTTCAGAGATCAACAAACATTTTAGTCCATACTGGCCATCACAGTCCTTGTTCAATGACACCGGCAAGAGAATTTTTTAAAGAAAGATAGGAAGATCTCTCATCCACAAGCTGCTAAACAAAAGATCTTTGACTACCGGATGAAAATGACTGTTAATGATCAATTTTCAGTTGACAAACAAGTTCCACCTGACGAGAAAAAACAAATGTACGATGGATGAGTCCTTGTAAACAGGCAGTGGGTCACTTATGAATCACTGCCTACTTACTGTGAATGGAAGAGGGTGAACCGGAATGATCCCGGCTGCTTCACCTCCATTCACTAGCGAGGTTAGTGTTTCCCGTGCTTTTACACAGGAACTATCGCTGGGGCGGCTTACCTGCGCTTGATGGGTCATCTCATGTGAATGCAACCCAAGGAGTCTCGGGGGACGCTTACAAATCTGAAGAGAATAATTTTACCTTGGGCTTCTCAAATGTATGCATTCACCAACACGTGTTCATATCATCAAAGCCTCCTTAGACGGACCCCTACATATTCTATACTCTACAAGCCCGGACCTCCCCGCATCTCCAGTACGACTCCTAACCCTGCTGCATGTTATAAGGGCAGCACCGCTAAGGATGTAATTGTGTCTGGAGGTTCTCAAGGGGGTTTTCTTTACTTCCTTCTCAGTGGTTTAATTGAACACTACAGTCAGCCACTCCTCAGTCTAAAAATGCTGATAACAGGGAACAATAGATTGTTTAGCAGGTGAACACAAATAGAAAAAAGGCCATAGATTACATTTAGAGAAGTGATTCACCTCTCCTACTTCCAGGTGCTGGAGTATAGAGGAGGTAGAACAGGTCTGTGCATCATAGAGGAAGTCTCTTGTATAGCAGACAAAACTTCCTGTGACGCGCGAGAGAGTCACCTAGACAAGGCGAAAGAGTCACCTAGACAAGGCGAAAGAGTCACCTAGACAAGGCGAAAGAGTCACCTAGACAAGGCGAAAGAGTCACCTAGACAAGGCGAAAGAGTCACCTAGACAAGGCGAAAGAGTCACCTAGACAAGGCGAAAGAGTCACCTAGACAAGACGATGGACTCCACGGTAGCTCAACACAATGGCTGATATATAGACTGATTGTAAGGCCGGCTGCGCACAAACTGATTTGCATTGCGGATCCGCAGAAAATACCAGCCACAGCATGCTATGGAAAAGTGCTCCTTCCCGCACACGAGCGAAAGTCAATTGCTATTTCTGCTCGTGGAGGAAAAATCTCAGCATTTTCCATTTTAGTGCGGATTCTGCACGGACGGCTTCCATTGCAGCCAATGGAAGCCATTCGACCCATGGCCCTTTCGCAATTGACATGCGGTTACCCTCGACCTATAATCGCCTCGCGACGGCACAGGAAAAATAAACATTTAAAAAAAAAAGAAATCTGTACTACGCATAACGACAGCTCACACCCTGTTGTACCGCCTCTAGCTTGGATGTGATAGGGGCGGGCATGGAGGCTCTAGTACCCTGTTGTACCACCTCTAGCTTGGATACAAGATGTGATACAGGTAGGCATGGAGGCTCTAGTACCCTGTTGTACCGCCTCTAGCTTAGATACAAGCTGTGATACATGCAGGCATGGAGGCTCTAGTACCCTGTTGTACCACCTCTAGCTTAGATACAAGCTGTGATACATGCAGGCTCTAGTACCCTGTTGTACCACCTCTAGCTTAGATACAAGCTGTGATACATGCAGGCTCTAGTACCCTGTTGTACCACCTCTAGCTTAGATACAAGCTGTGATACATGCAGGCATGGAGGCTCTAGTACCCTGTTGTACTGCCGTCTCGCTTAGATACAGGATGAGATATGGGTGGGCATGGAGGTATACAGGTTCTGTATGGAACCCTGCAACATATCGCTCCACATTTGCTATAACTGAGCCTCTAAAGCGAGGAAACTCTTAGGCTGGTGAAGTTGGTGTCCCCGATAGTCCCATACATGTTCTACTGGCGATAAATCTGGCGATAAATCTGGCAACTGGGCGGCCATGGAAAATGTGACAATGTTGTGGGGGCTTCCTGTGACCCCCTTGTGTGTGCGGCCGAGCATTATCCTGCTGGAAGCCTCTTGGAAGCCACCATGAAAGGAACACATGTGGCTGCAGGATGTCCTGAACATATCACTGAGCTGTCATTGTCCCTGCTACCACTACTAGGGGTGACCGACTGTCGTATGCGATGTCCCCCCAGACCATCACACCAGCAGGGGGCAGAGAAAGCAGGTCGCCAGCAGCACAAATTGTATATCCCTCCAAGGGCTGGGCATAGATTATGCAGTAGCCAAAGAAACAGGTGAATGGATCCTTATCACCAAAATCACATGCAGCAATGAAAAAAGACTTCGGCAGCATCCAGGGTGCAAATTGATATCCAAAGTTTTATTCCCCCATCACAGAAAAACAGGCAACGTTTTAGGCCATGTTGGCCTGTCAAAGGCCAACATGGCCGAAACGTTGCCTGTTTTTCTGTAATGGGGGAATAAAACTTTGGATATCAATTTGCACCCTGGATGCTGCCGAAGTCTTTTTTCATTACACCAGCACGGGGCGGTGTGCTTCTCTACAGCAAAGGCAGGATTGGGGCGCTCACCCCAAGGTCTCAAGAAAAAGAACATGGCCGTGGTCAGTGCCCAAACTAAACCTAGATTCATCACTAAGGACAACCCAGTTCCCCTCTGTAGCATCCAGTTTCATCGTTTACAACATCACTGCAAACGGAGGCGATGGTGGCTGTCAGGGGTTGTAAATGTAATGGGCACCGTGGGACCAAACGTCGTTCAGCCAAGCGCCTGAAAAGGATTCCGACAGACACAGGGGTGTAACAAAGGCACCACCTGTCTCTGGATAGCGGACAACGAAACAGTTGGAGATATTCATGCTCGTTGGACGATCAGACACTCCTTTCTATTGGTGGTCTATTGGGGGCGTCCTGAGCCCGGTCACCTTGTGTGCCCTCACACATCCACTGGTCCCAACACGCCCCTACAGTCTGGTCAGACGCTCTTCTCAACTGGTGGTCTGTAGCGGGCACCCTGAGCCCGGTCACCTTGTGTGCCCTCACACATCCAGTGGTCCCAACACCCCCCTACAGTCTGGTCAGACACTCCTCTCTACTGGTGGTCTGTAGGGGGCGTCCTGAGCCCGGTCACCTTGTGTGCCCTCACACATCCACTGGTCCCAACACCTCCTAACAGTCTGGTCAGAATGGCCCGGTGGGGGACAATTCATTGATACAATCAGCTTCTTGTATGCCAATAATGCCAGGATACCCGCTATAAGTGCCACCACAACTGTATCTGCCTGCCCCCTAATAGCCCCAAATTCAGTACCCCTGAACGAACAGCATTGCCCTACATGAGTACCAACTACAGTAATCCTCCCAACAGAACCATCACCCTCATAACCGCACCAATGATCCTGCCAGAAACTCACAACAGAGCCGAGGACAAGACAGTCTGCCATAACCAACTACAGTACCCCCACAACGGAGCCAGATGGCAAACCACTACTAAACATACCACCTGCACATAACAGCAAGAACTGCAGTACTCTAAGAGAACTAACCTACACCCTCCGCACCAACTACAGTGACCCCATAACAGCCAATCGGTGGACCTCAGTACCACGTACCTGCTTCTTTAACTTATAGGCCTTAGGCTATGAAGCTCGACCTGATATCACGCTCGGGGACGTGCGATCTCCCGCGGACGCAAGGAGTTTTTGTATCAAAAATGCTTTGCTTCACTTCAGGGAAGTAGCGATCCTCCGGCGCGGCTTTCAGGACTGGCAAGTGTTTCCCGTTGTTTTTGCCGGCCCCATTGAAAACAATGGGCAGTGTGTTTTCAGTGTGATATTATAGTGGTTGCGAGGTTACAGTACGAAATCTGCCAACCCCAAAGATTCCTGAATCTCCCTACACATCCACTATGAGTATGAAGGATCACGTGTGGAGAACATCTGGTCTGCGATACAGACGGAATTATTTGAATTCATTAATAATAGAGCGTTTAGTGTCCTAAAAAAGGAGAAGGAGTCAAAGCTATTAACCAATCATTATTGGCAGCCATGATAATGTCAGCGGAGGAGGGGGGCGCAAATGTTCCACAGATCCAGAATGCCATCCAAGCGCCCATCACACAGTACAAGTCTTAGTTTGTGCTCTTCGGGACAGTTCACACGGGCGGAACCTGCCGTCCTGTGGAAAGCTACACACCAACATCCGTACGACTACTCTGCGGACTTGGATGCAGAATTCAAAGTGGCTTAAGGTCCTATTCACACTGCCGGGTGATTGCAATCACTCAAAAACGGGCAGATTTTTTATGCATTTTTGCTTTTTCCCGTGCATTTAAAAGGAAAAAAAAAAAAAAAAAAAGGCCGATAAAATGATGTCGTTCACGTTCCAACTGACAGGTCCCCATAGAAGCCAATGGAGGTGCACAATCTGCAATGAAATGCGCAATAGGCGGTGCAATTCGACAGGAAAAAGCAAAAAACACAGCTAGAACTTATTAAGATGAATAGCCATTTAAAAATCTGGGACTGTCTGTGTCCTGCGCACAAAAGCTAAACAAAAAAAACGTGCGCGCGGAGAAAGTCCAGTAAAATATGCCGATACGTGCGCAAATTTCATGTGAAAACAAGCAAACAAAAACGCAAGTAGTTCCAATAGTTTCAAAAGAAAAAAAACCAAACAAACAAACACACCGCATGCAGATCACATGACACGCGAGTGCAATGCGATTTTTTTTAAAGATCCTATAAAAAAAGATAATGGGGGATTCCTTACAGTAAATCTCCCAAAAATAGGACTTGCTGCGACCTTTCAATCTCGCAGTTTCGCTGTGACAGAAGCGCGGCCCGTGTGAGTAAGCACATTGACATCAGTATGTGACTTTCATGCGCGAGTTCCATCACTATTGAACAGAACTTGCACGTGAAACTCACCTGTCTGCACGCACTCGGAGGAACAAACGCTCATATGAGAGGAACCTTTCACATCAATGGGTTTTATTTCCATGCGAGCTTCAAAAAAAAAAAAAAAAAAAAAAACACGAGCCGTACTTGTATGGAAAAAACACCCATGTGAAAAAAATCTGCCAGCAATTTTTTTTCCACGACTGCAAACTCTGTTGCATTTCCTGCAGAGAAAGTTTAATTTGTGTGAAAGGTCCCTTAATGCTTTGTGTCAGTCTTTACTGTTGCTCTGGAATTCTATTCACAAGCCTGAAAGAGCAGAATGAGGAAGGGGTGGAAAAAAAAGTGATTGTAGGTGTTAGGCTGAGACCCTCGGAGGGTCTTCTGCGGTTGTGTGACTAAGCAGGACATTACTGTAACGTTCCACACTTCCTGTTCCCTGACCTACAGTACATAGTGGTCCCATTACTGCCCAAGAGGGGATCCCACCAAGTGTGACCATCGCAGGGGCCCAGCACTGATGCGTCATTTTATTACGTATTGTGAGTGCGCAATATGCGGTTTACGGAGTCAGTGAAAGGACAATGATTTTCGCCGTCCCGCTCACACTAGCGTTTTTTTATGGTGCGTAATACTTGCGTAATATAGGCGACAGAGCGGGAAATTAGAAAAAAAAAAAAGTCAGACTGCGCAGGACAGCCATCATGCGCAGTGCAAAAGTGCTGCCCTACGCAGGAATATGCTCGCACACCACGGTAAAAGGCGGCGTTATACACGCGTGTGAGCTGGTCCTACACGGCTGCAGGAAGCTGTCCAGGTAGTTTGTTACAGAGTATCAGCATGGAGTCTAGAGGATGGTCTAGCCGGGATCAAACTGTAGCAGACCCTCAGCTGGAGAAGTAGTAGGTCAGGCCTAGGGATACAAAAAGGGACGCTCTAGTTTATTGACAGCAAGCAGAGATCTTGTAAGCTGTGAGGAACTGCTGTACACAGTCTATTAGAGGGATGCAAAGCTCTTCTTTATACTAGGATTTAGCTTTAAAGGGGTATTCCGGTGACGTTGCATCATCCTCTATACACAGGAGAGGGGATAGCTAGCTGATGGGGGGGGTCCGACCGCTGGGAACCCCACTGGTTGCCAAAATGGAGGTCCCATATTCCCCATAAAAACTAATGGAGCGGCAGTGCATGCTGCGTTGCTTTTGACGGGCTCTTGAAGATACAGGACCCCTGTTCTGGCGAGTCGTCGGACCCCCACTATCAGTTCAGTCACTGGAATAGCACTTTAAAAAGGTTGTACCAAAACCAGAAGCTGATGGTGGGGGTCTCATCGCTCAGACCCCACCGATCTCAAAAATCTGGATCCCATGTCCCTCTGTCACTGTAGCGGGAGAACTGACCCCACAAGTGACGTCAGCAGGAGGGCAGCGCTGGCCGAACATAGGCAGCCCATGCTCCATTCATTTCAACGGGCTGACGGAAATAGCCGGTGCCACTCCGGTATCTCCACAGCTCTAGTAAATGTGAATGGCGCACTACCAGCACTCCATTCAGTCTCCTCCTGAATGCAATGGGAGACACGGGACCCTGATCTTGAGATTGGCGGCTGAGACCCCAACGATCAGCAAATTATCTCCCATGTGACGGGAACATGACTTTAATTACAGAAAACTGGACACTGGCCCTTTAATTGTAGGAATCTTTGATCGGCTAAGCGTACCACCACCAGGGGTTATCAGGCAATAAAGAGGCGGAGCAACCCTATAATACAAGGAATTAATATGTAAATGAGTCAATTAATTTTGGCATCTACTTTTAATATATAGATTCCCAGTAATCTTCATAAAGATCCATTTGAGGAAACTTCTTAAAGACTCCTTACACCTCACATACAAAGCAGCGCCGAGTCTTCACGCTGCGCCGACGAGTCCCAACTGGTCTACTTGTACTCCTCACTTGTCCAACGGGTTACCGACGGCTCTTAGATAACTGGTCTAACCTGAACCGCGCACGCCAAAAAAACGTTCAGTGGCTGGTTTGTGCAAAAACGTAATTTCCCCATATGTGGCTATAGCGGCAAATGTGACCAGACGATCGGATCTGCGCAAAACATGGCAGCACTAATGGATAGGAGTGGCATAAATAGACCCCAACATAAAACAGGTTATAATGTGTCCATTGTACAGGCAAATCCTCCCAAATGTCCCCAGCTTGACACGGACTGCGGGCCATATAGCGCCATATTCGCCGCCAGCGATGCCTTTGCTGTATAAAGCACATTTTAATAAACGTCCCCATTCATTCCATACTTTAAACGCCCCCTAAAAAACATCCAGACCCGATCCGACTGACAGATCCGCACGGTTTTACAATTCTCCATCTCTCAGGCTGTGATAGAACTACAAGTCTCAGCAATAATCGCATAGGAGAAGTATGGGAACTCATACTTATGCAAATGTATTTCCCTGCTATTGAATATTAATGAGCGGTCACCATAGGAAGTTATCTAACAACCAAGTCCAAGACATAAGTACACACGCACCTGCAGGAAAGTAGTGGCGGTATCAGATGCGCCAAATTTACAGTCGCGGTCTCCGTTTTTACAGTTTGCATACATTGGGCTGCACTGCCGTATTAACACGTGTCCCATAGAACACAACTGACTAATATTTTTGCAAAATCTTAACTTTTCCTCCCGGCTGCTGCAGAACCTCTTGACGGCACCGCTGTCAGCCACACAACTCTAAGAAGCCAATATATACTAAACTAAGTGAACCCCTCATTAGCATCGACGCCCTTCTCACACCCAGGCCTTATCGCTCGTTTACGCGTTAGTTCCCAGAAGCGAGCACGCCGGTGTGAACTAGGTCACAGTTTCCATGGGCAGCACCGCCGTGACAGCATGCAGAACCCACACTACAACTTCCGAGCCTCGTCCTGGCGGGAGTCTGACCCACCCCAAACGGTCCAACTTCACACAACGTGCAAAGTTCAGCCCGCAGACTTCTCCCCCATCAGCAGCCCCCCTACACCTACCCAGGCTACAAAGTAGAATGTGCAGCAACATTGTAACAACCCTACCTGTGTGACTGTCTCAGTGCAGGCGGTGCTCAGGCTGCAGCACACAGGGTGGAAGTTCTGAAGTTTGAGGCTCAGCTCTGGGGTGGCCAAACCCTGTGCACTCCGCAGCCAATGATATGGGGCCCTGCCTGGCCAGGAGGTGTGGGCTGAGGGTGCTGCAATCAGGAACTGGGCTGACAGGAAGTGTGACTGCGGCTGCAACAAAGCTAGCATTCAACTGAGCAGCGGCTCGGAAGGGGTTAAAAGGAGGGGGGCGCGAACTGGGCTTTTTGTATCTCATTTCTGAGCATGCAGCGGATAACGCAGGCGTGACATTATATTTCCACAGCGAGCTCAAGAGTAAGATTTTACCCGCTTTTTTTCAAACTTTTTTGGGGCTAAAAAGTAGGAAAGTTGTAGAAATTTTTTTTATTATTCCATTTTTTTGCAACGTTCTATCGTGCCGCGTAGTGCGCTCCCCAATAGCCCATCAGTGGGCGTGCATAAATGCGCATTAAGCCTGTATATTTGCTGCGGATTTACGAATGAAATCAATGGAATGTTGTACGTTTTTTTTTTTTACGTGTGGCAGAAAAATAAGGCAGCGGTATATTTTGGCCGCTGCGGAATCACGAACATAAATGTGCATTCGCTCGTGAGAACGTAACCTAGGGGCTTATTCACACAAACGCATTTACGTGCGCAATGCAGGGTGATTCGAACAGGGTGGGTTCGTTCACGTAAGTGTAATTTGCGCACATTTTGTTTGTGCAAAAAAAAAAAACGCGGCAGGCTCTAATTTCTGGGCATTTGCACACGAAAACAGCGTATGTGGAGCTAATTAACTTAATGGCCCCCTTCAATGAATGTGCGCGCAAAATGTACAGTAAAACACTCACACGCACGTAAATACGCAGTGCCTGTAACGCAGTCACATGGCGCTAAAGGGGGCCTAAATACACTTGCGCCCAGTCTTAGAATGTGTTGTCAATCCGCTCAGACTCCGGACGGTCTTACACGGGTGGATATGAATTGTGGAAACCGCGGGCGGCGTCCGTTGTGGCCCTAATCTTCTGTCCGTATGCACAACGGGGCCCAAACCGAAAGGAGCAGCCGGTGACTTTCAGAATAGACATTTTGCTTGAAGGTGATTTAGGCCCCATTGCTCACTTGTAAAGCCATTGAGCTGCCAAAACGATGGAGAACCCCCACAAATGATCCTTTAACCAATACATCTAGGGGTGTGCTGCATATTTTAACCCCACAGTTTTTGAATGAATCTAAGCAAAGCAGAAGGAAAATATTACGATTTTAATTTTTTTTGGCAATTGTGTCACTTTAAAAATAGTTTTTTTTGTACAGTGTACATAGGAATGAAGACTTTCACCCCAAAATGGATTCCCCCTGTTTGTCCCGTGTTCAGAACCATACACCTTGGGGCCCTAATCTACTTACAGGACACATGGCAAGGCCCATAATGGAGGGAATGCCCGCTGGATTTTAGGACACAATTCCAGTCCCATTGCTCACTTGTGCAGAAAAAAAATGTACTCCCTAAAAATAATCCCCCCCCCCGCTATCCCCATTTATTGGCATTCGCTATATCTTAGATAAAAGTAATAATGTAAACTGTGTGGTATGTCCGAAGACAGGGGTAATTAAGGGGATGGTTGGGATGAGTACATGGGGCAATAAAACGGGTATCCCCCCTCCTCTCATGCTTTTTGGGGGGTATTTCTTGACCTCAGTGGCAGGGATGGAGTGTAAAAAGCAACGCTATGTAAGGCTTTGTATGCTTGCTGCGGTGCGGCGGTCTCACACAGAAGGCATTTAACAAGCTGCTCCTGGAACTGCAGGAAGGCGAGCGTTCCCGGGGCTTCTTGTAAATTACGGATTACAGGTAGCGGTCTGAATAACGCCGGGCTCACACAGCCTGTACACAATGTAGTTGTATATGGGCTGCTGGTATATCCGCGACCACGGAGCACAATGGGCTCCATGTTGCAGATATCCGTGGTAAAATAGAACTTGCTGCTGTAAGGTCTCTGCCCTTCCTTTCTGCTTCTGTGCAGCGCTGAGAGGGTTAACCAGCACTGCTAGGTTTAATCAGCACTGACAGGGTTAACCAGGTCTCTGCCTCTCAGTTCACCTGTGGGGTTAATTAGGCATTATTCCCCTATTTAAGGTGAGATGAAGCCTTGGCATTATGATTGTTAGTTCAGCATTAGCAGCCTTCACTGGTCAGTCTGTCTGCTCTGTGTCAGCAATGCCCGCTAACTGAGTTTTGTCAGTTTGTCTCCACTCTGTCCTGCATCTGTCTTTGTGTCAGCCCCATCTGGTTCTGTCTGGTTCCGTGTATCTCCCCTTCAGGGCTAGTCAGGCCCAAGGTTCTAGTGCGGGGCCACCTTTATCGAGGCGATTGCTCTGTCATCTTTCCTGCAGCCAAGGGTCAGTCTCCATTTCTGTGTTCTGAGTTCTATGCCCTCCCAGTTCTGTCTGTATTCCTGTCTCAGTCCTCCTATCTCAGGAGTCAGCTACCAACCACTCCAGGACGGTGTTCAGCCCTGGTGGGTTAGTCCAGTGGATCCGCTAAAATCAGTGTAATAAAAACAATATTCACATAACAGCTGCGTTCTGTTTTCTGTGAGTGGATTACATAATTCCAACCCGATAATGTGAGCGGAATTGTGTAATCCAATGCATTTGATTGATCCCCGTGTTACTGCGGATCCGACGCATGCGGAATCCGCAATTTCTATCTGCATGTGTGAGGCCGGCTAAGGTAGATCGGTACTTTTGTATCATGTGACTGGGGACCGCTCAACAAGGCCATCGGTCACTGCCCCAGGGTCTTGGCTACCTTTAGCCGAGATCAACAAGTGAAGAATAAAAGAACTCCTGAGCTCAGACTGCCCGAAGTGTACCCCAGCACCAAGACATAGTCAAACGTAAACCAAGTTACTGCGGATGGTTAAAGAATAGAGATGAGCGAGCACCAAAATGCTCGGGTGCTCGTTACTCGAGTCGAACTTCCCGCGATGCTCGAGGGTTCGTTTCGAGTAACGAACCCCATTGAAGTCAATGGGCGACCCGAGCATTTTTGTATATCGCCGATGCTCGCTAAGGTTTTCATGTGTGAAAATCTGGGCAATTCAAGAAAGTGATGGGAACGACACAGAAACGGATAGGGCAGGCGAGGGGCTACATGTTGGGCTGCATCTCAAGTTCACAGGTCCCACTATTAAGCCACAATACCGGCAAGAGTGCCCCCCCCCAACAATTTTTACTTCTGAAAAGCCCTCATTAGCAATGCATACCTTAGCTAAGCACCACACTACCTCCAACAAAGCACAATCACTGCCTGCATGACACTCCGCTGCCACTTCTCCTGGGTTACATGCTGCCCAACTCCCCCGCGCGCGCGCACGCGCACGACGCAGTGTCCACAGCGCACACCGAAGTGTCCCTGCGCAGCCTTCAGCTGCCCTCATGCCACACCACTCTCATGTCTATTTATAAGTGCGTCTGCCATGAGGAGGAACCGCAGGCACACACTGCAGAGGGTTGGCAGGGCCAGGCAGCGACCCTCTTTAAAAGGGGCGGGGCGATAGCCCACAATGCTGTACAGAAGCAATGAGAACTCCAATCCTGTGCCACCTCCGTCAGGAGCTGCAAACGTGGGCATAGCAATGGGGAATCAATGTGCCACACAGTATTCATTCTGTCAAGGTGTCGCATAGCTCAATCCACACTGCAAGGAGAAAGCCGTCAGCGCTCTGCCCCCTACCCAAGTCAGTCAGTGCCTTTGTGCCAGACAGGTCAAACACCGCAATGGGAACTAAGTTTGCACCAACAGCATAGGGGGGTCCTAGGACGCCCAAGACATGAACAAAAAATTGATCTGAGTGGCCAAACATGGCAGACTTGCACCGTGCCCACGGCATAGGCCTCGGCCCACAGATTCAGCAATCCTAGGCTGGAAGCGGACTTTCACTGCACCCAGGACATAGGCCTCTGCACAAACCCTCAGCAATCGCGTGCCTACAGCGGACTCCTATGCTAGCGTAGCTGTGCGCGTCTCATTAGCACTGTATTGCTCCTGTAGTTTGTCCCAATGCAGTGCCCCGGATAGTAGAGCTAACGTCAGGTTTAATGCAGGTGGGCTTCGGCCCACACTGCATGCCCCAGTCAGACTGGGGTTCTTTATATGTAGACACAGGCAGGTACAACTCCGTGTGGACCGACAGCATGGGTGGGTGCCAGGAAGCCACCGGCGTTACATAAATAAATCCCATTGCATTGCCCAGCACGGCTGAGGTAACGTCAGATTAAATGCAGGTGGGCTTCGGCCCACACTGCATGCCCCAGTCAGACTGGGGTTTTTAATACATAGACACAGGCAGGTACAAATCCCTTATGTGAAGTCCGTGTGGACCCAAAGCATGGGTGGCTCCCTGGAACCCACCGGGGGTACATAAACAAATCCCATTGCAGTGCCCAGCACAGCTGAGGTAACCTCAGATTAAATGCAGGTGGGCTTTGGCCCACACTGCATGCCCCAGTCTGACCGGGGTTTTTAATACATAGACACTGGCAGGTACAAATCCGTAATGTGAAGTCCCTGTGGACCCTCAGCATGGGTGGCTCCCTGGAACCCACCGGCGGTACATAAATGTATCCCATTGCAGTGCCCTGCTCAGCAGAGCTAATGTCAGATACAATACAGGTGGGCTTTGGCCCACACTGCATGCCCCAGTCAGACTGGTAATATGTACCTTAACAGTAACCGCGTTGGTGGGAATGTGGTGGCGACTGTGGACCTAGTAGCGCGGTTTTATTTAGTTGGTTTTAGGAATGTGGCCAGGATTAAGTGGGCCGTGGCGGGGGGATGGTGGGGGGCTCTCTTGTTGTGTCGGTAAAGGTGAAATTCTTGGACTGCCACCAGACGGACCTATGCAAAGGTATTTGCCAAGAATGTTTTCATTGTTGGACGAGGAGGGGGATGTTTTTGAGGCACTACGTGTCCTCTCCACGTGTCCGTGGTTATATGCACCTTAACAGTAACCGCGTTGGTGGGAAATGGCCTCGCCGCCATCAAGTCTTTGGGAAGCCTCCGTTTCCACACCCCAGTGACATAGCATTAGCAGCGGTATAGGTAGAGCCCAGAATTAGTAACATTTCAGCGGTAGCATTAGGGACAGGCCCCAGTAACATATCACTAGCAGCAGTATAGGGGGAGCACAGTATTAGTTCCATTTCAGTAATAATAGCAGTCAAGACAGGCCCCAGTAACATATCACTAGCAGCAGTATAGGGGGAGCACGTCCTCTAGGCCTACCCCTACCCCTCAGCATGGTGTATTACGAGTAGAGCAGAAACAGAACGCTGTAATTAAATGTGCCGCTTATTGGCCTGTGGTTGGAGGCTGACTCCGCTTACGGAACGCACAGCAGAGCCAGGAAAGAATTATGCGCAAGCCTGTAGTCAGACCTAGGTGCGTATGACTGAGCTACTGGAATTCACAGCGAAGAACCAGTCAAGTGGCCAAAGGCCAGTGGTAGGCCTTAAGTATTTTGCTTCAATTTTTTAAAATGGTGAGGTGAGAAACCAGACAGACACCGTATGCAGCGTATATATGTATACTCTTTCCCTCTGGCGGGATGACAGCGATCATGTAACGGACACAGCAGAGCCAGGAAACAATTATGTGCAAGCCTGCTGTAACGCTTAGCTGGGTAATAATGAGCGACTACTACCCGCAGCAGACACGCAGTAAACTGAAGACGGTCACAGGTAGCCCAAATATTGTATTTTTTTCCAATTTTTTGGGAAAAAGCTCACTGCCTATATAGCCTGTATATGGATTTCCCTGTTGGAGGATGACTGTGGTTTTTGAAAGCACAGTGCAGCCAGAAAAAATTATGCGCAAGGCTGCAGTAACACCTAGCTGGGTAATAAGTGAGCGACTACTACCCCCAGCAGACACGCAGTAAACTGAAGACAGTCACAGGCAGCCCAAATATATTTTTTTCCAATTTTTTTGAAAAAGCTCACTGCCTATATAGCCAGTATATCTCTTTCCCTGTACCACTGTCCCTGCCTCAGCAGTACTGCCCCTATACTCAGTAAAATGACTGCAGACTGAGGACGCAATGGTCTGCACGCCCGATATACAAAAAACAAAAATTTGCAACACTGCTGAAAGCAGCCTCAAGAGTACTGCACACGGTCAGATGTGGCCCTAAGAAGGACCGTTGGGGTTCTTGAAGACGAATATAACAGCCTAACACTCTCCCTATAGCAGCTACAGCAGGACGGCACTTTCCCTAATGTCTCTCAGCGTGCATCTGTGGCGAGCCGCGGCCGGCCCCAGTTTAGATACTCGGGTGGCACCTGATCTCCCCAGCCACTCACTGCAGGGGGGTGGGATAGGGCTGGAACTTCACAGGAGGAAGTTGTAATGCCTTCCCTGTGTTACTATTGGCCAGAAAACGGCGCAAAATTTTCTGGGAAGAAAATGAAAGTAACTCGAACATCGCGTGGTGCTCGTCTCGAGTAACGAGCATCTCGAGTACCCTAATACTCGAACAAGTATCAAGCTCGGACGAGTACGCTCGCTCATCTCTATTGAAGAACCAAGACTATAAAGAAATGGTGGAATCTTCATAAACATATAAGTGATAATTTATTGGACATGTACAAAAACAGAGTGCAACGTGTTTCGGAGCCTGTATACTCCTTTATCAAGCACAAATCTCCACCTGCAGTCAGGAGCACGGAGATTTTAAATTTCAGCCTTCCCCGACTCCTGCGTATGTGTCCCCCATTTACTGGCGGGTGTTTGCACAGAATCTGGGGAAGGTCCGTGGAGGAGGATCGCGTTGGGGTTCAAATGCAGAGGCCTCCAGGAAGAAGAAGTTTCATCTCCTCTCATTGATCGCATTGGTGAGGAGAAAATAAACTTTAACTTTTCTTAAGCTTTTACGTGATCGCCCTTATCCTTTGGATAACGGCGAACACGGGACCGGGGACCGCTCACTGCGGCCACCATTCACTGCCCCAGGCTCTTGGCTACGTTTAGTAGCAAGGAGATTTTGCCGGGCTCTCCCCAGCTCCTGCGCTTGCGGATGCCATTATGTCGACTGGTGCAAGCGCCAAAGCTGAGGGAAGGTCCGCGGATAAGTAACCCATCGGGGGACATCGCCGGAGGCCTTAGGTAAGTAATTTGCCCTCACCTCATGGATCGGATCTGTGACGGGAGATGAAATGTTAACTTTTTTTACTCTTACATGATCACCGTTATCCATTGCATAACGGCAATCATGTGACCAGGCCCCGAGTACCGCGGCCCCCCGTGAAATCTCTCGGCTTCATTTGGTACCTAGGAGCAGGGAGATTTTAAATTACCCCAGCAATCCACGGCTTTTCTGCATGCGTCCACCATGTTGGCCAGGGGCGCGTACGCAGAAGCTGGGGTAAGGTCTGCGGATAAATCCGGCAGTCTTAGATATGTAATTTCATCTCCCTGCACGGATATGATCCATGAGGGAGGATGGAATTTAAGCTTTTTAACCTTTTTTTCTGTCTTTTACACTTTTCTTCTACTTCTATCCATTGGATAACACGTGACTGGGAACCACATACAGCGGCCCCCGGTGACGTCTCCCTGCTGTCAGCTACTCATGCTAGCTGGGAGCAGAGATTTTAAATCTCCCAGGCTCCCCAGCCTTCTGCACATACGCCCATCATTTTACGTCTGGTGCGCATGCGCAGAAGACGGTGTCAGGTCCTGGAAGGACTAGAACGCCGCAGAACATGGCAGAGGATGAACGTGAGTAGTTTAAGCTCCCCTCATGGATCCGATCTTTTTTTCACTTTTTATTTACTTTTATGCGATTGCCACTATCCATTGGATAACGGCGATCGCATGACTGCAGGTCACTTAGCGCGGCCCCCCATGACAGCTCCAGGGTGTCGGGTACCTCTGGCAGCTGACAACAGGCAGCTATCACGTCCACAATCACTGCAGCTTTAATCCATAGGGCCGGCGTGTTTTTCTTCTGGCCCTATGGATTAAAGCCCAGCCAGCCTGGACGTAAAAAGACTATAGGCTGGTCACTAGGGGGTTAATAATAGTAATATAACAGAGCCATAATTCCAAACGAAACCATCAACCACAACAGAGCAAACATCACACAGTCATGGAAAAACATAACAAAACTACACAATTATATCCCAAACACAACAATCACCATACATATGCTGCACCGCTGCAGGAGGGGAGACGCCTGTGGAGAATGGATGGGGTACTGACTGCGCCCGTCATCCATCCTACCACAGAACTACATCAAACTCTAGAAAGTTTACATCTAAACAAAAACATATTCATGTACTAAATACACGTCACATCGTTAGGAGGTTGTAGACCTGCACACACAGCACACAGCTTTCATGTTTGCTTTGGTCGCTCTGCCTTGACCGCGGTCCAGCACTTAGTAGCCATATTAATAGAGGTAAACATTTAACAGGTATTGGTGTATCTTGTCTCCACCATAAGAATGGGTGGAGACAAGATGCATGCCCACAACCAACACCCCCCCACTGGATTGGCTGGGCTGGAGAATGGGTTGGCATAATCTCCCCTGCCGGCTACTGTCGATCACCCCTCCGCCGCTCGGCCTTGCTGCAGATAGCCAATCAGTAGCTGCTGGGCATACAGTCCATCAAGATACAATTGTATCCATTTAACATATAATAATAATAGTAATCATAAAAAACAAATATAAATAAATAGAAAGCACCCTCAAAAACAGACCACTTGTGATTGGTATGTATGAGGGGCTGCTAATAAGTCTTTGGCTTTGTGTTCTTTTTGTTTCTATGGTAACGAATGTTACATCACATGAAAGCCTTATGTGTCTAATATATGATTTCAAAATGTTGTGTTTGTAGCTTATGGCAGCAGTGATCTAGGCACGTGCGAAAACAAAATGGCGGAGTCTAAGGCAATATTCACAGCCAATGAGAGCAGAGGAGTGATAACATTCTTGTTTCTGCAAGGAAAGTCCGCGAAGGATATTCATGGTGATATGTGGCAGACATTGGGGGATCAATGCCCTTCATATTCTACAGTTAAGAACTGGGCTGCCAAATTTAAAGCGGGCCACTTCAGCACCAATGATGAGGAACGTCCTGGACGACCGAGAGAGGCTGTTGTTCTGGAGATCTTTGATGCTGCGCACAACCTCATACTGGAGGATCGGCCAATTTCAGCTGCAGGAATAGCAGACATCATGGGGGTTTCTGGTGAACGTGTTTGTGTCATCATCCATGAACATATGACCATGAAGAAGCTATCTGCAAAGTGGGTCCCCAAATGTTTGACAACAGATCAGAAAAGCATGCGAGTGAAAACTTCCCTGTCCATTTGTCAGTGTTTCCGGACTGATAAGAACTTCCTGGATCGACTGGTCACTATGGATGAGACCTGGATTTATGTGTATGACCCTGAAACCAAGGAGCAGTCAAGAGTGGAGGCACAGTGGTTCTCCTCGCCCAAAGAAGTTCAGCCACTAAGGTGATGGTGTCTGTGTTCTGGGATAAGGAGGGCGTGCTGCTAGTGGACTACCTTCAAAATGGTTCCACCATCAATGCAAGGTATTACATTGAACTTTTGGACCAATTGAAGGCAGCTCTGAAGGCCAAAAGGCGCGGCAAGCTGTCCAAAGGAATCTTGTTCCTGTAAGACAACGCCTCCGCTCACACTGCGCAAGCGACCACGGCAAAACTGGTGGAGCTAGGCTTCCAGGTGGTTGACCACCCACCTTATTCACCAGATCTAGCTGCCTCCGACTATCATCTGTTTCCAAACCTGAAGAAACACCTCAAGGGGACCAAATTTCACACCATTTCTGATGCCATGGCTGCTACGGATGACTGGTTTGAGGCACAACCAAAATCCTTCATTTTGCACGGCTTACAGAACTTGGAATACCGATGTAAGAAGTGTGTTGGCATCAGTGGGGAGGATGTGGAATAATGTAAAGTTTCATCTTCCTATCTCGTTTCTTTCTGGGTAAAGCCAAAGACTTAGCAGCAGCCCCTTGTATGTCCACGTTGCATGCGGAATGCGTTGCTTGTGTCCTTTTTTACTTCCACGTGTCATTCATTTTTTTCATGCGTGCAAAAAAACAAGACAAAAACAAAACAGAACGAGGCCCAATTTTTTTTCTTGCCTCGTAACAATCTGTGAAAAATGGAGCAGACATGGATGTAAATTTTGTAAATCTGGGTGCGCTCCATCTTGTTTTTGAATTAAAAAAAAAAAGTTCGCTACCATGGTTTTTTTTTTACACACACATTGACCCGAATGGGCGACTGCCATCTGAGAAATTTGACTGGAAGAGGTGATGCTGTGTGACCATCAGTCTATGTAAAACAACATATGACTAAATAGCCCTGTTGACTGTAATGGGTCTGTGTGCCCCAATGCATCATCCATGAATAATATCAGTGTATGCTCCTCCCCCTCAGTAACAATGCCATTGCATGCTTCGCTCTCACAGTATTATAGTAGTTATATTCTTGTACATAGAGGGCAGTATTATAGTAGTTATATTCTTGTACATAGAGGGCAGCATTATAGTAGTTATATTCTTGTACATAGGGGGCAGTATTATAGTAGGTATTTTCTTCTACATAGGGGGCAGTATTATAGTATTTATATGCTTGTACATATAGGGCGGTATTACAGTAGTTATATTCTTGTACATAGGGGGCAGTATTATAGTAGTTATATTCTTGTACATAACGGGCAGTAGTATAATAGTTATATTCTTGTCCATAGGGGACAGTATTATAGTAGTTATATTCTTGTACATAGGGGGCAGTATTATAGACTGGCTGCCCGTTAAATACAGAATTGAATTTAAACTCGCCACCTTCATCCACAAAGCCCTCCACAGTGCAGCGCCCCCCTACATCGCCTCCCTCATCTCAATCCATCAACCAGCCCGGGCTCTCTGCTCTGCTAACGAAACCAGATTGAGCGCCCCTTTAATTCGAACTTCTTATTCCCGCCTCCAAGACTTCTCCAGAGCAGCACCGGTCCTGTGGAACGCACTACCAAAGGCTACCCGAGCAATCCAGGACTCGCAGAACTTCAGGCATGCTCTAAAAACGCACCTCTTCAGGGAGGCATACCGAATTCCCTAAACAAACCCCTTTGTACTCCGCCTGATAACATGCTCCCTGACCTACTGACTGCAATCCCTGCTAGCCATCATAAACCGCTCCTGCAGTCATACTGTTTCTGCCGTCACACGGCTAAATGTCTGACCATTGTCTATGTGTATATCACCCCTCACTCTCCACCTCGCCATACAGTGCACATCTCCAGCCCCTTTACCTTCTGTATCACCCCATTACTTGTAGTATGTAAGCTCGTTGGAGCAGGACCCTCACCCCTATTGTTTCCATCAATTGATTACTATGTAACCGTGGTTCTGTAATGTTTGTACTTTTGTCTTTCTGTATCCCCTGTCTATGTAAGCGCTGCGGAAAATGTTGGCGCTATACAAATAAAGATTATTATTATAGTAGTTATATTCTTGCACATAGGGGACAGTATTATAGTAGTTATATTCTTGTACATAGGAGCAGTATTATAGTAGTTAAATTCTTGTACATAGGGGCAGTATTATAGTAGTTATATCCTTGTACATAGGAGGCAGTATTGTAGTAGTTATATTCTTGTACATAGGGACAGTATTATAACAGTTATATTCTTGTACATGGGGGACAGTATTATAGTAGTTATATTCTTGTACATAGGAGGCAGTATTATACTAGTTATATTCTTGTACATAGAAGCAGTATTATAGTAGTTATATTCTTGTACATAGGGGGTAGTATTATAGTAGTTATATTCTTGTACATAGGAGCAGTATTATAGTAGTTATATTCTTGCACATAGGGGACAGTATTATAGTAGTTATATTCTTGTACATAGGAGCAGTATTATAGTAGTTATATTCTTGTACATAGGGGCAGTATTATAGTAGTTATATTCTTGCACATAGGGGACAGTATTATAGTAGTTATATTCTTGTACATAGGAGCAGTATTATAGTAGTTATATTCTTGTACATAGGGACAGTATTATAGCAGTTATATTCTTGTACATGGGGGACAGTATTATAGTAGTTATATTCTTGTACATAGGAGGCAGTATTATACTAGTTATATTCTTGTACATAGAAGCAGTATTATAGTAGTTATATTCTTGTACATAGGGGGTAGTATTATAGTAGTTATATTCTTGTACATAGGAGGCAGTATTGTAGTAGTTATATTCTTGTACATAGGGACAGTATTATAGTAGTTATATTCTTGGACATAGGGGGCAGTATTATAGTAGTTATATTCTTGTACATACGGGGCAGTATTATAGTAGTTATATTCTTGTACATAGGGGGCACTATTATAGTAGTTATATTCTTGTACATAGGAGCAGTATTATAGTAGTTATATTCTTGTACATAGGGGGTAGTATTACAGTAGTTATATTCTTGTACATAGGAGGCAGTATTACAGTAGTTATATTCTTGTACATAGGGAGCAGTATTATAGTAGTTATATTCTTGTACATAGGAGGCAGTATTATAGTAGTTATATTCTTGTACATAGGGGGCAGTATTATAGTAGTTATATTCTTGTACATAGGGAGCAGTATTATAGTAGTTATATTCTTGTACATAGGGGGCAGTATTATAGTAGTTATATTCTTGTGCATAGGAGCAGTATTATAGTAGTTATATTCTTGTATATAGGGAGCGGTATTATAGTAGTTATATTCTTGCACATAGGAGCAGTATTATAGTAGTTATATTCTTGTACAAAGGAGCAGTATTATAGTAGTTATATTCTTGTACATAGGGCGCAGTATTATAGTAGTTATATTCTTGTACATAGGAGGCAGTATTCTAGTAGTTATATTCTTGTACATAGGAGGCAGTATTATAGTAGTTATATTCTTGTACATAGGGGGCAGTATTCTAGTAGTTATATTCTTGTACATAGGAGCAGTATTATAGTAGTTATATTCTTGTACATAGAGGGCAGTATTATAGTAGTTATATTCTTGTACATAGAGGGCAGTATTATAGTAGTTATATTCTTGGACATAGGGGGCAGTATTATAGTAGTTATGTTCTTGTACATACGGGGCAGTATTATAGTAGTTATATTCTTGTACATAGGGGGCAGTATTATAGTAGTTATATTCTTGTACATAGGAGCAGTATTATAGTAGTTATATTCTTGTACATAGGGGGTAGTATTATAGTAGTTATATTCTTGTACATAGGAGGCAGTATTATAGTAGTTATATTCTTGTACATTGGGGGCAGTATTATAGTAGTTATATTCTTGTACATAGGAGGCAGTATTATAGTAGTTATATTCTTGTACATAGGGGGCAGTACTATAGTAGTTATATTCTTGTACATAGGGAGCAGTATTATAGTAGTTATATTCTTGTACATAGGGGGCAGTATTATAGTAGTTATATTCTTGTGCATAGGAGCAGTATTATAGTAGTTATATTCTTGTATATAGGGAGCGGTATTATAGTAGTTATATTCTTGCACATAGGAGCAGTATTATAGTAGTTATATTCTTGTACATAGGAGCAGTATTATAGTAGTTATATTCTTGTACATAGGGCGCAGTATTATAGTAGTTATATTCTTGTACATAGGAGGCAGTATTCTAGTAGTTATATTCTTGTACATAGGAGGCAGTATTATAGTAGTTATATTCTTGTACATAAGGGGGCAGTATTACAGCAGTTATATTCTTGTACATAGGAACCAGTATTATAGTAGTTATATTCTTGTACATAAGGGGGCAGTAATACAGTAGTTATATTCTTGTACATAGGAACCAGTATTACAGTTGCTATATTCTTCTACATAGGGGGCAGTAATATAGTAGTTATATTCTTGTACATAGAGGGCAGTATTATAGTAGTTATATTCTTGTACATAGAGGGCAGTATTATAGTAGTTATATTCTTGGACATAGGGGGCAGTATTATAGTAGTTATATTCTTGTACATACGGGGCAGTATTATAGTAGTTATATTCTTGTACATAGGGGGCAGTATTATAGTAGTTATATTCTTGTACATAGGAGCAGTATTATAGTAGTTATATTCTTGTACATAGGGGGCAGTATTATAGTAGTTATATTCTTGTACATAGGAGGCAGTATTATAGTAGTTATATTCTTGTACATAGGGGGCAGTATTATAGTAGGTATATTCTTGTACATAGGGAGCAGTATTATAGTAGTTATATTCTTGCACATAGGGGGCAGTATTATAGTAGTTATATTCTTGTGCATAGGAGCAGTATTATAGTAGTTATATTCTTGTATATAGGGAGCGGTATTATAGTAGTTATATTCTTGCACATAGGAGCAGTATTATAGTAGTTATATTCTTGTACATAGGAGCAGTATTATAGTAGTTCTATTCCTGTACATAGGGCGCAGTATTATAGTAGTTATATTCTTGTACATAGGAGGCAGTATTATAGTAGTTGTATTCTTGTACATAGGAGGCAGTATTCTAGTAGTTATATTCTTGTACATAGGAGGCAGTATTATAGTAGTTATATTCTTGTACATAGGGGGCAGTATTATAGTAGTTATATTCTTGTACATAGGGGGCAGTATTATAGTAGTTATATTCTTGTACATAGAGGGCAGTATTATAGTAGTTATATTCTTGTACATAAGGGGGCAGTATTACAGCAGTTATATTCTTGTACATAGGAACCAGTATTGTAGTAGTTATATTATTGTACATAGGGGACAGTATTATAGTAGTTATATTCTTGTACATAAGGGGGCAGTAATACAGTAGTTATATTCTTGTACATAGGAACCAGTATTACAGTTGCTATATTCTTCTACATAGGGGGCAGTAATATAGTAGTTATATTCTTGTACATAGAGGGCAGTAATATAGTAGTTATATTCTTGTACATAGGGGGCAGTAATATAGTAGTTATATTCTTGTACATAGAGGGCAGTAATATAGTAGTTATATTCTTGTACATAGAGGGCAGTAATATAGTAGTTATATTCTTGTACATGGGGAGCAGTATTATAGTAGTTATATTCTTGTACATAGGAGGTAGTATTAGAGTAGTTATATTCTTGTATATGTGGGGCAGTATTATAGTAGTTATATTCTTGTACATAGGAGGCAGTATTATAGTAGTTCTATTCTTGTACATAGGGGTCAGTATTACAGTAGTTATATTCTTGTACATAGGAACCCGTATTACAGTTGCTATATTCTTCTACATAGGGGGCAGTAATATAGTAGTTATATCGTTGTACATAGAGGGCAGTATTATAGTAGTTATATTCTTGTACATAGGGAGCAGTATTATAGTAGTTATATTCTTGTACATAGGGGCAGTATTATAGTAGTTATATTCTTGTACATAGGGGGCAGTATTATAGTAGTTATATACTTGTACATAGGAGCAGTATTATAGCAGTTATATTCTTGTACATAGGGACAGTATTATAGTAGTTATATTCTTGTACATAGGAGGCAGTATTATAGTAGTTATATTCTTGTACATAGGAGGCAGTATTATAGTAGTTCTATTCTTGTACATAGGGGGCAGTATTATAGTAGTTATATTCTTGTACATAGGGAACTGTATTATAGTAGGTATATTCTTGTACATAGGGGCAGTATTATAGTAGGTATATTCTTGTACATAAGGGGCAGTATTATAGTAGTTATATTCTTGTACATAGGGGCAGTATTATACTAGTTATATTCTTGTACATAGGGGCAGTATTATAATAGTTATATTCTTGTACATAGATGGCAGTATTATAGTAGTTATATTCTTGTACATACGGGGCCGTATTATAGTGGTTATATTCTTGTACATGGGAGCTGTATTATAGCAGTTATATTCTTGTACATAGGGGGGCAGTATTATAGTAGTTATATTATTGTACAAAATCACATATTACTCTCCACATGGAGTGGGTATTTTTGGTTATTTTATGATTTACATGTTCCAGTCTTTGCACTGCTGTTATTCTTTGTGTCTTGTAGTCTCTGCCAGTCTTTGTTCGCTGCTTATATTATTACTGTCCCTGTTTTACTAATTTTCTTTTAAGTCTCCAAAACTAACAGCGAAAGGTAACCGGACTAAATTTGGAGGTGTATCACGATGATCTTCTGGCTCGAGGAAGTCCTGTGATTGCAGAGTTTGTTGACTGTGAGAAGTCTTGTGTTTGGTTTGGGGTCTCCATAGTGACTGCATATTGACAGGACGGAACAAATTACTGAACAGTTAGAATGATTCGTTAAATGGACGTCCTACTACAAAAGATGCAGAACCCTGTTATTAAATGGGATTCAATTGGGGATTTTATGTTAGGAAAACTAACTGTATAATGAACAGTTCTGCAACTTTCTAATAGACTTTGAGTCTCAATTTCACTGTTTTCATTATCTCTGCTTGCTGTCATTGATCATTTTTGTTTTCTAAAATTAACACAGATTTATTACTTCTCACAGCAAAAGATTTGTTACAATTATGAGTCTAGACAATCCTCTCTGAGACTCCAGACTGATACAGTTAACTGCACTGATACATTGTAACAGAATATTTGGGCAGAAGACAGATTTCTGCTGTTGATGTTTTCAGTTTGCAGACGATTATCTAGCCTGGATGCAATTGTAGCAAACTCTCATATGTGAGAAGTGTTAGGGGCAGGAAAGATTTTTAATCTCTGGATTGAACCTGCAATATTTCAATTCACTGACAGTAAGCAGAACATGAATATAGTGGGGACCTGGTTGCAGAGGATTACAAAACCAATACACTGTAACAGCATCTCAGCTGTGTATCCGACTAGGGGCTTAAGTCGCCATAAGGTGTTAAGATGAATTGTATAATAACGCTTAAACTTCTGGCCTGGCGTCAACCATTGAAATACAGCAGATGGCACAGACGGTGCCCCCCTCACAGCTGGCGCTGGACTTTGTTTTTGTTGCTCCTGTTCAGCAGATAATGAAATGCAGGAATCAGAGTTCTGAACTCTTTGGCAACCTCTTCCTGTGAGCGGTCGCCCTTGCCGGGATAAGAAATATACTTGTGGTACAATTTTGGTTCTTTGGGTTTTGGGCAATTATAAAGGGTTAACATAGGGGAGCTATAGGATTGATGTATGTATACTGTATATGTCAGAGCACAGGTACGAGAAGTGTTGTCATAGAGACTAAGGGCTCCTTTACACTGGCAATCGTGATTTTGCCGCGAGAAAATCGCGTCTTTGTTCCCGCGATTTTTGAGCGTCGGCCATTTTCCTGAGAATAATATCGCATCGCAGTCATCCGTGACGTTCTAGTGCGATTTTATCACACAAAAGTCAATAACAGAAGACGCATCGCATGAAGATTGCAAATTCGTGCATTGCGATAAAAAGGAGGCTCCATAGGGAAACATGGGAGATAAAAAAAAAAAAGATGCCGCCATTTTTTTTCACTCCATATTGCATGAGTGAAAATATTGCAAATGGGGATGAGACCACTGGAAATCAGTGGATTCATAATTCTGCATTTTCACGCACTCTCAAAAAACATCTTATTTTCTCGCACGTGTGAAGGCACGCTAAGGGCTTCTGCACACTGGCAAGAGCGATATCGGGCCATGATTCGCGGCCCAATAGCGCCTGTGCAATCTTTCTGAAAACCCTTGGATATGAGGCGCTTTCACACGGAAACAGCCTCGCACCCCTGGGGGGTCCCTTCATCCCTGTCACAGCCACGGCAGGAGATCGCGATGTCCTCCTATTGTTTTCAATGGTGTCGGCACTGCTGCCCCTGGCGCCATTGAATGCAATGGGCGATATCGCAAAGAGAGGGTAGAAGCTGTGAATTTTTGATATCGCAGAAGTGAAAACATCGTAAATGAGAATGAAACCATTGAAAAATATTGGCTTCATGATCATGGTTTTCACTCACACTCGCAGCACGAGAAAATCACGTGATTTTATCGCCAGTGTGAAGGCGCCCTAAGGAATGTCTTCTCAGAAGAGGTCTACGACTTCTACCTCTGATAACTCTTCAGCTATGTGTCTGTGTCCCTACATAGCATTGTGTTACCAGGTACTGGAAGTGTTGTCATAGGGATACAGGATGTGAAGCTATTTTCACTGAAGGTCTGCAACATCAGCTCCTGATTTGAGGTTGTGTTTCTCTACATAGCATGCTGTTACCTGAATATAGGTATGGGAAGTGTTGCCATAGGGACACAAGCAGAGAAACTTTTCTTACAGAAGGTCTACAACTTCAACCTCTGATAACTCGCCAGCTATGAGTCTGTATTTACCTACATGGCATTATGTTATCAGAACACATCTACTGGAAGTGTTGTCGTAGGGACTAAGGAAGTGAAGCTTTTTCTACTGAAGGTCTGCAACTTCAACCTCTGATGACTCGTCAGCTATGAGGTTGTATTTCCCTACATAACATTGTGTTGCCAGAATACAGTACTGAAAGTGTTATCATAGGGACACAGGTAGAGAAACTCTTCTCACAAGAGGTTTCCACCTTCAGCCTTTGATAACTCTTCAGCTATGAGTCTCTATGTCCCTACAGAGCACTGTCTCACCAGAATACAGGAACTGGAAGTGTTGTCATAGGGACACAGGAAGAGAAAGCTATTATTAGTGGAAGCCTTGCAATTTCGACCTCTACAGTACAGGAACAGGAAGTGTTGTTATAGGGAGTAGAAAAGTAAACTTGTAATCTAATTTTGTTGCTTTCTGTTTTTAGCAATTGCAATGCATTAATTTAGGCTACTATCACACCTGCGGCGGGCGTTCTGTTTTATCGCTCCGCTCGGGGAGCAGGAAAGGGGAATCCCCTGGCCAAATGGATACGTCTTATGACGGAACCGAACAGCGCCGAACGGACTGATCATTATGATACGGCTGATCTCTCAGGACCGTCTTAAAGCCCTTTTACACGGATTTCAAAAAATCATTCAAACAAGCCAAAATGAACTATAATCATTCAGTACAAGCGCAGCCAGCGAACAAACGACGAACACTAAATCATTTGCTTTTCATTCATCGCTCATTTAATGCTTGTTCAAACGATGTACTGTTTGGTGTAGTAGTTTTAGCGCAGAATAGGCGCGCAGAAAACAAAAAATTACGCCTATACTGCACTAAAAATCACATGAATGGGCAATTTTTCACACGCAGAAGCTTCATGTGCCTGAAGATTGCCCATTCACTGGAGCAGCGTGTTGCTTTAAAAAAAATGTTTCCGCATGTTTCCAAATGCCCCATTGAAAACACTGGGAGGACATCGCGATCCCCTGCTGTGGCTGTGACACAGGGGATGAAGAGAACCCCCGCAGTGATGCAAGGCTGTTTCCATGTGAAAACATCTCACATTCAGGGGGTTTCAGCAGGCCCGGTATCGCTCTTGCCAGTGTGAAGGAGCCCAGAGAGATTTCCCCATAGCAGGGAGAGAGCAGAGCTATGGGTTAATCCCCCAGAACAGGGAGTGAGAGAGAGTGGGGCTATGGGGGATTAACCCATAGCCCTGCTCTCTCTCTCCCTGCTATGGGTTAATCCTCCATAGCCCCACTCTCTCTCTCCCTGCTATGGGTTAATCCCCCAGAACAGAGAGTAAAAGAGAGAGAGTGGGGCTATGGGAGATTAAGCTTTCTCCCTGCTATAGGTTAATCCCCCATAGCCCCGCTCTCTCTCTCTCCCTGCTATGGGTTAATCCTCCATAGCCCCACTCTCTCTCTCCCTGCTATGGGTTAATCCACCATAGTCCTGCTATCTCTCTCTCCCTGCTATGGGGTATTAACCCATAGACCTACTCTCTCTCCCTGCTATGGGTTAATCCCCCATAGGCCCAATCTCTCTCCCCCTGCTCTGGGGGATTAACCCATAGCCCCACTCTCTCTCCCTGCTATGGGTTAATCCCCCATAGTCCCACGCTCTCTCTCTCTCCCTGCTGTGGGTTAATCCCCCATAGCCCCGCTCTTTCTCTCTCCCTGCTATGGGTTAATCCACCATAGCCCCGCTTTCTCCCTCCCTGCTATGGGTTAATCCCCCATAGCCCCACTCTCTCTCTCCCTGCTCTTGGGGATTAACCCATAGCCCTGCTCTCTCTATCTCTCCATGCTATGGGTTAATTCCCCATAGGCACAATTTCTCTCTCCCTGCTCTGGGGGATTAACCCATAGCCCCATTCTCTCTCCCTGCAATGGGTTAATCCCTTATAGCTCTGCTCTCTCTCTCCCTGCTCTGGGGGATTAACCTATAGCCCCGCTCTCTCTCTCTCCCTGCTCTGGGGGATTAACCCATAGCCCCGCTCTCTCCCTGCTATGGGTTAATTCCCCATAACCCCGTTCACTCTTTACCTTGTCTGGGGGATTAATCCATAGCCCCGCTCTCTCTCTCTCTCCCTGCTCTGGGGGATTAATCCATAGCCCCTCTCTCTCTCTCCCTGATCTGGGGGATTAATCCATAGCGCCGTTCTCTCTCTCCCTGCTCTGGGGACCCTGAGGGATATCCCCATAGCGCAGAGAGGGTGGGTAGGTCTAGAGAAAGGGGGCGGAGCTATAGGGCTTCTCGTAGGGATTCCACACTCTCCTCCCACACTCTGGGGAAACCCTGTAACCCCACCCCCCTCTGCTATAGGAAAATCCCTTGGGGTGAGAGGTTGAGGGAGTCCCCTATTGCCCCCTGCTGTTGGCGAATTGCCCAGCAGTGGGGCTGGAGGAATTCCCAGCTGCTTGCAGCGGGACATTTAAAACATGCTGCCCAGAAGCACATTTTAAATGTCCTGCTGTAAACTCCTGTTAGTCTCTGTGATTCACAGCCCAATATCGCGCTCAACAACATGTGATCTCCTCGCAGATGCGAGACATTTTTATATCAAAACCACCGCCTCGCATCACTTCGGGGAAGTAGCGATCCTCCGCTGCGGCTGACAGCAGTTTTTCGCATCGCGTCCATCTAGCACATGGTGCTATGCTGCAGCCCCCCCCCCATTGAAAACAATGGGCGATGTGCAGGCACGCCCAAAATAGAATGTGCCACGATTTGTTTCACACATTGAAATCAATGGTTTTGTTTCGTCCCGTTATGCGGCCGTGATTCTCATGACTAAAAAACACCCATTTGTTTATGACCTGACAATGCAGAGCATTGAGAACACAGGGCAGGAAGTACTGTCATAGGGACACAGATAATGAATCTCTTTCCACAAATTCACTGATTGAATGGAGACTTTCTGGCAGTTCCCCTTTAAGACTCACCCCTTCCATAATAAAGCCTCAGATATTATGCATACATTAAGCATAATAACACCCTGGATGTAATTGTTATATAATTGGTTCTGGGCTGTTACATGTAATTAGACTGCTGGCTCTCTATGGTAATTGTAGACATCAGGACATTAAGAAGAGGGTCAATATTCGTCAGATTGCTATGTGCCAACGGTTATGTCAAGTCCTCACTGGCTTAATGGACTGACGATGACACTGAAGACCCCGGTTCTAATCCCGCTGCCTCCTCATGCAAATCATTTCAGATTACATTTCTTCTACACATGAAATATCTTATCAAAATGTAATCATCTTCATGCGAGAAGTCGGATAATAGTCTATTTAAGTGGAAAGTGTCACTTCAGGAGAAATAATGGATTCTACCGGCATAAGAGATTCTCGGGCCGCTCCACCTGGGTCACATTACAGAACAATCAAGGAGCTCTCAACATTCTTGAATTGTCTTGAAGGCACGAGACTCGCTGCCCCCGTGGGAAGGACTGGAAAGCAGAAACAGAATGTAAGAAGATGAACTGCAAGTGGCTTACATTTACCGGGACGGAACCCTAAAAGGTTTAGTCCACCATGTTTTTGAGTAGCTTGTCAAGGCTGCGGTCCATGGGCGAATTTTCACTGCGTTCTTCGCGGCAATAATCCGTCCGCTGGGAACGCAGCCCTTCTGTCCACGAATGGAGAATCATAGCGATTCTCCACTCGCGGCTGGCAAGTCGCAGCATGAAGCGAATTGCCGCGATTCTCCGCCGCGAGCCTATCTGTCAGATCATCTCACCGCGGAGATCCATCAGCTGGCTCCTGCTCCCCGGCAGTGGCTCCTGCGGAAGAGATCCGCCGCGGGATATCGCAACGCCCGTGGACAGGCAGCCTTAGTTTCCACCTCAGTCCCATAACTATAACCCTGCAGCGGGCGCTATCTAACCAGAGGCCAGTCCTGCTCACAGGGCTCTTACACGTTTTATAAAGGATGGCAAGGGGGTGAGAGGTTTGGAATACAAGCACAGGGCTCTCCAAATTTGCTGCTCCACGTGATCACACTGTGCTGTATAGGGGCTTACTGAAATAGACAGATCAGGTATTAACCCCTTAATGACTCCCTTTTTTTTTGCCTCCCGACTTTTAAAAAATCGTAACTCTTTTATTTCTCCAGTGGTGTAACTGTCTGAAGGCTTATTTTTTTGCCAGATGAGTTGTGTTTTTCAATGGCTCTATTTAATGTACCTGAGGGTGCATTCACACAAACGTATATCGTCTGGCTTTTCATGCCCAGCCGATATACGGCGTCTCTCTCTCAGGGGAGGAGGCTGGAAGAGCCGGGAGTAGTGCTCGGATCTCCCACCCCCTCTCTGCCTCCTCTCCACCCCCTCTCCACCCCTCTGCACTATTTGCAATGAGGAGAGGCAGGACAGGGGTGGAGCTAATTGCCGTCACTTAGCCCCGCCCCCATTCCGCCTCCTCTCATTGCAAATAGTGCAGAGGGGCGGAGAGGGGGTGGAGAGGAGGCAGAGAGGGGGCGGGAGCTCCCTCTGCAGAGAGAGACACCGTATATCGGCTAAAACTAAATTCCTCCATCTTTGCGGGGTGGGACGACTTGTTCTTATGGCACGCACACTGCTGCATAAATGACATGCTAACTTTAACCCTTTGAGGACATTGTCTATTTTGGCGTTGAGGACCAAACGATTTTTGATATTTTTTTATCTCCATTTTTCAACAGCCATAACTTTTTTATTTTTCCGTTGACGCGGCTGTATGAGGGCTTGTTTTTTGCGTGGCGAACTGTAGTTTTTATTGGTACCATTTTTGGGTACATAGACTATATTGTAAAACTTTTATTATTTTTTCTATGATTGTAGGGAGAGAAAATGCATCAATTCTGCGATAGATTTTTTTTTTTTTTAAAGCGTTAATAATGCAGCATAAATGACACAATACATTTTTTTTTGTGGGTCGGTACGGTTACAACGATACCAAAATTCTTATATTTTTTTTTAGGTTTTTCCACTTTTCCACAATAAAACCCCTTTTTCTGGAAATCATTATTTTTTCTATATCGCTGCATTCAAAGTCCTGTAACCTTTTTATTTTTTGATGTATGGAGCTCTGTGAGGGCTTATTTTTTGCGAGATGAGCTGTAGTTTTTATTGGTACAATTTTGGGGTACATACGTTTTTTTAAAATCACTTTTATTGCGTTTCTTGGCGTTTTTTAGCGCTTTTTTAAACGCTTTTTGCCATGCAGGATAAAAAGCGTGTTCAATTTATAGTACGCATTGCTACGGACACGTCGATAACAAATATGTAGGAATTTATTTTTTTTCATGCGAATATGAGAAAAAGCATTAAAAAAAGGGTTTATTAACTTTTTTTTACATTTTAATTTTTTGTACTTTATTTTGCTATTATTTTTACACCATTTGTGTCCCTCTGAGGGACTTACACTGCAGCACTGATAATTGCTACAATAAGGCATGGCAGGATTTCTCTCCTGCCATGCCTTATCGCTTACTATAGCGATCTTAGGCAATGGCAATACAGGATGCCGGTATCTGGCGTCCTGTTGCCATAGCAACCAGCCGGGCTCTCGCGATGTTATCGTGAGAGCCGGCTGAAGTCACAGAGGGAGCGCACAGAGGGGTTATCGGCGGCTGGGCGCATCTCCGATGTCCCCCGCTGTCGCAGCAGGAGGCCAGCTACTAGTGACAGCTGGCTCCCGCTGCGGGATAGCGCGAGATCTGCTATGATCTCGCGCTATCCCTATGACGTCAGGGTACATCATTTTGCGGGAAGCACCTCGCTCCCATGACGTACCCTTACGTCATGGGGAGGGAAGGTGTTAATCTATGGGTCAGTATGATACCAAATTTATATGTTTTTTTTTTCTTGTACTGCTTTTAGAAAATAAAATATTTTCTGCCACCAACTTCTGGCAGCTGGAACTTTTTATTTTTCTGCTCACGGCTGTGTGAGGGCTTGTTTTTGTGGGACGTCCTCTAGTGTTGGAGTACATAGGACTTCATGATCGCTTTCTGTTGGAGACGGGGGTGAAGAAAAAAAGCACAATTCTGACACTTTTTTCTGGTGGCTTTCACTGTGCGGTATAAATAAGGCATTACTCTGATAGATCGGACTTTTGTCTATTTGTTTTTTATTTTGTTTGTTTTTTTATTATAAATATGGGAAATTGTTTTTTTTCTTACATTTTCACAACCTTTTATTTTTTCTAATAACTAATAAAACTTTTTAAAACTCCTTTTTACATTCTTCTTAAAGGCCAATTCAGACACAACAATTATCGCTCAAAAGATGGCTTTGAGCGATTTTTGAGCGATAATCGTTGTTTCTAAATGGGCCTTTAGTCCCCATAGGGACTTGCGATTGTTTGATAACTCATGGAGTAAATGATACCACGTTCTGACCGGCAGTCTATGTGCTGTCTGATTACACGGACTCGGCATATTCACATAAATTGGCATATCCGATTTCTCATCCGTAAAACTGACAGGAATAGGACGTGGCGTGAGTATTTTCATGCACAGTATTGTACCATCTGAACAAATGTCCACGTCCTCATAGTATGATGTAAAGGGGTTGTGGAATTACACGGACGGCACACGGCCCTGAAATACAGTAGTTTGCAGCCTATGAACGTTAATTGTTTATGAGAATTTACAATTATGGTTGTAACCTTTCCAAGCATCCAAAAACAGCCGACCAAATGCGTCCGCTTTATTAATAGATGTGCGCCTTTTAATAGATTTGATGGAAATTACTCCAATGATCCCCTAGCTTTAAGTCCCTTTCACACGGGACGATTATCGTTCAGAATTGTTCATATACCAGCACTCCCGTCGTTCATTGTCTGAACAGTGAATGGAGGCGGATGGGGGTACCGCGCTTCCCAACCTGCTCCACCTCCATTCTGGCAACGCTGTGAACGATGCCAGCAATACTCGCTCCTGTGTAACAGCAGAGGAATGAGCATTACTGGCACCCACCCTCCCTGGGGCATTAGAACTGCATAAAATATACCCTTAGTAAATGTGGGCCACTATTTGCTAACACCGGTCATTGCTGAGTGGCGCTCCCTTCCAGGTTTTATTGAGTCACCATGGCCATTTTTTGCAGTCCTGTGAACGACACCTCTTTAGTCTATCTCCTATTTTTATACAAGACCCCGTGTATCTTCTGTAGTCAGTTGCTCTTCTTGTCACAATCTTCAGTCAGGTAGTCTGTTGTATAGACGTGAGAACACAGACGAGTGTAGCGCCCCCATTAAAGACTGAACCCCATAAAACTTGTAACTAGAGACAGGAGCTAAGGTCTCAAGCCAGGGTCTGAGGTGGAGGGCAGACGCCTGAAGCAGGGCATCAGGGTGAAGAGCGGAGGTCTACAGTTGGGGCCTGAGGGTGGAATGTGGAGGCCCAATGATGATGCCTGAAGGTGGAAGGTGGAGGACTGAAGCTGGGGCCTGAGGGTGGAAGGCGAAAGCCTAAAGCTGGGGCCTGAGGGTGGAAGGCGAAGACCTGAAGCTGGGGCCTGAGGTTGGAAGGTGAAGGCCTGAAGCTGGGGCGTGAGGGTTGAAGGCGAAGGCCTGAAGCTGGGGTGTGAGGGTTGAAGGCGAAGGCCTGAAGCTGGGGCCTGAGGGTGGATGGCGAAGGCCTGAAGCTGGGGCCTGAGGGTGGAAGGCGAAGGCCTGAAGCTGGGGCCTGAGGGTGGAAGGCGAAGGCCTGAAGCTGGGGCCTGAGGGTGGAAGGCGAAGGCCTGAAGCTGGGGCCTGAGGGTGGAAGGCGAAGGCCTGAAGCTGAGGCCTGAGGGTGGAAGGCGAAGGCCTGAAGCTGGGGCCTGAGGGTGGAAGGCAAAGGCCTGAAGCTGGGGCCTGAGGGTGGAAGGCGAAGGCCTGAAGCTGGGGCCTGAGGGTGGAAGGCGAAGGCCTGAAGCTGGGGCCTGAGGGTGGAAGGCGAAGGCCTGAAGCTGGGGCCTAAGGGTGGAAGGTGAAGGCCTGGAGCCAAGGCCTCAGGGTGAATGGTGAAGGCGCACAGCCAGGTCTAGAGGATAGAATGTTGAGGCCGGTAGCCAAGGCCTCAGGGTGGAAGGTGGAGGCCTGAAGCTGGGGTGTGAGGTAGAAAGCCTGAAGATGAGGCTTTAGGGTGAAGGCCAGAGGCCTGAAGATGGGTACTGAGGGCAAAGGGTAGAAGCCCACTGCCGGGGCCTAACCGTGGAAGGTGAAGGACCGCAGCTGAGGCCTGAGGGTGGTAGGCGTAGGACTAAAGCTGAGACCTGTTGGACGGCAGGGGCCTAAAGCCACGGCAGGATGGTGGAGGCCTAAAGCCAGAGCCTAGTGGTGGAGGCTTAGGCCTGAAGCTGGGGCTTGACGGTGGAAACCTTAAACTGGGGTAGGAGGTTGGAGGCCTGAAGCCAGTGCCTGAGAGGGGAAGGTAGAGACCTGAAGCTGAGGTCTGAGGGTGAAGGGTGGAGGATGGAGGTCTGAAACCAATGCTTGAGGATGGAGGGAGGGTGGGGTCATAAAACCTGGGTCTGAGAGTGAAGAGCGGAGGCCTGAAGCCAGGGCCTGAGGGTGGAAGGTGGAGGCCCAAAGCTGGGGCCTGATGGTGGAAGGTGGAGGCCCACACTCGAGGCCTGCGTGTGAAGGACAACAGCCTGAAGCCGGGGCTTGTGGGTGAAGGGTGAAGACTTGAAACCGGAGACTGAGGGTGGAGGCCTGAAGCCAAGGTCTGAGGGTAGAAGGTGGATGCCTGAAGCTGGGGCCTGAGGTTAGAGGTAAAAAGCATGAATCTGGGGCGTTGGAGGCCTGACACACACACAGAGCTTCACTTCTCCGCTGCCTACCTTCAAGACGTGGTTTCAGGCCTCCACACCTCAGGCCCCAGCTTCAGGCCTCTGTCCTTCCTCCTTAGGCCCTGGCTTTAGACCTCCAGACCTCTACACAGAGGTTCTGGCTTCAGGTGTCTGCTTACACACTCAGGCCTCCGCCATCCACCCTAAAGCCCAGGGGCCTTCAGGCTTTCTCCTTCCAACCTCAGGCTCCACCTTCAGACCCCGCTGCAGCCCTCCACCTTCCACCCTAAGGCCCTGGCTACAGGTCTCCACCCTTCACCCTCAGGCCTCAGCATCAGGCCTCCAGCCTCCCTCCTTAGGCCCTGCCTTCAGGCCTCTTGCCCTCCACACACTGGCCCCGGCTTCAGGATTTCTCCCTCCAACCTCCTAGCTTCAGGCCTTTCCCTCCTCCCTCAGACCCCGACTTCTGGCCTCCACCTTCCATTCTCAGGACTCGGCTGCAGGCCTCCACCTTTAGGCTTCTGCTGCATGCCTCCACCTGTCAACCTCTGGCCCCAGCTTCAGGCCTCTGACCTCCACCCTAAAGCCCCGGATTCATGCTTTTTACCTCTAACCTCAGGCCCCAGCTTCAGGCCTCCACCCTCAGACCTCGACTTCAGGCCTCCGCCATCCACCCTAATGATCCAGCTTCAAGCTTTCTCCCTCCAACCTCAGGCCCCAGCTTTAGGCTTCTGCCCTCCAACCTCGGCCCTTCCTCCTTAGACTGCGGCTTCAGGCCCTAGCTTCAGACCTCAGCCTTTAGGCCTCTGTCCCTTTACCCTCATGCCCCAGACTTCAGATCTTTGCCCTACACCCACAGGCTCTGGCTTCAGGCCTCCACCCTCCCTTCTCAGGCCCCAGTTTAATGCCTCCACCTCCACTTTCAAGCCCCGGCTGCAGCCATCTACCTTTCACTCTCAGGCCCCAGCAATAGGCCTACACTTGCCATCCTCAGGCCCTGGCTTTAGGCCTTTGCCCTGCTCCCTAAAGACCCTTCAGCCTTTTTCCCTCCACCCTCAGGCAGTGGCTTCAGACCTCTGCCCTCTACCCTCTGGACGTGGCTTCAGGCCTCTGACCCTCCACACAAAGGTCCTGGCTTTAGGTCTTCACCTTCCACCCCCAGGCCTCAACATCTCTGTCTCCACTCTCAGGCCCAGGATTCAGGTCTCCACCTTGCACCCTCAGGCCCTCACTTTAAGCATCCACCATCCACCCTCAGGCCCCAGCCTCAGGCCTTTACCTTTCACCCTGAGGCCCTGGCTGCAGCCTCCACCTTCCACCCTGAGGCCCTAACTGTGGGCCTCCACCTTCCACCCTGAGGCCCTGGCTTCAGGCTTTCACCCTCCACCCTTTGGCCCTGACTTCAGGCCTTTGCCTTGCACACTCAGGCCCAGGCTGAATTCCTCCACTTTCCACCTTCAGGCCCTGGCTGCAGGCCTCCATCCTCAGGTCTCTGCCCTCCACCCTCATGTCCTGGCTTCAGGCTTTCTCCCTTCACACTCAGGCTCCGGCCTCAGGCTTCTGCCTTCGTCCCTAAGCCAGGCTGCAGGCCGCCGTCTTCCACCCTCAGGCCCCATCTTCGGGCCTCCTCCTTCAACTCTCAGACTAGGGCTTCAGACCTCCGCCTTCCACCCTCAGGCCCTGGCTTCAGGCCTCTGCCCTCCCTCCTCAGGCCTTGGTTTCCGGCCTCAACGTTCCATCCTAAGACCTCGGCTTCAAGTCTCTGCCCTCCACCCTCAGACCCCAGTTTCAGGCCCCAGCTTCAGCCTCCACCCTTAGGCCCCGGCTTCAGGCCTCCACCCTCTACAATCAGACCCTGGCTTCAGGCTTCTACTTTCCACCCTAAAGCCCCGGCTTCAGGCCTCTACTTTCCACCCTAAAGCCCCGGCTTCAGACCTCTACTTTCCACCCTAAAGCCCCGGCTTCAGGCTTTCTCCCCCCAACCTAAGACCCAAGCTTCAAACCTCCGCCCTCCACCCCCAGACCCCAGCTTCAAGCCTTCACCCTCCCTTGTCAGGCCACGGCTTCAGGCCTCTACCTTCCATCCTAAAGCACTGGCTTCAGGCTTTCTCCCTCAAACCTTAGACCCAAGCTTCAAACCTCCACCCTCTACCCCCAGGCCTCGGCTTCAGGCCTCTGCCCTCCCTCCTCAGGCCTTGATTTCAGGCCTCAATGCTCTGCCATCAAACCTCGGATTCAAGTCTCTGCCCTCCACCCTCAGGCCCCAGCTTCACACCTCAGCCTCCACACTTAGGCCCTGGCTTAAGACCTCCACCCTCTCCAATCAGACCCCAGCTTCAGGCCTCCACCTTCCACCCTAAAGCCCCACCTTAGACCCAAGCTTCAAACCTCCGCCCTCCCTCCCTCCGCCCTCCCTAGGGCTCGCTTTGAGACCTCCGGACCTCCACACACAGGCTCAGGCTTCAGGCCTCTGTTTACACACTCAGGCCCCGTCTTCAGGCCTCCGCCATCCACCCCAAAGCCCAGGCTTTCTCCCTCCAAAGTCAGGCCCCAGCTTCAGGCCTCTGCCCTCAGGCCCAGGCTTCAGGCTTCTACCCTCCCTCCTTAGGCTGAGGTGTCAGGCCTGCACTCCACACAGAGGCCCTGGCTTTAGACCTCTGCCATCCACTCTCAGGCCCTGGCAGCGCACTTCCACTTTCCACCCTCAGACCCCGCCTGTGGGCCTCTGCTCTCCACCCTCAGGCCCTGGCTTCACACCTCTGCCCTCCACCCTCAGGCCCCAACTTCAGGCCTCTGCCTTCACCCTCAGGCCCCGGCTTCATTCCGACACCCTCTGGTCCTGGCTTCAGGCCTCCGCTGCTGATAATCTAATATTCAATACATGCCCTTAGAGCCTATCGGACATTATGGTGGAATTTCTCACTGTTTCTGACTAATGTGGGGAGGAGGGAGAGAGTAGTTTGGGTGACAGAGTGACAAAAGAAAGAGTTCAGTGAGAGCTAATATGGCTGGTGATGGTAGCTAGCAATAACACAATACTCTACAGAAAAGTGCAGAAGTGCATTTATTATGCCGACCCACGAATCCTCTGTGTGCTTTGTAGGTCATGTCAAAGTTTTTCTCATTGGCTCTGCCTGACATCTCGTTACCTGCACAGCCCAGGATGGAGGAGGTTGTTTGTCAGGCTGATCTTTGTATTGACCATGACTATATTTAGAGGATGTAATTAGGTCATCGCTTCCCTCTTCTTTCAAAGCAAACACATCCAATTTGTCTCATCTTTCAGTATAATTCAACCTCCCCATTTCCTTGATTAACACAGACGGAGTCAGGAAAGTAAGACATGGACTGTTAGATCAGAGCTGCTCAGATGTCATCCACCCGAAAAATGCCTGTTATACGTACTGATCATATCCTTTTATCTTCATCTTGTCCAATATTCTGTGCTGATTCATTTCTTAATATATCATTGTAGCAGCTGGAGCTCCGTTTTGCTGATACAGAGTTCTAAATCCCCTGCATCGGCATAGAGCTACATGACAAGATTGTGTCTGCCTGCAGTCACCACTAGAGGGAGCTCAGGAGCTTACTGTATACTGATTATACATTGAACTCAACAGTAAAATAGTATACAACAATCTCCTGAGCTCCTTTTAGTGGTATCTCAGAATATGATCATGTAATTTTATGTCTATGTAGCAAATTCAAAGCACAGCACCGAATTTTGGACTTATTTAGGCAATTAAAACAAAATGGCCTTTGGGGGAGAGCATTATAGAAAATCAAATTTACTATACATTAACTCCTTCATGCTCCAGGACATATATGTACTGTATGTCCTAGGTGTGTGGATTTGACAGCTGACACCCGGCACAACACTTGCGATCAGTCTTCACACCGGCTGCGGCTGTTACATGAAATCCAGCCCCCAGCAATAAAAGAACAGATAGCCATATACTCATCTCTCCCCACCACCGATCCATTCTTGCTCCCGCTGTTTGTGTACAGCCTGCATTCCTGTCTGATTTGTTGGATGTCACATCCTCAATGCTCAGATCCAATTTTGGGTGCACAATATGCTGCGCCAATGCATTCGTGAGAATAAGCCCTTAACTAGTGGTGTGGCGGTTCAGCCTTGTCATAGGACAAATGGGCCAGATTTACTATTGTGAATGCACATAGACCTTCTTGTAAAATGCGCCAAAATATTGTGCATTTCAGGCCTACGACATCACATGAAGTTTTAGAACTTGATTTTTTCTGATCTGTGGGTCACAATGATAGCAACTTGCATCGCAACCCCATTAACTTCAATGAGAGTGTGAGTTCACAAGTCTACAAACTGATCTTTGGACGCAGGACCAGGGTTGCAGTCAAAGTTGCCATATAGCCCTAGTCTTATGAAGCAAATGCACTAAAAAAAGGGGTGTGGTTTAGCTGAAGAGGGTCTTGGATTAGCAGATGAGGCGTGGCCTAAATGTAATAACATGAAGCAAAATTGTATAAGCCAATGTGATAAATTTGGTGCATTAATACTATCTGCATTTAATCCTATATCCCTACTACCACTATTACATCTAGTCAGTATATGGACATTTATAGGGATGGTGGTTTAGATCTACATGATGTCCCTATTAGAGAATAGGACTAGAAGTGTTGTCATAGGGACTCTGGAGCTACTGGCATATGACTTCTATTAATAAAATCTTATCCTGGTTAGAGAGAGGAAGATGGTGTCTCGGGAGGCTTTTGTCACTGTGTCCTAAGCTACTAAAAGGTTAATTCTTGGTGTCGTCTGAGTACATGGTGCATCCGTTCCTTTAGAAGAACATGAGTGTCCCTGGAGTGTCCAGCTATTTCCTTACACATCTGCTAGAATGGAGAAAACCATCTCAGACCAATACAAAGGTCTACACACTGGCAGTGAATGGTGCAGTCATATGTATCCAGTATATACCTGCATGTATACGCTATCCTACCAAATCAATGGGAACTGTGCTTGCAATTACAAGCGCCAGCCACTACATGGGTTGGAGTAGCGGCTTCCGCTCCAAGCCCAGTGTATCTGCAGTGCTGTCAGTGGGTCAGCTGATCAGTCACTGTCCTGAACGGAAGACCCCAGCCGATCAACTATTAATGACCTGTCCTGAGGGTAGGTAGTATTTTCCTAAGAATACCCCTTTAAGTAAGGCGGAGGTTCCGTTATGGTCAGAGATGTGTCACATGGCATGGTCTCGCTCCGTTGGGTGTAGTGAGGAGAACCACGAACACGGAGGTGAACCCTGACATACTAGACAATAATGTGCTGCTGACAATGTGGTAATGCTCTGGGAATGGTCGGCCATACTTCCAACAAGGCAACGCACCTTGTCACATATCCAACGCTGTTTTACATTAGCTTGACGATATAGAGGTTCCACAATTGGATCAGCTACACAGAGTTGAACCTAAACATCTCTGGTATGAACTGGAACCTTGTGTCTGGAAATATGAACAGCATCCATCTTCATTGAGAGAACACAGAAGACATTTACAGGATGAATGGAGGGAAATACCACCTGAAGTGTATCAGACATTAGTAGCAAGTATGGCACCCAGAGTATCTGATGTCATTAGGGCCAAAGGAGCCCACTATGCAGTAACATAAGAAAATAAATACTACTTTTTAATCTTGCTTAGGGGTCCAATTACTTTTGATAGATAGCGTACAATATCTGCTGCTTGGTATAAATTATCTTCTCTGCAAAAAAAAATTTAAATGCCCCACATCATTGTTTCTGACTCAAACTGAAATATTATATTAAAGATGTGTCATGGAAAACAAGCTGAAAAATATTAAGATGCAATACCACCAGTGACCACCAGGTGTCCCTCCTTGCCAGCTGTGATTGCAGACAGGTGCGCCCTACGCGGGACAGGAATCATACAAGATGTAACTTCATGTAGGCAGTGCGGCTCACAGACTAAAACCATTAACAGTATGGGGGTAAATGAGACCCCTGGGACCACCATCTATGACCAGCAGCTCTGCAAGGTTGATGTGTCTGTAGGGGGCAGACATATCAATTCACCTGTTGTGACAGGGGTCACCTTATTTTTAGCCTCCCTCACCTGGTCTCCAGGTAAGGAAGTTTCCGGGAGGGAGGCTAAAAATAGGGCACAAGCATAAACAAAACACAAATCGGCAATGACCGATTGGACCATTTGGTGGCGCATGCTGATGTGATGATGTCAGGATCAGGTGTAGTGTTCGCAGATGTCAGCCAGAGGCAAGAACAGGGAGGGTAAGTATAGGCTGGTCTGGGTCTGAATAAGGTTAGAGGTCTGATATAAGTGGCGTTTTGGCGCCCCCTCCCATAATAATAAAAAACTAGATGTATCGCACAGTCAATTAGTCTGCATTCTGCTTGTGCAGAAAGCAACAAGATAGCAGTGTATCCACAGTAGAACAGCTTAGTGAATAAATACTGTACCAGAACCAAGCTCATAACAAATATGGCACCAAAACCAAGCCAAGTACATAGATGCAGAACCAAGCTCATAACAAAAATACAGCACACACCAATCTCATTACATAGATACAATACCAGAACCAAGCTCATAAGAAAAATACAGCACCAGAACCAGACTCAGTACATAAATATAGCACCAGAACATAGCTCATAACATAAATACAGCCCCAGAACCAAACTCCTAATATAAACAAGAGCACCAGAAACAAGCACAGTATATAAATACAGCACCAGAACCAAGTTTGTATCATTAATACAGCACAAACCAACCTTAGCACCTAGATACAATACAGAACCAATGTTATAACAAAAATACAGCACCGGAATCAAGCTCATAATATAGAGATGATGCCAGAACCAGCTCCTGATGCCAACTAAGCACATGAATGCATCAAGAATATAGCACCAGAATCAAGCTCATAACATAAACATAAATGCAGCTCGAAAACCAAGCTTAGTACATAAATACAATACCAGAACCTAGCTCATGTTATAAATACAGCCCCAGCTCATAATATAGATATGATACCAGAACTAAGCTTGTGATGCCAACCAAGGACATAAATGCAGCGCTGATGGCCTCTGAACATCAGAGGGGAGGAGAAAGATCCAGGATAGGGGATAACGTGTAATTTTGGTACAGTGCAATGGGGTCTTGTGTGGCGTTTGATATTAATATAGGGGAGTGAATATATTTATGGGGTCTCATCTGCTCTCTGATATTAATATAGGGGGTCTCATTATATCTAGCTTCCCCCATGGTATAAACCACACCTCTTTTTTCCATGAACCGGAACCTATCGCTTAAGTATGACCCTATGAAAGGTTCTCTCAGACTGACCTCTCAGCAGGACCCACTGTTAGTAGCTCATATGTAAAGGGTTAACTATGATGAGACGACCCTTCTGAATAGAAGAAAATCTAGGTGAACATGGGGAGGATATAGCAGTGTATATACTAGGCTACTCGGATATTATAATGGCCTGCGGGTGACACATGACGTCATTACATCAATAAGCTAGGGCTCGGCTTCACATCAGCGCTGGATTTCCATTTTGAACTGACCGTTTTTTTTTCTAATAGAACAGAGAGCAAAATAGAAACCATCGTGATCTGGTAGACGGATCGATTAAAAAACAGACCATTTCTATCGGTTTGTTTCAGTTTGTTTTGGTTTGCTTCCATTTACATCTGTTTAACGGATCCACTTTGTCTTCTTCTGTCTGTCTTCACATCTGCACATTTATAAACAGATCCGTTAAACAGACATCAAAAACGGAACTAAAAGGAAACCTTCCTGTTGAACTCCGTCACTAGAGATGAGTGAGCACCCAAATACTCGGGTCCGCGTTATTCGAGTCGAGCTTTTCGTAAAATTCGAGAGCTCTACTCGAGTAACGAACCCCATTGACTACAATGGGAGTGTTTCTCTCTCTCTCTACCTCCCTCTCTCCCCCCCCCCCCTCTCCCTCCCTTTCCTTCTCTCTCCTGTTTCTTGGGGTTTTTCATGAAAGTAGCAGCACAGCAGCCGGCGCTATTAGGGCTCGTTCACACCTGTGTAAACGCTGCGTTACGGCTCTCCAACTCTCTGTTCTGTTTTTAGAGCAGAGAAACAAGATTAAAATGGAATTCAACATTTTCGTGTTTTCCACATTGATTTCAATGGGTTTTCAAAAAACAGAAAGCAATCAGAAATAGTGATGAGCGAGCATACTCGCTAAGGGCAATTGCTTGAGCGAGTATTGCCCCTAGCAAGTACCTGCCCATTCGAGACAAAAGGTTCGGGTGCCGGCGGCGGGCAGGGAGCTGCAGGGGAGAGCAAGAAGGAACGGAGGGGAGATCTCTCTCTCGCTCCCTCCTGCTGACTGCCGCTACTCACCGCTCCCCCGCGCCGGCATCCGAACCTTTTGTCTCTAGTGAGCACGTACTCGCTAAGGGCAATCCTCGCTCGAGCAATTGCCCTTAGCGAGTATGCTCGCTCATCTCTAATCAGAAAGCTTTCAGTTTGCTTCCTTTCCAATGTGTTCCCGTTTATTTATTTTTTTAAGAGATTGAATTGCGCAGTCTGCGGCGCTACTTGTTCTGTCTAATAAAGGAAACCATAACGGAGCAGAATGAAACGGAAAGCATTTTGGATTTTTGAAAACTCATTGAAATCAATAAGGTAAAAATGGAAATGTTTAATTCTGCTTTTCTGCTGGAACAGACAAACTGAATTAAAATGGAATTCCCCATCGCAGATGTAAAAGAGCCCTGATTTGCATGAAAAAAAACTGAAATCAAATGGGTTGTCCAGTTTATGGCTGATCCTGAGGACAGGTTATGAATTGTAGCTGGGTGAGGACCGATCAGCAGGCCCCCCCCCCTCCCCACCGATCAGCTGCTCGCAGGGCCAGTGCTCTTGTACACTGAACTGATTTCTGCAAGAAGCATGCAGCTCTGTTCCAAATGTAGTGGCCAGGCTTAGTATTACAGGCATTAAAATGAATGGGAACATTTCCTGTAATACCAAGCCTTGCCACAACAGTGAAAATGGAGCTATCTGCTTCCTGCAGAAATGAACTCAGTGCATTGGCCCAGAAAGAGTGATCTGCTAGGATCCCAGGTGGCAGACCCCGCCAATCTACCATTGATGAGCTACAGTATCTTGAGGATGAGCCATCAATAGCTTACAACCCCCTTTAAGTTCCCACTGAAATCAATTTATAAAATGGGGAAAAAAACAACGCTTAGAGGGCAGTGGCAAATAAATATATATTTTTTTATATAGAAAACTATATCAGCCACCATATCCACAAGAGTTGATTAGGCATACAGAAAGCATTAACCGTGCAATGCGTTTGGCGTTCACTATCAACGGATGGTATTTCGCATGATGATCCAGTGAGGGGTCTGAGAGCCCCTCCTCATGAGAGGGAGTCAATTGGGCTTCTTTTACCTTTTCATATTTGATATTGTTATTCGCCACTGCCCCGAAGCGCTGTTTTTTTTTCAGTTTTTTGTTACTCGGACCGAGACCTCATGGTCGGTGGGTGACAGACCCCCTCCAAATCCGGATGTCCAGGCTTAGGTGGAAGTCCCAATGAACACTGGAATACCTTTGTGAAGTTTTACTGGAGTTGGGGTTGAATGAGTTCACCACGGACTGCCATCTTTGAACATCTGCTAGCGTCCTATCCGGGGCGCTGTTCTCCAGTTTTGGATGTTCCTCGGCCAGATCAGCTAAATGGAAAACAAAAGTCCAGATGTGTTCTAGCCCATAGCCACAGTCACATGAAGTAACAAACTCAGCTCTACTACATCGGTATCAACGTACATGGATGAAATACCTAGTGCATTCCCCAAATCCTCCACAAGGTGTCAGTAGAGATACCACAAGGACCAAGTTTAAGCCATCTCCCCGCTTCATATAGAAGCTTCTGCTCAGCAAGTAGGTGCCACATACAGAGCTGCCCTCCTCATCCTCATCATGACCATCAATAACCTGCAGCAAGGGAAGAACTACAAAGTGCAGATGTCATGTCTGACCAAGGTAAGATCACAGCAGCACCTTCCGGGGGATCACAACCACACTTTAACTCCTTGCATTCCAGTAGCAGAAATGTGACAGATGTGGAGGGAGCGAAGGGCTGCGCTGCTTCACTATGTCACAGCTGTTGTACATGGCAAACTCCTGTTTCACGACTCCGTATAGATGTAGCAGAGCTGAATTGTCATTTAAGTCTCTAGTGCTGCACAGTTAGTGTGTTGTGAAAATAATAAATCACCAGCAGTCCTATGTAAAACTATTAAGAAGAAACATAAAAAAAATCTAAAATCGTTGGGATTACCAGCAGTCCCATGTAAAACCAAAAATAGCACAGCATAACATCATTTAGTAGGTCTATTTGCGGTCTTCTGGGAAGCCACAGATCACACGTATGAGATAATGCGGTCGGTTTACTTGCAGTCCTTTGCAAAGCCTCAAATATTGTGATAAAACCGTTTAGAGGATTCCTTGCAGTCCTATGTAAAAACACACAGATAATATGTTAGAATTGTAAAGCCACATGTAAGAAGTTAGATTATGCAGTCCTGTGTAAAACCTCAAATGACACGTTTTAATGAGCTAACTTTGTAGGTTTAGCCCTGTCCTGTGTACAACCACAGAAAAAGCTGCATGACGTGACATTGGAGCAGTCCCATGTAACAATCACAGACAACACGGAATGAGAATTTGGAAGGCTTAGCTGCAGACCGATAGAAAAGCACATCCGGATAGGAGGCAGAATGTGTCCCTGCAGTCCCATACAAGTGCTCAACTTCAGCTCTGCTACATCTGTGTATGCTCTGTATACTCGCACACAGGCTGTGGCTGGTCCCCCTGCCAGGATAATGAGCACTCGGCTGTAGAGTTACATCAGGACACATGTTCATCTGGAGCAAATTCCCAGATAAAGCGAGTTATATTTAGATGAAATGGAATCTGCGCTGATGAGGATGGAACGGAGTGGAGGAACGTGGTGCTACCAGCACCCTCATCATCACCCATGCTATCACTCATATCATCCCCATTACCCCCATCATCACCCCTGCCATCACCCATATCATCACCATTACCCCCATCATCACCCCTGCCATCACTCATATCATCACCATTACCCCCATCATCACCCCTGCCATCACCCATATCATCACCATTACCACCATCATCACCCCTGCCATCACTCATATCATCACCATTAACCTCATCATCACCCCTGCCATCATTTCACCCCCATCATCACCTTTGTCATCACATCACCCTCATCAACACCCCTGCCATCACTTACATCACCACCATCACCCCCATCATCACCCCTGCCATCACTTACATCACCACCTTCACCCTCATCATCACCCCTGCCATCACTTACATCATCACCATCACCCCCATCAACACCCCTGCCATCACTTACATCACCCCCATCATCACCCCTGCCATCACTTGCATCACCCCCATCTTTACCCCTGCCATCACTTACATCACCACCATCACCCCATTATCACCCTGCCATCACCCCATCATCACCCCTCCCATCACTTACATTATTGCCATTACCCCCCATCATCACCCCTGCCATCATTCATATCATCACCATTAGCCCTATCATCACCCCTGCCATCACTTACATCATCACCATTAGCGCCATCACTTTCACCATCACCACTATCATAACCCCTGCCATCACTTACATCATCACCATCACCTCCATCATCAACCCTGCCATCACTTACATCATCACCATTACTCCCATCATCACCTTTGTCATCACTCATATCATCACCATTACCCCCATCATGACCCCTGCCATCACTTACATCATCACCATTACCCCCATCATGACCTCTGCCATCACTCATATCATCACCATTACCCCCATCATGACCCCTGCCATCACTTACATCATCACCATTACCCCCATCATGACCCCTGCCATCACTTACATCATCACCATTCCCCCCATCAATTTCACTATCACGGCTATCATCACCCCTGCCGTCACTTTCTTCATCATCTCGATCATCACTCCTGCTATTACTTACATCAACACCATGACCTCTATCATCACTTCTACCATCCCTTTCCTAAACACCTGTATCATCACCTCTGCCATTACTTTCTTCATCACCCCCATCATGACCCCTGCCATTACCTCTCTCACCACCCCTGCTGTCACTTACATCATCACCATTACCCTCATCATCACCTCTGCTGTCGCTTTCATCATCACCCCATCATCACCTCTGCCATCACTTACATAATCCCCTCTTCATCACCCCTGCTATTGTTTACTTCATCACTCCACCATCACCCCTGCCATCACTTACATCACCCCTATCATCACTCCTGCCATCACACCATCATCATCACTACCACTCCCATCATCCCAGCCATCACTTACATCATCACCCCGTCATCATCCCTGCCACCACTTACACCATCATCACTACCACCCCATCATCACCACTGCCATCACCCCATCATCATCCCTGCAAACACCCTGAACCTTGTCTCCATCCTCACCCCCACCATCTCTTCCGCCACCGTATTGATCACTAATGGCGCTTGTCTTTCCGGCTGCTCAGTGTTCATCAGTATTATATGTCAGGCATTAGCCGGCTGGTTATTGTATACGGGAATTCATGCAGGAAGCGTCACTCCGTTGGGAGATGTAGGGGGTGCATATACTTTTCATAGCGTCTGCAGAGCATTTTCCTTATGATAAAGGCTCAGGCCCTCGAACTGTCTTCAGATCCCAACTTCTGTCAGACCCCAGTGCCCCTTCAGCCATACCCCCAGATGACAGGCCTAGGCTATGTGGAGACTTTTGTAGCACTACTAATAGATTTAACTCTGCAAGCCTACAAGACTGCATGTACCTCAGTGTATGTAATTGTACTGCAGCTGTAGTCTCAGGGTTACATTCAGTTAGTTGCATCACAAAGAGTCTCCATGTAGTCACTAGCACAGTTCCAGAAGAGTTATCTCATGAGAAATATATGTATTTACTATAACAGGCATGTCAGGAGAGGTGACAGGTCCTCTATACATTTCTAGACTCACTGGTGACTTCTCCTCTGATTGTAGACATTCTCTTTCCTTTTCTTCTCCCTTCAGCCCAGACACCAATGATGACTTCTCCTGACTGCAGAGTTTCCTGCTGAGACATCTTTGCACCCTCACTACTGAAGCCATCCTCATCCTGCATAGCAATACAAATAAATTCAGACCCCAGACCAGACCCTAAATTCCCTCAGATCACAGACCAGACCCCTAATTCTCCAAACTGGACGCCTAATTCCTCACACTCTAGACCAGACTCCTAATTTCTCAGACCAGATCCTGAATTGCTGAGACCAGACCACTAATTCCTCAGGCTAGATGCATTAGTTCCTGTGACCCGAGGCCAGACCCTCAATTCCTCAGACTAGATGCCTTAGTTCCTCAAACCCAAGACCAGTTTCCTAGTTCCTCAGACCACTATATTTGTTAGTACCCAGCCCACACTCCTAATTCCTCAGACCCCAGGTCTGACCCCTAATCCTTTAGACCCCAGACCAGACCCTTAATACCTCAGATCCCAGACTAGAGCCCTAATTCTTCAGGCCCCAGGTCAGACTCATAATTCTGTACCCTTCACCCGACTCCAAATTCCTTAGACCCTGGACGAAACATTTCCTCAGACACAACGCCAGACCCACTAAGTTCTTCAGATCCCATAGACAGATCCCTAATTCTTCAGACCAGATCCTTAGTTCCTCAAAACCCAGATCAGACAAAAGCTAAAATACTTTCCCAAGTCGGTCCTCTTCATATCTGCACATCTGCCTCCACATACCTTGTGTGTCAGGCTGGCGTCAATAGGGTGCGCCAGAGTGTCTAACAGTGGCCGATGGGAATCTGCCTAGAAGAGCAGATTGTCGGCCCAAGGCTGTATTTAGCTTTCCTGGAATAAGACTTCCCCCTCTCTAAAAATGGCATGTAACTGGGCAGATGTGCCCTGATGGAGTCTAGAAAACTTTGAAAGCAGCCATTGCAACCATATTGATTGTAAGCTGGCTTTTCTGTGGTGGTCCGACAACAGGTTCAGGATGGCGCAGCAGCTGACAGGCGAGATGGAGGCCAGACTTTAATAAAAATAAACCTTTCCTGACCTAAAACCAGTATACTGTTTCCGCTCGGTACTGGAACGCTGCGTAAATTTTAACCAGCGTTCCCCGTTCACAAAATGTCTCAACTCTCTGAACGGCGAGGCACTCCCATCTTTATAGTTACTGTCCTTCTTCAAACTAGTGCTGCATGCTTCATTTCTAGAGGTCCACGGCACACACTAAGAGCTTAGTCACACGGGCGCATCCGGGCGCATCGGCGCCCGTGTTACTGCACTAAAAGACGGCCGCACTGCGGATGCGGATGAATCTCCGCACCGCCGGAAGAAAGAACATGTGACCGGCTCCATTGCCGGTCATGTGTTCTTTCTTCAGCGCTGCGGGGAGTCGTCCGACCTGAAGTGCGGCCGTCTTCTTCGTGCAGTAAGGGCTCAGTGACACGGGCGCATCGGCACCGGTGTACGGCCCGTGTGACTAAGCCCTAACATCGCGGCCTGAATGCACCGTAGGTGCCGTCTGCACATACTACAGACCGTCATCTATACATACTTTCAGAGCTCCGCCCACTCGCGAATTAAACCCACCGTGGGTGCATAAGTACATGGAATACGGCCACACTAAAGGCAGGACATCACTTCCATATTATACCTTCTCAACTGTGTGTAGCGCCTCCACAAAGTGCCATATGGGTACATACACAGCATTACCAATGCACCATGCTAGTCCCCGCATTACCAGTGTACGTAGCAACACCCAACCACTAGTCACATATGGCCGTCACAGTCCATATAGTCAGTCCAGTGTACACGGACATATTTGCGCAAGCAGAATTTACTCCCGCAATACTCCGAAAATAGAACCCATTTATTTCAATCTGATCGTTCACATTTCTGTATGTCGCACGCTCCTTCCAGTTGCGCAAAAAAAAATTTTCTGCGCATTTTGCACCAAACTTCCCCATAGAAGTCAATGCGCGCACTATATGCTAGGGGATGCGTGATTTTCTGCAAAATTCCGCAGGAAAAAGAACACATCTGGAACTCAGCCTAATTAACCATTTCAATCGTTGTGTCTTTGTTTGCCGCATGCAAATGAACATTCCTTGCGGGTGGAAAAAGTGCAGTAAAATACGCTGATGTGCGCAAAAAATGCATCATTTGTAACTCAAAAATGTTATGCCCATGCGTGTGCAAATGTGCATACTCTCGTGTGAATCTGGCCTTAGCCACTGTAGGCCGTCAATGTCATGGATCCATTCGCCGTCATCTATTTCCCTATCTAGTCCCTGCGGGAAGGGTGACTCTCTCTCCTTGTGTCTTTTTTGGCCCTCTTGGTGAAGCAGCTTTGGCCCTCAAGCCCTTTAGTCACCTCTTATTTCTGCGCTGTACCCCCACCAATTGCTCCCAATTCCTAAATGGCCACCGCCACATGGCCTCAGGCCTCTTTTATGTCTACTAGGCCGGCAGCCACCACTCTCCTGTCCTATCTGCAGCCCCTTGCCCTCCTGTGACGCCATTCTGGCCTTTATATACCCTCCCCACAGACCCGCTTATGACCTTACAGGACCTGACATTGTGGAGGGCTCAGCCTGCATTATCCCCTATGGAGGGGACATGCTCAAAGGCCTTCTCCACACACACAGCCTCTAGGAGGCTTCGAGAAAAAGGCGCTATCCGATGCCTGTCCCACACGGCCATCAGCTGAGCCGATTACATTGTAAGGGACGGTGTTGATTAAAATGGCTGCATAGAATTCCTCCTGTGTACTTTGTATAGAGCCCATTAGGTTTGTCGGGGAGAGCGGTGAGCGCTGGGTGAGACGTCCTCCATCTGTTCTCAGAGTCTATTCAGCAAGAAAAGCAAAGACATCCAAAAAGGCGCTAAGGAGTCTTGTAATCAGAATGGGGGATGGGGGGCTCTCGAGTGTCTGCAGGAGAAGACATCTGATTACATTGGAATATTCACAAGTCTCATATATTTACACATACGTAAATAACGACTTTATGATGGCCGATGCAAAGCCGCCAGGTGCGGAGGATTCATCACATGCCATAGGATGTCCGAAGAAATGTCATGGGCTGAGATACAGCATATCAGCGGGCAGTATCACACATCGTAGCGTTAGATACCGCGGCTCGGCCACATATCACCGGCCCGGACGGACATCCCTTAGATTTTTCTTGAAGGGCCTCTTCCTAGTTGAGTGCAGGAAATAGTAATTTGTGATGGAATAACGGGGAGTGCACATAACATGGCCGAATGTGCTGCCGCCTGACTCCAGGCACTTGGCTGAAATGCTTGTGATTGACAGAAAATACCCAGAAATCCACAGAGATAATCTGCTTATACATGATGTTCTGCTGCCAGGCAACTGCTGAATATGTAATTATACAAATGTCACTGCATGTCACCACAAAGTATAAACCCCCTCATAATAATCCAGATTATGGTGTACACCGCTATTCTATACATTACACAGGACTGCGATCAGTAGTAGATGTATACTCCTATACATAGGGGGCAGTATTATAGTAGTTATGTTCTTGTACATAGGGGGCAGTATTATAGTAGTTATATTCTTGTACATAGGGGGGTAGTATTATGGTAGTTATATTCTTGTACATAGGGGGCACTATTATAGTAGTTATATTCTTGTACATAGGGGGCAGTATTATAGTAGTTATATTCTTGTACATAGGAGCAGTATTATAGTAGTTATATTCTTGTACATAGGGGGCAGTATTATAGTAGTTATATTCTTGTACATAGGGAGCAGTATTATAGTAGTTATATTCTTGTACATAGGGGGCAGTATTATAGTAGTTATATTCTTGTACATAGGAGCAGTATTATAGTAGTTATATTCTTGTACATAGGGGGCAGTATTATAGTAGTTATATTCTTGTACATAGGGAGCAGTATTATAGTAGTTATATTCTTGTACATAGGGGGGCAGTATTATAGTAGTTATATTCTTGTACATAGGGAGCAGTATTATAGTAGTTATATTCTTATACATAGGGGGCAGTATTATAGTAGTTATATTCTTGTACATAGGGAGCAGTATTATAGTAGTTATATTCTTGTACACAGGAGGTAGTATTATAGTAGGTATATTCTTCTGCATAGGGGGCAGTATTATAGTAGTTATATTCTTGTACATAGGAGGCAGTATTATAGTAGTTATATTCTTGTACATAGGAGGCAGTATTATAGTAGTTATATTCTTGTACATAGGAGGCAGTATTATAGTAGTTATATTCTTGTACATAGGAGGCAGTATTATAGTAGTTATATTCTTCTACATAGGAGGCAGTATTATAGTAGTTATATTCTTGTACACAGGAGGTAGTATTATAGTAGGTATATTCTTCTGCATAGGGGGCAGTATTATAGTAGTTATATTCTTGTACATAGGAGGCAGTATTATAGTAGTTATATTCTTGTACATAGGAGGCAGTATTATAGTAGTTATATTCTTGTACATAGGAGGCAGTATTATAGTAGTTATATTCTTGTACATAGGGGGCAGTATTATAGTAGTTATATACTTGTACATAGGGGGCAGTATTATAGTAGTTATATTCTTGTACATAGGAGACAGTATTATAGTAGTTATATTCTTGTACATAGGGGCAGCATTATAGTAGTTATATTCTTGTACATACAGGATAGCATTATAGTAGTTATATCCGTGTACATAGGGGGCAGTATTAGAGTAGTTATATTCTTGTACATAGGGGGCAGTAATATAGTAGTTATATTCTTGTACGTAGGGGGCAGTATTATAGTAGTTATATTCTTGTACATAGGAGGCAGTATTATAGTAGTTATATTCTTGTACATAGGAGGCAGTATTATAGTAGTTATATTCTTGTACATAGGAGGCAGTATTATAGTAGTTAGATTCTTATACATAGGGGGCAGTATTATAGTAGTTATATTCTTATACATAGGGGGCAGTATTATAGTAGTTATATTCTTATACATAGGGGGCAGTATTATAGTAGTTATATTCTTGTACATAGGGGGCAGTATTATAGTAGTTATATTCTTGTACATAGGGAGCAGTATTATAGTAGTTATATACTTGTACATAGGGGGCAGTATTATAGTAGTTATATTCTTGTACATAGGGGCTAGTATTATAGTAGTTATATTCTTGTACATAGGGGGCAGTATTATAGTAGTTATATTCTTGTACATAGGAGACAGTGTTATAGTAGTTATATTCTTGTACATAGGGGGCAGTATTATAGTAGTTATATTCTTGTACATAGGGGGCAGTATTATAGTAGTTATATTCTTGTACATAGGGGCAGTATTATAGTAGTTATATTCTTGTACATAGAGGATAGCATTATAGTAGTTATATTCTTGTACATAGGGGGCAGTATTAGAGTAGTTATATTCTTGTACATAGGGAGCAGTATTATAGTAGTTATATACTTGTACATAGGGGGCAGTATTACAGTAGTTATATTCTTGTACATAGGGGCTAGTATTACAGTAGTTTTATTCTTGTACATAGGGGGCAGTATTATAGTAGTTATATTCTTGTACATTGGGGGCAGTATTATAGTAGTTATATTCTTGTACATAGGGGGCAGTATTACAGTAGTTATATTCTTGTACATAGGGGGCAGTATTACAGTAGTTATATTCTTGTACATAGGGGCAGTATTACAGTAGTTATATTCTTGTACATAGGGGCTAGTATTAAAGTAGTTTTATTCTTGTACATAGGGGGCAGTATTATAGTAGTTATATTCTTGTACATTGGGGGCAGTATTATAGTAGTTATATTCTTGTACATAGGGGGCAGTATTACAGTAGTTATATTCTTGTACATAGGGGGCAGTATTAGAGTAGTTATATTCTTGTACATAGGGGGCAGTATTATAGTAGTTATATTCTTGTACATAGGAGGCAGTATTATAGTAGGTATATTCTTATACATAGGGGGCAGTATTATAGTAGTTATATTCTTGTACATAGGGGGCAGTATTATAGTAGTTATATTCTTGTACATAGGGGCAGTATTATAGTAGTTATATTCTTGTATATAGGGGCAGTATTATAGTAGTTATATTCTTGTACATAGGAGGCAGTATTATAGTAGTTATATTCTTGTACAAAGGGGCAGTATTATAGTAGTTATATTCTTGTACATAGGGGCAGTATTATAGTAGTTATATTTTTGTACATAGGGGGCAGTATTAAAGTAGTTATATTCTTGGACATAGAAGGCAGTTTTATAGTAGTTATATTTTTGTACATAGGAGGCAGTATTATATTACTTATATCCTTGTACATAGGGGGCAGTATTATAGTAGTTATATTCTTGTACATAGGGGGCAGTATTATAGTAGCTATATTCTTGTACATAGGAGCAGTATTATAGTAGTTATATTCTTGTACATAGGGGGCAGTATTATAGTAGTTATATTCTAGTACATAGGGGGCAGTATTCTAGTAGTTATATTCTTGTACATAGGGGGCAGTATTATAGTAGTTATAGTCTTGTACATAGGCGGCAATATTATAGTAGTTATATTCTTGGACATAGGAGGCATTATTATAGTAGTTATATTCTTGTACGTAGGGGGCAGTATTATAGTAGTTATATCCTTGTACATAGGGGGCAGTATTATAGTAGTTATATTCTTGTACATAGGGAGCAGTATTATAGTAGTTATATTCTTGTACATAGGGGGCAGTATTATAGTAGTTATATTCTTGTACATAGGGGGCAGTATTATAGTAGTTATAGTCTTGTACATAGGGGCAGTATTATAGTAGTTATATTCTTGTACATAGGGGACAGTATTATAGTAGTTATATTCCTGGACATAGGAGGCAGTATTATAGTAGTTATATTATTGTACATAGGAGGCAGTATTATAGTAGTTATATTATTGTACATAGGGACAGTATTATAGTAGTTATATTCTTGTACGTAGGGAGCAGTATTATAGTAGTTATGTCCTTGTACATAGGGGGCAGTATTATAGTAGTTATATTCTTATACATAGGGGGCAGTATTATAGTAGTTATATTCTTGTACATAGGGGCAGTATTATAGTAGTTATATTCTTGTACATAGGAGCAGTATTATAGTAGTTATATTCTTGTACATGGGGGCAGTATTATAGTAGTTATATTCTAGTACATAGGAGGCAGTATTATAGTAGTTATATTCTAGTACATAGGAGGCAGTATTATAGTAGTAATATTCTTGTACATAGGGGGCAGTATTATAGTAGTTATATTCTTGTCCATAGGGGGCAGTATTATAGTAGTTATATTCTTGTACATAGGGGGCAGTATTATAGTAGTTATATTCTTGTACCTAGGGAGCAATATTATAGTAGTTATATACTTGTACACTAGGGGGCAGTATTATAGTAGTTATATTCTTGTACATAGGAGACAGTATTTTAGTAGTTATATTCTTGTACATAGGGGGCAGTATTATAGTAGTTATATTCTAGTACATAGGAGGCAGTATTATAGTAGTTATATTCTTGTACATAGGGGGCAGTATTATAGTAGTTATATTCTAGTACATAGGAGGCGGTATTATAGTAGTTATATTCTTGTACATAGGAGCAGTATTATAGTAGTTATATTCTTGTACATAGGGGGCAGTATTACAGTAGTTATATTCTAGTACATAGGGGGCAGTATTATAGTAGTTATATTCTTGTACATAGGGGGCAGTATTATAGTAGTTATATTCTTGTACATAGGAGGCAGTATTATAGTAGTTATATTCTTGTACAAAGGGGCAGTATTATAGTAGTTATATTGTTGTACATAGGGAGCAGTATTATAGTAGTTATATTCTTGTACATAGGAGGCAGTATTATTGTAGTTATATTCTTGTACATGGGGGGCAGTATTATAGTAGTTATATTCTTGTACATAGGAGGCACTATTATAGTAGTTATATTCTTGTACAAAGGGGCAGTATTATAGTAGTTATATTCTTGTACATAGGAGCAGTATTATAGTAGTTATATTCTTGTACATATGGAGCAGTATTATCGTAGTCATATTCTTGTACATAGGAGGCAGTATTATTGTAGTTATATTGTTGTACATAGGGGGCAGTATTATAGTAGTTATATTCTAGTACATAGGAGGCAGTATTATAGTAGTTATATTCTTGTACATAGGGGGCAGTATTATAGTAGTTATATTCTAGTACATAGGAGGCAGTATTATGGTAGTTATATTCTTGTACATAGGAGCAGTATTATAGTAGTTATATTCTTGTACATAGGGGGCAGTATTACAGTAGTTATATTCTAGTACATAGGGGGCAGTATTATAGTAGTTATATTCTTGTACATAGGGGGCAGTATTATAGTAGTTATATTCTTGTACATAGGAGGCAGTATTATAGTAGTTATATTCTTGTACAAAGGGGCAGTATTATAGTAGTTATATTCTTGTACATAGGGGGCAGTATTATAGTAGTTATATTCTTGTACATAGGAGGCAGTATTATTGTAGTTATATTCTTGTACATAGGGGGCAGTATTATAGTAGTTATATTCTTGTACATAGGAGGCAGTATTATAGTAGTTATATTCTTGTACAAAGGGGCAGTATTATAGTAGTTATATTCTTGTACATAGGAGCAGTATTATAGTAGTTATATTCTTGTACATAGGGAGCAGTATTATAGTAGTTATATTCTTGTACATAGGAGGCAGTATTATAGTAGTTATAGTCATGTACATAGGAGGCAGTATTATAGTAGTTATATTCTTGTACATAGGGGCAGTATTATAGCAGTTATATTCATGTACATAGGGGGCAGTATTATAGTAGTTATATTCTTGTACATAGGAGGCAGTATTATAGTAGTTATATTCTTGTACATAGGGGCAGTATTATAGTAGTTATATTCTTGTACATGGGAGCAGTATTATAGTAGCTATATTCTTGTACATAGGGGGGCAGTATTATAGTAGTTATATTCTTGTACATAGGAGCAGTATTATAGTAGGTATATTCTTGTACATAGGGGGCAGTATTATAGTAGTTATATTCTTGTACATAGGGGCAGTATTATGGCAGTTATATTCTTGTACATGTGGGGGACAGTATTATAGTAGTTATATTCTTGTACATAGGAGGCAGTATTATAGTAGTTATATTCTTGTACATAGGAGGCAGTATTATAGTAGTTATATTCTTGTACATAGGGGCAGTATTATGGCAGTTATATTCTTGTACATGTGGGGGACAGTAGTATAGTGTTTCAACTTTTTCAATAAAATGTAGTTTGATAATTGATAACCACTTTTGTCAAAGAGAAATGTCAAAAGGCATGACAAAAGAGCATTTGTCATCCCTTCCCCCGTTTCTCTCCTACAAAGTGCATTACGCAGTGGTGGGTGATGATGAACGCAGGAGACAGCTCCCAGAGGGTAAAGATTTTCTCCATTTATACATATAACAACCTAATTGGCCTTTATTTACATTTATATTATCTCACATTAGATGGAGCGCCTCATTGTGGCCATGCAAGATCCAGATGTTGGCATCAAAATGCGAAACCAGCGCTTGCTGATCACGGTTATCCCGCACGCCATGACCGGTAAGTTGTGGGGTCTTCATTTGTAAAGAATTTTTTTGGTTGCTTTTTACAAACGTTTCTTAACGTGATTATTATAGGTCAGGGTGCTTGTACTGATGTGTCATTACGTGGGCTGTGACTACTTGTTTGCCATTTTTCAGGGCTAAATTGGTTGTCACTTTTCATAGACCAGTGTATTTGGGTGAATGAATAAACCCAGGATTATCTTAGATGATACTATCCTATGGATCTACTACAGTAGCATAGTATGCAAGGCCGAAAAAAGGCACACGTCCATCCAGTTCAGCTATTACCCCCCAATGTTGATCCAGATAAAGTAAAAAAAAAAAACAATGAGGTAGAAGCCAATTTCCTCCATTTAAGGGAAAAAATCCCTCCCTGACTCCAACTATATTACTATATTAATTCTAAGTTAGTAATTGGATGCCGACCCTTTAACTATTGGGCCACTCCAGCAAAAATACATTTTTTCATCCCTGTGCCCCTCACCTAATTGCATGTCAAACTCTGGAGGTTTCCTCTATGTACTGCAGCTACTTCCATACAGTGCAGCCCCCTGTCTGATGACTATCAGGGACCATCTTGAGGTTGTATTCACACAAGCATTTTTACGTAGCTATGTAGCCGCATTTTTAAGCCCAGCCGAAAAACACGATCATCTGAGGCATTGAATTCCAATGCATTTGTTCACATAGGCATTTTTGTGCCATGAACAATCATCTGTAGTGAAAAAATAGCACATACCCAACGGAAATCGGCGGGCGCTTTTACGCACGACCAAAAATGATGGTTCTGGTTCTATCTTTCAACCGATATACACTGGTGGCTCCCATAGACTCCTATGGGAGCTGTAAAAATCAGGAGGGAGAGGCAGTTTACCAGCGTCCAATAGTGGGAAAAGCTTACTGGTGCCTCTATTTAGGCATTTGAAGTTATTCCGAGGATTAATGCCAAGCGAGCGAGTTCCGGGCTGCGGTGTATTTTTTGCTAATATGTTGCCCTTGGTCTTCTGAATGGATGAGAAAACACTATTTAAGCTCGCAACTTGATCGCATCATTTTTTCATTCGCACGATTTTACGTAAAACGCATACCCTGATGGTGGGATTTTTTAATGCTTTTACTTTCACATCAATCCCATGATATATTAGCACAGCATAAACTGAGGCTTTGCCATTTCTGTCTGCTGGGTGGACAGATTAATTTTTTATCATTACCTTCTGTATTCTTTTAAATAAGCTACAGACCATAAGTTTATAGTTAGGAGGATGAGCTGTGATCTCCTTCATTAGAACTGTGTGACAGGAGCTGTTTAATCATAATCAGTAACTGTGATAGAAGTGTCTTTGTCCCCCTCTAGACAGCTTCTTCTGTAGGGTCCATGTAACACCATCACACAGACGGAGAAACTGACTAGAAACTGATCACATAAACCCAATTAAATCTGAGCTGGTGAGAATTGAGATCACATGACCATCGGAGGAGAAAAAAAGGCCAAGAGTTTCAGATAGAAAGAAAAAACTAACCAAGGTAACACTGGCTGACTTATATGTACTGGAGGGATAGCTACATAATGAGTAAAGAAAATCACTGGAGTGGCCCTTTAAGTCAGATATAGTCAATCACTTTTTGACAGGTACTCACAGGATATTAAGCTTGAGAAGGCTTGCTCGTATCAAAAGCCGCAAATCAGAAAATGTTGGCCAATACCAATGTCCATAGCCAGATCTAGGTTAGTCTTATGGACACCGATTCTCCACTGAACTTTTGGGTTCCGAGGGTTCACAAATGTTTGCCAAAAACCATCTAATAACAATTGTGAACCTTTTTTTTAGCACACTGCAAAGATGAATAGCGTACCTGAGGCCTCCAACTGGTGGAGCTACATATATACATATTACATTCTCTTCACACTTCTAGATTCCATTAAAAGAAATATTCCTCGAGATATTCCGTTTCTGGAAATATCCATACGTTCTATTCCTCGGGGCGCACATTTCAGAAACGATCTAATTAGGTGAGAATACATTTATACTCCAGTAAGTTCTGACTTGTTAGTGAGAAGTTCAGCCTTTCCCTCTGGGGTCTAAAAAAATCCCACAAGCCTTTAATGCCAGCTAACACCAGGTATAATAAGCTCAAAAATAGCTGGTGTACAGGTACTGTGTGCCAACAGACCAAAAGGGTTAACGGACCATAACAGTTTGTCTTCCAGTGCTAGAAAAGCCTCATATTACACCTTTTCTATTTAGTAAGTGCAAACTGCTCTGTTCTAAAATGATAAGGAATGAGAGGTTGTCAAAGAGTCGCCTCCCTTTTAACTATAGTCATAGAGCTCCAATGACAGGATGTTTCCAAGGTGGTAGTAGATAAAGGAAGTGAGCAAAAACAATATTATCTGTGAGTGGAGTTGCCCTTTAAGGATTATGTCCCTTTTTAATAAAAAATCCCTGGTATTTCTGGAGTCGTTTTGGTCAGTGCTAGCCTTAGGATAGATGGTACCCTGTGAGGATTTTCTCTTTTTGACACTTTCTGTCATAACAAGAATATATATATATACTAGCTTACCCGTTGCCCGTTGCTGCAAAGACAGACAGACATACATACATTCGTTTTTATAAATATAGATAACAACCAATCACAGCACAGCTTTCATGTAACCTCAGTGGTATAATATATAGCAACCAATCACAGCACAGCTTTCATGTTGCCTCAGCAGTATAATATATAGCGACCAATCACAGCACAGCTTTTATGTTACATCAGCAGTATAATATATAACAACCAATCACAGCGCAGCTTTCATGTTACCTCAGCAGTAAGAGAAATAACAACCAATCACAGCGCAACTTTTATTCTGCCTCAGCAACATAAAAAATAGCAACCAATCACAGCACAGCACTCATTTTACCTCAGCGGTATAATATATAGCAACCAATCACAGGACAGCTTTCATGTAACCTCAGTAGTATAAGAAGTAGCATCCAATCACAGCACAGCTTTCATGTTGCCTCAGCAGTATAATATATAGCGACCAATCACAGCACAGCTTTCATGTTACCTCAGCAGTATAAGAAATAGCAACCAATCACAGCACAGCTTTCATTTTACCTCAGCATTCTCAATATCCAGCAATTGTCTTGCGAAACGTTCGGCGGATGCATCATTTTGTAGTTGAACACGCATCCCGTTGCTCGTAATGCCTTTTGCTTTCGTGCTTGAGATGGAAATCAAACGATCTTTGTCTGGGGGGCATAACTGTCGACGATGCTCGTACGCGCGCCACCTATCGTAGGATAGATGTACTATGCCAGTAATCTTCCCAGGAGTGTACTCAACAACTTCCCAAAGTTTCATGGTGATTGGATGAATGGTGTAGTAATGCATAAAGGACAGACAGACATTTTTATATATATAGCTGACATCAGGAAGTGAGAGAATTAGATTCCGTACGTAAAATTTGGACGCTAATTCTTTTGCGCTTAGAATTGAATAATCGATTTGGGACCCATTAGCTTTTCCTATTTATGACATAGTCAATGCTCCTGCCAAATTTCAAGTTTTTATGACATCGGGAAGTGAGAGAATTAGTGACAATGATGGAAATCGAACGATCTACGTAGGGGGGGGGGGCATTACTGTTGACGACGCTCGGACACGCGCCATTTATCATAGGATAGATGTACTATGCCAGTAATCTTCCCAGGAGTGTACTCAACAACTTCCCAAAGTTTCATGGCGATCAGATGAATGGTGTAGTAGCGCATAAAGGACAAACAGACAGACAGACACACAGACAGACACACACATGCATACATTCAATTTTTTATATATATAGTACTGATAGACAATCTGTCTGTACTCTGATTGTGTAGAAGACAGTAGAATACCCACATCAGAACAGCTCAGTGAATAAGTACTGTACTAAGCTTAGCTCAATTCATAAATACATCACCAGAGCCAAGCTCATAATATGTATACAATACCAGTACCAGCACCAGAACTATGCTCATAACATTAACACAGCACTGGAACTAAGCTCATAACATAAATGCAGCACAAGAACTAAGCTCATAACATAAATACGGCACTAGAACCAAGCTCATAACATAAATACAGCACCAGAGCTAAGCTCATAATATGTATACAATACCAGTACCAGCACCAGAACTATGCTCATAACATTAACACAGCACTAGAACTAAGCTCATAACATAAATACGGCACTAGAACCAAGCTCATAACATAAATACGGCACTAGAACCAAGCTCATAACATAAATACAGTAACCGAACTAAGAGATTGTATTGCGGTGGCGCCAAAGGGCTGACAACAGCACCTCAGAACATCAGAGGGAATGAGACAGAGCCAGGAGAAGAATGATTCATGTAGCTCCAGAAGACACTGCCATACAGAGGAAGAAGATCTGGTGGCCAGGCGGACCTAAGGGGGGTGATTGCCCACAGCCTGCATCCACCTGGTGCCCTCCTTACAAGTTGGTGACTGGTGCCTTGTCTGAACGCAAAGGTGGCATGTAGCTAGGGCTGGCCATGATTCGTATGAGTGGTTCAATTTTCCATGTTCAGAAATATTCCGTTTGGTTTTCCGTTTTCATGTAACTATGAAAGCCCAGCGTCAATCAATATGACTGTTATTACAGCTCACACTCAGCTTTCTTAAGCTCCTGAATAGAAAAATGGACTGATTATGCATTGTTACATAGCTACATACTTTGGCCAATTTGGTGTCCAGGAGTTTGGACAAGCTGAGTGACAACTCCCTTTGGAGCTCTAACCATTTTGGTTGTCACTCAGGTTTCCCGTATCTATTGGCTCTATTCCATGTATTTTTTAAAGCTCTTCTTGTATAAAGTGCACTTTTCCACCCCTGTTTGTGATCTGAGATGCCGAGCACTGTTAGATCCCGTGTTACAAGCCTAAAGACTGCAGTGACACTCGCAGAATGCCGAGCCGCAGTACGTTTGTACTTCATCTTACTATCCAGGCTATGAATTATTCACAATAGAGGTTCCGAGGTTTGTAGGACCTGTGAACATCAAAGACGTTCCATTCATCGTCTACGAAGAGCTGCTATGTTTGAGTTACACCAAAGAACCGAATGTATTGAGCTTGTTAAATTCTTAAAGCAACAGGAACCGAATGTGTTGGGTATTAAAGGTTTCGAGTTTTGGAAACTCGTCCAATCTTCTCTGTGGCATTAGGTCTAAAGGGTGAGGATATTCGATAAGGGTCTATCACAGAGGTTTTCTGCTACCGGCAAGGACTTGTCCTACTGTAAATCCTATGGGAACATGATAACATAAGCCCAGTAGAGCCACATCTAGAGCAGTCCACAGCTTTAGAGTACTGCAAGGTGGCCTGTTGAGGTCAATGGACACCTTGTAGGGTTCTGTAAGGCCTCATGTCCATGGGGAAAATCAGGCCCGCTTCGGATTCTCCATGCAGAATTCGTAGCGGGTCCCTCCTGCCCCGCGGACATGAGGGCTGAAAATAAGAATAAATAAGGTCTTCTCTTCTTCGCGGACGGATCTTCTTTCTTCGGCCGGTGGATGTACTCGGCACGTCGGCGGCGTGCCGCACGCATGCACCGGGCCGAAGAAAGAGGATCCGGCCGCGAAGAAGAGAAGATCTGCACGGTCCGCTGCGGGTAAGTTTATTCTTATTTTAGGTCTCCCGCGGATCCGGACGGCTTCCATAGGCTTCAACAGAAGCCTGCCGGAGCCGTCCCGGCGGGGGACCCGCATGAAAATGGAGCATGGTCCAGATTTTTTCATGCTCCATATTTTTTTTAATTCCCTTTTATTGACCATCCGCGGGTATTTATCTACCCGCGGGTGGTCAATGCATCCCTATGGGGTGCGGATCCGCGGGCAGGAGAAGAGTTAAAATCCGCTGCAGATTTTAATTCTTTTCCCCGTGGACATGAGGCCTTAGCCTTCTTGTGGCTTTTCAGGAAATACGAGCATGGACATTGGTTTGTCTCGTAGGCTCTTGATAGCAGTACCCCATGCTTTCTGAATGACCTTGCCTGGAGAGAACCTACATTACAGATAACCTATTTATTTGGGTTATTAACCCTTTGCAATCCAATTTTGGATCCAGAGTTTCCTAGGGGGCTCTCTCTTTCTGCCATTATACAATGGCGCCATTGCAGGGTAGAGCCAGTACTGCGGTATATGACATGCTGGGAAGGCCCCCGACAACAGAGAGGCCAGTAATATACAGTAAGAATACCCTGCTGGATGTTTTCCGACATCGGAGCTGTACAGCCTTCAATCAGAATGTCTTTAGACGTCAGACAGTGGATTGGAAAAGGTTAAAGCATTTTTTTTAAAGGGGTCCATGATGGGATGACCTGTAATTATCATGATGGTTATTGCGAATGTTTGGGCATAATCACCAGTATTTGAAATTATGAGATTTTTAAAATTAACCCTCGAGGCAGACACTGCAGAGCAGACGCCTTTATGAATGTTTTAATGCCCCAAAGCTAATCCCTCCTTCTTTGCACTCTTCAGTCATGGTTGCCAATCGTGATTGGGTGTCCAGTGGGAACTCTGTAGTATCACAGTAAAAAGGAATGCAGAAAATCCGGGGTTAAAGTGGGGAGGGCACTAAATAGTCAATGCACGGGGAAGTGCAGTTCTGAAACACAGGCTTTGCCTCGAGCCCACGGACTTGTGGTTTGGGTCTTTGATTTTTTTATATCACTTTTTCATTCATAGCACTATGCTATACGCAGCTCAATAAGAATCTCACAATTAAACCCAGTATAGTAATGAGTGATCTGTTTTTAGAACGGTTCTCTATGTCTTCATTATTTCCATAATTTCTTGCCTGGGAAAGTTGGACAATTTCATGCAAGCAAACATGGTTAATAATTCATACCATTTAATTTCCAGATCTCAGAAGCTACTTAAACCATCCAGTGCCAGATAGCACTAGAAGTATGCAATATTCAGATTAACAAGCTGAAAATAGAAGCTGCTGTACTCACTATTCTGCAGGTGGAGTCACTGTCTATGTATACTGTGTTTCCCCAAAAATAAGACAGGGTCTTATATTAATTTTTGCTCCGAAATATTTCTTCTTTACATGTATAGCTGCCCGGACACCATTTAAAAATTATGTTAGGGCTTATTTTGGGGGTAGGTCTTATTTTCATGGAAACAGGGTATTATATATCCTTTACTGATCCTGAGTTACATGCAGTATAATACTCCAGAGCTGCGCTCACTATTCTGCTGGTGGAGTCACTGTGTACATACATTACTTATCCTGTACTGATCCTGAGTACATCCTGCATTATACTCCAGAGCTGCGCTCACTATTCTGCTGGTGGAGTCACTGTGTACATACATTACTTAGCCTGTACTGATCCTGAGTTACATTCTGTATTATACTTCAGAGCTGCAGTCACTATTCTGCTGGTGGAGTCACTGTGTACATACATTACTTATCCTGTACTGATCCTGAGTTACATCCTGTATTATACTCCAGAGCTGCGCTCACTATTCTGCTGGTGGAGTCACTGTGTACATACATTACTTATCCTGTACTGATCCCGAGTTACATCCTGTATTATACTCCAGAGCTGCGCTCACTATTCTGCTGGTGGAGTCACTGTGTACATACATTACTTAGCCTGTACTGATCCTGAGTTACATCCTGTATTATACTTCAGAGCTGCACTCACTATTCTGCTGGTGGAGTCACTGTGTACATACATTACTTATCCTGTACTGATCCCGAGTTATATCATGTATTATACTCCAGAGCTGCACTCACTATTCTGCTGGAGGAGTCACTGTATACATACATTACTAATTCTGAGTTACATCCTGTATTATACCCCAGAGCTGCACTCACTATTCTGCTGGTGGAGTCACTGTGTACATACATTACTTATCCTGTACTGACCCTGAGTTACATCTTGTATTATACTCCAGAGCTGTACTCACTATTCTGCTGGTGGAATCACTGTGTACATACATTACTTATCCTTTACCGATCCTGAGTTACATCCTGTATTATACTCCAGAGCTGCACTCACTATTCTGCTGGTGGAGTCACTGTATACATACATTACTTATCCCGTACTGATCCTGAGTTACATCCTGTATTATACTCCAGAGCTGAACTCACTATTCTGCTGGAAGAGTCACTGTGTACATACATTACTTATCCTGCACTGACCCAAGTTATATTGTGTATTATACTCCAGAGCTGCACTCACTATTCTGCTGGAGGAGTCACTGTATACATACATTACTAATTCTGAGTTACATCCTGTATTATACTCCAGAGCTGCACTCACTATTCTGCTGGTGGAGTCACTGTGTACATACATTACTTATCCTGTACTAATCCTGAGTTACATCCTGTATTATACTCCAGAGCTGCACTCACTATTCTGCTGGAGGAGTCACTGTGTACATAGGATATTGTACACTGAACAAGCAGGTAATTCTGTGAGATTCAAGCTCAGAAGTCTTCAGATTTTTGATCCAATCATATAGTTTGACCATAAGTAATATTTTGTAGTAAGCAATAAAGGTTATAGGAGTTGTGATAAAATGTCAGTTATTTGTGTACTGTGATGGGACTCCCTGTATCCTGACATTTACACCTTGAAGAAACGTTTTAGATGCAGATTTTCCCAATGATCATAAAACATAAAACACACACCAGTACCTTAAAAGCAGTGCAGCATCCCCTGACTTATTATTTATTGAAGCCCTTAGTGTGGATGAAAGGAGCCGGAGAAGGAAGTCATTACTTGGTCACATCAGATGGTTGTAAAGTAGAAGAAGGTTAAATTCAAGATCTTTTACTCCACCCATCAGATTTTTAATTATTATGTGTAATTTATACTTAGACATTTCTATAAATCATGTGCAAAAACTATGTACATTAGTTAACTACAGAGTAGGAGAGTAATCAAGCATTGATCAGGACCAAATAGCTCAGATGGTTGTTAGAACCCCCTTAGGAGGGTCTAATTGGGTGGTGTTCAAGGTGCTCTTAGACCCTGTTTAGTTAGCGAGCATAGAAGGACCTGCAAAATCAGATGGCTTCCAGATCCTCTTTAGTAGGAAGCAATCAGCATGGTCAAGGACCTGATAGCTTAGATGGTTGTTAGACCCCCTCTAGGAAGTGTGAATCAGGTAGTGTCCAAGGAACTTATATTTCAGGTGCTCCATTTAGTTATCAAATATACAAGTTGTCACATCTCCCAGAGACGTACTGGTTGTGTAACCTGACATACTACACAAACGCACACACGGAACACCAAGGAACAGTGAACTGCAAAACATGCATCTTAAATACCTGCACACATAACCAGATGGAATAGCTATACAAGTATAAGGAATTAGTTTGTGCATTGGCCAAGTCACCTAAGCCTTCGAGACTGCTTCAAGGGTCCTCGTTGTCTCGCGGGTCCCTATACTCATAAGACAACTACCATGTGAAACCTGTCTGCATGCAGGGCAATCATCCCAATAGGGATGGCCCCAAAGATGGTTAACGATTCAGCCGCACAGGACACAGTTCACACCAACACATCCTAGAATGCATCCACAATGGAACAGGAGTGATTACACCACATGTCCGGCACCCTGCACAGACTCACACCACACGTTACTATTCACACCAATAGAACGACATGCACGAATGTAAACACCAGGGGGAATGAGGAAGCCAGTTTCCTCTAGCCAGAGAGGCTGTTATTTATATATATAGTACTAGCTTACCCGTCGCGCATTGCTGCGAAGACAGATAGACATACATACATTCGTTTTTATATATCTAGATAACAACCAATCACAGCTCAGCTTACATGTTACCTCAGCTTTATAATATATAACACCCAATCACAGCGCAGCTTTCATGTTACCTCAGCAGTATAATATATAACACCCAATCACAGCGCAGCTTTCATGTTACCTCAGCAGAAAGAGAAATAACAACCAATCACAGCGCAACTTTTATTCTGCCTCAGCAATATAAAAAATAGCAACCAATCACAGCGCAGCATTCATTTTACCTCAGCGGTATAATATATAGCAACCAATCACAGCACAACTTTCATGTAACCTCAGTAGTATAAGAAGTAGCAACCAATCACAGCACAGCTTTCATGTAACCTGAGTAGTATAAGAAATATCAACCAATCACAGCGCAGCATTCATTTTACCTCAGCGGTATAATATATAGCAACCAATCACAGCGCAGCTTTCATGTTACCTCAGCAGAAAGAGAAATAACAACCAATCACAGCGCAACTTTTATTCTGCCTCAGCAATATAAAAAATAGCAACCAATCACAGCGCAACTTTTATTCTGCCTCAGCAATATAAAAAATAGCAACCAATCACAGCGCAGCTTTCGTTTTACCTCAGCAGTATAAGAAATAGCAACCAATCACAGCACAGCTTTCATTTTACTTCAGCATTCTCAATATCCAGCAATTGTCTTGCGAAACGTTCGGCGGATGCATCATTTTGTAGTTGAACACTCATCCCGTTGCTCGTAATGCCTTTTGCTTTCGTGCTTGAGATGCAAATCAAACGATCTTTGTCTGGGGGGCATAACTGTTGACGACGCTCATACGCGCCACCTATCGACGGATAGATGTACTATGCCAGTAATCTTCCCAGGAGTGTACTCAACAACTTCCCAAAGTTTCGTGGCGATTAGATGAATGGTGTAGTAATGCATAAAGGACAGACAGACATACATACATTCATTTTTATATATATAGATGACATCAGGAAGTGAGAGAATTACATTCCGCACGTAAAATTTGGATGCTAATTCTTTTGCGCTTAGAATTGAATAATCGAGTTGGGACCTATTAACTTTTCCTATTTATGCGTAATTAATGCCCGTGCCAAATTACATCGGGAAGTGAGAAAATTAGATTCCGTACATAAAATTTGGATGCTAATTCTTTTGCGCTTAGAATTGAATAATCGAGTTGGGACCCATTAACTTTTCCTATTTATGACATAATCAATGCTCGTGCCAAATTTCAAGTTTCTATGACAACGGAAAGTGAGAAAATTAGATTCCGTACGTAAAATTTGGATGCTAATTCTTTTGCGCTTAGAATTGAATAATCGAGTTGGGACCCATTAACTTTTCCTATTTATGACATAATCAATGCTCGTGCCAAATTTCACGTTTCTATGACACCGGAAAGTGAGAAAATTAGATTCCATACGTAAAATTTGGACGCTAATTCTTTGGCGCTTAGAATTGAATAATCGAGTTGGGACCTATTAACTTTTCCTGTTTATGACATAATCAATGCTCGTGCCAAATTACATCGGGAAGTGGGAAAATTAGATTCCGTATGTAAAATTTGGACGCTAATTCTTTTGCGCTTAGAATTGAATAATCAAGTTGGGACCCTTGAACTTTTCCTATTTATGACATAATCAATGCTCGTGCCAAATTTCCTGTTTCTACGACATTGGGAAGTGAGAGAATTAGTGGCAATGATGGAAATCGAACGATCTATGTGTTGGGGGGGGCGTAACTGTCGACGACGCTCGCACGCACGCCATTTATCATAGGATAGTTGTACTATGCCTATAATCTTCCCAGGAGTGTACTCAACAACTTCCCAAAGTTTCATGCCGATCGGATGAATGGTGTAGTAGCGCATAAAGGACAAACTGACACACACGCATACAGACAGACAGACACATTCAATTTTATATATATAGATAAAGTGGATTGAGTCAGTGAATTGGCTGAATGCCTCACATTAGGTAACATCACAGAATGAATGTGATATTGTCAGAAGTCAGAGGCCCGGGAACCAAATTCCTCCATGTGCTTGTTAGCTCACTGTTGTAAGAGAAGAGTCACCAAGATGGTGAGCGGTCTGCAAATCATGTCCTATGAGATATGGTTAAAGGATCTGGGAATGTTTAGCTTGCAGAAGAGAAGGCTGAGAGGAGACTTAATAGCGGTCTACAAATATCTGAAGGGCTGTCACAGTGCAGAGGGATCAGCCCTATTCTCATTTGTACAAGGAAAGACTAGAAGCAATGGGATGAAAGTGAAAGGGAGGAAACACGGATTAGATATTAGACAGTAAGGGTGATCAATGAGTGGAACAGGTTGCAATGGGAGGTGGTGAGTTCTCCTTCAATGGGAGTCTTCAAACAAAGGCTGGACAGACATCTGTCTGGGATGATTTAGTGACCCTGCACTGAGCAGGGGGTTGGACAAGATGATCCTGGAGGTCCCTTCCAACTCTGCCATTCTATGATTCTAATTATGGTCATACGAATTACAGTTAATTTTAGCAACCCATAGTCAACAGGAATAAAGTCGATGACATTTCTGACTGTATCACTCTCTAAAGCCATTTTCTGTTACTCCTTATAGCCAAAAACATGGGCTACCATTCAAAAATGTCCTTGCTCGTTTAAATAGATGGATGGTCCTACTAAAATGCTGACTTTACAGCAAGGTGTAAAGTGAGATGTTCCTGCTTTTCCTGAAAGGAAAGTGTGTATGTTATACTGACATCTAGTGGCCAGGAGAACAATAATTCTATGTAGAACTTTATATAAATGGTTTCACAGGCAACACTGTGATGTTGGTGTTTCTTTAAGGCTCTGCTATTTCCACTCTTCCTCATGTCCCCAGCTGCATCTTATCTCGATTTACAGTTATATTTTATCCTACACTGTAGAAGATTGGAGCGTTTTGCAAGCTTCGTTACTGAGCTGTTTCATTAAGATAATTAAACCCATGAGTCTTGATTACACTTGTGAGACTTATTTCTAATTTCCTTTGCATCCTCTTGGGCACCTGCTCTTTTCACAGAAGCGAAACCTGGCTGCTGGTAAAAACAAACCAGGAAAATGCAAGAAATACACTGAATGGATACTTTATTACATACCCCCATCTAGTAGCACACTGGACCTCCTGTGGGCTTCAGAACCGCAGCAATGCATTGTGGCATCCATTCACGGGTATTAGAGGACCAAGGGTGTGCCAAGAACACCTTACCTGCACCATTACTCCACCCCCATCGGCCAGAAAGGGGTCATCAGTTCATGCTGCTTGCACTAAATTCTCACCTCCCATCAGCAACAGAAACCTGGATCCATCTGACCAGGTGAAGTTTTCCCCCTGCTCAGTGATACAATTTTTGTCCTCTGGAACCTCTATTGCAGATTCACACTGAAACTAATCAACTTGATTTTATGCAGTACTACAGGGTCACCGGTCTAATTTCCATACATCGAATTTCCAATCAGCAAAGGGGTAGTATCTCTAATAAAGGGCCAGGGGCTTTATTAAAGGGGCCATTCCGTGTATCTGTGACACTTTGGTTCATACTGGGAAATACACTGAATTGAACAAAAAAGGGATGGACACCACCATAACTTGAAGCTCCTTGGACGTCCTCACTTACCATGTGCAATTTATAATACCGCTGTCTTCTTATGCAACAGATGGGTCATTTTGCCCTCTGAAGCGCAGAGACCGGTTGTGACTGCCACCTCATTACTCTCTGTAGCTACACCTCCATTGAACTATATGATCTTCAATATGGTGGGATATTATGATTCAGTAGAAATTTAAGAGGAACTCTACTAGAAATAGGACATCCCAGTATTGACATGTGTGAATCATGGACATTCATCCCTCAACTTTTATGAGAAATTGAGAATTGAGGTAAGCAGTGAACATGCTCTACAACCCAGAGGTTGTATGAAGACTAGGAGTATTCCACACAGGAAATGTTATCATTGTTTCATAAAAAGCTTTGTAACTTGTATTTGTATTAGAATTCCTCAGTGGGTTTGAAGTAAATTTCAGAGATGGGCAAACAGAAAAGGGGTGATAACGGAGGATCAGCCCAATCCTGGGATAGATCCAGGGATGGTTGTCCTGGTCCCAAGGACTCCTTATCTATGGGCCTGGAGAGGAGATGGGTCTGAGGGGTCTGGGCCACATACTCAAGCAGCGTTACTTGGCAAATGAAACTAATGCAGTTTTGCACATGGAATACAATAGCTGCAGGGGATTCTGTAATGAACATGAGAGATGCACCTTCCTTGGCTTTAAAGGCCTATTTACACTGGAAGCCAAATGTTCAAAATTCACTTAAATGATAGTTTGAGTGACAGTTTTGAGCGATTATGTTTCATAACTCTAAGTAGCTAATTAGCTACTTAAGAGTTAATGCAGGCGGAGCGGGACACCACCTCGATAGCTCTGAGAACAAAGCGGCTGTTTTGTATATGCAAACAGCTGCGTTGTTCTCTGAGCTTTCAGCTGGTGTCCCGCTGAGAACTGCCAGCAGGATACCAGCTTAAAAAATACTATAAGGGCCCCCTGCTGAGAAAATCAGCGTGCGGCGCTGATAAGAGTGATTGGTGATTTCTAGCTTGCTAGAAATCACCAATGAACGAATAGAGCACGATGGCAGCATGTTTAGAGACAGCAATTATCGCTCAAAAGATGGTTTTTGAGTGACTTTTGAGCGATAATCATTGTATCTAAATGGGCCTTAACTTTACTGTGTACCCCTGGTCAGCAGAGCTGTACGGAAGGGCCTATCGATGCTCTGATAACTGAATCACTGACGGTTCTCCTCTCCAATACAGGGCTGGTGTAGTCCTGGAGCAGCAATTGGAGCAGATTATCTGTACAACTCGATGATCTTGCTCACTGTGTGCCAAACACGCCTAGTGCTTCCCTTTTCTGTCCTCTCCTTCGTTCTCGTGAGATCTCAGAAGCCTCGTCTGTAGTGACCCAGAAGTGTCACTGCATAATTGCACTAATAGTTCTGCAAAAACTATATAACCGTGACTTTAAATACGCTTTAAATATCTTGCGAAATGTCTCATCCTGAAAGTGAAGGCTATCATAAAGTTTAATGTAGAAAAGCATAGAACATTATAGTAACACAGCCGCCCATCCTTCAGCCAATCAGCACTAAGCTGATGGGAGAAGCAAAAGTTATATAAGTTATAATGGTTCAGAATTTAGGACAGAGCAGATAGTGGTGTAATGCAATTGTCATTTAGACAGCTGGTTTAAGAGACAGATTCTCACAATTCTTAATAGACATTTCTAGATCCGACTTCTGGAGTAGAAAAGGTGCATAGTGCAGGCTGAAGACTTCTGTGGTGAAAAACTCACATCAGTAGTACAGAGCAGATAGAGATGCAGCAGCACTTCCAGCCACCACCTTCAGGATAGGACTTTGGAAACTGAAATGTAAAGGACTTCTGCCTTCATCATCTGGATGGTGAATAAACGTGAGTTAACGATTACCCTTCCTGTCTCCCTGGACTCTCTTCCACTATTGGACTGCACCAGGTCACCACGTCAGCGAGCAGAGACAAGCCTTTACCATCAAATACCCAACATTTAATTGTAGTGTAGCCATGTGGGAGAGAGAAATATACCGTAACAGCCACCGTGAACTTAAACTCCCATGTCTCTGCCCTGTGTCACTTTAATTTAAAGCAACAGTAACCTGTGGACAAAGCGCCTTTAAACAATAAAGTGTCTTGCAACCAAGAGTAGTAAAGACGTATCCTGCTACAGGTTCAAGATGTTTGTCTGCTGTCAGTGAATGGAAATATTCTTGTTTGCATTTAGAAGCTGAAAACTTGAGTTGACCCAAAAGAAATGATAAAAGAGAATATTTCTGCTCTTTCAATCATCCATGAATGCAGCCATTGTAATGAAGAGGTCCCTAGCCATAGGACTGTTTCCCTTAGTCATATTGATGTTTCTGGTTCTCAAAGTGGATGTGTAGTCTAGAATATCCATATTCAAGTTCCCCATTAGAGAATTTTACTTAATGCAGGGGAGGGAGGTGACTCTCTTGCCCTGGAAGACCCGGCAGTGTAATACATGATTCTATCTGTGATGGCACTATAGGGTGATGGAACACTTTTTGCTGGGCATAATGTCTGATCAGTTCATCATTTGGAACCAATTTAACAAAAAAAGATGATCCAAAGTGGAGAATGCCTTATATAAAGTAACAGGCTTATTAGGCAAATTTTGGGATTTCTTATATATCAAATAAGCTGTTTGAAGATCCATAAGAACAAAACCTCTCCAATGCTTCTCTCCAAATCTTCTATCTGTTAATGGTAATGCATTGGAGAGCATCAACAATCTAAGTGCACCATTGTGCAGATAAAAGGCTCTTAACATTGTTATTGACCCTGTAAAATCTCTGGAGCCCATCGGCAAGACTGGAAGATTGTGTTATACAAGGCTCTGCAGTATATCGTGTAGACTCGTTCAAGTCCTTGACCTGGTGCCATGTACAGAGACTGCTGCTGTTGTTTCTCAGACAGTTCCATGAACATCTTTTAGCTATTTTCTTGGCCACTGGCTGCAAATGAAAAAATGTTGCTCCATCAGCTGATTGTGAAAAGGCTCCAAGAAAAGCCAGACTGTCTCAAGAGAGCTACTGCCCTGGAGCCTATTTATATATTTAATATATTAGGAGGTGCTGAGCAACAGTTTGTGTTGTTAAGGTTTGTATTTGTAAGAAAGTTACATGGCAAAAAGACAAGATATGTGCAAGACAATTAATACTATCATTCTACCTCCTATGTAGAAGAATATAATTAATATACTACTATATTAATACGGCCTACTATGAATAAGAATATAATTACTATAATATTCTTCCAATGTACAAGAATATAACTACTATAATACTACCCCTATGTACAAGGAAATAACTACTATAATACTGCCCCCTATGTGCAAGAATATAACTACTATAATACTGCTCCTATGTACAAGAATATAACTACTATAATACTGCCCCTTGTGTACAAGAATATAACTACTATAATACTGCCTCCTATGTACAAGAATATAACTACTATAATACTGCCTCCTATGTACAAGAATATAACTACTATAATACTGCCTCCTATGTACAAGAATATAACTACTATAATACTACCCCCCTATGTACAGGAATATAACTACTATAATACTACCCCCCTATGTACAGGAATATAACTACTATAATACTGCCCTCCTATGTACAGGAATATAACTACTATAATACTGCCCCCTATGTACAAAAATATAACTGCTATAATACTGCCCCCTATGTACAAGAATATAACTACTATAATACTGCCTCCTATGTACAAGAATATAACTACTATAATACTGCCTCCTATGTACAAGAATAAAACTACTATAATACTGCCTGCTATGTACAAGAATATAACCACTATAATACTGCCCCCTATGTACAAGAACATAACTACTATAATACTGCCTCCTATGTACAAGAATATAACTACTATAATACTGCCCCTATGTACAAGAATATAACTACTATAATACTGCCCCTATGTACAAGAATATAACTACTATAATACTGCCTCCTATGTACAAGAATAAAACTACTATAATACTGCCTACTATGTACAAAAATATAACTACTATAATACTGCCCCTTGTGTACAAGAATATAACTACTATAATACTGCCTCCTATGTACAAGAATATAACAACTATAATACTGCCTCCTATGTACAATATAACTACTATAATACTGCCTACTATGTACAAAAATATAACTACTATAATACTGCCCCTTGTGTACAAGAATATAACTACTATAATACTGCCCCCTATGTACAAGAATATAACTACTATAATACTGCCCCCTATGTACAAGAATATAACTACTATAATACTGCCTCCTATGTACAAGAATATAACTACTATAATACTGCCTCCTATGTGCAAGAATATAACTACTATAATACTACTCCTATGTACAAGAATATAACTACTATAATACTGCCTCCTTTGTACAGGAATATAACTACTATAACACTGCCACCTATGTACAAGAATATAACTACTATAATACTGCCCCCTATGTACAAGAATATAACTACTATAATACTGCTCCGATGTATAAGAATATAACTACTATAATACTGCTCCCTATGTACAAGAATATAACTACTATAATACTGCCCCCTAAGTACAAGAATATATCTACTATAATACTGCCCCCTATGTACAAGAATATAACTACTATAATACTGCCCCCATGTGCAAGAATATAACTACTATAATACTGCTCCCTATGTACAAGAATATAACTACTATAATACTGCCTCCTATGTACAAGAATATAACTACTATAATACTGCCTCCTATGTACAAGAATATAACTGCTATAATACTGCTCCTATGTACAAGAATATAAGTACTATAATACTTTCCCCTATGCACAAGAATATAACTACTATAATACTGCCCCCTATGTACAAGAATATAACTACTATAATACTACATTGTACATGTAAATTGGATTTATAGATTGTTGGATGCTGGTTATTTTGGGGTTTGGGGGAAAGGGCCCTGCATAGGACTATTTTATGTATTTGGCTTCTGGACACTGACTTTTCGTACTTTATTTCAGGTAATGATGTTGTGGAGTGGCTCATACAGAAGTTGTCCATCACTGATGAAGGTGAGTGATTAACTGATTTAGGTTGTTTGTCTTCTGACACGTGTGGATATGTTTAGGCCACACAAAGGCCATGGCTGATGCATTAGGGTTAGTAGTATCACTCACACTGAGTAAAAAGGTTGGTAGACTGCCAGGAAGGGGACAATGGCAGTTGGGAAATCTTGTTGCATCTTGTTCTTCCTATTTTTCAATGTAAGGCCTGGTCCTAGATCTGTGTCCCAAGGTTTCAATCAGTGAGCATTGATTGATAGACCCATTCATAAAAGTTCGCAGACACTTCCTGAAATAATCCGACCGTTGTGGAAGGGAAGGTCCTAAAACAAGTCTGGAGAGGCCATTAGTTGTGCTGATACAACTTCCTGTGACCACTTCTGTGTATGTAGCTACAGGCACTCCATTGGTGGTCACCAGACAGGAAGTTGAGTGAAAACTAGGCAACAGGAACTAAAAAACTTTCGGTACTAGTGTAGCATGTCTCAACCGGAAGTATGGGTTGGCTGGCCTGAGCTACAAGTAATGCCCAGGTCATGCCCAAAAGCTCCCGATTGGCTCCCGCACACACACCTTCACAGATTCCGAGCTCGGAGGAGGGCGTGGTGGCCGCTCGGGAGCTCAGAGGTTGGTGTGGCTGTAGCCTCGGGGCTGATCGCTCGGCAGCTCAGCTCGGAGCTTGGGAATCTGTGAAGGTGGGCGTAGTGGACGCTTGGGAGCTCAGGTCGGTAACTCGGAGGTTGGCGTCGCTGTATAGCTCGGAACTCGGGAGTCTGTGGTGTGCGTGCAGCAGCCAATCAGGAGCTCTTGGTAGCTTTGGACATGACCTGGGCGTTACCTTTAGCTGAGGCCGGCCAACCCATACTTCCGGTGGAGACATACTACACTCGTACCAAAAGTTTCTACAGAAGGAGGTGCTACAAGAAAGGATTCTGCAAAAGAACGGCTTCAAAAAAATCCTTATTTTCTCTGAACCTAAAAACAGATGTTTACTATCTCTGCGCGCACCATTACCGTGTCAGTCCTTGTTCATTGCACTTCTTTAACTCATTTTATATGACGGGAACCTTCGTTAGTGCCAGATGCCTTACATAATGTCTCATTAGCTGAGAACGGTGAAGTTTTCTGAGCCACGGCATCTTCCTCCCCCTTTCCGCCTCACCACTCTCTTTCATAAAGTCAATGTATTCAGGTGAATGTAATATCCTATCATCTGCCATTACCTATAGGAAGCAGTTTACAAGGACTCGGGCATTGCTGCCGGCCCGATTGTTACTGGGTTTTCTTTTTCCACTTATTAAATTAGTTTTTGTTGAATAGACCGCTGTGAGATGTGGGATTATAGCTTTGTGGTTGTAGAGGGTTTTTTTGTGGTTTGAATTGAAAATTATTTTTTCTCCTTATGTCTTTTTTTAGGTTACTGTTTTAGTTTTTGTGTTCCGAGCTTTGAAAAGTGGCATTAGTTTTGTAACTTTGATTTATCTGATATCTGAGCACCCCGAGTTTCCCATGTAAATGGAGCGGCGGTGCACATCCATTCACTTCTGCGTCCTGTGGAAGTGAATGGAGCGGTGCTTATTCATAGGCACTACTGTTCTGTTCACATGAGGTACGTTGATGTCGGGATCGCTGGGAGTCCCAGAGGTTGGACCCGCAATGTTCAAACGGTTATCTCCTGTCCTTAGGATATGGGATAAATGTCATTAGTGAGAAAAAGCCCTATAAAGTGCTATGAGATCTTTATATATAGTATCTACGTACAGGAGGTGGACAAAAATATGGAAACACCTTAGAAATGCATAGGATTTTAACTATTAGCACTGAGTTGCTCTTCTGACCCCTGCTTGGCTGAAAGCTTTCCCGCCAAATTTGTGTTTACTTCACCTCTTGGCCTTCTCTGGGTGGTTTGGTGAGCCAGCTAGTAATAGCAGCTGAGTGGCTCAAACCCCTGACCAATGGAACCTTGTTGCTCGGGAAGATGTTCACTTCTGCCCGGCAGCATCTGTGTCATATTATCTCCACTTAAAATCGGTCTCTACATGTCTTATTTAAATATGATCTCTAATCGTATGTAACTTAAAGGGGTTGTCCCGCGCCGAAACGGGTTTTTTTTTTTTTAAACCCCCCCCCCCCCCGTTCGGCGCGAGACAACCCCGATGCAGGGGTTAAAAAAACCACCCGCACAGCGCTTACCTGAATCCCGGCGGTCCGGCGTCTTCATACTCACCTGCTGAAGATGGCCGCCGGGATCCTCTGTCTTCATGGACCGCAGGGCTTCTGTGCGGTCCATTGCCGATTCCAGCCTCCTGATTGGCTGGAATCGGCACGTGACGGGGCGGAGCTACACGGAGCTACACGGAGCCCCATTCAGAAAAGAAGAAGACCCGGACTGCGCAAGCGCGGCTAATTTGGCCATCGGAGGGCGAAAATTAGTCGGCACCATGGAGACGAGGACGCCAGCAACGGAGCAGGTAAGTATAAAACTTTTTATAACTTCTGTATGGCTCATAATTAATGCACAATGTACATTACAAAGTGCATTAATATGGCCATACAGAAGTGTATAGACCCACTTGCTGCCTCGGGACAACCCCTTTAAGGCATGCATTTTGTATGGTGTTTCCATATTTTTGTCCACCCCTTGTATGTAGTGCCTTTACCTAAGGCCTGTTTCACACGGGCTACAAAATCTTGCTACAAAATCACCGCTACAAAACACATGTATGTGAAGCCCATGGTTTCCAAATGATCTCTTATGTGAAAGAACCCATTGGAAACCATGGGCTTCATATACATGCGTTTTGTAGCGGTGATTTTGTAGCGAGATTTTGTAGACCGTGTGAAAGAGTCCTAAGGCCACATCCTCATGGGCGCTGACATGATAGCGCTGCAAGAAAATCGATGCGATATCGCATCGGTGGTCCATGCGATATTGCTGCGTTTTCTCGCGGCGCTACTGTGATTTTGTGGCACTCGTCTTCAGTCTTCTATAGGATTTCCTACTGTAAAAGTTGCATTGCACCGCACGAAATCCGCATTTTCGTGCGATGTGATGCAACAAAAAGGAAGGCTCCGTAGGGAAACATGGGCTAGAAAAGGGCAGTGGTGGCGAACCTATGGTATGCGTGCCAGAGGCGGCACTCAGAGCTTTCCCAGCTGGCACTCGCCGCAGTCGGCCGCTCACCACATTAGTAAATACCGGCAGGGGTGCCGCAGCTCCCCTGCTGGTATTCACTCAGCAGCGCTGGTAGAGACGCTGATCCCGGCGCACACTGGGATGTCAGTGTGCAGCCGGGATCCTCCTCCCCCCTCCTCTGACGTCTCATACTTGGTTCCGCGAGAGCAGGAAGGGAAGGTGGTGTCCGGCAGCACGTCACAGTGTGCTCCTGGGATCAGTGGCAGCAGCAGCGCCAAGCAGAGGAGGTGGTTGGGGGATTTGGGTCTCAGAGGGGGGGGGGTGCTATTACTACAGGGGCCACTGTGGGATGTCGCTATTACTATTGGCTACTGTGGGATGTCACTATTACTACTGGGGACCACTGTGGGGTATCAATATTACCGCTGGGGCCGCTGTGGGATGTCACTATTACTACTGGGGGCTGCTGTGGGATGTCACTATTACTACTGGGAGCCGCTGTGGGATGTCATTATTACTACTGGGGCCGCTGTGGGATCTCACTATTACTACTGGGGCCACTGTGGGATCTCACTATTACTACTGGGGCCACTGTGGGATGTCACTATTACCACTGAGACCACTGTGTGGTGTCACTATTGCTACTGGGGGGCCACGGTGCGGTGTCACTATTACCGCTCGGGCCGCTGTGCGGGGTCACTATAACCACTAAAGCCATTCTGGGGGGAATCCCCATTAGTGCTGAGGCTGCTCTGGGAGGGAGGGTCACCCTTAGGCCGCCTGCAGACGAGCGGAAATCCCGCCGCGGGATTTCCCGCGGGATTTCCGCCGCTGAAAGTCTGCATAGGAGTGCATTACAATACGCACTCCTATGCAGACGGCCGCGGTTTGGCCGCGCGAAATCTCGCGCGGCAAACAAACCGCGGCATGTTCTAATTTTGTGCGGAGCACGCACTCACCTGGCCGCCGGCTCCGGTCTGCGCATGCGCCGGCTGCGCGGCAGCCGGCACATCAAAGAGCCGGGGCCGCCAGGCGCGGGTGAGTACGCGCTCGCCCCTGCAGGCTCTGGGGTCGGATCGCGCGGCGAGATTTCTCGCTGCCGGATCCGACCCGCTCGTCTGCAGGCGGCCTTACTGATGGGGCTGCTCTGGAGGGCGGGGGGGGGGTGTGTGTCAATATCACTACTGGGATATGTTTACACAAGGTGGAATTGCTACAAAATGTCCTCAGCGGAAATTTCCATGGCAAATTCCACAACATTTCCGCATCCAAAAGAAGTCAAAATCTACACGAGGTCTATTTTGAAACAGCCTTGTCCTTTTAAGAACGACAGAGGTAAAAATCATACGTCGTCATAAGCCCCGCCTCCTGACGTATTGGCACTTTACAATAAATAAGTGGGTTTTGAATTACAGTTTGGGCACTCAGTCTCTAAAACGTTCGCCATCACTGGTATAGGGCATGCCGCGATTTTGTAGTCTCGCAATGGCAAAGGCTACAAAACATCGCTTGTGCGGAAGAACCCATAGGTTAACGTAGGTTCTACATAAATGCGATTTGTAGCACTGTCGCATTGTGACAAAATCGCACAAGAGAATCACCTGTGTCAATGCGGCCTAAAAGCCCAAAAATAAGCCCTGGCTGCCGTAAAAAAACAATAATACATCACCTAAGAGGTGTTGTCCGGCTCCAGTGCGGGTTTCTTCTTTATGTCCTGAACTCGTCTTCAGTCTTCTGCCAGCTCTTCCTGGATTGGAGGATCAAAATCCCCACTTCCAGGAAGGGCTGGCTGTGATTGGTTCACAAGTGCGGTGGCTCAGCCAATCAGAGCCAGTGCTCGATGAACCAATCACAGCCATTCATTGGCTGTGATTGATTTATTGAGCACTGGCTCAATGGCTTCAATGAATGAATGAATGGCTGTGATTGCTTCATTGAGCGCTGGCTCTAATTGGCTGATTCCCCAGAGCTTGTGAACCAATCACACCCAGCCCTTCCTGGAGGCGGTGATTTTGATCCTCCAATCCAATAAGGGCTGGCAGAAGTTTGAAGACGAGTGCCGGACGTGAAGAAGAAACCCGCGCTGAAGCCGGACAGCACTGTCAGATTGCGACTAAATTGCATGAGAAAATCGCCTGCGTCGATGTGGCCTAAAGATGGTTTCACACAGGCGAGAAAAACATGCGTTTTTGTCGCGATTTTCGCCTGCTGCGATAGTCAGTTAAAAAGCAGATTATACAACCAATGATTGTCAGTGGTCTCTTTCCCACTTGCGATGTTTTAACTGATGCAATGTTCTAAAGAGATAAAAAATCGTGATATATTCTATCTTTCTGCGTTATGCGATTTTTTTTTTTTAAATCCCCCATTGTATTTTATGGAGCCTGCGTTTTATCGGATTGCAACGCTGCAAACACACGATGCGATTGTAACATTAGAAGCTCCATTGACTTTTGTGATAAAGAAATGATTTTATCACGCAATTGTATCTCACGTGGCAGCGATGCGATGAAGATTATTCTCTCGCAAAACGAACACAGTGAATAAAAGATGCTATTTTGCCTCAATTTTCTCGCGGTAAAAACGCGATCGCCCGTGTGGAATTACCCTAATAGTAAGCTATCAAAGTTTGCCAGGCTACAGATACAGCGGAGCTGCAGTGTGCTCACCGGCTGTTTCTATGAGGTCACATAGCGCTATTGTACACACTATGGGACTACCCTTTGGGGTTCTGTGAAGGCTGCTGGAAACAGCGCTGTGACGGAATCCCTGAATGGAAGCAAAGGGAACCATTCACTTGTATTGTGAAATGGACACCTCTTTGGTGTCTGTTTTACAAGGTTCCCAATTGATTCCGTTATATTTGTAGTGTAGAGTAGTGTATGTAGATGACTGCACTATTCTGTACTATGTACATACTCACCAACCGGATACTCACCAACATGTAAAAACAAATCGTGGGACTTCTCAAGCCATGGCTCTGTATCAATTGGGAATGCTGCCCTGCCATAAGCAACCCCTCCCATGGGCCACGCGTCAGTCTTGGTCTTAGAAGAAGCCTGTGTAAGATGGAGGGGCATAGCAGTAGTCCATATTTTGACAGTGGTGTTGGGTATGTTCACACACTGCAATAAAGAATGAGAGACGTAATTTGATTGGTTGTTTTGCTTGTCTCACAAATGGTTGCTGTCAGGGGTGGATTAAGTCTAGCATAGGCCCTGGACTATATGAAGTTTGTGGTTTCCCATCAGTCTGTTGTACGCTGATTTGACGCTTGCTGCATAGATATAACAAAATCCAAGTGTACTGCATGGATACGATATCAGAATCAAGCTTACTACTTAAATACAGTACCATAACCAAGCTTACAGCATAGATGCAATCGCAAAATCAAGCTTACTTCATAGATATGGTATTAGAAATATACATATATATATATATACACTGGTGTAACTATAGGGGATGCAGTTGCACCCGGGCCCAGGAGCCTTAGGGGGCTCATAAGGAATCTCTTCTCCATGTAGGAAGCCCAGTACTATGAATTATTATAGTTGGGGGTCCTGTTACAGCTTTAACTTCAAGTTAAACCTCTGTATATATATATGTAAGAGGAGCACCGCTGTTGCCAATTATTTCTTGTTTTTGTTCCATTTGATGAACAGACTGATATGTTGGTGTCTGTTTAGCAAGTTGGTCTCTGAGGGGGAACAGGAAGTGAGGCAGAATGTGCGTGGGCAAGGAGAGGAAAGACAGCAACGCCGTTGGTCCTGCAGCAGGGGATACTCCCCAGAGCAGTGTTGTGTGGAAGGCTGCAGCCCGATAGGCAGAGATCCTGGAAAAGAAAGCCAGGCTGTCAGTCATAACACGGGAATGGGGACAGTAAAACATATTCTTCAAGAATTTCAATATTTGGGAGTTTGAAAGACATTTACCGTCCCGATTTGGCCTTGTTTGTTCACAACGTTATCTGGTTACACAAGCAGCACTATGTCCTGTGATAAGAGTTTTCCTAGACAACTGCGGTGGTCGCCGGCAGTGAATAAGGCAGTACCCAGCCTTCACCTCGGTCCTCGGTCCATTGTCTCAAATGGCGTCAAGAACAGGATAAACTGGTCCTCTGATAGGCCTCTGCCAGATGATATTGACACCATCAACTTGCCTGGGTTCGTTGAGAAGAAAGGAGAGAAAGGGAAGAGCAGAAAAGCCGTTTGCGACTACTATTATAAGGCTGGTTACTGGAGGATACAAGGAACACTCCACACATGGTCGGCAACCCCTATTCTCGTAGCTAATCAGCAAGGTTGGTGAGAGGTGATTGTGGTTGGCATCGGCAGAAGAAAGAGGATTACCCAGCCTTCACCCCACTCCATCCTCTTAAATGGCGCCAGGAACATAATGAACTGGTCCTCTGATAGGCCTCTGCCGGATCCTACTGACACCATAGAGTGCGAAAAACAACTTGCCCGGGTCCATTGCGAATAAAGGAGAGAAAGGGAAGAGTAGAAAAGCCGTTTGTGACTACTATTATAAGGCTGGTTACTGGAGGATACAAGGAACGCTCAAAATATGGTTGGCAACCCCTATACTCATAGCTAATCAGCAAGGTGGGTGAGAGGTGATTGTGGTGGGCTCCGGCAGAAGAAAGAGGAGTACCCAGCCTTCACCCCGGTCCATCCTCTTAAATGTCTTCAGAAACATAATGAACTGGTCCTCTGATAGGCCTATGCCGGATCCTACTGACACCATAGAGTGCGAAAAACAACTTGCCTAGGCCCGTTGCGAATAAAGAAGAAAAAAGGAGAAGTAGGAGAGCCGTTTGCGACTACTATTACAAGGCTGCTTACCGGATGATACAAGGAACGCTCAAAACATGGTCGTCAACCCCTATATTCATAGCTAATCAGCAAGGTGGGTGAGAGGTGACTGCAGTGGGAAAGTAGAGTACCCCAGCTTTCACCCTGGTCCATCTTCTCAAGTGGCTTTAGGAACAGGAAGAACTGGTCCTCTGATAGGCCTATCCGGATGATACTGACACCATGGAGCGCGAAAAACAACTTGCCTCGGCCAGACTTCACCCCGGGCCATCCATATATATGAACACACAATACATACTTCGGCATACTTTTATATACTCACATGCACAAGCAGGACATACTTACCATACCGCCATCTCTTCTGCAGCCTTGTTTGACCTCCCTCACCCCAGTTTTCCTTTTTGTACACTGACCTCCTGCGCTCTCTCTTTCTTCTGCCCCCGACGGTCCGCTTCTCCATTTCTCCTTCTGCCCTACCATTCCGCACTTGTGCTCCGGACAATGCTTAAGCTGTGTTTGCAGTCCCACTTGGGAGCTGAGCTCAGCGGTACTGTCAGTGTATGACATCACGGACTGGGCAGCCATGGACCCTTTAGGGGACTCAGGCGCCCTACGGACTCTTATCCTGGGGATCCGCCCAAAATATACAAATCATAATCCACTATTGGTTGCAAACGTGGCATGCAGGTCACATGACCAATGTGCTACTGATTAGGTGTTTCCATTTGTAGACTCCTCCTCCGGATAGATATGCAGGTGAAATAGTAAGACTAATTACAGAATAAATACCCAGAATTTCCCAGGAGACTACGGCATAGAAGTGACGGTAATAGTAGTTACAGTGTTTCCCCAATTCCCGGACCCCTGGGACCCCCACCATCATCCTTTTTTTTCTGCTTGCAGATTTAATTCGACTTTGTCTATTCCCTCTAGAAATGTCTTTCATCTGCTAATGCATAAAAGGCAGAGAAATTAATTTGCGGAGATCTCTGTAACGAGATAGATTCTGGCTTTTCATCGTGTTCCTTGTGCTGCTCCCAGATTGGACGTGTTTGGAAGCGCAGAATTAGGAAAACGAGATAAATAAGTAAATAGGCGGAATATCTTCTGTTAGACGTTCCAGTCCATTAGGGATTTATAGGGCAGTCTGTGTACATTTCATTTCATGCCTTCTTAAAAAACGGATAGCGCTGTCGCAGTTGTATCAGCTTGGATTTAATGAGGAGAGATGAAAAGAAGCTGGCGCCAATTAAAGGGACTTTCCGACCTGCTACATTTGTGGCACAGTTATAGATATAGAGAACTGTGCAAAAGTTTTAAGCAGGTGTGAAAAATGCTACAAAGAATGCCTTTACAGATAGAAGTGTTAATAGTTAACTTTTGTCAATTAACAAAATGCAGTGACTGAACAAAAGAGACATGTAAATCCCATCACTATTTGGTGTGACCGCCCGTTGCCTTCACAACAGCATCAGTTCTTCTAGGTACATTTGCACACAGTTTTTGAAGGAACTCAGCGGGGTGGGGGGGTCTTGACATCTTGGAGAACTAAGCACAGATCTACTGTAGTTGTCGGCTCGCTCAAATCCTTCTGTCTCTTTATGTAGTTCCATACAGAGTGGATGATGATGAGATCAGGGCTCTGTGGGGCCAAATCATCACTTCCAGGACTCCCTGTTCTTCTTCACGCTGAAGATAGTTAATGACATTGACCGTATGTTTGGTATCGTTGTCCTGCTGCAGAACAAATTTGGAGCCAATCAGATGCCTTCCTGATGGATAAATATCTTCCTGTATTTTTCAGCATCCAGGACACTATTACTCCTGACCAAATCCCCATCTCAACTTGCTGAAATGTTGCCCCAAACTCACAAGATGCCTTTACTGAAACGGTCTTAGTTCTACTGTTGTATCTGTGTTATGAGCTTGGTTCTGATGCTGTACTTACGTATCAAACCTGATTCTGAAAGCTTGGTTCTGGTGCTGTATTTATGTTTTGAGCTTAGTTCTAGTGTTGTATTTATGTTTTGCACTTGGCTTTGGTGCTGTGTTTATGTAAGAAGCTTGGTTCTGGTGCTGTATTTATGTTTCGAGCTTAGTTCTGGTGTTGTATTTATGTTTTGCACTTGGCTCTGGTGCTGTTTTTATGTAACAAGCTTGGTTCTGGTGCTGTATTTATGTCAAGAGCTTGGTTCCGGTGCCATATTTATTCACTTAGCTGTTCTGGCTGCCGTATTATATGAGAAGGGTGTGCAGGCCATAGAGGTAGAGCGTGGTGCTAAAATGGGACCCTTAGAATGAAAATTTTCTTTTTTTGTATTCCGAAGATTGTCATATTGAAGGTTTTTGGCAGGAGGACGAGGGTGTCTGTGATAGCGCAGGCTCCGATTCACTCAGCATCTGTCTCCACGTTTTGTGTGGGAAAACAAATAGCTTGGCATGAGCGAGCAGCAATACTAATGTCTGTTCCATTACAGATTAGGGAGTCTTACATCATCAAGGCTCCTTAATTATGCATGAAACGAGTGAAGGCAAGAGAGGCGGTGTTAATGTGCTGCACCGAAAATGGGAAAATCATACACAGCGTATGGTCAATTTTTTTATTCTTAATTAATGTTTTTTTTTTTAGTTTTTTTTTCCGGAATTTTCTTTTTACGTACAGATATCGTTCTCTTTTGTCCCAGAGCCCGCAAAGAAAACTGTGAGATGTTACACAAAGAAAGGAAATGACAGAATTATATTTCTGTGCCACAAATAGATTTTCTAAATAAAAATATGAATTATGATAAAATATACTGGACAGCCATTTTATTAGAGGCACTTTCTGATCTTTTACTATTGGCGCTCCCCTGTATTGAGATTCTCCCCGTGACCCCGAAGTGCAGCATAAAATCACGTGACAAGTTCTCCATGGATCAGTTTCAGTGTGAATCCACATTAGATGGGATAACCAGCAATCTGAGTGACTTCCAACGAGGTCCGGTCATCAGTGCTGGACTAGGCGGGCCGGGATGTCATTGCCAACTGCGGGGGGTTCTCCTACGTAACGGTGTGGAGAATATACAGAGAATAGTGTGATGGAGGAAAACATTCAATGGAAGGGGATCCTGTGGATGGAAACAACTTGTTGCCAAAAGGGATCAGAGGAGGATGTCAGGAATCGTTCTGACCAATAAGTGCCGCACAATCAGGAGCAGCCGAATACATCACTGGTGTCCAACTAACGTGTCCAAATGTACAACTCGCCGTTCCTTCGCACGGATGGGCTATAACAGCAGATGATCAGTTCCAGCACCATTCTGTCTAAGGGCTCCTACCCACTTGTGTTTTTTAAACCCTGCGTCATCGATGCGTTTTTTAAATACACATGTCAACGGGACTTTCAAATGTTAAAAACGCATTGCATAAAAATCGCAAAGCACCAACTTGCGATGCGTTTTTAATAGAGATGAGCAAGCACCAAAATGCTCGGGTGCTCGTTACTCGGGACGAAATTATTGCGATGCTCGAGGGTTCGTTTCGAATAACGAACCCCATTGAAGTCAATGGGCGACCCGAGCATTTTTGTATTTCGCCGATGCTCGCTAAGGTTTTCATGTGTGAAAATCTGGGCAATTCAAGAAAGTGATGGGAACGACACAGCAACGGATAGGGCAGGCGAGGGGCTACATGTTGGGCTGCATCTCAAGTTCCCAGGTCCCACTATTAAGCCACAATACCGGCAAGAGTGGGCCCCCCCCTCCCAACAACTTTTACTTCTGAAAAGCCCTAATTAGCAATGGATACCTTAGCTAAGCACCACACTACCTCCAACAAAGCACAATCACTGCCTGCATGACACTCCGCTGCCACTTCTCCTGGGTTACATGCTGCCCAACCCCCTCGCACGACCCAGTGTCCACAGCGCACACAAAAGTGTCCCTGCGCAGCCTTCAGCTGCCCTCATGCCACACCACCCTCATGTCTATTTATAAGTGCGTCTGCCATGACGAGGAACCGCAGGCACACACTACAGAGGGTTGGCACGGCTAGGCAGCGACCCTCTTTAAAAGGGGCGGGGCGGTAGCCCACAATGCTGTACAGAAGCAATGAGAAATATAATCCTGTGCCACCGCCATCAGGAGCTGCACACGTGGGCATAGCAATGGGGAACCTATGTGCCACACACTATTCATTCTGTCAAGGTGTCTGCATGCCCCAGTCAGACCGCGGTTTTTAATTCATAGACACAGGCAGGTACAACTCCCTATTGTGAAGTCCCTGTGGACCCACAGCATGGGTGGGTGCCAGGAAGCCACCAGCGGTACATAGAAATATCCCATTGCATTGCCCAACACAGCTGAGGTAGTAATGTCGTGCTTAATGCAGGTGGGCTTCGGCCCACACTGCATGCCCCAGTCAGACTGGGGTTCTTTAGAAGTGGAAACAGATGCATCTACAAGTCCCTCTGGACCGACAGCATGGGTGGCTCCCTGGAACCCACCGGCGGTACATAAAAATATCCCATTGCATTGCCCAACACAGCTGAGGTAGTAATGTCGTGCTTAATGCAGGTGGGCTTCGGCCCACACTGCATGCCCCAGTCTGACTGGGGTTCTTTAGAAGTGGAAACAGATGCATTTACAAGTCCCTGTGGACCGACAGCATGGGTGGCTCCCTGGAACCCACCGGCGGTACATAAAAATATCCCATTGCATTGCCCAACACAGCTGAGGTAGTAATGTCGTGCTTAATGCAGGTGGGCTTCGGCCCACACTGCATGCCCCAGTCAGACTGGGGTTCTTTAGAAGTGGAAACAGATGCATCTACAAGTCCCTCTGGACCGACAGCATGGGTGGCTCCCTGGAACCCACCGGCGGTACATAAAAATATCCCATTGCATTGCCCAACACAGCTGAGGTATTAATGTCGTGCTTAATGCAGGTGGGCTTCGGCCCACACTGCATGCCCCAGTCAGACTGGGGTTCTTTAGAAGTGGAAACAGATGCATCTACAAGTCCCTCTGGACCGACAGCATGGGTGGCTCCCTGGAACCCACCGGCGGTACATAAAAATATCCCATTGCATTGCCCAACACAGCTGAGGTAGTAATGTCGTGCTTAATGCAGGTGGGCTTCGGCCCACACTGCATGCGCCAGTCTGACTGGGGTTCTTTAGAAGTGGAAACAGATGCATTTACAAGTCCCTGTGGACCGACAGCATGGGTGGCTCCCTGGAACCCACCGGCGGTACATAAAAATATCCCATTGCATTGCCCAACACAGCTGAGGTAGTAATGTCGTGCTTAATGCAGGTGGGCTTCGGCCCACACTGCATGCCCCAGTCAGACTGGGGTTCTTTAGAAGTGGAAACAGATGCATTTATAATTCCCTGTCGATCGACAGCATGGGTGGCTCCCTGGAACCCACCGGCGGTACATAAAAATATCCCATTGCATTGCCCAACACAGCTGAGGTAGTAATGTCGTGCTTAATGCAGGTGGGCTTCGGCCCACACTGCATGCGCCAGTCTGACTGGGGTTCTTTAGAAGTGGAAACAGATGCATTTACAAGTCCCTGTGGACCGACAGCATGGGTGGCTCCCTGGAACCCACCGGCGGTACATAAAAATATCCCATTGCATTGCCCAACACAGCTGAGGTAGTAATGTCGTGCTTAATGCAGGTGGGCTTCGGCCCACACTGCATGCCCCAGTCAGACTGGGGTTCTTTAGAAGTGGAAACAGATGCATCTACAAGTCCCTCTGGACCGACAGCATGGGTGGCTCCCTGGAACCCACCGGCGGTACATAAAAATATCCCATTGCATTGCCCAACACAGCTGAGGTATTAATGTCGTGCTTAATGCAGGTGGGCTTCGGCCCACACTGCATGCCCCAGTCAGACTGGGGTTCTTTAGAAGTGGAAACAGATGCATCTACAAGTCCCTCTGGACCGACAGCATGGGTGGCTCCCTGGAACCCACCGGCGGTACATAAAAATATCCCATTGCATTGCCCAACACAGCTGAGGTAGTAATGTCGTGCTTAATGCAGGTGGGCTTCGGCCCACACTGCATGCGCCAGTCTGACTGGGGTTCTTTAGAAGTGGAAACAGATGCATTTATAATTCCCTGTCGACCGACAGCATGGGTGGCTCCCTGGAACCCACCGGCGGTACATAAAAATATCCCATTGCATTGCCCAACACAGCTGAGGTAGTAATGTTGTGCTTAATGCAGGTGGGCTTCGGCCCACACTGCATGCCCCAGTCAGACTGGGGTTCTTTAGAAGTGGAAACAGATGCATCTACAAGTCCCTCTGGACCGACAGCATGGGTGGCTCCCTGGAACCCACCGGCGGTACATAAAAATATCCCATTGCATTGCCCAACACAGCTGAGGTAGTAATGTCGTGCTTAATGCAGGTGGGCTTCGGCCCACACTGCATGCCCCAGTCTGACTGGGGTTCTTTAGATGTGGTTTCAGATGCATTTATAATTCTCTGTGGACCCACAGCATGGGTGGGTGCCAGGAAGCCACCGGCGGTACATAAAAATATCCCATTGCAGTGCCCAACACAGCGGATGTAACGTCAGCTGTAATGCAGGTGGGCTAAAAATTCATTTGATTACACTGTGGGCGAGGGCCCACAAAAATTGCTGTATCAACAGTACTAATGTACATCCAAAAAATTGGCCATGGCCAACCAAGAGGGCAGGTGAAACCCATTAATCGCTTTGGTTAATGTGGCTTAAGTGGTAACTAGGCCTGGAGGCAGCCCAGTTTAACGAAAAATTGGTTCAAGTTAAAGTTTCAACGCTTTTAAGAGCATTGAAACGTATAAAAATTTTTAAGAAAAATTATATGAGTGAGCCTTGTGGCCCTAAGAAAAATTGCCCGTTCGGCGTCATTACGTGAGGTTTCAGGAGGAGGAGCAGGAGGAGGAGGAGGAATATTATACACAGATTGATGAAGCAGAAATGTCCCCGTTTTGGATGGTGAGAGAGAACGATGCTTCCATCCGCGGGTGCAGCCTACGTATTGCTTAGGTATCGCTGCTGTCCGCTGGTGGAGAAGAGAAGTCTGGGGAAATCCAGGCTTTGTTCATCTTGATGAGTGTAAGCCTGTCGGCACTGTCGGTTGACAGGCGGGTACGCTTATCTGTGATGATTCCCCCAGCCGCACTAAACACCCTCTCTGACAGGACGCTAGCCGCAGGACAAGCAAGCACCTCCAGGGCATACAGTGCGAGTTCAGGCCACGTGTCCAGCTTTGACACCCAGTAGTTGTAGGGGGCAGAGGCGTCACCGAGGACGGTCGTGCGATCGGCTACGTACTCCCTCACCATCCTTTTACAGTGCTCCCGCCGACTCAGCCGTGACTGGGGAGCGGTGACACAGTCTTGCTGGGGAGCCATAAAGCTGTCCAGGGCCTTAAAGACTGTTGTATTGCCTGTGCTGTACATGTTGCTCGATCTCCGCACCTCCCCTGCTACCTGGCCCTCGGAAGTGCGCCTTCTGCCACTAGCGCTGTCGGATGGGAATTTTACCATCAGCTTGTCTGCCAGGGTCCTGTGGTATAGCAACACTCTCGAACCCCTTTCCTCTTCGGGAATGAGAGTGGAAAGGTTCTCCTTATACCGTGGGTCGAGCAGTGTGTACACCCAGTAATCCGTAGTGGCCAGAATGCGTGCAACGCGAGGGTCACGAGAAAGGCATCCTAACATGAAGTCAGCCATGTGTGCCAGGGTACCTGTACGCAACACATGGCTGTCTTCACTAGGAAGATCACTTTCAGGATCCTCCACCTCCTCCTCCTCCTCCTCCTCAGGCCATACACGCTGAAATGATGACAGGCAAGCAGCATGGGTACCGTCAGCAGTGGGCCAAGCTGTCTCTTCCCCCTCCTCCTCATCCTCCTCATGCTCCTCCTCCTCCTCCTGAACGCGCTGAGATATAGACAGGAGGGTGCTCTGACTATCCAGCGACATACTGTCTTCCCCCGGCTCTGTTTCCGAGCGCAAAGCGTCTGCCTTTATGCTTTGCAGGGAACTTCTCAAGATGCATAGCAGAGGAATGGTGACGCTAATGATTGCAGCATCGCCGCTCACCACCTGGGTAGACTGCTCAAAGTTTCGAAGGACCTGGCAGATGTCTGCCAACCAGGCCCACTCTTCTGAAAATAATTGAGGAGGCTGACTCCCACTGCGCCGCCCATGTTGGAGTTGGTATTCCACTATAGCTCTACGCTGCTCATAGAGCCTGGCCAACATGTGGAGCGTAGAGTTCCACCTTGTGGGCACGTCGCACAGCAGTCGGTGCACTGGCAGATTAAACCGATGTTGCAGGGTCCGCAGGGTGGCAGCGTCCGTGTGGGACTTGCGGAAATGTGTGCAGAGGCGGCGCACCTTTCCGAGCAGGTCTGACAAGCGTGGGTAGCTTTTCAGAAAGCGCTGAACCACCAAATTAAAGACGTGGGCCAGGCATGGCACGTGCGTGAGGCTGCCGAGCTGCAGAGCCGCCACCAGGTTACGGCCGTTGTCACACACGACCATGCCCGGTTGGAGGCTCAGCGGCGCAAGCCAGCGGTCGGTCTGCTCTGTCAGACCCTGCAGCAGTTCGTGGGCCGTGGGCCTCTTATCTCCTAAGCTGAGTAGTTTCAGCACGGCCTGCTGACGCTTGCCCACCGCTGTGCTGCCACGACGCGCGACACCGACTGCTGGCGACGCGCTGCTGCTGCTGACACATCTTGATTGCGAGACAGAGGTTGCGTTGGGGGAGGAGGAGGAGGAGGGTGGTTTAGTGGAGAAAGCATACACCGCCGCAGATACCACCACCGAGCTGGGGCCCGCAATTCTGGGGGTGGGTAGGACGTGAGCGGTCCCAGGCTCTGACTCGGTCCCAGCCTCCACTAAATTCACCCAATGTGCCGTCAGGGAGATGTAGTGGCCCTGCCCGCCTGTGCTTGTCCACGTGTCCATTGTTAAGTGGACCTTGGCAGTAACCGCGTTGGTGAGGGCGCGTACAATGTTGCGGGAGACGTGGTCGTGCAGGGCTGGGACGGCACATCGGGAAAAGTAGTGGCGATTGGGAACTGAGTAGCGCGGGGCCGCCGCCGCCATCATACTTTTGAATGACTCCGTTTCCACCACCCTATACGGCAGCATCTGAAGGCTGATAAATTTGGCTATGTGGACGGTTAACGCTTGAGCGTGCGGGTGCGTGGCGGCGTACTTGCGCTTGCGCTCAAACACTTGCGCTAGCGACGGCTGGACGGTGCGGTGCGAGACATTGCTGGATTGGGCCGAGGACAGCGGAGGTGAGGGTGTGGGTGCAGGCCAGGAGACGGTAGTCCCTGTGTCCTCAGAGCGGGGTTGGATCTCAGTGGCAGGTTGGGGCACAGGGGGAGAGGCAGCGGTGCAAACCGGAGGCGGTGAACGGCCTTCGTCCCACCTTGTGGGGTGCTTGGCCATCATATGTCTGCGCATGCTGGTGGTGGTGAGGCTGTTGGTGGTGGCTCCCCGGCTGATCTTGGCGCGACAAAAGTTGCACACCACTGTTCGTCGGTCGTCAGGCGTCTCTGTGAAAAACTGCCAGACCTTAGAGCACCTTGGCCTCTGCAGGGTGGCATGGCGCGAGGGTGCGCTTTGGGAAACAGTTGGTGGATTATTCGGTCTGGCCCTGCCTCTACCCCTGGCCACCGCACTGCCTCTTGCAACCTGCCCTGCTGCTGCCCTTGCCTCCCCCTCTGAAGACCTGTCCTGAGTAGGCGTTGCAAACCAGGTGGGGTCAGTCACCTCATCGTCCTGCTGCTCTTCCTCCGAATCCTCTGTGCGCTCCTCCCTCGGACTTACTGCCCTTACTACTACCTCACCGATAGACAACTGTGTCTCATCGTCATCGTCCTCCTCACCCACTGAAAGGTCTTGAGACAGTTGCCGGAAGTCCCCAGTCTCATCCCCCGGACCCCGGGAACTTTCCAATGGTTGTGCATCAGTGACGATAAACTCCTCTGGTGGGAGAGGAACCACTGCTGCCCAATCTGAGCAGGGGCCCGAGAACAGTTCCTGGGAGTGTTCCCGCTCCTGAGCATGTGTCATTGTAGTGGAGTGAGGAGGCTGGGAGGAAGGAGGAGCAGCAGACAGAGGATTCGGATTTGCAGCAGTGGACGGCGCAGAACTGTGGGTGGACGATAGGTTGCTCGAAGCACTTTCTGCCATCCAGGACAGGACCTGCTCACACTGCTCATTTTCTAATAAAGGTCTCCCGCGTGGACCCATTAATTGTGCGATGAATGTGGGGACGCCAGAAACGTGCCTCTCTCGTAATCGCGCAGCAGTCGGCTGCGATACACCTGGATCAGGAGTTCGGCCTGTACCCACACCCTCACTTGGCCCTCCGCGTCCTCGGCTGCGTCCACGTCCTCTAGGCCTACCCCTACCCCTCAGCATGCTGTATTACCAGTGATTTGATTTCCCAGGCAGGAAAGAAATTGGCGCAAGCCTGCTGTTAAACGTAGCTGGCTGCGTATGATTTCTGTTTACGTTCTGCACCCACCACACACGCACCCAGAACGCTGAGGACTGTCAGAGGCAGGCCAAATAGAATGTTTCCCTTTTTTTGGTAAAGAAAAGGCCCACTGCGTTTATTCAATCAATAATATATGTCTTCTGGCCCTGCAAATGTGTCACAGAACTGCAGGGTTGCAGAGTTATTAACTACAGCAGAGCGGTGATTTTTCCCAGGCAGGAAAGAAATTGGCGCAAGCCTGCTGTTAAACGTAGCTGGCTGCGTATGTTTTTTGTTTACGTTCTGCACCCACCACACACGTACCCAGAACGCTGAGGACTGTCAGAGGCAGGCCAAATAGAATGTTTCCCTTTTTTTGGTAAAGAAAAGGCCCACTGACTATATTCAATCAATAATATATGTCTTCTGGCCCTGCCTACACAATTCTGTCCCTGTAGTATTACTGCAGGGCGCAATGCTCTGCACAGCCGATTTTAAAAAAAAAAAGCAACACTGCTAACAGCAGCCTGCACAGTACTGCACACGGTTAAATGTGGCCCTAAGAAGGACCGTTGGGGTTCTTGAAGCCTACACTCACTCCTAACACTCTCCCTGCCTAACCACCACTTCTGTCCCTGTAGTATTACTGCAGGGCGCAATGCTCTGCACAGCCGATTTTGAAAAAAAAAAAAAAGGGCAACACTGCTAACAGCAGCCTCCACACGGATAGATGTGGCCCTAAGAAGGACCGTTGGGGTTCTTGAAGCCTACACTCACTACTAACACTCTCCCTACAGCAGCTCCGGCACCAGCAGCACTGTCCCTCAGCTAACTCACAAGGCATGTGTGGCGAGCCGCGGGAGGGGCCGACTTTTATATTCGGGTGACATCTGATCGCCCCAGCCACTCACAGCAGGGGGGTGGTATAGGGCTTGAACGTCACAGGGGGAAGTTGTAATGCCTTCCCTGTCTTTCAATTGGCCAGAAAAGCGCGCTAACGTCTCAGAGAGGAAACTGAAAGTAACCCGAACATCGCGTGGTACTCATTAAGAGTAACGAGCATCCCGAACACCCTAATATTCGCCCGAGCATCAAGCTCGGACGAGTACGTTCGCTCATCTCTAGTTTTTAACATTAGATTTAAAGTCCCATTGACGTTCGCCTTTAAAAAAAACGCAGCGTTAATAGTGTTAAAAAAACACCAGTGGGTGGGAGAAACAGAAAGACGAGACTCCCGGGGACAAAAGAGCGCAAAAATTGTATCACTGAGCAGCGGAAAACATCTCCTGCTCAGATGAATCCAGGTTTCTGCTGCCCTGTGCAAGAGTTGAAATTTGGCGCAAGCAGCATGAATCAATTTTCCTTTCCTGTCAACTGGTGAACTAAAAAAAAAAATCTTGTTCCGCAGCACTTTCAGGTAATTTATTTATTACCCCTCACCAAGCTGGGTGCTCATTTCACTGAACTCAGAATGCTGAGTCAACCTTGAGCCGGCTACCTGAACCATATGGGATTGAACTCACAACCTTCAGGTCATGATCGAGAGCTTAGGACTGCATTCCTGCTGTCTTAAACACTCTGTGCCACATGAGACTCAAATGGTGTGGGAAAGTTTTTTTTGGCACACCTGGGTTATCTGATACCCGTGGATGGACGCAACAACGAATTGCTTCACTTCTGAAGTTCAAAAGAGGTCCAAGGTGCTACTAGATGGGGTCTCTAATAAAGCGGCCATTCAGTGCCTGTGTCCTAGAGTTCTTGAAGGCGGGTCTGTCTATATGGAAGTGGAGGATTTATCTCCAGATGGGTAGATCTGCCACTCAGAGGGGCGAGAGCCATGTGGGAGCCACTGTGTCTCAGAAAAGTCTGTTATAAAATCATCAGTTTGCAGGGGTGCCGGCAGCTGGACCTGTGGCAATCAGCTGATCTCCACAGCAGAACCCCTTTAAACTCGCATGAAAATAGAACCCACTATTTTAAATGCGTCTGTTTCCATCAGCTATTTTTCCCAGCAGCATGTCCTAATTTTGGGCCATATCGTCCATTACTTTCAATGGATGTGCAAAAAAATTGCATGGCACCCGCACTGCACGCGAATGCCATGTAATGTCTATGTGAATGCGATTATTCTTTTTTTAACATTTGAAACGCGTATGAAAACTGTAGGCTGCAGCAATGCGATACATTTTTCCTGCAAAACGCATCGCAATCGCAGGGAAATTGCTGGTTCACGAACGTGATATGGCTTAGTTATTCTTGGAGCAGTATTACACTTGCCCGTGTAAATGCACCCTCAGGGCTCGGGCAGACGAGCGTTTTTTTCGTGCCTATGTGTGCAAAAAAAAAATGTGCTCCTCGGATTTGCAAAGTGCGCGTGACCGAAGCTCCGTGCTTTTTTGTTACATGTGCCATGAAGGTCCCCTCATCACTGAACACTGTGACAGCATTGTCGCAATGCCCGGTGATGACGGCACTCCCTGCAGAAACGAAAGAATCCCCTACCACAGCTGTGGCAGAGGACCACGATGCTATCCCATTGCTTTCAATGGGGCCGGCGCAGTTGCTGCCCCATTGAGAGCAATGGGAAGAAAGCAACACCGGCAGCGATGATTTTCGGGAGTTAGTTAGTTATCTCGCTTGGATGACGAGGGTTCGTAGCACCGATCTAGGGTGCTTGAAATATAAGCCATACCCCGAATATCATCCCTAGCTGTAAAAGAAAAAAAATTAACTCACCTAGAAGCGCTGTCCGGCTCTTCTCCCCGTTCCCGTCAGTCTTCATTTGTATTCTGGTGGCCGGGGATTGAAAAATCCCGCCTCCAGAAAGTGCTGCCTCTGATTGGCTGAGTGCTGTGACCAATCAGAGGTGATTTTTTTTTTTTTGCAATGCATTTTTAACATTAGAAAGTCCTATTGACATTCGCGTCAAAAAAACGCACTAATATTATGATCGCAAGTGTGAAGGCTTCTTAGGGTATGTTCACACGAGGTGGATTTGTTATGGGGTTTCCCACAATGGATTTTCTGCAGCAAATTTGCACCAAAAGTGTGTGAAGGATTTTGACCCACATGGTGATTGTTTCTGTCTTATGTAGAGATATAGCATAGGCCTATAGAGTTCTCTCTCGAAACTCGGCATGAGCCCGTGCATTACCTTTTCTGGCAGCAAATGCCAAACTTTGGGAGTTTTCTAAACTATCAGCTGAAAAAAAGTTTCAAAAAAATTGATCATATGGCACAAAATAGATTTTTGAAATGAATTATGGACGCACTGTAGTTTACCATATGCTACTAAATGGTCACTTACCTCTCACACTATACAGGCCAATGTGATGTCTGGTTAGACACATGAATGTTTTTAGAATTTTTGTCTCCTACATATATTTAGTGCAAGTATTCTTCTTTTGTAGAAGCGCTGCATCTTGGGAATTTACTTGTCAAGTACGGCTACATTTATCCTCTGAAGGACCCCAGGAATCTTGTTCTAAAAGCAGACGATTCCCCCTACAGATTCCAGGTAACTCTATACTGACTGCTGCTACAGTATTGTATTTATATGTTCTGCAGTGCCCCTACTGGTGGATGGACTGTACTACTCCTATAACAAACTAGGGCCAGATTCTTTTGGGGCCCAGACTACATGTAAGGGTCGCTGTAGACAGATCAATTTAAAGGGGTTTTCTGGACATTTACTATCACTAATTTATCCTCAATAGTTGGCAGGTATCTGGCACCCAAAATCCCTGCTGATCAGCTGATCCTCCGGGCCGCTGTGGGTGCAGAGGGGCCGGACGTCTGCATCGGTGGTCAGAGGCGGAAGTGTAATAGATGGCTTCACTCCAGCTGTGACCATTGATGCGAATGTCCGGCCCCTCTGCACCCACAGTGGCCCGGAGGGTCAGCTGATCATTGGGGATCCCAAGCAGTGGACCCCCTAAGGATAGGTCTTCAGTAGTAAATGCCAGGAATACCCCTTTAAGGCACTTTTACATATAGCATATTTTGGTGTGGATACGCACATAAATCAGTGGATTGCAGAGGTGAAGTCTACTGCAGATCTGCATCAATTTGGGCACCAATGTTGTGAATCTTGATGTGGTTTTTGGCGCAGACTTTAATTTGTTTTTTTGGTGGGGATTGACCACTGAAGAAAATCCTCACCAATTCCACTACATGTGAACATACATGTAAAGGGGTTGTCCAGGTGTAAACTATTGATGCCCTATCCTCAGCATGGGCCACCAATAGTAGATTGGCATGTCTGTGACCCCTGATCAGCTGTTTGCTGCATTGGTGCAATTGTGTACTGAGCTGATTCTGTAAGAATCAGACAGCTTCGTTCTTATTGCAGTGGCCAGGCATGGTATTGCAGGCACAGCTCTTACTGAAATAAATAGAGGCTTCGCCTGCAATACCAAGCCTTGCCACTACAGTAAGAACAGAGCTGTCTGCTTCCAGTAGAAAACAGCTCAGGCACAAGCATAGCAGCCTGGTGAACAGCTGATTGGCAGGGGTCCCTTTTCTTCTCAACAATTGGAAACACTGGGCGGGATTTCTGCGGACTCACAGAAAAATAGAACATGCCACGATATTTCTATCTCACAGCATTGCTATGAGAGAAAAATTGCACTTGTAAATAGACCCATCGAAAACAATAGAAAAATGGAAAATGTTTCACTATCAGGTTTTGAAAAAAATTATATAGGTGATACATTCTATTTAAACGACCCTCCAGGCCTGGACAAACAAAAATGGCAGCACCGCTTCTGACTACCTAATGCCCACAGTAAAGGAAGTATGCTGCAAGAACTATGCCCACATTCGCAGTTGCAGAATTCCATAACGAAATCCACAGGAGTAACTGCAGATTTCGATGCAGAATTTACCACGGCTTGCAGTGCATCGTGTGGCCATGTGCATCCGTCTCATGTGATAGGTCTCTAAGACACTACATGCTTCTCTGACGGGCGGGCGCTGCTCACATGGACTAAACTGGTCAATCAAAGTCGGTGTATACTAATGCACAGGTAGTCAGAGAAGCTGGTGCGGCCATCTTTGTTTGTCCAGGCCTGGAGGGTCACTTTAAAGGGGTTGTAATATTTCTCTAAACCCCGTTCCCCATGCACTAACGTAACAAACCAGCATATACTCCACTCTCCCCTCTACCGCTGTGTCCCAGGGCGCTGCTTCGGGTCTCACTTCTGACATCACGTTTACAGACTACCCCAGCCTGTTTATGGGATGTCATAGGCGCTGCAGCCAATAACAGAGCTCTGTGCTCAATCGTGAGCTCTGTCATTGGCTGTGATGTCCCATAAACTGGGAAGGGCTGCAGAGTGTAAACAAATAAAGCGGCGGAGGACTGAGCTGTGGTGCAGCGATAGAGGAGAGTACATGCTGGTCTGTTATGTTACTGCATGGGACATAAGGTTGCAAATTATAACTCAGAGAACCCCTTTAAGTACTATTGATCTAATTGTATGGGAAAAGGAGGGGACGGGGGGGCACTCATCTATACAGCTAGCAAACCCGCAGCTGCAATGCAGAATGGTTAGCGGCTAATGGCTGACATTAGTAATGGTGTTCAGGCCGATTCTTCATTGTGTCACGTTATCGATTGACTCTTCTGCTTTCATTTCCTGTATGTCCTTCAATTCAAAAATCAACATGTTCGTTGCCTCCGGTCGTCCCTCTGATCTGATTCCTCCAAGATTTTAGGATAATTGGACTATAATGCCCTGAAGTGTTGTAGAGGCTGCAGAGAGCTTGTATGAGAATAGAATCGGCCATGTAAGAAGTAATACGAACAAGGAGGAAAGGAAGCCTTACTTATTATGTCACCTCTCCAAGCCTGAGGGTTGTTGTATATCATTGTACCATCTTCTTCCTTACTTCTATCCTGAGCCTCCAGCTTCATGAATAAAATGTTAGGAGGACAGTTAAAGGGAACCTGTCGTCAGCTGCATGCTGCCTGAACCATGGACAGCATGAGCCCAGGACAGGTCTACTCATTAACCCCGTGTATCATTTATTCTAAATCACTGAGGTCCAAGTCATGGAGATGAGCAGCAACGGTCTCTACCCACCCGGATCCCCTAGAGCAGGGGTGTCAAACTCATTTTCACCGAGGGCCACATCAGGCTTATGGTGACCTTCAAAGGGCCGATTGTAAGACAGTACAGTAAGGGCCCGTTCACACAAGCGTATTTGCGTACATCATAGGCAGTGAATAGGAGCCATTGATTTCGATGAGTTCATTCACATGTTGTGTATTTTCACACAGCATGACCTATTTTGTTGCGTACTACGCACCCCGATAGGCCATTGAAGTTCTTTTTTGCGTGCCCAAATATGCAGGCATAATATTTGTGCGACCGAAATAAGATTACGCCCGTGTGAATGAGCCATAATAGTGGTCGCAGTAGTCATAGTGACTCTCATAGTGGCCCCAGTAAAAATAGTGACCCCCACAGTGGGCCAATTAGTAATAGCAACCCCCACAGTGGGCCCAGTAGTAATAACGACCCCCACAGTGGACCCAAAAGTAACAGGGTACCCCACAGTGGCCCCAGTAATAATAGCGACCCCCACAGTAATATTAACCCCCTCAGTAGTAATAACCCCACAGCAATATAATCCCCCTCAGTAATATTAACCCCCCCCCCAGCAACACTATTAAACCACCCCCCAGGAACACTATTAACCCCCCCCCCCCAGCAGCAACACTACTAACCCCCCCCCCCCCCCTTCCCCGGCAGCAACACTATTACCCCCCCCAGCAGCAACACTATTTCCCCCCCCAACAGCAACATTATTTACCCCCCTCCAGCAGCCATCATTAACCCCCCCAGCAGCCACCCTTACCCCCACCCCAGCAGCCACCATTACCCCCCCAGCAGCCACAATTAACCCCCGCAGCAACATTAACCCCCCCAACCCATATACTTACCTCCTCCCTGCTGTTAGCGCCGCCCCTCCTCTGCTCGCGCTGATCCTGAGGGGAACACTGACGTCAGTGTGTGCGCCCGGCACACTTCCTCCCTGAGTCCTCTCCTGCAGAACTGATGAGCAGGAGACTCAGGGGAGGAGGATCCCGGCTGCACACAGACATCAGAGTGTGCGCCGGGATCAGCGCTAACAGCGTGATTACCAGCGGGGAGCTGCGGCACCCCAGCTGGTAATAACTACAGTGGGGAGCGGCTGTCGGCATGCTGCGGGCCACAGAAAATGAGTGTGCCTTGTGTTTGACACATGTGCCCTAGAGTGACAGCTCTCCGCCTGTACATAAAAGGAAAGAGAGCTGTCAGTCTATAAGACGCAGGTGGGGAGAGGTTTGCTCTCCCCACTCCGGCTTAGTTCGGAATCAGAATTAATAGTGTGTTTATTCTTACATGCCAGAATAAAATATACACGGGAGCAATGAGCATTCTTGTCCAAGGATCATGCGGCCTATAGGCCGGGCAGCATCAACCTGGTGACAGCTTCCCTTTAAAACTGGTATGTACAAAATCAGAGCAGTAAGTACTATAGAATAGCGGTGGAATGTACCTCTATATAACAGTAAAGGTCTTGTACATAGGGAGCAGTATTATAGTAGTCATATTCTTGTACATAGGGGCAGTATTATAGTAGTTATATTCTTGTACATAGGAGGCAGTATTATAGTAGTTATATTCTTGTACATAGGGGGCAGTATTATAGTAGTTATATTCTTGCACATAGGGGGCAGTTTTATAGTAGTTATATTCTTGCACATAGGAGACAGTATTATAGTAATTATATTTTTGTACATAGGGGGCAGTATTATAGTAGTTATATTCTTGTACATGGGGGGCAGTATTATAGTAGTTATATTCTTGTACATAGGGGGCAGTATTATAGTAGTTATATTTTTGTACATAGGGGGCAGTATTATAGTAGTTATATACTTGTACATAGGAAGCAGTATTATAGTAGTTATATTCTTGTACATAGGGGGCAGTATTATAGTAGTTATATTCTTGTACATAGGGGGCAGTATTATAGTAGTTATATTCTTGTACATAGGAGCAGTATTATAGTAGTTATATTCTTGTACATTGGAGGCAGTATTATAGTAGCTATATTCTTGTACATAGGGGCAGTATTATAATAGTTATATTCTTGTACATAGGGGCAGTATTATAGTAGTTATATTCTTGTACATAGGGGGCAGTATTATAGTAGTTATATTCTTGTACATAGGAGCAGTATTATAGTAGTTATACTCTTGTCTATAGGGGTCAGTATTATAGTAGTTATATACTTGTACATAGCAGGCAGTATTATAGTAGTTATATTCTTGTACATGAGAGCAGTATTATAGTAGGTTTATTCTTGTACATAGAGGCAGTATTATAGTAGTTATATACTTGTACATAGGGTGCAGTATTACAGTAGATATATTCTTGTACATAGGGGCAGTATCATAGTAGTTATATTCTTGTACATATGAGGCAGTATTATAGTAGTTATATTCTTGTACATAGGAGGCAGTATTATAGTAGTTATATTCTTCTACATACGGGGCAGTATTATAGTAGTTATATTCTTGTACATATGAGGCAGTATTATAGTAGTTATATTGTTGTACATATGGGACAGTATTATAGTAGTTATATTCTTGTACATAGGAGCAGTATTATAGTAGTTATATTCTTGTACATTGGGGGCAGTATTATAGTAGTTATATTCTTGGACATAGGGGGCAGTATTATATTAGTTATATTCTTGTACATAGGGGTCAGTATTATAGTGGTTATATTCTTGTACATAGGAGCAGTATTATCGTAGTTATATTCTTGTACATATGGGTCAGTATTATAGTAGTTATATTCTTGTACATAGGGAGCAGTATTATAGTAGTTATATTCTTGCACATAGGGGGCAGTTTTATAGTAGTTATATTTTTGTACATAGGGGGCAGTATTATAGTAGTTATATTCTTGTACATAGTGGGCAGTATTATAGTAGTTATATTCTTGCACATAGGGGGCAGTTTTATAGTAGTTATAATTTTGTACATAGGGGCAGTATTATAGTAGTTCTACTCTTGTACATAGTGGGCAGTATTATAGTAGTTATATTCTTGCACATAGGGGGCAGTTTTACAGTAGTTATATTTTTGTACATAGGGGGCAGTAATATAGTAGTTATATTCTTGCACATAGGAGGCAGTATTATAGTAGTTATATTCTTGCACATAGGGGGCAGTTTTATAGTAGTTATATTTTTGTACATAGGGGGCAGTTTTATTGCAGTTATCTTCTTTTCCATATAAGGCAGTTCCTACCATTCCTACCATACCATACCTTCTTTTTCCTATCTACACAGCCCCTATTGGACAAACCATCAGGAGTTTTGGCCCCCAATACCACCTCTACGCTGACGACACCCAGCTATACACCTCTTCCCGTGACATCTCTGCACCTTTCCTCCAAAACATCACCGACTGTCTGTCCTCTGTCTCTAACACTATGTCCCTTCTCTACCTAAAACTAAACCTCTCTAAAACGGACCCACTGGTATTTCCACCCTCCACTAACCAACCTCATCCTGACATCTCCATCTCAGTGTGTGGCGCCACCATAACTCCTAGACACATGCCCGCTGCCTTGTGGTCATATTCGATTCTGATCTCTTTTACCCCCTACATCCAATCTCTGGCCCGAACATGTCAGCTGCACCTCAAGAACATCGCAAGAATCCGCTCTTTTCTCACTGTGGACACGCTAAAAACGCTTACTGTTGCCCTCATCCACTCCCGGCTCGATTATTGCAACTCGTTGCTGATCGGCCTCCCCTTCACCAGACTCTATCCCCTCCAATCCATTCTAAATGCAGCAGCCAGGCTCATCTTCCTGTCCAGCCGCTACTCGGACGCCTCTGTCCTGTGCCGGTCACTGCACTGGCTGCCCGTTAAATACAGAATTCAATTTAAACTCGCTACCTTCATCCACAAAGCGCTCCACAGCGCAGCACCACCCTATATTGCCTCCCTCATCGCAATCCATCAACCAGCCCGGGCTCTCCGCTCTGTCAACGAAACCAGACTGAGCGCCCCTTTAATTCGAACTTCTCATTCCCGCCTCCAAGACTTCTCCAGAGCAGCACCGGTCCTCTGGAACGCACTACCAAAGGCTACCTGAGCAATCCAGGACTCGCAGAACTTCAGGCGTGCTCTAAAAGCGCACCTCTTCAGGGAGGCATACCGCATTCCCTAAACCAAACCCCTCTGTACTCCGCCTGATAACATGCTCCCTGACCTACTGACTGTAATCCCTGCTAGCCATCATAAACCGCTCCTGCAGTCACACCGATTCTGCCGTCACACGGCTAAATGTCTGACCATTGTCTATGTGTATAGCATCCCTCACTCTCCACCCCGCCATACTGTGCACATCTCCAGCCCTTTACCTTCTGTATCACCTCACTATTCGTAGTATGTAAGTTAGTTGGAGCAGGACCCTCACCCCTATTGTTTTCATCAACTGATTACTATGTAACCATGGTTCTGTAATGTTTGTACTTTTGTCTTTCTGTATCCCCTGTCTATGTAAGCGCTGCGGAATATGTTGGCGCTATACAAATAAAGATTATTATTATTATTATTATACATTTAACCCATGAATGATTTCTGTACCAGAGCTGTTGATATTACCAGTGAGTGGAGTTGCCCTTTAAATGATAGTGCTGTGTCAAGCATCGGGCCAGGAGACATTGTAACAAATGAGGTGTCTTGAGTTGATTAATAACAAGGACATTGCCTGTAAGGAACGTGTAGCTAAATTTGGAAAGAATAAGGAGATTATGTCAGTTACATTTTAGGGCTATGAATATCTTGTGTTCCATTTTAAGGTGACAGGATATTTATTTTGACAGGAGCACTGCCCAACATGGCAAGGCGCGCTGCCATCCCCTATTATTACTGCAATCTGTCTTGGAGACTATAAGCCTGGTAGACGTGAAGCTGCTTCTCTGGAGGCTCTTAGTAGACAATGAGAGGAGCACGTCAAGAAGAAGATTGATTTAAATAGGTTATGGGACTGTTTCCTGTCACATACCAGCTGCCAACAATGGGCTGTATATGCTGACTGTAGATGCATGGCCTTATAAAATCTAAATAATCTTCAATATGGAAGCAAACCAACCCCTATCTAATCATTCCATCTGAGGGGGCCCTTAGGTGCAGTTCTTTTCTCCGAGGCACCCCCTTTATCAGCCCTATATGCCCAAACAGGGCATATCAAAATAAATGGTGTAAAAAGATCAGAGGAGGGCGCATACTCAAACTAAAAATGGAGCCACCCACTCTTACTAGTTAATGCCATCACGACCCACTACTCTTGTTGCCCTCATTCCCTGCCCTCTCCTATGAGGGCATGACTCCTTAGTCATTTCCCCCTCACTTGTTTGCTTGTGATGATGTGATTGTGGTTACGGGCAGCTGTGACCCACTTATTCATACAAGCATACAATCCACCATAACATTTATTTATAACTTTAATCAACCTTATATACAGTGCCAGTCAAAAGTTTGGACACACCTTTCCATTACGTGTTTTTTCATGTTTTTATTTATTCTCTACATTGTAGATTTATATTGAAGACATGCAAGCTATGAAGGTACACACATGAAATTTAAGTAGTAAACAAAAAAGTGACAAACAAACCAGAATATGTATTATATTTTAGATTCTTCAGAGTAGCCCCCTTTTGCTTTGATGACGGCTTTGCACACTCTTGGCATTCTTTTAATCAGCTTCATTGGGTAGTCACCTGGAATGGTTTTCTAACAGTCTTGAAGGAGTTCCCAGAGGTTCTGAGCACTTGTGGGCTGCTTTCCCTTCACTCTGTGGTCCAACTCATCCTAAATAATCTAATTTGGGTTTAGGTCGGGAAATTGTGGAGGCCATGTCATCTGAGGCAACACTCTATCACTCTACTTGGTCAAATAACCCTAACAGAGCAAGGAGGTCTTTGGTTATTGTCCTGCTGAAAAACAAATGTTGGTCCCACTTAGCACAAACCAAATGGGATGGCATGTCACTGCAGAATGCTTCTGATAGCCATGCTAGTTAAGTGTGCACCCCACACCATCACACCTCCTCTATGCTTCATGGTGGGAATCAAACATGTAGAAGCCATCCGCTTACCTTTTCTATGCCTCACGAGGGCATGGTGGTTGGAACCAAAAATCTCAAGTCTTGACTCATCAGACCGATGAACAAGTTTCCACCAGTCTAAGGTCCATGCCTTGTGTTTCTTGGCCCAAGCAGTTCTCTTCTTCTTGTGGATGTTCCTCAGTAGTGGCTTCTTTGCAGCGATTCAACCTTAAAGACCAGATTCTTGTAGTCTCTTCTGAACTGTTGATGTTGAGATGTGTCTTGTACCTGATCTCTGTGAAGCATTTATGTGGGCTCTAATATGAGGTGCTGTTAATTTGCTGCTTCCAAGGCTGCTAAATCTAATTAGCTTATTGTCTGCAGCAGAGGTAACTCTTGGTCTTTCTTTCCTGGGGCGGTCCTCATCTGAGCCAGTTTCATCATAGCTTTTGATGGTTTTTGAAGGCAGCAGAATGCAGTTAATGCGGTTAATGCAGCTGTCAGGGATTGGAGAGTGGGTTTATGGATAGGATAAGGGGCAGTGACACTTATCAGGAAGAGGTGGAGCAAGATTAGTAAGAGGTGGAGCTCGGGAGAAAGGTAGAGAAGAAGAAAGAGGAGGACTTCAGTTGGAGCTGGTCGAGTGGAAGATAACCCGCCCAACCTTCCATCAGTGGATTTCATGAAGGATATGGTTGGAGTCATGGAGGATAGCACGTGCAGTTCTTGGAAGTCGTCACAGCTGTCGGTGTAGGCGGAAGGTCTTTTCATGCCAGCAGTGGTAATAGGACAAGGGTGGCTAGCAAGCCCTATTTATATCGGGCCTTCTGATGCCTTTCGAATTCAAGAAATAAAATCGGAAACTCTTAAGCATGGAAAGGGTTAAAAGTTTTGTAGAATGTTAAAATTGTTAAAGTTAATAAAGCTGCGGCCTGCCCCACTTTAAAGGCCAAGCTGTGTGGAGTTTTCAGTTTAGAGTAAATAGGGGAACAGGATTGGAAAACAGGGGGAGTACCTCCAGTCTCATGACTGCACTTGAGGATATCTTCAAACTTCTTGAGTTTTTCTGTACTTCTTGAAGTTTTCTGTACTGACTGACCTTCATGACTTAACGTAATGATGGACGGTCGTTTCTCTTGACTTAGTTGCGTGGTTCTTACCATAATGTGGATTAGAACAGTAGTTGAATAGGCCTAAAAGATCCGCATTCTGTGCAGAAATTGACCTGTGGTCAATGAAAGTCACTGGGTGAGAAACAAATCGTAGCATGCTCTATTTCTTTGCATTCGTACGCAGTATTAGCCCTATACATTTGTATAGGCTGCGTATGATACACTGTTCATATGCAATACGTTGGAATGTAAAGGTGTGTCCAAACTTTTGACTGTACTGTGTATACTGCGATACCCCCCATTTCTTGTATATGTCCCCCCATATTCAGTTTGTGACAGAGACTGATACACATAATCGGTGGCCACCGTACTCAGTGGTTTAGTGCCCCTTTCAAGAGTGGGGGTATTCCAGAGAATACCCCCCACTGTCAGTGCTCTAGCCAGTGTCCCTATTAACAGTACCCCTATCAGAGTTCTAGGGAGTCCCTTAGCTGAAGAGTGCCCACATTACCAGTGGCACAATCAGAGTGTTTACCCCAAAAGTAATCGCATAGTAATTGAATTCCTTCATTAAAGGGGTTATCCAGGAGGGGAAATAGTTCATGAGGTATGGCCCTTCTGTTGCCTGTGATGTCATCGCAGAGGGTGGCCTGTTCATTTAAATAACTAAGCCTGCCCCCTTCTCTGTCTTAGCTGATACAGAGATGGAGAACGGGGCTGGCTTAGTTATTGAAATGAACAGGCCACCCTCTGCGATGACGTGATGGGCTATACCATGTGGCCTGGTGTTGAAACTGGGCCAAAAGTAGGGGATCCGAGATTTCTGGAGAGGGTAAGTATTTTCCCTCCCTGGACAAACCCTCTAAGTACCTCAGCCAGGGAGTGCTTTCAATAAATGCCCCAAGTAGATGTCCCCTGAGGATCCAGATGAAGTTGCATTGGCTTCCTTATAAATAGTCCTGACAATGGGCCACACAACATGGCATCATGGGTTCAATGTGGCTTCCAGGCCTGAGCCTTCTCTCCTACTATATCTCTTATTGTTTTGTCACTTTTGATGACACCATACTGATTCTTTTCTTCCAGACCCCATATTTCTGGACCACCAATAAATGGCCTGCCACTGAGCTGGACTATGGTAAGTTAGACCTTTTCACATCATTCTACATGTAACAGAGACATTAGAGGCTTACAATAGGAAGAACTATTTGCCTGTGTCCCCATGACAACTCTTCCTGCTTCTGTATGGCTGGGCCTCAAAACAGATATTCAGATCTCCTTTTCTTTTTTTCTACTTAAGGCCTATCTAACCCGACTTTTTAAAGGGATTCTGTCACCAGGTTCATTAAAATTTGACTCTGAGCTGAGCTCCGAGTCACAGAGTTGGGTCATTCCAGCTTCTCCCCATCTGCAGTATGCACAAAGACAGCTCTCTCCTCTTTTGTCTATAGGAACACCTGTCACTCTGCATACTGCGGGCGGGGAGTTCAGCTCCGAGTCAAACTTCATGACCCTGGTGACAGAATCCTATTAATAGCACCTATCAGTCTTCGCGTCTCCATGATAGCACTGTGCATCCATAGAACATGGCCAGATTATTAAGGGGCAATGGACAAATAGCTCTTCAGGGATGTAACATGGACATCTGGTAACCCAACATGGGAATAAGATATTTTTCACATTTTATAAACTTGTTGAAGAGGTTTTCAAGTAAATTTTCTAGCAGTTTGACTTTAAGGGGATCAAAAAGAACTGATGTGAAGCATTAAGATGAGGACATTTGGAAGATACTTTATAAAAGATGATCTCTTGGGTTCAAATGCACCCATGACACAACCCCATGTAGTTTGCAAAAGAATGTCATAAAGACTCAAGGTCTTTGGGTGGGGAGTGTCATTGCATGCTCCTCATGGGCGGTGCCCTATGTCCTGGCGTTGTTTGCATTGGTTCAGCTGTTATAAGGTGTCCTAATGCAGTGATCGAAGACCTACATAATTCCCAGCACATCCTGACAGCCACAGCGAATATGGTCCTCAATGGGGAGTGGCCAAAGTGATAGTTTCTAGGTGGTTTATGGGTATTCATGGGTGGATCAGGGGCGAAGCTTAATAATGTCCCGAAATGGGCATGCAAGTAGCGTGATTCTTTTTTCTTCTTTGCAGCTATTTATCTTGCAAAGAAGAATATCAGGAAACAAGGAGACCTGGTGGAATACGAGAAGGTCAGTCATTAACATTGTAATCTCCAAATTATTTTGGAATTTGTAGGGAAAGCTGAGCAGCAATCAATATGGCTGCCATTACAGTTCCCACCAAAGTTGTCAGCCTGCTTTCCTGTACCCATTAAAGGTAAGTCAGTCCGTTTATGAAGTGATGGGGAGAAGGGAAATAGGGAGAGCTATCTTTTATGATTCTAAGAAAGATGGCTGGAGACTCCTACTAAGCAGTAATGGTGGACATATTGGCTGTCACCCAGCTTTTTCCAGAAACAGATATGGCTGCATATATTTTTTACAGGGATTTGCTGTATAAACAGCACTGGTCAGCTCTCCGGATGTGTGTTATGCTAAGTACACTCATTGTCAAAAACAATCCCTCCCCTAGAAGTTGTCGGAATCATATGAAACTTTCTCTGTGATTGTAACATTGATATAAGCGATTACAATATCAGAGGAATAGGAGACTTTATTGTGGAAAACCGACCTCTTGTAGGGAGGCTCTAGTACCCTGTTGTACCGCCTCTAGCTTGGATACAAGATGTGATACAGGCAGGCATGGAAGCTCTAGTACCCTGTTGTACCGCCTCTAGCTTGGATACAAGATGTGATACAGACGGCATGGAGGCTCTAGTACCCTGTTGTACCGCCTCTAACTTGGATACAAGATGGGATACAGGCGGACATGGAGGCACTAGTACCCTGTTGTACCGCCTCTAACTTGGATACAAGATGGGATACAGGCGGACATGGAGGCACTAGTACCCTGTTATACCGCCTCTAGCTTGTATACAAGATGTGATACAGGCAGGCATGGAAGCTCTAGTACCCTGTTGTACCGCCTCTAGCTTGGATACAAGATGTGATACAGACGGCATGGAGGCTCTAGTACCCTGTTGTACCGCCTCTAACTTGGATACAAGATGGGATACAGGCGGACATGGAGGCACTAGTACCCTGTTGTACCGCCTCTAGCTTGTATACAAGATGTGATACTGGATACTGAGGGCATGGAGGCTCTAGTACCCTGTTGTACCACGTCTAGCTTGGATACAAGATGTGATATGGGCGGGCATGGAGGCTCTAGTAGCCTGTTGTACCACCTCTAGCTTGGACACAAGATGTGATACTGGGGGCATGGAGGGTCTAGTACCCTGTTGTGCCGCTTCTAGCTTGGATACAAGATGTGATACGGGCGGGCATGGAGGCTCTAATACCCTGTTGTACCGCTTCTAGCTTGGATACAAGATGTGATACGGGGGGGGGGGGGGCATGAAGGCTCTTTTACCCTGTTGTACCGCCTCTAACTTGGATACAAGATGTGATACGGTCAGGCATGAAGGCTCTAGTACTCTATTGTACCCCCTCTAGCTTGGATACAAGATGTGATACGGGCGGGCATGGAGGCTCTAGTACCCAGTTGTGCCACCTTTAGCTTGTATACAAGATGTAATACAGGTGGCATGGAAGCTCTAGTACCCTGTTGTGCCACCTTAAGCTTGTATACAAGATGTGATACGGGGGCATGGAGGCTCTAGTACCCTGTTGTACCACCTCTAGCTTGGATACAAGACTTAATACAGGCAGCCATGGAGGCTCTAATACCCTGTTGTATCACCTCTAGCTTGGATACAAGATGTAATACAGGCGGGCATGGAGGCTCTAGTACCCTGTTGTATTGCCTCTAGCTTGGATACAAGATGTGATACGGACAGGCATGGAGGCTCTAGTACCGTGTTGTACCGCCTCTAGCTTGGATACAAGATGTGATACAGGCAGGCATGGAGGCTCTAGTACCCTGTTGTACTGCCTCTAGCTTGGATACAAAATATGATACGGGTGGGCATGGATGCTCTAGTACCCTGTTGTGCCGCCTCTAGCTTGGATACAAGATGTGATCTGAGTGGGCATGGAGGCTCTAGTAACCTATTATAATGCCTCCATCTTGGATACAAGATGTGATGTGGGGGAAGCATGTAGGTATACGGGTTCTGTATGGTATCCTGCAGCCTATCACTCCATATTTGCTGTAACTGAGCGTCTAGAGTGGGGAAACTCGTAGGCTGGTGAAGTTGGCTTCCCAGATGGTCCCATAATGTTCTACTGGAGATAAATCTGGTGATCGGGCGGTCACGGAATATGTCACAATGTTGTGGGGGCTTCCTGTGACCCCCTTGTGTGTGTGGCCAGGCATTATCTTGCTGCCTCTTGGAAGCCACCATGAGAGGAACACACGTGGCAGCAGGATGACCTGAACATATCGCTAAGCTGTCATCGTCCCTCGTACCACTACTAGTGGTGACCGACTGTCGTATGCGATGGCCCCCCAGACCTTCACACCAGCAGGGGGCAGTGTGCTGCTCCACAGCAAAGGCAGGATTGAGGTGCTGACCCCGAGGTCTCCAGACATGAGCACAGCCGTCATCAGCGCCCAAACTAAACCTAGATTCATCACTGAGGACAACCCGGTTCCTCTTCGTAGCGTCCAGTATCGTCTTTCACAACAACAGTGCAAACAAGGGCGACGGTGGCTGTCAGAGGCTGTACATGTAATGGGGGCTGCGAGATCAAATGTCCTTCAGCCAAGTGCCTGGAAATGGTTCCGACAGACACCGGGGTGTAATGATGGCACCCCCTGTCTCTGGATGGCGGACAATGAAACAGTTGGAGAGATTCATGCTTGTCAGACGATCAGATGCTTCTCTCTACTGGTGGTCTGTAGGGGGCATCCTGAGCCCGTTTGCCATGGGTGCCCCCACACATCCACTGGTCCCAACATCTCCTAACAGTCTGGTGAGACGCTCCTCTCTACTGGTGGTCTGTCAGGGGTCCTGAGCCCGGTCACCTTGTGTCCCCTCACACATCCACTGGTCCCAAACCCCCTAACTGTCTGGTCAGATGCTCCTCTCTACTGGTGGTCTGTAGGGGGCGTCCTGAGCCCGGTCACCTTGTGTGCCCTCACACATCCACTGCTCCCAACACCTCCTAACAGTCTGGTCAGACACTCCTCTCTACTGGTGGTCTGTCGGGGGTCCTGAGCCTGGTCACCTTGTGTGCCCTCACACACCCACTGGCCCCAACACCTCCTAACAGTCTGGTCAGACACTCCTCTCTATTGATAGTCTGTTGGGGGTCCTGAGCCCGGTCACCTTGTGTGCCCTCACACATGCACTGATCCCAACACCCCCTAACAGTCTGGTCAGACACTCCTCTTTACTGGTGGTCTGTCGGGGGTCCTGAGCCTGGTCACCTTGTGTGCCCTCACACATCCACTGGTCCCAACACCTGCTAACAGTCTGGTCAGAACGGCCCAGTAGGGCACAATTCATCGATACGACCATCCAGCTCCTCACATCCCAATAATGCGCCCCTCTCAGACTCTGGTAACGGGGTGAAATATCTTCTCTGTGTCATAGAGGCGTCTAGTGGTCAACAAGCTCTACACAAGCAGAAGAAGAGGTCACTACACACAAGGAGCCTCTGACAGCCAGTTATAGGCCAAGGGGGGAACCACTTTTAGGGTGTCAGGTGACAAGACCATCCATCTAATCACCACAACTCTCATCATTTACATATCTGTCTGAGATGGAACACCAGGATGGGTTTTGCTGCAAAATGACAACTTTTTCTAGGGGCCGGATTGTTTTTGACAAAGAGTGAACTTCTACTCCAGATAAAATAACAATGCCAGGGCATCTTCTTTTACCACTTTGTGTTGTACTGTTCCTCTGTTATTCTTCCTGGAAATGTCTGAATAAATTAATAACTGCTCATTACCATTCTCATCTCTAGGATTTGTCCTTACACAGTGTTATATAATCAGCAGTAGTTTAACAGTGTCAGGCTATGTAGGGACACATCCTATTGCCAAGGGGAATGGTAACACATGATTGTCAACATATTCATACACTTCTTGGAGGGATGCCACAGTGCAGAAGTAGAAGAAAAGATGTTAAGAGAACTGTCTGGTTGCCTTTCATTGTTCTCGTTCATAGGTTAGTCATCATGTGTTTTCTGGTCATAGTTCACTTCCAGGACATGGATAAGACTTGTTGAATTTTGTCTTCTGTCATTCATTAATTTTTCTTCTGATCTCGCAGGATAATTATAATCAGCTGCACAAGCGAATTAATCACACATGGGACTTTGTGGTCATGCAAGCAAGAGAACAGATCAGGTTTGTAGATGCAGGATCTCTTTAACGGAACCAGTGCAGGCACATGACATGTGAGCCTTGTCAGCCAATCGCATTACAGCTTTCACAATCTCAAAAGGAGGTACCCACTTTTGACACTTTTTTTTTTAGAAGGGTTCCATCCCCTACAATAAGCTGATCACATGTCCTATAACTGGAACTTTCATTTATCAACCATAATCTGTTCCGGAAACAAGTGTTCAATTTCCCTGCAGTGCCTCCTCAGGGAAAATTAAGTATTACATATCACACACATAAATGAATAGGCTGACTGTGTAATGCATGGACATGTTGGGTCCTCCAAAGTAGGAAATGCTCTTTTGTAGCTGCTTTCTACTCTGCTTAACCCCTTAACGACCAGCCCCTAGTGTTTTTACGTCCTCCCGAAATGGGCTTTATTCTCTGAGGACGTAAAAACATGTGTCCTGTAGAGAATAAAGCCCCTCGGGCTCTGGATGTGACAGCTCCATGCTGTCGGTGTCCGCAGGTAGCCGAAAGCATGGAGCTGTCATCCCGGGCTGCACTAACCCCCCCCCCCCCCGGCAATGCGATCAGCGCTATCCAATCCATAGCGCTGATCGCATAAAAGTTACAAAAAGTTCAAAAAAAGTAAAAGATTCAGCTGCCCTGATCCATCAGGGCAGCTGAAATTACTCACCCGGGTCCGCCGCACTGCTCCCCGCTCTCCCGATGCTCCGGGCCCCAAAGCCGGTCTTCTGCGCATGCGCGCCAGGCGGCATTACGTCAGCCGCATGCGCAGAAGGCCTGGCGGCCCGGGAAATTTCAAATCTCCTGGCTCCCAGCTCCTGTAGGTAGCCAAGAGGCAGGAGATGTCAGCGGGGACCGCGATCGCTGTTATCCAATGGATAACGGCGATCGCGGAAAAGTGAAGAAAAAAGTAAAAAAAAGAAAAGCTTCACCTCCCCTCATGGATCGGATCCATGAGGGAAGGTGAAAATACTCACCCCCCTTCCTCCATGTCCTCCAGCTGGTGTCAGGACCCTCCGCTGGCTTCTGCGCATGCGCCGATGTGGTGCGCATGCGCAGAAGGCCGGCGAGCCCGGCAAATTCAAAATCTCCCTGCACCCAGCTGTCACAGATAGCCGAGTGCAGGGAGATATGACTGGGGACCGCTGTATGCGGTTTCCAGTCATATGATCACTGTTATCCATCAGATAACGGTGATCATATAAAGTTAAAAAGTAAAAAAAAAAAAGTTAAAAGTTAAAAAAAAAAAAAGTTTAAGTTTCATATTCCCTTACGGATCGTATCCATGAGGGGGGATGAAATTACGTACCCAAGGTCCCGGATTTGTTCCCTGGTGGGATGTTGATCCGCGGACCTTACCCCACCTTCTGCGCATGCGCCCGTCAGCATGATGGCGGACGCATGCGCAAAAGTGAAAGATTGCCCAAGAAATTTAAAATCTCCCTGCTGCTGGCTACCAAAGGTAGCCTGGAGATGTCACGGGGAGCCGCGGTATGCGGTTATTGGTCACGTGATCGCCGTTATCCAATGCATAATGGCGATCACGTAAAAGTTCTTAAAAAAGTGGAAGTTTCATCTCCCCTCACTGCTGCGATCGGTGGGGGGAGATGAAACATCTTCTCGGAGGCTTCCGCATTTGAATCCAGATGCGATTATCCTCCATGGACCCTTCCGGCTGCTGTGCATGCGCCCGCCGGCAAAATGCCGGATACATTCGCAGGAGACGGGGAGCCCAGGAAATTTTAAATCTCCTTGCTCCCAGCGACCAACGGTCGATGAGTGCTTGGAGCAGTTACCGGTGGCCTCGCTGAGCGGTCCCCGGTCACGTGATAAGGTAGCGATATAGCATTAGGCTGGTCACACATGACCGGAGAGGAATTACGGGTTCTGCATGCGCTTGATCAGCGGTAATCCACGGATCAATCACATGCATTGGATTACACAATTCCCCCCAATTAGCGGGTCGGAATTACGTAATCCACTCGCAGAAAACAGAACACAGCATGTTATATTTTACCGCGGATATCCGCGACCAAGAGCCCATTGTGCTCTATGACCGCGAATATACTCGCAGCCCATAGGCAAATACATTGTGTACGGGCTGCGGGTACCCGGGTCATCGCTAAGCGACGGCGCGGGAAATGCAAACAAAAAAAAAGTACTGAGAATGACCGCCCGTGTGAGTAGGCAGTTATGTGCAGTACATTACGCGTACGTTCCGTGAATTAGCCCTGCCCCCGCCCCGCCTCTCCCCATTGCAAATAGTGCAGAGGGGCGGAGAGGAGGCAGAGAGGGGGCGGGAGCTCAGTTCCTGCTCCTGGCTCTTCCATCTTCCCCCCCTCCCCCTGCACACGAGAAACTTCCACTTTTTAAAGAACTTTTACGTGATCGCCATTATGCATTGGATAACGGCGATCACGTGACCAGTAACCGCATACCGCGGCTCCCCGTGACATCTCCAGGCTCTTGGCTACCTTTGGTAGCCAGCAGCAGGGAGATTTTAAATTTCTTGGGCAATCTTTCACTTTTGCGCATGCGTCCGCCATCATGCTGACGGGCGCATGCGCAGAAGCTGGGGTAAGGTCCGCGGATCAACATCCCACCAGGGAACAAATCCGGGACCTTGGGTTCGTAATTTCAGATGTCACCGCGGTCCCCGCTGACATCTCCTGCCTCTTGGCTACCTACAGGAGCCGGGAGCCAGGAGATGTCAAATTTCCCAGGCCGCCAGGCCTTCTGCGCATGCGGCTGACGTAATGCCGCCTGGCGCGCATGCGCAGAAGACCGGCTTCGGGGCCCGGAGCATCAGGACAGCGGGGAGCAGTGCGGCGCACCCGGGTGAGTAATTTCAGCTTTCCTGATGGATCCGATCCATCAGGGCAGCTAAATATGTAACTTTTTTGGCACTTTTATTTACTTTTTTGCGATCGGCGCTGATCGCATTGCCAGGGGGGGGTGTCCCCGGGGGGGGGGGGGGGTGTCCCCGCAGCCCGGGATGACAGCTCCATGCTGTCGGCTACGTGCAGACACCGACAGCATAGAGCTGTCATGTCCACAGCCCGAGGGGCTTTATTCTCTGCAGGACACATGTTTTTACGTCCTCAGAGAATAAAGCCCACTTCTGGAGGACGTAAAAACACTATGGGCTTGTCGTTAAGGGGTTAACTTCTTAGGGCCCTTGTACACTGGATGGTCATCCCAGCAATAATTGTTCCTGTGCTTCTACACATGAACACCATGATTGGGGGGGATAGTTCCAGCCGCCTGCCTCTATTTATAGTAAACAGGCAGTCATTCATAAGTGAACCACTGCCTGTTTAGACAGCTCGATCTGTCATTCAGTTTTCTGTATGCAGAAATGGAACGACAAGCAAGAAGCGAACAAATTCTTGCCGCCATTCAGTCGTTCACATTCCCGCATTGCAGGGTTGAGTTATCGGCCCGTGTAGAAGGGCTCTTAGATGGAAAAATGTCACTTCTAGCTCAGCCTTGATGGGGCATCTTACAGATCGTCCTCTCTTTCCTACTGACGCATTCCCTTAAGGGTGTATAACTGTGCAGAACATTTCATTTACGGAACTCTGCCAATTGTCATCTCCAAGTCATTTTCCCAAAAACCTTGTCCCAAAAGTATGAAACAGACCGTCCGTCTTTGTACGTGTCTGCGTCAATGTTGCACAATTTGTCCTTTAGTGGGAGGCATTTTAGGTCTAATGAGTTTAGGTTCCTAGGATTACGTGGCCTCCTGGGGGTTCTGGGAGAACTGATTGACCATGTCAGGTCTAATCCATCTCGTACCCTTCTTAATAATGGCCAAGACTTGTTTGATGCTTGTAATAATGTTTTAATAAATCAAAACAGCCCCACACAAAACGTCCTGATCCCGGCATCTATGTAACATCGCAAAAAATGTCAGACTCTGCCAGATCCCTGTCTGGAAACAACATGTGTAGAATTCCGTGTGGTTATTGTCTGCACGCTTACTACCACAGCTGTAGGGGGTACAGGGCTGGCAGTCAGACCTGAGGGGGGCCAATGGTCCCTTTGCACACAGGAGGTATTATAAATGATACTTGGGGACCTTAGTACTGATTTTGCACTGGGGCCTAGAGGCTTGATTGTACACCACTGGTGTAACTATAGGGGATGTGGTTGCACCCAGGCCCATAAGGCCTCTCTTCTCCATATAGGGAGCCCTGTACTATGAATAAAGCATTATAGTTGGGGGCCCTGTTACAGGTTTTACATTGAGGTCCAGGAGCTTCAAGTTACGCCTCTGTGTTAAGAGAAGTTGGGGAGCCCCAAGATAAACTTTTGCACCTGGGCCCATGAGCCTTTAACTACGCCCCTGCCATACACTACCTTATGTTAATCATGAAGGCAATTATTTAGTCGCAGTAGGGTAGCTAAAGGGGATACAGTAGTCATAGTCACGGCTGGGCTCTTACTATCAGCAGGGGCCATAGTTCCCTGTTAAAAACACTAGCAGTATGTGTGTCAGACACAAATGGCAGGAATTGCACTACTATGCTATACTTCGGACATCCTTCAATTAATACAAATAACCAAACACTAAATTTCATATGTGTAGTCAGAGGCCATTCTAAAGGATGTTAAAGGGGAACTCCATCCACAAATAAAAGTTCAGTTTTGAATGTATAGCCCTCAATCTACCTGGTCTATGGGGCTGGGATTAGAGGGGTTAAAACAGTGAGATAGCTTTTAGGGCCCATTTATACAGGCATATTTTCTGTCTGTGTCTTGTCAGTATTTTTAACTGATGGAACACAGGCAACCTTCTAAAGGAGGCATGTTGTCTGGTAACTGGGCAACCCCTTCAAGTATTTTACCTATAGCTTTGCAGCAGCTTCTTTCTTCCAAAAAAACAGCGCCACAGCTGTCTACAGGTTGTCTATGGTATTGCAATACAATTTTTGCCCATGGATACGTGTGAGGAACGTTTGCAAAATGTAGAGAAGTCACAAATTTCTGCAAAAATTTCTGCAAAAATTCTGCTTTCGAGAAAAGTGAGCGGGGCCTTCTCGGGCGGAGCAACACCTTTATGTATAATTGATGCCGGAAACCAGTGTAAATTATAACAGAAATCTATGCCAGTTCCTATCTGGTGCAGGTGTTGAGGTGCGACTAATAGATGAAAAGGCGTGCGCCTCTTCATATATTAGTTGTATTACGCGCCGTCGGAACGAAACAAATGGTGCAAAGTCCTAATAAATGTCCCCCATGCACGAGTCGCAATCCTTTCCTACATTGACCTCCTAATTCTTGCTGTTGTAAAATCCCCAGCCCTGATAGATCTTCCACAGGGCGTCGCGCTTCAGGACACGTACGCTTTTTTTGCCAGCACGTTTTAAATCTCCATGAATAAGTAAAGTGTTTATGCTGTATACTTAATACAGACGGCACACATGAAATATTCATGCAAATCCATCATGAAAAATTCAGGATCATGTGGAATATTTGTATGGATCGCAGCGGATGCGCGCAGCCGCACATCCTGCGGAGTTACTATGGACGGCCGTGTTATTTGCGATTACAAGGTCGCACATGGATTTTTTGTCTTGTACATTGGATTGTAGGACCTGCATTCATTGCTCTTTACAATGTTATCGGCGCCAGATGTTCTGCTTCACGGATCCTGAAAGCAGATGACTCAGTATGTCGGTACTTCAGGATATGTGCTGATTGGAGTACTCTGACGGTGCGTTCACACGGGCGCCGCTTCCATTTTTTTAGTGACTATGAGTAAACAGATGGGCGTGTTTTTGTCCTGCTTTACAGCCGTGAAAATTACAGCTGCATACCAGGACAAAACGAAACCATTGCTTTCAATGGTTTCGTTTTCACTAGCGGTTTTCTCGTGCGGCATTACTACGCGCAAGAAAAGATAGGACCTGCCCTATTTCTCACATGTAGCTTGCAAGTATGATATTGGTCCGAGTTTTGTATTCGCTCATGCGAATGCACCCTAAGGACTCATGCACACGAAAGTAACTAGGGCTGAAACAGAGGAGCGTGATACGCCGAATTTATGCACGCGAAAATCGCATGCCCAGAACGCGGAAAATAGAACCTATTGATTTCAATGGGTTAATTCTCCCTTTTTTCTTTACGTCTGTTGTTTTCACGGGCGCACACCTTTTTCTGCGCATACTACGCAGTAAATGGATCCCGTTGCTTTAAATGGGTTCATTCACAGGTGCGTATTTTTCACGCAATTTTCGGTCGCGTGTACAGCATAGCATGTCCTATTTTGGTGCATATTACACACAGAAACAGCCCATTGAAATCAATGGGTTTCCGTAATTGTGCAGTAAACGCACCGGAAACCTGCGTATTCCCTTCGTATCTATGCAGGAAATAGATGGGATTTCTTGTAGTTTTTATTACGCACATAAATACGCAACATATTTACATGGCGATAGGCAGATATACGCAGGGAATATGCATGTTCCAGTCCGTGTATGCGCTACGTATTCACGGACCACAATACGCAATATGGCCCTGTGAGTGAGCCCTAAGGCCGTATTTACATGGCCGAATTCCCTGTGTGGATTTTATGCATCGCAAGATGTACAAAACTCACACGAATATAGAATTGATCATTTGAAGTACAACCACGCAGGTCTTGTGCCCATGTGCCTGAACCCTAAATCCCAGTGTTCCTATGACAACACTAAACGTAAAACAGCAGAAGCGTCCTCTTATATTAGGCCCTACATACAACCTCAGGCCTCATTCATCGTCCCCAGCCTTGTTGTTGCTTATAGCAACCAATCAGAGCTCAGCTTTCATTTCTAAAACTGTTTTGGAAAACTGGAAGCTGCACTGTGATTGGTTGCCATGCGCAACAGTTATGATAAATGAGCCCTAACGGACTACATGTAGGAAAGCCGTGCATGCTACCCGCCATCTCTAACTTTCGGGACATAGTTTACATGCAGGGACCCCATTGGACATATCTAACAAGGCGGCGTATAACGCAGACACCCCACCGCCACCATCTCTACACTTTCCATATACTACGTTTATGTTTGTTCTTGTGTTTTACAATATCCTTCATTACATAGGGCCGCCAAGCAGCGCCGTAAGGGGGACCGCATCGTGATCGAGTGCCAGGAGCAGGCATACTGGCTGGTGAGCAAACCATCGGTAAGTCCATTCCCGTTAGGACCGGACCGTGCGGATGGTTAGCGGTTCTCTGAAATAAAGCTGATTGAAAAGAACATCTAGTTCTATGTGTCCGTGCCTCGTCTTGTAAGAGCGCAGTCCCTGCAAGCGGGGTCCCAGATATATCGGCTCTCAGGGCCCGTCCTGCTACAGGTATATTAGAGCAGACCTCTCATCAATAAACTTTATTTATAATGTCCAAGAGAACACCTGAAGGGCTCAGTCACGGGCATTTTGAAGCACAAATTTTTTGTGTGCATAACTGATGAGTTCAAAAATCCCCGTGACCGAAGCGGGCGTCACAGTGGATAAACCGCACCTAGCAGCGTTTATCCGCTCAAAAAGAGCGCTGCCCGCTATCCCCTGCTGTGGTTGTGACAGCTGCAGCAGGGGATTTCTTGGATGTGAATCACATCCAGATTCATTCATGAATAGCTAAGCACTATCTGTAATTGGCTGAGCGCTCAGCCAATAGCTAAGCGCTAGCTGTTATTGGCTGAGCGCTCAGCCAATCAGCACAGCCCTTTCAGGAGGTGGGGATTTTTAAATCCCCGCCTGCTGAAAGTTCTGGATAGCAGTGTCGGGGAGCCAGCCGGAGGATGCGTCTGAGCGGCGGAGAGGTGAGTAATTTTTTTCTCTTTTTTTAACCAGTTAATGATGATTTTTCAGGGAAGGGCTTATATTTCAAGCCCTTCCCTGAAAATCATACTGCAGGGCTTGCCACAAACCACTACTTTCAATGGGATCGGCAGCAGCGCCGATACCATTGAAAGCAATGGGATAGCATGCTGCACTTCTGCCACAGCTGTCACAGCTGTGGCAGAAGTCCGTGGTATTCTCCCTATGTTTTCAATGGGGCTAGCGCTGCTGCCGCTGGCCCCATTGTAAACACTGGCGATGTTCCAGTGATTTTCCAGCGTTTTTCTTGCGCTGCGAGGTGAGTATTTTCACTTGCTCTAGCAGCGCAAGATAGAAAAAAACGCCAGTGGGTGTCCACCCTTAGGGTGCCCACCCATTAGCGTTTTTTTACTGCGGAATTCGCAGCATTTTTTTTTTTCTGCAGGGGTCTTTGGGCTATGGGACATGCAAAGCTAAAATCGCGATCGCGCAAAATCGCGATATCGCGGTAAATCGCGATTTTGCGCGATCGCGATTTTTACATTACAAGTCCCATAGACCCCCTGCAGAAAAAAAAACCTGCGAATTTCGCAGTGAAAAAAAACGCCAGTGGGTGGGCACCCTTAGGGCGCCCACCCACTGGCGATTTTTTTCCCTGCGAAATTCGCAGCATTTTTTTCTCTGCAGGGGTCTATGGGACTTGTAATGTTTAAATCGCGATCGCGCAAAATCGCAATTTACCGCGAAATCGCGATTTTGCGCGATCGCGATTTTAATATTACAAGTCCCATAGACCCCTGCAGAGAAAAAAATGCTGCGAATTTCGCAGGGAAAAAAAATCGCCAGTGGGTGGGCGCCCTTACACTGAGAGAGGCAGAGAGCAGTAATAAAGTGTGTGACGGCATCTGGTGTGCAGAAGGAAAAGATCTTTATTCCTCTGTCATGCAGTCTTTAGACCGCAGCAGTCTCTGTTCAGCACCTACTAGACTACTGACCCTGCGGAGACAGCATATATACCATATATATGGAGAGCACTGCTGACATTGCTTCTTTCAGAGACGAGACAGCAACACAGAGCGATTCTTGTTATTTTGCTTCTAAATTTCTCAAGACATACTAAAGATCATGACTCAAAAACTGCCTCCACCCATAGAGAACGTGGGTGCTGGGTGACATAAGGCGCTGCGCTTATCTCTATACTGGTGCCACAGCTGGAGGCAGTGAGATCCCAGGAGCGAGGGGCCGATCATCCTTAGCACCTACGCAGCATAGCGGAGGTCCATGCTGGTCTCCATGGGTGATCAGTGGTAGTCACCTGCAGGCTGTGAGGCCTGTTGCTAGGCAACAGCTCAACCTTATTCAGGTGCTATTTAATAAATGAAGCATTCTAAAGGAATCCCTAATTAATTTCTTTCTGTGGTCTTCTGTTAATTTCTTATACACTCTTTGTAAGAAACACTCCCACCCCTAGAAGAAGTTGTCATTTTCAGCATGCAGTTACATCTCACTCAGATATACAAATGCTGAGAGTTGTGGTGTGATTAGATGAATTGTCTTGTTACCTGAGGCCCTACAAGTGGTTCCCCCTTGGCCTATAAAAGGCTCTCGGAGGCTCTTAGTGTATAGTGACCTCTTCTTCCGCTTGTGTAGAGTTTGTTAACCATTAGACGCCTCTACGACACACAGAAGACGCCTGCCTGTATCACATCTTGTATCCAAGTTAAAGGAGACCCAACAGGGTACTAGAGCCTCCATGCCTGCCCATATCACATCTTGTATCCAAGCTAGAGGCGGTACAACAGAGTATTAGAGCCTCTGTGCCTGCCCATATCACATCTTGTATCCAAGCTAGAGCTGGTACAACAGGGTACTAGAGCCTACATGCCTGCCTGTATCACATCTTGTATCCAAGCTAGAGGCGGTACAACAGGGTACTAGAGCCTCCATGCCCACCTGTATCACATCTTGTATCCAAGCTAGAGGCGGTACAACAGGGTATTAGAGCCTCCGTGCCTGCCCATATCACATCTTGTATCCAAGCTAGAGGCAGTGTGGTACAACAGGCTACTAAAGCCTCCATGCCCCCCGTATCACATCTTCTATCCAATCTAAAAGTGGTACAACAGGGTACCCTAGCCTCCATGCCTGCCTTTATCACATCTCGTATCCAAGCTAGAGGTGGTACAGCAGGGTACTGGAGTCTCAATGTCCGCCTGTATCACATCTTGTATCCAAGCTAGAGGTGGTAGAACAGGGTACTAGAGCCTCCATGCCTGCCCATATCACATCTTTTATCCAAGCTACGGGCGGTACAACAAGGTACTGGAGCCTCCATGCCCGTCCACATCACATCTTTTATCCAAGTTAGAGGAGGTACAACAGGATACTGAAGCCTCCATGCCTCCCCATATCACATCTTGTATCCAAGCTAGAGGTGGTACAGCAGGGTACTGGAGTCTCAATGTCCGCCTGTATCACATCTTGTATCCAAGCTAGAGGTGGTAGAACAGGGTACTAGAGCCTCCATGCCTGCCCATATCACATCTTGTATCCAAGCTAAAGGTGGTAAAACAGGGTGCTACAGCCTCCATGCCTGCCTGTATCGCATCTTCTATGCAAGCTAGAGGTGGTACAACAGGGTACTAGAGCCTCCATGCCTGCCTGTATCGCATCTTCTATGCAAGCTAGAGGTGGTACAGCAGGGTACTAGAGCCTCCATGCCTGCCTGTATCACATCTCGTTTTCAAGCTAGAGGTGGTACAACAGGGTACTAGAGCCTCCATGTCCACCCTTATCACATCTTGTATCCAAGCTAGAGGTGGTACAGCAGGGTACTGGAGTCTCAATGTCCGCCTGTATCACATCTTGTATCCAAGCTAGAGGTGGTAGAACAGGGTACTAGAGCCTCCATGCCTGCCCATATCACATCTTGTATCCAAGCTAAAGGTGGTAAAACAGGGTGCTACAGCCTCCATGCCTGCCTGTATCGCATCTTCTATGCAAGCTAGAGGTGGTACAACAGGGTACTAGAGCCTCCATGCCTGCCTGTATCGCATCTTCTATGCAAGCTAGAGGTGGTACAGCAGGGTACTAGAGCCTCCATGCCTGCCTGTATCACATCTCGTTTCCAAGCTAGAGGTGGTACAACAAGGTACTAGAGCCTCCATGCCTGCCCATATCACATCTTGTATCCAAGCTAAAGGTGGTAAAACAGGGTACTACAGCCTCAATGCCCCCCGTATTACATCTGCTATCCTGGGGCCTCGTGTGCCGCAGAATGTTAAACTCCTGCTTATGACCTGAAGGTTCAATCCCCGCAAAGTTCAGGTAGCCGGCTCAAGGTTGACTCAGCCTTCCATCCTTCCAAGGTCGGTAAATGAATGTTAAATAAATTACTTGAAAGCAGGAATAAGTTAGGGCTATACAAATAACAAGTCCCTTTCTCTTGTGTCCAAGCTAGAGGTGGTACAACAGCGTACTAGAGCCTCCACGCCTGTCTATATCAGATTTTGTATCTAAGCTAGAAGCGGTACAACAGGGTACGAGTGCCTCCATGCCTGTCCATATCACATCTTGTATGCAAGCTAGAGCTGGTACAACAGGGTATTAGAGCCTCTGTGCCTGCCCATATCACATCTTGTATCCAAGATAGAGCTGGTACAACAGGGTACTAAAGCCTCCATGCCCCCCATATCACATGTATCCAAGCTAGAGGGGGTAGAGCAGGGTACTGGAATCTCGGTGTCCGCTTGTATCACATCTTGTATCCAAGTTAGAGGTGGTAGAACAGGGTACTAGAGCCTCCATGCCCGCCCATATCACATCTTGTATCCAAGCTAAAGGTGGTACAACAGGGTACTACAGCCTCCATGCCTGCCTGTATCGCATCTTCTATGCAAGCTAGAGGCGGTACAACAGGGTACTAGAGCCTCCATGCCTGCCTGTATCACATCTTGTATCCCAGCTAGAGTTGGTACAACAGGGTACAAGAGCCTCCATGCCTGCCTGTATCACATCTTGTATCCCAGCTAGAGTTGGTACAACAGGGTACAAGAGCCTCCCTACAAGGGGGTCTCCACAATAAAAGATCCTTTTCTCTGATATTGTAACCACTTATATCAACGTTACAGTGATGTAATGATACTGGTAGATCATCACCCATCTTTGCGTGTCAATCTGCCACATTTCTGGTCTGGGAAAAGATGAGTTGACCCTCCGAGACAGATGGTTAAGTGTACTTCCTGTCAAGCAGAGTTCATCAATAGTCATTTACCCTCCATTCACACCTTTGCCAGAGGGGGTCTTTGGTACCACTTGCTCTTTCTGGGACTAGCAAGGAAACCCTTGGGTGAGATGTTAGGGAAGTTACAAGGGGGTGCCAATTGGTATATGTCCCAACCATTTATCTCCCATCCTGTGCAGGATCCAAGGAAATAAGTCCACCCTGCTGTCTGCCCCGGGTGCCGTACATCCAAAGTTGGTGACTGTCGGACCCGTAAACCCCGTTATTCGAGTCAGCTACTATCACACATAGAGAGTTTAATTCAATTCCGACAACTCCTTTTAGAGGGGGGATTGTTTTTGACAATGAGAAAGGAGCCTAAATCGACTTTCTAGTTCTGGTACAAAGCAGCAAGTTGTGAGTCATTGCTGCCGCGTCCCCACATCTGTCCCACTCAGGAGGCTCTCGTGCGCTCCTCCCACGCTCCTCTTTCATCGTATGTTCTGATCATCCAGACCACAATATTTGCATGTCTGATCTAGGGAAAAGCACAGGGGTGAGCGAAAAATCAATGCCGGAGCTTTCATGCCCCGTGTCACCCCCTTTTCTCATCTTTAGCACAGTTGTAAGTATTAAAGCCCAAGGTTTGTGTGAGCGGGGTATAATTAGATGTGTACTATTTCACTTCCACCCGTGTTATAGCGCACTGCTGGCATTTTTTTTATTACACTAAATATAGCCTTGCTTCTTGGCTCGTGTTCAAACATAAAATTAATGTAAGCAAACGACTCCTAACGGGAGCAATGCGAAGATTTGGGATAAGATTTAAAGGGGTTTTCCGGGACACAAAATAAAAGTTAAAAGGGCTTAAAATTAACAAAAAATGAATACTCGCCTATCCCGGCGGCTCCCCGTCCAGCGCTGCAGCTTTTTACTTGTATCGTAACCCCCCATTTAAAGGACAGGTTATCAATAGTTGATTGGCTAGGATACGCCACACAACTGATCAGGCGCCTGCTATCTGCTCCACAACACACAGGGCACAGAGTAGAAGCTGATCGCTCCGATCCCTGTCTTGTGGTCAGCGCTGGTTATTGCAGGTGCCGCTCCTATGAAATTCAATGAGATCTGTGCCTGCAATTACCAGCACTGACCACTACACAGGGATCGGAGCTACGTGCTTTTGCTCCATACTCTGTGTGTTGTGGAGCTGACAGCAGGTGCCAAAACAGCTGATCTGTCCGTTTTCCAAGCAGTGGACTCCAGACGATCAACTATTGAGGACCTACACTAATAATAGGTCATCAATAGCACTTACTTGGAACACCCCTTTAAAAGGTTGTCCTACGAGAACAACTCATTCTCTATCCACATAGTAGGGGACAACTTGCTGAACAGTGGGGGTCAAACCGCTGGGATCCCCACTGATCCTGAGACCAGTTTCAATGGCAGTCGAATGTGTGCACCACTGCTCCATTCATGTTAATGGGACTGCCAGAGATTACCGACTTGAAGCCCTCTGTTATCTTTGGTAGTCCCACTGAAATGAATGGAACTGAGATGCACATGTTTGACCGCCGCTGCCTTCATTGTGAAATTCTCTGGACCCCGTTCACAAGATCGTGGGGGTCCCAGTGGTTGGACTCCTGATCGGCAGATCAGCAAGTTATCCCCTGTCCTATAGATAGGGGATACATTGTTTTTGTTGGAAAATCCCTTTAAGACTCCAGAGCTTCAGAAAGCACCATGTTATAACAATTATTAATAGCAAAATATTAAAGCCACTATCTAGGCCCCTCCCCTTTATTGAAGCTCCTCCCCTCAGTCTATATCTTTTTGGAGTCCTTGCTGCTGGCACTTTATTACCAATCTGTTCTTGCTGTAATAGAAATAAGCTCTCTGTGTGCTGACTTAATGCTGAGTGTGTGCTTATGTAAAGTAATCTGAACAAACAGAGCTGTAGTGTAAAGCATGGAGGACAGAAATTGTTTTTTTTGTTTAATATGCATGGGATTAAAAAAGTTGCAAACCTGTTATTGTTAGGTCCAAGAATTGCAATTCTTGATTTTATATATGGGCAACTCCTTTAACCAGGGACAGCCTATTTAAAGGGATTGTACAGGATTAGAAAAAGATGGCTACTTTTTTTTTACAAAAAAGTGCCTTGTCTGTGGTTTATGTGTTAGAGGCCCAAAAGAAAAAAAGAAACACGCACCAGCGCTCAGGGGTGAACTTGAAGAGGAGGTTAATAGAAACACTGATGATTAGGGAAATGCACTTCACAGGGGGTGGTTACATCACTCGGTCTAAGATTGCCTGTCAAACAATAACGTTCTGGTTCTGGATATCACACAGGGAGTTTCACTTGTGGATACAGCCATGCGTTTATTGTACTAACGTAGTGCTATGTGGCAGGGCTATAGTACAGTTCCCTCCTTAATCCAGCTTAATAAAGAAGGCAGTAATATTATGGTCCTGCCTCCTTTACTACATCATGATAAAATGTCACCAGTGGGTGGTGCTGCAACACAGATTCAGGATATGATGCAGCAGAAGGAGTTACAAAACTACGCAATATTTATTGTAGAGCAGTATAATGCAAAGAAGTAATGTATTAACAACAAGCAGGTTAACTTGTACTGTAGATGTACTTAACGCTGACTGTGGGTAACTAAATCCTAGGATTATGTGAAATAACAGTAATGCAGGAAACAGTATCAGTAGTGCTGTAAGGAGATCAGTCCTGTATAATAGAAATACTAATCACATAATATACTACACAGTTCACCTTGAAAGGAGGTTAACACTCCACTTACAAAAAAGAGGAAATCAAGAATGCAAGTTGAATAAACTCCAGTAACTGTTAATAAAGTCTCAGGCGCAACTATCGGTAGCGACCATGCTATTGTGTACAAATGTCTTTGTCATTGGTTGCAGCCGTCTGCTAGCTAACTTTCTAGTCTCTAGTGTTGGCACACCTATCTGTTGGAGGCCGGCCCCACTTCCGGTTGTGATGCATGAGAATTACCACCTGGACTGACCCCAGCTTCCTCAGGTTAGGAGAGTAACTCCACTGCATCGTTCCAGCTGCTCCTGGTCACAGTCCAGATGTCTTCAGCAGGTTGTGGCTATAACACGGCTACTTTCTCCCTTTAGCAAGCAGTCTCTGGGTTATTTGGCCAGCGCTTTCTCTGTGCTCTCACAACACCCCTCTCACATCCAAGGGGCGAGGCTTCTTTTGCCCTTTTTTCAGTCTTTCTCTAGCAACAGCTCCTCTGCAGACTGTTGCACTTCTCTGACAGCAGCTCCCAGCAGCACCTACACTAACTATCACAGTCTCTGCTGCTCTCTCCTGCATTTCACAGCAGCACCTCAGCTCTACACAGTCTCGGCACTCTGCTGAAGCTCCAAGATAGTTCACAGCGCTGCATCATTCTGGTGCTTTATGCACCTACTGTCGAGCACCTATTTTAAGGCCACTCTTTTCCTCTCCACTTAGCCCTGCCCTGTCTGACAAGAGGGTGGAGCTTAGTATATCCAAAGTATCGTCAAAGCCATTGCAAGCCACTATGGTAAGAGGGGAGAGTGCAGCATTGCTCCTCCTCTTACACAAGACCGGTTGGAACCTTGGATTAGGATCACAGTGCTCTCCTCTGCGGAGGTCTCCTGGTGGATGGGGTGTTTTGATGTGAATTGATTCAAGACAGTTTGGGACTGTAGGCGTGACAGGGTGTCATTTTTGACACATCCGTCACACAGGGTAAGTCCCAAGTTTTTTGTTACCCTATTGGTATATTTAGTGTTTACTTTTATGTCAGAGTCCTGTCCTTTACTAAATGTTGGTGTCACGATCAGGTGCAGGTTTGGAGCCTCTTGTTACTACGGATCAGTAGCATGGTCAGGAGAAAACCAGAGGTCAGTACACGGGTAGTATCGGTTGTGGTACAGAGGAGCAGACAATTAGCGTAGTCAGGGGAAGCCACAAGTCTATCCATTTGCAGTATTGAAGAGCTGGCAGGTGGTGGAGCTTCACTACAATCTTGGGGGGGGTCACAATAACTATGCAAGGATGGGAGGTGATAGGCCAGGTTATATAGGGTGTGCAATCAGGGAAACAGGATGGAGCAATCAAGGAAACTGAGACTGGATAAGAGCAAGGAACAAGGGTTAGCAGGGGAGCTTGTCAGAGGGCTGGATAGCTCAACAGGTAGCTGCTGCCTAGAATACAAGAGCTCCTGGGTTTGAGCCTTGACAATTGGATTTTCACCATTTAAATATGGTATTGCAGGTCAGCCCAATTCACTTCAGTCAAGCTGAGCTACTATACTACACACAACCCAGGGACAGGTGTAGCACTGTTAATGGATGAAAGCAGTCATCTTTTCCTAATTCTGTGGGGAATTTTCCTAATTTAAAGGGAACTTGTCATGTCCCTAATTGTCCACAAGCTGCAGGCATTACGTTATAGTGACAGGGGTCAGAAATGCTATATTTTCTCCTTCGAGAGAGCACCTAGACGGTGAGTGAGGAGACTAAAAAGTTCATTCTTGCTCCTTTGGGTAATATGCAAAAAAGGGAGATGGAATAAAACCTCCACAGTGCCACCTATTGGAAGGCAGCATTCCTTCAAGCCAAACTTAGACTCTTTATACAAGCCTTGTAACAATGACTGGGAATTAAAAGCAAAGCCAGACTCCATGCACAGACAGCTGTTTCAGGGTATTTGCCCTTCACCAGTATACCGTAGGAGTCTGGCTTTGCAAGTGAGAGGCCTGGGATGGGGGTCAGAAACGCTATCTTTTCTCCTTAGGGAGAGCACCTAGACGGTGAGTGAAGAGACTCAAAAGGCTATGCATGCTCCTCTGGCTTTGCTTTTAATGATTGACAGCTCTCTTCATATTACTGAGCTTAAGGAGAGCCCTCGGTCAGTGGCCGGGGTGGGAGAAGGCACATTGAGTAGTAGATATATGAATATTAATGAGTCGCACCGGACTCCTCTCTGCCCAGCGCTGCACACTATCAAACATACTTTTTTTCAAAGCTATTGGACCGATCCGTATAAGTGACAGACTGCTACATCAGCGCCTCAATCAGGGTGTCTGTCACAATACTGTAGTCCTCGCACCCTGGGGATTATTATGGACCTGACAGGTGCCCTTTAAGTACTACTAGGACTAAATATTTGGCACTACAGACTATTGATGTTCCTGATCTTTTGCTGTATATTTCAGCCAGGATGCCTAAACGTGATGGAGCGAGGGCCGGAGAGAGGAAACTGCTACACAGGAAGAATGCCGCTGGTGAGTTTATTTGTTTTAGTTGTTTGGATGACTTTTGACTTTTCAGATTCTAAAACTCGCAAGAAAAATAACAAGCGTCAGAGATTCTTGTGCCTAGAGCATAAAACACAGGTTGGGATCAGCGGTGGAGGTTTATGTGAAGATATTTAAAGGGAGTCTGTCAGCTGGAACTCGCTGTCCAAACTGTAGGCATAGCGTTATTGAGCAGGAGGAACTGAACAGATTGTATATAGTTTTATGGGGAAGGATTCAGTGTAAATCACTTTGCATTAGCTACTAATGGGCTAATCAGACCATTAGTAGCTAACTAGCTTCATTTGCATGTATTTAGAGAACAGAGGGTGGTCTGTTCTCTAAATACATCACTATTGTTCTCCAGCTGGACAGCAGCTGAAAGAATGTTATCAGCACTGCCCATGGAGAACTCAGAGTGCGGTCCATCTTATCAGGGACATCTGATTTTAAGCTGAGCTGAACTTAGCGATGGACAAAAAGTGCACAGTAAGTGCAGGATGGACACACATTTACAAGCAGCGATTATAGCTCAAAAGATGGCTTTTGAGCAAATTTTGAGTGATATAGTCGTTGTGCCTTCAGCCTGTCTCAACAGTATTCTCTAAATGTATGATATAGATGACCATTTCTGTGAGCATCATTTAGCTCTGTATTATTAAAGCGAGGCATCATTACCGTATGCCCTAACAATCATATCATGGTATCATTATCCATGGACCAAATGGATGTCTCTTATGGGTCAATGGCCATAATTGATGGCATCAACAAATCCATGCTACATAGCTTGTCCCATTGTTTGCTTTAAAAAAACATAATCGCAAAGAAGAATTGTTTTACATTCCCACGACCGCAGGAAAAAGCACAAATCACGTAATTCACATATAATCAGGCATAAATAGAGATGAGCAAGCATACTCGCTAAGGGCAATTACTCTCGCGAGCATTGTCCTTAGCGAGTACCTGCCCGCTCAGAAGAAAAGATTCGGGTGCCGGCGGGGGGCAGGGAGCGGCGAGGGAGGGCAGAGAGGAACGGAGGGGAGATCTCTCTCTCCCTCTCTCTCCCCCGCTCCCTCCTGCTCACTCCCGCAACTCACCGCTCCCCCGCGCCGGCAGCCGAATCTTTTCTTCCGAGCGGGCAGGTACTCCCTAAGGGCAATGCTCGCTCGAGTAATTGCCCTTAGCGAGTATGCTCGCTCATCTCTATATTGATCCATGCATCAAAGAACATTAAAGCTTGGTAGATGTAAATGCTATTCATGCATGTTAATATATATTGATCCATTGGTAAGCTTAGCATCTAGGGTCTCTGACGCGAAGAAATGAAACATCAAACTATAGCATATTGCTGTCTTCCCAACTCGAATAATCTCTATGTATGATGAAATCTCGGGGACCCTACAAGAAGAAATGAAAAAAGAGAATTAAAAAACAACTAAAAACAAGGGAGGTACAAGATGTAATGCAGCAGACCTATATAAATGGTAAAGTATTGTGCTCTAAATTAGGACCATTAGGTGCCAATGTATCAAGATTATAAACCCACTGTAATTCCTTACATTTGAGCATCCTTACCCTGTATCCTCCTCTGATGTTACTTGGAACATGGTCTATGACCTTGGCTGATGGAATGATTCATGGATACAAAATGTTGCGGTACCAGAAACTCCTGTTTCTTGGTTCATATAATGATTTCTGGCTAACAATCCATGATCTGACCTTCATCGTTGTCTCGACCACAAGGACAAACGATCACATATATCACATAGGAAGACCTACAGAGTGGTCTCTCAGGCGGAAAATCCCCCCCCCCCACCTATGTGGATGAGAGAATCTGTCTCCTTTTAGGAGGTTATTGCAACACGAGCAATTCATACACAGAACATTACCATTTCTGATCTGTACTTGTCTCGATAGGCCACCCTGTCTAGGAGGCCTTGGATATGATCTGACCAACTTATTCCTCAGGTTTTCACCGTGTCTGTACGCCATAATAGGTGTCTCCCTAAAATTCATCTATCTTTGGACAGTTCTTGCCAAGTAGAGGCCAGTATCTCCTCCAAATACCAGCAATCCTCCTACTTAATGGGCCATAGGTAGATACAAATGGTATCCGGGGAGACTTATTGCTCTTGTCCTTTAGTGTTAGGAGATCAACGCGGGTGATCTCTAACGCCTTAGTGGAGGCACGGGGCAGCGTCCGCTGAGCAGATCCACAGCTGAGGAGACAGCGGAAGTAGAGATGGTCACTTGTCATGATGGCTTTACCGTCCCCTCCCCTGTTTCTGGGTAGCACAAGGCCCGTTAACATTGCCACAGGGGGAGGTCACGGGAAATAGACAGGGATGGTAACTGGGCAAAGTTACCTGAAAGTCTTTAGTTGTCACAGGTGACTCTACCGTTCCTTTCCTTTGGTGGGACTCTTCTTTGGGAGTAAACAGAGCCCACACAAAGTAGTACTTTTCTGGACACACTGGAAACGGTTGATGATGTCCACTGTGCTGGACAACATAGAATACAATCCGACGGTAGAATTGGCAAAGCAGCAGTGGAGGTACACGGGGCATCCATACAAAGTCCACCGTCCAGTTATCCGTGTTTTACTTTCTCTCCCGGACTCAATGATCTCAACACTGGCTTGCGCACAATAACTCACTGAACACTTGCATACAAATGACTACTTCTCTCTCAGTACCCATCATTAGCACTGAGAACGCCTTAGATTATATCTGCGGAGGCAGAACATCCAGCAATCTCTCGGCGTCCTCCATCTTCTCCACACACAGACTGAAGGTGTCTGTGTGCAGGCAAACTCTCCTTCCTAACTAGCCACTATACACCTTGCAACTCTTCTCACTCACATCCTGCAAACACATATATAAAGCACGGTCACATGACTAACAAATGATACATTTCCAGACATACCCAGACAGTTAACCCTTGCAGTGCTGCAGACATGCAATACACCTAACACTGATTCATGCTACAAGCAAAACAAGGCCATTGCAAAGGCACAAGACAGACCTAGATCATTCAAGCACAATCTGGAACCTGTGCCTCGCATGACACGCTGGCGCTGGGCTGTGACGCGGATTCTCACAGTACTTCTGCAGTGCTCACTGCGGAAGTATCGCGGGACGGACGGCTAAAATTGACTGCAATGGAAGCCGTCCACACAATTTTCAGAACAGAATAGAACGTGCTGTGATTCTCCCCCACAAGTGGAAAATCGCAGTTGATTTCCGCTCGTGGGCAGAGGAGAATCGTTTAACACAGCATGTCTATGGACGGACATTGCTGCAGAATTCGCGGCGGGTGTCTGACCGTGAATTCCGCAGCGATAATCCGTCCGTGGGCATTCGGCCTAAATTTTTCACAAGCTGAATTCTAATAATATCATGATGAAATGTATACAGTTATTAGACCACTGAGAAGAGACCACACGGTCTTGAATCGCTTCGAGACCCCTTGCATGTGATTTACGGTATTTGTGTATAGGGAGACTACATCAAATGTCACTAATATGGTATTCTCAGATATAGTCCCATCATTTAACTTCATCAGGAAATCTCTTGTGTCCCTTATATACGATTTTGCATTCATTGCAAACTTCCTAAGTACCCGATCTAGAAACTGTGATGGATTATTAAAGAGGGAGCCCCTACTGGAGATAATGGGTATACCAGGCAGATCTATTAGACTTTTATGTATTTTGGATAACATATATGTACAAGTTGCAATAGGAAATGGTGTGTAAAGGAAGTAGTGCTATAGGCCTCTCCTAGATCATTGGAATTGATGCTATTTGTTGTTTCCTTTTCAGGGAATTAATGCCGATTATTACAAAAGGGAGGTAAGTACAATATGTTGCGTAATATTTTTTGACTTCTTTTAGTTGGAGGGTGGACAAGTAATAACTGAGGTGAGGGAACTGATCTTATAAGTAAGGAGTGTAAATAAATAATGACTATAGTCATGGTTCCTCACAAATTCCGGAAAATCATGCTATGTCTTATTTTCAGGGTATGTCTTATTTTCAGGGAAACAGGGTAGTTTTTAAAACCAGGAGCAGCCTTTCTATAGAATTGTTATTTGACTAACATATGACACAGTTATTGGGCACCATATCGTATGGCACTTATCATTAGGTAGTGCATGGTATGAGTATTTGTACACCACATGGGGGCACCCAACTAAAGGTACCGCAAAGGGCAACATTTAATGTAGGTCTACCCAGGTAGAAAAAGTTGATGTTCCACCTTGCACTCTTTATGGGTAGTCTCATCTCTTGCAACCCCAGAAGTTTGGCTTAAGTTTCGGAGACAAGAAGTAGCTGTCTGGCATCTCCCATTGTCAGTCATGTTACATATGTGGTGCTGCCTGTTGCTGTCACCTAGCGGCTCCTCCTCCAATGGCAATTGAAATAAAGCATTACATCATAGCACATAATAACATGGACAGAGAAAATAAAAGTTAACACTTCCAATTTATTTACTCCCATACTTGTTTTTGCTTTTTCTTCATACCAGCTGGATTACCTCCAAAAAGCCATGGCGCGTACAAGAGTGAAATCATCCATCTGTCTAGAAGGGTGAGCTACAGAACAGAAATCATAATGGGGGTCCCCTGCTGGTGCTGATTCATATCAAGGTACCTCTACACAGGACGACTGTCAGGCGAATAAGCGCCGACTACCGTCCCACGGACTACCACCTGACTATTGTGCCTGTTCTTACACAGGAGCAATGTTTGATCAAGTGAATGCAGGTGGAGCAGCCAGGTATTGTTCTGGCCCGCCAGCCTCCTTTCACAGGTAATAGGAATGGCTCAAACATTGAGTGGCTCCTGTTTACACGGTGGACACGGTTTAGATGAGCTAAACACCAAGCGACTCTGAGAAGTGACAGATTTCTCACTCAGTGTCCCGTCGGTGGCCTTGTGTATGTGGGACGATTAGCACCCGAATTTGCTGTTTCCATTGATAATTTGGGTAATCATCGCCCCGTGTAAAGGTACCTTTAGTAAAAACACCCCATATTTCAGAGTGTGAGGGCCTAGTTCTTATTTTCTGCTCTTGCCTACCCTTTGTAATAGCCATTAGAGGCGAAAATTAAAGGAGTTGCCCCATGAAAACAATTCATCCCCTATCCATGTTGATCGGTAGACTTCTGACCACTGGGAACCAGTTCTCTGGATCAGTAGATGTCCTCGCAGTCAGACTCACACCAATCAGCATATTATTCCCTATTGTTTCATGGAACAACCCCTTTAACAATGCAAAATCTACAAGTGCCCCCATCTACCATGGGCCATTTATAACATCGGTGTCTTCTTATGTGGCAGAGGGACTTTTAGGATCCCCCAGTCACCTCTGTACCCCTTTTGGCCTATCTCTATTGCAGTAACTCTCAGTCTGGTCTTCCTTGTGATTGGCACCATCCACTAGGAAAAGAGAAGGGACCAACATGATATGGTTTCTCCTTTTTCCTAGCAAGAATAGACTTTTTTGTGAAAACATACACTGTATGATTTTGAACCACTATAGAATATCCTATATTGGTCTCCATGTTCCTTCTTGGATTCTCCAGTCTCAGTACCTGGAGGAGAACCTAATATGTGTAGCGACTAGTTCCTCCCCGCTCCCGCGCCGCCCCCTGCCGGCCCCGAATCTTTTGGCACGAGCGGGCATGTACTCGAAAATGGCAATACTCGCTCGAGTATTTTGCCTTAACAAGTACGCTCGCTCATCTCTAGTAGCGACCCTCAAAGCCGAGAGACCATACTTGACCCTTTGGCCCTTGCACTATCGCCTGTTGATACCATTTGTATACTGCACTATCACTTACTCCAATCTAAGCACAAAAATACTTCTCAAGATGTTTTTACCCACTTGGAAACCAGCATCGGGAACACGGCTCAAAGACTTAAGCGAGAGGGATGTTCTTTAAGCAAATTCCATGCAGATCTACAGCAGTGAATGAACTTTGTTACTTCGCGGTTCATTCTTTTCCCATCTCTCATGTAGGTTTCTTAAGTTCAGCGAGCAATATCTCCCGCATGATCCCATTATGTCTGGCTGCCTTCCCAGTAACCCATGGATCACAGATGATGTCATGTACTGGACAACGACTGCTCTCATGTATGTATAAGACGGTAAATGAACTAAAAAATTACACATACGGTCCGAAATAAATTTTGACACCCCTTCTCGAATGCGGAGCCAGTCAAAAAGCTTGTAGCCAACTAGCAGTTTTTATATTCTTGCTTTTTGAACTTCTCCAAATGCTTCTAGGTCTTATTAATAGTCTTTCTCACTCAGGATGACTCACAGTTTATGATCCACCCTTGAAGATTTACAGAATGGTTCACATTCTGGGATCATCTAGCTGACTTGGTTGGTTCAGTACCTAACTGGTTAACAACATTCTAAGACGTTCTAAAGCAATAACGTAAAACTTGGTATAGCTAAAAGTTTGGGCTGTTCTCCAACTATGTCAGCTGGTAGGGTGGCTAAACTTTTGCGCATGCTATTTACTTTTTACCTACACAGTTTGACTTTTGCATCGAGCTCTGTTTTTCACACACATGTTACTATTACTTCCCAGGGTCCCAATGCCGACCAAACTCAGAGTAGAACGGTGGACTTTTAATTTTATGGAGCTCTTGAATGACCAACGGGGTCGGAAAGAGTTTTTGCAGTTCTTGGAGAAGGAATTTAGTGGTGAGCATCAGTCATAGCATTTCCTTGGTCATTCTGATAGAAAAGTTCTGATGACAGCTCAATATTTTTGTAAATCTTTGTTTCTAGCTGAAAATCTGTGTTTCTGGGAGGCGTGTGAGGAGTTACGATATGGGGAGCATTCTAAGATGGCGTCTACGGTGCAGTCCGTCTATGAGTAAGTCATCAGTGTACCAGATCCGTGTGTAAAGTCTTCCAGATGAATATACTGGACTGAAAGTGCTAAAACATTTGCGGTGGTACACTTGCCCATATAAGGGAAGAGTAGAAGGTTCTTGGAGCTTTTCTTCACTGCATCCATGACTAAAGGATGAAATAACTTGGTTCTTCAGACGTTGCCCATGTGCCAGGTTCTAATGCGCCTGAGACTAATTCCGGATGGTTACACACTCGTCAGATACCATTCCATGCAGAGTTAAGACACCAGAACATCGTAATTTCTTCCTTTAAAGGAAGAAAATCCAAAATACTATTTGGTCTCCATCGAAGTGGGACAACATACTGGCCAAACTATTCTATAAGAAGGTCCATACTAGGGCAAGTTTGGTTCTACAAATTACTCTTCGAGAGCTTCATCTGCTTTTAGGTAGGATTTCCAAAAAGGACATTACTCTGGCAAATCTTTTAACATCAAGCCACACCTCTAACCCCGCCCAGTTCTGTCTGTGCCCCCGCACAATAATAGTGCCCTCCTTTGTGTACTGCACAGTAATAGTGCCCCTTTGAGCCCTCTTAGTGTTGCAGGCAGTAATAGTGATTACAGTAATGATGATTCTATAGTGCCCCACACACACTAAGGATGCCCACCACAGTATGATGCCCCTAATACCCCTTGACAGTAGTGATAACCCCATGCAGTAAACATTCCTCCTTACTGCCCCCCGAAAAAGTACTTCCCCTACACAGTGAGATGCCTCCTTAGTGCCTCTTCAATGTAGTGATGCCCCCACACAGTAAAGATACTTTCTTAATGCCCCCACACAAAAAAGTGCCCCCGGTGACTCCTTCAGCATAGTATCGTGCCCACAGTGATGACCCCTTAGTGCCCTAACATTGAAAAAGTGCCCCAGTGAGATGTCACACAGTGAGATGCCTCCTTAGTGATGCCCCTACACAGTAAATATACCCTTTTAATGACTACACATAGAAAAAGTGCCCCCAGTAATGCCGCTCATACAGTCAAGATTCCCACTTAGTGCCCCTACACAGAAAATGTGCACCTAGCGATGGCCCCAGCATTGTATGGTGCTGACAATGATGCCCCCTTAATACCTTAACACAGAAAAGTTGCCCCGAGGGATGCCCTCTTAGTGCCTTTGCCCAAAGAAAGTGCTCCTAGTGCTGTCAGTGCCCCCATACCCTATAATGGCCAGAGTAGGCTTCTTACTTAAAGTAACAAACTGAACATTGACCTACCCCACTGTCACAGAGGAGATCATTCTGCAGGTTTCCTTTGGTGGTCTGTCAGTGTACTGTTTGTGGGTCAGCGGGCGTGAAGACATCATTGCATTGTGCCTGCAGAGCTGCAAACACCTTGGGGGGGAAAATGTTGGAACGGGGGGGGGGGGGGGGGGGGATATTTTCCTGTTTCACCATCACATTTAAGCAGATACAATTAAAATCAGGACGTTCAGCATATCTCCCAGGATGGTGGGTCAGACCCAAATTCCAGGATTGTGCTGCTGCCCCCTGGATGGCCGGGAGGCATGCAGCCTCAGAGTAAGTAGTTAGTATATGTCATTATGCCTCAGCAGTACCTGATTTTTGAGTTCCCTTTTTGCCCCTTCTTGTTCCCTAGGCATTTTTTGGCCCCCGGAGCAACTCGCTGGGTAAACATTGACAGCAAGACAATGGAGAAGACATTAGAAGGTATAAAGAATCCTCATCGTTATGTGTTAGATGATGCCCAAATGCATATCTACATGTTGATGAAAAAGGTGGGTTTTTCAAAAATTCACTGCTAGTGTTGCCTTAGACAGAGCTGGGATTTTCTGCATCTATCCACTGGTGCCCCCTACAGAAGCAACAGAATATTGCTAGCTGATTGTAATTAACGCAGGTGAATATTGAAGAGAGGGGGAGATGGGAAGATGTTCATTTAGGCAGAGTGGTCAAGAGAGATCCAAATTGGAAGGTTGGTCACCAAATATGCAGAGTTATCACCATAAGAGGACATTATTTATGCCTCGTTATCACTCATTTGGCACTTTGAGAGTCCGTTTAATTGGTGTGAGTTCCCTATGAGCAGTATGAACCTGTATGTCCACATTTTGGCTTCATGTTGTTTCTAGGTCCCATTCACTGAACTCAATCCACTGCTGGAGAGCGCTTACTGCATACAGATCTTTTATTGAGTACACTGTATATACAGTAAGCTTCCCCTAGTGGTGGCTGTGGGTAGTCCGAATGTTATAATTAAAGAGGTATTCCGGAGACTGGATTCAAGTTTTCACCCATCCATTGCATAGGTGAAAACTGACAGATCAGTACGGGTCCCACCACTAGGACTCCCACCGATCCCAAGAACAGTGGTCCCATTCCTTCATTCCTCCTCACTGCAGCTCACTGCACCCCCTACATTGAAGAAGAGATTGAATGGAGCAGCGGTTACACATGTACAGTTAGGGTCCATTCATTCTCAATGGGACTGCTGGAGATACCGAGTACCCAGCATTTAGCTGTTTCCGCCACCCCATTGAAATGAATGGAGTGGCAGCCACGCTGGCCTGGCCAGCGCTCCATTCACTCGGTGGGGGTGGGAGAAGCTACCTGGAATATGGAGGAACAAGGACCTTCAGATTCGGGATCGATGGAGGCTCCAGTGGTTGGACCTAACTGATCTATCAGTTTTCACCTATGCAGCGGATAGGTGAAAACTTGAAAAAATGTCTTGTCTGGACAAGAAAGGAAATTGACAATTCCGTCACTATGTGTCATAAACCAACTGCAACACAATATGGAGGACTGACAGACTAGTCTAACCTTGTCAATTCTGCTGTTACAGTAAATCCACTGTCTCCTTTCATCGTTTTCATGGTATGCTAATTAGCTTCAAACAATCTGATGGGCGGTTTTCTTGCTGACTTCATCCGGCCTCTTCACATACTGCGCTTGCACCACACTCCCGGATCAGTGCATGCGCAGTGACGTTTCTTGCTGTGTCCGCCAGGCTTACTGTGGACACAGCAAGAGACATCAATTTGGAGATGCCTTTCGGGCCAAATTAGCATACCGCAGGTGATTTAAGCCAGGGACCCCATGCCCTCTTAGGTTGCCTCTGTCTTAAGGCGCCTCATCTGGTGACAAGTTCCCTTTAAATTCTGTTCATTATACCGAGAGCGGATTTATGGCGTGTATGGCGCCGAGTAATAAGCTTTTTATGTCACTCTGCGGGGACTTCCAGAATTGACTCGTCTGATTGAAATGGCTGGTTATGAGCGATTGCTGCTTCATGAAATGATATAACGAGATTTTTCTAAAAGCGCCCCCCCCTGTGGTGTAACTATAATTACTTTACTGGAGGAGGGGGCTTTACTTCTGTTTTATCTGCAGTGCTGACGTACGGATCTGCACCTGTCTCTGGAGCGCAGGATTTATGTGCTATTCTCTCTGATTTAACACATTTTTTTTAATGATTTTTGCAATGTATACTGCTCACAAAAACTTAAGGGAACAGTTACATCTCATCAGTGCATCAGTAAAGCCCTTCAACGTGCATCCTGCCGTCATCGAGATTCAATGTGTAATATTACTGAGAAGAGAACAATGGCCGATGGTGGAGCCGCCAATTCTGGTGTTCTCTGCTGAATGCCATTTGAGCTGCCGGTGCTGGACTGTCAGCGTTAGTCCCGCCGCAGGATGTTGGACCCTCATGGAGTCTGTGTATGACAGCTGAGTCAGCAGAACTGGCAAGAATCCATCAGGAAGGAGAGGAACTGTCTCCATCTCCTTTTTGGGGTGTCTCGCTGTTCCTCTCCGCTGCTGCTGTTGTCACCTTCATTTGCACCAAAGCAGGTGAAACCGATTCCCCATCCCGCCCGCTTCCTCACGGGGCAGATTGATATCCCGGAGGTGGAAGTGATTTTTTTGGAGCATTGTATATCAGTACATATAAGGCTAGAGATACATGGCGGCATTACATATCCTGCAAAGCTCAGTAAAAATGCATCATAAGCACAACACAACCAAAATGTTTCCCTATGGGAATCGATCACAAGCAATCTTAGGGCTCTTTCACACGAGCGCATATCGGCCGCCGTTTTCACGGTTGGCCAATATACGCCACAATCTGATGCATTGGATTCCAATGGATCAGATCACATGGCCATATTCCCGCGTCATAAAAGTGTTCGGCCGGCCAATATGGCGCTGGGCGCTTTTATGTCAGGCCCAAAAGATAGTCCTGGCACTATCTTTTGGCGCAGAATATGTCGGCCACTGCATTGACCCCTATGCAAGCCAATGACAGCGGCCGGAGAAGGGAGGCGGTAGGGAGTTTAGCAGCGTGACTGCTAAACTCCCTCCCCCTTCTCACCTCCCTCTCCGGCTGTTTGCAATGGGAGGGGGCAAGAAGGGGGCAGAGCTACGCTCCCATTGCTGGCTGCGGACAAGGGGCGGGAGCTTAGCTTCGCCCCTGTTCAAGCCCCTACCATTGCAAACAGCCATAGGGGAGGAGAAAGAAGAGGAGCCGAGGAGGGAAAGGGCAACAGTATGGCGGCTTTGCAGCCTCGGCATATAAGTGCTGGGCCCATGCCATCTGTACGGGCGCACAAATGCTAGATTTGTGCTCCTGTTAACAAGTTTTTACTCCTCAGATCATAGCATATATAGTCCAGCTTTGAAAACGGCAGCCGATATACGCTCGTGTGAAAGAGCCCCGAGGAACATCCAAAAACTTTAGCCAGGTTGGACCTTTTGCAATGCTTGCAAGGACATGGAATGGTGCAATTTTACAGCCAACTTCTGGTACCCGTGTGAATATTTTTGGGGGAGTAATCAAGGGAGATTGCTGCAGGAAGGTCTAAGCTACAAGTACAAATTTGCCCGTTCTGTTTGTCTATCTATGGTGCTGCTCATTCTGTGCTTCCTGGTGCATGAATAGAATGCAACACTGCAGTACAGACTGACATTTTCACAGGCAGAGCAGTAGGAAAAAAGGCAAACTTTAACAGAACAATGCAGAGTTGTATGCCATTGTGGAAAGTGGCAGCGCCTTAGTGGCGGATTTCATTGTCTATCATGTCACCTCTAAAAATCTTTAAAAAAAGATATTCACGCTGGTAGTAAAACTGCGCCATTACTATATCTATATGGCGAAGCAGTGGTTGTAAAGATGCTGTAATAGTGCAACTTTACAGCCAACTTTTAGTACCAGTGGGAATATTCTTGCTTACTGCTTCCCCTTGTTAAAATGTCAGTCGCTTCTGCAGCGTTGCATTCTATTCACGCATCAGGAGGCTCATGATGAACAGTACCCTATATAGGCACAACATAGCTGGTGCATTTGTGATTGCAGGTTAGTCCCTCATGGAGTAATCTCACCTGCTACATACTGTTACAGTGATGCAGGTATATACACCAGCCATGCTGTACTTAGTGCCCCCTACGGTGGGAAAAACAGAAGGCGATGTGATTGATTTTCCTTCCTTTCAGGATTCATATCCTCGATACTTGAAGTCGGAAATGTACAAGAGTCTTCTTGGCCAAGCCTTCATCCCTCCTGAGACAAAGAAAGGGTTTGTAGCATGTCGCCATATTGTGCTCAGTGCATGAGGATTATAGGGTTGTCTTGTAGATTATTATAGGGTCCCACTCTGTGCATGCTCCACGGCTACCGATTATTATAGGGTCCCACTCTGTGCATGCTCCACGGCTACCGATTATTATAGGGTCCCACTCTGTGCATGCTCCACGGCTACCGATTATTATAGGGTCCCGCGCTGTGCATGTGCAGCGTCCAAGCCGAGGAGATGGCGGGGTAGATAAAGATCCTCTGAGAGTAGCTCGGGACCTGTCCAAGTTACTGCTGGGGGAGGTTACAGGGAAAGGGTAACTAGTGGTTACCTTACAGTTCTTTGTCACTCGTGATGCCACCGTTCTTTCCTCTGCGGTGAACCCTGAGATGGAAATAAAGTAGCCCAAAAACAGGGGTAACTTTCTGAGCAAACCGGGAACGGTTGGAAACGCCGGTAATAGTGTAGGCCCAGTACAGGCTTCAGACCATCCCTCGGCCTCTTCCATACTCTACCACATAGACCAGACAGTGTCTTTGTGGCTCACTCACAAGCTGACTGGAAAAGCTCCCTCAGACTTCTTTACAACCACATATATAAAACACAGTCACGTGACATACAACAAAATACATTTCTCAGACATAACCTAGACGTTAACCTATTCCGTGCTGTAGAGGTGCAATACACATCGAATGCATACAACATAGAAGACACTGACCATACCATTGTACAGGACAAACATCTAACATTTATAGAGGGGCCCTGCTAACTCTGGGCCACTACACATGTTCCATGGTTACCAATTAGGGTCCCAGTCCGGGCATGTCCCATGGTTACTGATTAGGGTCCTACGTTGTGCATATTCAACGGTTAACGATAATTATTATATGGTCCCACTTTGTGTATGTTCCATGGCTACCGATTATTGTAGGTTCCCAAGCTGTGCATGTTCCATGGCTACTGATTATTATAGGGTCCCACCCTTTGCATGTTCCATGGCTACTGATTATTATAGGGTTCCATGGCTACCGATTATTGTAGGTTCCCACTTTGTGTATGCTCCACGACTACCGATTATTGTAGGTTCCCATGCTGTGCATGTTCCATGGCTACTGATTATTATAGGGTCCCACCCTGTGCATGTTCCATGGCTACTGATTATTATAGGGTCCCACTCTGTGCATGTTTCATGGCTACCAATTATTATAGGGTTCCACGGCTACTGATTATTGTAGGTTCCCACTTTGTGTATGTTCCACGGCTACCGATTATTGTAGGTTCCCACTTTGTGTATGTTCCACGGCTACCGATTATTATAGGATTCCACGGCTACCGATTATTATGGGGTACACTCTGTGCATGTTCCACGGCTACCGATTATAATGGGGTCCACTCTGTGCATGTTTCACGGCTACTGATTATTATGGGGTCCACTCTGTGCATGTTCCATGGCTACCAATTATTATAGGGTTCCACGGCTACCAATTATTGTAGGTTCCCACTTTGTGTATGTTCCACTGCTACCAATTATTATAGGGTTCCACGGCTACCGATTATTGTAGGTTCCCACTTTGTGTATGTTCCACTGCTACCAATTATTATAGGGTTCCACGGCTATCGATTATTGTAGGTTCCCACTTTGTGTATGTTCCACTGCTAACAATTATTATAGGGTTCCACGGCTACCGATTATTGTAGGTTCCCATGCTGTGCATGTTCCATGGCTACTGATTATTATATGGTCCCACCCTGTGCATGTTCCATGGCTACTGATTATTATGGGGTTCCATGGCTACTGATTATTATGGGGTACACTCTGTGCATGTTCCACGGCTACCAATTATTATAGGGTTCCACAGCTACCGATTATTGTAGGTTCCCACTTTGTGTATGTTCCACTGCTACCAATTATTATAGGGTTCCACGGCTACCGATTATTATGGGGTTGACTCTGTGCATGTTCTACGTCTACCAATTATTATGGGGTCCACTCTGTGCATGTTCCACGGCTACCGATTATCAAGGGGTCCCATGCTGTGCATGTTCCATGGCTAACGATTATAGTAGGGTCCCACCCTGTTCATGTTCCACGGTTACCACGCTTCTGTCTGAGATATGTCTGATCATTGTTCCTGGCAAACCTCACAGCCATTAAAGGGGCATTTAGCAATGAACACTCAGTAACCACATAGGACATTTGTGAGTCGCACTGAGTTCACACTTGTTGCCACATTTCAGACATGAGGTAGGCATGGAACAGAGGCCGTGTAAGACCTTATCCTCAAAGAAGTTTCCCGATCTTATGCAAATAAAGCTTAAAGGGGTTGTACCAGAATTGCAAGTAAAGGCCCATTTACACACAACAATTATTGCTCAAAATTCGTTCTAACGAGCGAAAGTGAGCGATAATCGTTACATGTGAAGACAAAGCCATTGTGCACTATTCGTTCTCTTGTCGTTTATTGCTGAGTTTCAGCCTGCATAAAAATAGTTGTTAGTTCGTTCGCTTGTCGTTAGGCTTAAATGGCATTCATTCAGTCTTTCAAAAGACTTAGGGGGAGGGGTGATTGTTTGCCCAGCTAAAGACAATGACTCATGCTGCAGTAGACAATGGCTTTCCTTCGCACTAATTAAAAACCTCCTGCCTAGAGATTCTATGCATACATACACACACACAGTGTTTACATAGCTAATGTGAACATAGCTCGTTGCGTGTAAATGGGCCTTTATTCACTATCCACAGGATATCCACAGCATAGCAGATAACTTACTGATCAGTGGGGTCTCACTTCTGACACCCCTGCCAATCATAACAATGGGGGTCCCTCCCTTATAATAGACTTTATGTTTCAATTATTCACAGTTTCCAAGATCTCTGCTTGCTGTAAATTGGAACTTTATGAAAATCAAAAGGGTTTAAAAGTCATCTCTTTTTAAGGCTATGTACACTCTTTTTTTAAATCAATGTTGTTTTTGGAAATAAAGGCTTTTTGTAATTGGTTTTCATTAAAAAAAAATCTGATTGATCTCTGTACTTATATTGTTTTCCAAGGCACTGCGGACTGGAGGACTGAACTCTTAGCAGATTCTATCTGTCAGAGTTGTGAATGTACATTCACTGCCTTTCCATTGAGCTACTACAGAGTGCTGTATGGTATTGCTAGGGGATGGTGGAGGAGATCAGGGGGACAGAGAGCAGAGAAAACTACTATTACAGAGGGCTGCAATTCATTCTGGGTGAATGTTCTACTCTTATGAGCAATGAGGGGGAATTACCAGCAACTGCTCAGAAAGAGGCCGCCTGCACACGGCATATTTACATTGTGGAACCCGGGGCAGGTGTACGCCCCGGATTACACAGTGAATACCGTCCATAGCATGCTATGGAAAAGCGCTTTTTTTCTGCACATGAGCAGAAATCAATTGTGATTTTTTTTTACTCGCGGAGGAAAAATTGCAGCATGCTGTATTTTTGTGCGGCTCCACAATGACAGCTTTCATTGAAGTCAATGGAAGCCATCCTGTTCTCGACCCTTCTGCAATTAACATTACAGAAAGGTCGCCGAACCCGTGTCATCGCCTAGCGACGGCAAGGGAAAATCTGTACTGCGATTGTCTGACGACCATTTGCAGTACGCAAGAAAAAAGACAACTGACTGGTATGTGGGGTCACCGGCTAGGCACAGGGTCGGATTCCACTGCGGAGTCCCACATCCGGAATCCAACCCAGTCGATTGCAGCCGGCCATAGAATGAGAGATAGCTGTGTGGTATTAGTGGGCGTGGTTATGTATGCTACACAGCCTCTGAAAGAGGAGAGAGAGGGGGGAGCTGAGCTTGTGTGCAAAAGACCAGCTAATCGGTTCTGGGAATGCCTCAGCCAGAAACTGAAATGTAGGAGAGCCTGTAAACCAAGCATGAGCCTTTCTAAATGCATGAGAAGGTAAACTCAATGCTAAAGACAGACAAGCGCATCAATGCAAAAAAAACAAAACAACAGATAAATACATAATTGTTTTTAGCAGGTAAGTTATGTGTGTATTGAGTTTTCATGTACAAAGGTTTGCATAGTCTTTACAGAGATTGTGCCAGGAGCACGTCCCCAGTTCATATATCCTATTAGTGCATATGAATGTGATAGAGCAGGGTCCCAAGTTTGGTACACCATCTTTGACAGAATGGAGAGCCACTTAGTATGTGTGGCGCCCATCTATGGTGGACCTTGTTATTGCAGAATGGCCATTCATATGAATGGTTGACCTATAATTCTACATTTCCACGCAGTAGCCGCTGCAGGGTAAATGTCAAGCTGGCCATGGCTTTCTCTGACAAAATTAGCTGTTTGCCAGGGGTGTTGAGAGCGGAATTGCCCAAAGCCCCACATCCTCAAATGGGTTAAACATCTTGGAACAACTTGCTTAACAAGATTTGCGTTATATTTGGCTTTACCAATCTTCTCTGGTCCCCCACCGCTTTAACCCTTTCTGCATGCTGCTGTAGCGCTTGCAGTGACAACACATTTGGTGGCCACACGGACAAATTGCTTGCCTGCAGAAGTGACATCACTAAGGCTATTGCTGTGGTCAGTTAGTGGCCGCTGCAATCATCTGACGTCTTGTCACTATGCACATCACACCAGCATAGTATTTTTTCAATATAAAGTTCATAATGTTTTCATTCACTGACAGCAAGCAGAGAAGCTGAAAATGGGAAACAAAATTGCAGAACTTTCCACTTAAAATAACTGTGCATAAACAAGACTGTACAGCCCCATTAAGGATGCATTGCAATCTCCATCGGACGTGTCTGTCTTTTGTCAGTTGACCCCAGAGATGTCTTGTCTTACTTCCGCTCCTTACTTTTGCAGCGTATTTCCGTTCATGAGACGACAGCGTCATTCCAGTCCGAGTCCGGCGTTCTTGTTTCCACCAGACCAAGAGCCAAAGTCCGATGGAGAGAGCAAGTCTGGTTCTCCAGCTGCCGTGTCACAGGTGCCAATGAATGTACCTAACATGTGTTTTCTTAAAGGAGCCCACTTAAAGGGCTGTTCCACTTTTCCGTCATGTATAGGGACGCACTCACTTAACAATCTGCTAATACAACTGGCCTACGGCAAATGCTCTTTTTGGCTATTGGACTGATTTAAAGCTATTCATTGTTTTGGACGGCCCCTGTTCACATGAACTGTAATAGGATGTGGAGGTAACAGGGCTGTCCCCTTTAAATATACGGTAGTTTCTTCTCAATCTCAGACACGTGGACTACAGTGAATGTAGTCAATGAAGTGAAACAACTAAGTACACTATTTTGTAGACAATTTTAGAAAAGTATAGAATGGAATGTACCACCCTGTGGGGGAGCAGAAATTTCCTGCTATCTATATGAAGGGCCATCTAGATGTACAGTATATGCATATAACACAACTGTTTACATTCCTGTCTGTTATTACCATCCGCACTGCGGTGCTGAACAGAGCGTAAACAACAACTTCACTGAGGTCCAAAAGCTTGTCACTACAATAGTCACAGAAAGTAGTTACACCTACAATAGGGGGCAGTACTATAGTACAAATAATAATGTAGATGGTTGGATAGCAGATTATAGTAGTTATATTCTTGTACATAGGGGGCAGTATTATAGTAGTTATATTATTGTACATAGTAGGCAGTATTATAGTAGTTATATTCTTGTACATAGGAGGCAGTATTATAGTAGTTATATTCTTGTACATTGTGGACAGTATTATAGTAGTTATATTCTTGTACATAGGGGGCAGTATTATAGTAGTTATATTCTTGTACATAGGGGGCAGTACTATAGTAGCTATATTCTTGTACACGGGGGCAGTATTATAGTAGTTATATTCTTGTACATAGGGAGCTGTATTATAGTAGTTATATTCTTGTACATAGGGAGCAGCATTATAGTAGTTATATTCTTGTACATAGAGGGCAGTATTATAGTAGTTATATTCTTGTACATAGGAGCAGTATTATAGTAGTTATATTCTTGTACATAGGGGGCAGTATTATAGTAGTTATATTCTTGTACATAGGGGGCAGTATTATAGTAATTATATTCTTGTACATAGGAGCAGTATTATAGTAGTTATATTCTTGTACATAGGAGGCAGTATTATAGTAGTTATATTCTTCTACTAGTGGACAGTATTATAGTAGTTATATTCTTGTATATAGGGGGCAGTATTATAGTAGTTAGATTCGTCTACTAGCGGACAGTATTATAGTAGTTATATTCTTGTACATAGGGGGGCAGTATTATAGTAGTTATATTCTTGTACATAGGGGCAATATTATAGTAGTTATATTCTTGTACATAGGGGGCAGTATTATAGTAGTTATATTCTTCTACTAGTGGACAGTATTATAGTAGTTATATTCTTGTACATAGGGAGGCAGTATTATAGTAGTTATATTCTTGTACATAGGAGCAGTATTATAGTAGTTATATTCTTGCACATAGGAGGCAGTATTATAGTAGTTATATTCTTGTACATAGGTGGGCAGTATTATAGTAGTTATATTCTTGTATATAGGAGCAGTATTATAGTAGTTATATTCTTGTACATAGGGGGCAGTATTATAGTAGTTCTATTCTTGTACATAGGGGGTAGTATTATAGTAGTTATATTCTTGTACATAGGAGCAGTATTATAGTAGTTATATTCTTGTACGTAGGAGCGGTATTATAGTAGTTAGATTCTTGTACATAGGAGGCAGTATTATAGTACGGTAGTTATATTTTTCTACATAGGAGGTAGTATTATAGTAGTTATATTCTTGTACATAGGGGGCAGTATTATAGTAGTTATATTCTTGTACATAGGGGCCAGTATTATAGTAGTTATATTCTTGTACATAGGGGGCAGTATTACAGCAGTTATATTCTTGTACATTGTGGACAGTATTATAGTAGTTATATTCTTGTACATAGGAGGCAGTATTATAGTAGTTATATTCTTGTACATAGGGCAGTATTATAGTAGTTATATTCTTCTACTAGTGGACAGTATTATAGTAGTTATATTCTTGTACATAGGGGGGCAGTATTATAGTAGTTATATTCTTGTACATAGGAGCAGTATTATAGTAGTTATATTCTTGTACATAGGAGGCAGTATTATAGTAGTTATATTCTTGTACATAGGTGGGCAGTATTATAGTAGTTATATTCTTGTACATAGGAGCAGTATTATAGTAGTTAGATTCGTCTACTAGCGGACAGTATTATAGTAGTTATATTCTTGTACATAGGGGGGCAGTATTATAGTAGTAATATTCTTGTACATAGGGGCAATATTATAGTAGTTATATTCTTGTACATAGGGGGCAGTATTATAGTAGTTCTATTCTTGTACATAGGGGGTAGTATTATAGTAGTTATATTCTTGTACATAGGAGTAGTATTATAGTAGTTATATTCTTGTACGTAGGAGCGGTATTATAGTAGTTAGATTCTTGTACATAGGAGGCAGTATTATAGTACGGTAGTTATATTTTTCTACATAGGAGGTAGTATTATAGTAGTTATATTCTTGTACATAGGGGGCAGTATTATAGTAGTTATATTATTGTACATAGTAGGCAGTATTATAGTAGTTATATTCTTGTACATAGGGGGCAGTATTACAGTAGTTATATTCTTGTACATTGTGGACAGTATTATAGTAGTTATATTCTTGTACATAGGGGGCAGTATTATAGTGGTTATATTCTTGTACATTGTGGGCAGTATTATAGTAGTTATATTCTTGTACATTGTGGGCAGTATTATAGTAGTTATATTCTTGTACACGGGGGCAGTATTATAGTAGTTATATTCTTGTACATAGGGGGCTGTATTATAGTAGTTATATTCTTGTACATAGGGGGGCAGTATTATAGTAGTTATATTCTTGTACATAGGAGGCAGTATTATAGTAGAGATATTCTTGTACATAGGGGCAGTATTATAGTAGTTATATTCTTGTACATAGTATTATAGTAGTTATATTCTTGTACATAGGAGCAGTATTATAGTAGTTATATTCTTGTGCATAGGAGGTAGTATTATAGTAGTTATATTCTTGTGCATAGGAGGCAGTATTATAGTAGTTATATTCTTGTACATAGGGGGCAGTATTATAGTAGTTATATTCTTGTACATAGGGGGCAGTATTATAGTAGTTATATTCTTGTACATAGGAGGCAGTATTATAGTAGTTATATTCTTGTACATAGGAGGCAGTATTATAGTAGTTATATTCTTGTACATAGGGGGCAGTATTATAGTAGTTATATTCTTGTACATGGGGGGCAGTATTATAGTAGTTATATTCTTGTACATAGGGGCAGTATTATAGTAGTTATATTCTTGTACATAGTATTATAGTAGTTATATTCTTGTACATAGGAGCAGTATTATAGTAGTTATATTCTTGTGCATAGGAGGTAGTATTATAGTAGTTATATTCTTGTGCATAGGAGGCAGTATTATAGTAGTTATATTCTTGTATATAGGAGCAGTATTATAGTAGTTATATTCTTTTACATAGTAGACAGTATTATAGTAGTTAGATTCGTGTACATACGGGGCAGTATTATAGCAGTAGCAATTCATTTGTGTATAGATGTATTGCGGCCAGTCTGGCTGCTGGCAGTTAGCTTAATGAGAAGATAGATCCTTCCTGATCAATCAACCAGGATAGATCAGGGGCTGAGGAAACACATTGATTGGCGGCTTATTCAGTTACATAGTAATAGCTAACTGAGATGAATTTAATACATTTAGTGCAGTTAAATGGATGACCTTAGATAGCGTGACTTCGGTATCAATAACTGTGACCTATGTTCTGTAACCCTATAGTTGGATCTGGAGAACAGACCATGCATCTGTCTAAGATACTGATGTTTCATACATATATTGTTTTTGTGCTGATTGCATGTTAGCATGAAATTTAGAGCGGAGGTGTGAGCATTGTATATAAGACATCACACTTTACTTGCGGGTCAAGGTAAGCAGGTGTTGACCAGTATCTAGTTGATCTGAAAAAGTAAGATTGTGTTCAGGTCTCTCACTCTGACATAAGCACTGTAGAATTGAAATGAAACCTATATTATTCTATGTGGTACATATTAGGTGAATGATAATGCACCTTAGTTCATGACCCAGTGAATATTGTGCTAAACTACACAAATATTACATCTATGTTAAGTATCCATCCTGCAAATGAATGAAAGAATAAGGAATAATTAAACAATAAGTAATCTCCTTCTATGTATTAGATGTGTAGTGTTAAAGGGGCATTACCTAAGTATTGAGATGAGGGATCTAAGTCTCTGAATATATGAGGGGACGGAAATTGGTCCATTTTAAAGGAAAATAACATAAGAGGAATATCAGGTTTATTGTATGAGATAATAACATCAGAGGGCAGCACAATACTGAACACATGTGGTTCAATAGTGACACTGATGCTCCTGATAGAATCCTGATATTATCTTTGTTCTAGAATATTCTGGAATAGGGCTGAGATTGTTACGGGGATAAGTGAATTAATATAATGAGCTAGAAGAGATATTGGAACATAACATAGATCCCTCTGGACCATTAATATAACTACAGTGCAATTCACTGAGTCATATATTGGAACTAACGCCAATGCCCACTTGAGTCACAATATATGACTAGTTTAACCCTTTCCAATCCACTGCAAGACCTCTGAAGACATTCTGATTGAAGGCTGTACAGCTCCAATGTCGGAAGATGTCCGGCAGGGTATTCTTACTGTATATTACTGTCCACTCTGTCGGGGGCCTCTCCAGCATGTCCCATACCGCAGTACTGTCTCTAACCAGCAGATGGCGCCATTGTATAATGGCAGAAAGAGAAAGCCCCCTAGGAAACCCAGAATCCAAAATTGGGTTGCAAAGGGTTAAGGCATTTGTGTGTGTACGCCATGTTTTAGATTTTACTATTTATAATCAAATAAAGTTTAAGTTTTACTTCTTTTCAGTGAGCCCTATATAGAATTATAGGGACTTAATCTGCCATGGTGATAGTTTATCCCCCAAATTAAAGAACTAAAATTTAAAATCTGATGTTTTAATTCCTCGCCATTTCAAGATCACTGCTTGCAGTGAGTGAATGGAAATATTCAATGATGCATTGTAAGAACCTGGAAGAGTTTTAGGCTCTGGATGGTGTAAGGTCTTTTTCTTTTAACTGCCAGCAGAGGTCTTGAAACTGTGGAGAAATTTAAAGCAAAGTAGAAAGTAGCCGATCATTTAATTAAGCAGGTTATCCTAATGGGTTAGTGGATTAGGTTTATTAGCAAATCATAGGCTAAGGGTCTTGGAGTCAATGGCCGCTTATATTAAATGAGTTTTCTGTGATGAGACAAGCCTGTTAAGCTTTACTTAAAGGAGTTGTGACAGTATCCGATTCTTTCTTGCCCGGTCGGTCGGGAGGGGTCTTTCCCATAAAAGCCGTTTATCAGGCCTTGTGCACCCTGTGAGTTCCTGCAGTCTTCCTTCTCTCACAGACAGTATGTAGGATGACACTTCTAGATGTGATCTCATATATGCACATATGGTATGTTGCTCAGTGTAATATAACATGAATCTCTGGTGCCACCTACTGGAGCAGTGAGGAATGAGGTTATCATTTTTTCCAATCTGCAGTGACGGATGCACAGGAAAGGCCCGCGTGATTTACTTGTTTACATATTTATAAAAAGAGATTATTTTCTCATTGGATCGCTGGCAGGAAACTCATCATTCTACAAATGAGACTATTCCCAGGCCTCTCAGGATGTAAGATTTCATTCTGTTTCTGGTTAATTCCCCAAAGAGCAATTTATTTTGGCAGAAAAGCAAAATTAGCCATTCCCAAACAAAGATAGCATTCCCATATTTACATATGATATGTTAAAAGGGTTGTACCAAAATTAGAAGTTATTCCCTGTCCAAAAGATGGGGGATGACTTGCTTATCAGTAGGGGTCTCACCGCTGAGACCCTTACCGATCCCGAGGAGTATAGATGAGGGTCCTGTGCCCCCCTCTTCTCCGCACTGTACACCCCCTGCCGTGAGGAGGAGACTAAATGGAGCACTGGTTGCACATACATGCTGCTGCTCCGTTCACTTTCAATGGGACTGCAGAGATAGCATAGCGGCACCCACTTGGATATTTCCATCAGCCACATTGGAATAAATGGAGCATCGACCATGCATGCTCAGCCAGTGCTCCATCCACTGTGACATCACTGCGGGGGCAGACGAATAGGGTTCCACAAGCCCCTATTCTGAGGATCGGTGGGGTGTCAGCGGTGAAACTCCCACTGATCAGCAAGTTATCATTTGTCCTTTGGATAGGGAATAACTTTCAATTCTGGTACAACCCCTTTAACATATCCGAAACAGTAAGAGGCCTATAGTGACTGGGGTAGCGATTGGCAGTGGTCCTTTCATCAAGTGAATGTCCATATCATGCACACTGTTATTTATACAGATCCAACATTCTGCACTGTTTCATTTCTGATTTTTTAGCAGTTTTCTTCTCTGCAGGGTTATTCTATAATTCTCAGTCTTCCCTAAAGTGGTGGGTGTAGACTGCTGCTATGATGTCTCCATACACTGCACACATATGAGACCAGGATCTGTTCACTATCCCTGAGCTGGTGGGTGTAGACTGCTGCTATGATGTCTCCATATACTACACACATAGGAGACCAGGATCTCTTCTCTATACCTGAGCTGGTGTGTGTAGACTGCTGCTATGATGTCTCCATACACTGTACACATAGGAGACCAGGATCTCTTCTCCATCTATGAGCTACTGGGTGTAGACCGCTGCTATGATGTCTCCATATACAGCACACATAGGAGAGAAGGATCTGTTCTTCTCTCACTGAGCTGGTGGGTGTAAATTAGCTGCTTTGATGTCTCCATATGCTGCAGATATGGGAGAGCAGGATTTATTTTCCATTTCTCCTTTCTGAGCTGGTGGGTGTAAACTGCTGTTATAATATTTCCATACACTGCATATATCATCGCCTCCATACCTGAGCTGGTGAGTGTAGACTGCTGATATGATGTCTCCATACACTGCACACATAGGAGAGCAGGATTTCTTCTTCTCTATCTCTGAGCTGGTGGGTGTAGACTGCTGCTATGATGTCTCCATTCACTAAATACATAGAGAAGTGTCTGCTTCCTTATCACTATCACCCACCTACAGAAGCAACAGCAGCATGGAGGACCTCATGCAGTAGTACTGAGCAGTGTAGATGTTATTACAGTAACTGTGAGACAGTAAAACACTTACTATTATTAGCTGCAGCAACACCTGTTTGAGTCTTCCTATTTTTCTCTCTAACTTGGCTCCTGCTCCCTTCTCCCCTCTCCATAGATGTCTGCGGGTAGCATGAAATCTAATCTGTCAGTGAGCTCTTTCATCTACCAGGATGCAATTTAGCAGGTTTTCATAGAAAGTGAACAATTTAGGAGGAAGGAAGGAGAAAGAGAGGAGCCTGTTAGGTAGAGAAAGGCATTTTTCTCAAATATGATACATTACAAAGTTTCTAATAGTTGTCTGTACTATTGTTGTGAGCAAAGTTTGCTGAAATGACAGTAAGCATTTAAATTTATAATGTGCTTGTTGTCAGCAGCTACTGCTAAAGGGAGCACAAGCGCTTACTGTATACTGTGTCATTATTGAGTTCTATGTATTATTTGTTTGCAGTGAGCTCCATCTAGTGGTGGCTGCAGGTAGATGGAATTTTGTAAATGACCCCTCTGTCCATACCGGGTGTTTTTCCAGCCCTGTATCAGAAAATGGAGCTATGACCGCTATAGAGATATATTAACAAAATGAAACAGCACAGAATTCTGGATCTATTCAGGTTTAAAAACAACAGCGTTCAAGGGTGGACATTCATTTTCGGGTCATTTGGCATTTATTGTTTGTTTCTTGTCAGTATATTGGATATTGATAATCAGCTGCACCTTATTCCATTTCTCATTGTCATTTGTCTCGTTACACAGCTCTCCCCGTTAAGCAGTCCCTTGGCTAAATTACCCGGAAACCTCTTGCCTGCTTGTCCTGAAGAGAGACAACCCTGTTCCCTGCTCTGTGCCGCCTCCTCTCATCTGGAAGCTCCTCCCACCTTCCCATCTCCCAACACGAATGGCTCTGAGAGGTTTAGTCTCCAGTCACTATGTTTTTCTTTACCGACTCTGCTTTAATAAGTCGTGATCATTTCCTGCCTAATATAATCACTTAACCCCTTCCCGACCACCAACAATAAATTTACGTAGCTGCTGCCTAGGCTCTGTGCAGCAGTGATGTACATTTATGTTGGGCACTCCACTGGCGATCGCAGACTCTCACACTGGGTAGAACACCCAAAACAGCCTGTTCGGGTGCCGACATCACAGGTCCTGATGACATCATCACCGACAGGCAAACAAAGCACTGGTCAGGAAAGTTTGTATACTACAAACTTTCCCTGCATATCAGTGTTGTATCAGCTTCTCTCCCTGTCTTTCCTTTGTTCTCTTGTCAGTGTGAGATTGGAGGACAGATAAGGAAAACACCATACACCATACCCCTTCAACACATTAACCCCAAATTAACCCCTTCTATTACAATCACCTACACTGTTTAGTTGGTATAGGTGATTGTATAGTTTAGGGATAATTTTTAAAAATGTGTCTAGAAATCAATTACATTTATAATGGTAAGTTCACATGCAGCATATTTTGCACTGTGGATTTTAGTGTGAATCAATTTGGCACAGATGATTTCACCCTTTCACATGTAAGGGTGAAGTCTGTTGCAAATAAACGTCAAAATCTGTGATAATCAGAAAATCCACAGCGATTCCGCTACGTGTGAACAAATCCTTATAAAAATGTATCATATAAATTACAGTATATACTCGAGTATAAGCCTAGTTTTTCAGCACATTTTTTTTTGTGCTGAAAAAGCCCCCCTCGGCTTACACTCGAATCAGGGAAGGCTTAAAAAAAAACCCTCCATACTTACCTCCCAGCCGGCATCTGTGTCTCCGGCGGCGGTGCGGCAGGTTGTCTTCCCCCGCCGTCCTCTTTGCTCAGCTCTGTCATCCCCCGCTGTCAACGCTGTGTAAGTAAGAGCTGTGATTGGATCGAGTGTCAGCCAATCACAGCCGGTGCTCAATCATTCACAGCCAATCAAGCTGCTTTAGAATTCTTCCCGCTGTCATCTCCCTGCTCGCCTTTCAAATCCCCTGCTGTCAGTGCTGTGTAAGTAAGCGCTGTGATTGGATCGAGCGCCAGCTGTGATTGGCTGGTGCTCAATCCAATCACAGCACTGACAGAGCTGAGCAGAGAGGACGGCAGGGATGACAGCGGGAAGAATTCAAGCAGCTTGTTGCACAGACACAGACGCCGGCTGGGAGGTAAGTATGGAGGTTTTTTTTTTTACCTAGTACATACTCGAGTATAGCTCGGCTTATACTCGAGTCAATAAGTTTCCCAGTTTTTTGTGGTGGAACTTATTGTCTCGGCTTATACTCTGGTCCGCTTATACTCGAGTATATACGGTAGTTTATTACATAAATGAATCATCAGTGCCACGTATATACATTAGAATGATAAACAACATCAATGAAAATTAATGTTAAATTAGTAAGTCTCCTAAATTTTTTCAAGTGTGCTTCCAAAATAAAGTTAAAAAGTGGAAATATATCTGAAATTAGTACAGTATGTATGTACATATTTGTCATAAGGAAGTTGAACTAAACAACAAATTAAAAATATTTTTCTCAATTTAGTGTTTTTAATAAATATACGCAAATCATATCGTACTACATTTCCCACCTAAATATTGTACAATATGTGCTGTAAAAACAATGTCAGGGTCACTGGGATGTGTAAAACCTTTACAGAGTTATTCTCTGGTAAAGTGACGTATGCCAGATTTCCAAAATTTGGCCTGATCATTAAGGCATAAACAGGCTTGGTCTTGAAGGGGTTAAAGGGAAGCCACTGGCAGTATCAAGTTTTATGTATGTTATATAGACTTCGCAAAGAGTTAACTTTGTGAGAACAACTTACAAAAAAGTGCATTATGTTGATGCAACATTTAAGTTTGAAGTGGACTTTTGTGTGTTGGAGGCGGCCATTTTGTGTAAATCTGAGGACTAGAGTGGAGACTATGACTGCCCTCGAGAAAAACTACCACAGATGTTGCGACTTATTAGACCATCGTGTTATACATTGTCCTGATCTTGCTATTGTTGAGTGCAAGCCCAGATAGAAATAGGTCACCAGTCCCCCGATCTGTACATGGTAGTCCCAAAAAGCTGGTTCAGGTCCAGTTACGACATAAAAGTAATTTTAAAAAAAATCAGTTTATTAAATCAGAGCAGTATTACAGTCACTTAAAGGGGTTGTCCTATATAAGACAACCTCATTCAGCTGAGCACCTAATGTCCCACTTCTGGCATGCCCAGCAAATTGCTCATTTTGCCCGGGAACGACGAGGCCAACCAGGCAATTTCCCAGCAGTGGCAGCTTCCGGGAAAATGCAGTTTCCATGCCGGTGATTCAGATGAATGACCGTCGTTGTAATCTAAGGATGTGTCAAAGTCCGCTAGAACAGGAGCCGCTGTTACAAAACAGCTCTGACTCTGTGATGAGCATGGATTATCATCTTGGCACAACCTCTTTAAAGGGGATGTCCAACCACTTAAATTATTATAAAACTTCTTCGAATGCTTTAAAATAACAAAAGAACTAAAACTGACCCTGCTGGTGTCTGTACTTCCTGGTCCTTATTGACATGTGACTGCTGCAGCCAATCACTGACCTCCCACTGCTACTGGTTGGCTGCAGCAGTCTCATGTCCATGTCAACAAGTACCTGAACAACTAGTGATTGGCTGTAGCAATCACATGTCTGTGTCAACAGGAACCAGGAAGTATGGATATCAGGGGAAACCTTGGAAAGCATCAGAACAGAAGTGGTGGGGGATTATTAATTGGTATTCTGAGCTGTATTTGAAAATCTTTAAGTGGTTGGACAACCCCCGTAAATTCTTCATCTATCATGAGTAGGGAATAGAGATGAGCGAGCATACTTGCTAAGGACAATTACTCGATTGAGCATTGTCCTTAGCGAGTACCTCCCCGCTCAGAAGAAAAGGTTCGGCTGCCGGTGCGGGTGAGAGGTGAGTTGCGGCGGTGAGCAGGGGGGAGCGGGGGGGGAGAGAGAGATCTCCCCTCCGTTCCTCCCCGCTCTCCCCAGCCTCTCCCCGCCCGCCGGCGGCAGCCGAACCTTTTCTTCCGAGTTGGCAGGTACTCTCTAAGGACAATCCTCGATCAAGTGATTCCCCTTAGCGAGTATGCTCGCTCATCTCTAGTAGGGAACATGGCTGGATATGAGGGTGCTGACAACCCATGTGTTTTAGGTGCCCAGCTACAGTAAGGGCCTTCAGCTTGGCCCGGGTATTCAGATACAAGAATAGAGCAGCAACTGAAACTTTGTATCCCGTGAAGGAAGTTTTGGTAAAATAGTGATCATGAGCAGCTATGATAAAAATGCACATAGCTTTCTGCCTTCATCCTAGCATTGCTCTGACATATATCCAAAGTGATCCAATTCCAGTGAGGTTGGAATATTTGCCCACATATATCGCGTTTATTATTTTTTCCTTTTTTTATGTTTTTCTTTTATGGTTTTGTTATAAAAATGTAATAAATCTAGCTCCATTTGTTCACCAAGTTGCACACTCCACTATGTACTGACCTATTTTCCTAGGGATTTTTTTCCTTTCTGTATGAATCTGCCTTTGTGAATGTGCCGCCTCTAGAACCCATTTCAAAGTAATACTTTCCTTAAGTCAAGTAAAAAGACGCCTTATTCTGCTTTTGTTAATATCAGGGACCTTTTAATATTTCTCCACGTTAATCTAACATTTGCTGCTCGAGGGGCCCCCACTGCGTTGTGCCGCCTTCCAATCTCTTTATAATAAAATGCTTTCCGCCAGCTGAACATTTCAAATAAAAAAGCTTCAGGCCAGCGTTAGATTATTTAAAAACCATCTGTGATCCTTCTTAAAAATTACATAAGGTCTATTATCCACGAGGTTTCACATGGAAACAAACTTCACTTTGAATCTACATTATCTGTTTAGACACAAGAAAAAGCTCCAAACAACATGTGAAACGCGTTAACCAAAATGTTTAATTTAAAGGGAGTCTCTGATCAAAATGATGACCCCAAACTGCCATTGTTGTTTGGTGCAGCGCTTACACACATGGAGACTTACCTTTGTTGCCCTTCATTCCCTTCTCACTCCCGAGAAAATTAAGTTTATTCCGATATGCAAAATATGCTCTGTAGGCAGGCGCAATACCAGCAAGTGCCCTGTGGGTGGGCACAATACCAGTAAGTGCTCTGTGGGCGGGCACAATACAAGCAAGTGCTCTGTGGGCAGGCACAATCCAAGCAAGTGCTCTGTGGGCGGTCAGAATACCAGCAAGTGCTCTGTGGGCAGGCGCAATACCAGCAAGTGCTCTGTGGGCGGGCGCAATACCACAAAGTGGTCTGTGGGTGGTCGTAATACCAGCAAGTGCTCTGTAGGGAGGCACAATACAAGCAAGTGCTCTGTGGGCGAGCGCAATACCAGCAAGTGCTCTGTGGGCAGGCACAATATGAGCAAGTGCTCTGTGGGCAGGCACAATACTAGCAAGTGCTCTGTGGGTGGGTACAATACCAGCAAGTGCTCTGTGGACGGGCACAATGTAAGCAAGTGCTTTGTGGGCGGGCACCATACCAGCAAGTGGTCTGTGGGTGGGCACAATACAAGCAAGTACTCTGTGGGCAGGTGCAATACCAGCAAGTGCTCTGTGGGCGGGCACATTACCAGCATGTGCTCTGTGGGCGGGTACAATACCAACAAGTACTCTGTGGGCAGGCACAATGTAAGCATGTCCTCTTCGGGCAGGCACAATACCAGCAAGTCCTCTGTGGGCAGGCACAATATAAGCAAGTGCTTTTAGAGAGGTCCCATTATTGGCAATTACTCAGAGAAAGGTCCCAATTCCGGCAAGTTTGTAGGAGCGTGAAAGAATTGCAATCCACCAACGTGTAGTTGTTAGGGGGGTTGAAGTGTGACATTGTATAATGTTTTTGAAGGTATGCTGGTGTCATGGGGGTGACGTAACCTCTAGAAATATTTATGCTTATTGCAAAATTGTTTACTTTTTTTGTAAGTTTTATTACTGTGCCTCTTTAAGTGTTGACAGTGCCGCTTCCTGCTTGAAAGAGAAGTCACATGATAGAAGGTGGAGTCAAAGCCATACTGTGGCTATTTAAGGAGGAGGAGACTGTAGAAAGTGTGCAATGGTAACCGGTTCTGGTGTTAGGAGTTGAATCTTTCTTTCTATAAACACCCAAGGAGTTAACTCCATAATACTGCTTAGGGAGAGAAAGTAGAAACAATTGCAACTCCTCTCAAAAGGAAGAACGCGAACCACCGCCACTTGACGGCTACACGTTCCTCTTTACTATTCAGTAAAGTTGGTGTTTGAACAGCAAGATTTGGTCAAGTGATATTGCGCAAGACCTGAGAATCATGTGGGCTAGTGCACCCCAAACCGGTTACATTTCCATCCGGTAACTGCATTTCTTAACTCCAACGCTTCATACTGAAGGTACCTTATAGCTCCCCCCACTCCACACCCTAAAGTAGAAGACCAATACCCCCATCCTGGGGCCCCTGTATACTGGCATGGTCCAGAGTGGGTGTTGGTGTGAGAAAGTCTCTGCCCTAGTACAGTGACCACATGAGAGGTGGGTGTAGGTGGAAATGGGTAACTTCACAGGAATGAGAGCTATGCCAAAAGGCACTAGCCATGGGGTGTGCTACTTGCCGATGGGTGAGAACTGGCCCTGGAGATTCCCAATGGTGGACAAAAGGTGTCTCGCACTGGTGTGACTCGTCGTATTGCACAAAGGTTCCTTTCTCCTCTCGGTTGAAAGCCTGTGCAATTGTGAGACTGACAACTGCTGAACGAGACCATGTCTAAGTACACTGCACTTTAACCTGTACCGGATCCCTGTGGGCCGTAGGAGCAGAAACCATTATATTTGCCTGGTACCTGAGAGATTGAGTTGCACCACAATAGTTGTCTTATGTCCTGCGTCATCGAACTAAGGTATACCCCCAACAAGCGCTCTGATGCTCTCTGCCTAGACCCACCAGCGCATCCTACTCCCCCCTTAGTGATAGTGCCACAAGCAGCATAAATTTGTGACACCATCAACCTTGTCAATGAAGTCTTGTTATCCCGGTACAAGCACAATACACTCCCTGCTGGGGACGGCTTGTGCTTTGGCCATTCTCAGGACACTTGGAGGCACTGTAGAGCGGCCGCAGGAACCATACCACACATGCACCAGGATAGGAACGAGCAAGACTTCAGTGTCAAGGATGATTACGTCAGAAATGTATGATGATTATAGTGATGTCTCGCTTAGGAGGAAGGGGAAGGCACTAAGTGAGACTCGGCAGAGCACTTCAGAGCGCTTGATGGCTAATTAGCATATCAGTTTAAACTTAAAGGGGTTGTCTCGCGCCGAAACGTTTTTTTTTTTTTCCATAGGCCCCCCGTTCGGCGCAGGACAACCCTAAAGGATGTGTTAAAAAAAAAACATTTATTACTTACCCGAATCCCCGCTCTGCGACGTCTTCCTTCTTCTTCCTTCACCAAGATGGCCGCCGGGATCTTCACCCACGATGCACCGCGGGTCTTCTCCCATGGTGCACCGTGGGCTCTCTGCGGTCCATTGCCGATTCCAGCCTCCTTGTTGGCTGGAATCGGCACACGTGACGGGGCGGAGCTACGATGACCAGCTCTCCGGCACGAGCGGCCCCATTCACCAGGAAGAAGACCGCACAGCGCAAGCGCGTCTAAAAACGCCAGAAGACATCAGAATTAGACGGATCCATGGCGACGGGGACGCCAGCAACGGAGCAGGTAAGTGAATAACTTCTGTATGGCTCATATTTAATACACGATGTACATTACAAAGTGCATTAATATGGCCATACAGAAGTGTATAACCCCACTTGCTGCCGCGAGACAACCCCTTTAATTTCCTTGGAAGTGAAAAAGGTATGAAGGCCAAAAAGGTATGTCTCCACATATGTGGAAGTGCTGTACCAAATGCCAACAGAACTTTATAGTCCCACGCCATATTTTAAAGAGAACCTGTCACCTGCCTAAAGCACCATAAACTAACTTATGGTGCTGTTAGGGGAGGTGACAAGGAGCTGGGTGATGTATTTTTTAGATTTACCTGCTTCCTGGTCCCTGTGGTGCCCACCGTGGAAGTCCGCTCCGTGCACGAAAATCTGACTGTTTTCAGACTCCTGTGCGTGGGCTTTCCCATTGACTTGGATGATTCCGGGATAGCACATGTATGATGTAGGGGCAGGGGTTTAATCAAGTTTGCTTCTTACGGTATGCTAGTCTTGTTAACAATTCGGGATACCTGTTAGGAAAGCTGGTTTGTTGACGGACATCACACTGGGGATGAATTAAGGAATGGAAAAGAGGTGACTTGTTCCCTTCAAGCTCAAAGGTTTAGTCGAAAAGTATTTTAAAATAGGTAAAAAAAAATTTTAGTTAAAAAGTGAAAAGTAAAGAAATAACCAACTACAATGACTAATTCAATAAAATGAAAAAAAAACTTTAACATTTAATTTAAAAAAGTTGACATATAATGTGAAGATTTTAAAATAATACCAATTTACATGTCAAATGAATACTATTAAAGACCCTAAAAATGACATCTTATTTTAAAAATATTTTAATTTAAATTGAAACTTGAGCTATAAAATCACAGCCAAAAAATTTACTTTGACTTTTTTTTTAAATTTAACTTTTATATAAAAAAAGAAAAATGTAAAAGTTGCTTTTTTTTGAGAAAATTTTACATTTTAATTTTTTTAAATTTTTTACATAATTTGTAATGACTTTTTTTTTTTTTACTTTTACAGGAATGAAATCCCTCTGGAATGCCAAATATACATTGTAGATAAAGACCTCACTGCTCAACTGGATTCCCGGAGATCACAGGTGGAAGCGGACACAGAAAGTTTTGAGTCTTCCACCGTGTTTTGATGGGAGATGCTGCTTTGGCGTTCTTGTAGATCAGGTGCCTTTATACGGGGGACGATGTGCGGCCTGTAAATAGTTAATCACTCTGCACTTAGTGGATGTTGGTGTATTATAGCATTATAATTACTGTTACATGTCTGAATGCCACATTCTGATTCCTTCTAAACCCAACTTATAATGAAGTGGAATGTAAGCATTCTTGGTCATTCTAGCCCTGAGTCAGCAGCAGGAGAAGAGTGGACTGCTCTTGTAGCAGGCAGTGACCTGTCCGCGTACATCATGTTGTTAATAAGGACAGGGCTGCCTGTGACTGAGCACCGTTGTGATGTGAGAAGGGAAATGGAGACAAGTAGGAGTTGACAGTATTTAAAGGGGTATTCCCATAATTTAATTTTATTACCTATCGGCAGGATAAGTTTGATTATTGGGGGCCCTGTGTCCCCCTCTCCTTCTTACTGTACATCTACAGTAGGATTACCACCTGGCTGGTAAAGCGCCGGCTTGGCCGGTAATTTACTCTAAAGGTTGATACAGGTATTTTTTAACTTGCCATATTAATGGGCAGTAAAATATAATTACCTGGTGTGAGCACCACTGGCCCGGATGGCAGCCCTGTGATCAAGTGCTATAACTCACCGTAAAGCTCCACCTGGGACAGGACGCCTCGGCAGCTCACAGAAGATCCTCACTCCTCCTCGGCATTCTTGCACGTACTACATGCAGCAAGGAGGGGAAGAGTCGGGATCTTCTGTGAGTGCTGCATTATTCTGACTAGAGCTTCACAGTGAGATACAGTGCTTGATGATAGTTGCTGTCCGGCCAGAGGGGAGAGCACCAAGAGAGGGCGCTGTAATTACTGGGGCCACTACAAGGGGTGCTAATATTACTGGGGCCACTATTACTGTGGCGCAGAGTGTTAAGGCAGCAGAATGCAGTCCTAAGCTCTCACTCACGACCTGAAGCTTGTGGGTTCAATCCCTGCATGTTCAGGTAGCCGGCTCAAGGTTGACCATCCTTCCGAGGTCAGTAAAATGAGTACCAGGGGGGTAATAAACAAAATTACCTGAAAGCATTGTGGAATAAGTTGGTGCTATACAAATACCAAGTTCCCCTTCCCCTATTAGGGTACTGAGAGAGGGCACTATTACTATTGGGGCCACTGAGAGAGGGCACTATTAGTACTGGGGCCACTGGAGTAACGGAAATAAAAACATACCATCATAAGCCATGCCCCTAACTACACCCCCCAAAATACCCACTTGGCTGGTATTTTTTGATGACAAAAGAAGAAGGAGCTTGAATGAATTGGTGGACGAGCATAAACCTTCCATCTCAATCGGACTGCTAGAAATAGCCAAGTAAAAGCATAGGCCGTATTCAGCAGTCCCTTAGACTGGAATGGAGTAGCATGTGGCTCCATTCTAGCTCCTCGCGAGGGGTGCAATAAGGAGGAGAGGGGGATATGGGACCCGCATTCTTGTTATCAGCAGTAGAACCCCATCTGTGGACAGGTGAAAAAAGTCACTCGTATGAACATCACCTTAAGGGGGCAGTCACCCATCCACTCATGTGATAATATTACTGACACAGCTGCATGTGACAGCAGTATTGTCATCTTGTGAGGAGTGGAATGGAATTACTGTGGGTCATAGACTGAGAGATAAGGCATAGGAGTAGTAGGGTCCTCCGCAGAGGATTTATGGTGGAAGAACGTGCCAATCCTTTGAGAGGCAGGTCTGGCCACTGAAGGAGGATGGAGGCTAGTAGAAGGTCTCAGACTAATGGTGGGAAGAGCAGGGTCTCCAGCCTTTAGCAGCAATTCTCTCGCACATTTTTAGTTCATAGGGGGCGCTGCTTTATTGTCTAGCACCTGGGCACTATATAGCTCCAGTACTTAGACATATTTCTATATCGATGGATTGCACATTTAGAGTTTAGCACAATCATTGCTGTAATAGTCTTTCTCTGCACTGATTATACTGCTCTCCTGAGTGTATCTGTGTACATAGTGTAGTTAGTGTACAGCCGCAGGCCTTGTGTGACAGTTCACAATGGTATTTCCTGTTATACAGAAAGGGAGATTTTCTTTAAAGGAGTTTTACAGGACTGAATTACTGCTGAAGAATCCACAGGATAGTTGATCAGTTGGGGGTCTGCCACCCGAGACCCCCGCCGATCAGTGGGCTCCTATACAAAATTGATTTGTTACCAGAAAGATACAGCTCTGTACGCACTGCAGCATCTCAGGGTGGTATTGCAGCACAGTCCTCTTTCACTTCAATAGGAACTGTACTTGCAATTGTATCCTGGGTAGAGATGAGCAAGTATACTCGCTAAGGCTAACTACTCGAGCGAGTAGTGCCTTAGCCGAGTATCCTCCCGCTCGTCTGTAAAGATTCGGCTGCCAGCGCCGGTGACAGGTGAGTTGCGGCGGTGAGCAGGGGGGAGCGGGGGAGAGAGAGATCTCCCCTCCGTTCCTCCCCGCTCTCCCCCACCGCTCCCCGCCGGCCCCCAAATCTTTAGAGACGAGCGGGGAGATACTCGGCTAAGGCACTACTCGCTCGAGCAATGTGCCTTAGCGAGTATACTCGCTCATCTCTAATCCTGGGCCACGGCAGTGTGTATAGAGCTGTGTATTTCCAGTAAACATTGGCTCTGTGAGACCTGGCGATTAGCTGTGCCAGCAGTTCTCCACTGATCAACTATCCTGTTTCTGCTCAAACTTTGCAAAACGTTTGGGGAGGACCTGAACCTCTTTCGGTTTGTTGTGGCCAAACTTCCTACTCTGTTGCTGGTGCTGTTGTCATACAGTGTCGGGGTCCTAGGTTCAAATCTGGTCAAGGACAACATCTGTAGAGAGTTTGTATGTTCTCCCTGTGTTTATATTTTTTCTTAATAAATGTATGCACTATATAAAGGTGATAATTTTGAAGAAGAAACCCCCACAAACACAGGGAAAACATACAAACTCCATGCAGATGTTGTCCTTGATCAGATTTGAACCTAGGACCACTGCAAGGGAACACTGCTAACTACTGAGCCACCATGCTTCTTTTTCCTATGAAGAAGGAAAATAAGAAGACCATTGTCTGTCCCCATGGTGGAGGAAACATGGTGGCTCAATTTTTAGCAGTGTTGCCTTGTAATGCTGGGGTCCTAGGTTCAAGTCTAACCAAGGACAACATGTGTATAGAGTTTGTATGTTCTGCATGGATCTGTGTTTCTAATTCCCCAAAGTGTTGTACATTATTTTTAGGAGTATTGCTGAAATTCCAGTTCAGTTCAAACTAATTCAGACTTAACCAAACGTTTTGCCAAAGTTCATAGAAGCGGGAGAACCAAACTTTTCAAAATTGCGCTCAACACTAATCTTGAGTATACGTCATCAATAGTTCAGTCTTGGAAAACCCCTTTAAATCAAAGTAACACTCCAAGTAAGACTAAGGGAGCAGAGTATGGAGCAAAGTGACCATCTGTGGGGTGATCTGCCTCTTCAGACTCTGCTTTAAGCATAGCACAGTGACCCTCTAACACTTCACACATGGTTAGAGGAGGCAAACATACACTGAAGATTTTCTAGTGGTAATGTGCAAAACTGAATAGATGAATGGGGAAGGGGGGGAAGAAATGGGGAGGTGGGGCACAGCTCTACATTTTACCTACTAGTTCATTGTATTGCCTTTGTTGAACAGGGTATATTCCATACTATGTTGGAATTTAAAGGGGGAGTACTTGGTTCCAGATTTTCCAAGTTCTGACAGCTAAAGGGTTGGGGAGCACTGGGGAATAATACTGTAATCCCTTCCATTTTGGATCTGCTGGGATCCCAGTTGATGGCCCCCTTCCACTACTGTAAACGTCTGACATACACTATGTTGACAAACGTATTGGGACCCCCACCAATCCTATGCTGTCAGGTGAAGGGGATATACAAATTGTATGTGTGAGCATTAGGTATAAAGGAGAGTATCATACAGGCATATTGTAGTACAGAAACCATAAGATGCCCCCAGATGTAGAGCTGACAACTTGGTCTGGTGGTGGGATGTCACCAACCAATTAGTATGGGACATTGAGCGCTTTGGGACATTCCAAAGTCCACTGTTGGCCATGTAATTGGGAAATGGAAACCATCTGTTGTGTGCGGTGCAGCCGCCACGTTCAGGAAGACCCCGTAACTGACTGAACGTGGACAACGAAGCCTTGTACCAGCTGTGAAGACATCACACATATTGTCTACCCTCGCTCAGGGAATCTCACAGGCTATTGGAACATCTATTAGCAGCAGAACCATCCGTAGGGAACGGCTTGATGAGGGTTACCACGGATGAGCGGCTGCACATAACATCACAGCAGTGAATGCACAGCGGCGCCAGCGATAGTGCTTGGAGCGTCAGACGGTAAATGAGTGGAAGCGAGTGTTGTGGAAGGATGAATCACAGGACACAATCTTCCAATTAGATGGGCACACTTGGGTGTAGCGGTTGGCTGGAGAGCGGTTTCCACATGATTGCATTGTCCTGGGGAAGTTTGCAAGAGGTTCTCTTATGGTGTGTGGGTGTTTCTGCTAGAAAGGACTAGGACCATTGGCTAGAGTGAAGCCCACCCTCAACACCAATGGGTACAGAGATATTCCGGGCAATGTGGCATTACCTGTCCTGTGACAGTGCTTGGGCATAGCTCCATGTCTCCACCAGCATGACTGAGCCCCATGTCACATGGCACGCAGTGTTCAGGCTTGGTTTGAGGAGCAGAACGTCTACAAACTTCATTGGCTGCCCAAAGTCCGGATCTCAATCCCATCCAGCATCTATGGAATGAACTAGAACGCTGTATCCATGTACCCAACACACCCATCATCTCCCCATCACTATCTGAGGCTCTCCTCAAGGAATAGAAGCAAATCCCTCCGCACATGTATGGAACTATGGTGGAAAGCGGCCTAGGAGGGTTACTGCAGTCGTTGAGGCAAAAGGCGGCCAACACCGGACTGAAAAATGTGAAGAAAATGGAATCTTATCACCTTCTATGTGTGTCCAATACTTCTGTCAATATAGTATATCTACATGTCCAACACATTTAGGTAGAAATCTCCTTTAAATACCTAGTCTGTTTGCAAGACAAAGTAGATTTGCAAGGGATGCTGGGACTTGCAGTTTGGTAGCAGCCATGAATTCTTGGCCTGGTATAAACAATATATATATATATATATATTTATTATATATACAGTCGGTGGTTTATTTATAATATTGGTATAATGTCACAATGAATAAAGAATTTTTTAAAATAACACCAAGATTATTGTGATTACTAATCCAGTTATCATACAAAGGACAGAGCTTGATGATACAGGAGGTGGATTTCAGACTACCTCAGACTCCTATAGAAAACTCAGTTAAAGGGGTTGTCCAAGTGTCAAAAAAATTAAAACTGGCTACAAATGTGCTAAAGTAATGAAATGTGCCGTATTCACCTGTCCTCTCCCACCGCTGCACCACTTGCAGTCCTCCCAGTCTTCCTTACGAACAGCTAATACCTGACTGCTGCAGACAGTTATAAGGGTCGCAGTGTGCCGTTCTTTTGGTATCATGGCTTCCAGTAACTGAGAGATGAGAGTACATCTGTTTGGCCGTATACGAACAGCTACCACTTGACTGATGCAATGACCGGGAGGACCACTCATTGCATCATGCAATATGGCCTTTTTATTGCCTACAATGTCATACCAGGGGCTAGATATTTGACTCATTTCAATAACTACGCCAGCCCCCCGTCATAGCCGATGCAGTCACAGAAGGGGGTTGGCTTAGTTATTGAAATGAGCCGAACAGACAGCCCCTGTCATGACGTTGCAGGTAACAGATGAGCCATACCATGTGACTTGATGTCAGAACTGGGCCTGAAGTGGAGATTCTGGCACCACTGGAGTGGGTAAGGATTTCCCTGGACAACCCCTCTAAGACCAAAACTTATCATCTGCTTTACGTCTTTAAATTTCTGTCACAGTTGGGGGGAGCATTACTAGTACAAAAATGTATCTTCACTCTTCACAAAATCTGCACCAAGTAAGCAGGTATTATTCTCCACTCACATCCTAAGCTGGGTTCACAATGATACAAAGCAAGCACTGTGCCACCTGATCTCCTGCAAGGCATTTTGGTGGTCCCATGATGGAACTAGGCATTGCTTTGTATTGTGCCAGTCGTTGGAGGGAGTGGACATGTGTAGGAGATTGGTCACTCATGGGGGCGAGTAGCTAACGACTGACCCAAAAACCCAGCTTTGGATAAGGGAAGTAAGGTATGCAATGTAGTCTGGTTGAAGAGCCAGCTCCAGAATGGTGGTCAATGTAATCGAGTCAAGGAACCAGCTTCAGACTGGTGGTCCAGCTAACATAATCCGATCAAGGAACAGGCTTCGGACTGATGACCAAGTTGGCAATGTAATTGGGTCAAGAAACCAGCTTCAAACAGGTGGCTTAGCTGGCATTGTAGATTGCTTGGGACGGGCTCCCCTATGATGTATCAGTGATTGTATATAAGAAATAATCAAAGTGACCAACACTAATGTTATGGGGTTTGCTTTCCTGGAAGGGAGCTAAGGTTGGGGGAGCTTTGGATGTGACTGAAGTATAACAACATGATTTAACACAAGGTAAGTAAAGCGGAGCATTTGCAACTTTACTCAGCATTTGCTGTAGACTTGCATTGAGATTCTGTATAATTGATGCTCCGGGGTGGAGTATATTAAGTCCATAAATTGGGGCTAAGTGAAGCTGATCTGTAAATCACTATATTATATCGTTCAGTGTCTGCTAAATGGTCGGATCCTGAGGCAGTTCATTTCCCGGCACAAGTAGCTGAAATCTTCGCAGCTCACTTAGCATAATAATCCGTGTGCGTCATCGCCCAGTCAGGACTCTCGGGTGATCAGGATCTCTGCCGCTCCATTAAGCCTCAACGTGTTCTTCTTACTTTCAGTCTTAAGTGTCTCTGTGAGGACGCATATAAAGCTCAGCTATGTCACCCTCATCTGTTGGTTACACATTGTTTTGGACATAGATGAGCTTTATATACATCCAGCCATGACTCATCTCATCTGTACACAATATTCCTATCCTGCCACCACCTTCAAGGAACCTTTAAGTAACTTCCTCCACTGTGGCTGCACTCATTTATAGGGCCTCCACTGTGGCCCCATTTGTTTATAGTGCCCCTACCATGGCCCCACTTCTGCCTCCACTGTGGCAGGATATGTGTCCTGCTTCCCAGGTAGGTCAGCACTCAAAATCTGGGACTGTCCCGCCAAATCCGAGATGGTTGAGGGCATGAATTAGGGTCCAAATTAGGCACAGATTGCTGTGGTTTTTGTGGACCGGCAGTGATGCTAAGGAATGCATGGAATTCCTTACATAGGTTTTTTTGGGACTTACGAATTATGTTACTATGTCCATCCAATTTAGCCTATTACCCCCAATGTTGATCCAGAAGAAGGAAAAGAAAACTATGAGGTAGAAGCCAGTTCTTCTCCTTTAAGGAAACACATTCCTTCCCGACTCCAATCTGGTAATCGGAATAATCCCCGGATCACCGACCCTTCTGAGTAATCAGTGATATAACATGTAATAATATTACACTCCAGGCCCCTCTTGTACTCTATTAGTGAGTTCTCCATCACCATGTCCTCAGGCAGAGGACTCCATAATCTCACTGCTCTTACAGTAAAGAACCCCCTTCTATGTTATGTAGGAACCTTCTTTCCTCAAGATGTAGAGGGCACCCCCTTGTTACAGTCCTGGGTATCAATACAGGGGGTGGACAAAAATATGGAAACACCAAAGCTGTAGTCTGATCACAACCCTACGCAATGATTGTCTGTCTCTGTCACTCAACACACATTTCCATCCACGATGGTGTTTGTCAGATGTGTTTTTTTCCAGTCTTACTATATGAGGTCATAATCTTGGATACTGTGCCTCATGATACAGTAAAAACGTTTGTAACCTTTGTTACAGAGGCACCAAGCATATGGGCACCAACAATTTGACCATGTTGGAATTCCGTCGGCTCTGCCATGATTCACACGCACTGCACAAAATGCTGTCTCTAAGACAAATGACACTTGTTGGCGCTGCTATACAGATCATTGCATCACGCAACAACCTCAGCATCGCCTACTAACTCTATAGTAGTACACTTGTATGGATCCCAGGCCATTAGGAGCGATCCACATGGGATTTCAGGAATTAGCACTGAAAGGCCCTAAAATATTAAAATATACTGTTAGTATTGTGAAACATGATTTATAATCCCATGTGACTTAACACATCCATTTCCTACGGTGTTTCCATATTTTTGTCCACCCCTGTAGATGATTGGGAGAAATCTCTGTATTGTCCCTTGATATATTTATACATAGTTATTAGGTCGCCCCTCAGACGTCTTTTTCCTAAACTAAATAATCCCAATTCTGATAACCTCTCTGGGTATTGTAGTCCGTCCATTCCATTTATTACTTTAGTTGCCCACCTTTGTACCCACTCAAGCTCTGATATGTCCTTCTTGAGCCCCGGTGCCCAAAACTGTCCACGATTTTCCATGTGTGGTCTGACCGGTGACTTGTAAAGAGGAAGAACAATGTTCTCGTCATACACCCCTAGATCTCTTCTGATGCCCCCCATGATACTATGTGCCTTGGCAGCAGCTGCCTGACACTGGTTGCTCCAGTTCAGTTTACAGTTGATTAAAATACTCATTTTAGTTTAAAGTAAAAATCTAAAGAGAAAGTTCCCTAACTGGAGAAAAAAAAGTTAAAACAGTTGCAATCTTAATAAACAAAGAAAACAATAAACTAAAAAATGTAGAAGATGCAATTAAACAACCCGGAGAATGGATGTGACGAGTTACTTACAGGGCAAGGTCAACAATGTAAAAAAATGTACCCCTCTTCCCACAATGTATTTGATATGAATTTAAGGCTACTTCCCCCCTCGTTGGGGTCAGCTCAGAGTTTCCGTCTCTCTGCTCCATTTTTGGAAGAGAGAAACTTTAATAAAGTGGAAAAAAGACGGATCCATTTTTTCCCCATTGCTTTCAATGGGGTCTAAAAACAAATGGAAGGGCTTCGGTTTGCTCCCCTTCTGGTTCGTTTCCCTTCTTTTGGATGGAAAAATAGCGCATTCTGCAATGTTTTTTTCCCATTAAAAACGGAAACCTGATGAAATGGCAGCAAATGAAAGCGTTTCTGCTAACTTTTCATGTTTTTGAAACCCTCAGACAAGCGTATGCGCAAATGCCCATGCTGCGGCACAACATATTTGCTCTATGAACGAGGTTGATTAGTGCACGTGTCTACGCATTATACTGTACTTTTATGGACATGCATGGCCTGTTCATTCCCCCCCCCCCCCTCTGCTGTCATTTGAAAGGCTATTTAGCCTAATGATGTCCAGATGTGATCTTTGCCCACGATTTTGTGCTGTATGTCATGCATCCCCTTGCATGTTGTGTGTGCATTTACACCCCCCCTATAGACTTCTATGGAGCCCTTTGGTGTGTAAACACACACAAAATAGTGCATGTTCAATTCCTCGAGCACGCAAACATCTGAATTAAAAACCGCTGTGCGTCACATGATGGAGAGACCACGCGTTTTACATCGTGTCCAGGTCCGGCGATGGTTGGGCAATGCTTCAGTCCAGATGTTTGTCCTCAGCTAGTCTGCTTATCTAGGCTGCACACATTTTGTTAACCTGTCGAACAGTTGCAAGTTACAGACATTGGAGACTCTAGATCCTTCCTCCCTGTTGTACTTGGCCGCTTCTGACAGAATTATGAGCTGTGACGTGAGTAATGACTGACATTACGAGAAAAAATCATTGTCATCTGACTCATAAATTTCGGTTGATTCTGGCCCTTTATTAGACAGTCTGGGGTTTAGGATGTGAATTCCCTTCTAATATTATAAAAAATATTGGTCATCAGGATGGCAACAGGTGTGGACACTTCTGCTGATCAGAGTCGGACAAACCATGCATAAATGGTACGTACACCTCTAAACACCAGTATACAGCGTATATATAACCTAAAGAATAGGGTGGGTCACTGTGTGCAAACATTACATTATGTATTATACTCCAGAGCGACACTCACTATTCTGCTGGTGGAGTCACTGTGTACATACATTACTTATCCTGTACTGATCCAGAGTTACATCCTGTATTATACCCCAGAGCTGCACTCACTATTCTGCTGGTGGAGTCACTGTATACATACATTACTTATCCTGTACTGATCCTGAGTTACATCCTGTATTATACTCCAGAGCTGCACTCACTATTCTGCTGGTGGAGTCACTGTGTACATACATTACTTATCCTGTACTGATCCTGAGTTATATCATGTATTATACCCCAGAGCTGCACTCACTATTCTGCTGGTGGAGTCACTGTATACATACCGTACTTATCCTGTACTGATCCTGCGTTACATCCTGTATTATACTCTAGAGCTGCACTCACTATTCTGCTGTGGAGTCACTGTGTACATACATTACTTATCCTGTACTGATCCAGAGTTACATCCTGTATTATACTCCAGAGCTGCACTCACTATTCTGCTGGTGGAGTCACTGTGTACATACATAACTTATCCTGTACTGATTCTGAGTTACATCCTTCATTATACTCCAGAGTTGCACTCACTATTCTGCTGGTGGAGTCACTGTGTACATACATTACTTATCCTATACTGATCCTGAGTTACATTCTGTATTATACTCCAGAGCTGCACTCACTATTCTGCTGGTGAAGTCACTGTGTACATACATTACTTATCCTATACTGATCCTGAGTTACATCCTTCATTATACTCCAGAGTTGCACTCACTATTCTGCTGGTGGAGTCACTGTGTACATACATTACTTATCCTATACTGATCCTGAGTTACATCCTTCATTATACTCCAGAGTTGCACTCACTATCCTGCTGGTAGAGTCACTGTGTACATACATTACTTATCGTGTACTGATCCTGAGTTACATCCTGTATTATACTCCAGAGCTGCACTCACTATCCTGCTGGTAGAGTCACTGTGTACATACATTACTTATCGTGTACTGATCCTGAGTTACATCCTGTATTATACTCCAGAGCTGCACTCACTATTCTGCTGGTGGAGTCACTGTGTACATACATTACTTATCCTCTACTGCCCCTGAGTTACATCCTGCATTATACCCCAGAGCTGCACTCACTATTCTGCTGGTGGAGTCACTGTGAACATACATTACTTATCCTGTACTGACCCTGAGTTACATCCTGTATTATACTCCAGAGCTGCACTCACTATTCTGCTGGTGGAGTCACTGTGTACATACATTACTTATCCTGTACTGATCCTGAGTTCCATCCTGTATTATACTCCAGAGCTGTACTCACTATTCTGCTGGTGGAGTCACTGTGCACATACATTACTTATCCTGTACTGATCCTGAGTTACATCCTGTAATATACCCCAGAGCTGCACTCACTATTCTGCTGGTGGAGTCACTGTGTACATACTGTACATTCCTTATTCTGTACTGATCCTCAGTTACATCCTGTATTATACTGCAGAGCTGCACTCACTATTCTGCTGGAGTAGTCACCGTGTACACACACACTTCAGAGCTGCATTCACAACTCTGCTAGTTGGTATTGAAGTTTTTTAAAGGGGTTATCCAAGATTTTGTACAACCTTGTTCCCAATGCCACAAAATAACAAACAGTCATATACTCACCTTTCCCGGCTCCCTGCAGTGTCCAGTGCCATAACTCCAGGTCTTCTCTGTGATGTAATTTTTACAGGCTGCAGCAGCCTGTTTACCGGACACCACAGGCTGCTGCAGCCAATGAGAGAGCTCAGTGCTTGACTGCAGCTTGTAAACAAACACAGGGCATGGAGGACCGAGCAGTGGCACTGTGAGGTGCAGGGAAGTAGGAGAGGTGAGTATGTCTGTCTGTAATTTTGTGGCATTGGAAACAGAGTTTCATTAAAAAATATCTATCATGGACAACCCCTTTAAGACACTTCTCCCCTTTTTAGGTTTTCTTTTATCAGTAGATGCCCTTGGTTCCTGGAATCCACTCTCACTTGACATCAGATATAGACATATAGTTCTAACTGCTTGTATGATAATCGCTGTACAATTTCAGTGGGATGTGGATCCTATATGAATCTGCTGTTATATACCATGTGATAAGGCAAATAAATAGAAGTGCTGTATATATGTATTTTATTTCCCTCACTCCCCGCTCTCACATGCTGCAGTCACATTTGTCCTCTGACGTCACAGATTAATAAATGCTTACTCAGACGTTCTTCCAAATATAGCGACAAGACAATCAGGTAATGTAATCCCTTCACGCAGATAAGGCTGCTCCATGGATCTGGCCAGGAGAATGAAGCCCGAGGTCTGCAGAAATCTGCAGCTACAGTAACCTGACTCTCTACAAAGTAGCCGGCAAAGTATCTCTCCTATCACTTTCATTATTCCTAAGAGTTTATATTATGGCAGTTTATATATGTGTGCAGCGTGTGACATGGTATACAGTAACATATATGTACACTGCTGTGCTAATGTTTTAGGCAGGTGTGGAAAAAGATGCTGCAAAGTAAGAATTTTTTCAGAAATAGACGTGTTAAGAGTTTATTTTTGTGAATTAACGGAATGCAAAGTGACTCAACAAAAGAGAAATGTAAATCAAGTCAGTATTTAGTGTGACCGGCCTTTACTGTCAGAACAGCATCAATTCTTCTTGGTACACTTGCACGAAGTCAAAGGATTTTGTAGGATTATAGTCAGGTGTCTGATTAACCAATTATACCAAACAGGTGATAATAATCATCAATTTCATATAGTGGTTCAAACACAATTATTAACTGAAACATAAACAGCTGTGTAGGAGGCTTAAGACTGCGTGGGGAACAGACAAACTCTCCTACTAAGGTGAGGTTGTGGAAGACAGTTTCATGTCACAGGTCATACACTATAGCAAGTCTGAGCACAGCAATGGTAGTTATATTGTAACAGCAAGGTCTCTCCAAGGCAAAGATTTCAAAGCAGACTGGGGTTTTAAGATGTGCTGTCTTTTAAAGAAGCACAAAGAAACAGGGAACGCTGACAACTGTTGACGCAGCAATCGACCAAGGAAGTAGTGCAGCAGTGGAAAGGCATATCATGCTTAATTCCCTTTCAAAATCAGAAGATGTCCAGCAGTGGCATGAGCTCAGAACTGGTAGAAACCAGTGGTACCCAGGTACACCCATCTACTGTTCAGAGACGTCTGGCTAGAATTGGTCTTCATGGAAGAATTATGGCCAGAAAGCCAAACCTTCCAAGTAGATACAAGACCGAGTGACTCAACTATACATGAAAACATAGGAACTGGGGGGGTGGGGGTGGGGGGCAGATCAAAGGCAGCAGGTCCCCTGGACTGATGAGGCACAATGTGAAATACCTGTCAGTTTGTTTATCGAAGGGCTGGAAAGCGGTACAATAATGAGTGTCTGCAGGCAGCAGTGAAGCATGGTGGGGAGCGGTACAATAATGAGTGTCTGCAGGCAGCAGTGAAGCATGGTGGAGAGTGGTACAATAATGACTGTTTGCAGGCAGCAGTGAAGCATGATGGAGAGCGGTACAATAATGGGTGTCTGCAGACAGCAGTGAAGCATGGTGGAGAGTGGTACAATAATGAGGGTCTGCAGGCAGCAGTGAAGCATGATGGAGAGCGGTACAATAATGAGTGTCTGCACGCAGCAGTGAAGCATGGTGGAGAGTGGTACAATAATGAGTGTCTGCAGGCAGCAGTGAAGCATGGTGGAGAGCAGTACAATAAGTGTCTCCAGCCAACAGTGAAGCATGGTACAATAATAAGTGTCTGCAGTGAAGCATAGCAGAGAGCAGTACAATAATGAGCGTTTGCAGTGAGCATGGTGGAGAGCGGTACAATAATAAGTGTCTGCAGGCAGCAGTAAAGCACGGTAGAGAGCGGTACAATAATGAGTCTGCAGGCAGCAGTGAAGCATGGTGTAGAGCGGTACAATAATGAGTGTTTACAGGCAGCAGTGAAGCATGGTGGAGAGCAGTGCAATAATGAGTGTCTGCAGGCAGCAGTGAAGAATGGTGGAGAGCGGTACAATAATGAGTGTCTGGGGGCAGCAGTGAAGCATGGTGGAGAGTGGTGCAATAATGAGTGTCTGCAGTAAAGCATAGTGGAGAGTGGTACAATAATGAGTGTCTGCAAGCTGCAGTGAAGAATGGTAGAGAGCGGTACAATAAGTGTTTGCAGGCAGTAGTGAAGCATGGTGGAGAGTGGTACAATAATGAGTGTCTGCAGTAAAGCATAGTGGAGAGTGGTACAATAATGAGTGCCTGCAGGCTGCAGTGAAGCATGGTAGAGAGTGTAACAATAAGTGTCTGCAGGCAGTAGTGAAGTTTGGTGGAGAGCGGTACAATAATGAGTGTCTGCAGGCAGCAGTAAAGCATGGTGGAGAGCCGTACAATAATGAGTGTCTGCAGGCAGCAGTGAAGCATGATGGAGAGCGATACAATGAGTGTCTGCAGGCTGCAGTGAAGCATGGTGGAAAGCAGTACAATAATAAGTGTCTGCAGGCAGCAGTGAAGAATGGCGGAGAGTGGTACAATAACGAGTGTCTGCAGGCAGCAGTGAAGCGTGGTGTAGAGGGTTACAATAATGAGTGTCTGCAGGCAGCAGTGAAAAATGGTGTAGAGCAGTACAATAATGAGTGTCTGCAATCAGCAGTGAAGCATGGTGGAGAGCAGTACAATAAGTTTCTGCAGCCAACAGTGAAGCATGGTACAATAATGAGTGTCTGCAGTAAAGCATAGTGGTACAATAATGGGTCTCTGCAGGCTGCAGCGAAGCATGGTAGAGAGCGGTACAATAAGTGTCTGCAGGCAGTAGTGAAGCATGGTGGAGAGCGGTACAATAATAAGTGTCTGTAGGCAGCAGTGAAGCATGGTGGAGAGCAGTACAATAATGAGAGTCTGCAGGCAGCAGTGAAGCATGGTGGAGGTTTCTTACAAGTTTGGGGCCACATTTCAACAAGTGCTTTTACTATGTTATGTAACTTGAATTTTGCCACACCCATTTTTTACATCCTAAAAGGAAAAGTAAAGGAGTTACAACTTCAATATTCCATTCTAAGCGTGAAAAACTGTATATATGTGTATATACTACGGGAAATCTAATTGACCTCTGTGCATATACTAAGAAGAATCTACCTTACCTTTAATGCTCCTCTATGTGTGTATACTGGAAGGCTGTAAAGTACATAAGGAAGCAGCCATGGACTGCAGAGATGGAGCATGCCTTTAAGGCTAAGAAGGGACTGCAACTTCCAGTTTGGGGTTAAATTTGAAAAAAAGGGGTGTTACCTTTAAGGCCTCCTGCACATGAGTGGATTTTCATTGTGAAATCCGGAGCAGGATTCCACCTCCGGATTCTGCAGCATATCCAGCCCATAACATGCTATGGAAAAATGCCATTTCCTACCCACGAGCGGAAATTGATTGCAATTTTCAGCTCATGGGGGAAAAATCACAGTATGCTGCGATTTTGAGTGGGCTTTGCAATGGGAGCTGTCTGTCCCACGGCCATTCTGCAATCATCATTGCAGAATGGCCGCAGGAGCCATGTCATCGCCATAGCAATAGTGCGGCGTCCTCTCAACTGTGCATGTGTCGGCCGGCGCTCCGGACGGCACATTCGCAGTGGAGGAGAAGACGCTGGACAGGTAACCTGAGGTCACTGGCTGGGCACTGGGTTGAACTCCGCTGTGGGAATCTGCATGCGAGGTCTGACCCGCACATGTGCAGGCATCCTTAAGATAAAAAGTGAGGAGAGTGGAAAGGGTGGCACATTCTGCAGAGGGACATCAGTGCATGCAGTCTGAGGAGAATCTAACGCTCCTCTATGCCTATACATATTTTATTCCTCAGTTCCACTGAAGTAACCATGACTCCAAAAACTTTTCCGTGCGCACAGGTAAACACCTGTACCAAGTTAACAAGGGCAAAGCCGGGTATATCAGCTAGCAGAATATAAAGAAAGTACAGGGCTCGGAAGATAAACCTTGGAGACTTTGACAAAGGCAGAAGTTGCTGCCGAAATGCGTTGCTGCAGACAAGGTTTTTTCTATCTATGTGTCTTGTGTTCTAAATATAAATTTTCAATAAAGAAAGAAGTTGTGTGAAGAAGCTGGCAATTTATTCTTTTTCTTTAAGTATGTTCTTTGCTGCTTGGGCTTGCAGCTAGTCAAGGTTCGACACATGCTTTCTGCAGACTAATGGAAGGAATGCCCTGTTATATTCAGGTGAGCTACTTGTTTTTATATTTGGAAGTAACAGATGAAAATGGTAATTGCAATAACATGACATTGGAAAACAGAATGGGTTTAGACCCTCCAGGAAAATCGAGAAAAAAATCAAACAAGATAGAATCAAGCGGGTCAGATTATTATCATTTGGTTTAAGGATATAGAGCATGTCTATTTATTATATTGTTGCCTCTTCATTAAAGCCCTCAATCTTCTTACAATTGGCACATTCCTCTATGGAAATTATACCCGTGACCCCAAAATGCAGCATAAATTCACATGACAAGTTTTCCGTCAATCAGTTTCAGTGTGAACAACACCGGATGTTCCTTAGCACGGATGGGCGATAACAGCAGACGACCAGATCCAGCGCCATTGTGTCTACAAGAAACAGAAAGACGAGACTCGGTTTGTATGTATTCCTAGTTCTGACCTTTACCTGTTTATTGACCATTCTGAGTTCTGTGCTTCCTGACCATGACTCTCTATATTGGACTCTGCAATTGCTTGCTGCCTGCTCTGACCTTCGGCTTGTACCTTGTTTACGCATCTGTCCTGTCAGCCCTAACTTTAGCCTGTTTCTACTTTATGCTCCTGTCCAGACCTTCAGGTACTGCGCCTCAGCCTAGTGCAGCATCAGCAGCCACATTAGCATGACTAATTGTGTGTGTAATGGCTTGGGGACCCCGCAGCAAAATCAGTATCCTATTTGAAGGGCTCAATCTTAAAGATTGAGGTTCCCCAAGTGTTGCCACTGTAGTGGCCCGAAGTACATATATCTGCCCCTTCATAACTGTCATATATGTCATGTCCTTAATGTAATGTCTATGAATGTCTGGGATATGTCTGGAAATTGTAACCAATTGTCCTGTCACGTGGGTTTGTAAGGTATAAATAGGAGTGTAAGGTGAGAGTGAGGGGTTCCATTTCTTCAACGGTAGAGTATGGAGCAAGAATGCCGAATGCATGGAGGTACCTTCAACCCTCATGTGGTGAAGAATGGAGGCTGAGGAGAGGTATCCTGATGTTTCAACTGCAGGACCCCTACCTTAAGTGAGAGAAGGAGCCACCGTGCAGTGTCCAAGTATTCAAGTGAGTGTCAGTGGAGTGTTGTGTCCTCCTCTGGTGTGTGTGTCCAGGAACGAAGTCATACAGATAATTAAGACTGTAGGCCCGGTGTCATCCTGTGTCCCGGAGCGTGTGTGTCCAGGAGTGGAGTCATACAGATAACCTAGACTTTAGGCCCGATTTCATCCTGTGTTCTCCTCCCTGACCTCGTTGAACTGCTGTTCCTGCAATGGTGTGTGAAGTTGTAGGGTGGAGAAATAAAGTTCCAGTCACTGTCCATTCCCAGTGATTGGGTTTTACTAGTTCAACTGTGTGTGGAGTCTCTTATTTCCCTGTCGGAAATCCAACGGAGTAAAGGAGCGGTTGCGTCACCTGTGACAACTCTTCAGATCCACTGCAGCACTTATTCAGGTAACTGTCATAGCATTGCCTGGAAGAGGCCTAGCCTTGGCTGAGGTTACGCGCGTCCCTCAGGAGAGGAGTTGGTAGAGCCACCGTGACAAGTGCCATTTCTACCCCGCTATCTCCTCAGCATGTGCTCTCTCGGTCGTTGCAGGACCTGCACCTCTTTCTTATGGCATCACGAACAGGATAAAGCGCCTCTGTGCCACATCTACGTGGTTACGTTACCGAAAATTGTCTATTTTTCTGGTGTGTCAAGAGAGAATTCAAATCTCTGAGTCTGCTAATTTTGCAAGTATCCGCCATATTTTCTACCAGTGCCCAAGAGGAGTCAGGACTAAATCTCCTATCGGAATCACTGACAAAACAAGAAAATTCCTCTCAAGCTGCAGTCGCAAAGATATGTTATACCCTGAGAGATGATATTGCTGTACTGTTGGACTGTGTACAGTTGATGGACTTTGCTACAAAGCCCCACGTGGATTCCAACATGGACATCCAAGATGGCACCCAGCCATCTTCTTCTTCTTCACAGAGTGTTCCTGCCAAAGAGTTTCTGCCAAACGTTCCCCGTCAAGAAGTTCCCAGCATGGCTACAGTAAAAGTGGGGGGGACGACCCCCTCTGAGGAACTTTGGCGCGAAAACCAAGACTGCCCCCAAGAGGAGGAGTCTTCTGTTGTAGAGGAGCTGTTGAACCTCTCAGCACATCTCTCGATGTTTTCCCCGTGCAGAGATCTAAGGCTGCGTCCAGTGCAAGGAGCACCTATGGGATTTCCTCCTTGGCAAACCCAATACTCCTGGGGAGAGGAGCCACAATTACTGCCGCTGCTGCCAAGGGACTCACTGACCTCCTATCCACTAGAGGAGTACCTGGAGGAGTGTTTGGAGAAATCAGGAGCCGGCGCAGCTGCGGGGCCTGCTCGGCCAATTTGCACGTTTAAAGTGCCGGAGGCAGTTGTGCAAGCAGATCATCCACCCTGGATTTTAATACAAAGAACCAATTTGGCAGTGAAAGGCTGTCTCCTGGATTTGTTCAAGCAGTTCATGTGTGAGTACGGGGATCAGAACTTTGCTATTTACTTAATGGGAGCACAGCCTCGGGTACCATGCACTCCACTAAAACAGCCACATAGTGGAATTTCAGCATATCCCACTGTAATTAGAGACACTTCATCCTCAGAGGAGGAATTGTTTGTTGTTCTGCACTCTACCACTCGCCATTTCCAACCAGTTCCTGTGGACGAGTGTGATGAGGAAGTGCAAAGCCTCACACAGACCAGTATTTCCGTGAGCTCTATGGTGGAAATTAGCTCAGGGGGTAGTAACCCTACACCGACTGGTTTCACAACAGACTCGGAGAGTGAGGAGCCGCAGTTCTTAGTGCTGAGGCCTAGAAACTGTTTCAGATATTAACGCTGATGGACTCTTTTCGTAAGAGACATTTCTGTTTATGTTAAGCCCCTTTAATCTAAGGACTGAAAAGTTAAAATTTTTTTACCTTTGCATAGTCAGGTGTATACCAAATGTTTATGCATCATGCCGCTATTATACCGCATGTCTTGATATGTTGCGTAATGTTAAAGTTTAAGCTTATGCGCAGGAGGGGAAACAAAACAGTAGAATGAGTAGAAGAAATTTTCTTATGCTAATTTAAAGCTCCTGTTTGAATGTGACCGTGCGAATGGCGTGAATGATCAATGTGAATGTATGGAGGTCTTGTTTCCTGCCGCGCGTCTTTTGTGCCTGTGTCTGTCTACTGTCCTATTTGTCCCAGTAGGCGTAGCGTCCTTTTTTACCTCATCCTCCAAATCCCGGATAGGGGGGTATAGACTTAAGCTACCATCCGTCATAGTGTTTTTCTTCAGAGACAGTGATGGTCAGTCCACTTGTCTCTTGTTCTTTTTCCTGCCAGTCGCCCCTCTCTATTCTTCAGTATTGCATCAGTGTTGTATTCTCTTTTTCAGAGAAAGTGATGTTCATTCCACTTACTTCATATTTATTGGCTTTGGGGAGAAGAGTCAAGTACGTGCCCCATAGCTATGCTAGTGTATCCTGAATTTAGTTCAGCCTAGCAGAGATTCTTTCATGCTTTAGGCCAAAACCATTTCATACACGCTGTCATACTGTAATGCCTTACTAAGAAAGTGTCATTCTTAAAGTGGTCTCAGAACACTAGAGTGGGTTAATCTTCTGTATAAATAACCGGAAGGTAGGAGCAGTGTTTACAGGTTTCACCTTGCACACTCTGAGACTGCGCAGCGTTCCTAGAGGTGAACTGGATTAGTACTTTGAGATATTCCTTCTCTAGATGTTACACTCTGTTTTGGAGGCACTGGGGTTAACTTATTTTAAGAAGAGGGTAACTGTATTGGCCTGAAATACATCTATCTGGCCCCTCCATAACTGTCATATGTCATGTCCTTCATGTGGATGCTCTGTGCAAATTGTCTTGTTTTTAGTTATGTGTATTGCACAACTGCAGCATGTAAGAAGTTAATGTCTATGGATGTCTCGGATATGTCTGGAAATTGTAACCAATTGTCCTGTCACGTGGGTATGTAAGGTATAAATAGGAGTGTAGTGTGAGAGTGGGGGGTTCTATTTCTTCAATGGTAGAGTGTGGAGGGAGAGTGCCGGCCACATGGGGGTACCTTCAACCCTCATGTGGAAGAATGGAAGCCAGAATGGAGAGGTACCCTGATGTTTCAACTCCAGGACTCCTACCTTAAGTGGGAGTAAGAGTAGGAGCTGCCGTGCAGTGTCCAAGTATCCACCTGCAAATGAGTGTCAGTGGAGTGTTGTGTCCTCCTCCGGTGTGTGTATCCAGGAATGGAGTCATACAGATAACTGAGACTGTAGGCCCGATGTCATCCTGTATCCTGGAGTGTGTGTCCAGGAGTGGAGTCATATAGATAACTTAGACTGTAGGTCCAGTTTCAGCCTGTGTTCTCCTCTCTGACCTCATTAAACTGTTCTTCCTGCAGTGGTGTGTGAAGTTGTAAGGTAGAGAAGTAAAGTTCCAGTCACTGTCCGTTCCCAGTGATTAAGTTTTCCTAATTCAACTGGGTGTGGAATCTCTTATTTGCCCATCGGATATCCAATGGAGTAAAGGAATGGTGGCATCACCCATGACAACTCTTCAGATCCACTGCAGCACTTATTCAGGTAACCGCTGTCATAGCGTTGCCTGGAAGAGGCCCAGCAGTGCCTTGGCTGAGGTTACGTGCGTCCCTCAGGGGTGGATTAGGTAGAGCCACCGTGACAAGTGCCACCCCCACCCCACACTCAACGTGTGCCTCGTGTCTCGGTCATTGCACCATATCAGATAGCCCAAAGCCAAAGCGGTCTGGGGCAAAGTAGATCCACATCTATCCATTTGTCTGCCAATATCTTTTGTGCAGAGAGAGCACTGAACCTAGGCTATATCAATTAGAATACATATTGTTGGCCAACATGGGGTAAAGTATGCACCCATCGCTGTTCCATAAGATTGGAATGTACTTACATTAACAAAGAATTTCATTTTACCAACGGCTTACAGTACTGACCATGCAAGAAAAGCCTATAAAAGCCTATAAGGGTGTGCCCATTTCATTCCTCGTGTATGTAAAAGCATATCCTAGAATGATTGTGTTTCACTCAAAGCATCAAGGGCATTTTCATGACGACATCCTAGAGCCTGTATTATCTATCACATTAACCCTTTAAACTCTTGTGCCATAAAATAAATGCATAAGGCCATATTCAAGTCCCTAGTGTCAGTGTTAGATTTAATCAGTTGCACTTAATCTGTACGCATGTGAGATGCAACCTCAGACGTGTGTGCCTGACAGCTCAGTACTTAATGATGTCAGCGAGCCGCTCTAAGTAGCTATTAATATGCTCTAACACTCAGCACGCGGCTCAATTACTGCTTCTAGTGTTTACAAATAATCTAAGGAGCAAGTCATCTTATTCCAGCACGGTAAGATCCATAATATGTTATCACTTATTTGTAGAGACCGGCGAACCGTCTTATATTTGTGAATGGATCCCTATTATATAGGTATATATGTGATTCTTCTCAGTAGGAGAAACCAAGTCATCGTATGATACCTGCTAACAAATAGAAATAATATCACAGCAAATTTTGAAAACCAGTTAGGTTTCTTTATCAGCAATCAGAAGAATAACGAAGACCCCGAAGTAGGATTGTCATAACTTCATGTCTTTTTGTTAGCCATTAACAGGTATCATATCTACAAGATGACTTGGTGTCTATTACTGAGAACAATCTCATTATGTGTTATTGGCTAACACCATACCAAACCTTTTCCTATTTACAGGTATATATATTACTTGAAATACCAAACCAATAGGATTTTACAAAATTTTTATGAAAAAAACAAAAATATAGTGATTTTTAACATGATGAAAGAAAATTTTTTTTTAACACTTAATTAATTTGTAAATTTAAGACGAAAGGTGGAAATTTTCCTGCATAAAATCCTCCAGTCCTCTTAGTTCTTTAGAGTTTGGATGTCTGTATACATAGTAATAGGATTTTCTCTATTGGCCCCTTTTACACAGGTCAATAAATCGCTCAGATTCTCATGCCCAGCAGGAATCTGAACAATTGTCATTCAGTGTAAATGCAGCCCGACTGAACGGCGCACGAGAATTTGTTCACTTTTCGTTCGTTATTCAGTTTCTGCATGCAGAAAACTGATCGGTTGATCTGTCTTTGTAAACAGGCAGTCAATCCCCGGCCCGTTCAATAGTGATGATCATTCCTGTGTAACACTATCAGGCATCGGTACCCAACAGGTCATTCCATGTAAAAGGGCCTTAAAACTCCCTATTTTTTTCCAAGCTGAATCAACCCAATTTTTTCACTAATGTTCAAGGGGCCATAAGAAATTGCTGTAACAACCAGAAACTGAAATTGAAAACAGACTAATGGGTGTTGAAGTCTATTTTTGAGTTGCAGTTTTGCTTAAAAATGATTTCTGTATTTGGAGATAATTATACATTTTGCACCATTTCTCCTCTGCACTTGCAATGTATAGCGATATAGCATAGTGTACATAGTGTGCGGCTGTGTAGTGTAGTGTATAGCTATATACTGCAAGCTGGAGGACTCGTTTACTTGTAAAATGCATCAGTCAGCTTGATTGATGGGTCGTGAAGCTACTGGCAGGGGATGTGTTTAATTGCTTCTTTACAGCTGGGAAGAGGGTAGGTGTGATGTATAAAATTTATAGCTGCAAAGGAATGGGGGTGGGGGGGCTATATATACCCAGCAGGACGTATATGATGATTTTTATAGCAGGATTTAACTAACAAATGGCTACAGGCAGCAGTATTAGCTGATTGTTATTAAAAGTGCTGCCGCTGGCTTCTGTGAGCAATACGAGCTGGGTCCCATCCGAGATAATATTGATTTCTTTCAGTGCTCTCTCCGCTGCTGCAGCTTGTAGTCCCGCTTCTCGGTGCCTTCAGCCACCACATCCTTGGCAGCCACAGCAGCAGAGAGAGCAGAGAATAAAATCCATTGTGTCTTGGACAGGATGGCAGCTCGCATCGCTCACAGGAGCCACGTCCTGGTGGCGAGCGCTCGTAACTACAACCAGCTAGTAGTGCTGCCTGCTAGAGCTAGTTTTCTTAGATCCTGCTATGAAAATCATCATTTATCATAATTGATGCAGCTCAAACATCGTCCTGAACAGAAATTTGTATATATTTAAATGCAGTAGTTAGTGAATCACTGGTTGGAAACCATGGCTATACAGAAGCCAATGTATAGATATGTATGGAGACATGGGGCAGTGTAATAACCAACATACAACCACAATTCCCCACAAGTTGGGACACTATGTAAAATGTAAATAAATGCAAAGAAAAAAAAGAATGCAATGATTTGAAAATCTCATATAACCATCAAAAGATTCAAAGAATCTGGAGAAATGCACAAGGTCCAACGGTCAATATTGGATGCTTGAGATCTACGGGCCCTCAGGTGGCAGTGCATTAAAAACAGGCATGATTCTGTAAAGCAAACCACTGCAGGAATGTATCATGCCAAGAAGAAGCCATGTATCAGCAAAATACAGAAATGCTGGCGTCTTCTCTGGGCCAAAGCTCCTCTAAAATAGACAATGGAAAACTGTTCTGTGGTCAGATGAATCAAAACTTGAAGTTCTTTTTGGAAACCAGGTACACTGTATTCTTCGGACTCAAGAGGATAGGGACCATCCAGTTGTCAGTACACAGTTCAAAAGCCTGCATCTCTGATGGTATGGGGTTGCATTAGTGCCTATGCAATGGGCAGCTTACACATCTTGAAAGGCACTATCAATGCTGAGCAGTATAGAGAGGTTTCAGACCAACATATCCTTCCACCCAGACAATGTCTCTTTCAGGAAAGGCCCTGCATATTTCAACAAGATGATGCTAAACCACATACTGCATCCATCACAACAGTAAGGCTTCCTAGAAGAAGAGTCAGGGTGATGAACTGGCCGCCTGCAGTCCGGACCATCAATAGAGAAATCCTGCAAAGACGACCCAGGAGGGGATGCTACCCAATGGTAGACACGGCGCTCCCCCAACTTTTGTGAGATGTGTTGTTGCCATCAATTTCTGAATTAGTTATTTTTTTATGAAATCCAAGAATGTCTCCCTTCCCCCTTCTGATGTGTTCTATGTTCTATTGTGAATAAACTAAGGTTATATGTGATTTCCAAATCATTGCATTCTTTTTTCTTTACATTTATTTACATTTTACACAGTGCTCCAACTTTTTTGAAAGTGGAATTGTAGATTCAACAACTCCTTCTCATAGGGTGACCCCCTACCATTACTTATTGGCTTGTCTCACTGTTAGGAACCTCTCAGACAAGCTAACTGTACGAATAATGCAATGTTAATGCTTTTGACTGGTATCCATTGTCTTCAGTTAGCATCATGTAATGATTCAGTGCCAAGAACCCTGCAAGAAGCCACCTTTCCTAGGGCACCATATACATTATTTGCTTGGGTACCCAATGGTCCAAAACTTTGCTGGTTAAGACTATAAAACAAAAAGCCCCAAGGAGAATTTAATTTCAGTGGCAACTAGTGGGTCCAATTCTGTTACCTCTTCATTGTATAGCAGGCAGAACACCATACATTGCGTAATGGTGCTGCCCGGTATGGCAGCTCAATTCCATTCACTTGAATTGGAATAAACTGTTGAAAGATTGATTAACATCATGTCATAGACCAAGAAAGAAGCTGCAGTGCCCAAAGCTCATTCAAGCAGTTTAGCAAGGGGGATGTTAGAAATCGTATCCCCACCGATCTGATATTGACAATTAATTCTAAAGATAAGTCATCAGCATTTAAAGGGCTTGTCCAGGTCTGAACTATTGATGACCTATCCTCAAGATAAGTCATCAATAGTTGATTGTAGGGTCCACTCTGGACCCCTGGGGATTAGCTGTCATCCAGCTTGCTGTCAGTGTGGACAGAACCAGAAGCTTAGCACTCCATTCACATTGCTGCAGCTTTGGTTGCTATTGCATTACATTCGATGCAATCTGTGTCTGTATTACCAACCCGGGCTGCTGCCAAGTGTCATCTTCCGACTCTGTATAGGTTGACAGAAGCTGATCGCTGAGGTTCCCGGACGGCAGACCTACATTGATCAAGTATTGATAGCCTATCTTGAGAATTAGTTCATTAATAGTTCAGACCCAGACAATTCCTTTAAGGATTGATGACCTGTTCTTAGAAATGGTCATCAATATCAGATCGTTGGTGGTCCAACACCTAGAACCCCTACCGGTCAGCAGTTTAAATGGGCTGCAGTACTTGGGTGGGCACTGCAGCCTCTGGACAATCTCTTTAAGTCTTGGATAACCTCTTCAACTGACACAGATCTGGTGAGATGAGCCCTTTAAAACGTTAATACTCTTTACCTGCTTTGTACGTGAAACTAATAATGCTTTACGTAGCAGGAACGTCAGAGTTTATCATCTACATAATCTATTTGGCTGGAAACTAGCCATGACAGTGGTGGAGACCACATGATATTTAAAAGGGTATGACCAATACTAAGGGAACCATCACTACCCAGGAACACTTGTGATCTATGAGGAGAGATATGCACAAACAGAAATCAGTATGTATCATCCTATAGTTTATATGGCCTTGGGCTGGGGGGAGAGACATCATTACAAGAGATTTACATGTGATTGTTCACAGTAATAGAAACCAAGTAATCTTGTAGATATGATACCTTGTAATGGCAAACAAAAATACATAATGTTATAGCGAGCTTTCGGACCTACTCAGGGTTCTTCCTCAGGCATAATGGAACAGATCTAGAGATGGATTTATATAAATACATATACACATGATCACATGGGAGGGCACAGACATAGTGTGATTAATTTGCACTTAAAAAGAATTACTTGTGGCGGAGCATTTTTTTAGTCACGGGCACAACATACGACATATGAAAGTTATACTTAAAGGCAATTTCAAATCCTAATGTCACAGAGGAATTTGAGAATACAAGTTTATAACCATCTTTGATACCATCAGAAACGGAATGAATATTGGAGGGAGGGTTTGCATCAGTGGAGGATATGAGAAACCTATAGGAGAGGTAACATGCTGGCCTGGTGACCCCCTAACATCAATTTAGAGACCATAGACCTTCACATCCCTTGCCAGTAGACAAATTAAGTATTTACTATCCTGCTCATCCCTTTTTGGTATTAATCTAAGTGCTTGTTAATCACACCATGTCTGTGCCTTCTTATCCTATTCTGGAATTCTTTTTAAGTAGAAATGAATCATACCATGTCTGTGCCCTCCCATGTGATTATGTGTATATGTATTTATATAAATGTGTCTCCAGATCTGTCATATTATGTCTGAGGAAGAACGCTGAGTTGGTTCAAAAGCTCGCTATAACATCATGTTTTTTGTTTTTTTTTATTAGCCATTAAAAGGTATCATATCAAAAAGATTACTTAGTTTCTCTTACTGAGAACAACCCAGTTTCCTAGAAAATAAGACCTACCCCAAAAATAATCCTTATCATTCATTTTCAGGATTTTTGAGGATGCAGAATAATTTTTCAGGATTTTTCAGGATGCTTGAAATATATGCCCTACTCCAAAAATACACCCAAGTTACAGTTAATAAAAAAAGTCAATTTAAACAGTGTAAAGGCAGCTATACATGTAAAAAAGAAAAAAGCTTTTGGAGCAAAAATTAATAAGACACTGTCTTATTTTCAGGGAAACAGGGAATTACATTTTGCTCTACTGGCTAACCCGGTACCAAACCTTTTTGTTTTACCTAATGAGATTTACATAAATACGCATAAATAATTAATCTGCGAAGAAGAGTAAACTAACAATCCCAACGAGATATACATTCCCAAAGGCCAATATGCATCTAGGGAGCTTGCCTTTGCTTGCAATTATGGGTGCCAGGGGGGCACTTATTTCTTAGCACAGGGTAATGGTTCGTTCCTGAAATTAAGCTGTGTTATCTGTTTACTCAAATTCCATTTTCTGTAAAGATCTGGAATCCTTCGGCGGAATACAGGTCATCCTAACAAAGAGCTGGTTCTGGGGGGAGGCTCCTGCTGCCTGCATGGACTTCCCTATCCATGCACACATATCTCAAGGTTACGCAGATCTTTCCTGTACATTGCTCACCCGTCTTATCGTCAGTGTCCTATACTATTTAAATGATCTCCTCAAATAGATTTCCTAATGCGGCGGTGATAAAAATAGATTATTCCAGAAGATGACAACTGTGCATTTACAGAATTGCTGGGAGCATAATCTGATTACATGAGTGCATAATGTATGCCGAATCCATCTATAAACCCTCCCACGTCCCAACTGTCCAGGAGAGGATCATAGAACATACGGGACAATAGCAGGTTGAAGCCAAGATAATATTTGAGTCTCTTTATTCTCCTTTGTTGGGGTCTGGTCACAGTCTTGCTATACAAAGGGCTGGGTAAAAAAATTTGTGGAGGCTTCTGAACATAACACTTGTAGACAGCATTCTACTAGGAGAGACGTATTTCTCATCTAGCACTTGTCTGTGGATGTATATGACCATTTATGAATATGTCCAGCATTGTATATCGAATGGCCTTTTTTATTAGAGTCTCTATCCATAGCGTGTTGGACTCCTTTGGCCTTCGGTAGTGCAGTAGTTTGTCATGGAGTAGATTCCACTGGGTGATGAAATCATTCTGCAGGAATATCGGCTCCCGTGGACAGAAAGCTTCTTGTAGTAGCCGGGGATTAGATGGAGGTGCTAATATGCTCTGATCAGCTGACAGGAAGGGGTCATTGATTCATGCTGCTTGTGCCAAATTCTGACCTCCCATCAGCAAAGGGCAACAAAAATCTGGATTCCTCTGACCAGAAGATATTTCTCTACTCTTCAGTGATACAAGTTTTGCGCTCTTTTGTCCCCGGAGTCTCACCTTTCTGTTTCTCTTAGACACTATGGTACTGGAATTGGTCATCTGCTGTTATAGTCTGTCCACACTAGAGAACAACCACTTGTGAATTCAGACACTTTAGTTGGAGCACCAGCATTGTTTTCGACTGCTCTTGACTCTGCAGCTCCTGTTGGTCAGAACAATTCCTGACATCCTCCTCTGACCCTTTTCAGTGATGAGTTGTTTCCATCCACAGGATCCCCTTTCACTGGATGTTTTTCCTCGCCATTCTCTGTATACTATCCACACTGTTATATGAGAGAACTCCATACGGTTGTAGGGACATCCTGGCTGGTCTAGTATCAATGACCAGGCCTCAGCCGAATTCGCTCATATCGCTGCATTTTCCCATCTAATGTGGATTAACACAAACTGATATATGGAAAATTTGTCACGTGATTTTATGCTGCACCACGAGGTCACGGGGAGAATTTCCATTGTGAAATTGGGGAAACTCTAATAAAGGGGTCATTCAGTGTATAACCACTAAATTTCAGGAGAAGGAATCCATGCTAGGATTGATGTGGTTGTATTTTTTTCTTTTGTAGATGGATATGGATGATGACTCTGGAGGAGACAAACTTAAGAAACGAGAGCCATTCAAAAGGAAACATCGATAAGTATCTACCAATTTTTCTGTAAATTTGAGTCTAGTTTGGGAGACATATAGATACATCACCCAGTTGTGTGTGTTCCAAAAATAAAGTACTGACCATGGAGATTTGGTGTCTATAGCCTTGTATCTTTCGCAGCGTTGTGAATACATTTAGGATGGGTCTAGATGGCAACATTAACACCAAGACTACCCTAGTGGCATGAAGGACCAGTAGGGGCATGTCCAGGCTATGGCAACTAAAATTGCAGTGCAGCTCATACTGTGGAGACCAAGTTATGAGATAATCATGGCTCGAGATATGTGACTCATCATTCCAACAGAAAACCAAAGTCTATGAGTCTAAGATCATGAAGAAGCCTCAAAAGACAGTAATATTTATAGAGATTTTTTTCCCTTTACAGGATTAAAACATCCAAGGCAGAAGAAGCGACAGAACCAGCAGTAGCACAGATCCCAACTGCCATAACAATTACAGATACCAATGACCAAGAGCCTCAGGAGAAAAGGAGAGAGTCTGTAGACCAAAATAACATTCAAGATGGGCCAACTGTAGAGGAGCCAAAAGAGGACAATGAAGAGGCAAATGACAAGCAGAAACTAGAGGAGGTGAAAGAAGACGAGAAGGATGAACCTAAAGCCGCTGAAGAAAAGGAAAAACCTGAACAGCCACAAGAAGAAGCACCAAAAGAACCGGAGATAAAAACATTAGCTATAGAAGAAGTCAATTCAGTGCCTTCAATAAAAGTAGCTCCAAGCCCAAAGAAAGCTCCAAAATTTAAACAGAGAGCGCAAAAGCAGTTCAAGAGTAAACCACCAAAAAAGGGAGTTTTAGGGTAAGAACATAAAGTATGACTTACTGATCAACTTCATTCAGCACTGAATATTTTTATAAAGTCAGCTTTACCCACTCAATTAATACTTCATTAAAGACAAGACCATAACTACTATAATACTGCCCTCTATATAGAAGAATATAACTACTATAATACTGCCCCTATGAACAGGAATATAACTACTATAATACTGCCCTCTATGTACAAGAATATAACTACTATAATACTGCCCTCTATGTACAAGAATATAACTACTATAATACTGCCCTCTATGTACAAGAATATAACTACTATAATACTGCTCCCTATGTACAAGAATATAACTACTATAATACTGCTCCTATGTACAAGAATATAACTACTATAATACTGCCCCCTATGTACAAGAATATAACTACTATAATACTGCCCCTATGTACAAGAATATAACTACTATAATACTGCCCCCCTATGTACAAGAATATAACTGCTATAATACTGCTCCTATGTACAAGAATATAACTACTATAATACTGCCCCCTATGTACAAGAATATAACTACTATAAAACTGCCCCCCTATGTACAAGAATATAACTACTATTATACTGCTCCTATGTACAAGAATATAACTACTATAATACTGCTCCTATGTACAAGAATATAACTACTATAATACTGCCCCTATGTACAAGAATATAACTACTATAATACTGCCCCCTATGTACAAGAATATAGCTACTATAATACTGCCCCCTATGTACAAGAATATAACTACTATAATACTGCCCCCTATGTACAAGAATATAACTACTATAACACTGCTCCCTATGTACAAGAATATAACTACTATAATACTGCTCCCTATGTACAAGAATATAACTACTATAATACTGCCCCCTATGTACAAGAATATAACTACTATAATACTGCCCCTATGTACAAGAATATAACTACTATAATACTGCCTCCTATGTACAAGAATATAACTACTATAATACTGCCTCCTATGTACAAGAATATAACTACTATAATACTGCCCCCTATGTACAAGAATATAACTACTATAATACTGCCCCCTATGTACAAGAATATAACTACTATAATACTGCCCCCTATGTACAAGAATATAACTACTATAATACTGCCCCCTATGTACAAGAATATAACTACTATAATACTGCCCCCTATGTACATGAATATAACTACTATAATACTGCCCCTATGTACAAGAATATAACTACTATAATACTGCCCCTATGTACAAGAATATAACTACTATAATACTGCCTCCTATGTACAAGAATATAACTACTATAATACTGCCCCCTATGTACAAGAATATAACAACTATAATACTGCCCCCTATGTACAAGAATATAACTACTATAATACTGCCCCTATGTACAAGAATATAACTACTATAATACTGCTCCCTATGTACAAGAATATAACTACTATAATCCTGCCTCCTATGTACAAGAATATAACTACTATAATACTGCTCCTATGTACAAGAATATAACTACTATAATACTGCCTCCTATGTACAAGAATATAACTACTATAATACTGCTCCTATGTACAAGAATATAACTACTATAATACTGCTCCCTATGTACAAGAATATAACTACTATAATACTGCCTCCTATGTACAAGAATATAACTACTATAATACTGCCCCCTATGTACAAGAATATAACTACTATACTACTACTCCTATGTACAAGAATATAACTACTATAATACTGCCCCCTATGTACAAGAATATAACTACTATAATACTGCCCCTATGTACAAGAATATAACTACTATAATACTGCCTCCTATGTACAAGAATATAACTACTATAATACTGCCTCCTATGTACAAGAATATAACTAATGTAATACTGCCCCCTATGTACAAGAATATAACTACTATAATACTGCCCCCTATGTACAAGAATATAACTAATATAATACTGCCCCCTATGTACAAAAATATAACTACTATAATACTCCACCTATGTACAAGAATATAACTACTATAATACTGCCCCCCTATGTACAAGAATATAACTACTATAATACTGCCTCCTATGTACAAGAATATAACTACTATAATACAGCCCTCTATGTACAAGAATATAACTACTATAATACTGCCCCCTATGTACAAGAATATAACTACTATAATACTGCTCCTATGTACAAGAATATAACTACTATAATACTGCCCCCCTATGTACAAGAATATAACTACTATAATACTGCCTCCTATGTACAAGAATATAACTACTATAATACTGCCCCCTATGTACAAGAATATAACTACTATAATACTGCCTCCTATGTACAAGAATATAACTACTATAATACTGCCCCCTATGTACAAGAATATAACTACTATAATACTGCCCCATATGTACAAGAATATAACTACTATAATACTGCCCCCTATGTACAAGAATATAACTACTATAATACTGCCTCCATGTACAAGAATATAACTACTATAATACTGCCCTCTATGTAGAAGAGTATAACTACTATAATACTGCCCCTATGTACAAGAATATAACTACTATAATACAACCCCCCTATGTACAAGAATATAACTACTATAACACTGCCCCCTATGTACAAGAATATAACTACTATAATACTGCCTCCTATGTACAAGAATATAACTACTATAATACTGCCTCCTGTGTACAAGAATATAACTACTATAATACAACCCCCCTATGTACAAGAATATAACTACTATAATACTGCCCCTATGTACAAGAATATAACTACTATAATACTGCCTCCTATGTACAAGAATATAACTACTATAATACTGCCTCCTCTGTACAAGAATATAACTAATATAATACTGCCCCCTATGTACAAGAATATAACTAATATAATACTGCCCCCTATGTACAAAAATATAACTACTATAATACTCCACCTATGTACAAGAATATAACTACTATAATACTGCCCCCCTATGTACAAGAATATAACTACTATAATACTGCCTCCTATGTACAAGAATATAACTACTATAATACAGCCCTCTATGTACAAGAATATAACTACTATAATACTGCCCCCTATGTACAAGAATATAACTACTATAATACTGCTCCTATGTACAAGAATATAACTACTATAATACTGCCCCCCTATGTACAAGAATATAACTACTATAATACTGCCTCCTATGTACAAGAATATAACTACTATAATACTGCCCCCTATGTACAAGAATATAACTACTATAATACTGCCTCCTATGTACAAGAATATAACTACTATAATACTGCCGCCTATGTACAAGAATATAACTACTATAATACTGCCCCATATGTACAAGAATATAACTACTATAATACTGCCCCCTATGTACAAGAATATAACTACTATAATACTGCCTCCATGTACAAGAATATAACTACTATAATACAGCCCTCTATGTACAAGAATATAACTACTATAATACTGCCCCCTATGTACAAGAATATAACTACTATAATACTGCTCCTATGTACAAGAATATAACTACTATAATACTGCCCCCCTATGTACAAGAATATAACTACTATAATACTGCCCCCTATGTACAAGAATATAACTAATATAATACTGCCCCCTATGTACAAAAATATAACTACTATAATACTCCACCTATGTACAAGAATATAACTACTATAATACTGCCCCCTATGTACAAGAATATAACTACTATAATACTGCCCCCTATGTACAAGAATATAACTACTATAATACTGCCCCCTATGTACAAGAATATAACTACTATAATACTGCTCCTATGTACAAGAATATAACTACTATAATACTGCCCCCTATGTACAAGAATATAACTACTATAATACTGCTCCTATGTACAAGAATATAACTACTATAATACTGCCCCCTATGTACAATAATATAACTACTATAATACTGCCCTCTATGTACAAGAATATAACTACTATAATACTGCCCCCTATGTACAAGAATATAACTACTATAATACTGCCTCCTATGTACAAGAATATAACTACTATAATACTGCCCCCTATGTACAAGAATATAACTACTATAATACTGCCCCCTATGTACAAGAATATAAGTACTATAATACTGCTCTCTATGTACAAGAATATTCTGGTATTTATCTGTATTCTTATTCTTTCCTGTTACTTACTTTTATTTATTTTTTACTTTGACCTCAGTTTTGGAGATGATATTCCTGGTATGGATGGACTTGGTACAGGTAATAACTGGCTGTATATCTATCTATCTATCTATCTTCTGCTGTGCTCTATGGTAATACGATACAGTTGTGATCTCAGAAATGGTCTATGTGAGGGTAATATACTATGACACTGGAAACAATGGAGTTAATCGCCAATTGACTGTTAGGAAACCATCCCATGTCCTATCTGAGGGCTCAGTCACATGGGCTTATATTTCGCACGTATTATTTGCATATTTCTTAAGTGTATACAATGCAGTGCTAAAAGCTCATTGACTTCTATTGGTCCACTCACACCTGAAGAGAACGCAGCCTGTCCATATTATGCACATAATACACACCAATACAGGTAATGGGGATTTAACATATGCAACAAATACAATGTAGATGCGCATTTGTTGTGAACACTACGCAGGACACGTGTGCCCGTGTGAGTGCGCCCTTAATGCCGGCTTTGTTGGTTGTGCACTGATTGTTTCTTTAGTTTTTTTCCTTTAGGCACATAATTCCATTTTTAGCTTTTGATGTATTTTTGTGGAATTTATCATAAAATAAACCAAAACGTTCCATAAACAATGGCGGTGCTGCAGGTTCCGTGCGAGTTCCTCATAGCGTTAATTGTTTTACTCCTTGCTAACAAAATGCGCAATGCTTTAAGAGGATTTTTTTTTTTTATATATAAAATTAAGCTCCTTATCCCTCCCTGTATCTCACCATTGGCAGGAAAGGGAGGATTAGGGACAACAGGCCAAGATGACAGGCAGGAAATAATCCTCACTTACTTAACTAATGCAATTAAATGTGCATTAACTCTTTACTCAGCTGCCATTTAGCCTGCTTCAACGGAAATAGAAAATAAAAAACTGTTAATCATAGACTGCATTGTGTGAGGCGGGCCAAGTGTTTGTGTTGTACGGGTTTGACCCATTTTGCCATATTAGCCCCTCTATTTATTTCTAAGGATGCTATTATATGAGCGCTAGCCTCACATTTAATCCAATTGCTGGGCTGAACCTGCAATCAGAGATACAGCCTGGAAATTGGCGCTACAACACAAGTGTTAACGGGGTAATAGCGCCCTTAGGATCGTCTCAACTGGAGATATTCGAGATGGAGGTGTAACTTTAAAGGGTTTTTCCCAGTAATGGCATGTATCCCTTATCCAAAGGATGGAGGATGACTATCTGATTGCTGAGACCTTAGAGACTCGAGACATCCACCCGAAAGTCCCATGTGAATGGAGCGGTAGTGTGCATGCTTGACCTCTACTCAGTTCACTTCTATGGGATGGAGGGAGAGTGCTGAGTGCATGGAGCTTTTGGGTGCATTGGTCTCAGCATTGTTGGGGGGCCCAGTGAACTAACGCTCAGCTGTGGATAGGGGGTAACTGTCTTCAATGGAAATCCCCTTTAAATGGGTATTCTGTTGGAACAAGTTACCCCTTTCCACAAGATAGGGAATAACTAGCCGATTCGTTGGGATTTGACCACTGTGACCCACACCGGTTCCGAGAATGGGGATCCGTTGGTCCCTAAATGAACAGAGCAGAGGTCCATTTATTTCAAGGAAAGCAGTTGAGATTGCCGAGTTCAAGCATTCGGCAAACTCCAGCACTCTCATTGAAATGGGTGAAATTGCAGCAGGTCTACACGACTGACTGTCTCTCCTTTCATTTCAGAACTGACCAGACCCCCATTCTCGGGTGTGGTGGGGATTCTAGGGATCAGACCCCAACCGATCAGCTAATTATCCCCTACCCACAGGGTTAGGGATAATTTGTTCCAAACTAAAAACCTCTTTACGCTTCTAGGCCCTAATTTGTATTACCGGTGTCTTATTATGAGGCAGAGGGGTCTTTGGGCTACTTAGGCCAGTGTTTCCTAACTCCAGTCCTCAAGGCACCCCAATAGGTCAAGTTTTCTGGATGTCCTAAATATTGCCCAAGTGATGTAATTATTATCAGTGCCTCAGACATTGCCACAGGTGTTCTTACTGTAGGATATCCTGAACACATGACCTGTCAGGGTGCCTTGAAGACTGGGGTTGGGAAACACTGCCTTAGGCATTAGGTTCAGGTGCAACTGCTATTCTTATAGCTATACCCCTCTGGCCACCGTTTTCAGGGCCAGCCAATATACGCTACCATATGATGCATTGGATTCCAATGCATCAGATCACAAAAGCGTATTCTGGCGGCATAAAAGCGCCCGGCCAGCCAACATAGCGCCTGGTGCTTTTACGCCAGGCAGGAAAGATAGTCCTAGAACTATGTTTCCTGGCTGGAATACGGCCACTGCCATAGACTCCTATGGGAGCCAATGACAGCGGCCGGAGGAGGGAGGTGGGAGGAAGTATAGCAGTGTGACTGCTGAACTCTATCCCCCTTCTCTCCTCCTCTCTGCTCCTTGCCGGCTGTTTGCAATTGGAGGAGGTGAGACAGGGGTAGAGCTAGTTGCTAAGCTCCCGCCCTCTTCCATTGCAAACAGCCGGCAAAGGGCGGAGAGGGGGCAAGAGCTGGTGTGCTAAGCTCCCGCCCCCCTAGAGAGTCAGCAAGTGGAAGGGGGAGACAGTTTAGCAAAGGCCGACGGCAATGCAGGCTCGGCCTATATGCACCGAGCTTGGGCTGTCTGAACGGGTGCACAAACGTTAGATTTGTGCGCCTGTTCACGTGTTTACAGCGCTGGCGGGCGCACGTAAAAACGCCCAAGGCCTTGTGAATAGGCCCGTAATAAGACGCTCAGTCATATCACAGAGGAAGGAAGTACAGGGGAGACACAGATTGTATTCCTTGCACAAACTAACACATAATCCATATAAATTTGCAATGAACTGTAGACAGATTATTTCTGTTCACCAGCACAATGCGGAGACCAAAAGCTACATTTACGTTGGCCGGTTATCAGGCACAAATGTTCATTTCCCTGATGATTATCCCCATAATAATCAGCCCGTGTAAATGTGCAAAACATTAATTTGATTAGCTCGTTTATGGCAATGCTCGCTGTTCGGCTGCACGTCTGCCCGTGTGAACGAGGAGGTGTCCAGATGACCAATGATAGCTCTGTGGGTACAAACTATCATATTAACGATCATTCATCCACATGAAGCCAACCAGCAGGGAACACGCACCCATCAACATGCTCTGTTGATTAGCTCTTAGCAGGCCAGTTTTCGGCCCTTGTAAACGGGCCCTAACTCTCACAAGGTCAATGACCCTAAAAAGCACTTTTGGCAAGATTTATGTCCGCCCAACTTCCTCTCATTATTACATGATCCATGTTTAACTTTTGAAACTTTCCTGAGAAATACCCCTAGACTTAATATGAGACATAATGACAACCAGACGCATGGATTAGTTTAGTTCGGAACACAATGCTCCGTGGTCAGGACTTTCTAGGTCCAAGAAGAGATTAAGTGAGGAACACCATGGCTACATGCTTTTAGAAAAAGTGCATCCAGAATATATGCCGCCAAAATCACTTCATAATGCTCCATCAGGGAAAGTGATATCTTGGGTGGTCTCTATGGCTTAGACAAAGGCTTCTAGATCAAACCTCGGATTTCCCTTCAGCTCGCAATGGAGTATATTTTCAGATAATACCGCCATCTAGTACACTAGCTTATAAAAAGTTATTGTACACCTGACCAAGAATCAATACTTAGTGGGGCTCCTTTGTCCCTAATGACATTGGATACTCTCCCTGGCACACTTTCTACTAACGTCTGATACACTTCAGCTGATATTTCCCTCCATTCATCCTGCAAACATCTGCCGAGTTTTCTCAAAGAGGATGCATCGGCTGGTCTATATTGGTGGAAGGAGCATCATCATTGGATAGTTGAGCAATGGAAGTATGTTCTATGGAGTGACGAATCACACTACTACATCTTCACATCAGATGGAGGTACCTGGGTGTGGAGGGTGATGGGGAACGTCTTGTACCGGAGTGTGTTGTACCAACAGGTAAGTACTGCGGAGGTTCCGTTATGGACTGGGGATGTGTTACATGGCATGGTCTCGGTTTGTTGGTTGTAATGACAAGAACCATGACCACGGAGGTGAACCTGACATTCTAGACAATAATGTTACAATACTCTGGGAATGGTCGGCCATACTTCCAACGAGACAACGCACTTTGTCACACATCCAACACTGCTTTACATTGGTTTGAGGATATGGATGTTCCAAGATTGGACTGGCTGTACAGAGTCCTGAACCCTACTGAACGTCTGTAAAGGGGTAATGACCTGTTCAGTGTTGTTACATATGGTGTTATCGTTTGATTTCACAAATGGGTACATGATAGTTCCCCAGACTGTCTAGTCACCTAAAGCTAAGTATACAGGAGGTCTCTGGGTGTGGCCGTTCTCTCATGAGCTTCTGCTATGAAATGTTAACAATCCTTTTTCCACTTATGGCCAAAAAAGCCACAATGACTTCAAGGAGGGCACCTGCTGTGGCTCCAACTGAACTGATTACCATTATGCTGGCCAGTCTCAGCAGTAGCCTGCCTGATGGGTAGAGTGCCACCCCAACCTGCGCCCCCTACCCCATCTGTCACATCTTTGGGACGAACTAGAACATCAGGTCAGGAAATATGGACAGCGTCCATCTTCTTTGAGAGAACTCGCCAGACATTTGCAGGATGAATGGAGGGAAATACCAGCTGAAGTATATCAGACATTAGTAGCAAGTATACAACAGAAAGTATCCGATGTCATTAGGGCCAAAGAAGCCCCACTAAGTAGTAACATATGTAAATAAATACTACTGATGATTCTAGCTCAGGTGCCCAATTACTTCTGGTAGGACGGTGTGAGATGTGGCTGCTACTGGCTAATGAGTTCTTTCTCTCTCAGATATCACAGTGATTTGTCCTTGGGAGGCATTCAGTCACCTGGAGCTGCACGAACTGGCACAGTTTGGTATCATCTGAGGACCTTTACACTAGAAGACATCTCTGAAAGTGAACGTATCCACAACATTCATGGCAGACTTCTAAAGACTTAGAGAAACCAAGAACTTCAGACACGTAGAAAAACTTCTGCGTAACTAGTCAACGGGCAAATGCCTCACGGACAGTTGGTGTCCATGAGATATCTGTCCTTGGATGCCAGTCTTTAGTGATGGCAGCCATTTTACAAGTTGATTCAGAAAGCGCAGCAGAAACTTCTGTAGAAGTCTCTTTAAATGGATATCCCTGAAACATGATCATGTGACACTGCTTTCTAAATATATGCCGTGATATAAATATATATATATATATATATATATATATATATATATATATATATATATATATATATATATATGCATTGTTACCTACTCTTTTAAAGTGGCAGAATCATGCAATGACCAGCATTTATAGCATTTGCGTGAAAGCAATGAGATAATACTGCCACCTAGTGCACATGCGGTGTAACGGCTAGTTTTCTCTTTCTGATATACAGCTATATATTTGAGTTACTCCATATGCTTCCCCATTGATGTTGATGGCAAAAAAAAAAGGCTTTAGACGCTTGTAGGTCCCGAGATGAGTCTGTATTTCAATGCTAATTTTAACCTCCATCCCTCCCCTAAATAATTCACAATGTAAAACCCAGAAGGATTCTGCACCCCCTCTCATGTGGGGTGTACATGTAACTGACTCATATCGAATCTGTCTTGCTTTTTTTTATGGAATATTTACTATTTTTCTATATTAGACAACGATCAGGAAGATATATCGCATAGATCTACAAGGTCTAAAGTGTGGAATCTGCCTCACAGGAAGAGCAGCCTTGTTTACCATCGCAACCAATCAGAGTTCAATTTTTATTTTCTAAGCTGCTTTGGAGAAATGAAATGCGAGTTCTGATTGGTTGCTATGAAAAATCCAGGCTGTATTTCCTGTGAAGCACTTTCCACACGTTTGTAATCCTATAGCTGGGGTCCTTATTCTCCGTATGTCATTTTGTGGATTAGAAAAGAATTTTGGCACAAATAAATTTTGAAAAAAAAAAAAAGAGAATTTGTCTGAGTGTTCTTAAACGAAACTTCTGCTTAAAGTGGTTGTGTGTGTGTGTGTGTATATATACATATATATACACATACATATACACATACACATATACATAGCAGGCATTGTCCAGGCAGCCTGGTAGAAACCCGTTGTAGGGTATGTTCGTATGTAGTGGATTTTGGTATCCGCAGCTGACTTCACCCTGAGTGTATTAGAATGTGAGATAAGAGATCTCAGGGGCAGCAGTGATGGGGAAGCCCTGAGACACCAGAAACTCCATGTCCAGCCCCGGCCCATGACATTTACTTACCTCCTCATCCAGAGCGCTGCTGTGGAAGACACATGCCGCATTCCATAGGGAGACCCCGGACACCTGACATATGTGGGGAGCTGATAGGGTAAAGTGTTGGCTTGTCACAGCGGCACTTCCCAGATTCCTTTCCCTGAGGGACAACACACAGCAAAGGCCAGAGTATAACTGCAGGCCACAGGAACACCCCTAGGATAGGGAATGTCCTTTAACAGGATAACAGGGATTGTAGTTGCCACGGGTGATGGTACCGTTCCTACACACCGGTACCACGGGGCCCTAAGAACTGTTAGAGCCTGGCAATAAACTTTACTTGAAAACTTCAAACAGATTGGATAAGGCAGTTCAATTAAAGACTTTACAGTGCAGGCAAATGACTTCACCACATAGCACCTCCACACGGCTCTCATAGGTTTAAAGATGCACGTGTGTGACCAAAGACTATTCTTGCAGTACCTCCCCCTGACTTGAAGATGCGTGGGTGTGACAATTAAAAGGTGTACCTCTACGCGGTGATCCTGACTCTGGCCGGCCGAGTAAGAAACTTAGACAATGAGATAGTACCTCTGCACTGGCCTTGAGAAGAAGTAGTTACTTACAAAATGCTCTCTCACTTTTGGGGGCTCACAAACAACATGGGAAATCCACCTCACAAGCAACAGGGGAAATCTCTTCTCAGCTTCCATCTTCACCACAAGGAGGCTGAAGGTGCCTCCATGTGGCTCTATGCTTTAGACTCTCTCAACTCCAGAAGATGGAACTCAGATTGAAGACAATTTTCCTGCTCTCAAGCACTCACTTTTATACATTCTTAAACATTTAACTTCTCAAGCGCTGCAGCTGTGCAACACACACTGGAAACCACAAGACATACTTTGCACAGTGCATCAACACAGGACAAACATGTATGACATTTATGGAGGGGACAAGGATGGTGTTCTGGGGCACTACACATACAGTAATGGAAGTGTGTGAGCCTGGACTACTCCCCTCTCCACCTGCAGAACCAACGATGATAGTTCAGGGAGGAAGATCCCAGGTGCACACACTGCCGTCAGTGTGTGCATCCCACAGCAGTGCCGCAAAGCAATTGCCAGCCAGAGAGCCGCAGCACCGCAACTGATAATCACCTTCATGGTGACTGCACTTAACGAAAGCAGGACAAATGGCTTTCCTACTTGGGACACTGGGAAAATCGGGACACAGGGTCTCAAAGTGGGACTGTCCCTATTAAATTGGGACGTCTGGTCACCTTACTTTAGGGCAACCTTCCGGTACTAAGGAAAAAATTTGTCTGGAGGAGGACATTACAGAAAAAAGAGAAACTGGAGGAGGACATTACATTACCTGGCACCTCCCTTTTTTCCCAGTTCAGCAGCTAATCTTGGGGCCCATCTTCATTCTTTCAACATGACCATGGTGCTCCTGTGATTACTTGATGCAGACTGTTCCTTAGTAGTCTGAGGCACTTCGAGGAGCTGCTCATGTGAGCAGCACTAGCCAATCAGAGCAGCCTGTAATTTCTTAGACTACCGCTGCTCCCCCAAGACTCAGTGTGTCTAAGAATCGCCCTGGCCCCCTTGGAAGTATAAAGAGGGGTCCCAGAAACAAGCTGATCAGTGGCCGAACCAGGACTAGAAGTAAGCCTTGAAGGCATACTCAGCATTGCACTCCCAGAGCATTGTCAGACATATGCAAGCAGAGCATATAATGTAATGCACTCATGCTACAGCACAGGGGTCATCAACTGCGGTCTCTGGCTGCATTTGAATGTGTATAATTGTCAATAACAGCTACTACTACTCCAAGCGTCCTCAGTCAATTGTGACCAGTAATAACGAAAAGCCTAAGCATGCACGCCAGAAAGGCTGGACGCAATGATAAACCGGCAGAGTCTGGATGCCGCGCTCAGAGCATGCTCATTGCTCACAGCCCATTGATGAATACACCTTACAGGGTTTCTCTCACTGATTACAATTGAGGATCTATCCTCATGATAGGTCACCAAAAGCGGATCGGCAAGGAGTGATGGCATCCGTTATACTTTTGGCCATGTGCAAACATATGGCTCTGCTGCTCAGGGCGGGAGGTAGATGGCTTCACTCCCATTAATTTTGATAGCAGTAAAGTAGTTTTACACTTCTGGCTTGGACCACCGATGTGGACATCCCACTCCACTGTAGAGGCAGCAGACACCACTGCAAGCGTTCATGACAATGGTGCAGTATGAGGGGCAATCTTCTCAACGGATTGCTTGACTGCCACCCTGCCTCTCCCAATCTTCAAGAACCTGTCATCTATATTGGAACATACAAAGCTGTCCGTAGGCTCTGCAGAACGTCACCAGCTGTGGATTGTTCAGCGCTACCGCAGGACGCCGCATGTGTAAATCTGTGCATTGTAAGGTTCGTCTCAGTGGTCAAATCCGACTGCAACGATGACCACCATCTCCAAATGTGACCTATGGTTATGACATCCTGTTGAGTTTTTGGTGCCTTACAACGCAGAGGCCAACCGGCTGTACGCAGCCCTATGCTGAAACCTTGAATAAGATTGTCCATTTGATGAAATGGCTCTTGCTGACACGTAGAGGCATCTTCACTCCTTACTCTTCAGCCACACACAAAAACAATGTGCATTGACACGACATCTCCAAAGATAGCCTCACGGACAGCTTTTACTCTTTGATTCAAGCTCCCAGATCATGTAATTGGCTCAAAACTGCATTGATTTGCATAACTTGTTTGCTTGAACGTTCCCTGAAAATTCCGTAATACTGTTACCAGATCTGCATGGTGTGGTGTTTTCGCTGACCAAAACGGCATATAGACCATCGCACTAGACATGGTTCATCAGCATAATGCCATTCAGATACTTGCTGCAAATGTAGTACTATGTTTCTCCAAAAATAAGACCCTGTCTTATATTAATTTTTGCCTAAAAGATGTGCTAGGTCTTTTTTAGGAATATCATATTATACTTACCTAGCAGACTCGGTCCAGGTCCTCGCGCTGCTCTCCAGAGTTCCAGCATGGTTCTAGCAGTCCACGGCCACCCACAGATCACTTCCTGATTATGGGATTGATAAATCCCACCTCCAGGAAGCAATGGCATTGATTGGTTCTCAAGCGCCACTTAGCCAATCCAAGCAGTGCTCGATAAATCAATGCAATGGCCGTGATTGGCTGAGCAGCAGTCGAGAACCAATCAGTGCCATCGCTTCCTCGAGGCGGGATTTATGAATCCGATAATCAGTAAGTAATCTTTTGTGGGTCGCTGAGGACTGCAAGAAGTGCATTGGAGCTCCGGAGAGCAGCAGGAGGGATCGGGACTGAGCCTGCTAGGTAATGTATTCCTCTTTTTAATGTAATGCAGCTAGGGCTTATATTTCAAGCCTTCCTGAAAATCCCCCAAATCAGGGCAAGGTTTATTTTCAGGATAGGTCTTCTTTTTGGGGAAACAGGGTAGAACCTGTTCTATGTACCCACGTACCTGTCCTTGTAAACTTAACTGTCTGTGCTCCACGGGAAGTAGCCATTTTACTGTCATCTGGTCACACAGGTGGTCTTCTCCCTCTGTCAGTTCCGAAAAGAATGCCAGGGCGGAGGGGGTGTCTTCACTGTGATCTGGTGTCATGGACTAAATTATTATCACACCTATGCAGATACAAAGTTCTTTTTGTTTCTTTTAATTTGCAAGTTGAAAAATAAAGACTTCGGGGAAGTTAATTTTAATGGTGACATCACTGACAGAGGAAGTAGTGGACTTCTACTTTAAAAGGGAAGGTGTCATCAAGTTACAGCCAATTAAATTACAAGCAGCAGCAGAACACAGACATCTGGTCCTTTTGTGTTATTGAAAGTCACGTACCTGCAGAAATACGGTTTGTAAAGTCTCCTGTTCCGTATGCAATGGCCCCCACTTGGTCCTGGGGTTGGGGTTGGGGTTGGGCTGTCCCATTCCAGCTCATTGGAGTTTCCACCCGAATCCATCTCCGCTTCTGGCGTGATGTGGAGGAGGAGTAGACATCATCAGAGCCATCCAAATTTCACATGTGTCTTGAGTGTGCAGACCGATGCATGTGTAATCTGTCCCTTTTGTGGACAAGTTTTGCACATTGCTTTGGACATGGGCTGGTCCAGGGACTCTTAGGCGCCTGTGCAAACCCTAGCTGACATCTACTACATCTCTAAGTCACACCAGGGTTTAAAGAAGAACCTCTGTCCAGCAGAGATGGTCCGGTCCACCCACCGGGCGGCTATTTGCATGTAGCGCAAGAAATGTAATAACTATTTCTGCAGGCATGCAATTTGCACTAGCCAAAAGACGTTTTGGTAACTGATGTAAGTCAGCATTCTGCTGCTGCAGGTAGTTTAATAGGATGGAAATTGATGACCTGATGGCTGGATTCACATGGGCAATTTTCCCCATGCGAGTTGCCATATGCACAAAAAACTTGCATGGAAATAGCAGCCATTGTTTTCCGTAGGTCCATTTCCATGTGCGCCCAGCAATGCTGCACGATGGGAAAACAAAACTTTCCACCCATTTTTGCTATGAGCGAGGAAAAACAAAAAGGCACCCACCAGTACATGAGTGCAATGTGATTTTCAGAAATGTTCTGAAAAACGTGATGTTCAGCAATGCATCCCACTCAGTGAAAAAAAAATTAGCATTTCAAAAGCGTGATATTTGTCCGCGTTTCACAGACAAATATCACTCGCCTAAGGCTGGGTTCACCAGGGCGGATTTGCCGCGGCAAATCCGCCCGCGGTCGCTAATCTCGGGATTAGACAGCCATGTGGACGAGATTTCTCAGAAATCTCGTCCACACGGGACGGCCAATCCGTTGCAATAAGTCCAGCTGAAACCGCGGCTGCGGCCGCCGCAGCCGTGCTTTCAGAATATGCAGCATGTCCATTCTTTTTTTCATTCCGCTGCGGCCGCGCTCTCCTCTATGGGAGCGCCGGCCGCAGCAAAAGAGCGAACGGCCAGGCCGCTTCAAAGCCGCCACGACTTAAACCACAACGGTTCTCCCGGTGGAAATCTTGCGGTTTTTGCTGAGGCCAAACTGCGAGATTTCCGACAAGAATCCGTCCTGTGTGAACCCAGTCTAATGGGTATAGGGGCATATCACAGACCAGAATTAACAACCCCCCATGTGACCACTGCAGCCAATCACTAGCCTCAGCAGCTCCATGCCATACATGGCTGAGGCTGGTGAATGGATGCAGCAGTAAAAGCTTAGAGGAGAGAAGAAGGGCGCAGCTGCTATACCCGATACAACCTGAACTGTGGCGCTGTTTTTGGAAGGAAGCAGCCATGTTTATCCAACTCTGTACAACCCCTTTAATAAAATACATTTGAAGAGCACTTACTGTATTTCTTGTTTGCAGACCCTGCACCAAAGTTTTTTTTTGTTTTTTTTTTAAAAGAGGGCTGAGGGCCCCCTTAGACCACAGCCAACCCAATCTATATCTAACATATGTCCAAATTCTAAACAAAAAAAAAAAAACAAAAAAAAACAAACAAAAAAAACTTTATTGTAACTTTGAGGGAGAGGCAAAAAAATCACCGTCATGAAACCACAGGCATCTAAATTGTAGTGTCCCGTAAAGAACAAGACAGTAAAACATCCAAGACAACATGTCACTCCCAATTAGCTATCCCGTAACTTCAAAATTATTGCTTTCCACCTCCAAGGCGGATTCCCGGTCACATAACATGCGATTCTATAGTGATTGTTCACACATTCTTAAAGTCTTTGCAGGTAATATATTAGTTAAGGCATGGAGTCATGCGGCCCAAAAGGGGGGAAAAAAAAAAACCAAGAACTAAAGACTTTTAAATATTTTTGGTTCTAAAAATTGCATATGCTGCTGTGCAACTGGAGTCATGAAAAATGCAATGCAAAGAAGAAAAAAAAAAAACTAAAGTGGCGGAGGACGGTCGGTTGTATGCAATTCACAGAGACTGGAGCACCAATCATAGTGGAATTCTTCCTTGATCTGGAAATAAAATCAGAACTTTTGTAGCGTCAATACCTCATGGAGGTAAAGAATAAAAAAATGGCTGATTTTCAGTTCGCGGCCGCTCCGATATCGTCCATATTAAATAAAAAGATCAGTAATACAAAATTCCCTGTTTTGCTACTGCAAGATGAGTGATTAGAGTGCAAAAGCACCGATTAAAGTGACACGCTCCAGGTTTCCTTCCCCTGGATGGAATCGTGGAGACAGTTCCATGTATCATGTGACCACATACAACTCCTCGTGGTCGTCTTGGCAGATTTTATACCCACAGTCCAACATCCGAGACCACTCCCACGACTTTTTACTTCTTTCACGAGGTGGTAGAAGAAATGCTACGCTGGCAGCCACCATGATGTGCCAGAGGCTGTGAGTGTAGAAGTAATTGGCGTTGGTTTCTGCGAAGACGTAAACTGAAATAGCAGTCAAAGCCAAGGCTACTCCAGGCAGGAGGAAAAATACCCAGCGTTGCCAACTTGGAGGGTAACAGTGGCGCCGCCTCACTCCCCGAGTTGTCTGGAATAGGAAGTTAGTATATTAAAAAAAAAAAAAAATGAGATGCAAAAAGACAAAATAATCATAAATTTCCATGATTCTTTAACACAGGATTAAATACAAAGTTCTATTTCTTCCCTATAGTTCGTAGGAGTAGGGAATCCCCCAAGCTGAAAAAAATGGCAGAATATTAAAAAAGGGTTTTCTGGGCAAAATACTACTGATTACCAATCCTCAGGATAGGTCATTAGTAGTTGATCGCCTGGGGCCCGCCTCTTGGAACCCAAGAATCAGGCACCAGCCGTCAGCGCAACACATAAGGCACAGCAGTGAAGGCAGAAGGCCCTTCGTAAAAAGGCAGCCATGCGAACTGACAATCTGGAGAAGACTCTGCTTTGGCTTATATCCTTAACCCTTTAATGAAGAACCTATTTTTTGCCCTAAGCTCTTAAAGGGGTTGTCCCGCGGCAGCAAGTGGGTCTATACACTTCTGTATGGCCATATTAATGCACTTTGTAATGTACATCGTGCATTAATTATGAGCCATACAGAAGTTTTTCACTTACCTGCTCCGTTGCTAGCGTCCTCGTCTCCATGGTGCCGTCTAATTTTCGCTGTCTAATGGCCAAATTAGACGCGCTTGCGCAGTCCGGGTCTTCTCCTCTTCTCAATGGGGCTCCGTGTAGCTCCGCCCCGTCACGTGCCGATTCTAGCCAATCAGGAGGCTGGAATCGGCAATGGACCGCACAGAAGCCCTGCAGTCCACCGAGGGAGAAGATGCCGGCGGCCATCTTCAGCAGGTAAGTAAGAAGTCACCGAAGCGCGGGGATTCAGGTAAGCGCTGCCCGGTGTTCTTTTTTAACCCCTGCATCGGGGGTTGTCTCGCGCCGAACGGGGGGGGGGGGGGGGGGGACAACCCGTTTCGGCGCGGGACAACCCCTTTAAGGACCGGGCTCTTGTTCCTAAGATACCTTTTAGAGATTTTACCCATGTACTGGTTTTACTGCTTTATGTTTTTTCCTTCAGCTACCAAAATAATTTTTGCTGCTTTTTTTTTTTAAATATATTTTTTCACCGATTAAGCTAAAAAAAGAAAATTTTGCGTAAATTTACTTAAAGTTCAAAACAAAATGAGGAACCCATTGCCGTACTTTTTTTGACGTTTTGATATAAAATATGTATGGCTTTGGATTACAGGGTGCATACGGTGACAGTTTTGGTTGGCGCCTGCTTTGGGCCATTTTCTTTTTAATGCATATATTTTTATTTCGTTCTGTCATTTTTTAAACTTATTTATGTAAGGGCGCATTCAAACAACCGTATATCGGCCAGGTATTCACGCTGGCCGCTATATGGCGTCTCTCTGCAAGGGGAGGAGGCTGGAAGAGTCGGGAGCAGTGATCTGAGCTCCCACCCCCTCTCTGCCTCCTTCCACCCCTCTGCACCATTTGCAATGAGAGGAGGCGGGACGGGGAAGGGCGAAATTCCGGGAATTAGCTCCGCTCCCGTCCCGTCTCTCCTCATTGAAAATAGTGCGGAGAGGGGGTGGGAGCTCAGTTCCTGCTCCCGACTCTTCCAGCCTCCTCCCCCTGCAGAGAGATATGCCGTATATAGGCCGGCGTGAATACGCGGCCGATATAGGGTCGCCTGAATGCGCCCTAACTGGCATATAAGACCTTGATTGCAGAAGCAGAGGCTTTAATCCCATGCTGTATTTTTAATGAATGGGATTAAGGCTGCATTCCCACGTACGTATATCGGCTCGGTTTTCACGCCGAGCCGATATACGTCGTCCTGATCTGCAGGGGGGAAAGGATGGAAGAGCCAGGTGCAGGAACTGAGCTCCCGTCCCCCCCCCCCCCCCCCCTCTGCCTCCTCTCCACCCCTCTGCACTATTTGCAATGAAAGGAGGTGGGACAGGGGCGGGGTTAAGTTCTGAGAATTAGCCCTGCCCCAGTTCCACCTCCTTTCATTGCAAATAGTGCAGAGGGGTGTAGAGGAGGCGGGAGCTCAGTTCCTGCTCCTGGCTCTTCCATCCTCCCCTGCACATGAGGACGACGTATATCGGCTCAGCGTGAAAACTGAGCCGATATACGTTCATGGAAATGCAGCCTAAAGCCCAGGATGAGGCGCCGTAAACTTGCCACATTTCGTCCCTAAGGAGTTAAGTCCCTAAGTTGTTTCTTTTTTGTTTAAAGGACACCACTTTTATTACACTTTTTTTTTTGGGGGGGGGGGGGGGGGGGGAATTGGGATACAGAATGTACTGTGATCCAAAGTTTATGTAGTTTTTGTTTTTCTGGTTAAACTTTTTCCATTAAAAATGGGTTTGTGGGGGGATGGGTATTCCCAGCTCAGATCATAAGAGCCCCTCTGTACAAAGCACTACAAGTGGCCAAGAGTGAGGGAAATTAGAGGCAGGATCCACATCTATAAAAGACTTATGGCATATTCTGTTTATATGCCATAAACGTCTGAGGTGGGAAGACCCCTTTAACCTGAAGCCCACAAAATGCGAAGAAAGGGTGGAAGCAATGAGTCATGGCTAAACTTCACAACTCATGGCCCAAGTATGAATGGCTCACATGGGAGCAGCACATGTGGCGAGCCCCTGACTGGTACTTTGAGAGGCCTACTATTTCATATGGCACAGGGTCAACTTTTTTTATTATTTTTTTTGCAACTTCCCCCTGACGAGAATAAATCTAAACAGGCAACTGGATGAAGTGATAATTACCCAGGCGATGACCAGGATTATTAAAGCAAAAAGACAGGGGCCCAGCATGTTCCAGATCCCTCTGCGGTCAAGTTGCATAGACATTGCGATAACTAATGCCCCCAGCATGAAGAGGACCTGGGAAGGAAAGAGCCATTAAAAACAAGTTGAAATGTTGTAGATTAAAATAAATTTAAAAAAATGATTTTTTTAACCCCTTCCCCTGCAGATGGTTGTGGCCTAAGTGACAAGGCTCCATATTTCAAATCAGACAGGTTTTTAATTTAAGCAGTAACAACTGTGGAATACTTTCACTTATCCAAGTCATTCTCAGGCTTTTTTTGCTTTTTTAAATGCAAAGTAAAATTTGGTAGATCTGTCTTGTATTTATTTATAAAAATACCCAAAATTGAAAGAAAATTTTGAAAAATTTGCATTTTCCAAATCTGAAATTTTTTTTGCTTACAAGACAGATACCACACAAGCCATTTTTACAGCAGAGTCACCGAGCTCCGATGTACAGGGGTTGGGAGAACCTCCTTGTACTCACAGCTAGTCACAGCAATCACATGCCTGAAGAGCAGTCAGTGCCATCCAGGCATGTAAGCGCTGGCTGTCAGCAATCACTCTAGGAAGCTTTTCCCACTGAAGATCTAAACATCATGAGGTTCTCCTGCTGCCCTCTGTATAACTCAATGACCTCCGCTGACAGCAAGATCCTGGAGCTCCTGCGGTGGGGAGATGCCAGCATCGAAACACTGCAGGACGTTTTAAAACTCCCATGCACTGTTAATTGCAGACTGCCCAGATCCAGATGCTCAAAGTCTATGGGCGGTCCAGAAGTGGTTAATCAGGAATCCATGGAGGACACTAGAAATACATTCTCATTTGTGTTTGAGGATGATGTGGAGATAACTCAGCACTTACATATTTGATGAAGGATTTTAGCCGGGCCATACACAGTATGGTCACCCAGATAGCGACGACAGAGCCGAAGAAGTCGCAGAACTGCAGGGTGTCATAGTCCATGATGCACATGACGGTCACCCCGGGCTGGTCACAGGCATGATAGAACTGAAAGAGAAAAAAGGATGCTGATAATTCACTCATTAAAGAAACCCCATTGGAATACAATCTCCTTTGCTGGTATCAGAAGATGTTGGCATGTGGGAAGCCTCAGACAACGGGCCTTTTATAAATTTGGCATAATCGGTGAGAAGAACTCCAAATCTTTAGAAGACCTCCAAATCCTGCAGAGTCTAGGACAGCAGGAAAAGAACCTTGGAGGAGCCCTGGCTAGCTGATCCTTGAATTTTGGAAAGCCCATGAGCAGTCACCCTGAAGGACCTGTTGTCTAAGAGTTCTGCCACCCAAGGATGGTCCAGGAGGTCTCTCACCCAGGAATATTTGGGTAGTCCTTGATAGCAGACTGTCAAATCCTGGACAGACCAAGAGCCCAGTATTCCAAGAAAATCTAAGAGCTACACAGAGTAACTAATCAGGCAGAACCAAGAAGCTCCATCATCCATCAAAAGACTGTCAGGACTCAAACCTATGAGATCCTGTACTCCAGGCGGCAGCTCTATCTACTAAGCTATTCACCCTTTCGATAGGTCCCCTGCTTCACCTTGTATATGGTTCCTGCTCCTCATCCAGTTTCCTGTCTGGTTCTACCCAGTTCTCAGAGATTGGACCTTCTATAAAAACCTGGCCCTTCCACTTCCTCATTGCGTGATTATTCATGCTCAAAGGCTATATTCAAGCTCCACCACCTGCCTGCTCCTTTGAACTGAACTACTACTAGCCGTATACCGACTTCTGGCTTCCCCTGACCACACTCTGCCCGCATTGGTTGCAATAAGACACAGGAGCCCCGCCAACCCAGAAGGGGGACCCAGGGAGCCCCGCCAACCCAGAAGGGGGACCCAGGGAGCCCCGCCAACCCAGAAGGGGGACCCAGGGAGCCCCGCCAACCCAGAAGGGGGACCCAGGGAGCCCCGCCAACCCAGAAGGGGGACCCAGGGAGCCCCGCCAACCCAGAAGGGGGACCCAGGGAGCCCCGCCAACCCAGAAGGGGGACCCAGGGAGCCCCGCCAACCCAGAAGGGGGACCCAGGGAGCCCTGCCAACCCAGAAGGGGGACCCAGGGAGCCCTGCCAACCATGTACCTACCGTTGAGAAAAACATGGTGTAGGCATAAACCGCAGCCTCCACAAAATACAGGTGGTAAACAGCGACTGCTATAGTCGGCACAAACATTAGATTACTGAGTGTCAGTAATAAGGTTGCTGTCAATTGCTGCCCCACAGTCAGCGCGCTTCCGGCATCTGTGCAGCTCCAACCGCCCCAGCCTGCCAAAAAAACAAAATCCAAAATAATCAGATTCTGATCAATCAAGGGCCCATGCGAGATTTTAAAGTGTCATTGGTACATATATTACCCACTGTAGTCAGCTGAGCGTGAGAATTTTTGCAAAAAGCAGACATGTATGTGGGAGCATTTGGACAACCCTTACTAGGATATCTGACAGAGGGGGGCTTACTTCTATACTAAGCGTTTGTTCACACTTCTGAAGCAACCTATGTTAGAGCCAGGCAGAAGAGCGCCAATCTTATTGATCAACGCTGGTCGGTGGGAGAGCATTACGCCATGTAAAAGATGCAATCACCAGACTAATAAGTATGTTTGTTCGCCACATGATCGGCAGAACAGCCCAACACATAGATCAGGAAACCGCAAGTCTTGCCAGAAAATCAGCCCGTGTAAAAAACCCTCTAGGCCATGTTAAAATGGGGCGGAATTTGCGGAGAAGTGTCCGCAACAGATCCGCAGCGCAAAATCTTCACTATTTAGTGTGCTTTTTAAACATGGATTTTGGGGCAGAATTCGCCCCCTCACTTTGCTGCTACTTTAAACCCCACGGATGGAAAATCCACCTTGTGCGAACATGGCTTTAGGCTCCCTTTAAAGAGGATGTCTGTTGGGCACATAAGTACCTGACAGCCATCCCAAAAACACCGGCCGACTATTACGCCTGTGCGTATACAAAAGTGATAGTCGTTCACGTAAATGCAGGCAGAGTGACTGGGGATCGTTCCACCACCCGCCTCCATTCACAGTAAGCAGGAGTCGCTCAAACATTGAGCGGCTGCTGTTTACACGCCCGAAAGTCGCTTGGTTTTTAGTTTTGCTAAGAATCAAGTGACTCCGATTAGTGAGCGATTTCTCGCTCCGTGCCCAGTCGGCGGCCCCATGTACACGGATCGATTATCGACCAAATTTGCTGTTTCCAGCAAGAATTCAGGCAGTAAAGTACCTTTTACGCGGCAGCATGCAGCAGTCATTACTTTCCCTTCCTCTGTCTCCCCCTGCTGGCCAATATATATATTACTGAAATGTATTAACAAAAGTGATGCGATTCTTCCTGGGGCTTGTAGTTCTGCAAATGATCAGCAATAATTTGTCTCAGGAGAGTCCAATACTTGGAGACATCCATAAGGACCAATGTGTTTTTAGAATTCTCAAAAGTTTGTTCTCTGTATTGATTTTACCTTCTAGAAAGTTACAGAGTATTTGGGGCAGCGTGAGAGTCTGTCGGACCAAGAGAAAGAAAGTTGAAGGTCATACTATTTGGTCTTGGGAGTTCACCATTGTCTGTACTAATATATTATGCAAATGTGTGACATAAAGGTCAGATATGTTCTGTATGGAACCATTTCTTAGGTAGGTGCTGCAGCGTATGTACACCGTGATAAGGATGGTTCCACAGTAATGTCCCTAATTAGAAGATAACCAGAGGGTAGGGGTGAAGAGGGGGAGTAGACACTAAATTCTGGGTTTGGTCGAATGTGGAGAGACAAGACAGAAATCCTCAGAATGACTTCTAATGCCTAAATAGAGCCACCTGTCTTTTTGCAGCGTTGCGCGCAGAAGACTTCCTCCCCCTCCCTTTTTTTCCACTTCCATAGAAGTGTGAGCTTCCTGCATATCTCTGCAATAGATAGGTCTTGCCCCATCTTCACACAGCGTATAAAATAGCCACTGATGCCCAAAAAGTGGTAAAAAATATTGGTCACCTGAAGGATTACTTTGGAATCCAATGCTCCAGATGATCGTGATCGCCGACTTCACCCTGCCCTGCTTGATATGGGGCTGTGAATCCCGCCCCCATATCGTGCTCCCCACCGTGTGAACTCCCCAAAGATGCGTGGAATTTATGTGAAAACCGCCTCATCACTTTGGGCATGCAGGGAAGTGCGGTGGAGGATAGCAGAGTTTCTCGCGTTGCTTTCAATGGGAGACCTCGCATCGCTTTCTGTGCACCTAGCATGAGGTGCAAGTCTGCCGCTGACCCCATTGAAAACGGACAGTGCGATGTGAGAAACAACATGCCGTGATTTGTTGCCATGCAGTAAACGTCGCTCATGTGTATGACCCCATTCTGAAGAATGGAGTTCATATTTGCAAGTCAAGCAATGCACAAATCTTGCATAATTTTATCACCCGTCTGAAGCCAGCCTTAATCAGATGGATCCAGATTTCCGTTGCCCCGTACTGATGGGAATCAGAATTTGGCACAAGCAGCATGAACCGATGACCCCTTCCTGTCAGCTGATCAGAACATGTCAGCACCTCCATCTAATCTGCAGCAACTATAAGAACCTTCCTGTCCGCAGGGGCCGATATTCCTGCAGAACGACTTCATCACCCAGTGGAATCTACTCCATAACAAATTACTGCAGCTCTAAAGGCCAAAACTTTAGAATCACCGTGAATGCTACAAGTCAGGTATTCTCCATTTTGGTTGCATGATTATCCTCACCCACCCCAAGGAAACCCTGAAGTTGTGTTAATTCTATGACTTGCCAGCGAGGACACATTGTCAGAGCTCCGAAGGTGAACAGTTCTCACCTGCTTTGCAGCTGCAGGCGGCGTACAGATATCCATTCCTCCGCAGCAGCCTGCACTCCCCGTACGGTCCGCAGTCGTCCAGGCAGGGGCTGAGGTAGGCAGTCACGATCACCCTGGAGAGCTGCTGCGAACATGTGCTGAAAATGAGAAAAAGTGTCACATAGTATCTGTAGGGTTATCTTTCCTTACAGCAGAGCACCAGTCCTCTTCTGGGGGTGCTTAGGGTCATAACAGAACCACAATGGAGACTGCAACAGGTATGCCAGTCTGTTAGAGGGCAGCGCCACCCAAAGTACACAGTGTTCATGAGATCCTCTATAGTGGCACACCATCAACCAGCAATCTACTTCATGCAAATGATTGTCTACGTACGTAGGAAGTCTTGGGGAACCTGCATGGTCTGATGACAATTTGCCTTTATACTGACTATGGACTGTGAGACAGTGACTGACAAAGTGCTGGAGGGTGGATACGTGCCACAGAGCGGCCTGGGCTCGGTGGAGGAAGCCAGCATTTCTGTGTCAGTAACGCTATGTTACTAACACGTTGTAGTTTGTAAGTGGCTCCAAGCCGCATAGTCCGGGCCGGCTTTTCCTGGAGTGGTTAAAGCGAAGGGTGGGATGGCCACTCCCACGTACCAGGTGAGGCTGGTACCAGGCCTTATAAAGCCTGGGCCTGCAGGTCAGAAAGAGAGAGAGCGTCTGGCTGAGAGCCAGGGAGAGAGCGTCTGGCTGAGAGCCAGAGAGAGGGCTCTGTGGAGCAAGGAGCCTGGCTAGCCCAGCGTGTGGGCTGTGAGAGAGCCAAAAGGCGAGGTTGACAGGGTGACGCCCCTAACCTCAACACCCAGGAGGGTGTGGTGAGACCTCCACAGGTCTGAGGACCGGACTGGCTGAGTGCAGCAAGCAAGAAGTATTCTGACAGTGAGTAGTCAGGAACAAGCAGATGTATAGTGAGGGCTCAGACGAGCAGGTGTTTATTTCCGTTTTGGTTTTGTTTCTGCTGCAATAAACCCAGGCAAAGCCTGGACTAAAGAACGTTGTTGCCCGGTGTCACTGTCTCTGGCCGCGGATGCCCACGCTGCTACTGCCCCTAAACGCTAATCCCTCACATATGGTGTTTGGATGCGGGCAGCGGTCTTAAAGAGACATACACCAGTTAATGGACATTCTGCTGCAGCAACTGGAGAACCGTTGCTAAGGGCAACCGCCCAAAGAGAGATTGTCTGAGCGTGCCGTAACCCCATGTCCCGGGTGGAAGCTGCAACGGCGCAGCAACCAGATACAGCCAGTATGGAGGAATGGCTGAAGCAATGGATGCCAGAGATAATGCTGCAACAGGAGACCATAGCTCAGCAGCGGAAAGCACAACAGGAGACCGTGGCTCAGCAGCTGACAGCCCATGGAGAGGCTATGCGGGTGCAGTGGGAGGAAAGGCAACTCCTAATAAAGCAGTTGGCTACATTGACAGAGTCACTCAAGACTACAGGGAATGAGCCCCTTATACAACAAACTGAAACGGATCACACGGCTGTGTTGGGAGAACAAGCCCCTAAGTGTGAACAGTTGAAAACACAGTTTGAGAAAGAAAGTAGTCTTCAAGAGGTGGAGCAGCTAAAAACAAAAAGTGCAGCTCTCTTAAAGGAGAAGGAGCATTTTGAGAGGTTGGCTAAGGAGGAAGCTGATCGCCGAGTGTTGCTGCAACAGACGAATGTTCAGTATGAACAGCGCTTAAAAGAGATGAGAAGTAAGAAAGAAAAGTTTAAGGGATATCTTTCATCAGCCCATGAAGAGATACAAGACCTCAGAGATGTAGCCAGAGATGAGGCTGAACGCAGAGTATGTCTGGAGGCACAAGCTGCGCAGTATGAACAGGACTGTAAGAAACTGCAAATGAAAACCCAAGAGTTGAAAATGCAGCTAGCAAAGAAAAATGGTGACTGGGAGTGCCAAGTAAGTCAGCTCAAGGAAGAGCTGGAAATACAGAAAGCTGCGTGCAGTAAGACCAAAAAGCAAGCAGAGTTCTTGGAAGACTTACTGGGTCACAAGGAAAACCAGGAAGTGCTGCTTGAGAGACTGGTGTCCCAGCTACAGATGAGCTTGGATGAGGAAGCTGAAGTACATGGAACCCAAATCCAGGAGCTGGAACAGAGTCATGCTGTAGCTGTGGGGAAACTGTCCAAGCTGTTGAAGCAACTTGAAAAAGTGAAAGAAACATTGGACAGTGAGTGTCTTGAGCTGTCCCAAAAGGTGAAGGCGTTGTTGGAAGACAAGTGTGCATATGAATGCAAGAAAGCCACAGTAGAGATGCAGCTTCAAGAGCTACAAATAAAGATAACGAAAGGTGACAGTGTGCAGACAGCGTTGTCTGAGCAGGTGAGCAGGCTGCAGGAGAAGCTGGAAGCTCAGACTGAAGAGTCTCAGAAGTTACTGCAAGAACAGAAGCAGCAGAAGCTTGGCCTCAGTGCACACCTGAAGGCTATGCAGGATGAGAAAAATGTGCTCCTCAAGCAAGTAGGGGGAGGATGCAAAAGCTAAGAGAAACCTATCAGAGCAGATTGCAACACTTCAGGCTGAGGTGGTGGATCTGGAAGATAGACTGGAGAAGAGTGCTTTGTGTCTGGATTCTGTGGAAGAGCAGAAAAGAGAAATACAAGGAGAATTAGAAACTACAAGGCAGCAGTGTGAAGAGAAGACAGCGGCTTGTGATAAGCTCGAGAAGGTTAAAGTACATCTTCAGCAAGAGATAGAAGGTGCTTCTGTGAAGCTTGGTCTCCAAGAGGACCCTGTGTCCAAACTAAGAAAGACGCAGCAACTATGTGAACAGCAGCTCACAGAAGAGAAAATCAGGTCGGCAAGATGTCACGGAATGTGAACGTGCTGAAGAAAAGGTCTGTATGAAAGAGACCGAAGTGTTAACTTTAACACCCACCCTGAAAATGATGTCAGAGAAACTGTATGAGAACCCTGCATGCTGGGGCACGGTTGACAGGCAAGACAGTGAAATCTTAGAAGAAGTGGAAGCGCTAAACCAGCTGTTTTGTCTTCAAACTGATGTCTATGATGAACTTGAGAAGTTTACAGTGAGTCTTCAGCAGGAAGTAGAAGACATTAGTGTGGAGCTTGGTTACCAATGTCAGATGGCATCCAACTGGGAGAAGAAACAAAAGAGGTGTGAACAGTGGCTTACTGAGGAGAAGTCAGTGTTTCCTAAAGTTGCAAAAGAAAGGCGTAACAAGCTTGTGCACACTAAAATGCAAGACTGGATTAGCGCTAAGTCAGATGCTGAGAAGAGAACCCGGATACGGGAAAAGCCCAAAGGTGTGTTCCAACGACCGGTAGCAGAAATGGAGATCCTGCTGGAGAATATTAAGAGACTGAAGCGCTAACCCTGAAGCGCCCCCTGAAGGTAGTGTCAGGCCAAGCAGAGCTTCAGCAGTTCTCAGAGAAGTTGTGCATGAAGATAAAATGCTGTAAATCAGACAGCCAAGCGGCTGAAAGAAGTGTTCTGAGACCAGACATGTCTAAAACCCAGTTCAGACAGAAAAGCAAAAAAGGGGATTTTGTTAAAGAATCTGAAAAAGTTACAAGTAGTAAAGAGTGCCAATTTATGTTTACAAAAGGAGACTACTGAGGCTCAGAAGGTCTCACAAGTGGACGCAGAAGTCTTGAAAGAACTGCAGCATAAGAATAGTGACGTACAAAAGCAAACCCCAAAAGTGAAGAAACTGTTTGTCCAAGTGGTAGAAGCCTATCACAGGGATGCTGGCTCCAAGGACCAACTCACAAAAAGGTTCGTGGCAGCATCCAGGGCGTAATGCAAAAATAAATAATTTATTCCTCCAAGAACATGCTACGTTTCGACCCTCATGGGGTCTTTCTCATGCTTGAGAAAGACCCCATGAGGGTCGAAACGTAGCATGTTCTTGGAGGAATAAATTATTTTTGCATTACGCCCTGGATGCTGCCACGAACCTTTTTGTGAGATACTGTGATATACTTTGGGGGGTCTTCTGAGGCTCTGACCCCCACATTGCTGGCGTGCACCCGTTGGACTTATTAGTCCCCTTTTCGGTTTGGTTTGAAGAACCCCGAGGTGTGCTGCGAGTTAAACCCGTGTGGATTGCGTCCAAGGACCAACTCATCAGTGAACTGCAAAATGAAGTGGAGACTGTAATCCATAGCAAGGCCATGCTGGAGCATGAGCTACAAGAGGAAGTGGAAGAATACAGAGACAAGGTTCTTACACTAGAAAGAGACCCCCGAGCCTGGAGCTTTGACCCTGGAGGGCCAAGAAGAAAAGACTGAGCATGGGACCGAAGCCCAACACCCAGGCCTCGTCAAGGATGCATTTCAGGACAGCTAAGTGTCCGAACCCACGGGCTCGAACAGAGGGGGAGGGTATGTGAGACAGTGACTGACAAAGTGCTGGAGGGTGGATACGTGCCACCGAGCGGCCTGGGCTCAGTGGAGGAAGCCAGCATTTCTGTGTCAGTAACGCTATGTTACTGACACGTTGTAGTTTTGTAAGTGGCTCCAAGCCGCATAGTCCGGGTCGGCTTTTCCTGGAGTGGTCAAAGCGAAGGGTGGGATGGCCACTCCCACGTACCAGGTGAGGCTGGTACCAGGCCTTATAAAGCCTGGGCCTGCAGGTCAGAAAGAGAGAGAGAGCATCTGGCTGAGAGCCAGGGAGAGAGCGTCTGGCTGGGAGCCAGAGAGAGGGCTCTGTGGAGCAAGGAGCCCGGCTAGCCCAGCGTGTGGGCTGTGAGAGCCAAAAGGCGAGGTTGACAGGGTGACGCCCCTAACCTCAACACCCAGGAGGGTGTGGTGAGACCTCCACAGGTCTGAGGACCGGACTGGCTGTGTACAGCAAGCAAGAAGTATTCTGACAGTGAGTAGTCAGGAACAAGCATATGTATAGTGAGTGCTCAGACGAGCAGGTGTTTATTTACGTTTTGGTTTTGTTTCTGCTGCAATAAACCCAGGCAAAGCCTGGACTAAAGAACGTTGTTGCCCGGTGTCACTGTCTCTGGCCGCGGATGCCCACGCTGCTACTGCCCCTAAACGCTAATCCCTCACAGGACATTCAGGTATAAGTCAACGCCGCTGATGAGAAGCCAGTTTATTCAGCTCCGCACTGCCACATCTAGGGCTCCGCACTGCCACATCTAGGGCTCCACACTGCCACATCTAGGGCTCCACACTGCCACATCTAGGGCTCCACATCCCTCAGAGAATCCAGTTATCGTCACTTTAAACGTGCAGGTAAACAAGCAGCACTGTAATAACACAGATTAATGCCACAACACGTAGTCCCCACAGCGACGCCTTGAGTATGCCAATAATAGCTCAATGAGGAACAAAGAAACCAAACTATCATCAGCCGGAGGGGAAATCCATGTATTACAATGAGAATCCCTGCTGACAGTCACTCCCATTATGTGGCAACAGGCCAGAAGATAAGTCATTGCCTCCACATAGTAAAGGGGAAAAAGGTAAAAGAGCCCCCTGCTAGCGCAGTAGGGGTTATTGCATTAATAAACGAGCCTCTACTGAAAACTCTCCGGGACCTGGCTCGATTAACTAAAGACAAACCTGGATACAAAGGAGTCCTTTTTCTATATAGGACTCCTCTATGAAGTAAGTTTCATTACCCCTAAAGGATCTTTTCTCGACTTGATCAATAACCCATACAGAGATAGTAGCGTGGGGAGCTTAACCTTTTCCCTGTACTGTGTTTATGACAGAGGTTACCTTTACCCACAGGCTTCACCACAGATGCTCTCCCTATGGACTAAGGATCTCGCTACTTGGAATATATTCTTGAAGGCCTCCTTGGACTGTCATCGGACAAATGGCCCACACCAGCTAAGTCCCCTTTGTCATTTGGATATTATCAATAACTTGCACTATCCATTTGACTGGAGCGCTAGTCCACTGATTTTCTAATTGCCTCCACAAACGGGGTATTATTATAGCAGTTGGCCTTCTATGTACTAGAATATAACTAGCATAATACTGCCCCCTATGTTCAAGGCTATAACTAGTATAATACTGCCCTCTATGTACAAGAAAATAACTACTATAATACTGCCCCCTATGTACTAGAATATAACTACTATAATACTGCCCCCTATGTACAAGAATATAACTACTATAATACTGCCCCCCATGTACTAGAATATAACTACTATAATACTGCCCCCCATGTACTAGAATATTACTATAATACTGCCTTCTATGTACAAGAATATAACTACTATAATACTGCTCCTATATACAAGAATATAACTACTATAATACTGCCCCTATGTACAAGGATATAACTACTATAATACTGCCCCCCTATGTACAAGAATATAACTACTATAATACTGCTTCTATGTACAAGAATATAACTACTATAATACTGCCCCCTATGTACAAGAATATAACTACTATAATACTGCCCCCTATGTACAAGAATATAACTACTATAATACTGCCCCCCTATGTACAAGAATATAACTACTATAATACTGCTTCTATGTACAAGAATATAACTACTATAATACTGCTTCTATGTACAAGAATATAACTACTATAATACTGCTCCCTATGTACAAGAATATAACTACTATAATACTGCCCCTATGTACAAGAATATAACTACTATAATACTGCCCCCTATGTACAAGAATATGACTACTATAATACTGCCCCCTATGTACAAGAATATAACTACTATAATACTGCCCCCTATGTACAAGAATATGACTACTATAACACTGCCCCTACGTACAAGAATATAACTACTATAATACTGCCCCCTATGTACAAGAATATAACTACTATAATACTGCTCCTATATACAAGAATATAACTACTATAATACTGCCCCTATGTACAAGAATATAACTACTATAATACTGCCCCTATGTACAAGGATATAACTACTATAATACTGCCCCTACATACAAGAATATAACTACTATAATACTGCCCCTACGTACAAGAATATAACTACTATAATACTGCCCCTACGTACAAGAATATAACTACTATAATACTGCCCCTACGTACAAGAATATAACTACTATAATACTGCCCCTACGTACAAGAATATAACTACTATAATACTGTCCCCTATGTACAAGAATATAACTACTATAATACTGCCCTCTATGTACAAGAATATAACTACTATAATACTGCTCCTATGTACAAGAATATAACTACTATAATACTGCTCCCTATGTACAAGAATATAACTACTATAATACTGACCCCTATGTACAGATATATAACTACTATAATACCGCTCCCTATGTACAGGAATATAACTACTATAATACCGCCCCCTATGTACAAGAATATAACTACTATAATACTGCCTCCTATGTACAAGAATATAACTACTATAATACTGCTCCCTATGTACAAGAATATAACTACTATAATACCGCTCCCTATGTACAGGAATATAACTACTATAATACCGCCCCCTATGTACAAGAATATAACTACTATAATACTGCCTCCTATGTACAAGAATATAACTACTATAATACAGCCTCCTATGTACAAGAATATAACTACTATAATACTACCTCCTATGTACAAGAATATAACTACTATAATACTGCCTCTATGTACAAGAATATAACTACTATAATACTGCCCCCTATGTACAAGAATATAACTACTATAATACTGCCTCTATGTACAAGAATATAACTACTATAATACTGCCTCTATGTACAAGAATATAACTACTATAATACTGCCCCCTATGTACAAGAATATAACTACTATAATACTGCTCCCTATGTACAAGAATATAACTACTATAATACTGCTCCTATGTACAAGAATATAACTACTATAATACTGCCCCCTATGTACAAGAATATAACTACTATAATACTGCCCCCTATGTACAAGAATATAACTACTATAATACTGCTCCCATGTACAAGAATATAACTCCTATAATACTGCCCCCTATGTACAAGGCTATAACTAGTATAACTACTGGACCAGCATTTACCTGTCATCTCCTGGGCACAGGACTTGCATAGAGAGATACCACCTGTCCGTGACGGGGTAGGGGATGTTGTGAGTGACACTTGTTGCTCCATCAGACAAACTGAAGGAATATCCCTGCGAAAAAGCTAAAAACAAATAGAGTGTAAGTTATCACTTCTCGCTTCCCCTGACATCACGAGCTCCTGGCGCACATATCCCGCTTGTATATACTGGTGGAGAAGTGGAAATTCCATGGCTGACTGATCACTACAGCCCTACAACATGGCGGCTGGATCTTCCCTTTCTGTTCAGCAGTAATGTAAAAGTGGGCACCATAAATCCCCGAAAAGGTCATAAATCCTGCCCATCCTCTGCAGAACCAGGAATGTAACCTGCGATCAGAGCGGTGGCCCCCGGTGACATTACTACGGCTCCCGGTGACATTGCTGCATGCTCAGATGCACAGAAGGGGTGTCAGTGAGCCGGCTCTACCTGTCCGGCCGGTGACCATGCTGGAGCCTGCAGCCACCACCGGAGTAGATGACTCAGCAAGAAATTCCAGGGCTCGTCCAATCTTATATATGGAGCTGAATCACTGTGCAATGAAAACTGCTGGAACTCTGACACACGTTGTTCCCAGATCTCTGGCTGCCGTCAGCAAATGAGAACATTCCGGTTTACAAATGCATCCAGTCTAGAGCATTCCGGACTCCAGACTAACGCTACCTGCACTGATACATTGTAACAAGCCATCAGGAGAGGAGAGAGATTTGTGCTGCTGATCTGTTTACACAATCCTCTGGATACAATTGTAACAAATTTGCAGCGGTGAGAAGTATTCTGATTTGTACAGGTGTTCAGCCTCTAAGGCTGGGGTCACACAGGGCGGATTTGCCGCGGAAATCCTGTGCAGAATTTCACTGCGGCAAATCCGCCTGCAGCCACTAATCCCGGGATTGGCCGCCCATGTGGACGAGATTTGTCAAAAATCTTGTCCACATGGGATGGCCAATCCGTTGCGGCAAAGCCAGGGCTGTGGTGCAGATTCCCTGGCAGCAGCAGGTCTTTTTTTTCTTTTCTTTCCTCTATGGGAGCATTGGTCGCAATGGAGAAAAGCAAGCTGCCAAGCCGCTCCAAAACCTGCGGCTATGTGCTGTGGGTTTTAAAGCTGTGCTTTCCCTGCAGAAATCACATGTTTTTTTTGCTGTGGCAGGCCCAGCCTAAATGACAACTTAAAATATTTCCATTCACTGACAGCAAGCGCACTGACACAAAAAGTTGCTTAACTTTTTAGACAGATAAATAAAAAAAAGTTCACTTAGCAAAAAAATAATGCACAAGGCTCTAAAAACAACCAACCCACTCAAACCCAACCCCACCCAAACCCAAACCCGTTCATGGATTGGAAGTCGCTGCAAAGTTGAAGTACAATCTGTGCAAAATCTGCACGTTTGAATGAAAATCCATGCCACGGTCTACGTGGTACTTTACACTGCTGTATCCGTTTGTGGATCTGCAATATAATCCACATGGCCATATTGCAAGTCACGCATAGAAAATCATTCAAAGCTCACACTGGACAGCGCACAACCCAAACGTACGCAGTGCCAACTGGCCCGAACATGCAGATTTTGCCGTGGATCTATGCTGTAGACGGTCTCTGCAGATTTCACCTCTGCAAGTGAGGGGCGAGATCTGGGACCGCATCCACGGGTTACAGGTAGATTTTAATAAATGAGTTGTCACTAATCTGCTTCTCCTTTTATATACAAGGATGAGCACAATTTGCCTAAAATCAGACTTCCCCTTTAAGGATGTTGCACAAATTATCAACCCCTCCTTTAATGCGAGAGATAATTGGTTACGTTACCTGTAGTGCAATTCTGCGAATCGTTCAGGGTCAGAACAGGAGCGGCTGGGCTCAGACACGCCAACACTGTGCTATTTGCACTGCTCGCACCGGTCTGACAGGGACAGAAAGAGAACAGTGATGGGGCGATTGTTCCCGAGGCCACAGCTAATATCATACATCATATTCTTAGGCTAGGAAACCATAGAAAATCATCGTTTTCATAAATCTGCTTTTTCACTTATTCTGGCATCGCGCAATTTTATCATCCGTGTGAAACCACCCTTAGGACTCAGATGGTCTGTGAAAAACAAAAAAAAGTGTGTATTCTGGTATAGAGATATTAAAGTATCCTCCAACTATCCATAGCAACTTGCCGCTCAGGATACTGGGAAAGCTGAATTCAATGTTTTACTCTCCCCTTCCTCCCTCACATCTGAGAAGCCTCTGATATGCATCCGGCCCCAGGAAGTCTTTTGATCATGATGGCAATAAAATTAGCCAGTGACAGAGAGATGTTAATTGACCCTCCTGTCAATAAGGCTTAATATGTCTGGTAGTTCCCGCAGACTCCCGTGCTCCTGTAGTGATATGGCGCTCACCTCGTCCTGGCGTCGCACAGCCGCACATGCGCAGACCAGAGCCGGCACGTCACCAGTGATGTTTCTGTGCAAGCCTCATATAGAAATAGGACATGCCGCCATTTGTTTACTGCGCCAGTCTTCACGCAGGTCAAATCGCATCTGTCTGCATAAGATTGCATTATCTTATGGCAGCGGGCATGGGCCTAAACCTGTATATCCTTATACTCCTATGTAACAAGCTTGTTGCTTGTGTACATTATATATTACACACATATTAATAGACATCTATAAATATTAATAGATCTATTAATGTATATCTGCAATTAGTTAAGCCTCGTCAGTTTTAAGCCACAGGTGGATACCAGGGTGACCTGACGATGGCGATGTGTGGTGTGTTGTAACATTTACCTACAGATGCCATAGCGTAAAATTTGGGCAACTAAAATGAATGCAGTAGTGGGAAACCCACAAGGAATGGTGTCCCCCCCCAACCATTAATTACTGGGATCCTGGTCATTAAAGGCTCTCATAAGTGATTTTGGCCTAATTAGTCTCCAATTCACCAACTAGAAATTCTCAGAAAGTGCTCATCCTGGGCAAAACCCCCCAAAACAGGTGACTGATATCTCCTTTCCTCTCTGAGCCTCTTAGCCATTCAGAAGAGCTGAGAGGTCACAAGACAGTTCTGCTATTGTCCTCTTAAGTAGTCAAGGAGACAGCTGACATTCTGCTTTCTTGATTCTTTTTATAGGACAGTAGTTCCTTTAGGTCATCTTTTAAATACCCCGAACTAAGGGGGGGCAGACTAAATTGAAGGAGAACTCCCTTTGATTCCTCTAACAACATTCACCTTATTAATCTGCAAGTTCACAACCAGCATCCCACCACTGTCCATTTCCGAGTTGAGGTCAAGCAGGATCACACTGGGTAGCCGGGTGGCCACTGGCACCGATGGACTGGTCACAGGGTAGAACCTCACCGATACCACATCCAGGTCCTCCCGGATAACGGGGTATTTACGCAGACAGGAAGTGGGGCCATCATTGAGCAGGATAGCAGAGCCGGGTGTTGGCTGTTGGGTATCTTTTAGCACAGTTGAGTTATTGGGGAAGGAGGAGGAGGAGAAGAGGTTCAGAAAAGACAGGAACGTTCTGGATCCCACACTTCCTGGTTTACAGACTGCAAAATAAGACGGGGTTACAGATGCAGGTTAGAAGGACACGAAAGTTGGGTGACTACCATGGTAGAGCAGTGACAGATCCCAGACTGCATAGCAATGCACACACCACCGCCAACCCCCATCCCAACCTCCATTCACATTAGACAATGAAAGGAATGTCATCGATATATCCGATCTCTCAGACGATACCTGAGAAGTTATACACCAGCTGGAAGGACACGCTGCTATTCAACCACTGAGGCTTCTCCACGGTGATGCTCAGCCACTTCTCCCAGGGTGGAGACTGCAAGACGAAGCCACAGGCAGAACCTTCATTGCAGTTGACCCGATGGGCAGAGGAGTCAAGCTGCGTGACTGACCCCACAGTGACCACCAGAGGGCATCCAGTGGCATTAGAGGTGCAGTTAAGCAGTTGTATCTGCAGCTGCTGGGTGTATTCGGGGACAAAGAGCCTGAGGAACAAAAATTATGTGTATAAAATTATATATGTTGCACACACAAGTGATTCTGTCATCCATGATTGCAGAATACACCAAACGATCTGGTTTATAAACCTAACCTGTACACCTCCAAACAGGAAAAGTTGATATGGACTCAGACACTATCCTACCAAAAGTAATTGGACATCTAAGCAAGAATCAGAAGTAGTATTTTATTTCCATATGTTAATACTTAGTGGGGCTCCTTTGGCCCTAATGACATTGGATACTCTCAATGGCATAATTTCTAGTAAAGGCTAATACACTTAACTAATATTTCCCTCAATCCATCCTGCGAACATCTGGCCCGACGTTGCAGTTCATCCCAAAGATGCTCAGTAGGTTCAGGTCAGGACTCTGCAGGCCGGTCCAATCATGAAACGTCCATATCCTCAAACCAATGTAAAACAGTGGTTTATATGTGACGCAACACATTGTCTTGTTGGAAGTATGGCCAACCAGAGCATTACCACATTATTGTCTAGAATATCAGGGTTTACCTCTGTGGTCATGGTTCTTGTCACTACAACCAATGGACAAAACCATGCCACGTAACATCCCCAGACCGTAACGGAACTTAACTGTTTGCACAGCACACTCAGGTAAAAGATGTTCCCCATCATCCTCCACACAGAGGTTCCTCCATCTGATGTGAAGATGGAGCTGTGCGATTTTCCCTCACCAGAATGTTCTTCTATTGCTCACCTGTCCAATGACAATGCTCCTTGCACCGATATATACTGGCCAATGCATCTTTGAGAGAACTAAGACATTTGCAGGATGAATGGAGGGAATTACCAGGTGTTAGAAGAATGTATACCAAACAGAGTATTTGATATTAGGGGGAAAAAAGAGCCCCACTAAGTATTAACATACAGAAATAAATACTACTTCTGATTCTTACTCAGGAGTCCAATTATGTTTGGTAGGATAGTGTACTGTGCAATGACTCAGAAGACAGTATCACAAATGATGGGCTTGAATACATTGGCTAGCACATAGTATCAGACATAAGCCTATCCAGTGTGATACTGCCTGCTGAACTCATGATAGGCTTAGCCGCAGAGCTCAGTAAGCAGTATCACAGGTTATGGGCTTAGATATGCTTGTTCAGCAGTCAGTACTGGACATGCTATGCTTACACAAACAAAACAGGCTTAGATACAATAGATATATAGCAGGCATTATCAGACAAAGAGCTCTGATGTAACAGCTCAGTAAGCAGTATCACACCTGAATCAGTGTATCTAGCAACGCATGTTTCTACATAAGCCTAATCACGGATATCCATTACATCTCATGGGCTCTTCCCTTTTCCCCCTTTTAAGGTTAGCAAGCAATTGTCTCCACAGTTCAGCAATTGCCCTCATCTATCACACTCCTAGAGTTAATTACTTGTAGCGAGCGGGATTCTTAATCGACTCCAGAACTTGCTGCATGGGCAAATTCGCCTGCAGAATTGGCACATCCACTTCTCGAAGAACAAACAGTTCTGGCTGGAAAACGTATGTACAGGATTTGGTGAGACCCTGGAACGAAAGGGAAAGAAGGAGTTATACGAGCAGCAGGCAGACCCCACTGGGGTTACATTACCATTAGTTAGGAGCTGGCAGTTCTGGTATTAATTATACATAAAAATGGGTCACATGCCCCTCCCACTAAGTCACGCCTCCTTTTGCAGAAAGTGGCGCAACTCTCAAAAAAGTCACAGAATCGAATCAGCTCAAGGAACTCACCTGAATCTCAATTTTCTCAGTGTCTTTGGGTAGATGCGCGGCTACAAACCAGTCGCCGGGCGCAGGATTGCTGATATTAAGGTATAGATTACTCTGCATAGCATTTCGGAACCTCATCGTCTGAGTGAATGAGTGCGGGACACTTGTATTTGGGGCGAAGCTGTAGCCCAAGGGGTTAATCACCGGCGGGGCTCCATAACGAAAGTGCCTGGAAAACACAAAAGAATGGAGATGGCAGGGGCCCGGACTAAAAGACATGTGCAGAGCGTCCATGACGAGAATGGACCTACACTGTGACCTCGACGTCTTCACAGCCGGCTCCCTTCCCTCGAGACGCTTGAAGGAGCCACCTGAGCAGCACGGCATCCGAGGGCACCTGGAACTGGAAGAGCCGCACGTTCCCGTACCAGCTGAAGAAGGATAGCCGCTGGGGAGCCTGGGAAAACATCTCCGACACATAGGAGAGATCTGTAAGGAGAAGACCAATATGATCTTATAATAAAACAGCAGCACCACCTAGTGCGTGAACTACCACGAAGTGTGGGCACTTTAAGACAAGTCTTCCGGCAGTCTTATGGCAACCATGTGCCACCTAGTAAAGACCCCCTAATCTATATAGTTTATAACTACCGTGTTTCCTCGAAAATAAGACAGTGTCTTATATTAATTTTTAACTTTTTTACATGTATAGCTGCCTGGACACTATTTAAATTGACTTTTTACATTAACTGTTAGCAGGGCTTAATTTTGGAGTAGGGCTTATATTTCAAGCATCCTCAAAAAGCCTGAAAAATCATTTTGCATCCTCAAAAATTCTGAAAAATCATGCTATGTCTTATTTTCAGGGTATGTCTTATTTTCAGGGAAACAGGGTAGACACTCTTGCCATTCAGGACTCTAGAACTCTCCTACAGGGTAATTTCTGCACAAATATTCTGTTCTACAAAGAAAGATGGTGGAAGAAGAACGTAGCTGCCAATATAAATTTGAGATATTTAAGTTGTGGAAAACGGACCGATTTCACGGTGTTCGCATGCATTTTTGTTGCGTCTTTAAGTCAGTGTTTCACCCATTTTTCACACATGCAAAAAAATATATTTTTTTAAAAATTAAAAATTTGCCAGTTTTTTTGCATTTATTTGCACCATCTATTGGCAACATGCATAAAAACCTCACGGTACACGCCTGTAACATTTGCGTTCCTGTGACTAAAGATCTAAAAAGGACATTCTGCAAGTTTTTTTAAACTCACATCAGTCCACATAAAAAAACGCACATCTGAATACACAAATTTATTTTAATGGGGTTTTGCGCTGCCCATATCCAGTCCGTAAAAGGATAGGGACAAAAAAATACGCCAGTGCGAATGGGCCCTTACTCTTATTTTTCTTACTCATATTTTGGTTGTACAATAACTCTGCATATTTACGAGATTGCGGGGAAAAAAAATCCCTTATGGCCTGCGTATATCGCCTGCTTCCGCGGGTTTATGTGTGCACAAATGCAGTACATATTTGCGCACACAAAAGTACACAGAAGGGCTCATTAATTCGCTGTGCAAATACACAGTTTGGCTCATTCGCTTCAAATTACCCATTGTGTCACATAAATAAAGCGCACCACAATAGGGCAAGTCCCGTATGTTTTTTCCACGCAGTTGAACAGCGTGATGAAATACGTTCATGTGAACGAACCCATTCTGTTCACTGCACATTCCGCACACAGAACATGCGTACGTAATACGTGTCACAAATATGCCTGTGTGAAAGAGCTCCTAGGGCTCCCACAGATGTGCGGTTTTAACATTAGAAAGTCCCACTGACATTTGCGTTAAAAAAACAAAACAAAAAACCCCAAGTGAGTGGGAGTCCTTAGGCCGAGATCAAATCTTGCGTGTACAGGCCCAAAGCCTGAGGCTGCACTACTGACAGTCCGATGAAAACGTGTCAGATAGTGTTTCCATGGAGACCTCGTGTGGCGCCAAACTACCATCAGTCCTAAAACACAAACCTGTTATATAACAACTGGGGATCATTCAGAATATAAATAGGACAAGCTGTGTGACCGTGTAATGGCGGAACACTCTTTTTTCTCTCCATTTAAAGGCGGAAATAGGCGCCACGATTAGAGGCGAGCCGACTGATTAATCATTAACACGAAACATGAGTTATTTCATGATTACACAGAGAACAAGGAGCAGCGGCTGAGTCAGGAGAGCAAAAGCTGCAGGACGGGTTAGTCTGGCGGTAACGACAAAGGCCTCATCTGTTTGTGGGAACCTGATGGGAAATGATAGGAGTCTCATCTCACCAGTTACCTGTATATATGCTCTGGGGTCCTCAAATAGGACGGGTCCCTGCCAACACCAACACAACCTCTGTGCCCACGTAACAAGAGAATCCAACATGGCCGTCGGTGTATGTCAAGGGGAAAACGGTTTTGCAGAACTGCACTTCTAGGCCGAGATCTGATTACTAGAAATTACAGGCCCAAAGCGGAGGCTGCACTACTGAGACACTTGATTACAACATGCCACCTTCTGATTTTTAGGAGGTGCTGTGTTGTCATACTCAAGTCACCCGGTATATTCGTATCTCTGATACCCCCAACCTTTAAATTGTGTACCACAACATTTTTGTTTTTTTTTTAAATCGGATCCACGGCCATTTTAAATTAAAGGGGTTATCCATTTCTTAAATGATTGATGACTGACCCTCAGGATAGGTCATCAACAGGGTTGCCACCTGGCCAGTAATTAAGTTCCAAGGCCAGTGCCAGTATTTCTTTATCGGCCAAAAAAAAAAATGATTACTCCCTATGAGCACCTCTGACCGGGCAGCAACCATGGCAACAAGTAGTCTACTCGCTCAAGCAGGTCCAGTCTGGCCACTATGGATGAAGAGGAGGACTCGGGGTCTCTGCCTACAGCATCCACTTGCTGCCCCGCCATCTGATTCAGGGGTGGAGAGCGCACTAAGAAAAGGCAGTGTTACTATTTTGTCCACGAAGGTGGGCACGGTTACTACTGCAGCCATTAAGGTGGCATTATTACTATTGGGGCCCACTGAGAGTGGCTCTTACTAGTTGAGGGCACTTTGACTTTGTGGGACCACAGAGGTGGCACTAGTACTATGGGGCAATTACTGAGAGATTCATTGCGGTAGCGGCAGAATGGGGAAGTGATAATCATGGCTGAAAGAAGTCTTCATGGCAGTCTGAGCCCCCCAAGAAAACAAAGTGGAGATCACCAGTCAGAGAAAACCATCACCTGTGATCACGGGCGGTGACTGCAACCATATCACTATCACTGGAGGTAACAACACTGTAATCACTATCATTGTGTAGAGCCAGTATCTAATATATGAAGATTGCATTATTTTGAGGTACGCTAGAGACATGCTGGATCTAAGCCCGTCATATTATAAGGTTGTCATATAGAAGATATATCAGTTTCTTGGTGAGAGCAATTATGTTTTGCTCTGGAGCCCCGGACTGCTATGTACGCCCCTGACTATAGCAGGTCATGAGTAGCCCTGAACCCCTCGTGCACACTTATGACTGCGCCAGCAGCCAGTGCTACAAGATGAGTGGAGTCTTCTAATGGGGCTACCGCCAGCTGGTGTACAATTCTGGAAACTTTGGGAACTGGCACCTGAGTACAAGGGCCCTTAGAACGCAGCTCCACAATATAAGAAGGGTAACAGACAGTTAATTCATACATTTTCAGGTGCAATAATGGAGCCAATGTCATGATAAGCCACGCCCAAACCACACCCCCTTCTACCTTGGCCAATAACAGATTGGAGTCAAAGACAGCAACCCCGTCATCAATAATTAATTGGCAGAAGTCCATCACTTTGAACCCGCGGCGATCAGCTGTTTGCCAGGTCACTGTTGGTTTGTGCAGAGCCATGGCAGCACCCTGGGTTCATAATGCAGGCACCACTCCAATTCACTTCAATGGGACTCAGTCTGCAGTACAAACCCTGGCCACTGCCATGTTATACGGAGCTGTCCGCTTCTGGCTCAGCATGCACTCACCCGGTGAAACAGCTGATCACTGGGAATCCTGATCGTTGGACCCCTACCAATCTGCTGTTGATGACCAATCCTGAGGAAAGTCACCCACAATGGCCGATTATGGCCATTTCAGGTGACCACCAGCTGCAAAAATAACTGACTATAGTCTACGAATTATGCACTACACGCTCTTAAAAATTTCAGCCAACCATGGCTGAATGCCATACTGTGCCATCCTGTAATATAAAAAAAAAAAATGTAAAGGGGTTTTCCAGGCAGCGTTAGCGGTCAGTGTCAGACTACCCCGGGGTCAGTGCTGAATCCGCTGCTCTGACCAGTCATCGCTTGTTGTAAGTGCGGGCTTAGCTCCCATTGATTTGATACAAGCACCAACCACTACACAGGGGTCAGAGCAGCGGCTTCCGCTCCAACACCGCTGTAGCCTGGCACAGACAGCCGATGCTGCCTGAAAAACCCCTTAACCCTTTCCAATCCACTGTCTGACGTGTAAAGATATTCTGATTGAAGGCTGTACAGCTCTGATGTCAGAAGACGTCCGGCAGGGTATTCTTACTGTATATTACTGGCCGCTCTGTTGTCAGGGCCTCTCCAGCATGTCCCATACCGCAGTACTGATTCTAGCCAGCAGATGGCGCCATTGTATAATGGCAGAAAGAGAAAGCCTCCTAGAAACCCTGAATCCAAAATTGGATTGCAAAGGGTTAAAATACGTACTTGCCCTTTGAGTGTCCCCATTCCTTGAACAGAGCAGGAACCTCGATCAGCCACACTGTGGACGATGAGCAGATGAAATGCATGATTTAAAGTGGATGCAAGTGATCTGACACACGGGGTCTGTCAACCCCCTTATACTAGTCTATGGTTGCTAGGCTAGTGTATCCTTAGCAACCAAAATTAACAAAGTTGGCCTGTACCATTGCTGACAGTAAAAAAGGCACAATGCAGCTTGACACATCTCAGCCACCATTATTAATCAGATTTTTGCAAGCAAGTACCTCACCCCTCCCCAATACTAGTGAAAATTGGCAGCCAATCTCTTGGTCTGTGCGCTTGGTACAAGGCACAGCGGACACATGGCGAATGTCTTTATCAACCAGGTTGCAGTGTGTGCTGGGAATAAGCGCTTGACTATGACTGTACCGCGGCTCTACGCCCCGAGGGGCAGTCAGGTGTGGTGCCTACCTGTTCTGACACGTCGCTGCATACCTTAATCATGCGAGACTACAAATCAGGAAAACAAGTTACGCGGTACACAAGGCTGCGGGTATTCTTAAGTTGTCCAACAGCCAAAAACTACATTTACATATGGGAACCCGCGCCAAAGTATATATGGCAGAGCTTATCATATTTCGATAAACAAGAAACACTCGTGATCGGTCACTTACTGACATGGAGTCCATGTTGGATAGTGGCATGTGAATAAGCCCCACCCAATGGAGATTATCCGCATGCGGATCTGTGGCAAGTAGTTCTAGCTGCAACAGATAGAAGAGGCTCAGCAGCAGCAGTATTCTCATTAAGTGTGTGTTCGCACGTCGCTGACGCGCCGCAGGTTTTGTTGCAGATTTCACCCTTTCAATCGAATTCAAAGTGAAGAGGTTCACCAAAATCAGCGCTATGGGGACACGGTCAGAAAACGGAAATCACATTTTTTACTAACACTTTATAGTCAATGGGTGACGGAACTAAACGGAAAGGTTTTCAATGTGGTTTCATTTTTGACATCAGTTTTTAAGTGAGCAAGGGCAAAAGTTTCGAAAGACAAAAAAAAAAAAAAGAGTAAAAAATAAATTCATGGAAAAACGTATGGAAATAAACTGATAGAAACAGTGTTTTTTTAAAAAAAAGGAAACGTTGCGTTTGAGTTCCATTGAAAACTGAACCCGATATACTGATGTGAATGAGCCCTGGCTCAGTCACACGGGCGTAAATATGCTCCATATCACTGCTTTGCATTAGGGCACGCAGATCTTCCTATTTACGTGCATCAAAATAGCGCAGCATGTCCTATTTTGGTCCATATTATGTGCATTGAAGGCAAGGGGACTGCGCAAATACGCATGATACGTGAATATTCGCTACTTGTTTGCACATATCATCAATAGGCCCTGTTGCACCTTTTTTGCGCCTATTAATACACAGCTATTACATGCGGGAAAAAAGCAAAAAAAACCCCCCAAAAAACACAAGGCGGCTCAAAACACGCAGCGCTTCAGTTAATGGATGCATAGCATATTCAAGGACCGAAATTAAATCCGCCCGTGTGAATGAGCCCCAAGCCTGAGTGACCTGATGATGGCCATGAAACCCCCTGCAGCTTCCCCACTGCTCATTATCTGTTTTGTGCCCCCACGTCCCTATAGTCTTGGGGACATTATGCTCCCGGCCATGGACCCCTCCTCATCATAAATAGGACCGATGTATTTGGGTATTGCCATTGGTGCGATCGCCAATATTAGAAGCGCTGCTCCCCAACATGTCGCCTACAGAGGATGAGGCTCTATGTGCAATCTGCACAGGTGACCCACAATGTCCCCGCCGTCATGCATCACTAATGTGACAATGGCAGGAGGGAGGGGTGACGTATTTATAGATACTCCGCTAACAAGCACGAGGAACTGGTTTCTGGAAGATTCTTGCATATTTATAAGTGAGAGACAATGGAGAATTACACAAAGTGCACAGCTGGCCGTAGGAACGCAGATTTAGAGGGTCAGTCCACCATAGCGCCCTTATCTGGCATATCAGTGATGGGTGTGGGTGTATGGTCAATGTCTACACACATGGAGTAACCAGGAGTCACCTTGTCAGATCGGAATTTGCATTTAGCTATATTTACCCTTTAAATATTTAAAAGGCCTCGTGAGCTTTTGAGGGGAGGCTGCCATTTAAAGGGGTTGTCCATGTACCTGCTTTTAAGGGCCCCTTTAGACACAACGATTATCACTCAAAATTCGCTCAAAAGCCGTCTTTGGAGCGATAATCACTGTGTGTAACTGCACTGACATCGCACAGTTTTCGTTATCCAAGCGGGGCCATTGTCTTCTGCATCCTCCACTCCGAGCGCTCGGCTGTATAACAGCCGGGCGCTCTGTGCAAAAAACAGCTGGATGCAGACGACAAGCTGGGACACCCCACTTGTCTTCTGCATCCTCCGCTCCGAGTGCCAGGCTGTATAACAGCCGGGCACTCAGAGTGGAGAACAGCTGGATGCAGAAGACAAGCGGGGACATCCTGCTTGTCTTCTGCATCCTCTGCTGGCAGCACAAGGTGATCACTCATCTTTAACGATCATCTTGCGCAGTAAATAACACAAAGATTATCGCTCAAAAGTCGCTTGAGCGACATCTTTTGTGCGATAATCGTTGTGTCTAAATGGGCCTTAACATATAGATGACATACAACACGGACTCCTACTTTGCTCATCTCTGGATGCCATTACCTAGCAGCACTTCAGAGAAACGCCGACTACAGCTGGCACCTGGACTGGTCATAGTGACCGAACTGCTGAGTCCAGGTGCCGGACGCAATCAGCATAGCTCTGCCTGCATTTTCCATGGGAGAAACACTCATGTAATAGCAACCTAAGAGCTAATTCACACGGGCAGATGAGTCTTGTGTGTATTACACACACGTTAAATCCCTGTGACCTATATTGGTGCATAATACACACTACATAGGTGCATGAAAAAAAATCAAAATGGAAATCATTGGGCCTTTAGCACAGTGTATTACGTGCGTAATACATGGATGAGCGAGCCCTAAAGGTCCTTTCTGGCCTTCACATGGGCAAGTTCAGCCTACGTGGGGTCTGGTACTGGTTCATCTTGTCTCCACCGGTAGAATAGGTGGAGACATAAGTTGGCCGGTGTAGTAGGGTCCTCCGTACCGTTTCTTTATTGTCAGCAGCACATCCTCCATTCAGAGGGGTGTGCTGCCAGCAATGACCATTTTTTGTGCCACATAAAAGATGCGATCACACAACAATAAGCATTTGTTTGTTCGATGGGCAATCAGGTACACGTTCACATAGCCCGATCAGGTAAAAAGAAGCATTAACAGGAAGATTAGCTGCCCGTGATAATAAGTGCCAATCCACAATGAGCATGTTTGTTAGGGATGACTGCATGGGTAGATAATCAGAAATATGGAGACAAACCCTAAATACAACCATTCGTTCCCGTACAGCAATCATTGGTCACCTGCACATCTCTCCGTTCACACATGGTGACGTACAGCTGACCAGCGAGTATTTATACTCCGGCCACCCTCACAAGTTGTTGACCACTGTTCCATTCACATCTAGGGAGAGGAAGGGAGAAGGCTGAGCATCAATCTCCAACTGCCCCATAGAAGTCAGTGGAGCAGCAGCTGAGCATGTGCAGCTCCGTTTTACTCACATGGGCCATTTGGTAGTTCCAGCAGTCAGACTCCCCCAACCAGCAGACATTTATCCCTTTTTCTTTACCGACTACCAAAATGGCAACTCTAGGGGGTCAAAATAGATTTTTTTTACCCATTTAAGTCAGATCTCAGTAAGTCAAGAACATCCCCAGTAACCACCTGCCAGCAGCTCCCCATATTTTAGCTTTCTGGACCCCTGTATGTTTCACATTGGTCAAATTAGGGCCAGAGTCTTATGTGGGCTGGGATAAGACCTAGAACAAGAATGTCGTCGTTGCGAAACACCTTCCTCACCGCAAACCAAAGTCCTTGTGACCGCGTCATTGGGAAACACGACTGACGCATACATGCTTAGCCCACAATCAAGGAACTTTAAGGACATGTGACCGGATACAAAGGATATTGGGTGCCAGGGGTGCTGGGAGCGGCTTTATGCGGTAGAAGTTGCACTGCCCCTTTAAACAACAGCTAAGAGTGGCACAGCTGGTGACTGCAGGGCAGGGAAGTTGAGTGCCAGGGCACTGCATTGCCTGCTAATTACACCGTGTACAGTAATAATAAAAAAATGAAGTGGAGGATAAACAGCACCCGGAGGCATCAGCGCCGCTCGACGGACACATCTAAGTAGTTATGGAAATTGCTGTTATGGGAAAGGTTACAGGAGGATGAAGTACGGGCAGAAACTGTGCCCATGGGCATCCTGGTGTCAGTTCTGCTCTGTTTTCACGGTAGACACGAACAATAAATGATTAAACAGAGAATACTGAAGTGGGCATAAACTTTAGAAAGGACCCCTATCCTGGCACTTAATGCCCTGTGTGCCTGCTGGAATGGTGGCCCAGGGATAGTAGGCACCAGGGATGTCCAGTGCCCACAGGCTGTACACAATGCCAGTGAAGCTACTACTATGGTGATGTGCCACCTTTGCCACTTCTGCCCATATGTAGAGAAAGCGGTATGACCACCCATATACCTACAGCACCCTACAGCAGGGGAGCTCATAGGACAGCTCTGAACTTAGCAGCCCCAAATCCAGGTATACATAGGTGGTCCATATGCCAGTCTTACATGTCGTGGAGATGGCATGGAGATAGATTAGGGGTTAATTTTGTACTTACCCTGAGTAGAGCTGGCAGATGGGGGGCAGAGGACCCCCAGAAAGATCAGCAGCAGAATGGGGGTCTCCATGGTGGATCAGGATGCAGGACAGCTCAGCAGACACTTCCCTTCCTCTTCTGCCACAATCATCATCATACTGCGGACTGCTGCCAGGCTGCCCACACGTCGGGCACACAGAGCTGGTACTGCGGCAGCCCGTAACCTCCCGGCCGCCGCCACACAGCGCGAGGACACCGGCCTGGAGGGCGGAGCTACACGGGAGGGGCGGGGCGTGCGCGGATACAATGTTGCAATGTTGTGTCAACATCCTGCTCTGCATATTAAGACTTTGCCCCGCCCATAAGCACGGCCTGCACCTCCCCCTCAGTACAGTGAGCCCTGCCCCCTCCAGGAAGTGCCCACAGCCCACCTGGTCCTGCCCCTTCCAGTCACTCTGGACCCCTGTATAACAGACCTGAAGGTGGGCACTCAGGGGGCATCGGAGGGCAGACCCTGCCCGCATCACTACCAAACTGCAATAAGAAAGTGAAAAGTGTGAAAAATGGCCATTCTCTTAGACTGCAGCGGGGGCTTAAGGGTGCGAATACTTGTGCAATCCAGTCCTTAATTACTCCAAAGCCTCTAACATAAAGAATAAAGCAACTTTACAAATAATGGTTTGTAAGAAGCCCCCCGAGGGCGATCGAAGACAGGAGGGGTCGGCGCTACGGTTTCCAAGCTCTAGCTGATTCCTATTAACCCCTTAGGGTGGATTCACGCGAACGTATTGCACAGCGTATTACGTACACAAAATGCAGTGAATAGAACCCCTAAACTTCAATTCGCTCATTCACACAAGCGTATATAGCACGGGCGTTTTGTTTGTGCAAACAATTACGCAGTATGCTCTATTGCCGCCCTTTGTGATTTTCTTGCGGGTTTTGTCTGCGCAATTTGCTTGCGAAAAAAAGACAATAGGACTTTCTAATGTCAGGGCTCCCCCACACGGGCGGTTTTTTAATGCTGCGTTTGTCAATGGGACTTTTTTAATGGTAAAAACGCAAAGTTTGTGCTTTGCAATTTTTGTGCGATGCGTTTTTAACATTACAAAGTCCCATTGACAATTGCGTTTAAAAAAACGCAGCGTTAAAAAAATGCAAGTTTGTGGGAGCCCTTAACCCCTTCATTATGCGGCCCCTTTTTCTTTTTCCATTTTCGTTTTTTCCTCCCACCTTCAAAAAAATCGTAACTCCTTTATTTATTTATCCATCGACGTCGCTGTATGAGGGCTTGTTTTTTGCGGGACGACTTGTATTTTTCAATGGTGCTATTTAATATACCATATAATGGACTGTAAAGCTTTTAAAAAATTCTAAGTGGAGTAAAATGAAAAAAAACCCCGACATTTCGCCATCTTTTAGTGCGTCTTGTTTCTACGGCGCACAAACGACAACAAAAATGACATGATATCTTCATTCTATGGGTCGGTATGATTACTGCGATACCAAACTTGTATAGTTTTTTTTTTACTATGCTACTCTTTTTTTTTTTAAAGACATTTATTTTTTTCAATTATTTCCTGCGGTCATTTTGTGCGTGCGATAACTTTTTTATTTTTCCGTCGACGTAGTTCAGGGATTGCTCATTTTTTGCGGGATGTTACGACTTTTTGATCGCTTTTTATTGCGTTTTTTTGGGGAGAAAGGGTAACTAAAAAAGTGCATTTCTGGCGTTCTTTATTTTATTTTTCGGACGACGTTCACCGTGCGGGAAAAATAATGCGCTACTTTGATAGATTGGACTTTTACGGACGCGGCGATACCAAATACGTATTTTTATTGTATGATTTAGATTTTTTAATAATAGACATGGCAAAAGGGGGGGGGGAATTTAAACTTTTACAACTTTTTTTTGTTTTACAATTAAAAAACTTCATTGATTTTTTTTTTTTACATTACTTTGAAGTTCCCCTGGGGGACTTTACCATGCGATGCTTTGATCGCTCCTGCAGTATGACGTAATGCTATAGCATTACGTCAAACTGCTTTTTCACAGGCAGCCTATCAAGCCATCCCAAGGAGATGGCTTGATAGGCAGTCTGGTAAGGCAGCCCTAGGGCCTTTCATTAGGCCCCCGGCTACCATGACACCTGCACGGCTCCCCCGATCTCACCGCGGGCGGGCCGTGCAGGACCCCCGAACATCGTTCTGGGGATTTAAATGCCGCTATTGGCCGCGGGTGTCAGCTGTTATAAACAGGTGACGCCCGCACTGTATGAAGAGAGGTTGCCACGCAACCTCTCTTCATACATACCTCGCGGCTCCATGACGTACCGGTACGTCATGAAGCGGGAAGGGGTTAAAAACGCATTGCACGAAAATTGCAAGTTCATGCGTTGTGATGCGATAAAACGAAGGCTACACAGGAAAACATGAGTAATAAAAAAAATGCAAGACGCAGAAAGATAGGACATTCTGCGATTTTTTCCCCACAACATCGCATGAGTGAAAACATCGCAAATGTGAAGGAAGCCATTTACAAGCATGGTTTTCATAATCCTGCGTTTTCACGCACTCTTGCACGATTTTATCGCCCATGTGAAAACAGCCTTAGTCTTTGGGTCAGTAAGATTACTACAATACCAAATTTAAGCCGGCCCCACGCGACCATGGTTTGAATTGCGGAATCCGCAATCGCCACCCGCGCGGATGATCCGTCGTGCATGGGGTGGGACCAGCTGCTGATTCTGGTCCATACAACCCCTGTATGCCCCGGATGTAAATGTACACCTAAAGGGGTGAAAACATTGGGGCTTATTCATTATTCTTTGGGCACCAAAATTCGGCGCACGTGTCAGAACAGCGACTGTTTTTAGCATTTAGGCCACTTTCACGCGGCCGAGAAAATTGCCCAAGATTTGTGCGTTGCGATAAAAAAAAATCACAGCATGTGCTAACTTTGGGCATTCCCTTGGAACGCATTGCAATGCCCATTGTTTTCAATGGGGCCGGCACAGCATTGTGTGGCTTGCAAGTTGCACACAAGTGCAATGTGTTGCGAGGTTTATCCATTGAAAACAATGGGAAACACCCCGCTATCCTCTTTAGCGGCGGCGGTGGATCACTAGTTTCCCGAAGTGATGCGTTTCAACAGAAAAATGCTTCCCGTCCGCAGGGACATCGTACATTGGTGAGTGCGTCATCGCGCCAAGTTTCACTGCCCAATATCGCATTTGCCCGTCTGAAATTAGCCTTACCTTTTCAAAAAGTGGGTGGGGCCTGGCTCTAGGGGGTGTGGTCACACACAGCCCATCACCCATAGGACAGCGGATAACTTTATGGCTGCTGGGGCTCTCACCAAACAGACACTTTTTGGGAATATTCCGTGGCAAAATCTACACTTCAAACATGTGGATTTTGATGCAAAATTGAAAATAGCATGATATCATTCAATGAATGGCTGTGAATTGGTTCATCGAGCACGAGATCTGATTGGCTGATGCAGCATTCGATGAACCAATCAGAGCAGTCGCTTGGTGGAGGCGGGGTATTCAAGCCACGCTACCAGTTAGAAATGCTCTGTCGGCATTCGGGACTACATGGAAGCCTGCAGCGAGGAACCTGAACACTGCCTGCTAGGTAAGTATTATAAGACCCCCCCCCCCCCGAAAATAAGACACTGTGCCTCTTTTGGGGCAAAAATTAATATAAGACAGTGTCTTATTTTTGGGGAAACACGTTATCAGGTCTGTACGGGGTTTTCAACCTCTGATTGTGAACAAAAATCCCTATTGCAGGACAGGCATCTCCTCTGCCTGTCTTAACTTGAAGTGTGCCGAAGTAAGATGCAAGCAACTTATTAAGTGTATCTATTGTTTAAGTGGAGGGAGTGTACATCCCAGATGCCTAACACAGCTGAATGAAATATAAAATCCAGGAGAGATGATTTGCTGAGACATCATTAAAGTGTTTTATGGGCTGTATTTTTATTGGAGCGATGGGTTGGTTGGTATGAGACCCATCACTCCCTCTCCCATCTAGAACACAGCTTTTCTGGTTCCCCCAGTCAGCTCAGCTGTGTCCACTGAGCTGGTTGCTGGGACATAGAAATCTACAAGCCAAGGCAATCTGGGTCAGAGACTGGGAGTGAACAGGAGTCCACTCTGAACTTTGGATTGTTTGCTGACAAACACCACGTTATTGCTAGGTGAGCAAAGCATTGTCTAGTTAGTGTCCAGCCGGGCAGGTGTTTTATGTCTGTTTATTGCACAAATTTTATGTGTTGCAAGTGTCTGTTTCTCCACCAATTTTCTGTTGCTGGAATAAAATAAAGCTGGATGGACTGTGTGATTGACTGTGTCCTTGCTGAACCCCACTGCCACCCCAGACATTGGTACACTCTATTCTATTGTATAGGTTGTTCTCCTGGGAACTGTAGTTCTGTGGGTTTCCAGCAGCACACTGCAACAGGGGTGGCATGTTTGAGCTGGATGGGTATGGAGTTCTCCAGCCAGCCAATCCCCACTGGTCTGCTGCACATAAATACCCACCCCTCTGGTTAGAGGGTGCTGGTTTCCTCACAGTACCCATGCATGTTATTCTGTAGGTGTAAACAGCAACGTGTTCTGTGCAGGTGGCGGACATGAGGTGAACAGTCCTGTTTAGGATGTATTGGTGAGAACAGCGACATGTTCTGTGTGTTCATGCAGGTGGCTGGGAATGTGGTGTGAACAGTCCCATTCCCTGGTGTGTTGGTGTGGGAACTGTGTCCTGTTCTGCTTGGATCATTTTTGTTACGGTATACTACCCGTGATACGCCAGCCCAGGTGCCCTAGATCTCACCCACAACCCCTGTTCCTGCCTGCTTGCCTTCACTCCTGGCTAACTCCAGGCGGGCAACTGGGCGGCGGTCCCTACTCTAACTAGGGACCGAAAAAGGGACGCTGGTGTACCTGGATGGAAAGGGTAGGAATAGAAAAGGCAGATGTAAATAACCAACACGAACAATACTAAGCAGAACTGAGGCAGATGGAAAAACCTGGCGGATAATAGCAAAGTATAGCAGACAAGATGACAGAAGCAGGAGACCAACAGAGGCAGACTAGCTAGCACACTGAGGGAAACCAATAACTGGCAGTGATTTCCAGTCTCTGCCTGACCTTTAAACAAAAGCTTCCGCCCAGGGGCAGAGAGAGGGAGACAGCCAACTCCCAACAGAACAAGATAAAAGGGAGCTCGTGCACGGCAGCTGTACTCAAAGGTGCCTGCGCACCCGGCGCCGCGCTCCACCAGCACCACGCCAGCCAGGCACCCGCGCCCCCGGCAGCTGAACAACAAGCTGCGGAGATGCGCCCCGACCACGGGACCCCGCACACCGCCGCCCCAGGAGGACCAGCAACAGCCGAATGGTAACACCTCACCGAAGGGACAAAGGTTTTCAATATTGACTTATAATAAGCCCTATGTACCCTCCATGTAGCTGGCAAATCAAGTTCATAAGCAAGCGGGTTCACTACACGCTTGATGACAAAGGGACCCACGTAACGCAGCGCCAGTTTCAAAGATGGAACCTTCAATTTGAAATTTCTAGAAGACAAATAAACCCTCTGTTCCATCCTGTAAGGTTTAGATACTGACAGACTCCTCCCACTACGCAACTGCATACACTGAAATCACATAACCCGGGAAAGACACTTGTTTAGTATCAAAAATGCATTTCTCCAACTTGACAAACAGTTGGTACTCGCACAAACGGGTCAGAACCAGCCTCAGGTGCCCCACATGTGAATCCCAGTCTGGGGAGTACACCAGAATGTCATCGAGATAGATGACCAGAAATACCCCCAGGAAGTCGTGGAAGACCGCATTCATAAATCCCTGGAACACAGGGGGGGGGGGCATTACAAAGTCCGAAAATGTCCTGACGGGGTGTTGAACGCGGTCTTCCACTCATCTCCCTTTCGGATGTGAATTAAATTGTAAGCCCCCCTTAAGTCCAATTTGGAAAACCAGTGGGCCCCTACCACCTGATTCAATAAATCAGGAATCAGGGGCAAGGAACACTGGTTCTTCACTGTAATTTTATTCAAAGCCCGATAAGCCACACAAGGCCTCAATGTCCCATCCTTCTTCTCTACAAAGAAGAGACCTGCCCCGGCAGGGGACCTGGACGGCCGGATATGTCATTTGGCCAGAGACTCCGACACATTGAAAATCAATCCCTTAGGGATGGGACTGTCGGGGATCAAGTCTATACCACAGTCCCACTCCCTATGGGATACGCCAGAAAATCAGACAAATACTCAGGGATAAGTATGACAAGAGGACATTGCAGTCATGGCATCAGCTTTTGCCCCCGTAGTCCCTGCCATTGGTTTTATTCTCTACTGGACAAATACTGGTCTTTATTTGCCAATAAAAGATACCGATGAATAGAAATACTGGGGCAAAAATGGGTAATTTTTAAAAAACCGTCTGCGAACAATATGGCCCTGCGAATAGATACATAGATTTACATGAGCTCCGTATTACAGTCCGCAAAACATGGACCAAATAGAGATAAAACACACTCATCTGCATGCGGCCTCTAGTTGTAGAGCTTTTTATTATAGAGGAATTGGAGGGGTTTTACAGGCGTTCTCCCACTCAGGATTGGGCATCTGTAGCAGATTGGCGGGTATCTGATGCCCGGGACCCCCAGTGATCAGCTGTTCCCCCAAGCCAATGCTTTAGTGTACGGAGCTATTTTGTTGCTGGAAGCAGACAGCGCCGTACATTGTGCGGTGGTACTGCAGCTGAGTTCCACTGACACCAGTACCAGCCCGCAGCTAGTGAAGGCTTCCAGGCCTACACTGGTTTAAGCCCAATAAGCCCTCAAAGCCCCACTGACAGAAAAGTGATGGTGGGCAGAATATGGCGACAGAAAGCAATTTTTTTAGCAAACATTTTTTTTTTTTTTTTTTTTTACAGTAGTACCGCGTAAAGAACTCCTTGTAAGGCCGCGTGCAGACGGGAGGATTTGTATTGCGGAATCTGGAGCAGCAAATACCTTCCCTAGCATGCAATGCAAAAATGACTCTTCATGGTTTCCGCTTGCGGATGAAAAATCGCAGCATACTCCATTTTCCTGCGGATTCCGCACGGACGGCTTCCGTTGAAGTCAATGAAAGCCGTCTGACCTGCGGCCCGTCCGCAATTGACTTTGCAGACAGGCCGCGGATTCCACGGGAAAAGCAGAAGTATATAAAAAAAAAAATCTGTACTGCACATGTCTGATGGCGAGCCGTGCGGATCATCCGCAGTGCGGAAAGTAGAAAATGAAAGCGGGTACGTTCAGATGTTGCTGCTGCCAGGACCGGATCCCACTGCGGGATTCCACACGCCCGTGTTCATGCATTCTAATTTGGTACCGCTATAATTGTAGAAACCCACAGGATACATTTAACATGTCATTTATTAAAACACGGTTAAAAAAAAACTTCCGCAAAGAATTTTTTAAATTTTTTTTATTTCACGCCACTTAGAATTTTTTGAAAGGCTTTCAGTATATTACACGATGCGTTAAATTGTACCATTAAAAAATGCAACTCATCCCGCAAAAAACAAGCCCTCATACGGGTATATTGATGGAAAAAATAAAGTAACAGCTTTCAGAAGGCGGGGGCGAAAAATAAAAAAAGTCTTGAAGGAGTTAAAGGGTCCTATGACTAGGTGATAAGTCAATTGTGGTACAACCTGTTTAAGTATTAATGACACATCCTTCGAATAGGTTAATAGATGATTAGTTGGGGTCCGCCGCTCAGGACCCCAGGCGATCAGCTGTTACCAAGCGCACTGACAATATGGATGGATCTGGAAGCTGGCAGCTCTGTACACATTACAGCGGTTGGTACTGCAGGCACAGTACCCACTGAATACAATGCAATACCAACCCGGGCCGTGGCAATATGTACGGACTAGTGGTGAGCGAGTATACTCGCTAAGGGCAATTGCTCGAGCGAGCATTGCCCTTAGCGAGTACCTGCCCGCTCGAGACAAAAGGTTCGGGTGCCGGCGGCGGGCGGGGAGCTGCAGGGGAGAGCAGGAAGGAACGGAGGGGAGATCTCTCTCTCCCTCTCTCCCCCCCCCCCCCCCCCCCGCTGACTGCCGCTACTCACCGCTCCCCCGCGCCGGCACCCGAACCTTTTGTCTCGAGCGGGCAGGTACTTGCTAAGGGCAATGCCCGCTCGAGCAATTGCCCTTAGTGAGTATACTCGCTCATCTCTAGTACGGACCTGTCAGCTTCCAGCTCCATCCACACTGACAGCAGCCCAGATAACAGCTGATCAGTGGGGATTGTGAGCAGAAGACCCCCGTGATCAGAAGGTATGTTATCAATAGTAAAAATCCCAGACAACCCCTTTAACTTCTTCCTTTTTTCCTGAAGACTCAATAGTGAGTTATACACTGTTCTGGCTCCATTCATCTTATAGGTTGTGTACTGCCTCCCCCTAGTGGTAGAATGTGGAATAGCACTTAGTAAAAGTTTTATTTGCAAAATTTGTAGTGAGGTCCTCCAACATAAACCCCGTCTGTGGCAAATAATATGGCCCCTGCAGGAAACAAGTGATCAGGGTTCAGTGCAGGAAAATAAGCTTGTGTGAAGCAAGGACCTCTTGTAGTGCCAAATGTTGATAGCAGCTGCCACTAGGGGGAGCTAGCTTTACTGAGCACTTATATACAGCACATTGACTTCAGACAGAATTCTAGCATTGAATGCCATGGCACTATGCTGGCACTACTTATGGGGAACCTCTGATGCCACTGCAGGAACTTTAGCTGTCATTATGGGGTGTAGCTTGTACTTATGGATGGGTTTTCTGCTATCACGACATACATGTAGGTGTAGTTTCAGGACAGCTGGAGAGCTACAGGTTGCAGAATGCTAATAAAGCCATTAAAAAAAGTGTGTTTACTTTTTAAAAGTAATAAAAACATTTAAAAAACGATATTAATTTGGTATCGCTGTAATTATACTGACCAACAGCACAAAGTTTTACTGCACTGTCGTGTGGGTGGTGCGAAACGGGTTCAGAATGGCGCAGTGATGACAGATGAAAGCAGGCAGATGACAGATGCCCACCGCGGACTCCGCAATGCCAATCCCCCCGTGTGCAGGAGGCCTTACAGTAGCAGTGGGTGACATTTAGGATATGTTCGCACAGTGGATTCAGCCACTGAATTTTCCACGCAGAATCTGTCTGTAAAAACGTGGCAGAAATCCGTGGCTGTTATGCTGTTTTTTCCCCCCGCTGATCCGCACGTGGGTTTAACCCCGTCAATAGGCAAAATCTGCTAAAAACTTGCTGTAAAAATGCCCAGTCTAATTAGAATGTTGCCGCTTTAAGTTCTGCGTGGCTTGTCATTTTATGCTGCAGGTCTTCTCCGCCGTCTGCGGACGCCGTATCATAAAATCCCATCCACTATCCCTGTACTATAAATGCTGTGGATGTTTTCCACGTGCGAACGCACCTTAAGGGCGAGCACCCACTGGCGTTTGCGTTTTCCGCAGGAAAAAAACGCAGCGGTTTCGCCGCGTTTCCTGTGATTTTTTCCGCGCGTTTTTCGCGGCGTTTTCGCGGCTTTTCCATTAATTTCCATTGACTTTCATGGGTGCATTAGGAGAAAAATAAGGACACATATGCAACTGACAGTTCCTATGTTAAAAACGCAAACGCAACGCAAAAAAAACGCCAGTGGACAGGAACACATGTTATCTCTATGCCTGTGCAGGAAAAACGCAAAACGCAGGTAAAAAAACGCCAGTGGGTGCTCGCCCTAAGGCCGCCTTCACACGTGGCAGAGTCGCTGTGGGCTTTCCGTAGGAAATACACACCACATCCACAACTAAATATTTCCGATTTGGCCGCTATTTTTTAATTGCAGATCTTAACCCTTGTAGTTCATGAGTTGAATTCTGCAGCATAAATGGACAGGCTGCAGATTCATGGCAGAACATTTCCGCACTACGTGAAGATTTGTGAAATCTCCCGCCTCTGGATTGTACTGTAAAGGCTGCAGGTGCCAAAAGAAATCCAGCAACGCTTACAGCTCACGTGAAAGGGGCTTAGGTCGCGTTCACACATAGCGGATTTGGTGCAGATCTTTAGTCCAATTTCTGTGCGTGTGTGTGTGTGTGTGTGGGGGGGGGGGGGGGGGGTGAGGGGCCTGGCCAGAGGCGTAACTTGAAGCTCCTGGGGCCCAATGCAAAAACTGGAACGGGGCCCCCGACTATAATGCTTTATTCATAGTACTGGGCTTCCTATATGGAGAAGAGAGGCCTTATGGACCCCCCAAGGCTCCTGGGCCCGGGTGCAACCGCATCCCCTGCAACCTCTATAGTTACGCTCCTGGTCCCCCTAATCCACCCCTGCTTGTGACAACTATAATGTGACATGGAATTATGTAGTTCAAGCTCAGTCCCATTCAAATGACTTGGAGAAAGCTTGCAGTACAATTCCGGGACCCCCACCAGTATAATTTAAACATGATTCTGACTTTTCTTCCCATTAGATCTGTTAAAGCATAAATATTAAGAGTGCAGCACGAGAAAATTTATGTTAGAAAATGCGTCAAAAAGACGCGTACTTTGGAGGCGGAATTCACGCGGACATTCACATATAGTGGAACCAGTGCGGATTTTCCGGAAGGTGTGGATTGGTGTGGACTTTGAAGTGGTGAGGTCTGCTGCGGTGCCAAGTCAAAGAGCGAAATTTGTAGCAAGTCTGTTTAAAAAATACACAAAAATAAAAAAACAATTGTGCAGAATTTGATGCAAATATTCCGCTGCAGAAAACCTGCATCGCTCCCGTTACGTGTACCCTAAGGCCGGGATTGCCACGGAATCTCCATGCAGGGAAATTCCACTGGCAATTCTTTACCTGGGATTAACCCCTTGAGTGGCACGCCCGGAAATTTTCCGGGACGAGCTCCACTGCTCATAGCAACATAGCCCGGAAGATTTCCGTGCTATGTATCACTATAGGAGCTGCAGAGCACAATGCCACAAGCTGTGACAGTGTGCTCTGCCTGCATCGACCCACAGAGAACAAAGCAAGGGCTTTGAAAAACCAGCAGAAGATATTGCCGACATGTCGGCAACCTCCTGCTTTGTTTACAGGTTGCCATAGAGACCATCGGCTTGTCAGAAGCAAGCCGATGGTCTCTGTGGCAGGGAGAGCTGGTTGTTGGCTGTCAGAGGACAGCTAGGTACTAGCTCTTACAGCAGAGATCAGAGAAAACCTCCGATCTCTGCTGTGTTAACCCTTTACATGCTGCAGTCTATGTGACTGCAGCATGTAAAGGGCTGTCACTGCAGCATGTAAAGGGCTGTCACCATCGGACCCCTGGAATGTGATCAGGGGTCCTGATGGGTCCCTGTGGAAGTCCCCTAAAGGGACAAAAGAAAAAAAAAATAAAAAAAAAAAAAGTAAAAAAAATATTAAAAAAATAAAAAAAACCACTTGTCTCCCTTTACTTTCTAAAAAATCAAAAATACAGTCACACATGTGGTATCCATGTGCGTCGTAATGACCCAGAGAAGGAAGTTAATACATTATTTAACCCCTTAATGACATGGCCCCATTTTTTCTTTTTTCCCCATTTCTTTTTTTCCTCCCCCCTGTTTAAAAAATCACAACTTCTCCCGCAAAAAACAAGCCCTCATACGGCCATGTCAATGGAAAAATGAAAAAGTTATGGCTCTTGGGACGCAACTGCAAAACTAGTTGAAATTCAATGATTAGACCATTTTAAAAAACCTGCCCTGGTGGGCACGACAGGGTGGTAGGAAACCTGCCACTCAAGGGGTTAAGCAGCAAAGTGGATGAGATTTGAAAAACTCTTGTCCATACGCTGCGGCCAAGCCGTTGAAATTGACATGCCGCGCAGAAATCAAAGCCGCGACGTGCCAATTTTATCGCTACTTCTGCTGCAGCCAGCTCTCCTTTTTATGAAGAAGAGCTGGCTGCAGCGGAATAAGCTGCTTGAAAACCCGCAACAAAACCAGCAGGACTCCAAGCTGCGATAATCTCGCGGAATTTCCATGCGGTGCCGCTACAGACATTCCACGGGATTCCTGTCCCGTGTAACCGCAGCCTAAGGCCTCGGTCAGACGGGCGTTTTTCCCTGCGATTTGCACATGCGATCTGCGTAGATATAGACCCAATGCTTTGCAATGGGATCGGTCACATGTCCACTTTTTATGCGGATGTGCAATAAATTATAGGACACAACGATTCGCAGAACGCGCCTATCTGCGTTCTGCGCATCGTTGTGTTCTATATACGCGCTCAATATGCGCAGGGACCAATTAGAGGCAGCTCTCAGCTATTGAATGACAGCTGAGAGCTGCCTCTGATTGGTCCCTGCGCTCAGCCAATCAGAGGCAGCTCTCACTTACCCATTCATGTGACCAATCAGAGGCAGCCCATTGAGCAGTCGAGGATTTTAAATCCCCGGCTGCAGAATACTACACAGAGCAGTTCAGGAGAACTGCCGGCCGCCAGGAAAAGGTGAGTATCCCTTTTTTTTTTTACACATTTTAGGATGGTTTTCAGGGAAGGGCTTATATTTTTAAGCCCTTCCCGAAAATTCATCCTGCGCTCGCTGGCAGCCCATTGCTTTCAATGGAGCCGGCTGTATTGCCGGCTCCATTGAATTCAATGGGCGAACATCGTTCTCCTCTGCCATAGCTGTGCCACAGCTGTGGCAGAGGATAGCGGGCAGCGCTGTGCCGTTTCGCCGAAAACGCTGCTAGCTGCAGATTTTTTGGCGAATCCCGGTCACGCGATTTGCGGATGCGCATCCGTCATGCGATCCGCAAATCACGCGAAAAACCACCCGTGTGACCGAGGGTTAAGGCCTCCCTCACACTTGCATTTTTACTGCAATTTCACTTTCGCTTTCAGCCGCAGGGAGCCGTGGCCGACAGTAGGGTTCAGCATATCTCATCGATGATGAGCTGCACTAAACAGGCAGAAGTCGAACAGCCACCGCTCGAAAATCGCTGCAGCTGCATAAGCAGTCCCAGTGAAAACTATTTTTTAATACAAAGACTAACACCAGGAAAAAGGGAGGAGGTAATTTAATTTATATTAATATGATGTACAATACATGGGTCAAAAGGATAGAAAGCCTGAAATTCATCATGAGAAATCAGGGTAATTGTTCCACCTGAACACCAGAAGGCATTAAGCCCCAAGAGAGCGGCAAACCAGTATAAAAAACTCCAGAAAAATACACGTTGAGTTTTGGCCAAATGGTGCCTTTAGTTGAAGAACAGGAAAATGTAAAAAAAATGCAAAATTGAAGCAAAAGATTGTCAGGACCGCACCAGGACTGACGATGAAATGGGTTCACCAGGCTTCACCATGTACTGGAACACAGCAGGGTTTCATTCCGCAGTCTCTCCCTCCGGGGCGAGCTGTCTGAGGCTCCACAGTCCATCTATTCGTTGACCTATGACAAGAGATTTTGCCAAGACTCTAGGACCGCACGATCTTTTCCTGTGACTCCCAGGATCTTGATAAAGTCCAGCTGGATGGAGAAGGAGGATGTTCTCTGTGAACATCATGGCCTTCATCTTCCCGTAGTTGACTTTGGCTCCTATAGCTTGACCGAATTTCTCACAGGTCCGGATAAACGCCATCATGAAGTCCATTGTTGAGCAGATACTTGGCCACTTGACGGTCTGGCCCAGGTCTGGCGATCCCTCTGTTCTCTGGATTTGGATGAATAGACTCTGCAAGGAAACACAAAGAGGAGATGTGAAAGAGGGCAGTTTTATCAGAGCCCAGAAGAGGACCAGGGTTGTGGACGGAAGCGGGGGACCGTCGCCAGCAAAAGTGCCGATCCCACCAAAAACAAAGAGGGGTGCAGAAGGAAGCTGGGGACAGTCGCCAGAAGAAAGCCCGGTCCCGAAAAAACAAAGAAGGATGCGGACGGAAGCTGGGGACCGTCGCCAGGAAAAGGGCCCTAGGCTATATTCTGAAGCGCAGGAGAAAAAAAACATGCTTTTTTGTTTTAAGAAAACTTTTTTAAAGCACGACACTTTTTTTTAAATGCAATTTTGTTTCGCTGCAAATCAGAAACGCATAAAAAAGACACCAAAAATGCTCAGAGTGACTGCAGAATAGAGCAACTACTGTACAATCCCCCCATATAACAGCGATTCCCATCATATCTAACGATCAGCTGTGCAGTATATAAACATGAAGACACATGAAGTCCAGACAGATGGGAGAGATGAGGCGCAGAAACAAAAACACTTATCTGCGAATGTCCACTTAGAGCGTCCAGAAGCTCCTCTCGGACAGGGTTGATGGAGGCTGCTAACAGCGAACAGCAGCACTTACATCCATGTAACGTCCACCGAGAGCGTCCAGAAGTTACTCTTGGACAGGGATGATGTAGGCTGCTAACAGCGAGCAGCAGCGGTTATATCCACGTAACGTCAGCCTAGAGCGTCCAGAAGCTCCTCTCGGACAGGGATGTGGATACACGACTAACGGCGAGCAGCAGCGGTTATATCCACGTAACGTCCACCTAGAGCATCCAGAAGCTCCTCCAGACAGGGATGATATAGGCTGCTAACAGCGAGCAGCAGCGGTTATATCCATGTAACGTCCACCTAGAGCGTCCAGAAGCTCCTCTTGGACAGGGATGATATAGGCTGCTAACAGCGAGCAGCAGCGGTTCTATCCATGTAACGTCTGAGGGGGCTAAAAGGCTCCCCTCAGAGGGCGGAGCTAGAGAGAGGATGGGGCTTGAGATGGTTCTCATACTGATTCTTCTCTAGCCAAGAGAGGGGGCAGGGCTAGAGGGTGGATCCCTCTAGCCCCGCCCTCTCACTTGGCTAGAGAGGAATCACTAGGAGAACCCTCTCTAGCACTGCCCCGCTCTCATGAAAGCCCTCTAGCCCCACCCCGTATCTCTCTAAATATGGGGAGATCTCTAGGAGATCCCCTGTAGCTCTGCCCCCTCTCTCTCTTCACTATGGGGAATCCCTTCAGCCCCACAGGCTGTTTCGCAATCTTCTCCCATTGATTTCAATAGGGCCGGCGCTGCTGCTGGCCCCATTGAAAACAATGTGTGATATCGCTAAAAGAAAGAACATGCTGCAATTTGTATTCTGCATAGCATCGCAGTGCACTGCTATGTAGGAAAACATCATGAATGTGAATGAACCCATTCAAAAGAATGAGTTTCATATTTGTGCAAGATTTGTGTGTCATGCAACACACAAATCTCGCACAATTTTCTCACCAGTGTGAAGGAGCCCTTACTCTTTCCTGATCTGACATCAGGTGTGTAGTGACCCAACGGTATGCTGGGTGGTAGAGTTGTTAAGGCAGCTGTATGATGCCCAGCACAAGAGCCCTTTCTTTTGAATGGCTCAGCATAAAACACCCTGTTTTATGTCCTATCAATGGATTGTATGAAGCTGTTTGTAGAGGAGTTTCCCAGGCAAATGCTATTTCTGACCTGTTCTCAGGATAGGTCATCAATATTTGATCGCTGTCGATCTGCTGCTCGGGATCCTCAGCGATCAGCTGATCACTTGGCCCACTATCAGTGCAGCAGAGCCAGACATAATTATTGGGTTGGAGCCAGAAGTGTAATAGGCGGCTTCCCTGCCACTGATTTCAATGGGAGTGAAGCCGCCCAGTACGGTTTATTCACAGAAACTATTTTCCCATGCCAGTTCCATTTGATTGCAATATGGACAGAACTGTCACGGAAAAATAACCCATTGATTACAATGGGTTAATTTACATGAGCAATTTTTTGGGTTGTTTAGTGGCCCAGACTGTCTATTCCTGGCCCCTCCATAAATGTCATACATGTAATGTCTTTTGTGTAGATGAACTGTGCAGATTGCTTAGTCTCCTGTTATGTGTATTGCACAGCTTCAGCAAGTGAGAGGTTAATGTCTGCAAGAGACTGGGAGATGTCTGCAAAAGTAGCAATTTATGTCCTGTCATGTAGTATGCTAGAGACTATAAGTATGAGTGATTTGAGTGTGGTAGTAGTTCCATCACCGGGTCTTCTACCCATCATCTTCTGGGTTCCTGCCAGCCACATGGGGGTACCTTTAACCCTCATGTGGTGAAGAGGATGGAAGAGAAAGAACGGTTTTTATGAGGTCCCCAATTCCAGGAACCATTAAAAGAGAGAGAGAGATCAGAGTGAATGAGAGTGACTAGTCCACCATGCGGAGATCCAAGTCTTCAATAAGTGTTTGTGCAACGGCCGAGCAGCGACTCAAGGAATGTACCTTAGTATGGGTGGCAGGAAGGCCTGTTCTGTCACGGTGACGCCAGTACTCCAACTGGACCCTTGGGGGTGAAATAACGATGAAATAAATGAGTCGAGTCCAGTAGTATATTAGTAATCTGGGAGTATGCAGATTTACTGACTTTGGTATTTTGCAGTATAATTGAATTCACAATTTTCCGCCAAGCTACTTTGAACAGGTACATGCAGATGCAGTAGTAGGCAGGCAATTAAACACAATGAGAAATACAATAACCTTTAACTTGATAAGAACCTGACTTCAACGCTCTCTCCTTTCCTTTACTGAACTGACTTGACAGACAATTTCCCCACTAGTTGTCTAGCTGAAGGATTGATTTGAGTTTAGTGAAGTATAGATAAAGCAGAGGGCAAAGTGGCTGTAAGGCTAATCCTGGCTTTGGGTCAAACGGGTAGCTATGACTCACTGTTAGTAGAAGGCTGACTTCAGAAAGATTCTCCTTCCCTCTACCGTGGGATGCCAAGGGAACAGGTATACACCATGCTCGACCTTTTAAGAAATCATGCTGCACTGCTGACTCACTTTTGTATGCGCACCTCCTCCTCTCAGACATGACTGACTGCAGCCTCTCCTCTCTCACACCTGGCTGAGTCTTCCTAACTGCTCACTATCCCTCCCTTTTATCTCCTCAGTTTCTTTCCTGCACTTTTTGGACTTCTCCCACCTTTGCATAGGAACTTGTTTTGCTGTTTTCCCGCCCTTGGACTATGTACCAGTGAAAATGAATCTATCAGCCAATGGGACTGCAGCTGACATCAGGCTAAGCTCTAGGCTTAGAAGAAAAGGAGAAACAGGGTTTCTCAGATGTACAACACCTTCTATGTCTAAGGATAGCGCATAGTCAGGTGAGACAGGACAAGTATTACTGTGAATGTCCTGTAGGACCCGCTGGGCCACTACAGTTCACCGCCCACTTAAAAACACAGATGCCCTCGGCTCTACTGAGCTGCGAGGAGCAGAGAGGTGTGCCTACCAGGTATCTGTGACAGTACATAAGTTTAGAGTTTGTACACTTGAAAGGGGTTCGAGTAGACTCGTTGGGTTAGGACAGAACCCTAGCTCCCAGCTTGCTATAGGTCACCTACTTTGTTCTTCTGCCCAAAGGCAACCAGAATATGCATAAACATTTAATGCAATAAAGACATGAAAGAAACATACTGAATGGTAAACCACCTATGAAGAAGGGAATTTATGGTTAGGCAACAATCACAACACAACATTACTGTGGAGTTCTGTGAAAAGTTTGCATGTGCACCCTGGAAGAAAAAAAACATGCAGTAGAAACAACAGCTTGATTCTTGGTAAACTTTCTGTTGACAGCAGAACAGCCACGAGGATGTGCAAGAGTCCATAGAAAACATGATAAGTCCACTATGCACTAGTACAGTGCACTAATATAAGCGTCTCTTAAAAGAGGCTAGAAGAAAATGTGAGCATATAAGACAAACATGAACTGGTAGCAAACTTCAAGCAGTCTCTTGAGGCACATGACTTAAACGTTGCAAAACTTATGAACTGAAACTGTAGAACGCGCCGAGTAGTCTCTCAGACCACTGAGCTTGGTTGCTGCAAATGTTGCAATAAATAAAGTTTGATGCTTGAAAAAGGCTCGACAGAAGCCGAAACGCGTTGCAACATTTACCTACTTGTTCTTACATGCAATAAATTGTTTTATGAGGAATATCCCTGCTTCGTTGGAATTTCCCTGCTTCTTTGGATATTGGGGTGCCAGGAGCCCAGGCACCCCCTAACAAGTAAGATTTTCATACCTTGATACAGTTTGACGGAGCGCATTAAGTGAGTTTTTTCCCTATCTTGAATACATATTTCTTTCCTCCTTGACACGACTGTTTTGGAGTCGCTCGCTGCTGCTCTCCCCCAGGGGATGTTTTAGGACCGTCAACGTATCTTGTCCTAAATTGGTTTGAAAGGCCTTAGTGGACCAACGAACTGACCGGTCTCTTTTCCATAGGACCGGTTCAGTTGCGGTGAGTTTCTTTTCATATTAATTCTGTTTTCAATTTTCCTGCACACCATTGGAGCGCCGCTTCTGATCCAATTATCTATTCTCGCATTAAGTAGTGTGTGATACGGTGACCATGCTGATGCAGGCGCTCGCGGATTACTCCTTATCCTTTGGCAGGTGTGGCTTACAGACGTCTGATGTCTTACGTGTATGTCAGATGGATGATGCCTGACACCGTTCCCTATGTCAGCACAGTGGTGACTCTATTGCCCTGGTGTGAGGACACTTGGACTGGCTATGGTTTACCATCTGTATGCATGTGAGCTCTGGGTGGAGTTCCTGTTATATGTTGTCTGCACAACCATGTGTCTTGGTGTGAACAGTGACATGTGTGGTATGTCTATGCAAGTTGCCAGACATGAGGGGTGAGCTGTACTGTTCTGGGTTCATTGTGTGTGAACAGTCATGTCATATGTGTTTAGGTGCATGTCCCCAGGTCCCTAATCAGGGATAGCTAAGTCCCAGATAAAGACAGTGGGGCCGACCTTATCGGGACGATTACCCTGTTTTAGACAGCGGTGCCCCACTTTTCCTGATTAGAAAGGGACAGGAGTCCTTCCTTCATTGCCTGGAGAAGTGCAAGTTCTGAGAGCAAATGGTTTGTAAGTGTTGCGGTTTCAAAAGAACACAATCCTACGACCATTCTGAGGAGTGGCGCTTTACAAGAGGACTTGTACGACGTCTGGAGAATACAATTCTTTCTTCTCACACCTCCATAAAATATATTCATGCATTGATTACTTTAGGGTAGATAAATGGCTACTGCAGAAAATTCTCTCATCTAACGTAGATATCATGTTTTGGTAAGACCATGCCCCTAGATCTATATGCATAAGAGAGGAATTTAATCTACCCCCATCATCGCCTTGGAAATTTAATAATTTCCCCCTTAACAATCTAAACTTCTAAATAGAAACTCACAAAAATTCGGAGGAATACTTCCATTTAAATGACATCAATGATACTTCTATCTGCATCGTTTGAAAGAACAGCAAAAATAGCCCGGCGCTCCCAAAAAAAAAAAAAACAGTCCGTGTGGAGCAATGCAATAAACCTGTACCGGTAGCGCAACGAAACGCGTCGACACATTCTGCAATAAAAAAAATTCAACTTTAAGAGGTTTATCGCATTGCTCCACACGGACTGTTTTTTTGGGAGCTCCGGGCTATTTTTGCTGTTCTTTCAAACCATTTTATGGTCGCATCCCCACCCAGGGATGTGACAAGCCGTGGCTTGCTCCCCCCCCCTCTCCTTCACAGGATAGGGGTCAGAAAACCGGAACATGGACCTCCATTAAATTGGATTCAACGCCTACCAGGACGTGGAGGTGTAAGGTGGGTGGCCCATAACCACAGCTTTCCCACCCACACCGGGTAAGTCCTATTTTGCACCAATTTTGGCACTTGCTTATTTCATATCAGCTACAGTGGGCTGGAGCGCTGTCCTTTACCAGTTTTTTCTACTTCTATCTGCATGGTGTGCACAAACAGCGGTAATGAGAGGGCATTTCCTAACAAAATCAGATGTCTAAAAGAAATTGATTTCATATTAGCACTTATTATACGCTTAGAAGACGTATATAAAAATCATCCCATAAACTTCTATTAAATTTGAAAAAAATGGACTTCCAGCTTCTCAGCCTCATGCTAAACAAATACGAATTACACCTTCGTAAATCGAAGCTTAACAATTTCAGCCGAGGAAATAAAGCCTCTAAACTTTTAGCTAACAGGATTAAAGCCAAAGAAGCCTTAGAATCAGTTTTTGTTTGATTCTCATAACAATAAGGTTATTAATTCACATGAAATAGCAGAGGAATTGGCTCGCCATTATAATTCACCTTATAGCTTAGAAGATGACGCAATTATCTCACATCACTCGCAACTTGATGAAGACTTTTTGAATCTTTCTTCCATCTCTTTCCAGCTCTCAAATCTCATTTGTCAATAAAGACATCTCCACAGCAGAGATTCTGGACACCAGCTCTTCCTTAAAACTAAACAAGTCCCCGGTACGGATGGTCTATCTAATGAACATTCTTAAACATTTGCCCGCTGTCCTGCCCCATATCTTTTAAAGATCTTTAACCGCTCAGATCAAAAGGGCTGGTTTCCCTCCGAAATGATAAACGCATCAATTCTCACACTCTCGAAGGCAGGTAAACCGCACACCATTCCTGGAAAGTTTAGGCCCATTTTTAAAATTAAATTCTGATATAAAAGTTTTTGCAAACACTTTGGCCTCACAAAACTTTCTACCAAGCTTAATCCTAAACGATCAAGTAGGCCTTATCTCAAACAGACACGCTTCTGATGCAACCATGCATTTATGGTGATTGTCCATGATTTCAAACCTCTGGAATCAGATTTTTCAACTAATCTCAAACCTAACATCCAGATTCAAGCCAACCCTGCCTTAGCTTTGCTAAACATAGATGCTGAACAATTCCCTTCCACCCCACGCACCCCTTACTCCATAATTTGATCGCATGTAGAACCAACATTGACCACCATTGGAATAACAACTCAATTCCTTCCATCTTTGAAATAATTAAATCGGTGAATAATACCTGCGGGTCTGACAGCATTCAATGGACTTAATAACAATGATACATTTAGCAGAGGTTGGAGAGCCCGGCTCCAGAGCTCCTACAGCTTCATGCCCACATTAATTAATCATTGATGTTCCTTATTTAAGTGCAAGAACGCATAAACCCTAAATTGAAATTGTAATTTTTTTATTAGCTGTATACCCAAGTTCTTCCATAGAATTTGTTTTGTATTTTAAGTAGATACAATGAAAATGCAACTTGTCACACAAAAAACAAGCCCTCAGACAGCTGTCAAGGGAAAAAAGTGATGATTTCTTTGAACTTCTAGAAAAAAACGACTGTCTATTCACACGGGCTGACAGTTGCTTGGTTTTTACGTGACTCCAAGTGGTGAGCAATGTCTTGCTCAGTGCCCTGTTGATGGTCGCGTATAAACGGGACTACTATCGCCCCAAATCGCTCTTTGCAGCGATGATTTGAGTGATAATCCCCATGTAAAGGTACCTTCACGTTGTTTTCATGTAGCATTTCATGTCCAGCGCTGGCTCCACCCCAGGTTTCCATCTTCAGTGTAGAATGCTGTATAGGGACTGAAACCAGGATGGAGCCAGGACAGAACCTTACGGCGCGATATGTGAGGGGGAGGAGACCTCTTTGGTCTGTATTTCGCACGGTTTCCATCCCTGGCAGTCTTTATAGCTGGATAGAAAAGCGCTGATGATGATGCTTTTCCATCCAGCCTTAAATGCTGACAGGGAATGAAGGTAATTGGAGTTAAGTGGCCCTACTGATATTCCTACACGGGGCCCCATCTACAAGGAATTAAAGATTTCATAAATGTTACAAATGGAAATGTTTATACGGTTAATTTGCTGTATGACTAAACAGGAGCTGTAACTTCTATGTGGACCTTGTAGAATTAAAGGGTAGCTGTCACCTTCTATAAGCACCATAAACTAAGTATGATGCTTATAGGACAGGTCCTGCGGAGTCCCGGGATGTAATGTTTATACTTACCAGGCTCCCCAGGAAGTCAATGCTCCATCTATCAGCGTGACTCTTCATTCAGTCTGTGTGCGCACTCCCATAGAGAACAGTGGAGTGCGTGTGACAGCGCGGGAATGGGGAGTATATACATTACATCCCCGGACTCCGCCGGACCCGTCCTATAAGAATGTGTCTTAGTTTATGGTGCTTATAGGAGGGGACAAGTTCTCTTTATAGAGTTTGTAGGAGACGGGAATAATGGATCTGACTGGGCATGAGCTGCGACACCAGATGTAACATACTGACAAGAGTGGCGCTGTTTTAAGATAAAAAGGCCCATTTTACCCAAATCTCACAGATCATTTTTCTTTTTTACTAGAAAAAAACGATACAGCACACAGGATATATGTCTAAGGTTGTTTATTTCCAGTATATACTTTTATTATATCACTAGTATTATTACACGGTTTTCCTATCACTGTTATAATATCACTAGTTTTATCCTTCTACTATTATTATTCTATCACTATTATTACTATTATGTTATTGTTATTATAACGCTATTATGTTGTATATATCAGACTACTGCTAGAATCATTAGACCATTTATACCCCATCACTAGTATTATAAGGTTACTGTTATTATCAGTGCACTATGTTGTTCTATTACTAATTCTAAGACGCCTAACCCTAACATTGTTGATCCAGAAGAAGGCGAAAAAACCCTGGACACACTCAGCCAATTGGTGACCAGGGGAAAATTCCTTCTTGACCCCGAGAAAAGGCGATCAGTCCTAGAACCCCGGATCAAAGCCCCTAAAGCAGTTAACAAATTCCTGGCTGATATTAGATTATAAACTTTATTAACACTATTATATTATGATTATAAAATTATTATTACTTTGTTTATAATGACTAATATTACATTATTATTACTTATATGCCAATACAACTATTATTACACTATTATTAGTTATATGCTAATACTACTACTAATTCACTATTACTAATATTACACTATAAGTAATCCTAAAACTTTAGATCCAGAAGAAGGCGAAAAAACCCTGGACACATTCAGCCAATTGGTGACCGGGGAAAAATTCCTTCTTGACCCCGAGAAAAGGCGATCGGTCCTAGAACCCCGGATCAAAGCCTCTAAAAGAATTATCAATGTTTACGATTTCCTATTATATTATTTAACCTACATCTAATATTATTACATTGTTTATACAGAAGGTATTTTTTAGCATTACTAGTATTACACTATTATTACATTAGTACTACACTATTAGTAATATTACACTGCGCCTAACCCTAACATTATTGATCCAGAAGAAGGCGAAAAAACCCTGGACACATTCAGCCAATTGGTGACCAGGGAAAAATTCCTTCTTGACCCCGGGAAAAGGCGATCGGTCCTAGAACCCCGGATCAAATCCCTTCCTACTATTCTTGCTGATCTTATTATTTTTATTATTCTACTATTAATTTATTATTGTGACTATAATTACTATTCTAAGGATTACTATAATATTATTATTACTATTGCTGATGGTACTGCAATAGTTCAGAGGTGGAGGGTTCTTCGCAGGATCGTCCACATGATGTTTTTCTTGCCCCACATGCGGGGGCTGTCGTGGCGGATGGAGCGCTGCCTGATCCTGCTTCTTCTCAGTGACCGGTCCTGAATCCCTCTCAGTGGGTCAGATGGAACATCACTGCTGGATTCCCGGTCCTCTTCTTCCTCATCCTCAAGATCTTCTTCCTCTCTTTCCTCCTTCTTCTCCTCTACTTCCTCATCCTGAATGTTCTCACTTTCTTCTTTTCTTTCCTTCTCCTCTTCTTCCTCATCTTCATCTTCCAGCCCTTCACATAGCATGCGAGCGATGGCTGCTCTTGCTCGCAGTGCCAACTCTGCCTTTGTTGGTCTTGGTCTGATGATTTCACGAGTTGGCTGATATGGTCTCTGGGCTTCAGGGTTTGTTGGCATGAGGCGCTTAAAAGACAGTGGGTCAGTAAATTGTGTGCTCAGGTGACTACATATATACATGTCCATGATAGCTGGCACATTTACTCACCTCCTTCTTGAAGAGAGGGGACGGCAGGAGTTGCATACATTTCGTCACCAGTCGGAACTCCTCCGCCGACGTGACGCTGGCATAAGCTGAAGAGAGAGAACAAGCAGATAATGAGCTCAATCATGAATGTAGAGGAAGAGGCACAAAACTGACCAATATATGTAACCTGCTCACTGCTCAGAGTAGGACGTATAAAGGTCAGTTAGCAGCCATCTGTTCTCTCTATCTTCACCCTGATCTCCCATCTTCATGGTACCAGGAACATGTATCCAAGTACATGGCTGAAGAGTCACCTCTGGAATTCAATGTACCTGGCTTTCCTGCACCCAGGGCAAAGTTTCAGCTAACTGCCCAGCCGTGTGTCTAAATACTCTGGTCATGGTTGACTTGCTTGTTGCTGTCCCCCTGGTTTCCCCATAAACCTGGGATCCGCAACCTGGGGTTGCAGATCTACAACTCCCAGCATGCCATGGCAGCCTATAGCTGTGAGTGCATGAAACTACAACTCCCAGCATGCCATGGCAGCCTATAGCTGTGAGTGCATGAAACTACAACTCCCAGCATGCCATGGCAGCCTATAGCTGTGAGTGCATGCTTAGAGTTGTAGTTACAATACTTCAGGAGAACCATAGGTATAGACCACTCTTATAAAAAGACCTCTCGACTAGGGGTGTACAACACATACTACACGGTCACCTGTTTCAATATCCAAACCCATCGCAATTACCGATCCCCAGGACAATATGCTTTAGGGAAGCACTTGTCCAGATGGGCCACCTCTTACAACCTGAGCTCACCACTAAGGTCAAGTTCACAACTGCTGTGTGCCTTGTGTCCACTCTGCATCATTCAGATATAAATGTGCCAAACATATCCATCAGGATCCACTCACCCAACAGAGACCAAAGGAGCCTCCCTTCGGCCTCTGTTGGGTCAGTATATCTCAGTAGCATTTTTGAAGCATGGAATAGCATATTAGATAACACGATTCAATATTCACACGTATACAAGAGGAAAATATATATACCACTCTGTATATGTCTAATAAATTGGGAGCCTCTAAGCAACATATCCCAGGGTACTCCTACACATTTTGTCACCGAGACAGAAAAGTTCCCTAAGGAACCAAAAGTAGATCACCGAGGGAACCACTAAATAATATAATATAAAATATAACCTTTATTTACGAAAATTAAAATATTTTATGCAAAGGGCGTGATAAATCTAAGATATATATCGTGCCTGTCACGACCAAATGGCACCGTACCGTATGTTTGATACCCAGGACTTATGTGATACTGTGGTTACCATGTGATGTAGTGTTTAGCACGGCGAAGATACCCCACACAGTAGATGCCGTCTAACCGTGTGTCAACCGTGTAACAACATCCACTATATATCCAGTAGTTTGTTATATCTCATCCAATAGTTTGAGGTTGATCTGGTATATCTGTGATATTGATACTATGATCACAAGATAATTTGATGCTAAGTGCTCAAATAATCCACAAACTATAGGGGTAAGCTACCACAGAGTTGTTACTTTGGGGATATTTGAACTCTTGTCACTGTCAACCCACGACCCTAGGTGGTAGTAAAATAGAGACAGGAGCTACACCCCTGATGATAGAACAGTGACGGAACTATGCATGCTCATATAATGGTTATGACATGCAGAAGTTCCACCATTGAATGGTATGCATCAAACTCGTTGCATGGTAGAAGGATATGTAACCACTGTCCTAAGTATCAGTAAATATGGTGTATACCTGTTAGATAAGATGTACTACTAACAGCAATACACCAAGCTGCCAGAGCGTGCTTATTCCTATTTCAATTATATTGAATAAGCATTAAGTACTTCTAACAGTGACGGCGAAAAATAAAGCCGTGTAGCTGTTCATAGGTTATAAAGTACTCAATGATCTGGTATGAAAGGCCGGACTAATAAATAGTCCAACAATCGCCTAACAGCCGATCTTTTACTAAAATCCGTTTGGATAGCTCAAATAGAACTAGCATCTAGGGCAAGACTGATTTGATGCGCATGCATGCCTGATGCTTAGTCTATTAATTCACTTGATAGCACAGTGATGAACAAACAGTAAGAGGTCTCTAGAAAGACTCACTCCTGATTACTGAATCAAATGAGACCATCTCCAATAGAGTCAACATAGAACCATCTACGCGTTTCAACAGCTCAATCATAGAGCTGTATCATCAGGATGGTATAGATTGATGCAAGCCAAAATAAGGAGATTGCATCAAAAATTGCTAAGTGCTGCGCAGTCATAGATATAAGACCGTGCAGCACACTTAGCTAATAGTAGGGATGGTAATCTTAGTTGCAATCTAGATGGAATGATTGCATCTATAAGTCAGCCTAATACTGCAACAGTCATGGATGAAAGACTGTGCAGTAATTATAGCTAATCTCGAACGGATAGAGATGTGAACAGCCTGACCGGCTGTGTATAACTGAGCAGCATGTTCGAGATTAGCTGCAATCATTCCATCTAGATTGCAACTAAGATTACCATCCCTACTATTAGCTAAGTGTGCTGCACGGTCTTATATCTATGACTGCGCAGCACTTAGCAATTTTTGATGCAATCTCCTTATTTTGGCTTGCATCAATCTATACCATCCTGATGATACAGCTCTATGATTGAGCTGTTGAAACGCGTAGATGGTTCTATGTTGACTCTATTGGAGATGGTCTCATTTGATTCAGTAATCAGGAGTGAGTCTTTCTAGAGACCTCTTACTGTTTGTTCATCACTGTGCTATCAAGTGAATTAATAGACTAAGCATCAGGCATGCATGCGCATCAAATCAGTCTTGCCCTAGATGCTAGTTCTATTTGAGCTATCCAAACGGATTTTAGTAAAAGATCGGCTGTTAGGCGATTGTTGGACTATTTATTAGTCCGGCCTTTCATACCAGATCATTGAGTACTTTATAACCTATGAACAGCTACACGGCTTTATTTTTCGCCGTCACTGTTAGAAGTACTTAATGCTTATTCAATATAATTGAAATAGGAATAAGCACGCTCTGGCAGCTTGGTGTATTGCTGTTAGTAGTACATCTTATCTAACAGGTATACACCATATTTACTGATACTTAGGACAGTGGTTACATATCCTTCTACCATGCAACGAGTTTGATGCATACCATTCAATGGTGGAACTTCTGCATGTCATAACCATTATATGAGCATGCATAGTTCCGTCACTGTTCTATCATCAGGGGTGTAGCTCCTGTCTCTATTTTACTACCACCTAGGGTCGTGGGTTGACAGTGACAAGAGTTCAAATATCCCCAAAGTAACAACTCTGTGGTAGCTTACCCCTATAGTTTGTGGATTATTTGAGCACTTAGCATCAAATTATCTTGTGATCATAGTATCAATATCACAGATATACCAGATCAACCTCAAACTATTGGATGAGATATAACAAACTACTGGATATATAGTGGATGTTGTTACACGGTTGACACACGGTTAGACGGCATCTACTGTGTGGGGTATCTTCGCCGTGCTAAACACTACATCACATGGTAACCACAGTATCACATAAGTCCTGGGTATCAAACATACGGTACGGTGCCATTTGGTCGTGACAGGCACGATATATATCTTAGATTTATCACGCCCTTTGCATAAAATATTTTAATTTTCGTAAATAAAGGTTATATTTTATATTATATTATTTAGTGGTTCCCTCGGTGATCTACTCCTACACATTGGAAGGTATTCCAGCCTTCCATCAGTGGTTTATGTCGGAAACCAATATACCAGCAGGACATTTGACTATATATACCATCTAATGTACAAACCCATAGACTTGTCTACACAACAAGACATAAACCAAAAAAGAAAGACGCCTATCGCACCATAATATAAAACCATATCTTTATTGTAAATCACAAATTCATGAATAAAAATATTTAACCCACATAAGGGGGCGCCCCAGACGAAGGCAGCTGTTGGGCCAAAACACGTTGGGTGTACCCTGGTCCCTCTTGCTTGGGTTAATTATTTTGCCCCCTGCCTACCCATTGTCCCGGCCCTGGGAGAGCTATCCCTAATGGCAGATGAGGAAGACAATGAAGAGTCATCAATACAATGTGAAGAGTCCTACCTGATCCAAATCCGAAGCTGCTGGGCTCTGTAGTCCACATTGTCTCTGATAATCTGCATCACATGCAAAGCACAACGAAAAATGTGGTGAGAAAAGTTCTCGTAAAAGTCTTCCAATACATTATATGGTACAGTAATTGGTATCAGTGAAATGTACAATATGTAGCGCAAAAAAAACAAGTCCTCATGCAGATATGTCAACTCGGAAAAAAACGACAAAAAACCTGAACGTTACAACTCTTGGAAGGGGGAGACATAAAACATGAAAAGGCAAATAATGGCTGTGTCCACAAGGGGTTAAAGATGGGTTCCTGCTCTGTAAGACTGAGTGACCTTGTATTACATGATGCCCAGTTATTTATATGAGCACCATGTAGTACTACATTACTCCTGCTGGGGGCAGTCACCTGGTGATAGCTGCAGAATCCATGTAATCAACTGATCGCCAGCAGGTCTGCGCTATTAAAGGAGGGAAGCCAGTGAATGGCACTAGGGGGCGCTATCCTCATACAATGCTGGTCCCAGTCATTTTAGTATACAGGACCCTGCTGCTGCCAGTAGGTCTGAATAGGCAAGCTCAATGACAATTGATTTAGGGGGGTTTCTGAGCTTAATAGGGCCCCCAGAAGTTTGGAGAAAGTGACTGCGACCCCCTATGCATAACACATCTTAATATGCGACCCCACAAAATAAGCCTTGTGCACATTAATATCCGTTCATTATATAACCGCCCCGGCTCCACCCACAAGTACTTATACTGGAGACGTCTTTGGGTTACACTACAGGGATATAATACAATGGAGTCAACAGGAAATTTCTAGAACTCTGAATTAAAGGGGTTGTGCCAAGTTATAAAGAGCCCCCTCTCCACAGGATCCACAGGAGGGGGTAACTTTATGATCAGCGGGGGTCCGACTGCTGGGAAACCCACCAAACCCAAGAACACAGTTCTGGTCAGTCCCTGAGTGAATGGAGCCATCGACCCCCCCACTGATAATTTGGGATAACTTTATACCTTGGCACAACCCCTTAGAACATAGAAGAGACATCATTCCATTACCTGAGATCACGCAGAAACGTGCGGGTGTCCGTCGTCACTCACTGCTGAGCTCTAACAGACTGAGCACAAGTGACAGTTGGAAGACTTTCAAACACCAATCCTGCGATCCTATTGGCCGGTCACTGATGCTATCGCCATGGTGACAGATGTAGCTGCAGGTTCACTATATGGCTATCCTTATATCACGGTGTGAGATGTGACGCCGTAGAGCTGAAGTGACGCCATTATTCTGCTTCTGGCCACATTCACACAACATTTAGGAACATTACTTAATATTTCAGTTTTATTAGTTTTTCCCCTAAATGATGGAAAATGCCTTATCTGCAGTATTTCTACTATAGAATAAAAAGGTCATGTTTTATCTTGGTGCTCCTGTGCACAGGGTCACATTTAATGCTTTAACTATTAGAGATTTTCTGGGTTTCTGTTTTTTTCACCCCCTCGTTCCAAGAGCTAGAACTTCTTTTAAACCGTGTCTTTGTCCTTCAGCAGCCATCGAGCGCTGGTTTGGTTTCGCAGGACAAGTTGTAGTTTTTATGGTACCAGTTAATGTGCCGTATAATATATACATTTTAAATGGGGTGAAATAGAAAAAAAAATGCATACATGCCATTTTTCGGGGGGTGCTATTGTGGTGTAAATGGTGACTTAATGACATTACATTCATCCTGTGTGCCGCTACCGTTACCAGGATTCTAGATTTAGAGTTTTTTCATTTTTTACTTCTTAGGGGAAAAAAAATAAAAACTTTTTTAAAAAAGGAAAATGCTTTCTGTAGTTCTATTCGGAGCCCCCCGACACCTTCACTCTTCCGTAAAGACTTGACGAAGGCTGCGGGGACAGCCGAAACGTTGGCATCAAGCCCTGGTGTGGCTTCAATAAAGGTGACATTCTTTTAACTCTATACATCCCGGTATTTGGGTGCCCTGTTTTACGGCTCCAATATATTATTTCTTGCTTCACTCTTCCGGCGATGGGGTGTGAGGACTTGTTTCTGCAGAGCGAGCCCTAGTTTGTAATGCCATCATTTTGAGTACAGACTTTTCATCCCTTTTTATTTACTTTTATTGTGCAGTGGGGTGACCAGAAATGTGATGTTGGCATTATGTACTTCTGTTTTTTGACAGTGCTTGATAAATAATGTGATACTAAGGCTGGCTGTCCATGGGCGAGTTGTCATTGCGAGAGCCGCGGCGATAAATCACCCGCGGACCTGGCAGGACACGCTTTCCATGGGCTAACTATGGAATGCCAAGCCCGACATCCACGAGCGGAGAATCATTGCAATTCTCCACCCGCGGACAAAAATCGCGGCATGCTGCTATTTCCCACGGTAAGCCTATCTGTCAGTGCTCCCCCCTCCTCCCTTATGCGGAATATCGCTAGCGATATTCCATCATGGCCGTGGACAACGGCCTTAGAAAGTTCAGGCTTTTTCAGATGTGGTGATATCAAATATGTTTGTTTTTTTATCATTTTGTGGAAAAATAAAGAAAGGATATTTTTACATTTTCCACTTTATTTTTTTTTACATTTTACTTAAGTGATACACTTTTTTTAGTGTTCTTAGGGTACATGAACTTTTATTTGATCACTTCTACAATATACTGCAATACTTCAGTATTGCAGTATATTGTGTTTTTACATTCACATATTAACGCCTGCCATAGGCAAAGATTAATATGATTAACCCTTTTCCCATTCACAACCCCTTTCCAATGCACTTACATAACAAACTGTCAACCCGGTGTCAGAGGCAGAAGAGACAGAAGTGTAATAGATGCTTCAGCTCACACTGATTCAAGTGAAAGTGAAGCCAGTTATGACACTGTCCTCTCCTATGATGATGTTTGGCCTAGTGAATTGACAGTGGGCTGGGCAATCAGTGCATCCTGGGGATGCCAAGCGGCTCGTCCCAAGTGATTAATTATTGATAACCTATCATAGGGATACGTCATCAATAGATTTTCACCTGGAAAGCCCCTTTAAGTATTTGCATTCTGCAGGCGGATGTCTCTTATGCGTCTCTGACAATTTCTGCACACAGTTCCTGTTTTTCATGCATGAGGGTCTCCATGGAAGGACCAGTGCTGTGTGCTTCCCCCCAGGTTAAAACTTGGCAGCCAGCCCCAAGTGTCCTTCTAATGTAATGGAAACGCCTTTGACCAGTGAGTATGGCTGTTGTAGCATAACGCTGCCAGTAGAGGGAGCTCTTAAGGACCATACTAGTTTGCAATGAATCCCGTAAGCGTCACGCTGCCGTTAGTCATTAAGAAAATATCCAAATCTGACAAATACTGAGGCTCCAATATCAACAACCTGGAAGCATTCCTGTGTGACTGGCATCCTAGAGATCGCTAGAGGGTCTTCATAGGTACATCTAGATTTCTCCACGCCTAATGAGTCATGTGACCACAATGCACAACTTGGACTTTTGAATTGAATAGTTGCTACTAGTAGATTCTTCTTGTATAGCGGCTTCTCGATTGGTCTGTGAATGGGAGCTGAGATGTATTAAAACTAGAGCGTTGAAAAAGCAGCTGATCAGCCCACAGCAACCAGATCGGCACTTACTGTACGGAGGACTTTTCCCCCTTGGAAGGGTTGTTATAGGCAACGGCTCCATTATTTATTTCAATGGTTTTGATAAAAATCTTTTTTTACATCACTGATTTAATTTATTATCATTTCTGCTCAGCCACAGTGGATACACACACCCAAACCTGCATGTGTAGCTATATCCCAGGCCATCCAACAGGGGGCAGTGAAGGCTGCTAATTATTTTATACATCAATCTGAATGTTTTTTACACTACAGGTATGGGGGATATATGTTTGATTGGTGGGGGTCTCCCACTTATTATAAAAACAGGGTCCTATGCAACTCTTAAATGAGTGAAGCAGCACTCCAGCAACTGCGGGAGACTGCTGAGCACCTGTACTTCACTATGTTCAGTAGTCACATTAAAATAAATACTGCCCACTAAGTGGAAAAATATAATTACTATAATACTGGCCCCTATGTACAAGAATATGGCTACTATAATATTGCCCCCTATGTACAAGAATATAACTACTATAATACTGCCCTCTATGTACTAGAATATAAATACTATAATACTGCCCCCTATGTACAAGAATATAACTACTATAATACTGCCCCATATGTACAAGAATATAACTACTATAATACTGCCCCCTATGTACAAGAATATAACTACTATAATACTGCTCCTATGTACAAGAATATAACTACTATAATACTGTCCTCTATGTACAAGAATATAACTACTATAATACTGCCCCCTATGTACAAGAATATAACTACTATAATACTGCTCCTATGTACAAGAATATAACTACTATAATACTATCCTCTATGTACAAGAATATAACTACTATAATACTGCTCCCTATGTACAAGAATATAACTACTATAATACTGCCCCTATGTACAAGAATATAACTACTATAATACTGCCCCCTATGTACAAGAATATAACTACTATAATCCTGCCCCCTATGTACAAGAATATAACTACTATAATCCTGCCCTGTATGTACAAGAATATAACAACTATAATACTGCCCCCTATGTACAAGAATATAAATACTATAATACTGCCTCCTATGTACAAGAATATAACTACCATTATACTGCCCCTATGTAGAATATAACTACCATAATACTGCCCCCTATGTACAAGAATAGAGCTACTATAAAACTGCCCCCTATGTACAAGAATATAACTACTATAATACTGCCTCCTATGTACAAGAATAATTACTATAATACTGCTCCTATGTACAAGAATATAACTACTATAATACTGCTCCCTATGTACAAGAATATGACTACTATAATACTGCCTCCTATGTACAAGAATATAACTACTATAATACTGCCCCTATGTACAAGAATATAACCACTTTAATACTGCCTCCTATGTACAAGAATATAACTACTATAATACTGCCCCTAAGTACAAGAATATAACTACTATAATACTGCCACCTATATACAAGAATATAACTATTATAATACTGCCCCCTATGTACAAGAATATAACTACTATAATACTGCCCCCTATGTACAAGAATATAACTACTATAATACTGCCCACTATGTATAAGAATATAACTACTATAATACTGCCGCTATGTACAAGAATATAACTACTATAATACTGCTTCATGTGTACAAGAATATAACTACTATAATACTGCTTCCTACGTACAAGAATATAACTACTATAATACTGTGCTCTATGTACAAGAACATAACTACTATAATATTGCCCCCTATGTAGAAGAATATAACTACCATAATACTGCCCCTACGTACAGGGATATAACTACTATAATACTACTCCTATGTACAAGAATAGAACTACTATAATACTGCCCCTATGTACAAGAATATAACTACTATAATACTGTCTCCTACATACAAAAATATAACTACTATAATACTGCCCCCTATGTACAAGAAAATAACTACTATAATACTACTCCTATGTACAAAAATATAACTACTATAATACTGCTCCCTATGTACAAGAATATAACTACTATAATACTGTCTCCTACATACAAGAAAATAACTACTATAAAACTGCTCCTATGTACAAGAATATAACTACTATAAAACTGCTCCTATGTGCAAGAATATAACTACTATAATACTGCCCCCTATGTACAAGAATATAACTACCATAATACTGCCCCCTATGTACAAGAATATAACTACTATAATACTGCTCCTATGTACAAGAATATAACTACTCTAATACTGCTCCTATGTACAAGTATATAACTACTATAATACTGTCCCCTATGTACAAGAATATAACTACTATAATACTGCCTCCTATGTACAAGAATATAACTACTATAATACTGCCTCCTATGTACAAGAATACAACTACTATAATACTGTCCCCCTATGTACAAGAATATAACTACTATAATACTGCCTCCTATGTACAAGAATATAACTACTACAACACTGCCCCCTATGTACAAGAATATAACTACTATAATACTGCCTCCTATGTACAGGAATGTAACTACTATAATACTGCCCCCTATGTACAAGAATATAACTACTATAATACTGCCTCCATATACAAGAATATAACTACTATAATACTGCCACCTATGTACAAGAATATAACTACTGTAATACTGCCCCCTATGTACAAGAATATAACTACTATCATACTGCCTCCATATACAAGAATATAACTACTATAATACTGCCCCCTATGTACAAGAATATAACTACTATAATACTACTCCTATGTACAAGAATATAACTACTATAATACTGCCCCCTATGTACAAGAATATAACTACTATAATACTGCCCCCTATGTACAAGAATATAACTACTATAATACTGCCCCCTATGTACAAGAATATAACTACTATAATACTGCCCCCTATGTACAAGAATATAACTACTATAATACTGCCCCCTATGTACAAGAATATAACTACTATAATACTGCCCCCTATGTACAAGAATATAACTACTATAATACTACTCCTATGTACAAGAATATAACTACTATAATACTGCCCCCTATGTACAAGAATATAACTACTATAATACTGCCCCCTATGTACAAGAATATAACTACTATAATACTGCTCCCCCTATGTACAAGAATATAACTACTATAATACTGCCCCCTATGTACAAGAATATAACTACTATAATACTGCCCCCTATGTACAAGAATATAACTACTATAATACTGCCCCCTATGTACAAGAATATAACTACTATAATACTGCCCCCTATGTACAAGAATATAACTACTATAATACTGCCCCTTATGTACAAGAATATAACTACTATAATACTGCCCCCTATGTACAAGAATATAACTACTATAATACTGCCCCCTATGTACAAGAATATAACTACTATAATACTGCCCCCTATGTACAAGAATATAACTACTATAATACTGCCCCTTATGTACAAGAATATAACTACTATAATACTGCCCCCTATGTACAAGAATATAACTACTATAATACTGCCCCCTATGTACAAGAATATAACTACTATAATACTACCCCCTATGTACAAGAATATAACTACTATAATACTGCCCCCTATGTACAAGAATATAACTACTATAATACATTAAAAAACCCCATTGATTTACATTGGACCAGTCAGACCTGCTTTTTTCACAGACATATTACATGCATGTAAAAACCCACCGCATGTCTTGTGTTGGTGTGTAATACGCATCATTACAATCTGTGGGTGCAGTAATTAGTGAATATGCATGTTCCATTACCTCATGGACTCACCTGAATAAGGCTGCACATTCACCCCCCATTTCTGTGGGTCCAAGCTGTAGGCTTCCAAAGCCCTCTTCTGGCACAGCCTCTCCAACTCATCCACGTGCTCCGTGCCGCCATAGTACCTGTCAGAGTAGAGGCAGGAGAGAACATGACCATCGGCTTTTTGGTGTCCTAGTGTAGTATAGCACCCCCCGGCCGGGGTAGAGGCCAACCTTCTCCCCCCCTTTCCGACAGCACCTGACCGCCGGGGTAGCGGCTGACCTCCCGCTGACAACCCATGTGCACCAGGGCAGAGGCTGAACTGTCCCCCTTTCCCCAACAACCCCCGTCTGCCAGGGCAGAGGCCGAACATTCGACAACCCCCCATCTGCCAGGTTTGAGGCCGAACTCCTCCCTCCCCCGACAACCCCTGTCCGCCGGGGGCAGAGGCCGAACTGCCCCCCCACCCTCCCTTCCCTGACAACCCCAGTCCGCTGGGGCAGAGGCAGGATTCCCTCCTCCGACAACCCCCGTCCACCGAGGCACAATTCCTTCCCCCCCTCCCACGACAACCCCCGTCCGCTGGGGCAGAGGCCGAACTCCCCCTTCCCCCCCCTGACAAACCCGGTCCGCCAGGGCAGAGGCCATATTCACCCTCTCCTCCTCCCCCTAAACGCCAGACCAGAGGCCAAACCCTCCCACGACAACCCCTGTCGGCCGGGGCAAAGGCCAAACTCCCCCTCTGCGACAACCTCGTCTACTGCGGCAGGGGCCAAACTACCCCCGACAATCCCCGTCTGCCGGGGCAGGGGCCGAAGAAACCCCCCGCCCCCACCCCCACCTTGAACACCCCTGTTCGCCGGGGCTGAGGCTGAACTCCCCCCAGTCCCCCCGACAACCACCGTCTGACTGGGCAGCGGCCGAACTCCCCGTCTTCCCCCTCCCTGACAACCCCCGTCCACAGGGGCAGAGGCCGAACTCCCCCTCTCCCCCGACAACTCCCATCCACACGGGCAGAGGCCGACCTCCCCCCGACAACCCCCGTCCGCCGGGACAGAGGCAGCGGTGAGGTTACTGACAGATGAAGCCACAAGCCCCGGTCCCCCATTGCTGCCATTACACGGGGTGAGACCGCGGCGGTCACTGAGAAGCATCTAATTATATTAACCCCCTCCTCCCCGGTGTTATATGTGGTCTTATCCTTCACATGTGAATACCGCCTCACGTGACCCCACTGACAGCCAACTTTATATCACAGCGCGACCTGCCCGCGCACCCCTCAGTGCCCCCAGCTCCTCTGCGGCCCCCAGGGCTGCCCCCCGTACACCCTCCCCGGTCACTGACCTCTCCGCCGCACGACTTTCTCTCTCACGCCGCACGACCTACGCGGAACAGTCTGACAACCATAGCTGGGGGCTGAAATCTCATTGTCCAATCATCCAGAGGCACATGCAGTGATTGACCAATCACTGTGAAGTACTCCTTCTCGCCAGCCAATGAGAGGTCGGTAAATTTGACGCGGGAAAACACAGTTTCTGTCCAAGTGACAGCCGGGATGAAGGAAGGAGAATGTGAGAGAGTGATAAATCTCCTGCTGTCCATGCAGGGGCCCCGGCAGCTGCAGCACAGGGGGGCCACAGCTGGACACCATGTGCAGGATATTACCTCAGAAAGGCCCTCTAATGGCAGAAGAGGGCAGGACATTGCTGGACTAGCAATCCCTCCCCCCAGCGTCTGGTCACTGTGTATTACGTCTGCAGTGTGTGGGTGTAATACGCAGGTCCGATCTCCCATAGACTTTACTGTGACTCACACTGCAGGAGAAATACGTGTGCAAAAACATCATGGCGCGCCGCATCTTGGCACACTAACCACCAACACAGGGTACGGGGCATGGCGGCACGCAGCAAGTGCCCATGTCACGGCATACCTCCTGGCACGCAGCTAACTGCGCCCGTGAGAGAGGCCTTAGGCCATGTTCACACGCAGCGGATTTGCCGTGGATGTTCCACATGGCCCCTCGCACTGACAATCATCCACACGCCGGGGACGAGATCCGCCGCGGACATTGACCTGCGGAGGGGATTGTGGGTCCGCCGAATGCCAATTATAGCGCCGGATTGTGCGCCGATTCACCTCGTCAGATGGGGGTGAATTCTGCACTAAAATCCTCCCCAAATGTTGTGCCTTCTGATGCAGATTTTCCCCTGCGGATCGGCTGCGGACATTCCACCGTAATCCGTGCCGTGCGGACATCGCCTTAATGTGCGCAGTGTTACTATGTATTGTACCCCACTCCGAGGGCTTTGGTCCCAGTGTAAGACCGGATTCACACGCCCGTACGTGTTTTTGCGAATGAGTATTTGCGTGAAACTGCAGTTTTTACTGTACTTTTTGCACAAACAAGTCATGCGCAATTGTGCGTGAAAAACTACACACTGATGCTTCCATCCAGTGAGATGGCCAAATTATTTAATGTGCGCCAAATATGGTCACTTACTGCACTAATGCGCAGGACAATAGAGCACGCTGGGTATTTTTGGGCAACGTAATTGCGTACGCAAAAAAAAGGCACTTGTGCGCGAACCAGCGAAATCAGCCGGTTCTGTTCTCTGCATATCGTACACACAAAAATGTAATGCGCAAATGTGCCCGTCTGAGTCCGGCCCGAGGCTCGCTACTAACGGGCATATCTGTATGCGTCTTTTGCGTATGAACATTTTGTGCGCGCGATACATAGTAAATAGAGCCCAGATGCGTTCACGCACAAGTGAGGATTCTGCTTGCGAAATTGCGCCTCTCAAAAAAAACCCCGCAGCTCGCTCTAATTTCCTCTGCATTTGCGCAGGAATAGAACACATCGTGAACTCATTACGCTGATTGGCCGTTTCATTGGCTGCGGCATCGTTACGTGTTTTTTTTGCACATTGCGCATGCAAAAAGTACAATGAAAACTGCAGATGCACGAACAAATACGCAACGCTCATTCCGAGAAAATGCAGAACACACGCACACGCAAGTCTACTGGTGTGACACCGGCCTAAGGCTGGTCTGAGCTGCGCATATTATAACACGCCCACAGTACGTATCCGTCATACGGACATATCGCCGGTGACATCACAGCCGGACGCCATCAGTATTTGAGGTTTTGGATTCCACATATTTTATCTTACTGGACAAATACCGATCCATATCTGTCCAATGGGAATAACAATATGGAGGCAAAAGCAGAAAAAATGGGGCATCTTTAAAAATGGCTGCGAAAAATACGGCCGAGTGAATAGATGCGCAGATTTACATTAGCGCCATATTACAGTCCGCAAAACACGGACCAAATACGGAAGTAAAATACGCTCATCTGAACGCGGCTGAATGTGATGAAAGTTACGCTCCGGGGATTCCTGTTTCCTCTGAAATGGACCAAGTGATACAGAAACGGGCGAATAACATAAAACGGCGCTAAACGCTACCGGCGGTTTAAGTAGGAAGAAAACACATTCAAGAAACCCAAAGCAAATAGTAGAAAGGGCCCCGAGCCGAGAGCCCGTGTGACTCTATTCTGCTCAGCGGGGACTGGCTGGCCAACCACAGAGCACCGGCCCAGGAGCAGCGGCCCACCTTGGGCTCTGCTCACACACGGACGATTTGGGGTGGATTTTCGATACCATTTTCTGTGGATTTTGATGCGTATTTTGGTGCATTGCCACAGCAGATTTCACCCCTTTAACTGAAGGAGTTACATCTATTGCAGATCTGCACCAAAATCTGTGTCACAATCTGCACCAAATCTGTCAAAATCTGCACCAAAAGATGGAGATTTTTTTATGCAGATTTGCTGCAAATTTTTCCACTGTGAAAGATCCACACAAATCCACTACATGTGAATATATCCTTAGGGTGGTAATACACAGTGCAGCTGCCGCACCCAGCCAAACCACGGCCACAGCAAATCCACTACATGTGAATATATCCTTAGGGTGGGAGTACACCGTGCAGCTGCCACACCCAGCCAAACCACGGCCACAGCAAATCCACTACATGTGAATATATCCTTAGGGTGGGAGTACACAGTGCAGCTGCTGCACCCAGCCAAACCACAGCCACAGCAAATCCACTACATGTGAATATATCCTTAGGATGGGAGTACACCGTGCAGCTGCCGCACCCAGCCAAACCACGGCCACAGCAAATCCACTACATGTGAATATATCCTTAGGGTGGGAGTACACCGTGCAGCTGCCGCACCCAGCCAAACCACGGCCACAGGAAATCCACTACATGTGAATATATCCTTAGGATGGGAGTACACCGTGCAGCTGCCGCACCCAGCCAAACCACGGCCACAGCAAATCCACTACATGTGAATATATCCTTAGGGTGGCAATACACAGTGCAGCTGCCGCACCCAGCCAAACCATGGCCACAGCAAATCCACTACATGTGAATATATCCTTAGGATGGCAATACACAGTGCAGCTGCCGCACCCAGCCAAACCACGGCCACAGCATATCCACTACATGTGAATATATCCTTAGGGTGGCAATACACAGTGCAGCTGCCGCACCCAGCCAAACCACGGCCACAGCAAATCCACTACATGTGAATATATCCTTAGGATGGGAGTACACAGTGCAGCTGCCGCACCCAGCCAAACCACGGCCACAGCAAATCCACTACATGTGAATATATACTTAGGGTGGCAATACACAGTGCAGCTGCCGCACCCAGCCAAGCCACGGCCACAGCATATCCACTACATGTGAATATATCCTTAGGGTGGAAATACACAGTGCAGCTGCTGCACCCAGCCAAACCATGGCCACAGCAAATCCACTACATGTGAATATATCCTTAGGGTGGGAGTACACAGTGCAGCCGCCGCACTCAGCCAAACCACGGCCACAGCATATCCACTACATGTGAATATATCCTTAGGGTGGCAATACACAGCGCAGCCGCCGCACCCAGCCAAACCACGGCCACAGCATATCCACTACATGTGAATATATCCTTAGTATGGGAGTACACAGCGCAGCCGCCGCACCCAGCCAAACCACGGCCACAGCAAATCCACTACATGTGAATATATCCTTAGGGTGGGAATACACCGTGCAGCTGCCGCACCCAGCCAAACCACGGGCACAGCAAATCCACTACATGTGAATATATCCTTAGGGTGGCAATACACAGTGCAGCTGCTGCACCCAGCCAAACCACGGCCACAGCAAATCCACTACATGTGAATATACACTTAGGGTGGGAGTACACAGTGCAGCTGCCACACCCAGCCAAACCACGGCCACAGCAAATCCACTACATGTGAATATACACTTAGGGTGGGAGTACACAGTGCAGCTGCCGCACCCAGCCAAACCACGGCCACAGCAAATCCACTACATGTGAATATATCCTTAGGGTGGGAGTACACAGTGCAGCTGCCGCACCCAGCCAAACTACGGCCACAGCAAATCCACTACATGTGAATATATCCTTAGGATGGGAGTACACAGTGCAGCTGCCGCACCCAGCCAAACTACGGCCACAGCAAATCCACTACATGTGAATATATCCTTAGGGTGGGAGTACACAGTGCAGCTGCCGCACCCAGCCAAACCACGGCCAAACAAATCCACTACATGTGAATATATCCTTAGGGTGGGAATACACCGTGCAGCTGCCGCACCTAACCAAACCACAGCCACAGCAAATCCACTACATGTGAATATATCCTTAGGGTGGGAGTACACCGTGCAGCTGTCGCACCCAGCCAAACTACGGCCACAGCAAATCCACTACATGTGAATATATCCTTAGGATGGGAGTACACAGTGCAGCTGCCGCACCCAGCCAAACCACGGCCAAAGAAATCCACTACATGTGAATATATCCTTAGGGTGGGAATACACCGTGCAGCTGCCGCACCCAGCCAAACCACGGCCACACAAATCCACTACATGTGAATATATCCTTAGGATGGGAGTACACAGTGCAGCTGCCGCACCCAGCCAAACCACGGCCACAGCATATCCACTACATGTGAATATATCCTTAGGGTGGGAGTACACAGTGCAGCTGCCGCACCCAGCCAAACCACGGCCACACAAATCCACTACATGTGAATATATCCTTAGGGTGGGAGTACACAGTGCAGCTGCCGCACCCAGCCAAACCACGGCCACAGCAAATCCACTACATGTGAATATACCCTTAGGATGGGAGTACAGAGTGCAGCTGCCGCACCCAGCCAACCACGGCCACAGGAAATCCACTACATGTGAATATATCCTTAGGGTGGGAGTACACAGTGCAGCTGCTGCACCCAGCCAAACCACGGCCACACAAATCCACTACATGTGAATATATTCTTAGGGTGGGAATACACAGTGCAGCTGCCACACCCAGCCAAACCGCGGCCACAGGAAATCCACTACATGTGAATATATCCTTAGGGTGGGAGTACACAGTGCAGCTGCCGCACCCAGCCAAACCACGGCCACAGCAAATCCACTACATGTGAATATATCTTTAGGATGGCAATACACAGTGCAGCTGCCGCACCCAGCCAAACCACGGCCACAGCAAATCCACTACATGTGAATATACCCTTAGGATGGGAGTACAGAGTGCAGCTGCCGCACCCAGCCAACCACGGCCACAGGAAATCCACTACATGTGAATATATCCTTAGGGTGGGAGTACACAGTGCAGCTGCTGCACCCAGCCAAACCACGGCCACACAAATCCACTACATGTGAATATACCCTTAGGATGGGAGTACACAGTGCAGCTGCCGCACCCAGCCAAACCACGGCCACAGCAAATCCACTACATGTGAATATACCCTTAGGGTGGGAGTACACAGTGCAGCTGCCGCACCCAGCCAAACCACAGCCACAGGAAATCCACTACATGTGAATATATCCTTAGGATGGCAATACACAGTGCAGGTGCCGCACCCAGCCAAACCACGGCCACAGCAAATCCACTACATGTGAATATACCCTTAGGATGGGAGTACACAGTGCAGCTGCTGCACCCAGCCCAACCACGGCCACACAAATCCACTACATGTGGATATATCCTTAGGGTGGGAGTACACAGTGCAGCTGCCGCACCCAGCCAAACTACGGCCACAGCAAATCCACTACATGTGAATATATCATTAGGGTGGGAGTACACAGTGCAGCTGCCGCACCCAGCCAAACCACGGCCAAACAAATCCACTACATGTGAATATATCCTTAGGGTGGGAGTACACCGTGCAGCTGTCGCACCCAGCCAAACCACGGCCACAGCAAATCCACTACATGTGAATATACCCTTAGGATGGGAGTACACAGTGCAGCTGCCGCACCCAGCCAAACCACGGCCACAGCAAATCCACTACATGTGAATATATCCTTAGGATGGCAATACACAGTGCAGCTGCCGCACCCAGCCAAACCACGGCCACAGCAAATCCACTACATGTGAATATACCCTTAGGATGGGAGTACAGAGTGCAGCTGCCGCACCCAGCCAACCACGGCCACAGGAAATCCACTACATGTGAATATATCCTTGGGGTGGGAGTACACCGTGCAGCTGCCACACCCAGCCAAACCACGGCCACAGCACATCCACTACATGTGAATATATCCTTAGGATGGGAGTACACAGTGCAGCTGCCACACCCAGCCAAACCACGGCCACAGCAAATCCACTACATGTGAATATATCCTTAGGGTGGGAGTACACAGTGCAGCTGCTGCACCCAGCCAAACCACGGCCACACAAATCCACTACATGTGAATATATTCTTAGGGTGGGAATACACAGTGCAGCTGCCGCACCCAGCCAAACCACGGCCACACAAATCCACTACATGTGAATATATCCTTAGGATGGGAGTACACCGTGCAGCTGCCACACCCAGCCAAACCGCGGCCACAGGAAATCCACTACATGTGAATATATCCTTAGGGTGGGAGTACACAGTGCAGCTGCCGCACCCAGCCAAACCGCGGCCACAGGAAATCCATTACATGTGAATATATCCTTAGGATGGGAGTACACAGTGCAGCTGCCGCACCCAGCCAAACCACGGCCACACAAATCCACTACATGTGAATATATCCTTAGGGTGGGAGTGTGAGGATATATATATATATATTGCCATATGTTTTTTATGCTTTATACCTATATGCAAGTTCTATTCAATTCCAAATGAGAAAAAACTTAATCTGTCGCCTTACATCAGATATTCCAAAGGCCTTGGAAGACAAAATGTATCTTGAACAAAATGTATCTTTAAACACAGCAAAGGAAGAACCAGACACGAAGGCCAAGTACTTGGCTGTTTTCCCGAAGGCGCCAGTATCAAGATAATGACTGTTATATGATTTTCAGTGTCTCAGGCCGGAAATCCGGACTTCCCATATATGGAGAATGCATGCTTGGCCGCTTTCTTAGAATTGAGTGGGTGATTCTTTGCACTGGAGTTAATTGAATACGTGATTTTCTGTACATAAGCCAGAGGCGCCGTAGCAAGATAACGACTGCTTTCACTGTCTCAGGCCGGAAATCCGGACTTCCTATATATGGTTATGAGCCCATCACCCCTTGCTGGTGATGGGACAAAGGGTATAAGATCTCATGTAATCTGTAATAAAGCACGACGGCAGAGAGCCATGTCCCGTGTGAGAAACGATACCAGACCTCCGTGTGGTGTTTTCTTCTTATCGCCGGCAGCGGGGCAAGTGGGGTGGGCCTGATTGGTGCTCTACTTAGAATTTTATTACCCTGACAAATGGCGCTCGAGCGTGGGGCGGTAAAACCAGGAGCTTACAGCGCAATTCACCCGGATCCATGCCACGGGGAAGCCGTCCTGCTGCAAACCGAGCCTGATCAACTCACAGAACTCCAGGTAAGGCCAGCATATATTTATGTTGTGTTTTACACTGCGAGTCTTGCAGCGGGACTGACTATCTGTGGTTTGTGACCGGACGGGTTGGGTTAAGAGTTCTACACGGTAACTCGTGTGGGCTCCGGGTTTGCCGTCATGGACCACTGACCGTGATATGCGCACCAATCGGTCACCCGGAAACTAGTCTGTAGTTTATTTGTACTTTGAAGTCCATGGTGTTTTAACGATAGTGAAGGTTGTTTGTTGTATTTAGTCTCACAAGAGAAGGAACCCTCGGTTGTTTTTCCAGTATATAAGGGACTAACAATTTGAAAATTAAGAGGGATGCATTTTGTGAGACAGGCTTCATAGGAGAAGGGACTCTCGGTTGTTTTGCCTTATATATGGGGCTAACGATTTGATTTCAGAGAGATGCATTTTATGGGGCAGGTTCCATAAGGAGAAGGGACCCTCGGTTGTTTTGCCGGTATATAAGAGGCTGACAATTTGAAAATTAAGAGGGATGCATTCTATGGAGCGTGTTATTTTTGTTGTTGTTGTTGTAATATGCGTAAGACCTTATTAAAGAAGATAGAGCCCCTCAAGGGCTGCCGCCATGCGGATGAATTGGTGGAGGAGAGTTCCAATCTGTAGAATGTAAGAAAACTTATGAAAATGTGTGACACCGACCCGCACGGTAGATTACAAAAATGGTGTCTGGGAGGAGGTCTTTAGGACCGAGAGGTGCCTTGGAAGACCCAGGTTTGCTAGAAAGTGCTGGAGGAGGAGGAGAAAGAGAGAGAGAGTCAGAGAAAGTTAGGTATGTACACATTATTTGTTTAAGAAAGTATCCGTAAGTGAAATGTTGAAAAGTACAGTAAGTGATCAAGAGGGCGTCAGGAGAGTGTCTATTAAAGGTTATATTGACAGCTAGGTAGGGAGAAAGTGCTGAAGGAGCAGGCAAAGTCGAGAAGAAAGTCACAATGCATGTGATTTGTTGCCAAAGAAAGAAGAAAAGGTGTATAATACAAGATAGATAATAGAGATATATATGTGTGTATATATGTATATACTGTATGTGCAAATAGTTAACTGAGCTTGCTTTTAGGGGAGAAGGGTTTGTTGACATGTAGCTGCGAGCTTGTGTTTAGTTTTCAAGGTCGGAAGATAACAGCGAGAGAAAATGAAATACTGACCCTGGAAAATATCTCTGCTTGCTTAAAATGAATTGAAATGAATTTAATTAATTATAGTCTTAGTAGACAGGAAATATAGCAATTTCTAAGGTATATTCTTACTTATACAGGGGTTGAAAATGAATGTTGCAAGGTCCCAGTATATGCGTTAATTATGAGTTCAAATGCAGGCAATAGTTTAAGCTAAAACAATTCAGTCTGTGTTTCATATTCGTAGAGAGATAACAGTTTGTTTTACAAAGGTGGGGGCTTTCAGACTTCACTTTTTGTTCAGGGTCAAATACAGAGAAGTACAGAGAAAGAAAGACAAGGGGGGCTGAAAAATACCCACGTATTCTAAAATACTTCAGCGTTTAATACAGCATATAATAGCTTCAGTAAATAAGAAATATAGAATGTCTCAGTCACTCAGCAAACTTTTTTCACATAATTTGTCAAAGATAGCGCTCATTCACAATCTCATCTCAATAGAATCATGTACATTATAGCACTCACCTCAATGTTTTTCAACTGATGTATGTATGTCAAACTTTTTTTGTCTGTGCATCTGTATGTACTGGTACACCTCCAAGGGGGGTGACGGAGCAAACTTGAGAGCATGGATGGATGAGAGTTAGTGACCCGTGTTCGGGCTGTGTGGAATGTGTGATGCAGATATTGACTGGGGATAAAAGTCCCCCCCCATGCATGGGACTTTGCTTGGTTGTGATGTGGATGCTTGGACTGTTACGCTGAAATTAAGTTGGGAAGAAAGACGCACGAAGCCAATATCGAAGGGGTGGAGCTAGATGATGTAATAGTACGTAATGTTTCATCCCTCTTGTCCAAGGGAGGGGGTGAGGAGCTTGAGCAGCTAGTAAAAGTTTTTTTTTGTTTTTTTTTCTCCTGTCTCAGATTTGATAAGACATTGCAGGCAGGAACAGACTAATAATGAATTCACTTAAAGGAATATCACATTTCCAATATTAGTAGAAGTTTGTAGATTATTCTGCCCCGATGTAACTCATGTCTGTTATAGGTGCTAACATTTTACAGGCCTTATCTGCTTCCATCAAATCTTTTTACAATGTTATACTACCTTGAAACCGGGTACTATTGTTCCAATTCAGTACCCTAGTTCAAAGGGAGGGGGGGGGGGGGAGATGGCATAGGTGATCTAGGTATTGCAAATCAGCCATTTTTAAATTTTTTGCAAGCCATTTTTAAATTTTTAATTTTTTGCAACAAGATTCTGATCTTTTTCAAATAGAATACCAGCCTGATTGTCTAGCATTGATGCAACAAGAAAATTTAAGTTTTAAAAAGTTACTGAAAGCCCTTGTTAACAATGCATATTTTGAGTTGCTTTTTATAGATGGTACCAGGGTGATTGACGACTCCACACTGGATATGCAGTGGTTACACAACAAGATGTCCTAAAAGCAGAATGTCTCCGCATGTCGCAGTACAAGAAGCGGAATTAAAAGCACTCGCTGAGGCGTGTGGAGTGGTAGAAGGTAAGACGGTAAACATTTACACTGACTCCCGGTATGCATTTGGCATAGCTCATGATTACGGCCCAACATGGAAGGCCAGACAGTTTTTTACCTCAGCAGGACAGCCAATTAAGAATGATGCAGTGGTGCAGTCTCATGGAGGCCCTACTTCTACCTGACAAAGTAGAGAGCTCACACCAATTCCTACACCAGAGAAGCGAGAGGCAACGCCATCACAGGCCACACAGCAAAAGCAGCGGCCCTCAAGCCGTGGAAGAAAGAAGAAAAGAAGAATTTGATAATAACTTTGGACTTTGATAATAAATTTGGACTTTGATAAAAACTTGGACTTTGATATGAACTTGGACTTTGATATGAACTTGGACTTTGATAAAAACTTTGGACTTTGATAAAAACTTTGGACTTTGATATACTAAGGACTTTACAGTTACAAGCCAGCAAGGAAGAAAAAGACAAATGGACTAAAAAGGAACGGCGTATGGTGAACAGTCAACAGAACTTGCTTACCATAGTCCCTGTGCCCCATGATGGCCCAGCTGACGCACGGAAAGACGCACCTCTTAAAGCAGTAATGATGTCGACGCTTGAACGAGGACGTGTGGCTCCTGGGTTTTCTGTAGCTGCTGCATCATTTGTCCAATTTTGCATGATCTTTGCCGTAAGCAACAGGGCAGAAGTAAATTTGCCACATAACACTTGCCTAGACCACTCTACCCATTTCAGGGATTGCAAATTGGCTACACTCAGCTCCTACTTGTTGGGAAGCATGAATATGTGCTTGTTGTTGTTGATGTCTTTTCAGGTTGGAGGCCTACCCTGTTACCAAAGTAAATAAGCAGGTAACCGTACAGAAGCTCATGAATGAGGTAATCCGCAGATATGGGGTACCGGAAGTGATTGAGCCAAACAAAGGTACACACTTCACAGGTGAAATAATGCAACACATTATGTCTGTTTTGGGTATATTCCAGGCTTTCCACACACCCTACCATCCGCGGAGTAGGGGGAAAGTAGATACAAAAGCCAATAGAGGAAATCGGCAAATTTTGAATTGAGTGTCTTCTATTAGTTTTTCTTTTTCTCAGGAGGATACATGCCACAGTAGCTGAGTTTGGGGAATGTTTTTCTTGTTAATTTTGTCATAGGCCTCTCCAAGGAATTGTCAATAATGCATTCTGCAGTCTCTGCTTTTCTCCCAGGTCCTACAGATGAGTGTCACAATCTGAAACCAGGTGACAGGGTCTATGTAAAAAAGTTTGAGAGAGAAACCCGGTTTGAATGTCCCTACCAGATGTTGCTCACCACCCCAACTGCAGTCAAGCTCGAAGGAAAGCCCACTTGGATCCATACTTCGCACTGAAAAAACTCATGATCCTGCATATCCTTTACATGCTATAATGTGGTACAATTCCTCTAACACACACCTTTGACTACTGTACACTAGCCCCCTGTTTCAGAACAAATTAATACAATCAAATGTGCAATATGAAGCCTACACTGAGGGTGAGAATCCAACACTGCATCGTGCTAAGAGACATTGACGCTCAAGGTGGTAACTTTAATCCACATGTATACATAGATGCAATAGGAGTGCCAAGGGGGGTGCCAGATGAATTTAATTCTAGAGATCAGGTTAAAGCAGGTTTTGAGTCCTTATTTGCTATTGTCACTGTTAATAATAATGTAGATTGGATGAATTATATCTATTGCAATCAGCAGAGGTTTGTAAACTACACCAGAGATGCTTTTGCAAGGGTTAGCTGACCAGTTAGGGCCCACTGCATCCATGGCGTTCCAAAATAGAGTGGCCGTGGATATGATTTTAGCAGAAAGAGGTGGGGTATGTAATTTCCTGTATGTGTATTATCCCTTTGATCAAAAAGAGTATGAGTAAGGGACTGGACAATATGACACCAAAATTTCCCTTGTTTGAAAAAGATGAAGAGCCAGTTCCGATAATGCCAACCAGATACGTTACCAGAAGAATGGAGAAATGTACTAGTACTGCGCCTGCCCCGGTCTCATAAGATGTACTGTCAGTGGAATTCCCATTTGCCTAGGGTTAGTGCAGAAGACCTTAGGCTCCGGCGAGGGCACACCCTGCGGGGTGTTAACTCGTACAGATAGAGGGTATGGATGCCCGGAAATAAGCCCAGGGAATCCATGGCCTCCTTCTGAGGTGAGGTAGGGATCCCTCCCTTTTAGGAGTAGGGACTTACGGGCAGTGGAGAAACCCTGACAAATGGCTGACGCAAGGGAGAGACGACCGAGGAAGAGTGCAAGGCCTGGTACTTGATCTCCATATTAAGTTTTTTAGGGGGGTTTGTGAGGATATATATATATATATATATATATATATATTGCCATATGTTTTTTATGCTTTATACCTATATGCAAGTTCTATTCAATTCCAAATGAGAAAAAACTTAATCTGTCGCCTTACATCAGATATTCCAAAGGCCTTGGAAGACAAAATGTATCTTGAACAAAATGTATCTTTAAACACAGCAAAGGAAGAACCAGACACGAAGGCCAAGTACTTGGCTGTTTTCCCGGAGGCGCCAGTATCAAGATAATGACTGTTATATGATTTTCAGTGTCTCAGGCCGGAAATCCGGACTTCCCATATATGGAGAATGCATGCTTGGCCGCTTTCTTAGAATTGAGTGGGTGATTCTTTGCACTGGAGTTAATTGAATACGTGATTTTCTGTACATAAGCCAGAGGCGCCGTAGCAAGATAACGACTGCTTTCACTGTCTCAGGCCGGAAATCCGGACTGCCCATATATGGTTATGAGCCCATCACCCCTTGCTGGTGATGGGACAAAGGGTATAAGATCTCATGTAATCTGTAATAAAGCACGACGGCAGAGAGCCATGTCCCGTGTGAGAAACGATACCAGACCTCCGTGTGGTGTTTTCTTCTTATTGCCGGCAGCGGGGCCTGATTGGTGCTGTACTTAGAATTTTATTACCCTGACAGGAGTACACCGTGCAGCTGCCGCACCCAGCCAAACCACGGCCACAGCAAATCCACTACATGTGAATATATCCTTAGGGTGGGAGTACACAGTGCAGCTGCCGCACCCAGCTCACCACGGCTACACAAATCCACTAAATGTGAATATATCCTTAGGGTGGGAGTACACAGTGCAGCTGCCGCACCCAGCCAACCACGGCCACAGCAAATCCACTACATGTGAATATATCCTTAGGGTGGGAATACACAGTGCAGCTGCCGCACCCAGCCAACCACGGCCACAGCAAATCCACTACATGTGAATATATCCTTAGGGTGGGAATACACAGTGCAGCTGCCGCACCCAGCCAAACCACGGCCACAGCAAATCCACTCCATGTGAATATATCCTTAGGATGGGAATACACAGTGCAGCTGCCGCACCCAGCCAAACCACGGCCACAGCAAATCCACTACATGTGAATATATCCTTAGGATGGGAGTACACCGTGCAGCTGCCAAACCCAGCCAAACCACGGCCACAGCAAATCCACTACATGTGAATATATCCTTAGGGTGGGAGTACACCGTGCTGCTGCCGCACTCAGCCAAACCACGGCCACAGCATATCCACTACATGTGAATATATCCTTAGGATGGGAGTACACCGTGCAGCTGCCACACCCAGCCAAACCACGGCCACAGCATATCCACTACATGTGAATATATCCTTAGGATGGGAGTACACCGTGCAGCTGCCACACCCAGCCAAACCACGGCCACAGCATATCCACTACATGTGAATATATCCTTAGGGTGGGAGTACACAGTGCAGCTGCCGCACCCAGCCAAACCACGGCCAAACAAACCCACTATATGTGAATATATCCTTAGGGTGGGAGTACACAGTGCAGCTGCCGCACCCAGCCAACCACGGCTACACAAATCCACTACATGTGAATATATCCTTAGGGTGGGAGTACACAGTGCAGCTGCCGCACCCAGCCAAACCACGGCCAAACAAATCCACTACATGTGAATATATCCTTAGGGTGGGAGTATACAGTGCAGCTGCCGCACCCAGACAACCACGGCCACAGCAAATCCACTACATGTGAATATATCCTTAGGATGGGAGTACACAGTGCAGCTGCCGCACCCAGCCAAACCACGGCCACAGCAAATCCACTACATGTGAATATATCCTTAGGGTGGGAGTACACAGTGCAGCTGCCGCACCCAGCCAACCACGGCCACAGCAAATCCACTACATGTGAATATATCCTTAGGATGGGAATACATAGTGCAGCTGCCGCACCCAGCCAGACCACGGCCACAGCATATCCACTACATGTGAATATATCCTTAGGATGGCAATACACAGTGCAGCTGCCGCACCCAGCCAAACCACGGCCACAGCAAATCCACTACATGTGAATATACCCTTAGGATGGGAGTACACAGTGCAGCTGCCGCACCCAGCCAAACCACGGCCGCAGCAAATCCACTACATGTGAATATATCCTTAGGATGGCAATACACAGTGCAGCTGCCGCACCCAGCCAAACCACGGCCACAGCAAATCCACTACATGTGAATATACCCTTAGGATGGGAGTACACAGTGCAGCTGCCGCACCCAGCCAACCACGGCCACAGGAAATCCACTACATGTGAATATATCCTTAGGGTGGGAGTACACAGTGCAGCTGCCGCACCCAGCCAACCACGGCCACAGCAAATCCACTACATGTGAATATTTCCTTAGGGTGGGAGTACACAGTGCAGCTGCCGCACCCAGCCAAACCACGGCCAAACAAATCCACTACATGTGAATATATCCTTAGGGTGGGAGTACACAGTGCAGCTGCTGCACCCAGCCAAACCACGGCCACAGCAAATCCACTACATGTACATGTGAATATACCCTTAGGATGGGAGTACACAGTGCAGCTGCCGCACCCAGCCAAACCACGGCCGCAGCAAATCCACTACATGTGAATATATCCTTAGGATGGCAATACACAGTGCAGCTGCCGCACCCAGCCAAACCACGGCCACAGCAAATCCACTACATGTGAATATACCCTTAGGATGGGAGTACACAGTGCAGCTGCCGCACCCAGCCAACCACGGCCACAGGAAATCCACTACATGTGAATATATCCTTAGGGTGGGAGTACACAGTGCAGCTGCCGCACCCAGCCAACCACGGCCACAGCAAATCCACTACATGTGAATATATCCTTAGGGTGGGAGTACACAGTGCAGCTGCCGCACCCAGCCAAACCACGGCCAAACAAATCCACTACATGTGAATATATCCTTAGGGTGGGAGTACACAGTGCAGCTGATGCACCCAGCCAAACCACGGCCACAGCAAATCCACTACATGTACATGTGAATATACCCTTAGGATGGGAGTACACAGTGCAGCTGCCGCACCCGACCAAACCACGGCCACAGCAAATCCACTACATGTGAATATATCCTTAGGGTGGGAGTACACAGTGCAGCTGCCGCACCCGACCAAACCACGGCCACAGCAAATCCACTACATGTGAATATATTCTTAGGGTGGGAGTACACAGTGCAGCTGCCGCACCCAGCCAACTACGGCCACAGCAAATCCACTACATGTGAATATATCCTTAGGATGGGAGTACACAGTGCAGCTGCCGCACCCAGCCAACCACGGCCGCAGGAAATCCACTACATGTGAATATATCCTTAGGATGGGAGTACACAGTGCAGCTGCCGCACCCAGCCAAACCACGGCCACAGCAAATCCACTACATGTGAATATGTCCTTAGGGTGGGAATACACAGTGCAGCTGCCACACCCAGCCAAACCACGGCCACAGCAAATCCACTACATGTGAATATATCCTTAGGATGGGAGTACACAGTGCAGCTGCTGCACCCAGCCAAACCACGGCCACAGCAAATCCACTACATGTGAATATATCCTTAGGGTGGCAATACACAGTGCAGCTGCCGCACCCAGCCAAACCACGGCCACAGCTAATCCACTACATGTGAATATATCCTTAGGGTGGGAGTAAACAGTGCAGCTGCCGCACCCAGCCAACCACGGCCACAGCAAATCCACTACATGTGAATATATCCTTAGGGTGGGAGTAAACAGTGCAGCTGCCGCACCCAGCCAACCACGGCCACAGCAAATCCACTACATGTGAATATATCCTTAGGGTGGGAGTACACAGTGCAGCTGCCGCACCCAGCCAAACCACAGCCACAGCAAATCCACTACATGTGAATATATCCTTAGGATGGGAGTACACAGTGCAGCTGCAGCACCCAGCCAAACCACGGCCACAGCAAATCCACTACATGTGAATATATCCTTAGGGTGGGAGTACACAGTGCAGCTGCCGTACCCAGCCAAACCACGGCCACACAAATCCACTACATGTGAATATATCCTTAGGGTGGGAGTACACAGTGCAGCTGCCGCACCCAGCCAAACCACGGCCACACAAATCACTGCAGCCAATGACTACCATGGGTGGAGGTGGTTTAGCGAAGAGCAGCCAGCACCATCATTGTCTTTACATCCTTTACCCATTTACAAATACAGCACCAGAACTAACCTCAATACATAAATTCAGTACCAGAACCAATCTCTAACATAAATACAGCATCAGAACCAAGCTTATAGCATAAATACAGCACCAGAACTACTTTAATACCATAAATACAGCACCAGAGCCAACCTCGAATATCAATACAGCATCAGATCCAAGCTCTATCATAAATACGGCACCAAAACCAATCTTATTACATAAATACAGTACCAGAAACAAATTACATAAATACAGTACCAGAAAAAGCTCATAACATAAATACAGTAGCAGTACCAAGCTAATTACATAAATACAGCCACAGAACCAAGCTCATAACATGAATACAGCTCCAGAACCCCTAAAATAAAGGTTATATATATCTTATAAGACAACCTTTATAATGTAGCAGACAATGGATTTGTTGTAGAGTCCAATAATACCCAGGCTGTTTCTTCAAAAAGCACAGACACGGCTTGCATGAAAAAACGCCCCTGTCACACTCCTAGCTCCCGATTGGCTGAGTAGCTGAAGCTCCTTAAGGTCCTAGAAGCGTCTGTAGTGATTTTTGCCTGCCCTGCAGGGTTAGGGTAAGTTTTGCTGTTAGGCTTACATTATTGGGTGATTGCCTTGCCTGTCCCTGGGGCTTTGTCGGCTCTGAAGTGCCGTGCACACAGGAATCGGCGCCCCACTGCGGCAACACTGCCGTCCTCTCTCCCTGCCTATGCCGCTGAGGCCAACACTGTCCTGTCCCCAAGCTGTAGCGGCACTCAGCGCAGTGGATAAGGCCCTTCCGCACATTCAGGGGATGCGGCCGCTGACGTCTACTCCACTCCCCTGCCTCCTCTCCCTTCAGCAGCTGTCACTGGCGCCGCTGCCAAGAGGCAGAGTAGCGCTCAGTGGCCACATCCCACCTCTACAGCAGGGAAAGGACAGTGTGGCCGCCGCCGGGCTAATCTCGGCGCTACAGCAGGGGGGACAGAGAAGAGAATTTACCCAATCGGGAGCTAGGGTCGTGACAGGGGCATTCCTCCATGCAAGCCCTGTCAAACCCTTAGCTTCCGGTGGTGACAAGGTACAATAGTACCGACACTTTATTGCACCAGTACTTGCGTTCAGTTACAATCCTCTCCAAAAGACTGAACCAACAACAAAAGGCAACATACTCTCTAATACAATCCAAACAAAGGCATTCCTTCGTTACTTAAATACAAATTGATTGGTTACACTTCACTACAGTATTACACAGGCGCAGTATGCCTGCCCTAAAATAGGCATACTTCCACTCTCCTTTTTACAACACCCATCATCCTACTCAAGTTAACTCTTTCTTATCCTAATCTCAGCTACCACAGATCAGCTCTAGTATACCTCAAAATGAATGGTGCGCTGGCTAAGCCTGTGCAGTCATAGCTCCACTTATTTCAATGGGGCTGACGAAAACACCCAAGGGCTTGCCAACCAAGTAACTCCAGCAGTGCCACTGAAAGTGAATGGTACTGTCGGCCAGTAACAAACTGGGTATAGGCGCGACTGTCTCAAGACATCAGGGGATTAGCTCAACTTCTCGGTTTTATTGAAACCTGCATAAGTAGATGTGTTTCGCAGTGATGGCACCCCTTCCTCAGTATTTGCTGGGCACACTATATTAGAACTTGTGACAAAGAATAAAACAAGGGGAAAGGGGGTCATTTTTATAGATACAAATATCAGGGTGCAATTACACATGAAAGAAGTATAGGCAGAGAATAAAGTAATAGAAGGTAACGGGGATAAAAAACGTAAATCAACATATATTCAATTTTCAAGGGAAGAGGGAGCTGCCCCTCCATGTACAGCCTGATACAAAGTCTGACATTGATAGTCCTCCTTGATAAAACAGAGTTGGTTTTGCTAAAATGGCGCAATTGGTAAATTACTTTATTCACTATATAAATAAAATTATAATCATATATTAAACGCACACATTAAAAATATTGATGGTAATGGTAGAATCAGTATAAAATCTGCCCAGAAGGGCTGCAGCCGACCTCCAGGGATTAGAGATAAAACAAAGACCCCATAAAATCCATCATCAGGCTAAAAATCACGCTTCTTCTACGAGAAGTCAAGGGAGATGATGATGACTTACCATCTAGAAGGGTGGGCAGCGTTTAGACATGTGACCTGTTAACAGAAAAGACGGGCACTGAAGCTCCTCACAGCGTGGGGGGGTGGGAGGGGCAGGAATGGAGTATGTGCCCTGCGCCCATGCTGGGGCTGTCTGGGACTATCCAAGGGTAATACACTTAGTAATGGCCTCTCCTATTACAGGGGATGCAAAGCAGCAATCTGCAGAAAAGAAATCCTTCCATTAAATGGTTCAAAGGTAGTCAGGATCATATCAGGGGCGGGGGTATCGTCAGTTCTGGGTGTACAATGGAGACAATAGTATCGTGTGCTCAAGTTTATTAATATTATGCTGTGACATCAGAATTATAACAAGAATTATTATGACAAATATTATAACATACTAGTAATTATTAGGAAATTATAGTACCAGTGTTTCTGGTGGCGCCACACAGCTGTGCTATATGCACGTCACACACACCACACACAGCTCTGCAACATGAGCGTCACACAAACCACATACAGCTCTGCTACACGCACATCACATATCACACACAGCTCTGCTACATGAGCGGCACACCCACCACACACAGCTCTGCTACATGCGCGTCACACCCACCCCACACAGCTCTGCTACATGCGCGTCACACCCACCCCACACAGCTCTGCTACATGCGCGTCACACCCACCCCACACAGCTCTGCTACATGTGAGTCACACCCATCACACACGGCTCTGCTACGAGTGCGTCACACCACACACAGCTCTACTACATGCTCGTGTCACACACACACAAACAGCTCTGCTACATGCGCGTGTCACAGACACAAAAACAGCTCTGCTACATGCGCGTGTCACAGACACAAAAACAGCTTTGCTAGATGCGCGTGTTACAGAGACACAGCTCTGCTACATGGGCGCGTCACACACACAGCTTTGCTACATGCGCGTGTCACAGACACACACACAGCTCCGCTACATGCGCGTGGCACAGACACACAAAGCTCTGCTACAAGCGCATGTCACCAACACACACAGAGCTCTGTTACATGTGCATCACACACACTACTGCTACATTCATGTGTCACATACACAACAAACAGCTCTGCTGCATGCGTGTCATGGACACACACAGCTGTACAATATACATTTTTCATTGGCCTATACTGGTTTAGGATCTGTGAGGGCGCCACCGTCATGCAATCGGGGGCGGAGCTAAGAGTCAGTAACTGATCAGACGGCGGTGACATCATCACAGGTCCTGTCAGCATATGATGAGGGACGGACAAAAATGTTAAAATAAGGTTATTGACTAATTGTTCTTTGGACTACCTTCTGTCTGCTCATATATATGTCCTCCTTGGAAGTTGAGACATGATTTGGGTCAGCTACATCAGTGGTCAGAGCTGGAAGTGTAATTAAAGTCTTCACTCCCATTCAAATCAATGTAAGAAAAAAAGTTTTATAATTGTTGTAAAAAATAATGGAAAATCAAAAGTAAAAAAAACCTTTCCCTATAATTATAATAAAAATGTCAAAACAAAAAGACCCCCAAAACATATCAAAACATAATGCCAGAGTTGCACTTTTTTGGTCACCGCGTCTCCAAGGAAAAATTTAATAAAAAGCGATCAGAAAGACACATGAGCTCCAAAGTTATTCCAGTCTGAAGATGGCAGCAGAAAATCTTGTTTTAAATTTATTTGATTTTTTTAAAAGTAGTACAGCAAAAACATTGTAAATAAATGCGATATTATCATAATCCTACTGACCCCCATAATAAAGTTATCATAGTATTTGTGCTGTAGTTTGTACACCATGAAAACAAGACATTGGGGTGTGGCCTCAGAGTCTTAGTTGAGCAGACGCGCGAGAGAGGAGCTCCAGCACAACAAGGGAAACAAAAGCTGCCTGTCCACTTGGGCACCCAGCTCAGGCAGCATCCTCAACCATCCCACTACCGAGGTGAGCTTGCAGGGGGTCATCCTCAGGGTTACCGCTGCCCGCTGATCTTCTCCACAAGTGGAATTGGGGCCTCCTCTCTCCCCCTTCTGGCAGCTTAGGAAGCACTGCAAGACTGGGAGTACTCTTTCCTGGGGCACCTATGCTCCCTGCAACAGGCGGAGACCCACTGAGGTTCAGGCAGTACCACACTTAGACAGCGCTATATTGCCGCGTCAGCACCATAACCAAGCTGCGGATTCTCCTTCACTGGAGGACGATGATCTTTCTACACCAGGCTGCACTTCAGCAATAAGGCAGGGAATCCTAGCCCTCCCTGACTTCCCACAGCCTGTTGGTGTCCCTTAATCGGATTCAGGAGACCCAGGAAAGCCCTGAGTTTGCTTGGGACTGCACTACAAGCTATCTCTACTTGATGCCTGCAACTACTGCCACCATCTGGTATGAATGAATAAATTGCTTTTCTAGGAACACTTTTCATAATGATCTAAAGCACTATGTTTTAAACAGTTCAAACAGGAGTAACTTCTCCTCCAAGTCTGCCAGTCTACCTCTCTGGGGGTACCCATTGCCAGGGATGTAGCTAAACGTTCATGGGCCTGGGTGCAAAAGTCTATCTTGGGGCCCCCCAACTACTCTTAACCCCTTAACTAAGGTGACCAGACGTCCCGCTTTTGGGACGTCTGGTCACCATAGTGATTACCAAGTGGGGTGCTGCAGCTCCCACCTGGTAAATATTTTGCGGCGCCGCTGCGAATGCTCACACATACATCAGTGAGCATTCGCGATTTTCCTTCCCTGACCTCTCCTCTTTAGTTCCGCAAGAGAGAAGAGGAGGGGGGAGGAGGGAATGCTGCAGACGCACACACTTGCCCCGGCGGCAGCATCGAGAAGAGAAGTAGCGTTGCTCTGAAGACTAGGAACAGGGAGAGTATAGCAGATTCATGGGGGCTCTACCACTACTGTGGGAATCACTGTTACTACTGGAGCTGATATAAGGGAGACAATTAGTAATCGTGTCCCCTATATCAGCCCCCAGCAGTAATAGTATTAACACTGAGAGCTACTGTGGGACACACTACTACTACTCCTCAGGGCCACTGTGGGATACACTACTACTACTACTACTACTACTCCTCAGGGCCACTGTAGGATACACTACTACTACTACTCCTACTCCTCAGGGCCACTGTGGGCACACTACTACTACTCCTCGGGGCAACTGTGGGACACACTACTACTCCTCCTCGGAGCCACTGTGGGACACACTACTACTACTACTACCACCAACGAGAGCCACTGTGGGACACACTACTACTACTACCAATGAGGGCCACTGTGGGACACACTACTACTACTACCAACGAGGGCCACTGTGGGACACACTACTACTACTCCTCCTCCTCAGGGCAACTGTGGGACACACTACTACTACTCCTCGGGGCAACTGTGGGACACACTACTACTCCTCCTCGGAGCCACTGTGGGACACACTACTACTACTACCAACGAGAGCCACTGTGGGACACACTACTACTACTACCAATGAGGGCCACTGTGGGACACACTACTACTATAACTAATGAGGGCCACTGTGGGACACACTACTACTATAACTAACGAGGGCCACTGTGGGACACACTACTACTATAACTAACGAGGGCCACTTTGGGACACACTACTACTACTAATGAGGGCCACTGTGGGACACACTACTACTACTACTACTACTAATGAGGGCCACTGTAGGACACACTACTACTACTACTAATGAGGGCCACTGTGGGACACACTACTACTAATGAGGGCCACTGTGGGACACACTATTACTACTACTAATGAGGGCCCCTGTGGGACACACTACTACTACTACTACTAATGAGGGCCACTGTGGGACACACTACTACTACTAATGAGGGCCACTGTGGGACACACTACTACTACTACTAATGAGGGCCACTGTGGGACACATTGCTACTACTAATGAAGGCCACTGTGGGACACACTACTACTACTACTAATGAGGGCCACTGTGGGACACACTACTACTACTACTAATGAGGGCAACTGTAGGGCACACCACTACTACTACTAATGAGGGCCACTGTTGGACACACTACTACTACTACTACTAATGAGGGCCACTGTGGGATACACCACTACTACTACTAATGAGGGCCACTGTTGGACACACTACTACTACTAATGAGGGCCACTGGGGGACACACTACTACTACTACTACTAATGAGGGCCACTGTGGGACACACTGCTACTACTACTACTAATGAGGGCCACTGTGGGACACACTACTACTATAACTAACGAGGGCCACTGTGGGACACACTACTACTATAACTAACGAGGGCCACTGTGGGACACACTACTACCATAACTAACGAGGGCCACTGTGGGACACACTACTACTATAACTAACGAGGGCCACTTTGGGACACACTACTACTACTACTGAGGGCCACTGTGGGACACACCACTACTACTACTGATGAGGTTCACTGTGGGGCACACTACTACTAATGAGGGCCACTGTAAGACACAGTACTACTACTAATGAGGGGCACTGTGGGCCACACTACTACTACTAATGACGGGCACTGTGGGACACACTACTACTACTACTAACGACGGGCACTGTGGGACACACTACTATTACTACTGAGGGGCACTGTGGGACACACTACTACTACTCAGGGCCACTGTGGGACACACTAATACTCCTCCTCCTCAGACAACTGTAGGACACACTACTACTACTCAGGGCCACTGCGGGGAATAGTACCAGTACTACTCAGGGCCACTGTGGGGCCACTACTACTACTCAGGGCCACTGCGGGGGCCACTACTACTCAGGGCCACTACTACTACTTAGCGCCACTGCGGAGGCCACTACTACTACTACTACTCAGGGCCACTACTACTATTACTCAGGTCCACTGCGGGGGACACTTCTACTACTACTACCCAGGTCCACTGCGGGGGACACTTCTGCTACTACTACTCAGGGCCACTGCAGGGGACACTTCTACTACTACTAATTAGGTCCACTGGGGAGGACACTTCTACTACTACTATTTAGGGCCACTGGGGAGGACACTTCTACTACTACTACTTAGGGCCACTGGGGAGGATACTACTACTACTACTCAGGGCCACTGGGGAGGACACTACTACTACTACTCAGGGCCACTGGGGAGAACACTACTACTACTACTCAGGGCCACTGGGGAGAACACTACTACTACTACTCAGGGCCACTGGGGAGGACACTACTACTACTACTCAGGGTCACTGGGGAGGACACTACTACTACTACTCAGGGCCACTGGGGAGGACACTACTACTACTACTCAGGGCCACTGGGGAGGACACTACTACTACTACTCAGGACCAATGGGGAGGAAACTATTGTTGTAGACATGATGATTAGTTAGCGTAAAATGTCTATTGATTTTTAATAAACTAGATGTATTACGCAGCTGTAGTGATTTAACTCTGTAGAGGCTAATGGCTGCATAATTTCATTATGGTAATTGCTGGACAATGGCATGGTGAAACATGTGTGTTTTATAACTTTAGCCTAATGTAAAGTTCTTCTCCAGCCTCTAAGAGTTAAAGTCACATTCCTATACTGTATTACTTGTATGCATTTTGGGCGTTTTACCCCACCTTCCCCTTTTCAACTTCTGGAACAAAGAAACTACTTTTGATTGACCACATGTTGAGAATACAAAAACTGGCTTATACATTGGACTTGAGAGAGTTGTGGGGAAGGGGGCGGAGAATTCCATATGGCCCAACGTATGGGAATCCTACATGTTACTGATGTAATCTGTTATACGGCTATAAAGGGCTGGTATTATGTGTTTCAATAAAGTAAGGGTGTGGACGACATACCAGACAGACCCAGCTTAGACCTGAGACTCATCATTTGTGTCTGACCTGGCCTGATGGTGTGTGCACACTATACAATTAGGAAGCTACAGAATACCCTGAAACTGCTGGAGAAAAATATAATCCAGTACACTACTACTCAGGGCCATTGGGGAGGACATTACTACTACTCCTCAGGGCCACTGGGGAGGACACTACTACTACTCCTCAGGGCCACTGAGGAGGACACTACTACTACTACTCCTCAGGGCCACTGCGGAGGACACTACTACTACTCCTCAGGGCCACTGAGGAGGACACTACTACTACTCCTCAGGGCCACTGGGGAGGACACTACTACTACTACTCAGGGCCACTGGGGAGGACACTACTACTACTCCTCAGGGCCACTGAGGAGGATACTACTACTACTCCTCAGGGCCACTGGGGAGGACACTACTACTACTACTCAGGGCCACTGAGGAGGATACTACTACTACTACTCAGGGCCACTGAGGAGGGCACTACTACTACTACTCCTCAGGGCCACTGGGGAGGACACTAATACTTTTGAGTGCACTGTGGGGGTCTTTATTGCTATTGAGGACACTATTCAGACACTTACTACTGAGGCAACTGTGGGGTACACTTACTATTGAGGGCTTCTGTGGAGGACACCATTACTACTGAGGGCCACTGTGGGGGACACAATCACTAGTAGGGCGACTGTGGGGGACACAATCACTACTACTGAGGTCACTGCGGGGGTCACTATTACTACTGGGGCCACTCTGCATGTGGCAGCATAAATCAAGCTGACTTACAGTATGTTCGCATGTGGCGGAGGTGAGGAGGAGTGCTGCATTGTATGAAAATCATTTGTGCGTATGGGGCTAATTTTCAGTCAAAATTCACACAGATTGACTTGGAAGCAGAAATGCAGAAATGCTGAGTAATTAGCTCCGTCTCTTTTGAAACGGCTCTCTACTTTTTTAAAACGACAGAGGTAACATCATACATAAGCCCCGCCCCTGACCACACCCCTCCGCCCTGCTTTAACTGTGGGAAAATTTGGTCACCTTACCTTAGCCTAGAGGTGCAACTTAAAGCTCCTGGGCCCCAATACAAAACCTGCAACAGGGCCCCCAACTGTAATGCTTTATTCAAAGTACTAGGCTCCCTTTAAGGAGAAGATATGCCTTATGGGCCCCCTAAGGCTCCTGGGCCCGGGTGCAATCACATCCCTTATAGTGATGCCAGTGCCTTATTCTTTTCATACCCTATTTGAGACATATTACAGAGACGACAAGAAACAAAAAGAGAAGCTAGACCCCCTATATTGACATGATTTTTTGTGGCTGCAGCCATTCCACAACAGGAGCCAGACAACAATGACTGTCGGGTCATCATCTACACCTCAAGCATCTCAGCTTTCACTCTCACCTAACAAAGAGACCCTGGACACCTTACCTAAGCAAGACATTATACCTCGAGATGCTAGCTCATCCTCTCCCTCCTCCCAAGATATGAGGACAAGGTCCACTCCAGCACGCATCCCCTCCTTATGGAACACAAATCCTCTACTTGTTTAACCAAGAAAGAAGCGGATCACATCTCACCTGAAGCACTAAAAGCCGTTTCATGACCTTAAAGACACCATTCACAAGATATTATAGAAGCCGTTTCGTCTATTCCCAGCGATATCATGGCCATAGGTGAACGTACTTCACACCTTCAGGAGAAGATGGAGGATTTTATTGACGGCGCACAACACACTAGTGATGCTCACAATGAGGCACAGAATGACATTGTAGCAATAACATTGAAGCTGCAGACTTGGAGGAGATCGAGGAGGAATAATAGAAGATTCAGAAACATTCCAGGAACCGTTAATGACTCTCAGATCATAGAATTCCTCACAGATCTCTTCGCTGCTTTTGTTCCTGATGCTCAACAATCCGACCTCCTGATTGACAGCGTTCATAGAGTACCCAAACCTAAAACTATACCTGCAGGAGCGCCCAGAGAGGTACTCACAAGGTTACATTTTTTTCCATCTCAAGGATGTTCTCCTTAGGCTGCGGCCACACAGGGCAGAAATCCTGTGGAAATCTCGCGGAATGACCGCAGCGGGATGGTACGGAAATACCATGAGATTTCCACAGCAGAAAGGCAGCTTGAAAACCAGCAGGTTTCAAAGCGGCCTCGCCGCCTGTGTTCCGCTGCGCCCATCTCTCCCCGTAGAAATCAATTTTATTGGCTCAACTATCCTTCAACTTCAAATGTCCCTCTAATTCAGCTGCTCTTCTCGCTGGTGCCAGTGTGGTGGCAAAAAAAGCTGAAGTAGATCCGTTGGAGGTTGCCCTCGAGAACTTAATCTAGGTTTAACTTCAGGGCTTTTTCGAAGGGGGTTTCGTCATTTTTATGTTCACCTGCTGGCGTCGTAAAACCACGTGAGCAGGCGCACAAAGCTAATGTTTGTGTGCCCGTTTAGACGGCCCTGGCCTGGTGCAAATATGCCAAGCCCGCAATGCCACTGGGCAGGGGGAGACAGTTTAGCTCTGCTAAGCTGTCTCCCCCCTCACCGGCTTTATGCAAGGTGAGAAGGCAGGATGGGGCTAAACCCCCGCCCCCTCTCCACCCCTTGTTGGCAGCCAGCAATGGGAGGGGGCGGAACAGGGAGGGAGCTGGGCAACTAGCTCCACCCTAGCCCCTCCCATTGCAAACACCCAGAAAGGAGGACAGTCACGCTGCTAAACCTCCTCCCTTCTCCGGCCGCTGTCATTGGCTCTCGTGGAAGTCCATGGCAGTGGACATATTCTGGCCCGGAAAGATAGTTCCAGGACTATCTTTCCTGCCTCACCTAAAAGCACCCAGCACTGTATTGGCTGGCTGGGCGATTATATGCTGCGGAAATACGCCCGTGTGATCTGATGCATTGAAATACCATGCATCAGATGGTAGCGTATATCGGCCGGCTGTGAAAACGGCGAACAGTATACGCTCATGTGAATAAAGCCTCAATCAGATTTTGTTTAAATACTTTAAAATTAGCCATCTCTTTAAAGCTTTTTACCCTACAAGAATCTACGTCCCATCTAAACTTGATGCCTGGTTCTCATCTTTTCAAGGCATTTAAGCACCATTTACATGCAACGATTAGCACTCAAAATTTGTTAAAACGAAGGTTTTCGAGCGATAATTGTTGTGTGTAAATGCTACCATTGCGCACTTTGTGTTTGAACAATGATTTTTAGTTCAGCATAAAAACCATCTTTCGTACTGCACGCTGGGAGCAGGAGACAACATTGTATTCTCTGCACATCCCTTGGCTATAAACAGCACAGGCTGTTATCTACATGGGAGCTAGAGATTACATTGCTTTCCCATGACTGAACAATTGAGCTAATTACAGAGCTCAGACCTCCTGCTGCGTTCTGCAACAGTTGGAAATGAAGCTGATAAAAGTACTAATAGGCATAAGTGCCTATTAGTACTTTACGCAAAATGTTCGCTCAAAACCGTCATTCTTCTTATCTTTTACATGAATTTAGAGCGATCATCTTTGCGTGTAAATGGAGCTTAATAAAGGCCTCTCCACTTGTTATCAGATTCTGAGCCAACTGTTTATAGACAGCATCAATAAAAAAAATGGTAAAGTAACCTAGAAATTTAGATCTCCGATGACCAATGGAGTGAGGCATATTCCTCAACTACTTCTGTTTCCAGAAGCACAAACCACGTTGAGAATACTGTAATATTAATGTATAGATGGTACCCAACTCCTCACATTATCAATAAAATGTCTCCCCGGTTTTCTAAACGCTGTTGGAGATGTGGCTCAACTAATGGTACTTTTATGCATTTATGGTGGGATTGTCCATTTATTTCAAACCGCTGGAATCAGATTTTTCAACTAATCTCAAACCCAACATCCAGATTCAAGCCAACCCTGCCTTAGCTTTGCTGAACATAGATGCTGAACAATTCCCTTCCACCCCACGCACCCCTTGCTCCATATTTTGATTGTATGTAGAACCAACATTGACCACCATTGGAATAACAACTCAATTCCTTCCATCCTTGAAATATTTAAATCGGTGAATAATACCTGCGGGTCTGACAGAATTCAAGTGATCTTAATAAAAATGATACATTTACAAGAGGTTGGAGAGCCCGGCTCCAGAGCTCCTACAGCTTCATGTCCACATTAATCAATCAATTAATCATTGATGTTCCTCATTTAACCCCTTGAGTGGCACGCCCGGAAATTTTCCGGGACGAGCTCCACTGCTCATAGCGACATAGCCCGGAAGATTTCCGGGCTATGTACAGTATCACTATGGGGGCTGCAGAGCACAATGCCACAAGCTGTGGCAGTGTGCTCTGCCTGCGTAGTCCCACAGAGAACAAAGCAGGACATTAAAAAACCAGCAGAAGATATTGCCGATATGCCGGTAATCTCCTGCTTTGTTTACAGGTTGCCATAGAGACAAGCCGATGGTCTCTGTGGCAGGGAGAGCTGGTGCTTGGCTGTCAGAGGACAGCTAGGTACTAGCTCTTACAGCAGAGCTCTACACCTCCGATCTCTGCTGTGTTAACCCTTTACATGCTGCAGTCTATGTGACTGCAGCATGTAAAGGGCTGTCACTGCAGCATGTAAAGGGCTGTCACCATCGGACCCCCGGAATGTGATCAGGGATCCTGATGGGTCCCTGTGGAAGTCCCCTAAAGGGACAAAAAAAAAAAAAAAATTATAAAATAAAATTATAAAAACACTTGTCTCCCTTTACTTTGTAAAAAAATCAAAAATACAATCACACATGTGGTATCCATGCTTCGTAATGACCCAGAGAAGGGAGTTAATGCATTATTTAACCCCTTAATGACATGGCCCCTTTTTTTCTTTTTTCCCCATTTCTTTTTTTCCTCCCCCCTGTTTAAAAAATCACAACTTGTCCCACAAAAAAAAAAGCCCTTATATGGCCATGTCAATGGAAAAAGGAAAAAGTTATGGCTCTTGAGACGCAACTGCAAAATTAGTTGAAATTCAATGATTAGACCATTTTAAAAAACCTGCCCTGGTGGGCACGACAGGGTGGTAGGAAACCCGCCACTCAAGGGGTTAAGAGCAAGAATGTATAAACCCTAAATTCAAAGTCATTTTTTATTAGCTTTCTTCCCACTTATTTGAATTCATGTGTATAAATAATGTTCTTCTTGTAATTTTTCATATATGGATCCCCACGATGTTCTATTTGTTGCTCAATTTGCTTTATTATCATTACTGTTACACAAACACACCATACTCCCTTCCACAGCACCCCAAGATGTTCCAATTGAGGTTTTTTTACATTTCCTTCACTTGGAAAGTTTTTAAAGTTCTTCAAAACATTATAACGTATTTTAATTAGTACCAATGAAAAATGCAGCTTGTCACACAAGAAACAAGCAGACAGCTGTCAAAGGAGAAATAAAAGTGATGATTTTTTTGATATAGAGGAAGAATGACTGTCTATTCACACAGGCTGACAGTTGCTTGGTTTTTACGTGACTCCAAGTGGTGAGCAATTTCTTTAAAAAAAAAAAGAGTATACCAGCAGCACACTTCTTATACCCTCATCAGGGATGGACTTTAAACATGCATGGCCACCTGAAAGATCCTGATCCAGCCAGATCCAAGAAATCCAGAATAAAGCAAGTATGATGGCAGCATACTTGCTTTATTCTGGTGAGCAATGTCTTGCTCAGTGCCCTGTTGGTGGTCGCGTATACATGGAACTACTATCGCCCCAAATCGCTCTTTGCAGCGATGATTTGAGTGATAATCCCCATGTAAAGGTACCTTCAGGTTGTTTTCATGTAGCATTTCATGTCCAGCGCTGGCTCCACCCCAGTTTTCCATCTTCGGTGCCGAAAGCTGTATAGGGACTGAAACCAGGATGGAGCCAGGACAGAACCATACGGCCCAATATGTGAGGGGGAGACCTCTTTGGTCTGTATTTCGCACGGTTTCCATCCCTGGCAGTCTTTATAGCTGGATAGAAAAGCGCTGATGATGATGCTTTTCCATCCAGCCTTAAATGCTGACAGGGAATGAAGGTAATTGGAGTTAAGTGGCCCTACTGAGATTCCTACACGGGGCCCCATCTACAAGGAATTAAAGATTTCATAAATGTTACAAATAGGAATGTTTATACGGTTAAATTGTTGTAGAACTAAACAGGAGCTGTAACTTATATGTGGACCTTGTAGAATTATGGGGTAGCTGTCACCTTCTATAAGCACCATAAACTAAGTATGATGCTTATAGGACAGGTCCTGCGGAGTCCCGGGATGTAATGTTTATACTTACCAGGCTCCCCAGGAAGTCAATGCTCCATCTATCAGCGCGACTCTTCATTCAGTCTGTGTGCGCACTCCCATAGAGAACAGTGGAGCGCGTGTGTGACAGCGCGGGAATGGGGAGTATATACATTACATCCCCGGACTCCACCGCACCTGTCCTATAAGCACGTATCTTAGTTTATGGTGCTTATAGGAAGGGTCAAGTTCTCTTTATAGAGTTTGTAGGAGATGGGAATAATGGATCTGACTGGGCATGAGCTGCGACACCAGATGTAACATATCGACATGAGTGGCACTGTTTTAAGATAAAAAGGCCCCTTTTACCCAAATCTCACACATCATTTTTCTTTTTTACTAGAAAAAAACGATACAGCACACAGGATATATTTCTAAGGTTGTTTATTTCCAGTATATACTTTTATTATATCACTAGTATTATTACACGGTTTTCCTATCACTGTTATAATATCACTAGTTTTATCCTTCTACTATTATTATTCTATCACTATTATGTTATTGTTACTCTAACGCTATTATGTTGTATATAAAGCTATCAGACTACTGCTAGAATCATTAGACCATTTATACCCCATCACTAGTATTATAAGGTTACTCTTATTATCAGTGCACTATGTTGTTCTATTACTAATTCTAAGACGCCTAACCCTAACATTGTTGATCCAGAAGAAGGCGAAAAAACCCTGGACACATTCAGCCAATTGGTGACCAGGGAAAAATTCCTTCTTGACCCCGAGAAAAGGCGATCAGTCCTAGAACCCCGGATCAAAGCCTCTAAAGCAGTTAACAAATTCCTGGCTGATATTAGATTATAAACCTTATTAACACTATTATATTATGATTTTAAGATTATTATTACTTTGTTTATAATGACTAATTTTACATTATTATTACTTATATGCCAATACAACTATTATTACACTATTATTAGTTATATGCTAATACTATTATTATTACACTATTAGTTATATGCTAATACTATATTATTACACTATTATTAGTTATATGCTAATACTATTATTATTACACTATTATTAGTTATATGCTAATACTATTATTATTACACTATTATTAGTTATATGCTAATACTATTATTATTACACTATTATTAGTTATATGCTAATACTATTATTATTACACTATTATTAGTTATATGCTAATACTATTATTATTACACTACTATTAGTTATATGCTAATACTATTATTATTACACTATTATTAGTTATATGCTAATACTATTATTATTACACTACTATTAGTTATATGCTAATACTACTACTAATTCACTATTACTAATATTACACTATAAGTAATCCTAAAACTTTAGATCCAGAAGAAGGCGAAAAACCCTGGACACATTCAGCCAATTGGTGACCAGGGAAAAATTCCTTCTTGACCCCGAGAAAAGGCGATCGGTCCTAGAACCCCGGATCAAAGCCTCTAAAGCAGTTAACAAATACCTGGCTGCTATATAATAAACCTTATAAGTATTGTATCATTTTAAGATTACTACTATTGCTCCTAATTACTAGAATTACACTATTATCTGTATACTAACACTATTAATACTATGATAATATTACACTATAAGTAACCCTAATGTTGTTGATCCAGAAGAAGGCGAAAAAACCCTGGACACATTCAGCCAATTGGTGACCAGGGAAAAATTCCTTCTTGACCCCGAGAAAAGGCGATCGGTCCTAGAACCCCGGATCAAAGCCTCTAAAAGAATTTACAACATTTATGATTTCCTGTTATATTATTTAACCTACATCTAATATTATTACATTGTTTATACAGAAGGTATTTTTTAGCATTACTAGCATTACACTATTATTACATTAGTACTACACTATTAGTAATATTACACTAACCCTAACACTACAGTTATTGATCCAGAAGAAGGCGAAAAAACCCTGGACACATTCAGCCAATTGGTGACCAGGGGAAAATTCCTTCTTGACCCCGGGAAAAGGCGATCGGTCCTAGAACCCCGGATCAAATCCCTTCCTACTATTATTGCTGATCTTATTATTTTTATTATTCTACTATTAATTTATTATTGTGACTATAATTACAATTATAAAGATTAGAATTACATTATTATTATATTATTATTACTATTGCTGATGGTACTGCAATAGTTCAGAGGAGGAGGGTTCTTCGCAGGATCGTCCACATGATGTTCTTCTTGCCCCACATGCGGGGGCTGTCGTGGCGGATGGAGCGCTGCCTGATCCTGCTTCTTCTCAGTGACCGGTCCTGAATCCCTCTCAGTGGGTCAGATGGAACCTCACTGCTGGATTCCTGGTCCTCTTCTTCCTCATCCTCAAGATCTTCTTCCTCTCTTTCCTCCTTCTTCTCCTCTACTTCCTCATCCTGAATGTTCTCACTTTCTTCTTCTCTTTCCTTCTCCTCTTCTTCCTCATCTTCATCTTCCAGCCCTTCACATAGCATGCGAGCGATGGCTGCTCTTGCTCGCAGTGCCAACTCTTCCTTTGTTGGTCTTGGTCTGATAACTTCACGAGTTGGCCGATATGGTCTCTGGGCTTCAGGGTTTGTTGGCATGAGGCGCTTAAAAGACAGTGGGTCAGTAAATTGTGTGCTCAGGTGACTACATATATACATGTCCATGATAGCTGGCACATTTACTCACCTCCTTCTTGAAGAGAGGGGACGGCAGGAGTTGCATACATTTCGTCACCAGTCGGAACTCCTCCGCCGACGTGACGCTGGCATAAGCTGAAGAGAGAGAACAAGCAGATAATGAGCCCAATCATGAATGTAGAGGAAGAGGCACAAAACTGACCAATATATGTAACCTGCTCACTGCTCAGAGTAGGACGTATAAAGGTCAGTTAGCAGCCATCTGTTCTCTCTATCTCCACCCTGATCTCCCATCTTCATGGTACCAGGAACATGTATCCAAGTACATGGACCCAGGGCAAAGTTTCAGCTAACTGGCCAGCCGTGTGTCTAAACACTCTGGTCATGGTTGACTTGCTTGTTGCTGTCCCCCTGGTTTCTCCATAAACCTGGGATCCGCAACCTGGGGTTGCAGATCTACAACTCCCAGCATGCCATGGCAGCCTATAGCTGTGAGTGCATGAAACTACAACTCCCAGCATGCCATGGCAGCCTATAGCTGTGAGTGCATGCTTAGAGTTGTAGTTACAATACTTCAGGAGAACCATAGGTATAGACCGCTCTTATAAAAAGACCTCTCGACTAGGGGTGTACAACACATACTACACGGTCACCTGTTCCAATATCCAAACCCACCGCAATTACCGATCCCCAGGACCATATACTTTAGGGAAGCACTTGTCCAGATGGGCCACCTCTTACAACCTGTGCTCACCACTAAGGTCAAGTTCACAACTGCTGTGTGCCTTGTGTCCACTCTGCATCATTCAGATATAAATGTGCCAAACTTATCCATCAGGATCCACTCACCCAACACAGACCAAAGGAGCCTATTGAGACATGACTCAATATACAACTATACAAGAGAAATATATATACACACATATATACATATATATATATACATATACACACACACACACACACATACATATATATATACCACCCTGTATATGTCTAATAAATTGGGAGCCTCTAAGCAACATATCCCAGGGTACTCCTATACATTGGAAGGTATTCCAGCCTTCCATCAGTGGTTTATGTCGGAAACCAATATACCAGCAGGACATTTGACTATATATACCATCTAATGTACAAACCCATAGACTTGTCTACACAACAAGACATAAACCAAAAAAGAAAGACGCCTATCACACCATAATATAAAACCATATCTTTATTGTAAATCACAAATTCATGAATAAAAATGTTTAACCCATATAAGGGGGCGCCCCAGACGAAGGCAGCTGTTCGGCCAAAACACGTTGGGTGTACCCTGGTCCCTCTTGCTTGGGTTAATTATTTTGCCCCCTGCCTACCCATTGTCCCGGCCCTGGGAGAGCTATCCCTAATGGCAGATGAGGAAGACCATGTAGAGTCATCAATACAATGTGAAGAGTCCTACCTGATCCAAATCCGAAGCTGCTGGGCTCTGTAGTCCACATTGTCTCTGATAATCTGCATCACATGCAAAGCACAACGAAAAAAGTGGTGAGAAAAGTTCTCGTAAAAGTCTTCCAATACATTATATGGTACAGTAATTGGTATCAGTGAAATGTACAATATGTAGCGCAAAAAAAACAAGTCCTCATGCAGATATGTCAACTCGGAAAAAAACGACAAAAAACCTGAACGTTACAACTCTTGGAAGGGGGAGACATAAAACATGAAAATGAAAAGGCAAATAATGGCTGTTTCCACAAGGGGTTAAAGATGGGTTCCTGCTCTGTAAGACGGAGTGACCCTGTATTACATGATGCCCAGTTATTTATATGAGCACCATGTAGTACTACATTACTCCTGCTGGGGGCAGTCACCTGGTGATAGCTCAGGTGTAATCAACTGATCGCCAGCAGGTCTGCGCTATTAAAGGAGGGAAGCCAGTGAATGGCACTAGGGGGCGCTATCCTCATACAATGCTGGTCCCAGTCATTTAGTATACAGGACCCTGCTGCTGCCGTTCATTATATAACCGCCCCGGCTCCACCCACAGGTGCTTATACTGGAGACATCTTTGGGTTACACTACAGGGATATAATACAATGGAGTCATCAGGAAATTTCTAGAACTCTGAATTAAAGGGGTTGTGCCAAGTTATAAAGAGCCCCCTCTCCACAGGATCCACAGGAGGGGGTAACTTTATGATCAGCGGGGGTCCGACTGCTGGGAAACCCACGGATCCCGAAAACACAGTTCTGGTCAGTCCCTGGGTGAATGGAGCCATCGGCCCCCCACTGATAATTTGGGATAACTGTATACCTTGGCACAACCCCTTAGAACATAGAAGAGACATCATTCCATTACCTGAGATCACGCAGAGACTGAGCACAAGTGACAGTTGGAAGACTTTCAAACACCAATGCTGCGATCCTATTGGTCGGTCACTGATGCTGTCGCCATGGTGACAGATGTAGCTGCAGGTTCACTATATGGATATCCTTATATCACGGTGTGAGATGTGACGCCGTAGAGCTGAAGTGACGCCATTATTCTGCTTCTGGCCACATTCACACAACATTTAGGAACATTACTTTATCTTTCAGTTTTATTAGTTTTTCCCCTAAATGATAGAAAATGCCTTATCTGCAGTATTTCTACTATAGAATAAAAATGACATGTTTTATCTTGGTGCTCCTGTGCACAGGGTCACATTTAATGCTTTAACTATTAGAGATTTTCTGGGTTTCTGTTTTTTTCACCCCCTCGTTCCAAGAGCTAGAACTTCTTTTAAACCATGTCTTTGCCCGTCGGCAGCCATCGAGCGCTGGTTTGGTTTCGCAGGACAAGTTGTAGTTTTTATGGTACCAGTTAATGGGCCGTATAATATATACATTTTTAAGTGCGGTGAAATAGAAAAAAGTGCATATAAGCCATTTTTTGGGGGGTGCTATTGTGGTGTAAATGGTGACTTAATGACATTACCTTCATCCTGTATGCCGCTACCGTTACCAGGATTCTAGATTTAGAGTTTTTTTCATTTTTTTACTTCTTAGGGAGAAAAAATAAATACTTTTAAAAAAAAAGGAAAATGCTTTCTGTAGTTCTATTCGGAGCCCCCCGACACCTTTACTCTTCCGTAAAGACTTGACGAAGGATGCGGCGACAGCCGAAACGTTGGCATCAAGCCCTGGTGTGGCTTCAATAAAGGTGACATTCCTTTAACTCTATACATCCCGGTATTTGGGTGCCCTGTTTTACGGCTCCAATATATTATTTCTTGCTTCACTCTTCCGGCGATGGGGTGTGAGGACTTGTTTCTGCAGAGCGAGCCCTAGTTTGTAATGCCATCATTTTGAGTACAGACTTTTCATCCCTTTTTATTTACTTTTATTGTGCAGTGGGGTGACCAGAAATGTGATGTTGGCATTATGTACTTCTGTTTTTTGACAGTGCTTGATAAATAATGTGATACTAAGGCTGGCTGTCCACGGGCGAGTTGTCATTGCGAGATCCGCAGTGATAAATCACCTGCGGACCTGGCATGACACGCTTTCCATGGGCTAACTATGGAATGCAAAACCCGACGTCAACGAGCGGAGAATCATTGCGATTCTCCACCCGCGGACAAAAATCGCGGCATGCTGCGATTTGCCACGGTAAGCCTATCTGTCAGTGCTCCCCCTCCTCCCTTATGCGGAATATCACTAGCGATATTCCATCATGGCCGTGGACAACGGCCTTAGAAAGTTCAGGCTTTTTCAGATGCGGTAATATCAAATATGTTTGTTTTTTTATCATTTTGTGGAAAAATGAAGAAAGGGTATTTTTAAATTTGCCACTTTATTTTTTTTTACATTTTACTTAAATCATACACTTTTTTAGTGTTCTTAGGGTACATGAACTTTTATTTGATCACTTCTACAATATACTGCAATACTCCAGTATTGCAGTATATTGTATTTTTACATCCACATATTAGGGCCTGCCATAGGCAAAGATTAATATGATTAACCCTTTTCCCATGCACAACCCCTCTCCAATGCACTTACATAACAAACTGTCAACCCGGTGTCAGAGGCAGAAGAGGCAGACCTGTAATAGATGCTTCAGCTCACACTGATTTCAGTGAAAGTGAAGCCAGTTATGACACTGTCCTCTCCTATGATGATGTTTGGCCTAGTGAATTGACAGTGGGCTGGGCAATCAGTGCATCATGGGGATGCCAAGCGGCTCGTCCCAAGTGATTAATTATTGATAACCTATCATGGGGATACGTCATCAATAGTTTTTCACCTGGAAAGCCCCTTTAAGTATTTGCATTCTGCAGGCGGATGTCTCTTATGCGTGTCTGACAATTTCTGCACACAGTTCCTGTTTTTCCTGCATGAGGGTCTCCATGAACAGACCAGTGCTGTGTGCTTCCCGCCAGGTTAAAACTTGGCAGCCAGCCCCAAGTGTCCTTCTAATGTAATGGAAACGCCTTTGACCAGTGTGTATGGCTGTTGTAGCTGAACAATGCCAGTAGAGGGAGCTCTTGAGAACCATACTAGTTTGCAATGAATCCCGTAAGCGTCACGCTGCCGTTAGCCATTAAGAAAATATTCAAATCTGACAAATACTGAGGCTCCAATATAAACAACCTGGAAGCATTCCTGTGTGAATGGCATCCTAGAGATCGCTAGAGGGTCTTCATAGGTACATCTAGATTTCTCCACGGCTAATGAGTCATGTGACCACAATGCACAACTTAGACTTTTGAATGGAATAGTTGCTACTAGTAGATTCTTCTTGTATAGCCGCTTCTCGATTGGTCTGTGAATGAGATGAGATGTATAAAACTAGAGCATTGAAAAAGCAGATGATCAGCCCACAGCAACCAGATCGGCACTTACTGTACGGAGGACTTTTCCCCCTTGGAAGGGTTGTTATAGGCAACGGCTCCATTATTTATTTCAATGGTTTTGGTAAAAATCTTTTTTTTACATCACTGATTTAATTTATTATCATTTCTGCTCAGCCACAGTGGATACACACACCCAAACCTGCATGTGTAGCTATATCCCAGGCCATCCAACAGGGGGCAGTGAAGGCTGCAAATTATTTTATACATCAATCTGAATGTTTTTTACACTACAGGTATGGGGGATATATGTTTGATTGGTGGGGTCTACTACTTCTCATAAGAACAGGGTCCCATGCACCTCTTAAATGAATAAAGCAGCAGTCCGGCAACTGCGGGAGACTGCTGAGCACCTGTACTTCACTATGTTCGGTAGTCACATAAAAAAAAAATACTGCCCAATAAGTGGAAAAATATAATTACTATAAACTGCCTCCTATGCACAAGAAAATAGCTACTATAATACTGCTTCCCATGTACAAGAATATAAATACTATAAAACTGCTCCCCATGTACAAGAATATAACTACTATAATACTGCCCCCTATGTACAAGAATATAACTACTATAATACTGCCCCCTATGTACAAGAATATAACTACTATAATACTGCCCCCTATGTACAAGAATATAACTACTATAATACAGCTGCCTATTTACAGGACTATAACTACTGTAATACTGCCCCACTATGTAACAGAATATAACTACTATAATACTGCCTCCTATGTGCAAGAATATAACTACTATAATACTGCCCCTATGTACAAGAGTATAACTACTACAATACTGCCCCCTATGTACAAGAATATAACTGCTATAATACTGCCTCCTATATACAAGAAAATAACTACTATAATACTGCCTCCTATGTACAAGAATATAACTACTATAATACTGCCCCTATATACAAAAATATAACTACTATAATACTGCTCCTATGTACAAGAATATAACTACTATAATACTGCCCCCTAAGTACAGGAAAATAACTACTATAATACTGCCTCCTATGTACAAGAATATAAATACTATAATACTGCTCCCCACGTACAAGAATATAACTACTATAATACTGCCCCCTATGTACAAGAATATAACTACTATAATACTGCCTCCTATGTACAAGAATATAACTACTATAATACAGCCCCCTATGTACAAGAATATACCTACTATAATACTGCCCCCTATGTACAAGAATATAACTACTATAATACTGCCCCCTATGTACAATAATATAACTACCATAATACTGCCTCCTATGTACAAGAATATAACTACTATAATACTGCCTCCTATGTACAAGAATATAACTACTATAATACTGCCCCCTATGTACAAGAATATAACTACTATAATACTGCCTCCTATGTACATGAAAATAACTACTATAATACTGCCTCCTATGTAGAAGAATATAACTACTATAATACTGCCCCTATGTACAAAAATATTACTACAATATTGCCCTCCTATGTACAAGAATAGAACTTCTATAATACTGCCCCCTATGTCCAAGAATATAACTACTATAATACTGCCCCCTATGTTAAAGAATATAACTACTATAATACTGCCTCCATGTGTACAAGAATATAACTACTATAATACTGCCACCCTATGTCCAGTAATATAAATTGTATAATACTGCTCCCCATATACAAGAATATAAATACTATAATACTGCTCCCCATGTACAAGAATATAACTACTATAATACTGCCCCCTATGTACAAGAATATAACTACTATAATACAGCTCCCTATTTACCGGACTATAACTACTATAATACTGCCCCACTATGTAACAGAATATAACTACTATAATACTGCCCCTATGTACAAGAATATAACTACTACAATACTGCCCCCTATGTACAAGAATATAACTACTATAATACTGCCTCCTATGTACAAGAAAATAACTACTATAATACTGCCTCCTATGTACAAGAATATAACTACTATAATACTGCCCCCCTATGTCCAATAATATAAATACTATAATACTGCCCCCCTATGTACAAGAATATAACTACTATAATACTGCTCCCTATTTATAAGAATATAACTACTATAATACAGCTCCCTATGGAGAAGACTATAACTACTATAATACTGCCCCCTATGTACAAGATTATAACTACTATAATACTGCTCCCTATGGAGAAGACTATAACTACTATAATACTGCCTCCTATGTACAAGAATATAACTACTATCATACTGGCCCATATGTACAAGAATATGAATACTATAATACTGCCTCCTATGTACAAGAATATACCTATTATAAAACTGCCCCTATGTACAAAAATATAATTGCTATAATACTACCCCGTATGTACAAGACTATAATTACTATAATACAGCTTCTATTTACAAGAATATAACTACTGTAATACTGCCCCTTATGTAAAAGAATATAACTACTATAACACTGCCTCCCTGTACAGGAATATAACTACTATAGCACTGCTCCTATGTACAAGAATATAACTACTTTACTACTGCCCCATATGTACAAGAATATAACTACTATAATACTGTCCCCTATGTACAAGAATATAACTACTATAATAATGCCTGCTATGTACAAGAATATAACTACTATAATACTGCCCCCTATGTACAAAAATATAACTACAATAATAATGCCCCCTATGTACAAGAATATAACTACTTTACTACTGCCCCATATGTACAAGAATATAACTACTACAATACTGCCCCCTATGTACAAGAATATAACTACTATAATACTGCCTCCTATGTACAAGAAAATAACTACTGTAATACTGCCTCCTATGTACAAGAATATAACTACTATAATACTGCCCCTATGTACAAAAATATTACTACAATACTGCCCTCCTATGTACAAGAATAGAACTACTATAACACTGCCCCCTATGTGCAAGAATATAACTACTATAACACTGCCCCCTATGTATAAGAATATAACTACTATAATACAGCTCCCTATGTACAAGATTATAACTACTATAATACTGCTCCCTATGGAGAAGACTATAACTACTATCATACTGGCCCATATGTACAAGAATATGAATACTATAATACTGCCTCCTATGTACAAGAATATACCTATTATAAAACTGCCCCTATGTACAAAAATATAATTGCTATAATAATACCCCGTATGTACAAGACTATAATTACTATAATACTGCTCCAATGTACAGGAATATAACTACTATAATACTGCTCCCTATGTACAAGAATATAACTACTGTAATACTGCCCCCTATGTACAAGATTACTACTATAATACTGCCCCCTATGTACAAGAATATAACTCCTATAATACTGCTCCCTATGTACAAGAATATAACTCCTATAATACCGCTCCCTATGTACAAGAATATAACTATTATAATACTGCCCTCCTATGTACAAGAATATAACTCCTATAATACTGCCCCATGTACAAGAATATAACTACTATAATACTGCCTCCTATGTACAAGAATATAACCACTATAATACTGCCTCCTATGTACAAGAATAAAACTACTATAATACTGCCCCTTTTTTACAAGAATATAACTACTATAATACTGCCTCCTATGTACAAGAATATACCTACTATAATACTGCCCCTTATTTACAAGAATATAACTACTATAATACTGCCTCCTATGTACAAGAATACAACTACTATAATACTGCCTCCTATGCACAAGAATATAACTACTATAATACTGCCTCCTATGTACAAGAATATAACTACTATAATACTGCCCCCTATGTACAAGAATATAACTCCTATAATACTGCTCCCTATGTACAAGAATATAACTACTATAATACTGCCCCCATGTACAAGAATATAACTCCTATAATACTGCTCCCCATGTACGAGAATATCTCCTATAATAATGCCCCCTATGTACAAGAATATAACTACTAATACTGCCCCCTATGTACAAGAAAATAACTACTGTAATACTGCCCGCTATGTACAAGAATATAACTCCTATAATACTGCTCCCTATGTACAAGAATATAACTCCTATAATACTGCTCCCTATGTACAAGAATATAACTCCTATAATACTGCTCCCCATGTACGAGAATATCTCCTATAATAATGCCCCCTATGTACAAGAATATAACTACTATAATACTGCCTCCTATGTACAAGAATATAACTAGTATAATACTGCCTCCTATGTACAAGACTATAACTACTATAATACTACCCCCTATGTACAAGAATATAACTACTATAATACTGCCTCCTATGTACAAGAATATAACTACTATAATACTGCCTCCTATGTACAAGAATATAACTACTATAATACTGCCTCCTATGTACAAGAATATAACTGCTATAATACTGCCTCCTATGTACAAGACTATAGCTACTATAATACTGCCCCCTATGTACAAAAATATAGCTACTATAATACTGCCCCCTATGTACAAGAATATAGCTACTATAATACTGCCCCCTATGTACAAGAATATAACTACTATAATACTGCCCCTTATGTACAAGAATATAACTACTATAATACTGCCTCCTATGTACAAGAATATAACTACTATAATACTGCCCCTATGTACAAGAATATAACTGGTATAATACTGCCCCTATGTACAAGAATATAACTACTATAATACTGCTCCTATGAACAAGAATATAACCTCTATAATACTGCTCCTATGTACAAGAATATAACCTCTATAATACTGCCCCTATGTACAAGAATATAACTACTATAATACTGCTGCTATGTACAAGAATATAACTACTATAATACTGCCTCCTATGTGCAAGAATATAACTACTATAATACTGCCTCCTATGTACAAGAATATAACTACTATAATACTGCCTCCTATGTACAAGAATATAACTACTATAATACTGCCTCCTATGTACAAGAATATAACTACTATAATACTGCCCCCTATGTACAAGAATATAACTACTATAATACTGCCTCCTATGTACAAGAATATAACTACTATAATACTGCCTCCTATGTACAAGAATATAACTACTATAATACTGCCTCCTGTGTACAAGAAAATAACTACTATAATACTGCCTCCTGTGTACAAGAATATAACTGCTATAATACTGCCCCCTATGTACAAGAATATAACTACTATAATACTGCCCCCTATGTACAAGAATATAACTACTATAATACTGCCCCCTATGTACAAGAATATAACTACTATAATACTACCCCTTATGTACAAGAATATAACTACTATAATACTGCTCCGATGTACAAGAATATAACTACTATAATACTGCCTCCTATGTACAAGAATATAACTACTATAATACTGCCCCCTATGTACAAGAATATAACTACGATACTACTGCTCTCTATATACAAGAATATAACTACTATAATACTGCCTCCTATGTACAAGAATATGACTACTATAATACTGCCTCATATGTACAAGAATATAACTACTATAATACTACCCCCTATGTACAAGAATATAACTTCTATAATACTGCCCCTTATGTATAAGAATATAACTACTATAATACTGCCTCCTATGTACAAGAATATAACTACTATAATACTGCCTCCTATGTACAAGAATATAACTACTATAATACTACCCCCTATGTACAAGAATATAACTACTATAATACTGCCCCCTATGTATAAGAATATAACTACTATGATACTGCCTCCTATGTACAAGAATATAACTACTATAATACTGCCTCCTATGTACAAGAATATAACTACTATAATACTGCCCCCTATGTACAAGAATATAACTACTATAATACTACCCCCTATGTACAAGAATATAACTACTATAATACTGCCCCCTATGTACAAGAATATAACTACTATAATACTGCCTCCTATGTACAAGAATATAACTACTATAATACTGCCTCCTATGTACAAGAATATAACTACTATAATACTGCCTCCTATGTACAAGAATATAACTACTATAATACTGCCTCCTATGTACAAGAATATAACTACTATAATACTGCCCCCTATGTACAAGAATATAACTCCTATAACACCGTCCTCTATGTACAAAAATGTAACTCCTATAATACTGCCCCCATGTACGAGAATATCTCCTATAATACTGCCCCCTATGTACAAGAATATAACTACTATAATACTGCCCCCTATGTACAAGAATATAACTACTATAATACTGCCCTCTATGTACAAGAATATAACTACTATAATACTGTCTCCTATGTACAAGAATATAACTACTATAATACTGCTCCCTATGTACAAGAATATAATTACTATAATACTGTCTCCTATGTACAAGAATATAACTACTATAATACTACCCCCTATGTACAAGAATATAAATACTATAATACTGCCCCCTATGTACAAGAATATAACTACTATAATACTGCCCCCTATGTACAAGAATATAACTACTATAATACTGCCCCCTATGTACAAGAATATAAGTACTATAATACTGCCCCCTATGTACAATAATATAACTACTATAATACTGCCTCCTATGTACAAGAATATAACTACTATAATACTGCCTCCTATGTACAAGAATATAACTACTATAATACTACCCCCTATGTACAAGAATATAACTACTATAATACTGCCCCCTATGTACAAGAATATAACTACTATAATACTGCCCCCTATGTATAAGAATATAACTACTATAATACTGCCTCCTATGTACAAGAATATAACTACTATAATACTGCCCCCTATGTACAAGAATATAACTACTATACTACTGCTCTCTATATACAAGAATATAACTATTATAATACTGCCCCCTATGTACAAGAATATAACTATTATAATACTGCCCCTATGTACAAGAATATAACTACTATAATACTGCCCCCTATGTACATGAATATAACTACTATAATACTGCTCTCTATATACAAGAATATAACTATTATAATACTGCCCCTATGTACAAGAATATAACTACCATAATACTGCCCCCTATGTACAAGAATATAACTACTATAATACTGCCCCCTATGTACAGGAATATAACTACTATAATACTGCCCCCTATGTATAAGAATATAACTACTATAATACTGCCTCCTATGTACAAGAATATAACTACTATAATACTGCCCCCTATGTACAAGAATATAACTACTATAATACTACCCCCTATGTACAAGAATATAACTACTATAATACTGCCTCCTATGTACAAGAATATAACTACTATAATACTGCCTCCTATGTACAAGAATATAACTACTATAATACTGCCTCCTGTGTACAAGAAAATAACTACTATAATACTGCCTCCTGTGTAAAAGAATATAACTGCTATAATACTGCCCCCTATGTACAAGAATATAACTACTATAATACTGCCCCCTATGTACAAGAATATAACTACTATAATACTGCCCCCTATGTACAAGAATATAACTACTATAATACTACCCCTTATGTACAAGAATATAACTACTATAATACTGCTCCGATGTACAAGAATATAACTACTATAATACTGCCTCCTATGTACAAGAATATAACTACTATAATACTGCCCCCTATGTACAAGAATATAACTACTATACTACTGCTCTCTATATACAAGAATATAACTACTATAATACTGCCTCCTATGTACAAGAATATAACTACTATAATACTGCCTCATATGTACAAGAATATAACTACTATAATACTACCCCCTATGTACAAGAATATAACTTCTATAATACTGCCCCTTATGTATAAGAATATAACTACTATAATACTGCCTCCTATGTACAAGAATATAACTACTATAATACTGCCTCCTATGTACAAGAATATAACTACTATAATACTACTCCCTATGTACAAGAATATAACTACTATAATACTGCCCCCTATGTATAAGAATATAACTACTATAATACTGCCTCCTATGTACAAGAATATAACTACTATAATACTGCCTCCTATGTACAAGAATATAACTACTATAATACTGCCTCCTATGTACAAGAATATAACTACTATAATACTACCCCCTATGTACAAGAATATAACTACTATAATACTGCCCCCTATGTACAAGAATATAACTACTATAATACTGCCCCCTATGTATAAGAATATAACTACTATAATACTGCCTCCTATGTACAAGAATATAACTACTATAATACTGCCCCCTATGTACAAGAATATAACTACTATACTACTGCTCTCTATATACAAGAATATAACTATTATAATACTGCCCCCTATGTACAAGAATATAACTATTATAATACTGCCCCTATGTACAAGAATATAACTACTATAATACTGCCCCCTATGTACATGAATATAACTACTATAATACTGCTCTCTATATACAAGAATATAACTATTATAATACTGCCCCTATGTACAAGAATATAACTACCATAATACTGCCCCCTATGTACAAGAATATAACTACTATAATACTGCCCCCTATGTACAGGAATATAACTACTATAATACTGCCCCCTATGTATAAGAATATAACTACTATAATACTGCCTCCTATGTACAAGAATATAACTACTATAATACTGCCCCCTATGTACAAGAATATAACTACTATAATACTACCCCCTATGTACAAGAATATAACTACCATAATACTGCCCCCTATGTACAAGAATATAACTACTATAATACTGCCCCCTATATACAGGAATATAACTACTATAATACTGCCTCCTATGTACAAGAATATAACTACTATAATACTGCCTCCTATGTACAAGAATATAACTACTATAATACTGCCTCCTGTGTACAAGAAAATAACTACTATAATACTGCCTCCTGTGTAAAAGAATATAACTGCTATAATACTGCCCCCTATGTACAAGAATATAACTACTATAATACTGCCACCTATGTACAAGAATATAACTACTATAATACTGCCCCCTATGTACAAGAATATAACTACTATAATACTACCCCTTATGTACAAGAATATAACTACTATAATACTGCTCCGATGTACAAGAATATAACTACTATAATACTGCCTCCTATGTACAAGAATATAACTACTATAATACTGCCCCCTATGTACAAGAATATAACTACTATACTACTGCTCTCTATATACAAGAATATAACTACTATAATACTGCCTCCTATGTACAAGAATATAACTACTATAATACTGCCTCATATGTACAAGAATATAACTACTATAATACTACCCCCTATGTACAAGAATATAACTTCTATAATACTGCCCCTTATGTATAAGAATATAACTACTATAATACTGCCTCCTATGTACAAGAATATAACTACTATAATACTGCCTCCTATGTACAAGAATATAACTACTATAATACTACTCCCTATGTACAAGAATATAACTACTATAATACTGCCCCCTATGTATAAGAATATAACTACTATAATACTGCCTCCTATGTACAAGAATATAACTACTATAATACTGCCTCCTATGTACAAGAATATAACTACTATAATACTGCCCCCTATGTACAAGAATATAACTACTATAATACTGCCTCCTATGTACAAGAATATAACTACTATAATACAGCCCCCTATGTACAAGAATATACCTACTATAATACTGCCCCCTATGTACAAGAATATAACTACTATAATACTGCCCCCTATGTACAATAATATAACTACCATAATACTGCCTCCTATGTACAAGAATATAACTACTATAATACTGCCTCCTATGTACAAGAATATAACTACTATAATACTGCCCCCTATGTACAAGAATATAACTACTATAATACTGCCTCCTATGTACATGAAAATAACTACTATAATACTGCCTCCTATGTAGAAGAATATAACTACTATAATACTGCCCCTATGTACAAAAATATTACTACAATATTGCCCTCCTATGTACAAGAATAGAACTTCTATAATACTGCCCCCTATGTCCAAGAATATAACTACTATAATACTGCCCCCTATGTTAAAGAATATAACTACTATAATACTGCCTCCATGTGTACAAGAATATAACTACTATAATACTGCCACCCTATGTCCAGTAATATAAATTGTATAATACTGCTCCCCATATACAAGAATATAAATACTATAATACTGCTCCCCATGTACAAGAATATAACTACTATAATACTGCCCCCTATGTACAAGAATATAACTACTATAATACAGCTCCCTATTTACCGGACTATAACTACTATAATACTGCCCCACTATGTAACAGAATATAACTACTATAATACTGCCCCTATGTACAAGAATATAACTACTACAATACTGCCCCCTATGTACAAGAATATAACTACTATAATACTGCCTCCTATGTACAAGAAAATAACTACTATAATACTGCCTCCTATGTACAAGAATATAACTACTATAATACTGCCCCCCTATGTCCAATAATATAAATACTATAATACTGCCCCCCTATGTACAAGAATATAACTACTATAATACTGCTCCCTATTTATAAGAATATAACTACTATAATACAGCTCCCTATGGAGAAGACTATAACTACTATAATACTGCCCCCTATGTACAAGATTATAACTACTATAATACTGCTCCCTATGGAGAAGACTATAACTACTATAATACTGCCTCCTATGTACAAGAATATAACTACTATCATACTGGCCCATATGTACAAGAATATGAATACTATAATACTGCCTCCTATGTACAAGAATATACCTATTATAAAACTGCCCCTATGTACAAAAATATAATTGCTATAATACTACCCCGTATGTACAAGACTATAATTACTATAATACAGCTTCTATTTACAAGAATATAACTACTGTAATACTGCCCCTTATGTAAAAGAATATAACTACTATAACACTGCCTCCCTGTACAGGAATATAACTACTATAGCACTGCTCCTATGTACAAGAATATAACTACTTTACTACTGCCCCATATGTACAAGAATATAACTACTATAATACTGTCCCCTATGTACAAGAATATAACTACTATAATAATGCCTGCTATGTACAAGAATATAACTACTATAATACTGCCCCCTATGTACAAAAATATAACTACAATAATAATGCCCCCTATGTACAAGAATATAACTACTTTACTACTGCCCCATATGTACAAGAATATAACTACTACAATACTGCCCCCTATGTACAAGAATATAACTACTATAATACTGCCTCCTATGTACAAGAAAATAACTACTGTAATACTGCCTCCTATGTACAAGAATATAACTACTATAATACTGCCCCTATGTACAAAAATATTACTACAATACTGCCCTCCTATGTACAAGAATAGAACTACTATAACACTGCCCCCTATGTGCAAGAATATAACTACTATAACACTGCCCCCTATGTATAAGAATATAACTACTATAATACAGCTCCCTATGTACAAGATTATAACTACTATAATACTGCTCCCTATGGAGAAGACTATAACTACTATCATACTGGCCCATATGTACAAGAATATGAATACTATAATACTGCCTCCTATGTACAAGAATATACCTATTATAAAACTGCCCCTATGTACAAAAATATAATTGCTATAATAATACCCCGTATGTACAAGACTATAATTACTATAATACTGCTCCAATGTACAGGAATATAACTACTATAATACTGCTCCCTATGTACAAGAATATAACTACTGTAATACTGCCCCCTATGTACAAGATTACTACTATAATACTGCCCCCTATGTACAAGAATATAACTCCTATAATACTGCTCCCTATGTACAAGAATATAACTCCTATAATACCGCTCCCTATGTACAAGAATATAACTATTATAATACTGCCCTCCTATGTACAAGAATATAACTCCTATAATACTGCCCCATGTACAAGAATATAACTACTATAATACTGCCTCCTATGTACAAGAATATAACCACTATAATACTGCCTCCTATGTACAAGAATAAAACTACTATAATACTGCCCCTTTTTTACAAGAATATAACTACTATAATACTGCCTCCTATGTACAAGAATATACCTACTATAATACTGCCCCTTATTTACAAGAATATAACTACTATAATACTGCCTCCTATGTACAAGAATACAACTACTATAATACTGCCTCCTATGCACAAGAATATAACTACTATAATACTGCCTCCTATGTACAAGAATATAACTACTATAATACTGCCCCCTATGTACAAGAATATAACTCCTATAATACTGCTCCCTATGTACAAGAATATAACTACTATAATACTGCCCCCATGTACAAGAATATAACTCCTATAATACTGCTCCCCATGTACGAGAATATCTCCTATAATAATGCCCCCTATGTACAAGAATATAACTACTAATACTGCCCCCTATGTACAAGAAAATAACTACTGTAATACTGCCCGCTATGTACAAGAATATAACTCCTATAATACTGCTCCCTATGTACAAGAATATAACTCCTATAATACTGCTCCCTATGTACAAGAATATAACTCCTATAATACTGCTCCCCATGTACGAGAATATCTCCTATAATAATGCCCCCTATGTACAAGAATATAACTACTATAATACTGCCTCCTATGTACAAGAATATAACTAGTATAATACTGCCTCCTATGTACAAGACTATAACTACTATAATACTACCCCCTATGTACAAGAATATAACTACTATAATACTGCCTCCTATGTACAAGAATATAACTACTATAATACTGCCTCCTATGTACAAGAATATAACTACTATAATACTGCCTCCTATGTACAAGAATATAACTGCTATAATACTGCCTCCTATGTACAAGACTATAGCTACTATAATACTGCCCCCTATGTACAAAAATATAGCTACTATAATACTGCCCCCTATGTACAAGAATATAGCTACTATAATACTGCCCCCTATGTACAAGAATATAACTACTATAATACTGCCCCTTATGTACAAGAATATAACTACTATAATACTGCCTCCTATGTACAAGAATATAACTACTATAATACTGCCCCTATGTACAAGAATATAACTGGTATAATACTGCCCCTATGTACAAGAATATAACTACTATAATACTGCTCCTATGAACAAGAATATAACCTCTATAATACTGCTCCTATGTACAAGAATATAACCTCTATAATACTGCCCCTATGTACAAGAATATAACTACTATAATACTGCTGCTATGTACAAGAATATAACTACTATAATACTGCCTCCTATGTGCAAGAATATAACTACTATAATACTGCCTCCTATGTACAAGAATATAACTACTATAATACTGCCTCCTATGTACAAGAATATAACTACTATAATACTGCCTCCTATGTACAAGAATATAACTACTATAATACTGCCCCCTATGTACAAGAATATAACTACTATAATACTGCCTCCTATGTACAAGAATATAACTACTATAATACTGCCTCCTATGTACAAGAATATAACTACTATAATACTGCCTCCTGTGTACAAGAAAATAACTACTATAATACTGCCTCCTGTGTACAAGAATATAACTGCTATAATACTGCCCCCTATGTACAAGAATATAACTACTATAATACTGCCCCCTATGTACAAGAATATAACTACTATAATACTGCCCCCTATGTACAAGAATATAACTACTATAATACTGCCCCTTATGTACAAGAATATAACTACTATAATACTGCCTCCTATGTACAAGAATATAACTACTATAATACTGCCCCTATGTACAAGAATATAACTGGTATAATACTGCCCCTATGTACAAGAATATAACTACTATAATACTGCTCCTATGAACAAGAATATAACCTCTATAATACTGCTCCTATGTACAAGAATATAACCTCTATAATACTGCCCCTATGTACAAGAATATAACTACTATAATACTGCTGCTATGTACAAGAATATAACTACTATAATACTGCCTCCTATGTGCAAGAATATAACTACTATAATACTGCCTCCTATGTACAAGAATATAACTACTATAATACTGCCTCCTATGTACAAGAATATAACTACTATAATACTGCCTCCTATGTACAAGAATATAACTACTATAATACTGCCCCCTATGTACAAGAATATAACTACTATAATACTGCCTCCTATGTACAAGAATATAACTACTATAATACTGCCTCCTATGTACAAGAATATAACTACTATAATACTGCCTCCTGTGTACAAGAAAATAACTACTATAATACTGCCTCCTGTGTACAAGAATATAACTGCTATAATACTGCCCCCTATGTACAAGAATATAACTACTATAATACTGCCCCCTATGTACAAGAATATAACTACTATAATACTGCCCCCTATGTACAAGAATATAACTACTATAATACTACCCCTTATGTACAAGAATATAACTACTATAATACTGCTCCGATGTACAAGAATATAACTACTATAATACTGCCTCCTATGTACAAGAATATAACTACTATAATACTGCCCCCTATGTACAAGAATATAACTACGATACTACTGCTCTCTATATACAAGAATATAACTACTATAATACTGCCTCCTATGTACAAGAATATAACTACTATAATACTGCCTCATATGTACAAGAATATAACTACTATAATACTACCCCCTATGTACAAGAATATAACTTCTATAATACTGCCCCTTATGTATAAGAATATAACTACTATAATACTGCCTCCTATGTACAAGAATATAACTACTATAATACTGCCTCCTATGTACAAGAATATAACTACTATAATACTACCCCCTATGTACAAGAATATAACTACTATAATACTGCCCCCTATGTATAAGAATATAACTACTATGATACTGCCTCCTATGTACAAGAATATAACTACTATAATACTGCCTCCTATGTACAAGAATATAACTACTATAATACTGCCCCCTATGTACAAGAATATAACTACTATAATACTACCCCCTATGTACAAGAATATAACTACTATAATACTGCCCCCTATGTACAAGAATATAACTACTATAATACTGCCTCCTATGTACAAGAATATAACTACTATAATACTGCCTCCTATGTACAAGAATATAACTACTATAATACTGCCTCCTATGTACAAGAATATAACTACTATAATACTGCCTCCTATGTACAAGAATATAACTACTATAATACTGCCCCCTATGTACAAGAATATAACTCCTATAACACCGTCCTCTATGTACAAAAATGTAACTCCTATAATACTGCCCCCATGTACGAGAATATCTCCTATAATACTGCCCCCTATGTACAAGAATATAACTACTATAATACTGCCCCCTATGTACAAGAATATAACTACTATAATACTGCCCTCTATGTACAAGAATATAACTACTATAATACTGTCTCCTATGTACAAGAATATAACTACTATAATACTGCTCCCTATGTACAAGAATATAATTACTATAATACTGTCTCCTATGTACAAGAATATAACTACTATAATACTACCCCCTATGTACAAGAATATAAATACTATAATACTGCCCCCTATGTACAAGAATATAACTACTATAATACTGCCCCCTATGTACAAGAATATAACTACTATAATACTGCCCCCTATGTACAAGAATATAAGTACTATAATACTGCCCCCTATGTACAATAATATAACTACTATAATACTGCCTCCTATGTACAAGAATATAACTACTATAATACTGCCTCCTATGTACAAGAATATAACTACTATAATACTACCCCCTATGTACAAGAATATAACTACTATAATACTGCCCCCTATGTACAAGAATATAACTACTATAATACTGCCCCCTATGTATAAGAATATAACTACTATAATACTGCCTCCTATGTACAAGAATATAACTACTATAATACTGCCCCCTATGTACAAGAATATAACTACTATACTACTGCTCTCTATATACAAGAATATAACTATTATAATACTGCCCCCTATGTACAAGAATATAACTATTATAATACTGCCCCTATGTACAAGAATATAACTACTATAATACTGCCCCCTATGTACATGAATATAACTACTATAATACTGCTCTCTATATACAAGAATATAACTATTATAATACTGCCCCTATGTACAAGAATATAACTACCATAATACTGCCCCCTATGTACAAGAATATAACTACTATAATACTGCCCCCTATGTACAGGAATATAACTACTATAATACTGCCCCCTATGTATAAGAATATAACTACTATAATACTGCCTCCTATGTACAAGAATATAACTACTATAATACTGCCCCCTATGTACAAGAATATAACTACTATAATACTACCCCCTATGTACAAGAATATAACTACTATAATACTGCCTCCTATGTACAAGAATATAACTACTATAATACTGCCTCCTATGTACAAGAATATAACTACTATAATACTGCCTCCTGTGTACAAGAAAATAACTACTATAATACTGCCTCCTGTGTAAAAGAATATAACTGCTATAATACTGCCCCCTATGTACAAGAATATAACTACTATAATACTGCCCCCTATGTACAAGAATATAACTACTATAATACTGCCCCCTATGTACAAGAATATAACTACTATAATACTACCCCTTATGTACAAGAATATAACTACTATAATACTGCTCCGATGTACAAGAATATAACTACTATAATACTGCCTCCTATGTACAAGAATATAACTACTATAATACTGCCCCCTATGTACAAGAATATAACTACTATACTACTGCTCTCTATATACAAGAATATAACTACTATAATACTGCCTCCTATGTACAAGAATATAACTACTATAATACTGCCTCATATGTACAAGAATATAACTACTATAATACTACCCCCTATGTACAAGAATATAACTTCTATAATACTGCCCCTTATGTATAAGAATATAACTACTATAATACTGCCTCCTATGTACAAGAATATAACTACTATAATACTGCCTCCTATGTACAAGAATATAACTACTATAATACTACTCCCTATGTACAAGAATATAACTACTATAATACTGCCCCCTATGTATAAGAATATAACTACTATAATACTGCCTCCTATGTACAAGAATATAACTACTATAATACTGCCTCCTATGTACAAGAATATAACTACTATAATACTGCCTCCTATGTACAAGAATATAACTACTATAATACTACCCCCTATGTACAAGAATATAACTACTATAATACTGCCCCCTATGTACAAGAATATAACTACTATAATACTGCCCCCTATGTATAAGAATATAACTACTATAATACTGCCTCCTATGTACAAGAATATAACTACTATAATACTGCCCCCTATGTACAAGAATATAACTACTATACTACTGCTCTCTATCTACAAGAATATAACTATTATAATACTGCCCCCTATGTACAAGAATATAACTATTATAATACTGCCCCTATGTACAAGAATATAACTACTATAATACTGCCCCCTATGTACATGAATATAACTACTATAATACTGCTCTCTATATACAAGAATATAACTATTATAATACTGCCCCTATGTACAAGAATATAACTACCATAATACTGCCCCCTATGTACAAGAATATAACTACTATAATACTGCCCCCTATGTACAGGAATATAACTACTATAATACTGCCCCCTATGTATAAGAATATAACTACTATAATACTGCCTCCTATGTACAAGAATATAACTACTATAATACTGCCCCCTATGTACAAGAATATAACTACTATAATACTACCCCCTATGTACAAGAATATAACTACCATAATACTGCCCCCTATGTACAAGAATATAACTACTATAATACTGCCCCCTATATACAGGAATATAACTACTATAATACTGCCTCCTATGTACAAGAATATAACTACTATAATACTGCCTCCTATGTACAAGAATATAACTACTATAATACTGCCTCCTGTGTACAAGAAAATAACTACTATAATACTGCCTCCTGTGTAAAAGAATATAACTGCTATAATACTGCCCCCTATGTACAAGAATATAACTACTATAATACTGCCACCTATGTACAAGAATATAACTACTATAATACTGCCCCCTATGTACAAGAATATAACTACTATAATACTACCCCTTATGTACAAGAATATAACTACTATAATACTGCTCCGATGTACAAGAATATAACTACTATAATACTGCCTCCTATGTACAAGAATATAACTACTATAATACTGCCCCCTATGTACAAGAATATAACTACTATACTACTGCTCTCTATATACAAGAATATAACTACTATAATACTGCCTCCTATGTACAAGAATATAACTACTATAATACTGCCTCATATGTACAAGAATATAACTACTATAATACTACCCCCTATGTACAAGAATATAACTTCTATAATACTGCCCCTTATGTATAAGAATATAACTACTATAATACTGCCTCCTATGTACAAGAATATAACTACTATAATACTGCCTCCTATGTACAAGAATATAACTACTATAATACTACTCCCTATGTACAAGAATATAACTACTATAATACTGCCCCCTATGTATAAGAATATAACTACTATAATACTGCCTCCTATGTACAAGAATATAACTACTATAATACTGCCTCCTATGTACAAGAATATAACTACTATAATACTGCCCCCTATGTACAAGAATATAACTACTATAATACTACCCCCTATGTACAAGAATATAACTACTATAATACTGCCCCCTATGTACAAGAATATAACTACTATAATACTGCCTCCTATGTACAAGAATATAACTACTATAATACTGCCTCCTATGTACAAGAATATAACTACTATAATACTGCCTCCTATGTACAAGAATATAACTACTATAATACTGCCTCCTATGTACAAGAATATAACTACTATAATACTGCCCCCTATGTACAAGAATATAACTCCTATAACACCGTCCTCTATGTACAAAAATGTAACTCCTATAATACTGCCCCCATGTACGAGAATATCTCCTATAATACTGCCCCTATGTACAAGAATATAACTACTATAATACTGCCCCCTATGTACAAGAATATAACTACTATAATACTGCCCTCTATGTACAAGAATATAACTACTATAATACTGTCTCCTATGTACAAGAATATAACTACTATAATACTGCTCCCTATGTACAAGAATATAATTACTATAATATTGTCTCCTATGTACAAGAATATAACTACTATAATACTACCCCCTATGTACAAGAATATAAATACTATAATACTGCCCCCTATGTACAAGAATATAACTACTATAATACTGCCCCCTATGTACAAGAATATAAGTACTATAATACTGCCCCCTATGTACAATAATATAACTACTATAATACTGCCTCCTATGTACAAGAATATAACTACTATAATACTGCCTCCTATGTACAAGAATATAACTACTATAATACTACCCCCTATGTACAAGAATATAACTACTATAATACTGCCCCCTATGTACAAGAATATAACTACTATAATACTGCCCCCTATGTATAAGAATATAACTACTATAATACTGCCTCCAATGTAGAAGAATATAACTACTATAATACTGCCCCCTATGTACAAGAATATAACTACTATACTACTGCTCTCTATATACAAGAATATAACTATTATAATACTGCCCCCTATGTACAAGAATATAACTATTATAATACTGCCCCTATGTACAAGAATATAACTACTATAATACTGCCCCCTATGTACATGAATATAACTACTATAATACTGCTCTCTATATACAAGAATATAACTATTATAATACTGCCCCTATGTACAAGAATATAACTACCATAATACTGCCCCCTATGTACAAGAATATAACTACTATAATACTGCCCCCTATGTACAGGAATATAACTACTATAATACTGCCCCCTATGTATAAGAATATAACTACTATAATACTGCCTCCTATGTACAAGAATATAACTACTATAATACTGCCTCCTATGTACAAGAATATAACTACTGTAATACTGCCCCTATGTACAAGAATATAACTACTATAATACTACCCCCTATGTACAAGAATATAACTACTATAATACTGCCCCCTATGTACAAGAATATAACTACTATAATACTGCCTCCTATGTACAAGAATATAACTACTATAATACTGCCTCCTATGTACAAGAATATAACTACTATAATACTGCCTCCTATGTACAAGAATATAACTACTATAATACTGCCCCCTATGTACAAGAATATAACTCCTATAACACCGTCCTCTATGTACAAAAATGTAACTCCTATAATACTGCCCCCATGTACGAGAATATCTCCTATAATACTGCCCCCTATGTACAAGAATATAACTACTATAATACTGCCCCCTATGTACAAGAATATAACTACTATAATACTGCCCTCTATGTACAAGAATATAACTACTATAATACTGTCTCCTATGTACAAGAATATAACTACTATAATACTGCTCCCTATGTACAAGAATATAATTACTATAATACTGTCTCCTATGTACAAGAATATAACTACTATAATACTACCCCCTATGTACAAGAATATAACTACTATAATACTGCCCCCTATGTACAAGAATATAACTACTATAATACTGCCCCCTATGTACAAGAATATAACTACTATAATACTACCCCCTATGTACAAGAATATAACTACTATAATACTGCCCCCTATGTACAATAATATAAGTACTATAATACTGCCTCCTATGTACAAGAATATAACTACTATAATACTGCCTCCTATGTACAAGAATATAACTACTATAATACTACCCCCTATGTACAAGAATATAACTACTATAATACTGCCCCCTATGTATAAGAATATAACTACTATAATACTGCCTCCTATGTACAAGAATATAACTACTATAATACTGCCCCCTATGTACAAGAATATAACTACTATAATACTGCCCCCTATGTACAAGAATATAACTACTATACTACTGCTCTCTATATACAAGAATATAACTATTATAATACTGCCCCCTATGTACAAAAATATAACTACTATAATACTGCCCCCTATGTACAAGAATATAACTACTATAATACTGCCCTCTATGTACAAGAATATAACTACTATAATACTGTCTCCTATGTACAAGAATATAACTACTATAATACTGCTCCCTATGTACAAGAATATAATTACTATAATATTGTCTCCTATGTACAAGAATATAACTACTATAATACTACCCCCTATGTACAAGAATATAAATACTATAATACTGCCCCCTATGTACAAGAATATAACTACTATAATACTGCCCCCTATGTACAAGAATATAAGTACTATAATACTGCCCCCTATGTACAATAATATAACTACTATAATACTGCCTCCTATGTACAAGAATATAACTACTATAATACTGCCTCCTATGTACAAGAATATAACTACTATAATACTACCCCCTATGTACAAGAATATAACTACTATAATACTGCCCCCTATGTACAAGAATATAACTACTATAATACTGCCCCCTATGTATAAGAATATAACTACTATAATACTGCCTCCTATGTACAAGAATATAACTACTATAATACTGCCCCCTATGTACAAGAATATAACTACTATACTACTGCTCTCTATATACAAGAATATAACTATTATAATACTGCCCCCTATGTACAAGAATATAACTATTATAATACTGCCCCTATGTACAAGAATATAACTACTATAATACTGCCCCCTATGTACATGAATATAACTACTATAATACTGCTCTCTATATACAAGAATATAACTATTATAATACTGCCCCTATGTACAAGAATATAACTACCATAATACTGCCCCCTATGTACAAGAATATAACTACTATAATACTGCCCCCTATGTACAGGAATATAACTACTATAATACTGCCCCCTATGTATAAGAATATAACTACTATAATACTGCCTCCTATGTACAAGAATATAACTACTATAATACTGCCTCCTATGTACAAGAATATAACTACTATAATACTGCCCCTATGTACAAGAATATAACTACTATAATACTACCCCCTATGTACAAGAATATAACTACTATAATACTGCCCCCTATGTACAAGAATATAACTACTATAATACTGCCTCCTATGTACAAGAATATAACTACTATAATACTGCCTCCTATGTACAAGAATATAACTACTATAATACTGCCTCCTATGTACAAGAATATAACTACTATAATACTGCCCCCTATGTACAAGAATATAACTCCTATAACACCGTCCTCTATGTACAAAAATGTAACTCCTATAATACTGCCCCCATGTACGAGAATATCTCCTATAATACTGCCCCCTATGTACAAGAATATAACTACTATAATACTGCCCCCTATGTACAAGAATATAACTACTATAATACTGCCCTCTATGTACAAGAATATAACTACTATAATACTGTCTCCTATGTACAAGAATATAACTACTATAATACTGCTCCCTATGTACAAGAATATAATTACTATAATACTGTCTCCTATGTACAAGAATATAACTACTATAATACTACCCCCTATGTACAAGAATATAACTACTATAATACTGCCCCCTATGTACAAGAATATAACTACTATAATACTGCCCCCTATGTACAAGAATATAACTACTATAATACTACCCCCTATGTACAAGAATATAACTACTATAATACTGCCCCCTATGTACAATAATATAAGTACTATAATACTGCCTCCTATGTACAAGAATATAACTACTATAATACTGCCTCCTATGTACAAGAATATAACTACTATAATACTACCCCCTATGTACAAGAATATAACTACTATAATACTGCCCCCTATGTACAAGAATATAACTACTATAATACTGCCTCCTATGTACAAGAATATAACTACTATAATACTGCCTCCTATGTACAAGAATATAACTACTATAATACTGCCTCCTATGTACAAGAATATAACTACTATAATACTGCCCCCTATGTACAAGAATATAACTCCTATAACACCGTCCTCTATGTACAAAAATGTAACTCCTATAATACTGCCCCCATGTACGAGAATATCTCCTATAATACTGCCCCCTATGTACAAGAATATAACTACTATAATACTGCCCCCTATGTACAAGAATATAACTACTATAATACTGCCCTCTATGTACAAGAATATAACTACTATAATACTGTCTCCTATGTACAAGAATATAACTACTATAATACTGCTCCCTATGTACAAGAATATAATTACTATAATACTGTCTCCTATGTACAAGAATATAACTACTATAATACTACCCCCTATGTACAAGAATATAACTACTATAATACTGCCCCCTATGTACAAGAATATAACTACTATAATACTGCCCCCTATGTACAAGAATATAACTACTATAATACTACCCCCTATGTACAAGAATATAACTACTATAATACTGCCCCCTATGTACAATAATATAAGTACTATAATACTGCCTCCTATGTACAAGAATATAACTACTATAATACTGCCTCCTATGTACAAGAATATAACTACTATAATACTACCCCCTATGTACAAGAATATAACTACTATAATACTGCCCCCTATGTATAAGAATATAACTACTATAATACTGCCTCCTATGTACAAGAATATAACTACTATAATACTGCCCCCTATGTACAAGAATATAACTACTATAATACTGCCCCCTATGTACAAGAATATAACTACTATACTACTGCTCTCTATATACAAGAATATAACTATTATAATACTGCCCCCTATGTACAAGAATATAACTATTATAATACTGCCCCTATGTACAAGAATATAACTACTATAATACTGCCCCCTATGTACATGAATATAACTACTATAATACTGCTCTCTATATACAAGTATATAACTATTATAATACTGCCCCTATGTACAAGAATATAACTACCATAATACTGCCCCCTATGTACAAGAATATAACTACTATAATACTGCCACCTATGTACAGGAATATAACTACTATAATACTGCCCCCTATGTACAAGAATATAACTACTATAATACTGCTCCCTATGTACAAGAATATAACTACTATAATACTGCTCCCTATGTACAAGAATATAATTACTATAATACTGTCTCCTATGTACAAGAATATAACTACTATAATACTGCTCCCTATGTACAAGAATATAATTACTATAATACTGCCCCCTATGTATAAGAATATAACTACTATAATACTGCCTCCTATGTACAAGAATATAACTACTATAATACTGCCCCTATGTACAAGAATATAACTACTATAATACTACCCCCTATGTACAAGAATATAACTACTATAATACTGCCCCCTATGTACAAGAATATAACTACTATAATACTGCCTCCTATGTACAAGAATATAACTACTATAATACTGCCTCCTATGTACAAGAATATAACTACTATAATACTGCCTCCTATGTACAAGAATATAACTACTATAATACTGCCCCCTATGTACAAGAATATAACTCCTATAACACCGTCCTCTATGTACAAAAATGTAACTCCTATAATACTGCCCCCATGTACGAGAATATCTCCTATAATACTGCCCCCTATGTACAAGAATATAACTACTATAATACTGCCCCCTATGTACAAGAATATAACTACTATAATACTGCCCTCTATGTACAAGAATATAACTACTATAATACTGTCTCCTATGTACAAGAATATAACTACTATAATACTGCTCCCTATGTACAAGAATATAATTACTATAATACTGTCTCCTATGTACAAGAATATAACTACTATAATACTACCCCCTATGTACAAGAATATAACTACTATAATACTGCCCCCTATGTACAAGAATATAACTACTATAATACTGCCCCCTATGTACAAGAATATAACTACTATAATACTACCCCCTATGTACAAGAATATAACTACTATAATACTGCCCCCTATGTACAATAATATAAGTACTATAATACTGCCTCCTATGTACAAGAATATAACTACTATAATACTGCCTCCTATGTACAAGAATATAACTACTATAATACTACCCCCTATGTACAAGAATATAACTACTATAATACTGCCCCCTATGTATAAGAATATAACTACTATAATACTGCCTCCTATGTACAAGAATATAACTACTATAATACTGCCCCCTATGTACAAGAATATAACTACTATAATACTGCCCCCTATGTACAAGAATTTAACTACTATACTACTGTTCTCTATATACAAGAATATAACTATTATAATACTGCCCCCTATGTACAAGAATATAACTATTATAATACTGCCCCTATGTACAAGAATATAACTACTATAATACTGCCCCCTATGTACATGAATATAACTACTATAATACTGCTCTCTATATACAAGAATATAACTATTATAATACTGCCCCTATGTACAAGAATATAACTACCATAATACTGCCCCCTATGTACAAGAATATAACTACTATAATACTGCCCCCTATGTACAGGAATATAACTACTATAATACTGCCCCCTATGTACAAGAATATAACTACTATAATACTGCTCCCTATGTACAAGAATATAACTACTATAATACTGCTCCCTATGTACAAGAATATAATTACTATAATACTGTCTGCTATGTACAAGAATATAACTACTATAATACTGCTCCCTATGTACAAGAATATAATTACTATAATACTGTCTCCTATGTACAAGAATATAACTACTATAATACTACCCCCTATGTACAAGAATATAACTACTATAATACTGCCCCCTATGTACAAGAATATAACTACTATAATACTGCCCCCTATGTACAAGAATATAACTACTATAATACTGCCCCCTATGTACAAGAATATAACTACTATAATACTGCCTCCTATGTACAAGAATAGAACTACTATAATACTGCCTCCTATGTACAAGAATATAACTACTATAATACTACCCCCTATGTACAAGAATATAACTACTATAATACTGCCCCCTATGTATAAGAATATAACTACTATAATACTGCCTCCTATGTACAAGAATATAACTACTATAATACTGCCCCCTATGTACAAGAATATAACTACTATACTACTGCTCTCTATATACAAGAATATAACTATTATAATACTGCCCCCTATGTACAAGAATATAACTATTATAATACTGCCCCCTATGTACAAGAATATAACTACTATAATACTGCCCCCCTATGTACAAGAATATAACTACTATAATACTGCCCCCTATGTATAAGAATATAACTACTATAATACTGCCTCCTATGTACAAGAATATAACTACTATAATACTACCCCCTATGTACAAGAATATAACTACTATAATACTGCCCCCTATGTACAAGAATATAACTACTATAATACTGCCTCCTATGTACAAGAATATAACTACTATAATACTGCCTCCTATGTACAAGAATATAGCTACTATAATACTACCCCCTATGTACAAGAATATAACTTCTATAATACTGCCCCTTATGTATAAGAATATAACTACTATAATACTGCCTCCTATGTACAAGAATATAACTACTATAATACTGCTCCCTATGTACAAGAATATAATTACTATAATACTGTCTCCTATGTACAAGAATATAACTACTATAATAATACCCCCTATGTACAAGAATATAACTACTATAATACTGCCCCCTATGTACAAGAAAATAACTACTATACTACTGCTCTCTATATACAAGAATATAACTATTATAATACTGCCCCCTATGTACAAGAATATAACTATTATAATACTGCCCCTATGTACAAGAATATAACTACTATAATACTACCCCCTATGTACAAGAATATAACTACTATAATACTGCCCCCTATGTACAAGAATATAACTACTATAATACTGCCTCCTATGTACAAGAATATAACTACTATAATACTGCCTCCTATGTACAAGAATATAACTACTATAATACTGCCTCCTATGTACAAGAATATAACTACTATAATACTGCCTCCTATGTACAAGAATATAACTCCTATAACACCGTCCTCTATGTACAAAAATGTAACTCCTATAATACTGCCCCCATGTACGAGAATATCTCCTATAATACTGCCCCCTATGTACAAGAATATAACTACTATAATACTGCCCCCTATGTACAAGAATATAACTACTATAATACTGCCCTCTATGTACAAGAATATAACTACTATAATACTGTCTCCTATGTACAAGAATATAACTACTATAATACTGCTCCCTATGTACAAGAATATAATTACTATAATACTGTCTCCTATGTACAAGAATATAACTTCTATAATACTGCCCCTTATGTATAAGAATATAACTACTATAATACTGCCCCCTATGTACAAGAATATAACTACTATAATACTGCCCCCTATGTACAAGAATATAACTACTATAATACTACCCCCTATGTACAAGAATATAACTACTATAATACTGCCCCCTATGTACAATAATATAAGTACTATAATACTGCCTCCTATGTACAAGAATATAACTACTATAATACTGTCTCCTATGTACAAGAATATAATTACTATAATGCTGTCTCCTATGTACAAGAATATAACTACTATAATACTACCCCCTATGTACAAGAATATAACTACTATAATACTGCCCCCTATGTACAAGAATATAACTACTATAATACTGCCCACTATGTACAAGAATATAACTACTATAATACTGCCCCCTATGTACAAGAATATAACTACTATAATACTGCCTCCTATGTACAAGAATAGAACTACTATAATACTGCCTCCTATGTACAAGAATATAACTACTATAATACTACCCCCTATGTACAAGAATATAACTACTATAATACTGCCCCCTATGTATAAGAATATAACTACTATAATACTGCCTCCTATGTACAAGAATATAACTACTATAATACTGCCCCCTATGTACAAGAATATAACTACTATACTACTGCTCTCTATATACAAGAATATAACTATTATAATACTGCCCCCTATGTACAAGAATATAACTATTATAATACTGCCCCCTATGTACAAGAATATAACTACTATAATACTGCCCCCCTATGTACAAGAATATAACTACTATAATACTGCCCCCTATGTATAAGAATATAACTACTATAATACTGCCTCCTATGTACAAGAATATAACTACTATAATACTACCCCCTATGTACAAGAATATAACTACTATAATACTGCCCCCTATGTACAAGAATATAACTACTATAATACTGCCTCCTATGTACAAGAATATAACTACTATAATACTGCCTCCTATGTACAAGAATATAGCTACTATAATACTACCCCCTATGTACAAGAATATAACTTCTATAATACTGCCCCTTATGTATAAGAATATAACTACTATAATACTGCCTCCTATGTACAAGAATATAACTACTATAATACTGCCCTCTATGTACAAGAATATAACTACTATAATACTGTCTCCTATGTACAAGAATATAACTACTATAATACTGCTCCCTATGTACAAGAATATAATTACTATAATACTGTCTCCTATGTACAAGAATATAACTACTATAATACTACCCCCTATGTACAAGAATATAACTACTATAATACTGCCCCCTATGTACAAGAATATAACTACTATAATACTGCCCCCTATGTACAAGAATATAACTACTATAATACTACCCCCTATGTACAAGAATATAACTACTATAATACTGTCTCCTATGTACAAGAATATAACTACTATAATACTGCTCCCTATGTACAAGAATATAATTACTATAATACTGTCTCCTATGTACAAGAATATAACTACTATAATACTACCCCCTATGTACAAGAATATAACTACTATAATACTGCCCCCTATGTACAAGAATATAACTACTATAATACTGCCCCCTATGTACAAGAATATAACTACTATAATACTACCCCCTATGTACAAGAATATAACTACTATAATACTGCCCCCTATGTACAATAATATAAGTACTATAATACTGCCTCCTATGTACAAGAATATAACTACTATAATACTGCCTCCTATGTACAAGAATATAACTACTATAATACTACCCCCTATGTACAAGAATATAACTACTATAATACTGCCCCCTATGTATAAGAATATAACTACTATAATACTGCCTCCTATGTACAAGAATATAACTACTATAATACTGCCCCCTATGTACAAGAATATAACTACTATAATACTGCCCCCTATGTACAAGAATATAACTACTATACTACTGCTCTCTATATACAAGAATATAACTATTATAATACTGCCCCCTATGTACAAGAATATAACTATTATAATACTGCCCCTATGTACAAGAATATAACTACTATAATACTGCCCCCTATGTACATGAATATAACTACTATAATACTGCTCTCTATATACAAGAATATAACTATTATAATACTGCCCCTATGTACAAGAATATAACTACCATAATACTGCCCCCTATGTACAAGAATATAACTACTATAATACTGCCCCGTATGTACAGGAATATAACTACTATAATACTGCCCCCTATGTACAAGAATATAACTACTATAATACTGCTCCCTATGTACAAGAATATAACTACTATAATACTGCTCCCTATGTACAAGAATATAATTACTATAATACTGTCTCCTATGTACAAGAATATAACTACTATAATACTGCTCCCTATGTACAAGAATATAATTACTATAATGCTGTCTCCTATGTACAAGAATATAACTACTATAATACTACCCCCTATGTACAAGAATATAACTACTATAATACTGCCCCCTATGTACAAGAATATAACTACTATAATACTGCCCACTATGTACAAGAATATAACTACTATAATACTGCCCCCTATGTACAAGAATATAACTACTATAATACTGCCTCCTATGTACAAGAATATAACTACTATAATACTGCCTCCTATGTACAAGAATATAACTACTATAATACTACCCCCTATGTACAAGAATATAACCACTATAATACTGCCCCCTATGTATAAGAATATAACTACTATAATACTGCCTCCTATGTACAAGAATATAACTACTATAATACTGCCCCCTATGTACAAGAATATAACTACTATACTACTGCTCTCTATATACAAGAATATAACTATTATAATACTGCCCCCTATGTACAAGAATATAACTATTATAATACTGCCCCCTATGTACAAGAATATAACTACTATAATACTGCCCCCCTATGTACAAGAATATAACTACTATAATACTGCCCCCTATGTATAAGAATATAACTACTATAATACTGCCTCCTATGTACAAGAATATAACTACTATAATACTACCCCCTATGTACAAGAATATAACTACTATAATACTGCCCCCTATGTACAAGAATATAATTACTATAATACTGTCTCCTATGTACAAGAATATAACTACTATAATACTGCTCCCTATGTACAAGAATATAATTACTATAATGCTGTCTCCTATGTACAAGAATATAACTACCATAATACTGCCCCCTATGTACAAGAATATAACTACTATAATACTGCCCCCTATGTACAGGAATATAACTACTATAATACTGCCCCCTATGTATAAGAATATAACTACTATAATACTGCCTCCTATGTACAAGAATATAACTACTATAATACTGCCTCCTATGTACAAGAATATAACTACTGTAATACTGCCCCTATGTACAAGAATATAACTACTATAATACTACCCCCTATGTACAAGAATATAACTACTATAATACTGCCCCCTATGTACAAGAATATAACTACTATAATACTGCCTCCTATGTACAAGAATATAACTACTATAATACTGCCTCCTATGTACAAGAATATAACTACTATAATACTGCCTCCTATGTACAAGAATATAACTACTATAATACTGCCCCCTATGTACAAGAATATAACTCCTATAACACCGTCCTCTATGTACAAAAATGTAACTCCTATAATACTGCCCCCATGTACGAGAATATCTCCTATAATACTGCCCCCTATGTACAAGAATATAACTACTATAATACTGCCCCCTATGTACAAGAATATAACTACTATAATACTGCCCTCTATGTACAAGAATATAACTACTATAATACTGTCTCCTATGTACAAGAATATAACTACTATAATACTGCTCCCTATGTACAAGAATATAATTACTATAATACTGTCTCCTATGTACAAGAATATAACTACTATAATACTACCCCCTATGTACAAGAATATAACTACTATAATACTGCCCCCTATGTACAAGAATATAACTACTATAATACTGCCCCCTATGTACAAGAATATAACTACTATAATACTACCCCCTATGTACAAGAATATAACTACTATAATACTGCCCCCTATGTACAATAATATAAGTACTATAATACTGCCTCCTATGTACAAGAATATAACTACTATAATACTGCCTCCTATGTACAAGAATATAACTACTATAATACTACCCCCTATGTACAAGAATATAACTACTATAATACTGCCCCCTATGTATAAGAATATAACTACTATAATACTGCCTCCTATGTACAAGAATATAACTACTATAATACTGCCCCCTATGTACAAGAATATAACTACTATAATACTGCCCCCTATGTACAAGAATATAACTACTATACTACTGCTCTCTATATACAAGAATATAACTATTATAATACTGCCCCCTATGTACAAAAATATAACTACTATAATACTGCCCCCTATGTACAAGAATATAACTACTATAATACTGCCCTCTATGTACAAGAATATAACTACTATAATACTGTCTCCTATGTACAAGAATATAACTACTATAATACTGCTCCCTATGTACAAGAATATAATTACTATAATATTGTCTCCTATGTACAAGAATATAACTACTATAATACTACCCCCTATGTACAAGAATATAAATACTATAATACTGCCCCCTATGTACAAGAATATAACTACTATAATACTGCCCCCTATGTACAAGAATATAAGTACTATAATACTGCCCCCTATGTACAATAATATAACTACTATAATACTGCCTCCTATGTACAAGAATATAACTACTATAATACTGCCTCCTATGTACAAGAATATAACTACTATAATACTACCCCCTATGTACAAGAATATAACTACTATAATACTGCCCCCTATGTACAAGAATATAACTACTATAATACTGCCCCCTATGTATAAGAATATAACTACTATAATACTGCCTCCTATGTACAAGAATATAACTACTATAATACTGCCCCCTATGTACAAGAATATAACTACTATACTACTGCTCTCTATATACAAGAATATAACTATTATAATACTGCCCCCTATGTACAAGAATATAACTATTATAATACTGCCCCTATGTACAAGAATATAACTACTATAATACTGCCCCCTATGTACATGAATATAACTACTATAATACTGCTCTCTATATACAAGAATATAACTATTATAATACTGCCCCTATGTACAAGAATATAACTACCATAATACTGCCCCCTATGTACAAGAATATAACTACTATAATACTGCCCCCTATGTACAGGAATATAACTACTATAATACTGCCCCCTATGTATAAGAATATAACTACTATAATACTGCCTCCTATGTACAAGAATATAACTACTATAATACTGCCTCCTATGTACAAGAATATAACTACTATAATACTGCCCCTATGTACAAGAATATAACTACTATAATACTACCCCCTATGTACAAGAATATAACTACTATAATACTGCCCCCTATGTACAAGAATATAACTACTATAATACTGCCTCCTATGTACAAGAATATAACTACTATAATACTGCCTCCTATGTACAAGAATATAACTACTATAATACTGCCTCCTATGTACAAGAATATAACTACTATAATACTGCCCCCTATGTACAAGAATATAACTCCTATAACACCGTCCTCTATGTACAAAAATGTAACTCCTATAATACTGCCCCCATGTACGAGAATATCTCCTATAATACTGCCCCCTATGTACAAGAATATAACTACTATAATACTGCCCCCTATGTACAAGAATATAACTACTATAATACTGCCCTCTATGTACAAGAATATAACTACTATAATACTGTCTCCTATGTACAAGAATATAACTACTATAATACTGCTCCCTATGTACAAGAATATAATTACTATAATACTGTCTCCTATGTACAAGAATATAACTACTATAATACTACCCCCTATGTACAAGAATATAACTACTATAATACTGCCCCCTATGTACAAGAATATAACTACTATAATACTGCCCCCTATGTACAAGAATATAACTACTATAATACTACCCCCTATGTACAAGAATATAACTACTATAATACTGCCCCCTATGTACAATAATATAAGTACTATAATACTGCCTCCTATGTACAAGAATATAACTACTATAATACTGCCTCCTATGTACAAGAATATAACTACTATAATACTACCCCCTATGTACAAGAATATAACTACTATAATACTGCCCCCTATGTACAAGAATATAACTACTATAATACTGCCTCCTATGTACAAGAATATAACTACTATAATACTGCCTCCTATGTACAAGAATATAACTACTATAATACTGCCTCCTATGTACAAGAATATAACTACTATAATACTGCCCCCTATGTACAAGAATATAACTCCTATAACACCGTCCTCTATGTACAAAAATGTAACTCCTATAATACTGCCCCCATGTACGAGAATATCTCCTATAATACTGCCCCCTATGTACAAGAATATAACTACTATAATACTGCCCCCTATGTACAAGAATATAACTACTATAATACTGCCCTCTATGTACAAGAATATAACTACTATAATACTGTCTCCTATGTACAAGAATATAACTACTATAATACTGCTCCCTATGTACAAGAATATAATTACTATAATACTGTCTCCTATGTACAAGAATATAACTACTATAATACTACCCCCTATGTACAAGAATATAACTACTATAATACTGCCCCCTATGTACAAGAATATAACTACTATAATACTGCCCCCTATGTACAAGAATATAACTACTATAATACTACCCCCTATGTACAAGAATATAACTACTATAATACTGCCCCCTATGTACAATAATATAAGTACTATAATACTGCCTCCTATGTACAAGAATATAACTACTATAATACTGCCTCCTATGTACAAGAATATAACTACTATAATACTACCCCCTATGTACAAGAATATAACTACTATAATACTGCCCCCTATGTATAAGAATATAACTACTATAATACTGCCTCCTATGTACAAGAATATAACTACTATAATACTGCCCCCTATGTACAAGAATATAACTACTATAATACTGCCCCCTATGTACAAGAATATAACTACTATACTACTGCTCTCTATATACAAGAATATAACTATTATAATACTGCCCCCTATGTACAAGAATATAACTATTATAATACTGCCCCTATGTACAAGAATATAACTACTATAATACTGCCCCCTATGTACATGAATATAACTACTATAATACTGCTCTCTATATACAAGTATATAACTATTATAATACTGCCCCTATGTACAAGAATATAACTACCATAATACTGCCCCCTATGTACAAGAATATAACTACTATAATACTGCCACCTATGTACAGGAATATAACTACTATAATACTGCCCCCTATGTACAAGAATATAACTACTATAATACTGCTCCCTATGTACAAGAATATAACTACTATAATACTGCTCCCTATGTACAAGAATATAATTACTATAATACTGTCTCCTATGTACAAGAATATAACTACTATAATACTGCTCCCTATGTACAAGAATATAATTACTATAATACTGCCCCCTATGTATAAGAATATAACTACTATAATACTGCCTCCTATGTACAAGAATATAACTACTATAATACTGCCTCCTATGTACAAGAATATAACTACTATAATACTGCCCCTATGTACAAGAATATAACTACTATAATACTACCCCCTATGTACAAGAATATAACTACTATAATACTGCCCCCTATGTACAAGAATATAACTACTATAATACTGCCTCCTATGTACAAGAATATAACTACTATAATACTGCCTCCTATGTACAAGAATATAACTACTATAATACTGCCTCCTATGTACAAGAATATAACTACTATAATACTGCCCCCTATGTACAAGAATATAACTCCTATAACACCGTCCTCTATGTACAAAAATGTAACTCCTATAATACTGCCCCCATGTACGAGAATATCTCCTATAATACTGCCCCCTATGTACAAGAATATAACTACTATAATACTGCCCCCTATGTACAAGAATATAACTACTATAATACTGCCCTCTATGTACAAGAATATAACTACTATAATACTGTCTCCTATGTACAAGAATATAACTACTATAATACTGCTCCCTATGTACAAGAATATAATTACTATAATACTGTCTCCTATGTACAAGAATATAACTACTATAATACTACCCCCTATGTACAAGAATATAACTACTATAATACTGCCCCCTATGTACAAGAATATAACTACTATAATACTGCCCCCTATGTACAAGAATATAACTACTATAATACTACCCCCTATGTACAAGAATATAACTACTATAATACTGCCCCCTATGTACAATAATATAAGTACTATAATACTGCCTCCTATGTACAAGAATATAACTACTATAATACTGCCTCCTATGTACAAGAATATAACTACTATAATACTACCCCCTATGTACAAGAATATAACTACTATAATACTGCCCCCTATGTATAAGAATATAACTACTATAATACTGCCTCCTATGTACAAGAATATAACTACTATAATACTGCCCCCTATGTACAAGAATATAACTACTATAATACTGCCCCCTATGTACAAGAATTTAACTACTATACTACTGTTCTCTATATACAAGAATATAACTATTATAATACTGCCCCCTATGTACAAGAATATAACTATTATAATACTGCCCCTATGTACAAGAATATAACTACTATAATACTGCCCCCTATGTACATGAATATAACTACTATAATACTGCTCTCTATATACAAGAATATAACTATTATAATACTGCCCCTATGTACAAGAATATAACTACCATAATACTGCCCCCTATGTACAAGAATATAACTACTATAATACTGCCCCCTATGTACAGGAATATAACTACTATAATACTGCCCCCTATGTACAAGAATATAACTACTATAATACTGCTCCCTATGTACAAGAATATAACTACTATAATACTGCTCCCTATGTACAAGAATATAATTACTATAATACTGTCTGCTATGTACAAGAATATAACTACTATAATACTGCTCCCTATGTACAAGAATATAATTACTATAATACTGTCTCCTATGTACAAGAATATAACTACTATAATACTACCCCCTATGTACAAGAATATAACTACTATAATACTGCCCCCTATGTACAAGAATATAACTACTATAATACTGCCCCCTATGTACAAGAATATAACTACTATAATACTGCCCCCTATGTACAAGAATATAACTACTATAATACTGCCTCCTATGTACAAGAATAGAACTACTATAATACTGCCTCCTATGTACAAGAATATAACTACTATAATACTACCCCCTATGTACAAGAATATAACTACTATAATACTGCCCCCTATGTATAAGAATATAACTACTATAATACTGCCTCCTATGTACAAGAATATAACTACTATAATACTGCCCCCTATGTACAAGAATATAACTACTATACTACTGCTCTCTATATACAAGAATATAACTATTATAATACTGCCCCCTATGTACAAGAATATAACTATTATAATACTGCCCCCTATGTACAAGAATATAACTACTATAATACTGCCCCCCTATGTACAAGAATATAACTACTATAATACTGCCCCCTATGTATAAGAATATAACTACTATAATACTGCCTCCTATGTACAAGAATATAACTACTATAATACTACCCCCTATGTACAAGAATATAACTACTATAATACTGCCCCCTATGTACAAGAATATAACTACTATAATACTGCCTCCTATGTACAAGAATATAACTACTATAATACTGCCTCCTATGTACAAGAATATAGCTACTATAATACTACCCCCTATGTACAAGAATATAACTTCTATAATACTGCCCCTTATGTATAAGAATATAACTACTATAATACTGCCTCCTATGTACAAGAATATAACTACTATAATACTGCTCCCTATGTACAAGAATATAATTACTATAATACTGTCTCCTATGTACAAGAATATAACTACTATAATAATACCCCCTATGTACAAGAATATAACTACTATAATACTGCCCCCTATGTACAAGAAAATAACTACTATACTACTGCTCTCTATATACAAGAATATAACTATTATAATACTGCCCCCTATGTACAAGAATATAACTATTATAATACTGCCCCTATGTACAAGAATATAACTACTATAATACTACCCCCTATGTACAAGAATATAACTACTATAATACTGCCCCCTATGTACAAGAATATAACTACTATAATACTGCCTCCTATGTACAAGAATATAACTACTATAATACTGCCTCCTATGTACAAGAATATAACTACTATAATACTGCCTCCTATGTACAAGAATATAACTACTATAATACTGCCTCCTATGTACAAGAATATAACTACTATAATACTGCCTCCTATGTACAAGAATATAACTACTATAATACTGCCCCCTATGTACAAGAATATAACTCCTATAACACCGTCCTCTATGTACAAAAATGTAACTCCTATAATACTGCCCCCATGTACGAGAATATCTCCTATAATACTGCCCCCTATGTACAAGAATATAACTACTATAATACTGCCCCCTATGTACAAGAATATAACTACTATAATACTGCCCTCTATGTACAAGAATATAACTACTATAATACTGTCTCCTATGTACAAGAATATAACTACTATAATACTGCTCCCTATGTACAAGAATATAATTACTATAATACTGTCTCCTATGTACAAGAATATAACTACTATAATACTACCCCCTATGTACAAGAATATAACTACTATAATACTGCCCCCTATGTACAAGAATATAACTACTATAATACTGCCCCCTATGTACAAGAATATAACTACTATAATACTACCCCCTATGTACAAGAATATAACTACTATAATACTGCCCCCTATGTACAATAATATAAGTACTATAATACTGCCTCCTATGTACAAGAATATAACTACTATAATACTGCCTCCTATGTACAAGAATATAACTACTATAATACTACCCCCTATGTACAAGAATATAACTACTATAATACTGCCCCCTATGTATAAGAATATAACTACTATAATACTGCCTCCTATGTACAAGAATATAACTACTATAATACTGCCCCCTATGTACAAGAATATAACTACTATAATACTGCCCCCTATGTACAAGAATATAACTACTATACTACTGCTCTCTATATACAAGAATATAACTATTATAATACTGCCCCCTATGTACAAAAATATAACTACTATAATACTGCCCCCTATGTACAAGAATATAACTACTATAATACTGCCCTCTATGTACAAGAATATAACTACTATAATACTGTCTCCTATGTACAAGAATATAACTACTATAATACTGCTCCCTATGTACAAGAATATAATTACTATAATATTGTCTCCTATGTACAAGAATATAACTACTATAATACTACCCCCTATGTACAAGAATATAAATACTATAATACTGCCCCCTATGTACAAGAATATAACTACTATAATACTGCCCCCTATGTACAAGAATATAAGTACTATAATACTGCCCCCTATGTACAATAATATAACTACTATAATACTGCCTCCTATGTACAAGAATATAACTACTATAATACTGCCTCCTATGTACAAGAATATAACTACTATAATACTACCCCCTATGTACAAGAATATAACTACTATAATACTGCCCCCTATGTACAAGAATATAACTACTATAATACTGCCCCCTATGTATAAGAATATAACTACTATAATACTGCCTCCTATGTACAAGAATATAACTACTATAATACTGCCCCCTATGTACAAGAATATAACTACTATACTACTGCTCTCTATATACAAGAATATAACTATTATAATACTGCCCCCTATGTACAAGAATATAACTATTATAATACTGCCCCTATGTACAAGAATATAACTACTATAATACTGCCCCCTATGTACATGAATATAACTACTATAATACTGCTCTCTATATACAAGAATATAACTATTATAATACTGCCCCTATGTACAAGAATATAACTACCATAATACTGCCCCCTATGTACAAGAATATAACTACTATAATACTGCCCCCTATGTACAGGAATATAACTACTATAATACTGCCCCCTATGTATAAGAATATAACTACTATAATACTGCCTCCTATGTACAAGAATATAACTACTATAATACTGCCTCCTATGTACAAGAATATAACTACTATAATACTGCCCCTATGTACAAGAATATAACTACTATAATACTACCCCCTATGTACAAGAATATAACTACTATAATACTGCCCCCTATGTACAAGAATATAACTACTATAATACTGCCTCCTATGTACAAGAATATAACTACTATAATACTGCCTCCTATGTACAAGAATATAACTACTATAATACTGCCTCCTATGTACAAGAATATAACTACTATAATACTGCCCCCTATGTACAAGAATATAACTCCTATAACACCGTCCTCTATGTACAAAAATGTAACTCCTATAATACTGCCCCCATGTACGAGAATATCTCCTATAATACTGCCCCCTATGTACAAGAATATAACTACTATAATACTGCCCCCTATGTACAAGAATATAACTACTATAATACTGCCCTCTATGTACAAGAATATAACTACTATAATACTGTCTCCTATGTACAAGAATATAACTACTATAATACTGCTCCCTATGTACAAGAATATAATTACTATAATACTGTCTCCTATGTACAAGAATATAACTACTATAATACTACCCCCTATGTACAAGAATATAACTACTATAATACTGCCCCCTATGTACAAGAATATAACTACTATAATACTGCCCCCTATGTACAAGAATATAACTACTATAATACTACCCCCTATGTACAAGAATATAACTACTATAATACTGCCCCCTATGTACAATAATATAAGTACTATAATACTGCCTCCTATGTACAAGAATATAACTACTATAATACTGCCTCCTATGTACAAGAATATAACTACTATAATACTACCCCCTATGTACAAGAATATAACTACTATAATACTGCCCCCTATGTACAAGAATATAACTACTATAATACTGCCTCCTATGTACAAGAATATAACTACTATAATACTGCCTCCTATGTACAAGAATATAACTACTATAATACTGCCTCCTATGTACAAGAATATAACTACTATAATACTGCCCCCTATGTACAAGAATATAACTCCTATAACACCGTCCTCTATGTACAAAAATGTAACTCCTATAATACTGCCCCCATGTACGAGAATATCTCCTATAATACTGCCCCCTATGTACAAGAATATAACTACTATAATACTGCCCCCTATGTACAAGAATATAACTACTATAATACTGCCCTCTATGTACAAGAATATAACTACTATAATACTGTCTCCTATGTACAAGAATATAACTACTATAATACTGCTCCCTATGTACAAGAATATAATTACTATAATACTGTCTCCTATGTACAAGAATATAACTACTATAATACTACCCCCTATGTACAAGAATATAACTACTATAATACTGCCCCCTATGTACAAGAATATAACTACTATAATACTGCCCCCTATGTACAAGAATATAACTACTATAATACTACCCCCTATGTACAAGAATATAACTACTATAATACTGCCCCCTATGTACAATAATATAAGTACTATAATACTGCCTCCTATGTACAAGAATATAACTACTATAATACTGCCTCCTATGTACAAGAATATAACTACTATAATACTACCCCCTATGTACAAGAATATAACTACTATAATACTGCCCCCTATGTATAAGAATATAACTACTATAATACTGCCTCCTATGTACAAGAATATAACTACTATAATACTGCCCCCTATGTACAAGAATATAACTACTATAATACTGCCCCCTATGTACAAGAATATAACTACTATACTACTGCTCTCTATATACAAGAATATAACTATTATAATACTGCCCCCTATGTACAAGAATATAACTATTATAATACTGCCCCTATGTACAAGAATATAACTACTATAATACTGCCCCCTATGTACATGAATATAACTACTATAATACTGCTCTCTATATACAAGTATATAACTATTATAATACTGCCCCTATGTACAAGAATATAACTACCATAATACTGCCCCCTATGTACAAGAATATAACTACTATAATACTGCCACCTATGTACAGGAATATAACTACTATAATACTGCCCCCTATGTACAAGAATATAACTACTATAATACTGCTCCCTATGTACAAGAATATAACTACTATAATACTGCTCCCTATGTACAAGAATATAATTACTATAATACTGTCTCCTATGTACAAGAATATAACTACTATAATACTGCTCCCTATGTACAAGAATATAATTACTATAATACTGCCCCCTATGTATAAGAATATAACTACTATAATACTGCCTCCTATGTACAAGAATATAACTACTATAATACTGCCTCCTATGTACAAGAATATAACTACTATAATACTGCCCCTATGTACAAGAATATAACTACTATAATACTACCCCCTATGTACAAGAATATAACTACTATAATACTGCCCCCTATGTACAAGAATATAACTACTATAATACTGCCTCCTATGTACAAGAATATAACTACTATAATACTGCCTCCTATGTACAAGAATATAACTACTATAATACTGCCTCCTATGTACAAGAATATAACTACTATAATACTGCCCCCTATGTACAAGAATATAACTCCTATAACACCGTCCTCTATGTACAAAAATGTAACTCCTATAATACTGCCCCCATGTACGAGAATATCTCCTATAATACTGCCCCCTATGTACAAGAATATAACTACTATAATACTGCCCCCTATGTACAAGAATATAACTACTATAATACTGCCCTCTATGTACAAGAATATAACTACTATAATACTGTCTCCTATGTACAAGAATATAACTACTATAATACTGCTCCCTATGTACAAGAATATAATTACTATAATACTGTCTCCTATGTACAAGAATATAACTACTATAATACTACCCCCTATGTACAAGAATATAACTACTATAATACTGCCCCCTATGTACAAGAATATAACTACTATAATACTGCCCCCTATGTACAAGAATATAACTACTATAATACTACCCCCTATGTACAAGAATATAACTACTATAATACTGCCCCCTATGTACAATAATATAAGTACTATAATACTGCCTCCTATGTACAAGAATATAACTACTATAATACTGCCTCCTATGTACAAGAATATAACTACTATAATACTACCCCCTATGTACAAGAATATAACTACTATAATACTGCCCCCTATGTATAAGAATATAACTACTATAATACTGCCTCCTATGTACAAGAATATAACTACTATAATACTGCCCCCTATGTACAAGAATATAACTACTATAATACTGCCCCCTATGTACAAGAATTTAACTACTATACTACTGTTCTCTATATACAAGAATATAACTATTATAATACTGCCCCCTATGTACAAGAATATAACTATTATAATACTGCCCCTATGTACAAGAATATAACTACTATAATACTGCCCCCTATGTACATGAATATAACTACTATAATACTGCTCTCTATATACAAGAATATAACTATTATAATACTGCCCCTATGTACAAGAATATAACTACCATAATACTGCCCCCTATGTACAAGAATATAACTACTATAATACTGCCCCCTATGTACAGGAATATAACTACTATAATACTGCCCCCTATGTACAAGAATATAACTACTATAATACTGCTCCCTATGTACAAGAATATAACTACTATAATACTGCTCCCTATGTACAAGAATATAATTACTATAATACTGTCTGCTATGTACAAGAATATAACTACTATAATACTGCTCCCTATGTACAAGAATATAATTACTATAATACTGTCTCCTATGTACAAGAATATAACTACTATAATACTACCCCCTATGTACAAGAATATAACTACTATAATACTGCCCCCTATGTACAAGAATATAACTACTATAATACTGCCCCCTATGTACAAGAATATAACTACTATAATACTGCCCCCTATGTACAAGAATATAACTACTATAATACTGCCTCCTATGTACAAGAATAGAACTACTATAATACTGCCTCCTATGTACAAGAATATAACTACTATAATACTACCCCCTATGTACAAGAATATAACTACTATAATACTGCCCCCTATGTATAAGAATATAACTACTATAATACTGCCTCCTATGTACAAGAATATAACTACTATAATACTGCCCCCTATGTACAAGAATATAACTACTATACTACTGCTCTCTATATACAAGAATATAACTATTATAATACTGCCCCCTATGTACAAGAATATAACTATTATAATACTGCCCCCTATGTACAAGAATATAACTACTATAATACTGCCCCCCTATGTACAAGAATATAACTACTATAATACTGCCCCCTATGTATAAGAATATAACTACTATAATACTGCCTCCTATGTACAAGAATATAACTACTATAATACTACCCCCTATGTACAAGAATATAACTACTATAATACTGCCCCCTATGTACAAGAATATAACTACTATAATACTGCCTCCTATGTACAAGAATATAACTACTATAATACTGCCTCCTATGTACAAGAATATAGCTACTATAATACTACCCCCTATGTACAAGAATATAACTTCTATAATACTGCCCCTTATGTATAAGAATATAACTACTATAATACTGCCTCCTATGTACAAGAATATAACTACTATAATACTGCTCCCTATGTACAAGAATATAATTACTATAATACTGTCTCCTATGTACAAGAATATAACTACTATAATAATACCCCCTATGTACAAGAATATAACTACTATAATACTGCCCCCTATGTACAAGAAAATAACTACTATACTACTGCTCTCTATATACAAGAATATAACTATTATAATACTGCCCCCTATGTACAAGAATATAACTATTATAATACTGCCCCTATGTACAAGAATATAACTACTATAATACTACCCCCTATGTACAAGAATATAACTACTATAATACTGCCCCCTATGTACAAGAATATAACTACTATAATACTGCCTCCTATGTACAAGAATATAACTACTATAATACTGCCTCCTATGTACAAGAATATAACTACTATAATACTGCCTCCTATGTACAAGAATATAACTACTATAATACTGCCCCCTATGTACAAGAATATAACTCCTATAACACCGTCCTCTATGTACAAAAATGTAACTCCTATAATACTGCCCCCATGTACGAGAATATCTCCTATAATACTGCCCCCTATGTACAAGAATATAACTACTATAATACTGCCCCCTATGTACAAGAATATAACTACTATAATACTGCCCTCTATGTACAAGAATATAACTACTATAATACTGTCTCCTATGTACAAGAATATAACTACTATAATACTGCTCCCTGTGTACAAGAATATAATTACTATAATACTGTCTCCTATGTACAAGAATATAACTACTATAATACTACCCCCTATGTACAAGAATATAACTACTATAATACTGCCCCCTATGTACAAGAATATAACTACTATAATACTGCCCCCTATGTACAAGAATATAACTACTATAATACTACCCCCTATGTACAAGAATATAACTACTATAATACTGCCCCCTATGTACAATAATATAAGTACTATAATACTGCCTCCTATGTACAAGAATATAACTACTATAATACTGTCTCCTATGTACAAGAATATAATTACTATAATGCTGTCTCCTATGTACAAGAATATAACTACTATAATACTACCCCCTATGTACAAGAATATAACTACTATAATACTGCCCCCTATGTACAAGAATATAACTACTATAATACTGCCCACTATGTACAAGAATATAACTACTATAATACTGCCCCCTATGTACAAGAATATAACTACTATAATACTGCCTCCTATGTACAAGAATAGAACTACTATAATACTGCCTCCTATGTACAAGAATATAACTACTATAATACTACCCCCTATGTACAAGAATATAACTACTATAATACTGCCCCCTATGTATAAGAATATAACTACTATAATACTGCCTCCTATGTACAAGAATATAACTACTATAATACTGCCCCCTATGTACAAGAATATAACTACTATACTACTGCTCTCTATATACAAGAATATAACTATTATAATACTGCCCCCTATGTACAAGAATATAACTATTATAATACTGCCCCCTATGTACAAGAATATAACTACTATAATACTGCCCCCCTATGTACAAGAATATAACTACTATAATACTGCCCCCTATGTATAAGAATATAACTACTATAATACTGCCTCCTATGTACAAGAATATAACTACTATAATACTACCCCCTATGTACAAGAATATAACTACTATAATACTGCCCCCTATGTACAAGAATATAACTACTATAATACTGCCTCCTATGTACAAGAATATAACTACTATAATACTGCCTCCTATGTACAAGAATATAGCTACTATAATACTACCCCCTATGTACAAGAATATAACTTCTATAATACTGCCCCTTATGTATAAGAATATAACTACTATAATACTGCCTCCTATGTACAAGAATATAACTACTATAATACTGCCCTCTATGTACAAGAATATAACTACTATAATACTGTCTCCTATGTACAAGAATATAACTACTATAATACTGCTCCCTATGTACAAGAATATAATTACTATAATACTGTCTCCTATGTACAAGAATATAACTACTATAATACTACCCCCTATGTACAAGAATATAACTACTATAATACTGCCCCCTATGTACAAGAATATAACTACTATAATACTGCCCCCTATGTACAAGAATATAACTACTATAATACTACCCCCTATGTACAAGAATATAACTACTATAATACTGTCTCCTATGTACAAGAATATAACTACTATAATACTGCTCCCTATGTACAAGAATATAATTACTATAATACTGTCTCCTATGTACAAGAATATAACTACTATAATACTACCCCCTATGTACAAGAATATAACTACTATAATACTGCCCCCTATGTACAAGAATATAACTACTATAATACTGCCCCCTATGTACAAGAATATAACTACTATAATACTACCCCCTATGTACAAGAATATAACTACTATAATACTGCCCCCTATGTACAATAATATAAGTACTATAATACTGCCTCCTATGTACAAGAATATAACTACTATAATACTGCCTCCTATGTACAAGAATATAACTACTATAATACTACCCCCTATGTACAAGAATATAACTACTATAATACTGCCCCCTATGTATAAGAATATAACTACTATAATACTGCCTCCTATGTACAAGAATATAACTACTATAATACTGCCCCCTATGTACAAGAATATAACTACTATAATACTGCCCCCTATGTACAAGAATATAACTACTATACTACTGCTCTCTATATACAAGAATATAACTATTATAATACTGCCCCCTATGTACAAGAATATAACTATTATAATACTGCCCCTATGTACAAGAATATAACTACTATAATACTGCCCCCTATGTACATGAATATAACTACTATAATACTGCTCTCTATATACAAGAATATAACTATTATAATACTGCCCCTATGTACAAGAATATAACTACCATAATACTGCCCCCTATGTACAAGAATATAACTACTATAATACTGCCCCGTATGTACAGGAATGTAACTACTATAATACTGCCCCCTATGTACAAGAATATAACTACTATAATACTGCTCCCTATGTACAAGAATATAACTACTATAATACTGCTCCCTATGTACAAGAATATAATTACTATAATACTGTCTCCTATGTACAAGAATATAACTACTATAATACTGCTCCCTATGTACAAGAATATAATTACTATAATGCTGTCTCCTATGTACAAGAATATAACTACTATAATACTACCCCCTATGTACAAGAATATAACTACTATAATACTGCCCCCTATGTACAAGAATATAACTACTATAATACTGCCCACTATGTACAAGAATATAACTACTATAATACTGCCCCCTATGTACAAGAATATAACTACTATAATACTGCCTCCTATGTACAAGAATATAACTACTATAATACTGCCTCCTATGTACAAGAATATAACTACTATAATACTACCCCCTATGTACAAGAATATAACCACTATAATACTGCCCCCTATGTATAAGAATATAACTACTATAATACTGCCTCCTATGTACAAGAATATAACTACTATAATACTGCCCCCTATGTACAAGAATATAACTACTATACTACTGCTCTCTATATACAAGAATATAACTATTATAATACTGCCCCCTATGTACAAGAATATAACTATTATAATACTGCCCCCTATGTACAAGAATATAACTACTATAATACTGCCCCCCTATGTACAAGAATATAACTACTATAATACTGCCCCCTATGTATAAGAATATAACTACTATAATACTGCCTCCTATGTACAAGAATATAACTACTATAATACTACCCCCTATGTACAAGAATATAACTACTATAATACTGCCCCCTATGTACAAGAATATAACTACTATAATACTGCCTCCTATGTACAAGAATATAACTACTATAATACTGCCTCCTATGTACAAGAATATAGCTACTATAATACTACCCCCTATGTACAAGAATATAACTTCTATAATACTGCCCCTTATGTATAAGAATATAACTACTATAATACTGCCTCCTATGTACAAGAATATAACTACTATAATACTGCCCTCTATGTACAAGAATATAACTACTATAATACTGTCTCCTATGTACAAGAATATAACTACTATAATACTGCTCCCTATGTACAAGAATATAATTACTATAATACTGTCTCCTATGTACAAGAATATAACTACTATAATACTACCCCCTATGTACAAGAATATAACTACTATAATACTGCCCCCTATGTACAAGAATATAACTACTATAATACTGCCCCCTATGTACAAGAATATAACTACTATAATACTACCCCCTATGTACAAGAATATAACTACTATAATACTGCCCCCTATGTACAATAATATAAGTACTATAATACTGCCTCCTATGTACAAGAATATAACTACTATAATACTGCCTCCTATGTACAAGAATATAACTACTATAATACTACCCCCTATGTACAAGAATATAACTACTATAATACTGCCCCCTATGTATAAGAATATAACTACTATAATACTGCCTCCTATGTACAAGAATATAACTACTATAATACTGCCCCCTATGTACAAGAATATAACTACTATACTACTGCTCTCTATATACAAGAATATAACTATTATAATACTGCCCCCTATGTACAAGAATATAACTATTATAATACTGCCCCTATGTACAAGAATATAACTACTATAATACTGCTCTCTATATACAAGAATATAACTATTATAATACTGCCCCTATGTACAAGAATATAACTACTATAATACTGCCCCCTATGTACAGGAATATAACTACTATAATACTGCCCCCTATGTACAAGAATATAACTACTATAATACTGCTCCCTATGTACAAGAATATAACTACTATAATACTGCTCCCTATGTACAAGAATATAATTACTATAATACTGTCTCCTATGTACAAGAATATAACTACTATAATACTGCTCCCTATGTACAAGAATAGAATTACTATAATACTGTCTCCTATGTACAAGAATATAACTACTATAATACTACCCCCTATGTACAAGAATATAACTACTATAATACTGCCCCCTATGTACAAGAATATAACTACTATAATACTGCCCCCTATGTACAAGAATATAACTACTATAATACTGCCCCCTATGTACAAGAATATAACTACTATAATACTGCCTCCTATGTACAAGAATATAACTACTATAATACTGCCTCCTATGTACAAGAATATAACTACTATAATACTACCCCCTATGTACAAGAATATAACTACTATAATACTGCCCCCTATGTATAAGAATATAACTACTATAATACTGCCTCCTATGTACAAGAATATAACTACTATAATACTGCCCCCTATGTACAAGAAAATAACTACTATACTACTGCTCTCTATATACAAGAATATAACTATTATAATACTGCCCCCTATGTACAAGAATATAACTATTATAATACTGCCCCCTATGTACAAGAATATAACTACTATAATACTGCCCCCCTATGTACAAGAATATAACTACTATAATACTGCCTCCTATGTACAAGAATATAACTACTATAATACTGCCCCATATGTACAAGAATATAACTACTATAATACTACCCCCTATGTACAAGAATATAACTACTATAATAATGCCCCCTATGTACAAGAATCTAATTACTATAATACTGCCTCCTATGTACAAGAATATAACTACTATAATACTGCCTCCTATGTACAAGAATATAACTACTATAATACTGCCTCCTATGTACAAGAATATAACTACTATAATACTACCCCCTATGTACAAGAATATAACTACTATAATACTGCCCCCTATGTACAAGAATATAACTACTATAATACTGCCTCCTATGTACAAGAATATAACTACTATAATACTGCCTCCTATGTACAAGAATATAACTACTATAATACTGCCTCCTATGTACAAGAATATAACTACTATAATACTGCCTCCTATGTACAAGAATATAACTACTATAATACTGCCCCCTATGTACAAGAATATAACTCCTATAACACCGTCCTCTATGTACAAAAATGTAACTCCTATAATACTGCCCCCATGTACGAGAATATCTCCTATAATACTGCCCCCTATGTACAAGAATATAACTACTATAATACTGCCCCCTATGTACAAGAATATAACTACTATAATACTGCCCTCTATGTACAAGAATATAACTACTATAATACTGTCTCCTATGTACAAGAATATAACTACTATAATATTGCCTCCTATGTACAAGAATATAACTACTATAATACTGCCTCCTATGTACAAGAATATAACTACTATAATACTACCCCCTATGTACAAGAATATAACTACTATAATACTGCCCCCTATGTACAAGAATTTAACTACTATAATACTGCCCCCTATGTATAAGAATATAACTACTATAATACTGCCTCCTATGTACAAGAATATAACTACTATAATACTGCCCCCTATGTACAAGAATATAACTGCTATACTACTGCTCTCTATATACAAGAATATAACTATTATAATACTGCCCCCTATGTACAAGAATATAACTATTATAATACTGCCCCTATGTACAAGAATATAACTACTATAATACTGCCCCCTATGTACATGAATATAACTACTATAATACTGCTCTCTATATACAAGAATATAACTATTATAATACTGCCCCTATGTACAAGAATATAACTACCATAATACTGCCCCCTATGTACAAGAATATAACTACTATAATACTACCCCCTATGTACAGGAATATAACTACTATAATACTGCCCCCTATGTATAAGAATATAACTACTATAATACTGCCTCCTATGTACAAGAATATAACTACTATAATACTGCCTCCTATGTACAAGAATATAACTACTATAATACTGCCCCCTATGTACAAGAATATAACTACTATAATACTACCCCCTATGTACAAGAATATAACTACTATAATACTGCCTCCTATGTACAAGAATATAACTACTATAATACTGCCTCCTATGTACAAGAATATAACTACTATAATACTGCCTCCTATGTACAAGAATATAACTACTATAATACTGCCCCCTATGTACAAGAATATAACTCCTATAACACCGTCCTCTATGTACAAAAATGTAACTCCTATAATACTGCCCCCATGTACGAGAATATCTCCTATAATACTGCCCCCTATGTACAAGAATATAACTACTATAATACTGCCCCCTATGTACAAGAATATAACTACTATAATACTGCCCTCTATGTACAAGAATATAACTACTATAATACTGTCTCCTATGTACAAAAATATAACTACTATAATACTGCTCCCTATGTACAAGAATATAATTACTATAATACTGTCTCCTATGTACAAGAATATAACTACTATAATACTACCCCCTATGTACAAGAATATAACTACTATAATACTGCCCCCTATGTACAAGAATATAACTACTATAATACTGCCCCCTATGTACAAGAATATAACTACTATAATACTACCCCCTATGTACAAGAATATAACTACTATAATACTGCCTCCTATGTACAAGAATATAACTACTATAATACTGCCTCCTATATACAAGAATATAACTACTATAATACTACCCCCTATGTACAAGAATATAACTACTATAATACTGCCCCCTATGTATAAGAATATAACTACTATAATACTGCCTCCTATGTACAAGAATATAACTACTATAATACTGCCCCCTATGTACAAGAATATAACTACTATACTACTGCTCTCTATATACAAGAATATAACTATTATAATACTGCCCCCTATGTACAAGAATATAACTATTATAATACTGCCCTATGTACAAGAATATAACTACTATAATACTGCCCCCTATGTACATGAATATAACTACTATAATACTGTCTCCTATGTACAAGAATATAACTACTATAATACTGCTCCCTATGTACAAGAATATAATTACTATAATACTGTCTCCTATGTACAAGAATATAACTACTATAATACTACCCCCTATGTACAAGAATATAAATACTATAATACTGCCCCCTATGTACAAGAATATAACTACTATAATACTGTCCCCTATGTACAAGAATATAACTACTATAATACTGCCCCCTATGTACAATAATATAACTACTATAATACTGCCTCCTATGTACAAGAATATAACTACTATAATACTGCCTCTTATGTACAAGAATATAACTACTATAATACTACCCCCTATGTACAAGAATATAACTACTATAATACTGCCCCCTATGTACAAGAATATAACTACTATAATACTGCCGCCTATGTATAAGAATATAACTACTATAATACTGCCTCCTATGTACAAGAATATAACTACTATAATACTGCCCCCTATGTACAAGAATATAACTACTATACTACTGCTCTCTATATACAAGAATATAACTATTATAATACTGCCCCCTATGTACAAGAATATAACTATTATAATACTGCCCCTATGTACAAGAATATAACTACTATAATACTGCCCCCTATGTACATGAATATAACTACTATAATACTGATCTCTATATACAAGAATATAACTATTATAATACTGCCCCTATGTACAAGAATATAACTACCATAATACTGCCGACTATATACAAGAATATAACTACTATAATACTGCCCCCTATGTACAGGAATATAACTACTATAATACTGCCCCCTATGTATAAGAATATAACTACTATAATACTGCCTCCTATGTACAAGAATATAACTACTATAATACTGCCTCCTATGTACAAGAATATAACTACTATAATACTGCCCCCTATGTACAAGAATATAACTACTATAATACTACCCCCTATGTACAAGAATATAACTACTATAATACTGCCTCCTATGTACAAGAATATAACTACTATAATACTACCCCCTATGTACAAGAATATAAATACTATAATACTGCCCCTATGTACAAGAATATAACTACTATAATACTGCCCCCTATGTACAAGAATATAACTACTATAATACTACCCCCTATGTACAAGAATATAACTACTATAATACTGCCCCCTATGTACAATAATATAACTACTATAATACTGCCTCCTATGTACAAGAATATAACTACTATAATACTGCCCTCTATGTACAAGAATATAACTACTATAATACTGTCTCCTATGTACAAGAATATAACTACTATAATACTGCTCCCTATGTACAAGAATATAATTACTATAATACTGTCTCCTATGTACAAGAATATAACTACTATAATACTACCCCCTATGTACAAGAATATAACTACTATAATACTGCCCCCTATGTACAAGAATATAACTACTATAATACTGCCCCCTATGTACAAGAATATAACTACTATAATACTACCCCCTATGTACAAGAATATAACTACTATAATACTGCCCCCTATGTACAATAATATAACTACTATAATACTGCCTCCTATGTACAAGAATATAACTACTATAATACTGCCTCCTATATACAAGAATATAACTACTATAATACTACCCCCTATGTACAAGAATATAACTACTATAATACTGCCCCCTATGTATAAGAATATAACTACTATAATACTGCCTCCTATGTACAAGAATATAACTACTATAATACTGCCCCCTATGTACAAGAATATAACTACTATACTACTGCTCTCTATATACAAGAATATAACTATTATAATACTGCCCCCTATGTACAAGAATATAACTATTATAATACTGCCCCTATGTACAAGAATATAACTACTATAATACTGCCCCCTATGTACATGAATATAACTACTATAATACTGCTCTCTATATACAAGAATATAACTATTATAATACTGCCCCTATGTACAAGAATATAACTACCATAATACTGCCCCTTATGTACAAGAATATAACTACTATAATACTGCCCCCTATGTACAGGAATATAACTACTATAATACTGCCCCCTATGTACAAGAATATAACTACTATAATACTGCTCCCTATGTACAAGAATATAACTACTATAATACTGCTCCCTATGTACAAGAATATAACTACTATAATACTGCTCCCTATGTACAAGAATATAATTACTATAATACTGTCTCCTATGTACAAGAATATAACTACTATAATACTGCTCCCTATGTACAAGAATATAATTACTATAATACTGTCTCCTATGTACAAGAATATAACTACTATAATACTACCCCCTATGTACAAGAATATAACTACTATAATAGTGCCCTCTATGTACAAGAATATAACTACTATAATACTGCCCCCTATGTACAATAATATAACTACTATAATACTGCTCCCCTATGTACAAGAATATAATTACTATAATACTGTCTCCTATGTACAAGAATATAACTACTATAATACTACCCCCTATGTACAAGAATATAACTACTATAATACTGCCCCCTATGTACAAGAATATAACTACTATAATACTGCCCCCTATGTACAAGAATATAACTACTATAATACTGCCCCCTATGTACAAGAATATAACTACTATAATACTGCCTCCTATGTACAAGAATATAACTAGTATAATACTGCCTCCTATGTACAAGAATATAACTACTATAATACTACCCCCTATGTACAAGAATATAACTACTATAATACTGCCCCCTATGTATAAGAATATAACTACTATAATACTGCCTCCTATGTACAAGAATATAACTACTATAATACTGCCCCCTATGTACAAGAATATAACTACTATACTACTGCTCTCTATATACAAGAATATAACTATTATAATACTGCCCCCTATGTACAAGAATATAACTATTATAATACTGCCCCCTATGTACAAGAATATAACTACTATAATACTGCCCTCTATGTACAAGAATATAACTACTATAATACTGTCTCCTATGTACAAGAATATAACTACTATAATACTGCTCCCTATGTACAAGAATATAATTACTATAATACTGTCTCCTATGTACAAGAATATAACTACTATAATACTACCCCCTATGTACAAGAATATAAATACTATAATACTGCCCCCTATGTACAAGAATATAACTACTATAATACTGCCCCCTATGTACAAGAATATAACTACTATAATACTACCCCCTATGTACAAGAATATAACTACTATAATACTGCCCCCTATGTACAATAATATAACTACTATAATACTGCCTCCTATGTACAAGAATATAACTACTATAATACTGCCTCCTATGTACAAGAATATAACTACTATAATACTACTCCCTATGTACAAGAATATAACTACTATAATACTGCCCCCTATGTACAAGAATATAACTACTATAATACTGCCCCCTATGTATAAGAATATAACTACTATAATACTGCCTCCTATGTACAAGAATATAACTACTATAATACTGCCCCCTATGTACAAGAATATAACTACTATACTACTGCTCTCTATATACAAGAATATAACTATTATAATACTGCCCCCTATGTACAAGAATATAACTATTATAATACTGCCCCTATGTACAAGAATATAACTACTATAATACTGCCCCCTATGTACATGAATATAACTACTATAATACTGCTCTCTATATACAAGAATATAACTATTATAATACTGCCCCTATGTACAAGAATATAACTACTATAATACTGCCCCCTATGTACAGGAATATAACTACTATAATACTGCCCCCTATGTATAAGAATATAACTACTATAATACTGCCTCCTATGTACAAGAATATAACTACTATAATACTGCCTCCTATGTACAAGAATATAACTACTATAATACTGCCCCCTATGTACAAGAATATAACTACTATAATACTACCCCCTATGTACAAGAATATAACTACTATAATACTGCCCCCTATGTACAAGAATATAACTACTATAATACTGCCTCCTATGTACAAGAATATAACTACTATAATACTGCCTCCTATGTACAAGAATATAACTACTATAATACTGCCTCCTATGTACAAGAATATAACTACTATAATACTGCCCCCTATGTACAAGAATATAACTCCTATAACACCGTCCTCTATGTACAAAAATGTAACTCCTATAATACTGCCCCCATGTACGAGAATATCTCCTATAATACTGCCCCCTATGTACAAGAATATAACTACTATAATACTGCCCCCTATGTACAAGAATATAACTACTATAATACTGCCCTCTATGTACAAGAATATAACTACTATAATACTGTCTCCTATGTACAAGAATATAACTACTATAATACTGCTCCCTATGTACAAGAATATAACTACTATAATACTGTCTCCTATGTACAAGAATATAACTACTATAATACTACCCCCTATGTACAAGAATATAACTACTATAATACTGCCCCCTATGTACAAGAATATAACTACTATAATACTGCCCCCTATGTACAAGAATATAACTACTATAATACTACCCCCTATGTACAAGAATATAACTACTATAATACTGCCCCCTATGTACAATAATATAACTACTATAATACTGCCTCCTATGTACAAGAATATAACTACTATAATACTGCCTCCTATGTACAAGAATATAACTACTATAATACTGCTCCCTATGTACAAGAATATAATTACTATAATACTGTCTCCTATGTACAAGAATATAACTACTATAATACTACCCCCTATGTACAAGAATATAACTACTATAATACTGCCCCCTATGTACAAGAATATAACTACTATAATACTGCCCCCTATGTACAAGAATATAACTACTATAATACTACCCCCTATGTACAAGAATATAACTACTATAATACTGCCCCCTATGTACAATAATATAACTACTATAATACTGCCTCCTATGTACAAGAATATAACTACTATAATACTGCCTCCTATGTACAAGAATATAACTACTATAATACTACCCCCTATGTACAAGAATATAACTACTATAATACTGCCCCCTATGTATAAGAATATAAGTACTATAATACTGCCTCCTATGTACAAGAATATAACTACTATAATACTGCCCCCTATGTACAAGAATATAACTACTATACTACTGCTCTCTATATACAAGAATATAACTATTATAATACTGCCCCCTATGTACAAGAATATAACTATTATAATACTGCCCCTATGTACAAGAATATAACTACTATAATACTGCCCCCTATGTACATGAATATAACTACTATAATACTGCTCTCTATATACAAGAATATAACTATTATAATACTGCCCCCTATGTACAAGAATATAACTACTATAATACTGCCCCTATGTACAAGAATATAACTACTATAATACTGCCCCCTATGTACAAGAATATAACTACTATAATACTGCCCCCTATGTACAAGAATATAACTACTATAATACTGCTCTCTATGTACAAGAATATAACTACTATAATACTGCTCCCTATGTACAAGAATATAACTACTATAATACTGCTCTCTATGTACAAGAATATAACTACTATAATACTGCTCCTATGTACAAGAATATAACTACTATAATACTGCCCCCTGTACAAGAATATAACTACTATAATACTGACCCCTATGTACAAGAATATAACTACTATAATACTGCTCCTATGTGCAAGAATATAACTACTATAATACTGCTCCTATGTACAAGAATATAACTACTATAATACTGCCCCCTATGTACAAGAATATAACTACTATAATACTGCTCCCTATGTACAAGAATATAACTACTATAATACTGCCCCTATGTACAAGAATATAACTACTATAATACTGCCCCTATGTACAAGAATATAACTGCTATAATACTGCCCCTATGTACAAGAATATAACTACTATAATACTGCCCCCTATGTACAAGAATATAACTACTATAATACTGCTCCCTATGTACAAGAATATAACTACTATAATACTGCCCCTATGTACAAGAATATAACTACTATAATACTGCCCCTATGTACAAGAATATAACTACTATAATACTGCTTCTATGTGCAAGAATATAACTACTATAATACTGCCCTCTATGTACAAGAATATAACTACTATAATACTGCCCCCTATGTACAAGAATATAACTACTATAATACTGCCTCCTATGTACAAGAATATAACTACTATAATACTGCTCCTATGTACAAGAATATAACTACTATAATACTGCCCTCTATGTACAAGAATATAACTACTATAATACTACCCCCTATGTACAAGAATATAACTAATATAATACTGCTCCCTATGTACAAGAATATAACTACTATAATACTGCCCCCTATGTACAAGAATATAACTAATATAATACTGCTCCCTATGTACAAGAATATAACTACTATAATACTGCCCCCTATGTACAAGAATATAACTAGTATAATACTGCTCCCTATGTACAAGAATATAACTACTATAATACTACCCCCTATGTACAAGAATATAACTAATATAATACTGCTCCCTATGTACAAGAATATAACTACTATAATACTGCCTCCTATGTACAAGAATATAACTACTATAATACTACCCCCTATGTACAAGAATATAACTACTATAATACTGCTCCTATGTACAAGAATATAACTACTATAATACTGCTTCTATGTGCAAGAATATAACTACTATAATACTGCCCTCTATGTACAAGAATATAACTACTATAATACTGCCCCCTATGTACAAGAATATAACTACTATAATACTGCCTCCTATGTACAAGAATATAACTACTATAATACTGCTCCTATGTACAAGAATATAACTACTATAATACTGCCCCCTATGTACAAGAATATAACTAATATAATACTGCTCCCTATGTACAAGAATATAACTACTATAATACTGCCCCCTATGTACAAGAATATAACTAGTATAATACTGCTCCCTATGTACAAGAATATAACTACTATAATACTACCCCCTATGTACAAGAATATAACTAATATAATACTGCTCCCTATGTACAAGAATATAACTACTATAATACTGCCTCCTATGTACAAGAATATAACTACTATAATACTACCCCCTATGTACAAGAATATAACTACTATAATACTGCTCCTATGTACAAGAATATAACTACTATAATACTGCTTCTATGTGCAAGAATATAACTACTATAATACTGCCCTCTATGTACAAGAATATAACTACTATAATACTGCCCCCTATGTACAAGAATATAACTACTATAATACTGCCTCCTATGTACAAGAATATAACTACTATAATACTGCTCCTATGTACAAGAATATAACTACTATAATACTGCCCTCTATGTACAAGAATATAACTACTATAATACTACCCCCTATGTACAAGAATATAACTAATATAATACTGCTCCCTATGTACAAGAATATAACTACTATAATACTGCCCCCTATGTACAAGAATATAACTAATATAATACTGCTCCCTATGTACAAGAATATAACTACTATAATACTGCCCCCTATGTACAAGAATATAACTAATATAATACTGCTCCCTATGTACAAGAATATAACTACTATAATACTACCCCCTATGTACAAGAATATAACTAATATAATACTGCTCCCTATGTACAAGAATATAACTACTATAATACTGCCTCCTATGTACAAGAATATAACTACTATAATACTACCCCCTATGTACAAGAATATAACTACTATAATACTGCTCCCTATGTACAAGAGTATAACTACTATAATGCTGCCCCTATGTACAGGAATATAACTACTATAATACTGCTCCCTATGTCCAAGAATATAACTACTATAATACTGCCCCTATGTACAAGAATATAACTACTATAATACTGCCCACTATGTACAAGAATATAACTACTATAATACTGCCCCTATGTACAAGAATATAACTAATATAATACTGCCCCCTATGTACAAGAATATAACTACTATAATACTGCCCCTATGTACAAGAATATAACTACTATAATACTGCCCCCTATGTACAAGAATATAACTACTATAATACTGCCCCCTATGTACAAGAATATAACTACTATAATACTGCTCCTATGTACAAGAATATAACTACTATAATACTGCCCTCTATGTACAAGAATATAACTACTATAATACTACCCCCTATGTACAAGAATATAACTACTATAATACTGCCCCCTATGTACAAGAATATAACTACTATAATACATTAAAAACGTCATTGATTTACATTGGACCAGTCAGTCCTGCGTTTTTAGACATATTACATGTATGTAAAAACCCACGGCATGTCTTGTGTTGGTGTGTAATACGCATCATTACAATCTGTGGGTGCAGTAATTAGTGACTATGCATGTTCCATTACCTCATGGACTCACCTGAATACGGCTGCACATTCACCCCCCATTTCTGTGGGTCCAAGCTGTAGGCTTCCAAAGCCCTCTTCTGGCACAGCCTCTCCAACTCATCCACGTGCTCCGTGCCGCCATAGTACCTGTCAGAGTAGAGGCAGGAGAGAACATGACGATCGGCTTTTTGGTGTCCTAGTGTAGTATAGCACCCCCCGGCCGGGGTAGAGGCCGACCTTCTCCCCCCCTTTCCGACAGCACCTGACCGCCGGGGTAGCGGCTGACCTCCCGCTGACAACCCATGTGCACCAGGACAGAGGCCGAACTGTCCCCCTTTCCCCAACAACCCCCGTCTGCCAGGGCAGAGGCCGAACATTCGACTACCCCCCATCCGCCAGGTTTGAGGCCGAACTCCTCCCTCCCCCGACAACCCCCGTCCGCCGGGGCAGAGGCCGAACTGCCCTCCCACTCTCCCTTCCCTGACAACCCCAGTCCGCTGGGGCAGAGGCAGGACTCCCTCCTCCGACAACCCCCGTCCAACGAGGCACAATTCCTTCCCCCCCTCCCACGACAACCCCCGTCCACAGGGGCAGAGGCCGAACTCCCCCTTCCCCCCCCTGACAAACCCGGTCCGCCAGGGCAGAGGCCATATTCACCCTCTCCTCCTCCCCCTAAACGCCAGACCAGAGGCCGAACCCTCCCACGACAACCCCTGTCGGCCGGGGAAAAGGCCAAACTCCCCCTCTGTGACAACCCCTGTCTACGGTGGGCAGGGGCCAAACTACCCCCTACAACCCCCGTCCGCCGGGGCAGGACCCCCCCCCCCCCTTGGACACCCCTGTTCGCCGGGGCTGAGGCTGAATTCCCCTGTTCGCCCCCCCCCCCCCCCCAACAACAACCGTCCGCCAGGGCAGAGGCAGAACCCCCCAGTCCGCCCAACAACCACCGTCCAACGGGGCAGCGGCCGAACACCCCCTCTTCTCCCTCCCTGACAACCCCCCGTCCGCTGGGGCAGGGGCCAAAGTGACAACCATTTCCCACCCCCCCTAGACAACCCCCGTCAGCAGGGGCAGAGGCCGAACTCCCCCTCTCCCCCGACAACTCCCATCCGCAGGGGCAGAGGCCAAACCCCCCCCCCCCTCCCCGACAACCCTCGTCCATCGGGGCAGGGGCCGTACTACCCCAGATAACGCCCGTTCGCCGGGGCAGAGGCCGAAGTAACACCCCCCCTTGACGACCCCCGTCCACCGGGGCAGGAGCCTAACTACCCCTGACAACCCCCGTCCGCCGGGGCAGAAGTAACACCCCCCCTTGACAACCCCCGTCTGCCGAAGCAGAGGCTGAACTCCCCCCTTCCTACCTGGTCTGACATCTTGGCACACATACCCGCCAACACAGGGTACGGGGCATGGCGGCACGCAGCAAGTACCCATGTCACGGCATACCTCCTCTCACGCAGCTAACTGCGCCCGTGTGAGAGGCCTCAGGCCGTGTTCACACATAGCGGATTTGCCGTGGATGTTCCACATGGCCCCTCGCACTGACAATCATCCACACGCCGGGGACAAGATCCGCCGCGGACATTGACCTGCGGAGGGGATTGTGGGTCCGCCGAATGCCAATTATAGCGCCGGATTGTGCGCCGATTCACCTCGTCAGATGGGGGGGGGGGGGGTGAATTCTGCACTAAAATCCTCCCCAAATGTTGTGCCTTCTGATGCGGATTTTCCCCTGCGGATCGGCTGCGGACATTCCACCGTAATCCGTGCCGTGCGGACATCGCCCTAATGTGCGCAGTGTTACTATGTATTGTACCCCACTCCGAGGGCTTTGGTCCCAGTGTAAGACCGGATTCACACGCCCGTACGTGTTTTTGCGAATGAGTATTTGCGTGAAACTGCAGTTTTTACTGTACTTTTTGCACAAACAAGTCATGCGCAATTGTGCGTGAAAAACTACACACTGATGCTTCCATCCAGTGAGATGGCCAAATTATTTAATGTGCGCCAAATATGGTCACTTACTGCACTAATGCGCAGGACAATAGAGCACGCTGGGTATTTTTGTGCAACGTAATTGCGTACGCAAAAAAAAGGCACTTGTGCGCGAACCAGCGAAATCAGACGGTTCTGTTCTCTGCATATCGTACACACAAAAATGTAATGCGCAAATGTGCCTGTGTGAGTCCGGCCCGAGGCTCGCTACTAACGGGCATATCTGTATGCGTCTTTTGCGTATGAACATTTTGTGCGCGCGATACATAGTAAATAGAGCCCAGATGCGTTCACGCACAAGTGAGGATTCTGCTTGCGAAATTGCGCCTCTCAAAAAAACCTCGCAGCTCGCTCTAATTTCCTCTGCATTTGCGCAGGAATAGAACACATCGTGAACTCATTACACTGATTGGCCGTTTCATTGGCTGCGGCATCGTTACGTGTTTTTTTGCACATTGCGCATGCAAAAAGTACAATGAAAACTGCAGATGCACGAACAAATACGCAACGCTCATTCCGAGGAAACGCAGAACACACGCACACGCAAATCTACTGGTGTGACACACGCCTAAGGCTGGTCTGAGCTGCGCATATTATAACACGCCCACAGTACGTATCCGTCATACGGACATATCGCCGGTGACATCACAGCCGGACGCCATCAGTATTTGAGGTTTTGGATTCCACATATTTTATCTTACTGGACAAATACCGATCCATATCTGTCCAATGGGAATAACAATATGGAGGCAAAAGCAGAAAAAATGGCGCATCTTTAAAAATGGCTGCGAAAAATACGGCCGAGTGAATAGATGCGCAGATTTACATTAGCGCCGTATTACAGTCCGCAAAACACGGACCAAATACGGAAGTAAAATACGCTCATCTGAACGCGGCTGAATGTGATGAAAATTACGCTCCGGGGATTCCTGTTTCCTCTGAAATGGACCAAGTGATACAGAAACGGGCGAATAACATAAAACGGCGCTAAACGCTACCGGCGGTTTAAGTAGGAAGAAAACGCATTCAAGAAACCCAAAGCAAATAGTAGAAAGGGCCGCGAGCCGCGAGCCCGTGTGAATCTATTCTGCTCAGCGGGGACTGGCTGGCCAACCACAGAGCACCGGCCCAGGAGCAGCGGCCCACCTTGGGCTCTACTCACACACCGACGATTTGGGGTGGATTTTCGGTACCATTTTCTGTGGATTTTGATGCGTATTTTGGTGCATTGCCACAGCAGATTTCACCCCTTTAACTGAAGGGGTTACATCTATTGCAGATCTGCACCAAATCTGTGTCACAATCTGCACCAAATCTGTCAAAATCTGCACCAAAAGATGGAGATTTTTTTATGCAGATTTGCTGCAAATTTTTCCACTGTGAAAGATCCACACAAATCCACTACATGTGAATATATCCTTAGGGTGGGAGTACACAGTGCAGCTGCCGCACCCAGCCAAACCACGGCCACAGCAAATCCACTACATGTGAATATATCCTTAGGGTGGTAATACACAGTGCAGCTGCCACACCCAGCCAAACCACGGCCACAGCAAATCCACTACATGTGAATATATCCTTAGGGTGGGAATACACAGTGCAGCTGCCGCACCCAGCCAAACCACGGCCACAGCAAATCCACTACATGTGAATATATCCTTAGGGTGGGAATACACAGTGCAGCTGCCGCACCCAGCCAAACAACGGCCACAGCAAATCCACTACATGTGAATATATCCTTAGGGTGGGAATACACAGTGCAGCTGCCACACCCAGCCAAACCATGGCCACAGCATATCCACTACATGTGAATATATCCTCAGGGTGGGAATACACAGTGCAGCTGCAGCACCCAGCCAAACCACGGCCACACAAATCCACTACATGTGAATATATCCTTAGGGTGGGAATACACAGTGCAGCTGCCACACCCAGCCAAACCAGGGCCACAGCAGATCCACTACATGTGAATATATCCTTAGGATGGGAATACACAGTGCAGCTGCCACACCCAGCCAAACCACGGCCACAGCATATCCACTACATGTGAATATATCCTTAGGGTGGGAGTACACAGTGCAGCCGCCGCACCCAGCCAAACCACGGCCACAGCAAATCCACTACATGTGAATATATCCTTAGGGTGGGAGTACACAGTGCAGCTGCCACACCCATCCAAACCACGGCCACAGCAAATCCACTACATGTGAATATATCCTTAGGGTGGTAATACACAGTGCAGCTGCCACACCCAGCCAAACCACGGCCACAGCAAATCCACTACATGTGAATATATCCTTAGGGTGGGAATACACAGTGCAGCTGCCGCACCCAGCCAAACCACGGCCACAGCAAATCCACTACATGTGAATATATCCTTAGGGTGGGAATACACAGTGCAGCTGCCGCACCCAGCCAAACAACGGCCACAGCAAATCCACTACATGTGAATATATCCTTAGGGTGGGAATACACAGTGCAGCTGCCACACCCAGCCAAACCATGGCCACAGCATATCCACTACATGTGAATATATCCTCAGGGTGGGAATACACAGTGCAGCTGCAGCACCCAGCCAAACCACGGCCACACAAATCCACTACATGTGAATATATCCTTAGGGTGGGAATACACAGTGCAGCTGCCACACCCAGCCAAACCAGGGCCACAGCAGATCCACTACATGTGAATATATCCTTAGGATGGGAATACACAGTGCAGCTGCCACACCCAGCCAAACCACGGCCACAGCATATCCACTACATGTGAATATATCCTTAGGGTGGGAGTACACAGTGCAGCCGCCGCACCCAGCCAAACCACGGCCACAGCAAATCCACTACATGTGAATATATCCTTAGGGTGGGAGTACACAGTGCAGCTGCCACACCCATCCAAACCACGGCCACAGCAAATCCACTACATTTGAATATATCCTTAGGATGGGAGTACACAGTGCAGCTGCAGCACCCAGCCAAACCACGGCCACAGCAAATCCACTACATGTGAATATATCCTTAGGGTGGGAGTACACAGTGCAGCTGCCGCACCCAACCAAACCACGGCCACAGCAAACCCACTACATGTGAATATATCCTTAGGGTGGGAGTACACAGTGCAGCTGCCGCACCCAGCCAAACCACGGCCACAGCAAATCCACTACATGTGAATATATCCTTAGAATGGCAATACACAGTGCAGCTGCAGCACCCAGCCAAACCACGGCCACAGCAAATCCACTACATGTGAATATATCCTTAGGGTGGGAGTACACAGTGCAGCTGCCGCACCCAGCCAAACCACGGCCACAGCAAATCCACTACATGTGAATATATCCTTAGGGTGGGAATACACAGTGCAGCTGCAGCACCCAGCCAAACCACGGCCACAGCAAATCCACTACATGTGAATATATCCTTAGGGTGGGAGTACACAGTGCAGCTGCCGCACCCAGCCAAACCACGGCCACAGCAAATCCACTACATGTGAATATATCCTTAGGGTGGGAGTACACAGTGCAGCTGCCACACCCAGCCAAACCAGGGCCACAGCAAATCCACTACATGTGAATATATCCTTAGGGTGGGAGTACACAGTGCAGCTGCCGCACCCAGCCAAACCACGGCCACAGCAAATCCACTACATGTGAATATATCCTTAGGGTGGGAGTACACAGTGCAGCTGCGGCACCCAGCCAAACCACGGCCAAACAAATCCACTACATGTGAATATATCCTTAGGATGGGAGTACACAGTGCAGCTGCCGCACCCAGCCAAACCACGGCCACAGCAAATCCACTACATGTGAATATATCCTTAGGGTGGGAATACACAGTGCAGCTGCCGCACCCAGCCAAACCACGGCCACAGCAAATCCACTACATGTGAATATATCCTTAGGGTGGGAGTACACAGTGCAGCCGCCGCACCCAGCCAAACCACGGCCACAGCAAATCCACTACATGTGAATATATCCTTAGGATGGCAATACACAGTGCAGCTGCCGCACCCAGCCAAACCACGGCCACACAAATCCACTACATGTGAATATATCCTTAGGGTGGGAGTACACAGTGCAGCTGCCGCACCCAGCCAAACCACGGCCACAGCATATCCACTACATGTGAATATATCCTTAGGATGGCAATACACAGTGCAGCTGCCGCACCCAGCCAAACCACGGCCACAGCAAATCCACTACATGTGAATATATCCTTAGGGTGGGAATACACAGTGCAGCTGCCGCACCCAGCCAAACCACAGCCACACAAATCCACTACATGTGAATATATCCTTAGGGTGGGAGTACACAGTGCAGCTGCCGCACCCAGCCAAACCACGGCCACAGCATATCCACTACATGTGAATATATCCTTAGGATGGCAATACACAGTGCAGCTGCCGCATCCAGCCAAACCACGGCCACAGCAAATCCACTACATGTGAATATATCCTTAGGGTGGGAGTACACAGCGCAGCTGCCGCACCCAGCCAAACCACGGCCACAGCAAATCCACTACATGTGAATATATCCTTAGGGTGGGAGTACACAGCGCAGCTGCCGCACCCAGCCAAACCACGGCCACAGCAAATCCACTACATGTGAATATACCCTTAGGATGGGAGTACACAGTGCAGCTGCCGCACCCAGCCAAACCACTGCCACAGCAAATCCACTACATGTGAATATATCCTTAGGATGGGAGTACACAGTGCAGCTGCCGCACCCAGCCAAACCACGGCCACACAAATCCACTACATGTGAATATATCCTTAGGGTGGTAATACACAGTGCAGCTGCCGCACCCAGCCAAACCACGGCCACACAAATCCACTACATGTGAATATATCCTTAGGGTGGGAGTACACAGTGCAGCTGCCGCACCCAGCCAAACCACTGCCACAGCAAATCCACTACATGTGAATATATCCTTAGGATGGGAGTACACAGTGCAGCTGCCCCACCCAGCCAAACCACGGCCACAGCATATCCACTACATGTGAATATATCCTTAGGGTGGCAATACACAGTGCAGCTGCCGCACCCAGCCAAACCACGGCCACACAAATCCACTACATGTGAATATATCCTTAGGATGGGAGTATACAGTGCAGCTGCCGCACCCAGCCAAACCACGGCCACACAAATCACTGCAGCCAATGACTACCATGGGTGGAGGTGGTTTAGCGAAGAGCAGCCAGCACCATCATTGTCTTTACACCCTTTACCCATTTACAAATACAGTACCAGAACCAACCTCTAACATAAATACAGCATCAGAACCAAGCTTATAGCATAAATACAGCACCAGAACTACTTTAATACCATAAATACAGCACCAGAGCCAACCTCGAATATCAATACAGCATCAGATCCAAGCTCTATCATAAATACGGCACCAAAACCAATATTATTACATAAATACAGTACCAGAAACAAATTACATAAATACAGTACCAGAAAAAGCTCATAACATAAATACAGTAGCAGTACCAAGCTAATTACATAAATACAGCCACAGAACCAAGCTCATAACATGAATACAGCTCCAGAACCCCTAAAATAAAGGTTATATATATATCCTATAAGACAACCTTTATAATGTAGCAGACAATGGATCTGTTGTAGAGTCCAATAATACCCAGGCTGTTTCTTCAAAAAGCACAGACACGGCTTGCATGAAAAAACGCCCCTGTCACACTCCTAGCTCCCGATTGGCTGAGTAGCTGAAGCTCCTTAAGGTCCTAGAAGCGTCTGTAGTGATTTTTGCCTGCCCTGCAGGGTTAGGGTAAGTTTTGCTGTTAGGCTTACATTATTGGGTGATTGCCTTGCCTGTCCCTGGGGCTTTGTCGGCTCTGAAGTGCCGTGCACACAGGAATCGGTGCCCCACCGCGGCAACACTGCCGTCCTCTCTCCCTGCCTATGCCGCTGAGGCCAACACTGTCCTGTCCCCAAGCTGTAGCGGCACTCAGCGCAGTGGATAAGGCCCTTCCGCACATTCAGGGGATGCGGCCGCTGACGTCTACTCCACTCCCCTGCCTCCTCTCCCTTCAGCAGCTGTCACTGGCGCCGCTGCCAAGAGGCAGAGTAGCCCTCAGTGGCCACATCCCACCTCTACAGCAGGGAAAGGACAGTGTGGCCGCCGCCGGGCTAATCTCGGCGCTACAGCAGGGGGGACAGAGAAGAGAATTTACCCAATCGGGAGCTAGGGTCGTGAAAGGGGCATTCCTCCATGCAAGCCCTGTCAAACCCTTAGCTTCCGGTGGTGACAAGGTACAATAGTACCGACACTTTATTGCACCAGTACTTGCGTTCAGTTGCAATCCTCTCCAAAAGACTGAACCAACAACAAAAGGCAACATACTCTCTAATACAATCCAAACAAAGGCATTCCTTCGTTACTTAAATACAAATTGATTGGTTACACTTCACTACAGTATTACACAGGCGCAGTATGCCTGCCCTAAAATAGGCATACTTCCACCCTCCTTTTTACAACACCCATCATCCTACTCAAGTTAACTCTTTCTTATCCCAATCTCAGCTACCACAGATCAGCTCTAGTATACCTCAAAATGAATGGTGCGCTGGCTCAGCCTGTGCAGTCATAGCTCCACTCATTTCAATGGGGCTGACAAACACCCAAGGGCTTGCCAACCAAGTAACTCCAGCAGTGCCACTGAAAGTGAATGGTACTGTCGGCCAGTAACAAACTGGGTATAGGCGCGACTGTCTCAAGACATCAGGGGATTAGCTCAACTTCTCGGTTTTATTGAAACCTGCATAAGTAGATGTGTTTCGCAGTGATGGCACCCCTTCCTCAGTATTTGCTGGCACACTATATTAGAACTTGTGACAAAGAATAAAACAAGGGGAAAGGGGGGCATTTTTATAGATACAAATATCAGGGTGCAATTACACATGAAAGAAGTATAGGCAGAGAATAAAGTAATAGAAGGTAATGGAGATAAAAAACGTAAATCAACATACATTCAATTTTCAAGGGAAGAGGGAGCTGCCCCTCCATGTACAGCCTGATACAAAGTCTGACATTGATAGTCCTCCTTGATAAAACAGAGTTGGTTTTGCTAAAATGGCGCAATTGGTAAATTACTTTATTCACTATATAAATAAAATTATAATCATATATTAAACGCACACATTAAAAATATTGATGGTAATGGTAGAATCAGTATAAAATCTGCCCAGAAGCGCTGCAGCCGACCTCCAGGGATTAGAGATAAAACAAAGACCCCATAAAATCCATCATCAGGCTAAAAATCACGCTTCTTCTATGAGAAGTCGAGGGAGATGATGATGACTTACCATCTAGAAGGGTGGGCTGCGTTTAGACATGTGACCTGTTAACAGAAAAGAGGGGCACTGAAGCTCCTCACAGCGGTAGTCCGGAATATAAAATGGGTAGGCGTGGGGGCGGTGGGAAGGGCAGGAATGGAGTATGTGCCCTGCGCCCATGTTGGGGCTGTCTGGGACTATCCAAGGGTAATACACTTAGTAATGGCCTCTCCTATTACAGGGGATGCAAAGCAGCAATCTGCAGAAAAGAAATCCTTCCATTAAATGGTTCAAAGGTGGTCGGGATCATATCAGGTATCGTCAGGTCTTGGTGTACAATGGAGACAATAGTATTGTGTGCTCAAGTTTATTAATATTATGCTGTGACATCAGAATTATAACAAGAATTATTATGACAAATATTATAACATACTAGCAATTATTAGGAAATTATATTACCAGTGTTTCTGGTGGCGCCACACAGCTGTGCTATATGCACGTCACACACACCACACACAGCTCTGCAACATGAGCGTCACACAAACCACAAACAGCTCTGCTACATGCACGTCACATATCACGCACAGCTCTGCTACATGAGCGGCACACCCACCACACACAGCTCTGCTACATGCGCGTCACACCCACCCCACACAGCTCTGCTACATGCGCGTCACACCCACCCCACACAGCTCTGCTACATGCGCGTCACACCCACCCCACACAGCTCTGCTACATGCGCGTCACACCCATCACACACGGCTCTGCTACGAGTGCGTCACACCACACACAGCTCTACTACATGCTCGTGTCACAGACACACAAACAGCTCTGCTACATGCGCGTGTCACAGTCACAAAAACAGCTCTGATACATGCGCGTGTCACAGACACAAAAACAGCTCTGCTACATGCGCGTGTTACAGACACACAGCTCAGCTACATGGGCGTGTCACACACACAGCTTTGCTACATGCGCGTGTCACAGACACACACACAGCTCCGCTACATGCGCGTGGCACAGACACACACAGCTCTGCTACAAGCGCATGTCACCAACACACACAGAGCTCTGTTACATGTGCATCACACACACTACTGCTACATTCATGTGTCACATACACCACAAACAGCTCTGCTGCATGCGTGTCACGGACACACACAGCTGTACAATATACATTTTTCGTTGGCCTATACTGGTTTAGGATCTGTGAGGGCGCCACCGTCATGCAATCAGGGGCGGAGCTAAGAGTCAGTAACTGATCAGACGGCGGTGACATCATCACAGGTCCTGTCAGCATATGATGAGGGACGGACAAAAATTTTAAAATAAGGTTATTGACTAATTGTTCTTTGGACTACCTTCTGTCTGCTCATATATATGTCCTCCTTGGAAGTTGAGACATGATTTGGGTCAGCTACATCAGTGGTCAGAGCTGGAAGTGTAATTAAAGTCTTCACTCCCATTCAAATCAATGTAAGCAAAAAAGTTTTATAATTGTTGTAAAAAATAATGGAAAATCAAAAGTAAAAAAAAACTTTCCCTATAATTATAATAAAAATGTCAAAACAAAAAGACCCCCAAAACATATCAAAACATAACGCCAGAGTTGCACTTTTTTGGTCACCACGTCTCCAAGGAAAAATTTAATAAAAAGCAATCAGAAAGACACATGAGCTCCAAAGTTATTCCAGTCTGAAGATCGCAGCAGAAAATCTTGTTTTAAATTTATTTGATTTTTTAAAAGTAGTACAGGAAAAACATTGTAAATAAATGCGATATTATCATAATCCTACTGACCCACATAATAAAGTTATCATAGTATTTGTGCTGTAGTTTGTACACCATGAAAACAAGACATTGGGGCGTGGCCTCAGAGTCTTAGTTGAGCCGACGCGCGAGAGAGGAGCTCCAGCACAACAAAGGATACAAAAGCTGCCTGTCCACCTGGGCACCCAGCTCAGGCAGCATCCTCAACCATCCCACTACCGAGGTGAGCTTGCAGGGGGTCATCCTCAGGGTTACCGCTGCCCGCTGATCTTCTCCACAAGTGGAATTGGGGCCTCCTCTCTCCCCCTTCTGGCAGCTTAGGAAGCACTGCAAGACTGGGAGTACTCTTTCCTGGGGCACCTATGCTCCCTGCAACATGCGGAGACCCACTGAGGTTCAGGCAGTACCACACTTAGACAGCGCTATATTGCCGCGTCAGCACCATAACCAAGCTGCGGATTCTCCTTCACTGCAGGACGATGATCTTTCTACACCAGGCTGCACTTCAGCAATAAGGCAGGGAATCCTAGCCCTCCCTGACTTCCCACAGCCTGTTGGTGTCCCTTAATCGGATTCAGGAGACCCAGGAAAGCCCTGAGTTTGCTTGGGACTGCACTACAAGCTATCTCTACTTGATGCCTGCAACTACTGCCACCATCTGGTATGAATGAATAAATTGCTTTTCTAGGAAAACTTTTCATAATGATCTAAAGCACTATGTTTTAAACAGTTCAAGCAGGGGTAACTTCTCCTCCAAGTCTGCCAGTCTACCTCTCTGGGGGTACCCATTGCCAGGGGTGTAGCTAAACGTTCATGGGCCTGGGTGCAAAAGTCTATCTTGGGGCCCCCCAACTACTCTTAACCCCTTAACTAAGGTGACCAGACGTCCCGCTTTTGGGACGTCTGGTCACCATAGTGATTACCAAGTGCGGTGCTGCAGCTCCCACCTGGTAAATATTTTGCGGCGGCGCTGCGAATGCTCACACGTACATCAGTGAGCATCCGGGATTTTCCTTCCCTGACCTCTCCTCTTTAGTTCCGCAAGAGAGAAGAGGAGGGGGGAGGAGGGAATGCTGCAGACACACACACTTGCCCCGGCGGCAGCGTCGAGAAGAGAAGTAGCGTTGCTCTGAAGACTAGGAACAGGGAGAGTATAGCAGATTCATGGGGGCTCTACCACTACTGTGGGAATCACTGTTACTACTGGAGCTGATATAAGGGAGACGATTAGTAATCGTGTCCCTTATTTCAGCCCCCAGCAGTAATAGTATTAACACTGAGAGCTACTGTGGGACACACTACTACTACTCCTCAGGGCCACTGTGGGATACACTTATACTACTACTCCCACTCCTCAGGGCCACTGTGGGACACACTACTACTACTACTCCTCCTCAGGGCAACTGTGGGACACACTACTACTACTCCTCGGGGCAACTGTGGGACACACTACTACTACTACCAACGAGAGCCACTGTGGGACACACTACTACTACTACCAACGAGGGCCACTGTGGGACACACTACTACTATAACTAATGAGGGCCACTGTGGGACACACTACTACTATAACTAATGAGGGCCACTGTGGGACACACTACTACTATAACTAACGAGGGCCACTGTGGGACACACTACTACTATAACTAACGAGGGCCACTTTGGGACACACTACTACTACTAATGAGGGCCACTGTGGGACACACTACTACTACTACTACCAACGAGGGCCACTGTGGGACACACTACTACTACTACTAATGAGGGCCACTGTGGGACACACTACTACTACTACTAATGAGGGCCACTGTGGGACACACTACTACTACTACTAATGAGGGCCCCTGTGGGACACACTACTACTACTACTACTAATGAGGGCCACTGTGGGACACACTACTACTACTAATGAGGGCCACTGTGGGACACACTACTACTACTACTAATGAGGGCCACTGTGGGACACATTACTACTACTAATGAAGGCCACTGTGGGACACACTACTACTACTACTAATGAGGGCCACTGTGGGACACACTACTACTACTACTAATGAGGGCCACTGTAGGGCACACCACTACTACTACTAATGAGGGCCACTGTTGGACACACTAATACTACTACTAATGAGGGCCACTGTGAGACACACTACTACTACTACTACTACTAATGAGGGACACTGTGGGACACACTACTACTATAACTAACGAGGGCCACTGTGGGACACACTACTACTATAACTAAAGAGGGCCACTTTGGGACACACTACTACTACTACTACTAATAAGGGCCACTGTGGGACACACTACTACTACTACCAACGAGAGCCACTGTGGGACACACTACTACTACTACCAACGAGGGCCACTGTGGGACACACTACTACTATAACTAATGAGGTCCACTGTGGGACACACTACTACTATAACTAATGAGGGCCACTGTGGGACACACTACTACTATAACTAACGAGGGCCACTGTGGGACACACTACTACTATAACTAACGAGGGCCACTTTGGGACACACTACTACTACTAATGAGGGCCACTGTGGTACACACTACTACTATAACTAATGAGGGCCACTGTGGGACACACTACTACTATAACTAACGAGGGCCACTTTGGGACACACTACTACTACTAATGAGGGCCACTGTGGGACACACTACTACTACTACTACTAATGAGGGCCACTGTAGGACACACTACTACTACTACTAATGAGGGCCACTGTGGGACACACTACTACTACTACCAATGAGGGCCACTGTGGGACACACTACTACTACTACTAATGAGGGCCCCTGTGGGACACACTACTACTACTACTAATGAGGGCCACTGTGGGACACACTACTACTACTAATGAGGGCCACTGTGGGACACACTACTACTACTACTAATGAGGGCCACTGTGGGACACATTACTACTACTAGTGAAGGCCACTGTGGGACACACTACTACTACTACTAATGAGGGCCACTGTGGGACACACTACTACTACTACTAATGAGGGCCACTGTAGGGCACACCACTACTACTACTAATGAGGGCCACTGTTGGACACACTACTACTACTACTAATGAGGGCCACTGTGGGATACACTACTACTACTACTAATGAGGGCCACTGTTGGACACACTACTACTACTAATGAGGGCCACTGTGGGACACACTACTACTACTACTACTACTAATGAGGGACACTGTGGGACACACTACTACTATAACTAACGAGGGCCACTGTGGGACACACTACTACTATAACTAACGAGGGCCACTGTGGGACACACTACTACTATAACTAAAGAGGGCCACTGTGGGACACACTACTACCACTACTAATGAGGGCCACTGTGGGACACACTACTACTACTACTAATGAGGGCCACTGTTGGACACACTACTACTACTACTAATGAGGGCCACTGTAGGGCACACCTCTACTACTACTAATGAGGTCCACTGTAGTGCACACCACTACTACTACTAATGAGGTCCACTGTAGGACACACCACTAGTACTACTAATGAGGTCCACTGTAGGACACACCACTACTACTACTAATGAGGTCCACTGTAGGACACACCACTACTACTACTAATGAGGTCCACTGTAGGACACACCACTACTACTACTAATGAGGTCCACTGTAGGACACACCACTACTACTACTAATGAGGTCCACTGTGGGACACACCACTACTACTACTGATGAGGTCCACTGTGGGGCACACTACTACTAATGAGGGCCACTGTGAGACACAGTACTACTACTAATGAGGGCCATTGTGGGACACACTACTATAACTAATGAGGGGCACTGTGGGACACTACTACTACTAATGACGGGCACTGTGGGCCACACTACTACTACTAATGACGGGCACTGTGGGACACACTACTATTACTACTGAGGGGCACTGTGGGACACACTACTACTACTCAGGGCCACTGTGGGACACACTAATACTCCTCCTCCTCAGGCAACTGTGGGACACACTACTACTACTCAGGGCCACTGCGGGGAATAGTACCAGTACTACTCAGGGCCACTGTGGGGCCACTACTACTACTCAGGGCCACTGCGCGGGCCACTACTACTCAGGGCCACTACTACTACTTAGCGCCACTGCGGAGGCCACTACTACTACTACTACTCAGGGTCACTACTACTATTACTCAGGTCCACTGCGGGGGACACTTCTACTACTACTACCCAGGTCCACTGCGGGGGACACTTCTGCTACTACTACTCAGGGCCACTGCAGGGGACACTTCTACTACTACTAATTAGGTCCACTGGGGAGGACACTTCTACTACTACTATTTAGGGCCACTGGGGAGGACACTTCTACTACTACTATTTAGGGCCACTGGGGAGGACACTTCTACTACTACTACTTAGGGCCACTGGGGAGGATACTACTACTACTACTCAGGGCCACTGGGGAGGACACTACTACTACTACTCAGGGCCACTGGGGAGGACACTACTACTACTACTCAGGGCCACTGGGGAGGACACTACTACTACTACTCAGGACCAATGGGGAGGAAACTATTGTTGTAGACATGATGATTAGTTAGAGTAAAATGTCTATTGATTTTTAATAAACTAGATGTATTACGCAGCTGTAGTGATTTAACTCTGTAGAGCCTAATGGCTGCATAATTTCATTATGGTAATTGCTGGACAATGGCATGGTGAAACGTGTGTTTTATAACTTTAGCCTAATGTAAAGTTCTTCGCCAGCCTCTAAGAGTTAAAGTCACATTCCTATACTGTATTACTTGTATGCATTTTGGGCGTTTTACCCCACCTTCCCCTCTTCAACTTCTGGAACAAAGAAACTACTTTTGATTGACCACATGTTGAGAATACAAAAACTGGCTTATACATTGGACTTGAGAGAGGTGTGGGGAAGGGGGCGGAGAATTCCATATGGCCCAACGTATGGGAATCCTACATGTTACTGATGTAATCTGTTATATGGCTATAAAGGGCTGGTATTATGTGTTTCAATAAAGTAAGGGTGTGGACGACATACCAGACAGACCCAGCTTAGACCTGAGACTCATCATTTGTGTCTGACCTGGCCTGATGGTGTGTGCACACTATACAATTAGGAAGCTACAGAATACCCTGAAACTGCTGGAGAAAAATATAATCCAGTACACTACTACTACTACTCAGGGCCATTGGGGAGGACACTACTACTACTACTCCTCAGGGCCACTGGGGAGGACACTACTACTACTCCTCAGGGCCACTGAGGAGGACACTACTACTACTACTACTACTACTACTACTCAGGGCCACTGGGGAGGACACTACTGCTACTCCTCAGGGCCACTGAGGAGGATACTACTACTACTCCTCAGGGCCACTGGGGAGGACACTACTACTACTACTACTACTACTACTCAGGGCCACTGAGGAGGACACTACTACTACTACTCAGGGCCACTGAGGAGGGCACTACTACTACTACTCCTCAGGGCCACTGGGGAGGACACTAATACTTTTGAGTGCACTGTGGGGGTCTTTATTGCTATTGAGGACACTATTCAGACACTTACTACTGAGGCAACTGTGGGGTACACTTACTATTGAGGGCTTCTGTGGAGGACACCATTACTACTGAGGGCCACTGTGGGGGACACAATCACTAGTAGGGCGACTGTGGGGGACACAATCACTAGTACTGAGGTCACTGCGGGGGTCACTATTACTACTGGGGCCACTCTGCATGTGGCAGCATAAATCAAGCTGACTTACGGTATGTTCGCATGTGGCGGAGGTGAGGAGGAGTGCCGCATAGTATGAAAATCATTTGTGCGTATGGGGCTAATTTTCAGTCAAAATTCACACAGATTGACTTTTTTTGGAAGCAGAAATGCTGAGTAATTAGCTCCGTCTCTTTTGAAACAGCTCTCTACTTTTTTTAAACGACAGAGGTAACATCATACATAAGCCCCGCCCCTGACCACACCCCTCCACCCTGCTTTAACTGTGGGAAAATTTGGTCACCTTACCTTAGCCTAGAGGTGCAACTTAAAGCTCCTGGGCCCCAATACAAAACCTGCAACAGGGCCCCCAACTGTAATGCTTTATTCAAAGTACTAGGCTCCCTTTAAGGAGAAGATATGCCTTATGGGCCCCCTAAGGCTCCTGGGCCCGGGTGCAATCACATCCCTTATAGTGATGCCAGTGCCTTATTCTTTTCATACCCTATTTGAGACATATTACAGAGACGACGAGAAACAAAAAGAGAAGCTAGACCCCCTATATTGACATAATTTTTTGTGGCTGCAGCCATTCCACAACAGGAGCCAGACAACAATGACTGTCGGGTCATCATCTACACCTCAAGCATCTCAGCTTTCACTCTCACCTAGCAAAGAGACCCTGGACACCTTACCTAAGCAAGACATTATACCTCGAGATGCTAGCTCATCCTCTCCCTCCTCCCAAGATATGAGGACAAGGTCCACTCCAGCACGCATCCCCTCCTTATGGAACACAAATCCTCTACTTGTTTAACCAAGAAAGAAGCGGATTACATCTCACCTGAAGCACTAAAAGCTGTTTCATGACCTTAAAGACACCATTCACAAGATATTATAGAAGCCGTTTCGTCTATTCCCAGCGATATCATGGCCATAGGTGAACGTACTTCACACCTTCAGGAGAAGATGGAGGATTTTTTTTTTTAAATCAAGTAATTTTTATTGGCATTTGATTCATACAACAAAACAAGAATTAAGTGTTAAATTCACCATCAACATTTTACAATGTAGCATAATACAACTTTATTCCTGAGAGGGAAGAAAGGGAGAGTTGCGGGGAAACAGCAGGGGAGGAGGGGGGGGGGGGGGGGGGGACAATAGGGAGTAAACTTAATCTTAACTTTAAGGTACTTTAGATCAATAGCATTGTGGGTATACGTGCTGTACTTGTGGAATCCCTGTTCTCGCCGACTCAGCGGAAATATGGGGATTATAATAGGGGATGAGACGGTTCACAACACCCCAGACCATTTGATGTGTTTACTGTGTTTAGTGTGTTTGGTGGAGGGGGGGGGGGGGAGGGTATCGGACTAGTCAAAACCCACAGGCATTTTCATTGCTTGGGTCCATATTAACCAGTTTTTGCGAAACTGGGGTAAAGTGTCTCTCTGATGAGCTATCATTCTCTCATTTACACAGTTTAGTGACACCGTGTCTTGCATTTCTTCGATAGATGGGATATGTTTGGATCTCCAGTTTCTCGCTATAAGGCCCCGCGATGAGTGTAGTATGTGAGAAATTATTACTCTGTGGTTTCTATGTACATTTCCCATACCTACTAGAAGCAAGGCAAGTTCAGGTTCTAGTTTGTTTGGTATGTGTAGGAGGTTGGAGATGAATTGTGATACCCTAGCCCAGTATTGGCGTATACTGGGGCAGGACCAGAATATGTGGAGTAGAGACCCGGTTCCTCCACATCCTCTCCAGCAAAGAGGTGATATGTCCTTTCTCATCTGTGCCAATCTTAGTGGAGTGCAATACCATCTGGTTATAAGTTTTTGGTACTGTTCCCAGTGAGAGGCACAAGCGGAAGATTTGTGGGCCCATTTAAGGGCATCGCACCACACGTTTTGAGAGAATTTCTTGTTTAAATCTTTTTCCCAGTTAAGGAAGTTTACTGTTTTCTTAAAAAATTGGGTGCCAGAAAGACAAGTGTAGATAGTTTTGGTTAGTTTTTTGTGTGTTGCTATTTTAGCGTTGAGCAGGTCGTTGAGAGGGTCTGGGAGGGTTATGGAGGTAGTTTTATGAGCTTTTAAATAATTGCATATACGGAGGTATGTATACTGTTCTGAGGGAGGAACTGCATATTTTTCCTGTATCTGTCGAAAGTCGAGTAAGTTGTTACCCTGGAAGAGGTCTGAAATAGTCATGGAAGCTTTATGTGGCCAGTTGTGCAAGGAGAGATCAGGAACTAAGTGACGTAGAGTGGAAAGTGGGAGAGGAATTTTTGTTGTGCCTTGTTCTTAGTTTCTAACGTCGCTTATTGTATGCCATGCGTGTAAGGAGGCCCTCACTGGTGGCAGGAGTTGTGGGTCGCTTTGTGGTTGCATTGAGTTGGCCAGGAGGAAGGCCTTCCAGTTGGGAGCTCCTGTTGTGGTTGATTCAATAGTCGCCCATTTTTTGTCTGTCTCCAGATTACACCAATGTCTGGTCTGGTCGATCAAAAAGGTTTTATGGTAATTTCGGAGGTTGGGAATACCCAGTCCTCCGAATCTCAGAGGCCTGTTTAGGATAGAGAATGCCACTCTGGGTCTTGCCCCCCTCCATATGAATTTGCACATTTGCTGGTGAAATAGGGCAAGTATGGAGTCTGGGATGGGTACCACAATAGTCCTAAAGTAGTACAAAATTCGAGGAAGTATTATCATTTTGTACAGTATCACTCTGCCCATCCAGCTAGGCTCGTATGCGGAGAGGCGATCTAATTCTTTTTGAATTGAGGTCTTCAAAGAAGGGAAGTTTGCTGTTGGTAGGTCGTCAGTTAAGGGGGTTAGGGCGATTCCTAAGTAGGGGAGAGAGTTAGGGCACCACTGAAATGGGAAAGAAGATTTTAGGAAGTTTTCTTCCTGCTTAGTTAGGTTGATGCCCATCATTTGTGATTTGGTGGGGTTCACCTTGTAGAGGGAAACAGAGCCAAATAATTGCAGGGTGGACATGACCTGGGGGAGTGAGGTTTTTGGGTTTATCAAAGTTAGGATCACATCGTCGGCAAAAAGGTTGATTTTATGAGAACTTGTTCCTATGGGGATGCCTTCTATTTGCGGGTTTACCCGAATTGCCTCCGCTAATGGTTCTATCAGCATTGAGAAAACCAGGGGGTAAAGAGGGCACCCTTGGCGTGTGCCATTTGTTATCTGAAATGGCTCAGATAGGACCCCATTCGATAGCATGGAGGCTGAGGGAGCAGAATAAAGAGCCAACACGGCTGACAGAATCGGCCCTGAAATGCCAAATTTTTCTAGCGTGCGGCGCATAAATCCCCAGTGCACCCTGTCGAATGCCTTCTCCGCATCCAGAGCAAGGAGCAGAGAAGGCATTCGCGTTTGGCCAATTTTGGCGATCAGATCAATCAGTCGTCTTGTTCCATCTGGAGCCTGGCGTACCCTCGTAAATCCTACTTGGTCATTTTTGATAAGTTGGGGTAAAATGGGAAGAAGCCTATTTGCAATTATTTTTGCATATAATTTGATATCTGTGTTGAGGAGAGAGATGGGGCGGAAGTTGCTTGGGGTCTCAGGGGGTTTCCCTTCCTTGGGAATAGTAACTATTGTTTCCCTTAAGTTCTCCGGGGGGATTGAGCCTGATGTCATTATGTTGTTAAAGAAATTGCGTATATGTGGGAGTAGAGTCGGTTTAAATATTTTAAGATATTCATTGGAATATCCGTCCGGCCCTGGAGATTTACCCTTTTTAAGGGAGCAAATAGTTTGGTCAATTTCCTGAGTTGTAATAGGGAGATTTAGTTTTTGATTTTGTGAGAGGGATGGAAGAGAAAGTGTAGAAAGAAATGAGTTGATTGTCTCCTCATTGGGCTGGGGGGCGTCGTTGTCTTTGTTTAGGTTGTATAGCGTTTTGTAATAGTTACTAAACTCGTCGGCAATTTCTTGTGGGCTATAGACTTTGTTTTTAGTTGTCTGGGAAATTAAGAAGGGGATTCTTGCGTTTGCATTCATTGCTTTAACCTTGTTGGCCATTAATTTGCTTGCCTTGTTATGCATGTAGTAATGTTGCATTTTGAGTCTTTTTATGTGTTTCTCGTAATTTATTGCGAGATGGGCTTGCAGTTCTGTTCTTGTTTTTTTTAGTGAGAGTAAATTTGTTAAGGAAGGGTCCGATTTGTGGATTTCGGCTAGATTTGATACCTTAGCTAGTAGGTCATTTGTTCTAGCGTTGCGCTGTTTGTTGTAATGGGCCGTTTGCTGGATGAGAAGGCCTCTTATATATGCCTTGTGTGTGTTCCATAGAGTGGCTGGGTTGGTGTCGGGCAGAGCGTTTAAGGCAAAAAATTCAGAAAGCAATTTTTCAGTTGTTGAGTTGTTGTCTTTTAGGGACATTACGTGAATGTTGTTTCTCCAAATGAAAGTATTTTTGGTTGGGGGGGACAAACGAAGAGTCATGGTAATTGGGGCATGGTCAGACCAGGAAATAACTCCTATCTCGCACCTTTCAACCAGAGGCAAAAGCCATTTGGTTGTTAAGAACATGTCGATGCGGGAGTAGGTGTTATGTCTGTGAGAGAAGAACGTGAAGTCTTTCTCAGACGCATGTTTACATCGCCATACATCATACAGGTCCTCCTTGCGGAGCCACTGTGAGAGATAAGCGGGAGTCCTGTCGCTTTTAGACGTGGAGTCCAAGTCTGGGGTATGGATGATGTTAAAATCACCGCACAACACAAGTTTGCCTTTCGCTATTCGCGAGATCTGTTTAAGGACAGAATTTAAGAAAGCCACCTGTGCAGTGTTGGGCGCGTACATGCTCACTATAATGAATGTCGCATTATTAATCTTGCACACCAAAGCGACGAATCTACCTCTCTCATCTAGAACCTCCTGGACAAGCTGAAAGGCAACGGTTTTTTTGATTGCAACGAGGACTCCTGCTTTTTTTTTGGGTCCGTTTGCATAGAAAATATGAGGAAAATCCCTGTTGTTTAATCTATTGGTGTCAGATTTTTGAAAATGGGTTTCCTGGACGCAGACCACTTCTGCTTTTGATCTTTTAATTTCCTTCCACAAGAGGGATCTTTTGAAGGGGCTGTTCAAGCCCCTTGGGTTAAGAGACAAAATTTTTAACGCCATTTAGATTGTCAGGGGTCTGCATCGAGGGAGCCACAACCCAGCACCACGTACCTCCAGAACAGCGGGATATATTCATTTTTGTCAGTGGTATACAATTCACAAGACAGCAAAAGTTAAGTACCTTATAGGGGATAAGAAACATTAAAACATTTGCAAAGAAAAACAAAAGCATAAACGTGCAGTAGGTTGAAACTGCGCAGACTCGGGGAATATCTGCAGTAAATGTGACAAAACCTGTACTCGGGGTCCAGTATTCAGCAAGTTGAGGCTTCTAGGTTGCTTCTCTCCACTCCTGCACAATCTTCGGAGAAGAGTTGTTGTTCTTGGATTGGCCTTGGTTCGGCCGTGGTGAGCAAGGAATATTCCATTCTTTCAAAAGATCCATGCCTTTATCCAGGGTAGAAATTACATGGGTTTTCCCATTTTTTACAATAATGATCTTAGTTGGAAAACCCCATTTATATCTTATATTGTGATTTCTTAAGGCTGAGGTTATGGGGTTGAGTTTCTTTCTTGCTAATATTGTAATTTGGGAGAGGTCTGCATAAAGTGAAATGTCCTGGAAAGGAGCTGGAAGCTTGGTTAGTTGTCTTGAAGCTTTCATGAGTTGTTCTTTGATATGAAAGAAGTGTATCCGAGCAATCGTGTCTCGGGGGAAAGAGGACGGGATAGATTGGGCTCTAGGAAGTCTATGGGCCCTGTCAATAGTGAGGTCGACTGGGGAGCACTGTGGGATGACCGCTCGGATTAAGCTTTGAAGAAAGGAAATGAGCTCGGAGGGGGGAGTCGATTCTGGAATACCTCTGAATTTGATATTATTCCGGCGATTTCTATCTTCAATATCTGCTAGTTTGTTGCGCAGGGATTCCACCTCTTCTTCCAGAGTGTTATGTGAGTCCACCAGTGTGTTATGGGCCGAGGCAAAGTCGCCCATTTTACGCTCTGTATGGTCCACACGAGATCCCAGCTCCTCAACTGACGCATTTATGCCTGCAAGGCTTATAGCAATGTCTCTTTTCATAGAGGACTGCAGCGCTAGCATTGCTTCTTTCATGAATCTTTCTGAAGCTGCATAGTTGTGAGCCGGAATGTCTTCTAGTAACATTTCAGAGACTGGCTCTGAATCGTTAGAGTAGCGTAAGCGTTGCTTTTGCGGACTGGCGTCGTTTGATTTATTGTTATGTAACATTTCTGCAATTGGTGAGAGCTTTTGTAGTGCTCTTTTGTTGTTTATAGGCCCTGCGGCCGCCTGAGATGGGTCAGGGGAGCCTGCATGGGACCAGCCCGGAAGGCTTTGGACTGTTTTAGTAGTGTTACATAATGGTGGGCTTTCCGTAGGGGAGGAGGGGGGGGGGGGGGGGAGAGCTTGTATCCGGGGGGCTAGCTGCCCTGTCCCCACAGCTCTCTTGGAGTGACAGCAGGTTGGTGGCATTCCCTGCATTATGGTGAAGGACGTTGCTTGTACTGTGGAGGGGCCCTGTCTCCCCTTTATTTAGGTTGGCTAATGTGGATTCCTGGAGGTCTCCCAAGAGAACAGTCTGCAGTAACCTGCAGCTTGAAGCTCCGCTGGGAGAGTGGGCTGTGTGGGGTGGGGGGGACTGCCCCTTTAAGATTGTGGCTGCCGCCGCTCGATAACGATTGCTCTCATTTGGGGACCCCGTTCACCCACCTGCATACTTTGGGACCGGTCTTGATTTTCATCGGCAGGACCGGGAAGCCGTGGAGGAGATGACCGTGTCGGCGCATCAAGCAGGCAGGGAGAGCCGCAGCGGGCGCCGCTCTCGCTTACAGCCCCCGCGCCGTCCCGACGAGCCCTCGGTGGCTCCGCAGCCATCTCTGAAGCAGCGGCAGGCGCTCCGAGCTGCTCTTTCAGGCGGGTCCCGCTGTCAGCGGCAGGGGGATCCTCCGGCAAGCGATGGGACACGCCGGGAAGCAAGTGCCGCGGTTCGCTGGTTGAGCGGTCCGGCAGGGACCCTTCTTTGTTGTTCCCCGGAGGGACCGTGTTTGGCACAGCAGAGGAAGGCTTCCTTATGTCAGCTGGGATTGCGGGCAAGATTTCACCTCCGCTGTTCTCCTCTGACAGCGCCGGCTTGGGGGAAGAGTAGTTCTTGTTTATTGCCGAGCGCGGGAGTCTGGCGACGCCATCTTTGGGGTCTTCTTCACGGCCTCTCGTGGCGTAGAAGTCTGTCAGCTTCTTTGGTGACAGCTTTTTTGATCTTCTCGGCATATTTCTCGATGCCGGACGTCCTCAGGAGAGATTTTGAGAGTTTTGGACTGAATAAATATCCGGTTTTATAGTCGCTAGACAGGTTTGGACGGGAGCTAAGTTAAGGTGCGACCAGCCAGTTCTCCATCCAGGCCACGCCCCCCCCATGGAGGATTTTTTTGACGGCGCACAACACACTAGTGATGCTCACAATGAGGCACAGAATGACATTGTAGCAATAACATTGAAGCTGCAGACTTGGAGGAGATCGAGGAGGAATAATAGAAGATTCAGAAACATTCCAGGAATCGTTAATGACTCTCAGCTCATAGAATTCCTCACAGATCTCTTCGCTGCTTTTGTTCCTGTTGCTCAACGATTCGACCTCCTGATTGACAGCGTTCATAGAGTACCCAAACCTAAAACTATACCTGCAGGAGCGCCCAGAGAGGTACTCACAAGGTTACATTTTTTTCCATCTCAAGGATGTTCTCCTTAGGCTGCGGCCACACAGGGCAGAAATCCTGTGGAAATCTCGCGGAATGACCGCAGCGGGATGGTACGGAAATACCATGAGATTTCCACAGCAGAAAGGCAGCTTGAAAACCAGCAGGTTTCAAAGCGGCCTCACCGCCTGTGTTCCGCAGCGCCCATCTCTCCCCGTAGAAATCAATTTTATTGGCTCAACTATCCTTCAACTTCAAATGTCCCTCTAATTCAGCTGCTCTTCTCGCTGGTGCCAGTGTGATGGCAAAAAAAGCTGAAGTAGATCCGTTGGAGGTTGCCCTCGAGAACTTAATCTAGGTTTAACTCAAATGAGTCAATTTTGGGTTAAGGAGTGCTTTTTACTACTCTGAGTTTACTACTAGATTCAATATCCTTCAGGGCTTTTTTGAAGGGGGTTTCGTCATTTTTACGTTCACCTGCCGGCGTCGTAAAACCACGTGAGCAGGCGCACAAAGCTAATGTTTGTGTGCCCGTTTAGACGGCCCTGACCTGGTGCAAATATGCCAAGCCCGCAATGCCACTGGGCAGGGGGAGACAGTTTAGCTCTGCTAAGCTGTCTCCCCCCTCACCGGCTTTATGCAAGGTGAGAAGGCAGGATGGGGCTAAACCCCCGCCCCCTCTCCACCCCTTGTCGGCAGCCAGCAATGGGAGGGGGCGGAACAGGGAGGGAGCTGGGCAACTAGCTCCACCCTAGCCCCTCCCATTGCAAACACCCAGAAAGGAGGAGGACAGTCACGCTGCTAAACCTCCTCCCTTCTCCAGCCGGTCATTGGCTCTTGTGGAAGTCCATGGCAGTGGACATATTCTGGCCCGGAAAGATAGTTCCAGGACTATCTTTCCTGCCTCACCTAAAAGCACCCAGCACTGTATTGGCTGGCTGGGCGATTATATGCTGCGGAAATACGCCCGTGTGATCTGATGCATTGAAATACCATGCATCAGATGGTAGCATATATCGGCCGACTGTGAAAACAGCGCACAATATATGCTCATGTGAATAAAGCCTCAATCAGATTTTGTTTAAATACTTTAAAATTAGCCATCTCTTTAAAGCTTTTTACCCTACAAGAATCTACGTCCCATCTAAACTTGATGCCTGGTTCTCATCTTTTCAAGGCATTTAAGCACTATTTACATGCAACGATTAGCACTCAAAATGTGTTAAAACTAAGGCTTTCGAGCGATAATTGTTGTGTGTAAATGCTACCATTGCGCACTTTGTGTTTGAACGATGATATTTAGTTCAGCATAAAAACCATCTTTCGTACTGCACGCTGGGAGCAGGAGACAACATTGTATTCTCTGCACATCCCTTGGCTATAAACAGCACAGGCTGTTATCTACATGGGAGCTAGAGATTACATTGCTTTCCCATGACTGAACAATGGAGCTAATTACAGAGCTCAGACCTCCTGCTGCGTTCTGCAACAGTTGGAAATGAAGCTGATAAAAGTACTAATAGGCATAAGTGCCTGTTAGTACTTTACGCAAAATGTTCGCTCAAAACCGTCATTCTTCTTATCTTTTACATGAATTTAGAGCGATCATCTTTGCGTGTAAATGGAGCTTAATAAAGGCCTCTCCACTTCTTATCAGATTCTGAGCCAACTGTTTATAGACAACATCAATAAAAAAAATGGTAAAGTAACCTAGAAATTCAGATCTCCGATGACCAATGGAGTGAGGCATATTCCTCAATTACTTCTGTTTCCAGAAGCACAAACCACGTTGAGAATACTGTAATATTAATGTATAGATGGTACCCAACTCCTCACATCTATATATATAAAATTGAATGTATGTCTGTCTGCGTGCGTGCGTGTCTGTTTGTCCTTTATGCGCTACTACACCATTCATCCGATCGCCATGAAACTTTGGGAAGTTGTTAAGTACACTCCTGGGAAGATTATAGGCATAGTACAAATATCCTACGATAAATGGCTCGCGAGCGTCGTCGAAAGTTACGCCCCCCCCCCACGTAGATCGAATAAGTAAGCCACCTGCTATTGTGATGTCATCACTGATGTCATCAACATCGGACGCCCTTGAACATGCCCCAACATGTTCTATAAAGCTGCATTGTGATGTCATTAAGGCTCTATTATGACACGTACAGCTTGGAACCACTAGAGCACGCCAGCCAATTACCATTGGAGTTGGAAGTGGGTAAACAAGTACTAGGATATCTTCCTAAGAAGCCACAGCAGCCGGATAAATTGTATGTTCCACCCAACGGCTATTTTATTCAGCCCGCAAGGGGGAAGCAGCGGCCTACAAAATCTCATTCAGGTAGGTAGGTTCAGTTCTTGGAGGTTGGGGAATGCTTATGGGCAAGGCCTTATGTCTCATCCCAACTCGATTATTCAATTCTAAGCGCAAAAGAATTAGCGTCCAAATTTTACGTACGGAATTTAATTCTCTCACTTCCCAATGTCATAGAAACTTGAAATTTGCACGAGCATTGATTATGTCATAAATAGGAAAAGTTAATGGGTCCCAACTCGATTATTCAATTCAAAGCGCCAAAGAATTAGCGTTCAAATTTTACGTACGGAATCTAATTCTCTCATTTCCTGATGTCATAGATAGATAGATAGATAGATAGATAGACTGTACGCAATAACCCAGATAGATAGATAGATAGATAGATAGACTGTATGCAATAACCCAGATAGATAGATAGATAGATAGACTGTATGCAATAACCCTGATAGATAGATAGATAGATAGACTGTATGCAATAACCCTGATAGATAGATAGATAGATAGATAGATAGATAGACTGTATGCAATAACCCAGATAGATAGATAGATAGATAGATAGATAGATAGATAGACTGTATGCAATGACATGTACAGCTTGGAACCATAAATACTAGAGCACGCCAGCCATTTACAGTCAGTCTCCATTGGAGTTGGAAGTGGGCAAACATGTACTAGACTATCTTCCCAAGAAGCCACAGAAGCCGGATAAATTGGATGTTTCACACAACGGCTATTTTATTCAGCCTGCAAGGGGGAAGCAGCGGCCTACAAAACCTCAGTGGTCGCTGCTGCCGTCATCTAGATATATAAAAACGAAGTATGCATGTATGTCTGTCTTCGCAGCAACGCGCGACGGGTACGCTAGTTATCAATAAAATGTCTCCCCGGTTTTCTAAAGGCTGTTGGAGATGTGGCTCAACTAATGGTACTTTTATGCATTTATGGTGGGATTGTCCATTTATTTCAAACCGCTGGAATCAGATTTTTCAACTAATCTCAAACCCAACATCCAAATTCAAGCCAACCCTGCCTTAGCTTTGCTAAACATAGATGCTGAACAATTCCCTTCCACCCCACGCACCCCTTGCTCCATATTTTGATTGTATGTAGAACCAACATTGACCACCATTGGAATAACAACTCAATTCCTTCCATCCTTGAAATAATTAAATCGGTGAATAATACCTGCGGGTCTGACAGAATTCAAGTGATCTTAATAAAAATGATACATTTACAAGAGGTTGGAGAGCCCGGCTCCAGAGCTCCTACAGCTTCATGCCCACATTAATCAATCAATTAATCATTGATGTTCCTCATTTAACCCCTTGAGTGGCACGCCCGGATATTTTCCGGGACGAGCTCCACTGCTCATAGCGACATAGCCCGGAAGATTTCCGGGCTATGTATCACTATGGGAGCTGCAGAGCACAATGCCACAAGCTGTCCCACAGAGAACAAAGCAGGACATTGAAAAACCAGCAGAAGATATTGCTGATATGCCGGCAATCTCATGCTTTGTTTACAGGTTGCCATAGAGACCATCGGCTTGTCAGAAGCAAGCCGATGGTCTCTGTGGCAGGGAGAGCTGGTGCTTGGCTGTCAGAGGACAGCTAGGTACTAGCTCTTACAGCAGAGCTCTACACCTCCGATCTCTGCTGTGTTAACCCTTTACATGCTGCAGTCTATGTGACTGCAGCATGTAAAGGGCTGTCACTGCAGCATGTAAAGGGCTGTCACCATCGGACCTCCGGAATGTGATCAGGGATCCTGATGGGTCCCTGTGGAAGTCCCCTAAAGGGACAAAAAAAAAAAAATTATAAAAAAAAAAATAATAAAAACACTTGTCTCCCTTTACTTTGTAAAAAAATCAAAAATACAATCACACATGTGGTATCCATGCGTCGTAATGACCCAGAGAAGGGAGTTAATGCATTATTTAACCCCTTAATGACATGGCCCCTTTTTTTCTTTTTTCCCCATTTCTTTTTTTCCTCCCCCCTGTTTAAAAAATCACAACTTGTCCCACAAAAAAAAGCCCTTATATGGCCATGTCAATGGAAAAATGAAAAAGTTATGGCTCTTGAGACGCAACTGCAAAATTAGTTGAAATTCAATGATTAGACCATTTTACAGAACCTGCCCTGGTGGGCACGACAGGGTGGTAGGAAACCCGCCACTCAAGGGGTTAAGAGCAAGAATGTATAAACCCTAAATTCAAAGTCATTTTTTATTAGCTTTCTTCCCACTTATTTGAATTCATTTGTATAAATAATGTTCTTCTTGTAATTTTTCATATATGGATCCCCACGATGTTCTATTTGTTGCTCAATTTGCTTTATTATCATTATTGTTACACAAACACACCATACTCCCTTCCACAGCACCCCAAGATGTTCCAATTGAGGTTTTTTTTACATTTCACTTTACTTGGAAAGTTTTTAAAGTTCTTCAAAACATTATAACTAGAGATGAGCGAACATGTCCGTTACGGACACATCCGCACCCGGACACCGGCTTTGCCGAACACTGCAGTGTTCGCGCGTAAAGGTCCGGGTGCCGCCGGGGGGCGGGGAGATGCGCGGCGGCGCGGGCGGCAGTAGCGGGGAACAGGGGGGAGCCCTCTCTCTCTCCCTCTCCCCCCCACTCCCCGCCGCACCCCCCCGCGCTGCCACGGCGGCCCCCGAAGTTTTTTCGCCCGAACACTGAAGTGTTCGCAAAGTTCGGTGTTCGGGCGAAAAAGGGGCGGGGCCGAACGTGTTCGCTCATCTCTAATTATAACGTATTTTAATTAGTACCAATGAAAAATGCAGCTTGTCACACAAGAAACAAGCAGACAGCTGTCAAGGGAGAAATAAAAGTGATGATTTTTTTGATATAGAGGAAGAATGACTGTCTATTCACACAGGCTGACAGTTGCTTGGTTTTTACGTGACTCCAAGTGGTGAGCAATTTCTTAGAAAAAAAGAGTATACCAGCAGCACACTTCTTATACCCTCATCAGGGATGGACTTTAAACATGCATGGCCACCTGAAAGATCCTGATCCAGCCAGATCCAAGAAATCCAGAATAAAGCAAGTATGATGGCAGCATACTTGCTTTATTCTGGTGAGCAATGTCTTGCTCAGTGCCCTGTTGGTGGTCGCGTATACATGGAACTACTATCGCCCCAAATCGCTCTTTGCAGCGATGATTTGAGTGATAATCCCCATGTAAAGGTACCTTCAGGTTGTTTTCATGTAGCATTTCATGTCCAGCGCTGGCTCCACCCCAGTTTTCCATCTTCGGTGCCGAAAGCTGTATAGGGACTGAAACCAGGATGGAGCCAGGACAGAACCATACGGCCCAATATGTGAGGGGGAGACCTCTTTGGTCTGTATTTCGCACGGTTTCCATCCCTGGCAGTCTTTATAGCTGGATAGAAAAGCGCTGATGATGATGCTTTTCCATCCAGCCTTAAATGCTGACAGGGAATGAATGTAATTGGAGTTAAGTGGCCCTACTGAGATTCCTACACGGGGCCCCATCTACAAGGAATTAAAGATTTCATAAATGTTACAAATGGAAATGTTTATACGGTTAATTTGCTGTAGAACTAAACAGGAGCTGTAACTTATAGGTGGACCTTGTAGAATTAAAGGGTAGCTGTCACCTTCTATAAGCACCATAAACTAAGTATGATGCTTATAGGACAGGTCCTGCGGAGTCCGGGGATGTAATGTTTATACTTACCAGGCTCCCCAGGAAGTCAATGCTCCATCTATCAGCGTGACTCTTCATTCAGTCTGTGTGCGCACTCCCATAGAGAACAGTGGAGTGCGTGTGACAGCGTGGGAATGGGGAGTATATACATTACATCCCCGGACTCCGCCGGACCCGTCCTATAAGCATGTATCTTAGTTTATGGTGCTTATAGGAGGGGACAAGTTCTCTTTATAGAGTTTGTAGGAGATGGAAATAATGGATCTGACTGGGCATGAGCTGCGACACCAGATGCAACATACTGACATGAGTGGCGCTGTTTTAAGATAAAAAGGCCCCTTTTACCCAAATCTCACAGATCTTTCTTTTTTACTAGAAAAAAACCAGACGGCACACAGGATATATTTCTAAGGTTGTTTATTTCCAGTATATACTTTTATTATATCGCTAGTATTATTACACGGTTTTCCTATCACTGTTATAATATCACTAGTTTTATCCTTCTACTATTATTATTCTATCACTATTATGTTATTGTTATTATAACGCCATTATGTTGTATATGAAGCTATCAGACTACTGCTAGAATCATTAGACCATTTATACCCCATCACTAGTATTATAAGGTTACTGTTATTATCAGTGCACTATGTTGTTCTATTACTAATTCTAAGACGCCTAACCCACACATTGTTGATCCAGAAGAAGGCGAAAAAACCCTGGACACATTCAGCCAATTGGTGACCAGGGAAAAAGTCCTTCTTGACCCCGAGAAAAGGCGATCAGTCCTAGAACCCCGGATCAAAGCCCCTAAAGCAATTAACAAATTCCTGGCTGATATTAGATTATAAACCTTATTAACACTATTATATTATGATTTTAAGATTATTATTACTTTGTTTATAATGACTAATTTTACATTATTATTACTTATATGCCAATACAACTATTATTACACTATTATTAGTTATATGCTAATACCACTATTATTACACTACTATTAGTTATATGCTAATACTATTATTATTACACTATTATTAGTTATATGCTAATACCACTATTATTACACTACTATTAGTTATATGCTAATACTATTATTATTACACTATTATTAGTTATATGCTAGTACTATTATTATTACACTACTATTAGTTATATGCTAATACTATTATTATTACACTATTATTAGTTATATGCTAATACTATTATCATTACACTATTATTAGTTATATGCTAATACTATATTATTACGCTATTATTAGTTATATGCTAATACTATTATTATTACACTACTATTAGTTATATGCTAATACTATTATTATTACACTATTATTAGTTATATGCTAATACTATTATTATTACACTATTATTAGTTATATGCTAATACTATTATTATTACACTATTATTAGTTATATGCTAATACTATTATTATTACACTATTATTAGTTATATGCTAATACTATTATTATTACACTATTATTAGTTATATGCTAATACTACTACTAATTCACTATTACTAATATCACACTATAAGTAATCCTAAAACTTTAGATCCAGAAGAAGGCGAAAAAACCCTGGACACATTCAGCCAATTGGTGACCAGGGAAAAATTCCTTCTTGACCCCGAGAAAAGGCGATCGGTCCTAGAACCCCGGATCAAAGCCTCTAAAGCAGTTAACAAATACCTGGCTGCTATATAATAAACCTTATAAGTATTGTATCATTTTAAGATTACTACTATTGCTCCTAATTACTAGAATTACACTATTATCTGTATACTAACACTATTAATACTATGATAATATTACACTATAAGTAACCCTAATGTTGTTGATCCAGAAGAAGGCGAAAAAACCCTGGACACATTCAGCCAATTGGTGACCAGGGAAAAATTCCTTCTTGACCCCGAGAAAAGGCGATCGGTCCTAGAACCCCGGATCAAAGCCTCTAAAAGAATTATCAATGTTTACGATTTCCTATTATATTATTTAACCTACATCTAATATTATTACATTGTTTATACAGAAGGTATTTTTTAGCATTACTAGCATTACACTATTATTACATTAGTACTCCAATATTAGTAATATTACACTAACCCTAACACTACAGTTATTGATCCAGAAGAAGGCGAAAAAACCCTGGACACATTCAGCCAATTGGTGACCGGGGAAAAATTCCTTCTTGACCCCGAGAAAAGGCGATCGGTCCTAGAACCCCGGATCAATAGATTATAAATATTATTATTTTAAGAGTCTTATTACTATTGTTCCTAATTACTAGTATTACATTATTATGCAAATATTACTCCTCACTATTACTATATTATAAACCATAAATTACTATTATATTATCATTATAAGAGTATTATCACTGTTGTGATAATATTATTATCCATATTACCCATATTATACTGTTATTACATGTATACTAATATTACACTGCGCCTAACCCTAACATTATTGATCCAGAAGAAGGCGAAAAAACCCTGGACACATTCAGCCAATTGGTGACCGGGAAAAATTCCTTCTTGACCCCGAGAAAAGGCGATCGGTCCTAGAACCCCGGATCAAATCCCTTCCTACTATTCTTGCTGATCTTATTATTTTTATTATTCTACTATTAATTTATTATTGCGACTATAATTACTATTCTAAGGATTATTATTATATTATTATTACTATTGCTGATGTTACTGCAATAGTTCAGAGGTGGAGGGTTCTTCGCAGGATCGTCCACATGATGTTCTTCTTGCCCCACATGCGGGGGCTGTCGTGGCGGATGGAGCGCTGCCTGATCCTGCTTCTTCTCAGTGACCGGTCCTGAATCCCTCTCAGTGGGTCAGATGGAACCTCACTGTTGGATTCCCGGTCCTCTTCTTCCTCATCTTCAGGATCTTCTTCCTCTCTTTCCTCCTTCTTTTCCTCTACTTCCTCATCCTGAATGTTCTCATTTTCTTCCTCTCTTTCCTTCTCCTCTTCTTCCTCATCTTCATCTTCCAGCCCTTCACATAGCATGCGAGCGATGGCTGCTCTTGCCCGCAGTGCCAACTCTACCTTTGTTGGTCTTGGTCTGATGATTTCACGAGTTGGCCGATATGGTCTCTGGGCTTCAGGGTTTGTTGGCATAAGGCGCTTAAAAGAGAGTGGATCAGTAAATTGTGTGCTCAGGTGACTACATATATACATGTCCATGATAGCTGGCACGTTTACTCACCTCCTTCTTGAAGAGAGGGGACGGGAGGAGTTGCATACATTTCGTCACCAGTCGGAACTCCTCCGCCGACGTGACGCTGGCATAAGCTGAAGAGAGAGAACAAGCAGATAATGAGCCCAATCATGAATGTAGAGGAAGAGGCACAAAACTTACCAATATATGTAACCTGCTCGCTGCTCAGAGTAGGACGTATAAAGGTCAGTTAGCAGCCATCTGTTCTCTCTATCTCCACCCTGATCTCCCATCTTCATGGTACAAGGAACATGTATCCAAGTACACAGCTGAAGAGTCACCTCTGGAATTCAATGTACCTGGCCTTCCTGCATCCAGGGCAAAGTTTCAGCTCACTGCCCAGCCCTGTATCTAAATACTCTGGTCATGGTTGACTTGCTTGTTTGTGTCCCCCTGGTTTCCCCATAAACCTGGGATCTGCAACCTGGGGTTGCAGATCTACAACTCCCAGCATGCCATGGCAGCCTATAGCTGTGAGTGCGTGTAACTACAACTCCCAGCATGCCATGGCAGCCTATAGCTGTGAGTGCATGCTTAGAGTTGTAGTTACAATATTCCAGGAGAACCATAGGTATAGACCACTCTTATAAAAAGACCTCTCGACTAGGGGAGCACAACACCTACTACATGGTCACCTGTTTCAATATCCAAACCCATCGCAATTACCGATCCCCAGGACAATATGCTTTAGGGAAGCACTTGTCCAGATGGGCCACCTCTTACAACCTGAGCTCACCACTAAGGTCAAGTTCACAACTGCTGTGTGCCTTGTGTCCACTCTGCATCATTCAGATATAAATGTGCCAAACATATCCATCAGGATCCACTCACCCAACACAGACCAAAGGAGCCTCCCTTCGGCCTCTGTTGGGTCAGTATATCTCAGTAGCATTTTTGAAGCATGGAATAGCATATTAGATAACACGATTCAATATTCACACGTATACAAGAGGAAAATATATATACCACTCTGTATATGTCTAATAAATTGGGAGCCTCTAAGCAACATATCCCAGGGTACTCCTACACATTGGAAGGTATTCCAGCCTTCCATCAGTGGTTTATGTCGGAAACCAATATACCAGCAGGACATTTGACTATATATACCATCTAATGTACAAACCCATAGACTTGTCTACACAACAAGACATAAACCAAAAAAGAAAGACGTGTAACAAACCATAATATAAAACCATATCTTTATTGTAAATCACAAATTCATGAATAAAAATGTTTAACCCATATAAGGGGGCGCCCCAGACGAAGGCAGCTGTTGGGCCAAAACACGTTGGGTGTACCCTGGTCCCTCTTGCTTGGGTTAATTATTTTGCCCCCTGCCTACCCATTGTCCCGGCCCTGGGAGAGCTATCCCTAATGGCAGATGAGGCCATGTAGAGTCATCAATACAATGTGAAGAGTCCTACCTGATCCAAATCCGAAGCTGCTGGGCTCTGTAGTCCACATTGTCTCTGATAATCTGCATCACATGCAAAGCACAACGAAAAAAGTGGTGAGAAAAGTTCTCGTAAAAGTCTTCCAATACATTATATGGTACAGTAATTGGTATCAGTGAAATGTACAATATGTAGCGCAAAAAAACAAGTCCTCATGCAGATATGTCAACTAGAAAAAAAACGACAAAAAACCTGAACGTTACAACTCTTGGAAGGGGGAGACATAAAACATGGAAAGGCAAATAATGGCTGTGTCCACAAGGGGTTAAAGATGGGTTCCTGCTCTGTAAGACTGAGTGACCCTGTATTACATGATGCCCAGTTATTTATATGAGCACCATGTAGTACTACATTACTCCTGCTGGGGGCAGTCACCTGGTGATAGCTGCAGAATCCATGTAATCAACTGATCGCCAGCAGGTCTGCGCTATTAAAGGAGGGAAGCCAGTGAATGGCACTAGGGGGCGCTATCCTCATACAATGCTGGTCCCAGTCATTTTAGTATACAGGACCCTGCTGCTGCCAGTAGTTCTGAATAGGCAAGCTCAATGACAATTGATTTAGGGGGGTTTCTGAGCTTAATAGCGCCCCCAGAAGTTTGGAGAAAGTGACTGCGACCCCCTATGCATAACACGTCTTAATATGCGACCCCACAAAATAAGCCTTGTACACATATTAATATCCGTTCATTATATAACCGCCCCGGCTCCACCCACAAGTCCTTATACTGGAGACGTCTTTGGGTTACACTACAGGGATATAATACAATGGAGTCAGCAGGACATTTCTAGAACTCTGAATTAAAGGGGTTGTGCCAAGTTATAAAGAGCCCCCTCTCCACAGGATCCACAGGAGGGGGTAACTTTATGATCAGCGGGGGTCCGACTGCTGGGAAACCCACCGATCCCGAGAACACAGTTCTGGTCAGTCCCTGGGTGAATGGAGCCATCGGCCCCCCACTGATAATTTGGATAACTGTATAACTTGGCACAACCCCTTAGTACATAGAAGAGACATCATTCCATTACCTGAAATCACGCAGAAACGTGCGGGTGTCCGTCGTCACTCACTGCTGAGCTCTAACAGACTGAGCACAAGTGACAGTTGGAAGACTTTCAAACACCAATGCTGCGATCCTATTGGTCGGTCACGGATGCTGTCGCCATGGTGACAGATGTAGCTGCAGGTTCACTATATGGATATCCTTATATCATGGTGTGAGATGTGACGCCGTAGAGCTGAAGTGACGCCATTATTCTGCTTCTGGCCACATTCACACAACATTTAGGAACATTGCTTAATCTTTCAGTTTTATTAGTTTTTCCCCTAAATGATGGAAAATGCCTTATCTGCAGTATTTCTACTATAGAATAAAAGGTCATGTTTTATCTTGGTGCTCCTGTGCACAGGGTCACATTTAATGCTTTAACTATTAGAGATTTTCTGGGTTTCTGATTTTTTCACCCCCTCGTTCCAAGAGCTAGAACTTCTTTTAAACCATGTCTTTGCCCGTCGGCAGCCATCGAGCGCTGGTTTGGTTTCGCAGGACAAGTTGTAGTTTTTATGGTACCAGTTAATGGGCCGTATAATATATACATTTTAAATGGGGTGAAATAGAAAAAAAATGCATACATGCCATTTTTCGGGGGGTGCTATTGTGGTGTAAATGGTGACTTAATGACATTACCTTCATCCTGTATGCCGCTACCGTTACCAGGATTCTAGATTTAGAGTTTTTTTCATTTTTTTACTTCTTAGGGAAAAAAAATAAAAACTTTTTTAAAAAAAGGAAACTGCTTTCTGTAGTTCTATTCGGAGCCCTCCGACACCTGTACTCTTCTGTAAAGACTTGACGAAGGCTGCGGGGACAGCCGAAACGTTGGCATCAAGCCCTGGTGTGGCTTCAATAAAGGTGACATTCCTTTAACTCTATACATCCCGGTATTTGGGTGCCCTGTTTTACGGCTCCAATATATTATTTCTTGCTTCACTCTTCCGGCGATGGGGTGTGAGGACTTGTTTCTGCAGAGCGAGCCCTAGTTTGTAATGCCATCATTTTGAGTACAGACAACTTTTCATCCCTTTTTATTTACTTTTATTGTGCAGTGGGGTGAGCAGGAATGTGATGTTGGCATTATGTACTTCTGTTTTTTGACAGTGCTTCATAAATAATGTGATACTGAGGCTGGCTGTCCACGGGCGAGTTGTCATTGCGAGAGCCGCGGCGATAAATCACCCGCGGACCTGGCAGGACACGCTTTCCCTGGGCTAACTATGGAATGCAAAGCCCGACATCCACGAGCGGAGAATCATTGCGATTCTCCACCCGCGGACCAAAATCGCGGCATACTGCGATTTGCCACGGTAAGCCTATCTGTCAGTGCTCCCCCTCCTCCCTTATGTGGAATATTGCTAGCGATATTCCATCATGGCCGTGGACAATGGCCTTAGAAAGTTCCGGCTTTTTCAGATGCGGTAATGACAAATATGTTTGTTTTTTTATCATTTCGTGGAAAAATAAAAAAAGGATATTTCTAAATTCCCCCCCCCTCCCTTTTTTTAAATTTTACTTAAATGATATACTTTTTTAGTGTTCTTAGGGGACATGAACTTTTATTTGATCACCTCTACAATATACTGCAATACTCCAGTATTGCAGTATATTGTGTTTTTACATTCACATATTAACGCCTGCCATAGGCAAAGATTAATATGCTTAACCCTTTTCCCATGCACAACCCCTTTCCAATGCACTTACATAACAAACTGTCAGCCCGGTGTCAGAGGCAGAAGAGACAGAAGTGTAATAGATGCTTCAGCTCACACTGATTTCAGTGAAAGTGAAGCCAGTTATGACACGGTCCTCTACTATGATGATGTTTGGCCTAGTGAATTGACAGTGGGCTGGGCAATCAGTGCATCATGGGGATGCCAAGCGGCTCGTCCCAAGTGATTAATTATTGATAACCTATCATGGGGATAAGTCATCAATAGTTTTTTCCCTGGAAAGCCTCTAAGTATTAGCATTCTGCAGGCGGATGTCTCTTATGCGTCTCTGACAATTTCTGCACACAGTTCCTGTTTTCCTGCATGAGGGTCTCCATGAACGGACCAGTGCTGTGTGCTTCCCCCCAGGTTAAAACTTGGCAGCCAGCCCCAAGTGTCCTTCTAATGTAACGGAAACGCCTTTGACCAGTGTGTATGGCTGTTGTAGCAGAACAATGCCAGTAGAGGGAGCTCTTGAGAACCATACTAGTTTGCAATGAATCCCGTAAGTGTCACGCTGCCGTTAGTCATTAAGAAAATATCCAAATCTGACAAATACTGAGGCTCCAATATCAACAACCTGGAAGCATTCCTGTGTGACTGGCATCCTAGAGATCGCTAGAGGGTCTTCATAGGTACATCTAGATTTCTCCACGGCTAATGAGTCATGTGACCACAATGCACAACTTGGACTTTTGAATGGAATAGTTGCTACTAGTAGATTCTTCTTGTATAGCCGCTTCTCGATTGGTCTGTGAATGGGAGATGAGATGTATTAAAACTAGAGCATTGAAAAAGCAGATGATCAGCCCACAGCAACCAGATCGGCACTTACTGTACGGAGGACTTTTCCCCCTTGGAAGGGTTGTTATAGGCAACGGCTCCATTATTTATTTCAATGGTTTTGATAAAAATCTTTTTTTACATCACTGATTTAATTTATTATCATTTCTGCTCAGCCACAGTGGATAAACACACCCAAACCTGCATGTGTAGTTATATCCCAGGCCATCCAACAGGGGGCAGTGAAGGCTGCAAATTATTTCATACAACAATCTGAATGTTTTTTACACTACAGGTATGGGGGATATATGTTTGATTGGTGGGGGTCTCCCACTTATTATAAAAACAGGGTCCCATGCAAAACTTAAATGAGTGGAGCAGCACTCCAGCAACTGCTGGAGACTGCTGAGCACCTGTCCTTCACTATGTTCAGTAGTCACATTAAAATAAATACTGCCCACTAAGTGGAAAAATATAATTACTATAATACTGCCCCCTATGTACAAGAATATGGCTACTATAATATTGCCCCCTATGTACAAGAATATAACTACTATAATACTGCCGCTATGTACAAGAATAATTACTATAATACTGCCCCCTATGTACAAGAATATAACTACTATAATACTGCTCCCTATGTACAAGAATATAACTACTATAATACTGTCCCCTATATACAAGAATATAACTACTATAATACTGTCCCCTATATACAAGAATATAACTACTATAATATTGCCCCCTATGTACAAGAATATAACTACTATAATACTGCCCCCCTATGTACAAGAATATAACTACTATAATACTGCTCCCTATGTACAAGAATATAACTACTATAATACTGCTCCCTATGTACAAGAATATAACTACTATAATACCGCCCCCTGTGTACAAGAATATAACTACTATAATACTGCCTCCTTTGTACAAGAATATAACTACTATAATACTGCCCCCTATGTACAAGAATATAACTACTATAATACTGCCCCCTATGTACAAGAATATAACTACTATAATACTGCCCCCTATGTACAAGAATATAACTACTATAATACTGCCTCCTATGTACAAGAATATAACTACTATAATACTGCCCCTATGTACAAGAATATAACTACTATAATACTGCCCCTATGTACAAGAATATAACTACTATAATACTGCCCCCTATGTACAAGAATATAACTACTATAATACTGCCCCCTATGTACAAGAATATAACTACTATAATACTGCTCCTATGTACAAGAATATAACTACTATAATACTGCTCCTATGTACAAGACTATAACTACTATAATACTGCCTCCTATGTACAAGTATATAACTACTATAATACTGCTCCTATGTACAAGAATATAACTACTATAATACTGCTCCCTATGTACAAGAATATAACTACTATAATACTGCCCCTATGTACAAGAATAATTGCTATAATACTGCTCCTATGTACAAGAATAGAACTACTATAATACTGTCCTCTATGTAGAAGAATATAACTACCATAATACTGCCCCTACGTACAAGGATATAACTACTATAATACTACTCCTATGTACAAGAATAGAACTACTATAATACTGCCCCTATGTACAAGAATATATCTACTATTATACTGCCCCCTATGTACAAGAATATAACTACTATAATACTGCCCCCTATGTACAAGAATATAACTACTATAATACTGCCCCCTATGTACAAGAATATAACTACTATAATACTGCCCCTATGTAAAAGAATATAACTACTATAATACTGCCCCCTATGTACAAGAATATAACTACTATAATATTGCCCCTATGTACAAGAATATATCTACTATTATACTGCCCCCTATGTACAAGAATATAACTACTATAATACTGCCCCCCATGTACAAGAATATAACTACTATAATACTGCCCCCTATGTACAAGAATATAACTACTATAATACTGCCCCCTATGTACAAGAATATAACTACTATAATACTGCCCCTATGTACAAGAATATAACTACTATAATACTACCCCCTATGTACAAGAATATAACTACTATAATACCGCGCCCTTATGTACAAGAATATAACTACTATAATACTGCCCCCATGTACAAGAATGTAAGTATTATAATACTGCCCCCCCATGTACAATATAACTGCTATAATACTGCCCCCTATGTACAAGAATATAACTATTATAATACATTAAAAACCCCATTGATTTACATTGGACCAGTCAGACCTGCTTTTTTCACAGACATATTACATGCATGTAAAAACCCACCGCATGTCTTGTGTTGGTGTGTAATACGCACCATTACAATCTGTGGGTGCAGTAATTAGTGAATATGCATGTTCCATTACTTCATGGACTCGCCTGAATAAGGTTGCACATTCACCCCCCATTTCTGTGGGTCCAAGCTGTAGGCTTCCAAAGCCCTCTTCTGGCACAGCCTCTCCAACTCATCCACGTGCTCCGTGCCGCCATAGTACCTGTCAGAGTAGAGGCAGGAGAGAACATGACCATCGACTTTTTGGTGTCCTAGTGTAGTATAGCACCCCCCGGCCGGGGTAGAGGCCAACCTTCTCCCCCCCTTTCCAACAGCACCTGACCGCCGGGGTAGCGGCTGACCTCCCGCTGACAACCCATGTGCACCAGGGCAGAGGCTGAACTGTCCCCCTTTCCCCAACAACCCCCGTCTGCCAGGGCAGAGGCCGAACATTCGACTACCCCCCATCCGCCAGGTTTGAGGCTGAACTGCTCCCTCCCCCGACAACCCCCGTCCGCCGGGGCAGAGGCCGAACTGCTCCCCCACCCTCCCTTCCCTGACAACCCCAGTCCGCTGGGGCAGAGGCAGGATTCCCTCCTCCGACAACCCCCGTCCACCGAGGCACAATTCCTTCCCCCCCTCCCACGACAACCCCCGTCCGCTGGGGCAGAGGCCGAACTCCCCCTTCCCCCCCCCCCTGACAAACCCGGTCCGCCAGGGCAGAGGCCATATTCACCCTCTCCTCCTCCCCCTAACCGCCAGACCAGAGGCCGAACCCTCACACGACAACCCCTGTTGGCTGGGGCAAAGGCCAAACTCCCCCTCTGCGACAACCTCGTCTACCGGGGCAGGGGCCAAACTACCCCCGACAATCCCCGTCTGCCGAGGCAGGGGCCGAAGAAACCCCCCCCCCCACACCTTGAACACCCCTGTTCGCCGGGGCTGAGGCTGAACTCCCCCCTTCGTCCCCCCCAACAACAACCGTCCGCCAGGGCAGAGGCAGAACCCCCCAGTCCCCCCGACAACCACCGTCCGACGGGGCAGCAGGCGAACACCCCCTCTTCCCCCTCCCTGACAACCCCCCGTCCGCGGTGCAGGGGCCAAAGTGACAACCATTCCACCCCCCCAGACAACCCCCGTCCACAGGGGCAGAGGCCGAACTCCCCCCGACAACCCCCGTCCGCCGGGACAGAGACAGCGGTGAGGTTACTGACAGATGCAGCCACAAGCCCCGGTCCCCCATTGCTGCCATTACACGGAGTGAGACCGCGGCGGTCACTGAGAAGCATCTAATTATATTAACCCCCTCCTCCCCGATGTTATATGTGGTCTTATCCTTCACATGTGAATACCGCCTCACGTGACCCCACTGACAGCCAACTTTATATCACAGCGCGACCTGCCCGTGCACCGCTCAGTGCCCCCAGCTCCTCTGCGGCCCCCAGGGCTGCCCCCCGTACACCATCCCCGGTCACTGACCTCTCCGCCGCACGACTTTCTCTCTCACGCCGCACGACCTACGCGGAACAGTCTGACAACCATAGCTGGGGGCTGAAATCTCATTGTCCAATCATCCAGAGGCACATGCAGTGATTGACCAATCACTGTGAAGTACTCCTTCTCGCCAGCCAATGAGAGGTCGGTAAATTTGACGCGGGAAAACACAGTTTCTGTCCAAGTGACAGACGGGATGAAGGAAGGAGAATGTGGACTGGGGACAATCACTTACTTACCGCTCACTTATCTAATTAACAAAATGAATGTCTACCACTTCTTGCTGTAAACGTGGGGTAGGCCACAGCTTTATTGAATAACTTGTAAATAACATTAACTGTTAATAACTTTCTCTGAAAACCTATCCATGCTGAAAAACTGATATATTTCTGACCGTAAAATCGTCCGCCGAGGACGTTCGTAAGCCCCGGTCCTCGGGCTTGCGAACCTTCCTCTCTAACCCTAACCAGCATGGACTACTTCCGGGCCAAACCACAAGCTGTGACGAATTCCAAAACTAACTACCTACTCTGCACCCTCACCTCTAACCTACTTACCGGGCGGGTGGGTGGGTGTCTTCTCCACTCCCAACCACCCTCTTCTCCTCGTGTCTCTCTTCTTCTGCTTCCTTTCTGTTAAGAAAATTGTAGATCAATGTATCAGTTAATTATTCTATATTGCATTATAGAATAGTAAGATATAGCCTGCTGCTAGTATAAGTACTGAAGGGGTTAAATAACACCCTTCTATGGGCCTCCATGTCTTCTCAGGAAAATAGATTAAAGATGAGAGTCTGCTAGACCCCCCATGTATGCATATCTATAGACAGGAAACTATAAGACTACAGGGGGTAGGACTGTAAGGCATTACATGCATTACTTTCTCCTGAATTCATAACGGTCTCATTGTTATGTAATAGATACACCTTAAGAGGTGTAACTTATGTTAATCATTTTTGTTTCAGCCTATTATGTATTGGAGGTATATACTTTTGCTGTGATGTCATTTATGCTATATATGCTCTGACCACCTTAGAATAAATTAGAAATCACTTGATACCGCACAGCTGGTGTGATTTGTATTTCTCCTGGGCCCAGACTTCTGCACGAGATCTGGGATCATCTTCTCTTTCATAAACACATAAATTCTCCTTACACTTTCTTCCGCTCCCCCCCTCTTCACATCCTGTCCTAAACTCCACCCCCGTGGCTCGCTCGTTTACTTTCCCCCCCCTCTCCTACTTCCTGTCCCCACTCACCTGCTGTTTTCTTAGGCAGGTCACAGCATACGAGACTGGGGACAATCACTTACTTACCGCTCACTTATCTAATTAACAAAATGAATGTCTACCACTTCTTGCTGTAAACGTGAGGTAGGCCACAGCTTTATTGAATAACTTGTAAATAACATTAACTGTTAATAACTTTCTCTGAAAACCTATCCATGCTGAAAAGCTGATATATTTCTGTCCGTAAAATCGTCCGCCGAGGATGTTCGTAAGCCCCGGTCCTCGGGCTTGCGAACCTTCCTCTCTAACCCTAACCAGCATGGACTACTTCCGGGCCAAACCACAAGCTGTGACGACTTCCAAAACTAACTACCTACTCTGCACCCTCACCTCTAACCTACTTACCGGGCGGGTGGGTGGGTGTCTTCTCCACTCCCAACCACCCTCTTCTCCTCGTGTCTCTCTTCTTCTGCTTCCTTTCTGTTAAGAAAATTGTAGATCAATGTATCAGTTAATTATTCTATATTGCATTATAGAATAGTAAGATATAGCCTGCTGCTAGTATAAGTACTGAAGGGGTTAAATAACACCCTTCTATGGGCCTCCATGTCTTCTCAGGAAAATAGATTAAAGATGAGAGTCTGCTAGACCCCCCATGTATGCATATCTATAGACAGGAAACTATAAGACTACAGGGGGTAGGACTGTAAGGCATTACATGCATTACTTTCTCCTGAATTCATAACGGTCTCATTGTTATGTAATAGATACACCTTAAGAGGTGTAACTTATGTTAATCATTTTTGTTTCAGCCTATTATGTATTGGAGGTATATACTTTTGCTGTGATGTCATTTATGCTATATATGCTCTGACCACCTTAGAATAAATTAGAAATCACTTGATACCGCACAGCTGGTGTGATTTGTATTTCTCCTGGGCCCAGACTTCTGCACGAGATCTGGGATCATCTTCTCTTTCATAAACACATAAATTCTCCTTACACTTTCTTCCGCTCCCCCCCTCTTCACATCCTGTCCTAAACTCCACCCCCGTGGCTCGCTCGTTTACTTTCCCCCCCCTCTCCTACTTCCTGTCCCCACTCACCTGCTGTTTTCTTAGGCAGGTCACAGCATACGAGACTGGGGACAATCACTTACTTACCGCTCACTTATCTAATTAACAAAATGAATGTCTACCACTTCTTGCTGTAAACGTGAGGTAGGCCACAGCTTTATTGAATAACTTGTAAATAACATTAACTGTTAATAACTTTCTCTGAAAACCTATCCATGCTGAAAAGCTGATATATTTCTGTCCGTAAAATCGTCCGCCGAGGATGTTCGTAAGCCCCGGTCCTCGGGCTTGCGAACCTTCCTCTCTAACCCTAACCAGCATGGACTATTTCCGGGCCACACGGGATGTGCCGAATTACTGCGGCTCATTCCGTCCCACCCCACCGACCTTGGCCACTGCAGCCTCCACTCCGTCCTGTATCCCTGATAAAAACGTATCCAAGCCTAGCTCATTGAGGTGGACGCCGTCCTCCCTCAATGCTCCTTTTTCCTGATCCTCCAGCTCCCAATGCCGCACGGCCACCCCCCCAAGGGAATGCACAAACTGAGACATTTTCATGTTAATGAATCTCCTCCCTTTTTCAATCGCCTCCATGTTTTTTGCTCCTCTCCAATGCCTTCACGCTACAATGTCTGACCAAACAATAGTCACAGTGTGGAAACATTCCTGGAAACGCAAAATGTCCTGTTTCATTAAGACCAGAAGGTCCCGAGTCTTCAACCTGCCCAGGTCGTTACCCCCGGCGTGGACGACCAAAACCACTCTCCCGGGGGTGAGCCTGCCAATGTCCGATACCAGTCTTAACATGTCCGGCCATCTTAGCCCCCGGACTCCCTGCCAGGTTACGGACGTTCCGGTAAGGCCCAAGTCCAGTCCCATTGGCCGTACCGCTGCCCTCTTCTGGGCCCAATATACGTATGAGTGGCCCACGATGTGTACCTTCCAGGGGTCCGAAACTGAGAAAAAACAAAAACAGTTCCAAGGGCAACGATCTCTTCTTGAACCAAAAACAAACATTTAACGCTAAAATGACTATCAACGATCGTTCCCAACCATCAGATCGGGCCTAACGTAAGACTTGTACGCTTGAGACTTCCACCTCCCCAGTCTCTTTAAACCTTCTTCGCTCATGCCGCACGCGTCCGCTGATGTGGCTGCGCCAATTCTAAAAGAGTGCGTACCGAAATCGGACGCGTCGAAACCTGCTGCCCGTAGCGACCTACGCAAAACTGACGAGACCTGAAAACGTGTAAGGGGAAAACCCGAAGCATGCACCAAAAAACGCTCGCCCGAGGGCCTGGACGCCATATAACGTGTCACTGTATCCACTGGGCACCAACGCGCGCCCAGTGGGCTGACGGTCACCCACTCCCCTCTGCCATACACGTCCGTTTTCGACTTCCTTATCCGTACTCGTAACGCCCCTTCGACTATAATCACGTAGTTACCGAGCAGCCCTCCCGCATTGAATCTACTGGCGGGAACAAGCTCACCTATTCTCAAAGCTGCAAAAAACGCAAGCAAAAATGCAGACCTGAACAGTAGCGCTTCTACCCTGTCCGTGCAAATACTTTTCAACGCCTCAAACAATTTACACAAAACTGGGTATGTTATAGGGCGACAGGTGTCCACCCGGGCCTTGTCTTTCCTCCAACCCCGCACAATCTGCCGAAACACGAATTCCTTTGTAACATCTACCAGACTATGAAATTTTAATAAAAATGCCACGCCAGCAAGATGTTTTTTAACCATGTCGACCGACGCCCGACTTTTTCGCAAAGCCGCTAACATGTCCAGCGTCGCAGAGCGAGCCCTTTCGCCCTGTACCATACGGCCTCCCGCACAAATCAACCACTTCTGCCACACCGCATTGTACTGGTTCCACGTTCCCGCCGTTACGGATGCCTTAACTAGCTTCAGCAACTCTGCTCGGCCAGATTCCACAAGAAAAGCGGGCAGCGTACCCCCTCGGCGTCTGCCTGCGGATGCCGCTCCCTGAAACACTCCATCTGCGAACGAGAGAGTGCGTCAGCTGCCATGTTTTTGTAACCCGGTACATGCTTTGCACGTAGATATATGTTCCGTTGTAAACATCTCAAAACCATGTGTCTCAACAGTACCAGTACCGGCGGGGAAGCCGCGGACTGCCTGTTAATTATTTCCACCACCGCCGCATTGTCGGACCAAAAACACAACTTATGATCCTGGAGCTCCTCGCCCCATAACTCCAACGCTACCACCAGTGGAAAAAACTCCAAGAGCGTGATGTTTTTATTCCACCGTCTCTCCAGCCAGGATACTGGCCAGGGTTCCCTGCACCAGTGGTTCACACCAAAACCAACCGATCCTGCTGCATCCGCGAACAAGCAGAGATCGGGTCCCAGCCACTCCTCCTTGGGGCACACCACTTGCCCATTAAAGGATTCCAAGAACACTCTCCAAATATGGAGATCCCTTTTGATTCCTTGCGAGATCCGTATGAAATGATGGGGCTCTTTTACGCCTACCGTCGCAAGGGAAAGCCGTCTGGAAAAAACGCGGCCTATGGGAATCACTTTGCAAGCAAAGTTTAATAAACCCAATAAGACCTGCACTTGGCGTAACGTGGCCTTCTTACAGCTCGCAATTTCTTTTACCGTCTGCCGCAGCCGCGCAATTTTTTCCCGTGGTAACCTGAAAACCATTTCCTCGGTATCGATCTCGATCTCGGTATCGATCTCGATCTTGACCGGGCCCATTGTCTTTTCTTCCGACAACGGCACCCCCGCGTGCGACATCAATTTCCGGAATGTGTTTAACAAAAAGGCGCACGCACCGGATGTTTCCGTCCCTACGAATAAAAAAATTGTCCAAATAATGCGTCACCGATGACCTGCCCGTCTCATACTTAAGCATCCACTCCAGAAAGGAGCTGAACAACTCGAAGTAGTAACTTGAAATCGAGCAGCCCATCGGCAAGCACATGTCAAAGAAAAATTGATTGTCCACTTTGCATCCGAGTAAGTGAAAACAATCTGGATGTATCGGGAGAAGGCGGAAAGCGGATTCGATGTCCGCTTTCGCTAACTGCGCCCGCCTTCCCGCCTTTCTTACCAACGATACTGCTTGGTCAAAAGAAGCGTATACTACCGAAGCTTCCTCCTTCGAGATGCCATCATTTACCGACTCCCCTTTTGGGAAGGATAAATGGTGTATCAAACGAAATTTGCCGGGCTCCTTCTTGGGGACAAGCCCCAATGGGGAGACCCGTAAATTAGCGAAAGGCGGTTCCTCGAATGGGCCCGCCATGCGGCCCGCTGCTACTTCTTTTAGTACCTTTTCTTTGACTAGCTCTAAATTATCCGTTGCCGATTTTGGGTTCGGACACCACGTGGACGCGGGCTGAAACGTAAAAGGTATCACGAAGCCTTCTGCAAAACCCTGTCTAAGGATTCTTGCTTCCTGTGGTATTTGTCTAGCCACAGGGAGAGGTACTGGCTTTTCACCGGTGTTCAGCGCTCCACTGACACCGGCTCCGGCGGCCGCTCTTTGCTTCCTAAAACATCGCACCGCAGCGTGTTGGCCCCCGCAGACAGAACACTCGTGTCTGAACTTGCAGGTGGCGTAAAACCTACAATGGCCCTCGTTGTAGAGCCAACAAGTGCCATTGGGTCTTGAGGAGGCTGCAGGAGGCTGTTGCCCGCCCCCCACGGCACCTCCCAGACAGCAAGGACCATATATCCACGTATACACCTTTCCATATTTTTTCCAAAACATCTTCCGACAAACCGACCCCCAAAGGGGCAACACCACAAAACAGCGAGTCAGCATATCTCAAACCCTCCATAGGGTCCACATCACCACCGGCTGTTGAGCTACCACCTTCCTGCCCCACAGGTGGGCCCGTGCCCCCTGGGGAACCACAGGATTCCGCCACACCATCCTTTTCCACTCTGCTCAACAGCGATCTCAACACCATAGCTAAATCACATTTCTCCGCCACCTTGGCGGGATCCAACACATTATTCCAAGCGCTTAAATAGTTGGACTCACCGGCATGCCTGACCTCCGGCGTCGCCAAGGGCGTGGACCCTGCCGGGCTTCCCCCTGGGCTTCTGCCCCTGTGGGCTGCTGGCTGCCGCGGATACCCGTGCGGAGCCCCGCGAGCCCTCCTTTCTTGTGTAGTACCAAGGTGGCCCTGCTCCAGCCGCTCTTACGAAACATCCCGCCTCCTGTGCCGTATGCAATCCCTGCTGCTCTGAGTAACTGGCAAGACGTCCGCCTGGCGGTAAGTTTCCGACTGATGCCGCTGCTCCGGACCGCGGAACCCTTCGCCTTCGGTCTCTCTACCTGTTCTCACCCTACTGCCGCTGGCCTCTGCAGCTAGCCTAACCTGCTCCCTATCGCGCTTGCGCTGGTACCTCTCTCTCCTGGCTCTCTCCCTCTGCCTCCGCTTAGCGCCCTGGCCTTGCCTATTCTTGCTGGCGCGACTAACATAGCTATATGATGACTCTCCTCCACCTGAAGAGAAAGCCTCCACGAAACGTGGGTTAACGTAGCAAAACCTCTGCAATGTTGGGCGTGCGCAATCTGGCTGATGCTGTGAGGGGGGGTGCCTATGCGCCCCATAAGTGTCGCGACTGCACGCCGCCGTACCGTGTGAGCACACAGTGGCCGCAACTTGCTGTTGTGGGAGTTTTCTGCAATAGCCATGCAGTGGGGGTTGATCTGTGTAGCCCCCGGGCGTAGGGCCCTGTGGTGGGCTATCCGAAAACATGCTACCGCTCCCATCCGTTAGATAACCCCTGCCCCCGCTCCCCTGCCTGCTAACACTCCTGCTATCCGTACTGCTGACTGAACTAGCTGCCGTGCTATATCTCTCCCTCCCCCTCCCCTCTACTATGCTCCTGCTGCGGCCTGCTACCTCGCTGCCTCCCACCCCTCGCCCCCTTGTCCCTCTAATGCCCGGCCCTGAATGTCCTACCTGCGCCTGTTGCATGCTCGCGCCGCCATCTTGTGTTCTCCTGCGCTCTTGCGGCGCGCCGACGCGCGCTGCTCTCCTTCCTTGCTGGCCAAGTCCCAAATTATCCTCCGATGCCGTGCGCCTTGCCGCGCGCTGGTCCCTCGGGACGGAGCGCCCCGCCAATGCTGCCGCCTGTATTCCATCTCCCGGCGGACTGCCGTCCGGCAGTGACCGCCGCGCGGCCGCGGGCGTTCCTCCCGCCGCGCGGTTTGAATTTGGCGCCTTTTTCTGTGTGGCGCGAACTATCCCTGCCGTCTTCTCGCAGCCGCGGCTGCTTCTCCGACCGCCCTTCTTTGCGGCGGGGCTCGGGCTAAGCCTCGCCAGGGGGTTTTTTCTTCTCCTCGGGCGTCCTCGCCCGGCATCCCCCTCTTGTACCGCACTGTCTCCCGCTGCTGTCTCCTGACCTGCTGGCTCCGCCTGCCTTCCGGATTCATATCCCGACCTGCAGCTGACTAGGAGCTCCTCTAGCCACCTGGCCCCGTCACGGTCGATAGCCTCCCGGATCTTCCTCTGCAAATCCTCCATCTTTCTTGGGACTTCTCTCTTTACTAGCTTTCGCCTTCCGATCGCCTTACTTTCTTCTCCGCTGTGACGTCCGATGATGCAACCGCTTGCTCCGCTGTGCTGCTTGGCTCTTCACTTGCTCTGCTCACCGCTCTCGGTCTGCTGCTCTGCTTTTTGTTCCTACTTTATCTTCTTTCAATGCTGTCTTCTCCGCTCCCAACCACCCTCTTCTCCTCGTGTCTCTCTTCTTCTGCTTCCTTTCTTCCGCTCCCCCCCTCTTCACATCCTGTCCTAAACTCCACCCCCCTGGCTCGCTCGTTTACTCCCCCCCCCCCTCTCCTACTTCCTGTCCCCAGTCACCTGCTTTTTTCTTAGGCAGCTCACAGCATACGAAGAGAGTGATAAATCTCCTGCTGTATGTCCGTGCAGGGGCCCCAGCAGCTGCAGCACAGGGGGGCCACAGCTGGACACCATGTGCAGGATATTACCTCAGAAAGGCCCTCTAATGGCAGAAGAGGGCAGGACATTGCTGGACTAGAAACCCCTAACACCAGCGTCTGGTCACTGTGTATTACGTCTGCAGTGTGTGTGTAATACGCAGGTCCGATCTCCCATAGACTTTACTGTGACTCAGCATGAGAAATACGTGCGCAAAAACATTATGGCGCGCCGCATCTTGGCACACATACCCGCCAACACAGGGTACGGGGCATGGCGGCACGCAGCAAGTACCCATGTCACTGCATACCTCCTCGCACACAGCTAACTGCGCCCGTGAGAGAGGCCTTAGGCCATGTTCACACGCAGCGGATTTGCCGTGGATGTTCCACATGGCCCCTCGCACTGACAATCATCCACACGCCGGGGACAAGATCCGCCGCGGACATTGACCTGCGGAGGGGATTGTGGGTCCGCCGAATGCCAATCATAGCGCCGGATTGTGCGCCGATTCACCTCGTCAGATGGGGGGTGAATTCTGCACTAAAATCCTCCCCAAATGTTGTGCCTTCTGATGCGGATTTTCCCCTGCGGATCGGCTGCGGACATTCCACCGTAATCCGTGCCGTGCGGGCATCGCCCTAATGTGCGCAGTGTTACTATGTATTGTACCCCACTCCCAGGGCTTTGGTCCCAGTGTAAGCCCGGATTCACGCGCCCGTACGTGTTTTTGCGAATGAGTATTTGCGTGAAACTGCAGTTTTTACTGTACTTTTTGCACAAACAAGTCATGCGCAATTGTTCGTGAAAAACTACACACTGATGCTTCCATCCAGTAAGATGGCCAAATTATTTAATGTGCGCCAAATATGGTCACTTACTGCACTAATGCGCAGGACAATAGAGCACGCTGGGTATTTTTGTGCAACGTAATTGCGTACGCAAAAGAAAGGCACTTGTGCGCGAACCAGCGAAATCAGCCGGTTCTGTTCTCTGCATATCGCACACACAAAAATGTAATGCGCAAATGTGCCCGTGTGAGTCCGGCCCGAGGCTCGCTACTAACGGGCATATCTGTATGCGTCTTTTGCGTATGAACATTTTGTGCGCGCGATACATAGTAAATAGAGCCCAGATGCGTTCACGCACAAGTGAAGATTCTGCTTGCGAAATTGCGCCTCTCAAAAAAACCCCGCAGCTCGCTCTAATTTCCTCTGCATTTGCGCGGGAATAGAACACATCGTGAACTCATTACACTGATTGGCCGTTTCATTGGCTGCGGCATCGTTACGTGTTTTTTTGCACATTGCGCATGCAAAAAGTACAATGAAAACTGCAGATGCACGAACAAATACGCAACGCTCATTCCGAGGAAACGCAGAACACACGCACACGCAAATCTACTGGTGTGACACCGGCCTAAGGCTGGTCTGAGCTGCGCATATTATAACACGCCCACAGTAAGTATCCGTCATACGGACATATCGCCGGTGACATCACAGCCGGACGCCATCAGTATTTGAGGTTTTGGATTCCACATATTTTATCTTACTGGACAAATACCGATCCATATCTGTCCAATGGGAATAACAATATGGAGGCAAAAGCAGAAAAAATGGCGCGTCTTTAAAAATGGCTGCGAAAAATACGGCCGAGTGAATAGATGCGCAGATTTACATTAGCGCCGTATTACAGTCCGCAAAACACGGACCAATTACGGAAGTAAAATACGCTCATCTGAACGCGGCTGAATGTGATGAAAGTTACGCTCCGGGGATTCCTGTTTCCTCTGAAATGGACCAAGTGATACAGAAACGGGCGAATAACATAAAACGGCGCTAAACGCTACCGGCGGTTTAAGTAGGAAGAAAACGCATTCAAGAAACCCAAAGCAAATAGTAGAAAGGGCCCCGAGCCGAGAGCCCGTGTGACTCTATTCTGCTCAGCGGGGACTGGCTGGCCAACCACAGAGCAGCGGCCCACCTTGGGCTCTGCTCACACACGGCCGATTTGGGGTGGATTTTCGGTACCATTTTCTGTGGATTTCGATGCGTATTTTGGTGCATTGCCACAGCAGATTTCACCCCTTTAACGGAAGGAGTTACATCTATTGCAGATCTGCACCAAAATCTGTGTCACAATCTGCACCAAATCTGTCAAAATCTGCACCAAAAGATGGAGATTTTTTATGCAGATTTGCTGCAAATTTTTCCACTGTGAAAGATCCACACAAATCCACTACATGTGAATATATCCTTAGGGTGGGAATACACCGTGCAGCTGCCACACCCAGCCAAACCACGGCCACAGCAAATCCACTACATGTGAATATATCCTTAGGGTGGGAGTACACAGTGCAGCTGCCGCACCCAGCCAAACCACGGCCACAGCAAATCCACTACATGTGAATATATCCTTAGGGTGGGAGTACACCGTGCAGCTGCCGCACCCAACCAAACCACGGCCACAGCAAATCCATTACATGTGAATATATCCTTAGGGTGGGAATACACAGTGCAGCTGCCGCACCCAGCCAAACCACGGCCAAACAAATCCACTACCTGTGAATATATCCTTAGGATGGGAGTACACAGTGCAGCTGCCACACCCGGCCAAGCCACGGCCACAGCAAATCTACTACATGTGAATATATCCTTAGGGTGGTAATACACAGTGCAGCTGCCGCACCCAGCCAAACCACGGCAACAGCAAATCCACTACATGTGAATATATCCTTAGGGTGGGAATACACAGTGCAGCTGCCGCACCCAGCCAAACCACGGCTAAACAAATCCACTACCTGTGAATATATCCTTAGGATGGGAGTACACAGTGCAGCTGCCACACCCGGCCAAGCCACGGCCACAGCAAATCTACTACATGTGAATATATCCTTAGGGTGGTAATACACAGTGCAGCTGCCGCACCCAGCCAAACCACGGCCACAGCAAATCCACTACATGTGAATATATCCTTAGGATAGGAGTACACAGTGCAGCTCCCGCACCCAGCCAAACCACGGCCACAGCAAATCCACTACATGTGAATATACCCTTAGGATGGGAATACACAGTGCAGCTGCCGCACCCAGCCAAACCACGGCCACAGCAAATCCACTACATGTGAATATATCCTTAGGTTGGGAGTACACAGTGCAGCTGCGGCACCCAGCCAAACCATGGCCACACCAAATCCACTACATGTGAATATATCCTTAGGGTGGGAGTACACAGTGCAGCTGCTGCACTCAGCCAAACCACGGCCACAACATATCCACTACATGTGAATATATCCTTAGGGTGGCAATACACAGTGCAGCTGCCGCACCCAGCCAAACCACGGCCACAGCAAATCCACTACATGTGAATATATCCTTAGGATGGGAGTACACAGAGCAGCTGCCGCACCCAGCCAAACCACGGCCAAACAAATCCACTACATGTGAATATATCGTTAGGGTGGGAGTACACAATGCAGCTGCCGCACCCAGCCAAACCACGGCCACACAAATCCACTACATGTGAATATATCCTTAGGTTGGGAGTACACAGTGCAGCTGCCGCACCCAGCCAAACCACGACCAAACAAATCCACTACATGTGAATATATCCTTAGGATGGGAGTACACAGTGCAGCTGCCGCACCCAGCCAAACCACGGCCACAGCAAATCCACTACATGTGAATATACCCTTAGGATGGGAATACACAGTGCAGCTGCCGCACCCAGCCAAACCACGGCCACAGCAAATCCACTACATGTAAATATATCCTTAGGATGGTAATACACAGTGCAGCTGCGGCACCCAGCCAAACCATGGCCACACCAAATCCACTACATGTGAATATATCCTTAGGGTGGGAGTACACAGTGCAGCTGCTGCACCCAGCCAAACCACGGCCACAACATATCCACTACATGTGAATATATCCTTAGGGTGGCAATACACAGTGCAGCTGCCGCACCCAGCCAAACCACGGCCACAGCAAATCCACTACATGTGAATATATCCTTAGGATGGGAGTACACAGAGCAGCTGCCGCACCCAGCCAAACCACGGCCAAACAAATCCACTACATGTGAATATATCGTTAGGGTGGGAGTACACAATGCAGCTGCCGCACCCAGCCAAACCACGGCCACACAAATCCACTACATGTGAATATATCCTTAGGTTGGGAGTACACAGTGCAGCTGCCGCACCCAGCCAAACCACGACCAAACAAATCCACTACATGTGAATATATCCTTAGGATGGGAGTACACAGTGCAGCTGCCGCACCCAGCCAAACCACGGCCACAGCAAATCCACTCCATGTGAATATATCCTTAGGGTGGGAGTACACAGTGCAGCTGCTACACCCAGCCAAACCACGGCCACACAAATCCACTACATGTGAATATATCCTTAGGGTGGGAGTACACAGTGCAGCTGCCGCACCCAGCCAAGCCACGGCCACAACATATCCACTACATGTGAATATATCCTTAGGGTGGCAATACACAGTGCAGCTGCCACACCCAGCCAAACCACGGCCACAGCAAATCCACTACATGTGAATATATCCTTAGGATGGTAATACACAGTGCAGCTGCCGCACCCAGCCAAACCACGGCCAAACAAATCCACTACATGTGAATATATCCTTAGGATGGGAGTACACCGTGCAGCTGCCGCACCCAGCCAAACCACGGCCACAGCAAATCCACTACATGTGAATATATCCTTAGGGTGGGAATACACAGTCCAGCTGCCGCACCCAGCCAAACCACGGCCACAGCAAATCCACTACATGTGAATATATCCTTAGGGTGGGAATACACAGTGCAGCTGCCGCACCCAGCCAAACCACGGCCAAACAAATCCACTACCTGTGAATATATCCTTAGGATGGGAGTACACAGTGCAGCTGCCACACCCGGCCAAGCCACGGCAACAGCAAATCCACTACATGTGAATATATCCTTAGGATGGGAGTACACAGTGCAGCTGCCACACCCAGCCAAACCACGGCCACACAAATCCACTACATGTGAATATATCCTTAGGGTGGGAGTACACAGTGCAGCTGCCACACCCAGCCAAACCACGGCCACACAAATCCACTACATGTGAATATATCCTTAGGGTGGGAGTACACAGTGCAGCTGCCGCACCCAGCCAAACCACGGCCACACAAATCCATTACATGTGAATATATCCAAAGGGTGGGAGTACACAATGCAGCTGCCGCAGCCCAGCCACACCACAGCCACAACAAATCCACAACATGTGAATATATCCTTAGGATGGGAGTACACAGTGCAGCTGCCGCACCCAGCCAAACCACAGCAAATCCACTACATGTGAATATATCCTTAGGGTGGGAATACACAGTCCAGCTGCCGCACCCAGCCAAACCACGGCCAAACAAATCCACTACCTGTGAATATATCCTTAGGATGGGAGTACACAGTGCAGCTGCCACACCCGGCCAAGCCACGGCCACAGCAAATCTACTACATGTGAATATATCCTTAGGGTGGTAATACACAGTGCAGCTGCCGCACCCAGCCAAACCACGGCAACAGCAAATCCACTACATGTGAATATATCCTTAGGGTGGGAATACACAGTGCAGCTGCCGCACCCAGCCAAACCACGGCTAAACAAATCCACTACCTGTGAATATATCCTTAGGATGGGAGTACACAGTGCAGCTGCCACACCCGGCCAAGCCACGGCCACAGCAAATCTACTACATGTGAATATATCCTTAGGGTGGTAATACACAGTGCAGCTGCCGCACCCAGCCAAACCACGGCAACAGCAAATCCACTACATGTGAATATATCCTTAGGATGGGAGTACACAGTGCAGCTGCCGCACCCAACCAAACCACGGCCACAGCAAATCCACTACATGTGAATATATCCTTAGGGTGGGAATACACAGTGCAGCTGCCACACCCAGCCAAACCATGGCCACAGGAAATCCACTACATGTGAATATATCCTTAGGGTGGGAATACACAGTGCAGCTGCCACACCCGGCCAAGCCACGGCCACAGCAAATCTACTACATGTGAATATATCCTTAGGGTGGTAATACACAGTGCAGCTGCCGCACCCAGCCAAACCACGGCCACAGGAAATCCACTACATGTGAATATATCCTTAGGGTGGGAATACACAGTCCAGCTGCCGCACCCAGCCAAACCACGGCCACAGCAAATCCACTACATGTGAATATATCCTTAGGATAGGAGTACACAGTGCAGCTGCCGCACCCAGCCAAACCACGGCCACAGCAAATCCACTACATGTGAATATACCCTTAGGATGGGAATACACAGTGCAGCTGCCGCACCCAGCCAAACCACGGCCACAGCAAATCCACTACATGTGAATATATCCTTAGGTTGGGAGTACACAGTGCAGCTGCGGCACCCAGCCAAACCATGGCCACACCAAATCCACTACATGTGAATATATCCTTAGGGTGGGAGTACACAGTGCAGCTGCTGCACCCAGCCAAACCACGGCCACAACATATCCACTACATGTGAATATATCCTTAGGGTGGCAATACACAGTGCAGCTGCCGCACCCAGCCAAACCACGGCCACAGCAAATCCACTACATGTGAATATATCCTTAGGATGGGAGTACACAGAGCAGCTGCCGCACCCAGCCAAACCACGGCCAAACAAATCCACTACATGTGAATATATCGTTAGGGTGGGAGTACACAATGCAGCTGCCGCACCCAGCCAAACCACGGCCACACAAATCCACTACATGTGAATATATCCTTAGGTTGGGAGTACACAGTGCAGCTGCCGCACCCAGCCAAACCACGACCAAACAAATCCACTACATGTGAATATATCCTTAGGATGGGAGTACACAGTGCAGCTGCCGCACCCAGCCAAACCACGGCCACAGCAAATCCACTACATGTGAATATACCCTTAGGATGGGAATACACAGTGCAGCTGCCGCACCCAGCCAAACCACGGCCACAGCAAATCCACTACATGTAAATATATCCTTAGGATGGTAATACACAGTGCAGCTGCGGCACCCAGCCAAACCATGGCCACACCAAATCCACTACATGTGAATATATCCTTAGGGTGGGAGTACACAGTGCAGCTGCTACACCCAGCCAAACCACGGCCACAACATATCCACTACATGTGAATATATCCTTAGGGTGGCAATACACAGTGCAGCTGCCGCACCTAGCCAAACCACGGCCACAGCAAATCCACTACATGTGAATATATCCTTAGGATGGGAGTACACAGAGCAGCTGCCGCACCCAGCCAAACCACGGCCAAACAAATCCACTACATGTGAATATATCGTTAGGGTGGGAGTACACAATGCAGCTGCCGCACCCAGCCAAACCACGGCCACACAAATCCACTACATGTGAATATATCCTTAGGTTGGGAGTACACAGTGCAGCTGCCGCACCCAGCCAAACCACGACCAAACAAATCCACTACATGTGAATATATCCTTAGGATGGGAGTACACAGTGCAGCTGCCGCACCCAGCCAAACCACGGCCACAGCAAATCCACTCCATGTGAATATATCCTTAGGGTGGGAGTACACAGTGCAGCTGCTACACCCAGCCAAACCACGGCCACACAAATCCACTACATGTGAATATATCCTTAGGGTGGGAGTACACAGTGCAGCTGCCGCACCCAGCCAAGCCACGGCCACAACATATCCACTACATGTGAATATATCCTTAGGGTGGCAATACACAGTGCAGCTGCCACACCCAGCCAAACCACGGCCACAGCAAATCCACTACATGTGAATATATCCTTAGGATGGTAATACACAGTGCAGCTGCCGCACCCAGCCAAACCACGGCCAAACAAATCCACTACATGTGAATATATCCTTAGGATGGGAGTACACCGTGCAGCTGCCGCACCCAGCCAAACCACGGTCACAGCAAATCCACTACATGTGAATATATCCTTAGGGTGGGAGTACACAGCGCAGCTGCAGCACCCAGCCAAACCACGGCCACAGCAAATCCACTACATGTGAATATATCCTTAGGATGGGAGTACACAGTACAGCTGCCGCACTCAGCCAAACCACGGCCACAGCAAATCCACTACATGTGAATATATCCTTAGGATGGGAGTACACAGTGCAGCTGCCGCACCCAGCCAAACCACGGCCACAGCAAATCCACTACATGTGAATATATCCTTAGGATGGGAGTACACAGTGCACCTGCCGCACCCAGCCAAACCACGGCCACAACATATCCACTACATGTGAATATATCCTTAGGGTGGCAATACACAGTGCAGCTGCCACACCCAGCCAAACCACGGCCACAGCAAATCCACTACATGTGAATATATCCTTAGGATGGTAATACACAGTGCAGCTGCCGCTCCCAGCCAAACCACGGCCACAGCATATCCACTACATGTGAATGTATCCTTAAGGTGGTAATACACAGTGCAGCTGCCACACCCAGCCAAACCACGGCCACAGCAAATCCACTACATGTGAATATATCCTTAGGATGGTAATACACAGTGCAGCTGCCGCACCCAGCCAAACCACGGCCAAACAAATCCACTACATGTGAATATATCCTTAGGATGGGAGTACACCGTGCAGCTGCCGCACCCAGCCAAACCACGGTCACAGCAAATCCACTACATGTGAATATATCCTTAGGGTGGGAGTACACAGCGCAGCTGCCGCACCCAGCCAAACCACGGCCACAGCAAATCCACTACATGTGAATATATCCTTAGGATGGGAGTACACAGTGCAGCTGCCGCACTCAGCCAAACCACGGCCACAGCAAATCCACTACATGTGAATATATCCTTAGGATGGGAGTACACAGTGCACCTGCCGCACCCAGCCAAACCACGGCCACAACATATCCACTACATGTGAATATATCCTTAGGGTGGCAATACACAGTGCAGCTGCCACACCCAGCCAAACCACGGCCACAGCAAATCCACTACATGTGAATATATCCTTAGGATGGTAATACACAGTGCAGCTGCCGCTCCCAGCCAAACCACGGCCACAGCATATCCACTACATGTGAATATATCCTTAAGGTGGTAATACACAGTGCAGCTGCCACACCCAGCCAAACCACGGCCACAGCAAATCCACTACATGTGAATATATACTTAGGATGGTAATACACAGTGCAGCTGCCGCACCCAGCCAAACCACGGCCAAACAAATCCACTACATGTGAATATATCCTTAGGATGGGAGTACACCGTGCAGCTGCCGCACCCAGCCAAACCACGGTCACAGCAAATCCACTACATGTGAATATATCGTTAGGGTGGGAGTACACAGCGCAGCTGCCGCACCCAGCCAAACCACGGCCACAGCAAATCCACTACATGTGAATATATCCTTAGGATTGGAGTACACAGTGCAGCTGTCGCACTCAGCCAAACCTCGGCCACAGCAAATCCACTACTTGTGAATATATCCTTAGGGTGGGAGTACACAGCGCAGCTGCCGCACCCAGCCAAACCACGGCCACAGCAAATCCACTACATGTGAATATATCCTTAGGATGGAAATACACAGTGCAGCTGCCGCATCCAGCCAAACCACGGCTAAACAAATCCACTACATGTGAATATATCCTTAGGGTGGGAGTACACAGTGCAGCTGCCGCACCCAGCCAAACCACGACCACAGCAAATCCACTACATGTGAATGCATCCTTAGGATGGGAGTACACAGTGCAGCTGCCACACCCGGCCAAGCCACGGCCACAGCAAATCTACTACATGTGAAGATATCCTTAGGGTGGGAGTACACAGTGCAGCTGCCGCACCCAGCCAAACCACGGCCACAACATATCCACTACATGTGAATATATCCTTAGGGTGGCAATACACAGTGCAGCTGCCACACCCAGCCAAACCACGGCCACAGCAAATCCACTACATGTGAATATATCCTTAGGATAGGAGTACACAGAGCAGCTGCCGCACCCAGCCAAACCACGGCCAAACAAATCCACTACATGTGAATATATCGTTAGGGTGGGAGTACACAATGCAGCTGCCGCACCCAGCCAAACCACGGCCACACAAATCCACTACATGTGAATATATCCTTAGGGTGGGAGTACACAGTGCAGCTGCCGCACCCAGCCAAACCACGACCAAACAAATCCACTACATGTGAATATATCCTTAGGATGGGAGTACACAGTGCAGCTGCCGCACCCAGCCAAACCACGGCCACAGCAAATCCACTCCATGTGAATATATCCTTAGGGTGGGAGTACACAGTGCAGCTGCCACACCCAGCCAAACCACGGCCACACAAATCCACTACATGTGAATATATCCTTAGGGTGGGAGTACACAGTGCAGCTGCCACACCCAGCCAAACCACGGCCACACAAATCCACTACATGTGAATATATCTTAGGGTGGGAGTACACAGTGCAGCTGCCACACCCAGCCAAACCACGGCCACACAAATCCACTACATGTGAATATATCCTTAGGGTGGGAGTACACAGTGCAGCTGCCGCACCCAGCCAAACCACGGCCACACAAATCCACTACATGTGAATATATCCTTAGGGTGGGAGTACACAATGCAGCTGCCGCAGCCCAGCCACACCAGAGCCACAACAAATCCACAACATGTGAATATATCCTTAGGATGGGAGTACACAGTGCAGCTGCCGCACCCAGCCAAACCACAGCAAATCCACTACATGTGAATATATCCTTAGGGTGGGAATACACAGTGCAGCTGCCGCACCCAGCCAAACCACGGCCAAACAAATCCACTACCTGTGAATATATCCTTAGGATGGGAGTACACAGTGCAGCTGCCACACCCGGCCAAGCCACGGCCACAGCAAATCTACTACATGTGAATATATCCTTAGGGTGGTAATACACAGTGCAGCTGCCGCACCCAGCCAAACCACGGCAACAGCAAATCCACTACATGTGAATATATCCTTAGGGTGGGAATACACAGTGCAGCTGCCGCACCCAGCCAAACCACGGCCAAACAAATCCACTACCTGTGAATATATCCTTAGGATGGGAGTACACAGTGCAGCTGCCACACCCGGCCAAGCCACGGCCACAGCAAATCTACTACATGTGAATATATCCTTAGGGTGGTAATACACAGTGCAGCTGCCGCACCCAGCCAAACCACGGCAACAGCAAATCCACTACATGTGAATATATCCTTAGGATGGGAGTACACAGTGCAGCTGCCGCACCCAACCAAACCACGGCCACAGCAAATCCACTACATGTGAATATATCCTTAGGGTGGGAATACACAGTGCAGCTGCCACACCCAGCCAAACCATGGCCACAGGAAATCCACTACATCTGAATATATCCTTAGGGTGGGAGTACACAGTGCAGCTGCCACACCCAGCCAAACCACGGCCACACAAATCCACTACATGTGAATATATCCTTAGGGTGGGAGTACACAGTGCAGCTGCCGCACCCAGCCAAACCACGGCCACACAAATCCACTACATGTGAATATATCCTTAGGGTGGGAGTACACAGTGCAGCTGCCGCACCCAGCCAAACCACAGCAAATCCACTACATGTGAATATATCCTTAGGGTGGGAATACACAGTGCAGCTGCCGCACCCAGCCAAACCACGGCCAAACAAATCCACTACCTGTGAATATATCCTTAGGATGGGAGTACACAGTGCAGCTGCCACACCCGGCCAAGCCACGGCCACAGCAAATCTACTACATGTGAATATATCCTTAGGGTGGTAATACACAGTGCAGCTGCCGCACCCAGCCAAACCACGGCAACAGCAAATCCACTACATGTGAATATATCCTTAGGGTGGGAATACACAGTGCAGCTGCCGCACCCAGCCAAACCACGGCCAAACAAATCCACTACCTGTGAATATATCCTTAGGATGGGAGTACACAGTGCAGCTGCCACACCCGGCCAAGCCACGGCCACAGCAAATCTACTACATGTGAATATATCCTTAGGGTGGTAATACACAGTGCAGCTGCCGCACCCAGCCAAACCACGGCAACAGCAAATCCACTACATGTGAATATATCCTTAGGATGGGAGTACACAGTGCAGCTGCCGCACCCAACCAAACCACGGCCACAGCAAATCCACTACATGTGAATATATCCTTAGGGTGGGAATACACAGTGCAGCTGCCACACCCAGCCAAACCATGGCCACAGGAAATCCACTACATGTGAATATATCCTTAGGATGGTAATACACAGTGCAGCTGCGGCACCCAGCCAAACCATGGCCACACCAAATCCACTACATGTGAATATATCCTTAGGGTGGGAGTACACAGTGCAGCTGCTGCACCCAGCCAAACCACGGCCACAACATATCCACTACATGTGAATATATCCTTAGGGTGGCAATACACAGTGCAGCTGCCGCACCCAGCCAAACCACGGCCACAGCAAATCCACTACATGTGAATATATCCTTAGGATGGGAGTACACAGAGCAGCAGCCGCACCCAGCCAAACCACGGCCAAACAAATCCACTACATGTGAATATATCGTTAGGGTGGGAGTACACAATGCAGCTGCCGCACCCAGCCAAACCACGGCCACACAAATCCACTACATGTGAATATATCCTTAGGGTGGGAGTACACAGTGCAGCTGCCGCACCCAGCCAAACCACGACCAAACAAATCCACTACATGTGAATATATCCTTAGGATGGGAGTACACAGTGCAGCTGCCGCACCCAGCCAAACCACGGCCACAGCAAATCCACTCCATGTGAATATATCCTTAGGGTGGAAGTACACAGTGCAGCTGCCGCACCCAGCCAAACCACGGCCAAAACATATCCACTACATGTGAATATATCCTTAGGGTGGCAATACACAGTGCAGCTGCCACACCCAGCCAAACTACGGCCACAGCAAATCCACTACATGTGAATATATCCTTAGGATGGTAATACGCAGTGCAGCTGCCGCACCCAGCCAAACCACGGCCAAACAAATCCACTACATGTGAATATATCCTTAGGATGGGAGTACACCGTGCAGCTGCCGCACCCAGCCAAACCACGGTCACAGCAAATCCACTACATGTGAATATATTCTTAGGGTGGGAGTACACAGCGCAGCTGCAGCACCCAGCCAAACCACGGCCACAGCAAATCCACTACATGTGAATATATCCTTAGGATGGGAGTACACAGTACAGCTGCCGCACTCAGCCAAACCACGGCCACAGCAAATCCACTACATGTGAATATATCCTTAGGATGGGAGTACACAGTGCAGCTGCCGCACCCAGCCAAACCACGGCCACAGCAAATCCACTACATGTGAATATATCCTTAGGATGGGAGTACACAGTGCACCTGCCGCACCCAGCCAAACCACGGCCACAACATATCCACTACATGTGAATATATCCTTAGGGTGGCAATACACAGTGCAGCTGCCACACCCAGGCAAACCACGGCCACAGCAAATCCACTACATGTGAATATATCCTTAGGATGGTAATACACAGTGCAGCTGCCGCTCCCAGCCAAACCACGGCCACAGCATATCCACTACATGTGAATATATCCTTAAGGTGGTAATACACAGTGCAGCTGCCACACCCAGCCAAACCACGGCCACAGCAAATCCACTACATGTGAATATATCCTTAGGATGGTAATACACAGTGCAGCTGCCGCACCCAGCCAAACCACGGCCAAACAAATCCACTACATGTGAATACATCCTTAGGATGGGAGTACACCGTGCAGCTGCCGCACCCAGCCAAACCACGGTCACAGCAAATCCACTACATGTGAATATATCCTTAGGGTGGGAGTACACAGCGCAGCTGCCGCACCCAGCCAAACCACGGCCACAGCAAATCCACTACATGTGAATATATCCTTAGGATGGGAGTACACAGTGCAGCTGCCGCACTCAGCCAAACCACGGCCACAGCAAATCCACTACATGTGAATATATCCTTAGGATGGGAGTACACAGTACACCTGCCGCACCCAGCCAAACCACGGCCACAACATATCCACTACATGTGAATATATCCTTAGGGTGGCAATACACAGTGCAGCTGCCACACCCAGCCAAACCACGGCCACAGCAAATCCACTACATGTGAATATATCCTTAGGATGGCAATACACAGTGCAGCTGCCGCTCCCAGCCAAACCACGGCCACAGCATATCCACTACATGTGAATATATCCTTAAGGTGGTAATACACAGTGCAGCTGCCACACCCAGCCAAACCACGGCCACAGCAAATCCACTACATGTGAATATATCCTTAGGATGGTAATACACAGTGCAGCTGCCGCACCCAGCCAAACCACGGCCAAACAAATCCACTACATGTGAATATATCCTTAGGATGGGAGTACACCGTGCAGCTGCCGCACCCAGCCAAACCACGGCCACAGCAAATCCACTACATGTGAATATACCCTTAGGATGGGAATACACAGTGCAGCTGCCGCACCCAGCCAAACCACGGCCACAGCAAATCCACTACATGTAAATATATCCTTAGGATGGTAATACACAGTGCAACTGCCGCACCCAGCCAAACCATGGCCACACCAAATTCACTACATGTGAATATATCCTTAGGGTGGGAATACACAGCGCAGCTGCCACACCCAGCCAAACCACGGCCACAGCAAATCCACTACATGTGAATATATCCTTAGGATTGGAGTACACAGTGCAGCTGTCGCACTCAGCCAAACCTCGGCCACAGCAAATCCACTACTTGTGAATATATCCTTAGGGTGGGAGTACACAGCGCAGCTGCCGCACCCAGCCAAACCACGGCCACAGCAAATCCACTACATGTGAATATATCCTTAGGATGGAAATACACAGTGCAGCTGCCGCATCCAGCCAAACGACGGCTAAACAAATCCACTACATGTGAATATATCCTTAGGGTGGGAGTACACAGTGCAGCTGCCGCACCCAGCCAAACCACGACCACAGCAAATCCACTACATGTGAATACATCCTTAGGATGGGAGTACACAGTGCAGCTGCCACACCCGGCCAAGCCACGGCCACAGCAAATCTACTACATGTGAAGATATCCTTAGGGTGGGAGTACACAGTGCAGCTGCCGCACCCAGCCAAACCACGGCCACAACATATCCACTACATGTGAATATATCCTTAGGGTGGCAATACACAGTGCAGCTGCCACACCCAGCCAAACCACGGCCACAGCAAATCCACTACATGTGAATATATCCTTAGGATAGGAGTACACAGAGCAGCTGCCGCACCCAGCCAAACCACGGCCAAACAAATCCACTACATGTGAATATATCGTTAGGGTGGGAGTACACAATGCAGCTGCCGCACCCAGCCAAACCACGGCCACACAAATCCACTACATGTGAATATATCCTTAGGGTGGGAGTACACAGTGCAGCTGCCGCACCCAGCCAAACCACGACCAAACAAATCCACTACATGTGAATATATCCTTAGGATGGGAGTACACAGTGCAGCTGCCGCACCCAGCCAAACCACGGCCACAGCAAATCCACTCCATGTGAATATATCCTTAGGGTGGGAGTACACAGTGCAGCTGCCACACCCAGCCAAACCACGGCCACACAAATCCACTACATGTGAATATATCCTTAGGGTGGGAGTACACAGTGCAGCTGCCGCACCCAGCAAAACCACGGCCACAACATATCCACTACATTTGAATATATCCTTAGGGTGGCAATACACAGTGCAGCTGCCGCACCCAGCCAAACCACGACCAAACAAATCCACTACATGTGAATATATCCTTAGGATGGGAGTACACAGTGCAGCTGCCGCACCCAGCCAAACCACGGCCACAGCAAATCCACTCCATGTGAATATATCCTTAGGGTGGGAGTACACAGTGCAGCTGCCACACCCAGCCAAATCACGGCCACACAAATCCACTACATGTGAATATATCCTTAGGGTGGGAGTACACAGTGCAGCTGCCGCACCCAGCCAAACCACGGCCACAACATATCCACTACATGTGAATATATCCTTAGGATGGTAATACACAGTGCAGCTGCCGCACCCAGCCAAACCACGGCCACACAAATCCACTACATGTGAATATATCCTTAGGATGGGAGTACACAGTGCAGCTGCAGCACCCAGCCAAACCACGGCCACAGCATATCCACTACATGTGAATATATCCTTAGGGTGGCAATACCCAGTGCAGCTGCCGCACCCAGCCAAACCACGGCCACACAAATCCACTACAAGTAAATATATCCTTAGGGTGGTAATACACAGTGCAGCTGCCACACCCAGCCAAACCACGGCCACAGCAAATCCACTACATGTGAATATATCCTTAGGATGGCAATACACAGTGCAGCTGCCGCACCCAGCCAAACCACGGCCACACAAATCCACTACATGTGAATATATCCTTAGGGTGGGAGTACACAGTGCAGCTGCCGCACCCACCCAAACCACGGCCACACAAATCCACTACATGTGAATATATCCTTAGGGTGGGAATACACAGTGCAGCTGCTGCACCCAGCCAAACCACGGCCACAGCAAATCCACTACATGTGAATATATCCTTAGGATGGGAATACACAGTGCAGCTGCCGCACCCAGCCAGACCACGGCCACAGGAAATCCACTACATGTGAATATATCCTTAGGGTGGGAGTACACAGTCCAGCTGCCGCACCCAGCCAAACCACGGCCACAGCAAATCCACTACATGTGAATATATCCTTAGGATAGGAGTACACAGTGCAGCTGCCGCACCCAGCCAAACCACGGCCACAGCAAATCCACTACATGTGAATATACCCTTAGGATGGGAATACACAGTGCAGCTGCCGCACCCAGCCAAACCACGGCCACAGCAAATCCACTACATGTAAATATATCCTTAGGATGGTAATACACAGTGCAGCTGCCGCACCCAGCCAAACCATGGCCACACCAAATTCACTACATGTGAATATATCCTTAGGGTGGGAGTACACAGTGCAGCTGCCGCACCCAGCCAAACCACGGCCACAACATATCCACTACATGTGAATACATCCTTAGGGTGGCAATACACAGTGCAGCTGCCACACCCAGCCAAACCACGGCCACAGCAAATCCACTACATGTGAATATATCCTTAGGATGGTAATACACAGTGCAGCTGCCGCACCCAGCCAAACCACGGCCAAACAAATCCACTACATGTGAATATATCCTTAGGATGGGAGTACACCGTGCAGCTGCCACACCCAGCCAAACCACGGTCACAGCAAATCCACTACATGTGAATATATCCTTAGGGTGGGAGTACACAGCGCAGCTGCCGCACCCAGCCAAACCACGGCCACAGCAAATCCACTACATGTGAATATATCCTTAGGATGGGAGTACACAGTGCAGCTGCCGCACTCAGCCAAACCACGGCCACAGCAAATCCACTACATGTGAATATATCCTTAGGATGGGAGTACACAGTGCAGCTGCCGCACCCAGCCAAACCACGGCCACAGCAAATCCACTACATGTGAATATATCCTTAGGATGGGAGTACACAGTGCACCTGCCGCACCCAGCCAAACCACGGCCACAACATATCCACTACATGTGAATATATCCTTAGGGTGGCAATACACAGTGCAGCTGCCACACCCAGCCAAACCACGGCCACAGCAAATCCACTACATGTGAATATATCCTTAGGGTGGGAGTACACCGTGCAGCTGCCACACCCAGCCAAACCACGGTCACAGCAAATCCACTACATGTGAATATATCCTTAGGGTGGGAGTACACAGCGCAGCTGCCGCACCCAGCCAAACCACGGCCACAGCAAATCCACTACATGTGAATATATCCTTAGGATGGGAGTACACAGTGCAGCTGCCGCACTCAGCCAAACCACGGCCACAGCAAATCCACTACATGTGAATATATCCTTAGGATGGGAGTACACAGTGCAGCTGCCGCACCCAGCCAAACCACGGCCACAGCAAATCCACTACATGTGAATATATCCTTAGGATGGGAGTACACAGTGCACCTGCCGCACCCAGCCAAACCACGGCCACAACATATCCACTACATGTGAATATATCCTTAGGGTGGCAATACACAGTGCAGCTGCCACACCCAGCCAAACCACGGCCACAGCAAATCCACTACATGTGAATATATCCTTAGGATGGTAATACACAGTGCAGCTGCCGCTCCCAGCCAAACCACGACCACAGCAAATCCACTACATGTGAATATATCCTTAGGATGGGAGTACACAGTGCAGCTGCCACACCCGGCCAAGCCACGGCCACAGCAAATCTACTGCATGTGAATATATCCTTAGGGTGGGAATACACAGTGCAGCTGCCGCACCCAGCCAAACCATGGCCACAGCAAATCCACTACATGTGAATATATCCTTAGGGTGGGAGTACACAGTGCAGCTGCCGCACCCAGCCAAACCACGGCCACACAAATCCACTACATGTGAATATATCCTTAGGGTGGGAGTACACAGTGCAGCTGCCGCACCCAGCCAAACCACGGCCACAACATATCCACTACATGTGAATATATCCTTAAGGTGGTAATACACAGTGCAGCTGCCACACCCAGCCAAACCACGGCCAAACAAATCCACTACATGTGAATATATCCTTAGGATGGGAGTACACCGTGCAGCTGCCACACCCAGCCAAACCACGGCCACAGCAAATCCACTACATGTGAATATATCCTTAGGGTGGGAGTACACAGTGCAGCTGCCGCACCCAGCCAAACCACGGCCACAGCAAATCCACTACGTGAATATATCCTTAGGATGGGAGTTCACCGTGCAGCTGCCGCACCCAGCCAAACCACGGCCACAGCATATCCACTACATGTGAATATATCCTTAGGGTGGGAGTACACAGTGCAGCTGCCGCACCCAGCCAAACCACGGCCACAACATATCCACTACATGTGAATATATCCTTAGGGTGGGAGTACACAGTGCAGCTGCCGCACCCAGCCAAACCACGGCCACAACATATCCACTACATGTGAATACATCCTTAGGGTGGCAATACACAGTGCAGCTGCCACACCCAGCCAAACCACGGCCACAGCAAATCCACTACATGTGAATATATCCTTAGGATGGTAATACACAGTGCAGCTGCCGCACCCAGCCAAACCACGGCCAAACAAATCCACTACATGTGAATATATCCTTAGGATGGGAGTACACCGTGCAGCTGCCACACCCAGCCAAACCACGGCCACAGCAAATCCACTACATGTGAATATATCCTTAGGGTGGGAGTACACAGTGCAGCTGCCGCACCCAGCCAAACCACGGCCACAGCAAATCCACTACGTGAATATATCCTTAGGATGGGAGTTCACCGTGCAGCTGCCGCACCCAGCCAAACCACGGCCACAGCATATCCACTACATGTGAATATATCCTTAGGGTGGGAGTACACAGTGCAGCTGCCGCACCCAGCCAAACCACGGCCACAACATATCCACTACATGTGAATATATCCTTAGGGTGGGAGTACACAGTGCAGCTGCCGCACCCAGCCAAACCACGGCCACAACATATCCACTACATGTGAATACATCCTTAGGGTGGCAATACACAGTGCAGCTGCCACACCCAGCCAAACCACGGCCACAGCAAATCCACTACATGTGAATATATCCTTAGGATGGTAATACACAGTGCAGCTGCCGCACCCAGCCAAACCACGGCCAAACAAATCCACTACATGTGAATATATCCTTAGGATGGGAGTACACCGTGCAGCTGCCGCACCCAGCCAAACCACGGTCACAGCAAATCCACTACATGTGAATATATCCTTAGGGTGGGAGTACACAGCGCAGCTGCCGCACCCAGCCAAACCACGGCCACAGCAAATCCACTACATGTGAATATATCCTTAGGATGGGAGTACACAGTGCAGCTGCCGCACTCAGCCAAACCACGGCCACAGCAAATCCACTACATGTGAATATATCCTTAGGATGGGAGTACACAGTGCAGCTGCCGCACCCAGCCAAACCACGGCCACAGCAAATCCACTACATGTGAATATATTCTTAGGATGGGAGTACACAGTGCACCTGCCGCACCCAGCCAAACCACGGCCACAACATATCCACTACATGTGAATATATCCTTAGGGTGGCAATACACAGTGCAGCTGCCACACCCAGCCAAACCACGGCCACAGCAAATCCACTACATGTGAATATATCCTTAGGATGGTAATACACAGTGCAGCTGCCGTTCCCAGCCAAACCACGACCACAGCAAATCCACTACATGTGAATATATCCTTAGGATGGGAGTACACAGTGCAGCTGCCACACCCGGCCAAGCCACGGCCACAGCAAATCTACTACATGTGAATATATCCTTAGGGTGGGAATACACAGTGCAGCTGCCGCACCCAGCCAAACCATGGCCACAGCAAATCCACTACATGTGAATATATCCTTAGGGTGGGAGTACACAGTGCAGCTGCCGCACCCAGCCAAACCACGGCCACACAAATCCACTACATGTGAATATATCCTTAGGGTGGGAGTACACAGTGCAGCTGCCGCACCCAGCCAAACCACGGCCACAACATATCCACTACATGTGAATATATCCTTAAGGTGGTAATACACAGTGCAGCTGCCACACCCAGCCAAACCACGGCCAAACAAATCCACTACATGTGAATATATCCTTAGGATGGGAGTACACCGTGCAGCTGCCACACCCAGCCAAACCACGGCCACAGCAAATCCACTACATTTGAATATATCCTTAGGGTGGGAGTACACAGTGCAGCTGCCGCACCCAGCCAAACCACGGCCACAGCAAATCCACTACGTGAATATATCCTTAGGATGGGAGTTCACCGTGCAGCTGCCGCACCCAGCCAAACCACGGCCACAGCATATCCACTACATGTGAATATATCCTTAGGGTGGGAGTACACAGTGCAGCTGCCGCACCCAGCCAAACCATGGCCAAACAAATCCACTACATGTGAATATATCCTTAGGGTGGTAATACACAGTGCAGCTGCCACACCCAGCCAAACCATGGCCACAGCAAATCCACTACATGTGAATATATCCTTAGTATGGGAGTACACAGCGCAGCTGCCGCACCTAGCCAAACCACGGCCACACAAATCCACTACATGTGAATATATCCTTAGGGTGGGAGTACACAGTGCAGCTGCCGCACCCAGCCAAACCACGGCCACAACATATCCACTACATGTGAATATATCCTTAGGGTGGGAGTACACAGTGCAGCTGCCGCACCCAGCCAAACCACGGCCACAACATATCCACTACATGTGAATACATCCTTAGGGTGGCAATACACAGTGCAGCTGCCACACCCAGCCAAACCACGGCCACAGCAAATCCACTACATGTGAATATATCCTTAGGATGGTAATACACAGTGCAGCTGCCGCACCCAGCCAAACCACGGCCAAACAAATCCACTACATGTGAATATATCCTTAGGATGGGAGTACACCGTGCAGCTGCCACACCCAGCCAAACCACGGCCACAGCAAATCCACTACATGTGAATATATCCTTAGGGTGGGAGTACACAGTGCAGCTGCCGCACCCAGCCAAACCACGGCCACAGCAAATCCACTACGTGAATATATCCTTAGGATGGGAGTTCACCGTGCAGCTGCCGCACCCAGCCAAACCACGGCCACAGCATATCCACTACATGTGAATATATCCTTAGGGTGGGAGTACACAGTGCAGCTGCCGCACCCAGCCAAACCACGGCCACAACATATCCACTACATGTGAATATATCCTTAGGGTGGGAGTACACAGTGCAGCTGCCGCACCCAGCCAAACCACGGCCACAACATATCCACTACATGTGAATACATCCTTAGGGTGGCAATACACAGTGCAGCTGCCACACCCAGCCAAACCACGGCCACAGCAAATCCACTACATGTGAATATATCCTTAGGATGGTAATACACAGTGCAGCTGCCGCACCCAGCCAAACCACGGCCAAACAAATCCACTACATGTGAATATATCCTTAGGATGGGAGTACACCGTGCAGCTGCCGCACCCAGCCAAACCACGGTCACAGCAAATCCACTACATGTGAATATATCCTTAGGGTGGGAGTACACAGCGCAGCTGCCGCACCCAGCCAAACCACGGCCACAGCAAATCCACTACATGTGAATATATCCTTAGGATGGGAGTACACAGTGCAGCTGCCGCACTCAGCCAAACCACGGCCACAGCAAATCCACTACATGTGAATATATCCTTAGGATGGGAGTACACAGTGCAGCTGCCGCACCCAGCCAAACCACGGCCACAGCAAATCCACTACATGTGAATATATCCTTAGGATGGGAGTACACAGTGCACCTGCCGCACCCAGCCAAACCACGGCCACAACATATCCACTACATGTGAATATATCCTTAGGGTGGCAATACACAGTGCAGCTGCCACACCCAGCCAAACCACGGCCACAGCAAATCCACTACATGTGAATATATCCTTAGGATGGTAATACACAGTGCAGCTGCCGTTCCCAGCCAAACCACGACCACAGCAAATCCACTACATGTGAATATATCCTTAGGATGGGAGTACACAGTGCAGCTGCCACACCCGGCCAAGCCACGGCCACAGCAAATCTACTACATGTGAATATATCCTTAGGGTGGGAATACACAGTGCAGCTGCCGCACCCAGCCAAACCATGGCCACAGCAAATCCACTACATGTGAATATATCCTTAGGGTGGGAGTACACAGTGCAGCTGCCGCACCCAGCCAAACCACGGCCACACAAATCCACTACATGTGAATATATCCTTAGGGTGGGAGTACACAGTGCAGCTGCCGCACCCAGCCAAACCACGGCCACAACATATCCACTACATGTGAATATATCCTTAAGGTGGTAATACACAGTGCAGCTGCCACACCCAGCCAAACCACGGCCAAACAAATCCACTACATGTGAATATATCCTTAGGATGGGAGTACACCGTGCAGCTGCCACACCCAGCCAAACCACGGCCACAGCAAATCCACTACATGTGAATATATCCTTAGGGTGGGAGTACACAGTGCAGCTGCCGCACCCAGCCAAACCACGGCCACAGCAAATCCACTACGTGAATATATCCTTAGGATGGGAGTTCACCGTGCAGCTGCCGCACCCAGCCAAACCACGGCCACAGAATATCCACTACATGTGAATATATCCTTAGGGTGGGAGTACACAGTGCAGCTGCCGCACCCAGCCAAACCATGGCCAAACAAATCCACTACATGTGAATATATCCTTAGGGTGGTAATACACAGTGCAGCTGCCACACCCAGCCAAACCATGGCCACAGCAAATCCACTACATGTGAATATATCCTTAGTATGGGAGTACACAGCGCAGCTGCCGCACCCAGCCAAACCACGGCCACACAAATCCACTACATGTGAATATATCCTTAGGGTGGGAGTACACAGTGCAGCTGCCGCACCCAGCCAAACCACGGCCACAACATATCCACTACATGTGAGTATATCCTTAGGGTGGCAATACACAGTGCAGCTGCCACACCCAGCCAAACCACGGCCACAGCAAATCCACTACATGTGAATATATCCTTAGGATGGTAATACACAGTGCAGTTGCCGCACCCAGCCAAACCACGGCCAAACAAATCCACTACATGTGAATATATCCTTAGGATGGGAGTACACCGTGCAGCTGCCACACCCAGCCAAACCACGGTCACAGCAAATCCACTACATGTGAATATATCCTTAGGGTGGGAGTACACAGTGCAGCTGCCGCACCCAGCCAAACCACGGCCACACAAATCCACTACATGTGAATATATCCTTAGGGTGGGAGTACACAGTGCAGCTGCCGCACCCAGCCAAACCACGGCCACAACATATCCACTACATGTGAATATATCCTTAAGGTGGTAATACACAGTGCAGCTGCCACACCCAGCCAAACCACGGTCAAACAAATCCACTACATGTGAATATGTCCTTAGGATGGGAGTACACCGTGCAGCTGCCACACCCAGCCAAACCACGGCCACAGCAAATCCACTACATGTGAATATATCCTTAGGATGGGAGTTCACCGTGCAGCTTCCGCACCCAGCCAAACCATGGCCAAACAAATCCACTACATGTGAATATATCCTTAGGGTGGTAATACACAGTGCAGCTGCTGCACCCAGCCAAACCACAGCCACAGCAAATCCACTACATGTGAATATATCCTTAGTATGGGAGTACACAGCGCAGCTGCCGCACCCAGCCAAACCACGGCCACACAAATCCACTACATGTGAATATATCCTTAGGGTGGGAGTACACAGTGCAGCTGCCGCACCCAGCCAAACCACGGCCACAGCAAATCCACTACATGTGAATATATGCTTAGGGTGGGAGTACACAGTGCAGCTGCCGCACCCAGCCAAACCACGGCCACAGCAAATCCACTACATGTGAATATATCCTTAGGATGGTAATACACAGTGCAGCTGCCGCACCCAGCCAAACCACGGCCAAACAAATCCACTACATGTGAATATATCCTTAGGATAGGAGTACACCGTGCAGCTGCCACACCCAGCCAAACCACGGTCACAGCAATCCACTACATGTGAATATATCCTTAGGGTGGGAGTACACAGTGCAGCTGCCGCACCCAGCCAAACCATGGCCACACAAATCCACTACATGTGAATATATCCTTAGGATGGGAGTACACCGTGCAGCTGCCGCACCCAGCCAGACCATGGCCAAACAAATCCACTGTATGTGAATATATCCTTAGGATGCGAGTACACCGTGCAGCTGCCGCACCCAACCAAACCACGGCCACAGCAAATCCACTACATGTGAATATATTCTTAGGATGGGAGTACACAGTGCAGCTGCCGTACCCAGCCAAACCACGGCCACAGAAATCACTGCAGCCAATGACTACCATGGGTGGAGGTGGTTTAGCGAAGAGCAGCCAGCACCATCATTGTCTTTACACCCTTTACCCATTTACAAATACAGCACCAGAACTAACCTCAATACATAAATTCAGTACCAGAACCAACCTCTAACATAAATACAGCATCAGAACCAAGCTTATAACATAAATACAGCACCAGAACTACTTTAATACCATAAATACAGCACCAGAGCCAACCTCGAATATCAATACAGCATCAGATCCAAGCTCTATCATAAATACGGCACCAAAACCAATCTTATTACATAAATACAGTACCAGAAACAAATTACATAAATACAGTACCAGAAAAAGCTCATAACATAAATACAGTAGCAGTACCAAGCTAATTACATAAATACAGCCACAAAACCAAGCTCATAACACGAATACAGCTCCAGAACCCCTAAAATAAAGGTTATATATATCTTATAAGACAACCTTTATAATGTAGCAGACAATGGATCTGTTGTAGAGTCCAATAATACCCAGGCTGTTTCTTCAAAAAGCACAGACACGGCTTGCATGAAAAAACGCCCCTGTCACACTCCTAGCTCCCGATTGGCTGAGTAGCTGAAGCTCCTTAAGGTCCTAGAAGCGTCTGTAGTGATTTTTGCCTGCCCTGCAGGGTTAGGGTAAGTTTTGCTGTTAGGCTTACATTATTGGGTGATTGCCTTGCCTGTCCCTGGGGCTTTGTCAGCTCTGAAGTGCCGTGCACACAGGAATCGGCGCCCCACCGCGGCAACACTGCCGTCCTCTCTCCCTGCCTATGCCGCTGAGGCCAACACTGTCCTGTCCCCAAGCTGTAGCGGCACTCAGCGCAGTGGATAAGGCCCTTCCGCACATTCAGGGGATGCGGCCGCTGACGTCTACTCCACTCCCCTGCCTCCTCTCCCTTCAGCAGCTGTCACTGGCGCCGCTGCCAAGAGGCAGAGTAGCCCTCAGTGGCCACATCCCACCTCCACAGCAGGGAAAGGACAGTGTGGCCGCCGCCGGGCTAATCTCGGCGCTACAGCAGGGGGGACAGAGAAGAGAATTTACCCAATCAGGAGCTACGGTCGTGACAGGGGCATTCCTCCATGCAAGCCCTGTCAAACCCTTAGCTTCCGGTGGTGACAAGGTACAATAGTACCAACACTTTATTGCACCAGTACTTGCGTTCAGTTGCAATCCTCTCCAAAAGACTGAACCAACAACAAAAGGCAACATACTCTCTAATACAATCCAAACAAAGGCATTCCTTCGTTACTTAAATACAAATTGATTGGTTACACTTCACTACAGTATTACACAGGCGCAGTATGCCTGCCCTAAAATAGGCATACTTCCACCCTCCTTTTTACAACACCCATCATCCTACTCAAGTTAACTCTTTCTTATCCTAATCTCAGCTACCACAGATCAGCTCTAGTATACCTCAAAATGAATGGTGCGCTGGCTAAGCCTGTGCAGTCATAGCTCCACTTATTTCAATGGGGCTGACGAAAACACCCAAGGGCTTGCCAACCAAGTAACCCCAGCAGTGCCACTGAAAGTGAATGGTACTGTCGGCCAGTAACAAACTGGGTATAGGCGCGACTGTCTCAAGACATCAGGGGATTAGCTCAACTTCTCGGTTTTATTGAAACCTGCATAAGTAGATGTGTTTCGCAGTGATGGCACCCCTTCCTCAGTATTTGCTGGGCACACTATATTAGAACTTGTGACAAAGAATAAAACAAGGGGAATGGGGGGCATTTTTATAGATACAAATATCAGGGTGCAATTACACATGAAAGAAGTATAGGCAGAGAATAAAGTAATAGAAGGTAACGGGGATAAAAAACGTAAATCAACATATATTCAATTTTCAAGGGAGCTGCCCCTCCATGTACAGCCGGATACAAAGTCTGACATTGATAGTCCTCCTTGATAAAACAGAGTTGGTTTTGCTAAAATGGCGCAATTGGTAAATTACTTTATTCACTACATAAATAAAATTATAATCATATATTAAACGCACACATTAAAAATATTGCTGGTAATGGTAGAATCAGTATAAAATCTGCCCAGAAGGGCTGCAGCCGACCTCCAGGGATAAATGGATAAATGGTTCAAAGGTGGTCGGGATCATATCAGGGGCGGGGGTATCGTCAGTTCTGGGTGTACAATGGAGGCAATAGTATCGTGTGCTCAAGTTTATTAATATTATGCTGTGACATCAGAATTATAACAAGAATTATTATGACAAATATTATAACATACTAGTAATTATTAGGAAATTATATTACCAGTGTTTCTGGTGGCGCCACACAGCTGTGCTATATGCATGTCACACACACCACACACAGCTCTGCAACATGAGCGTCACACAAACCACATACAGCTCTGCTACATGCACGTCACAAATCACACACAGCTCTGCTACATGAGCGGCACACCCACCACACACAGCTCTGCTACATGCGCGTCACACCCACCCCACACAGCTCTGCTACATGCGCGTCACACCCACCCCACACAGCTCTGCTACATGCGCGTCACACCCACCCCACACAGCTCTGCTACATGCGCGTCACACCCACCCCACACAGCTCTGCTACATGCGCGTCACACCCATCACACACGGCTCTGCTACGAGTGCGTCACACCACACACAGCTCTACTACATGCTCGTGTCACAGACACACAAACAGCTCTGCTACATGCGCGTGTCACAGACACAAAAACAACTCTGCTACATGCGCGTGTCACAGACACAAAAACAGCTCTGCTACATGCGCGTGTTACAGACACACAGCTCTGCTACATGGGCGCGTCACACACACAGCTTTGCTATATGCGCGTGTCACAGACACACACACAGCTCCGCTACATGCGCGTGGCACAGACACACAAAGCTCTGCTACAAGCGCATGTCACCAACACACACAGAGCTCTGTTACATGTGCATCACACACACTACTGCTACATTCATGTGTCACATACACCACAAACAGCTCTGCTGCATGCATGTCACGGACACACACAGCTGTACAATATACATTTTTCGTTGGCCTATACTGGTTTAGGATCTGTGAGGGCGCCACCGTCATGCAATCAGGGGCGGAGCTAAGAGTCAGTAACTGATCAGACGACGGTGACATCATCACAGGTCCTGTCAGCATATGATGAGGGACGGACAAAAATTTTAAAATAAGGTTATTGACTAATTGTTCTTTGGACTACCTTCTGTCTGCTCATATATATGTCCTCCTTGGAAGTTGAGACATGATTTGGGTCAGCTACATCAGTGGTCAGAGCTGGAAGTGTAATTAAAGTCTTCACTCCCATTCAAATCAATGTAAGAAAAAAAGTTTTATAATTGTTGTAAAAAATAATGGAAAATCAAAAGTAAAAAAAAACTTTCCCTATAATTATAATAAAAATGTCAAAACAAAAAGACCCCCAAAACATAACGCCAGAGTTGCACTTTTTTGGTCACCACGTCTCCAAGGAAAAATTTAATAAAAAGCGATCAGAAAGACACATGAGCTCCAAAGTTATTCCAGTCTGAAGATGGCAGCAGAAAATCTTGTTTTAAATTTATTTGATTTTTTAAAAGTAGTACAGGAAAAACATTGTAAATAAATGCGATATTATCATAATCCTACTGACCCACATAATAAAGTTATCATAGTATTTGTGCTGTAGTTTGTACACCATGAAAACAAGACATTGGGGCGTGGCCTCAGAGTCTTAGTTGAGCCGACGCGCGAGAGAGGAGCTCCAGCACAACAAAGGATACAAAAGCTGCCTGTCCACCTGGGCACCCAGCTCAGGCAGCATCCTCAACCATCCCACTACCGAGGTGAGCTTGCAGGGGGTCATCCTCAGGGTTACCGCTGCCCGCTGATCTTCTCCACAAGTGGAATTGGGGCCTCCTCTCTCCCCCTTCTGGCAGCTTAGGAAGCACTGCAAGACTGGGAGTACTCTTTCCTGGGGCACCTATGCTTCCTGCAACAGGCGGAGACCCACTGAGGTTCAGGCAGTACCACACTTAGACAGCGCTATATTGCCGCGTCAGCACCATAACCAAGCTGCGGATTCTCCTTCACTGGAGGACGATGATCTTTCTACACCAGGCTGCACTTCAGCAATAAGGCAGGGGATCCTGGCCCTCCCTGACTTCCCACAGCCTGTTGGTGTCCCATAATCGGATTCAGGAGACCCAGGAAAGCCCTGAGTTTGCTTGGGACTGCACTACAAGCTATCTCTACTTGATGCCTGCAACTACTGCCACCATCTGGTATGAATGAATAAATTGCTTTTCTAGGAACACTTTTCATAATGATCTAAAGCACTATGTTTTAAACAGTTCAAGCAGGGGTAACGTCTCCTCCAAGTCTGCCAGTCTACCTCTCTGGGGGTACCCATTGCCACTTGCCAGGGGTGTAGCTAAACGTTCATGGGCCTGGGTGCAAAAGTCTATCTTGGGGCCCCCCAACTACTCTTAACCCCTTAACTAAGGTGACCAGAGGTCCCGCTTTTGGGACGTCTGGTCACCATAGTGATTACCAAGTGCGGTGCTGCAGCTCCCACCTGGTAAATATTTTGCGGCGCCGCTACGAATGCTCACACGTACATCAGTGAGCATCCGGGATTTTCCTTCCCTGACCTCTCCTCTTTAGTTCCGCAAGAGAGAAGAGGAGGGGGGAGAAGGGAATGCTGCAGACGCACACACTTGCCCCGGCGGCAACGTCGAGAAGAGAAGTAGCGTTGCTCTGAAGACTAGGAACAGGGAGAGTATAGCAGATTCATGGGGGCTCTACCACTACTGTGGGAATCACTGTTACTACTGGAGCTGATATAAGGGAGACGATTAGTAATCGTGTCCCCTATATCAGCCCCCAGCAGTAATAGTATTAACACTGAGAGCTACTGTGGGACACACTACTACTACTCCTCAGGGCCACTGTGGGATACACTTATACTACTACTCCTACTCCTCAGGGCCACTGTGGGACACACTACTACTCCTACTCCTCAGGGCCACTGTGGGACACACTACTACTACTACTCCTCCTCAGGGCAACTGTGGGACACACTACTACTACTCCTCGGGGCATCTGTGGGACCCACTACTACTCCTCCTCGGAGCCACTGTGGGACACACTACTACTACTACCACCAACGAGAGCCACTGTGGGACACACTACTACTACTACCAACGAGGGCCACTGTGGGACACACTACTACTATAACTAATGAGGGCCACTGTGGGACACACTACTACTATAACTAATGAGGGCCACTGTGGGACACACTACTACTATAACTAACGAGGGCCACTGTGGGACACACTACTACTATAACTAACGAGGGCCACTTTGGGACACACTACTACTACTAATGAGGGCCACTGTGGGACACACTACTACTACTACTACTAATGAGGGCCACTGTAGGACACACTACTACTACTACTAATGAGGGCCACTGTGGGACACACTACTACTACTACTACTAATGAGGGCCACTGTGGGACACACTACTACTACTACTAATGAGGGCCCCTGTGGGACACACTACTACTACTACTACTACTAATGAGGGCCACTGTGGGACACACTACTACTACTAATGAGGGCCACTGTGGGACACACTACTACTACTAATGAGGGCCACTGTGGGACACACTACTACTACTACTACTAATGAGGGCCACTGTGGGACACATTACTACTACTAATGAAGGCCACTGTGGGACACACTACTACTACTACTAATGAGGGCCACTGTGGGACACACTACTACTAATGAGGGCCACTGTAGGGTACACCACTACTACTACTAATGAGGGCCACTGTTGGACACACTACTACTACTACTAATGAGGGCCACTGTGGGATACACTACTACTACTACTACTACTGAGGGCCACTGTTGGACACACTACTACTACTAATGAGGGCCACTGTGGGACACACTACTACTACTACTACTAATGAGGGCCACTGTGGGACACACTACTACTATAACTAACGAGGGCCACTGTGGGACACACTACTACTATAACTAACGAGGGCCACTGTGGGACACACTACTACTATAACTAACGAGGGCCACTTGGGGACACACTACTACTACTACTACTAATAAGGGCCACTGTGGGACACACTACTACTACTACTACTAATGAGGGCCACTGTGGGACACACTACTACCACTACTAATGAGGGCCACTGTGGGACACACTACTACTACTACTACTAATGAGGGCCACTGTGGGACACACTACTACTACTACTAATGAGGGCCACTGTGGGACACACTACTACTACTACTAATGAGGGCCACTGTGGGACAGACTACTACTATAACTAACGAGGGCCACTTTGGGACACACTACTACTATAACTAACGAGGGCCACTGTGGGACACACTACTACTATAACTAACGGGGGCCACTGTGGGACACACTACTACCACTACTAATGAGGGCCACTGTGGGACACACTACTACTACTACTACTAATGAGGGCCACTGTTGGACACACTACTACTACTACTAATGAGGGCCACTGTAGGGCACACCACTACTACTATTACTACTAATGAGGTCCACTGTAGGGCACACCACTACTACTACTATTGAGGTCCACTGTAGGACACGCCACTACTACTACTAATGAGGTCCACTGTAGGACACACCACCACTACTACTAATGAGGTCCACTGTAGGACACACCACTACTACTACTAATGAGGTCCACTGTAGGACACACCACTACTACTACTGAGGTCCACTGTGGGACACACCACTACTACTACTAATGAGGTCCACTGTAGGACACACCACTACTACTACTAATGAGGTCCACTGTGGGACACACCACTACTACTGATGAGGTCCACTGTGGGGCACACTACTACTAATGAGGGCCACTGTGAGACACAGTACTACTACTAATGAGGGCCATTGTGGGACACACTACTATAACTAATGAGGGGCACTGTGGGACACTACTACTACTAATGACGGGCACTGTGGGCTACACTACTACTACTAATGACGGGCACTGTGGGACACACTACTATTACTACTGAGGGGCACTGTGGGACACACTACTACTACTCAGGGCCACTGTGGGACACACTAATACTCCTCCTCCTCAGGCAACTGTGGGACACACTACTACTACTCAGGGCCACTGCGGGGAATAGTACCAGTACTACTCAGGGCCACTGTGGGGCCATTACTACTACTCAGGGCCACTGCGAGGGCCACTACTACTACTTAGCGCCACTGCGGAGGCCACTACTACTACTACTCAGGGCCACTACTACTATTACTCAGGTCCACTGCGGGGGACACTTCTACTACTACTATCCAGGTCCACTGCGGGGGACACTTCTGCTACTACTACTCAGGGCCACTGCAGGGGACACTTCTACTACTACTAATTAGGTCCACTGGGGAGGACACTCCTACTACTACTATTTAGGGCCACTGGGGAGGACACTTCTAGAACTACTATTTAGGGCCACTGGGGAGGACACTTCTACTACTACTATTTAGGGCCACTGGGGAGGACACTTCTACTACTACTACTTAGGGCCACTGGGGAGGATACTACTACTACTACTCAGGGCGACTGGGGAGGACACTACTACTACTACTCAGGGCCACTGGGGAGGACACTACTACTACTACTCAGGGCCACTGGGGAGGACACTACTACTACTACTCAGGACCAATGGGGAGGAAACTATTGTTGTAGACATGATGATTAGTTAGAGTAAAATGTCTATTGATTTTTAATAAACTAGATGTATTACGCAGCTGTAGTGATTTAACTCTGTAGAGGCTAAGGGCTGCATAATTTCATTATGGTAATTGCTGGACAATGGCATGGTGAAACATGTGTGTTTTATAACTTTAGCCTAATGTAAAGTTCTTCTCCAGCCTCTAAGAGTTAAAGTCACATTCCTATACTGTATTACTTGTATACATTTTGGGCGTTTTACCCCACCTTCCCCTCTTCAACTTCTGGAACAAAGAAACTACTTTTGATTGACCACATGTTGAGAATACAAAAACTGGCTTATACATTGGACTTGAGAGAGGTGTGGGGAAGGGGGCGGAGAATTCCATATGGCCCAACGTATGGGAATCCTACATGTTACTGATGTAATCTGTTATACGGCTATAAAGGGCTGGTATTATGTGTTTCAATAAAGTAAGGGTGTGGACGACATACCAGACAGACCCAGCTTAGACCTGAGACTCATCATTTGTGTCTGACCTGGCCTGATGGTGTGTGCACCATCCTTCTGTGGAGGACACCATTACTACTGAGGGCCACTGTGGGGGACACAATCACTAGTAGGGCGACTGTGGGGGACACAATCACTACTACTGAGGTCACTGCGGGGGTCACTATTACTACTGGGGCCACTCTGCATGTGGCAGCATAAATCAAGCTGACTTACGGTATGTTCGCATGTGGCGGAGGTGAGGAGGAGTGCCTCATAGTATGAAAATCATTTGTGCGTATGTGGCTAATTTTCAGTCAAAATTCACACAGATTGACTTTTTTTGGAAGCAGAAATGCTGAGTAATTAGCTCCGTCTCTTTTGAAACGGCTCTCTACTTTTTTAAAACGACAGAGGTAACATCATACATAAGCCCCGCCCCTGACCACACCCCTCCACCCTGCTTTGACTGTGGGAAAATTTGGTCACCTTACCTTAGCCTAGAGGTGCAACTTAAAGCTCCTGGGCCCCAATACAAAACCTGCAACAGGGCCCCCAACTGTAATGCTTTATTCAAAGTACTAGGCTCCCTTTAAGGAGAAGATATGCCTTATGGGCCCCCTAAGGCTCCTGGGCCCGGGTGCAATCACATCCCTTATAGTGATGCCAGTGCCTTATTCTTTTCATACCCTATTTGAGACATATTACAGAGACGACGAGAAACAAAAAGAGAAGCTAGACCCCCTATATTGACATAATTTTTTGTGGCTGCAGCCATTCCACAACAGAAGCCAGACAACAATGACTGTCGGGTCATCATCTACACCTCAAGCATCTCAGCTTTCACTCTCACCTAACAAAGAGACCCTGGACACCTTACCTAAGCAAGACATTATACCTCGAGATGCTAGCTCATCCTCTCCCTCCTCCCAAGATATGAGGACAAGCTCCACTCTAGCACGCATCCCCTCCTTATGGAGCACAAATCCTCTACTTGTTTAACCAAGAAAGAAGCGGATCACATCTCACCTGAAGCACTAAAAGCCGTTTCATGACCTTAAAGACACCATTCACAAGATATTATAGAAGCCGTTTCGTCTATTCCCAGCGATATCATGGCCATAGGTGAACGTACTTCACACCTTCAGGAGAAGATGGAGGATTTTTTTGACGGCGCACAACACACTAGTGATGCTCACAATGAGGCACAGAATGACATTGCAGCAATAACATTGAAGCTGCAGACTTGGAGGAGATCGAGGAGGAATAATAGAATAATATCTAGCTTGATAAAGACCCGAGCACAGGGTCGATACGTGGCTGCTTGCTTCCTCATGGTTATTCAATAAAGAAGAGGATTTTAATTAATGCTGCCTGGTTCCTCCTTTCTACATTGCTGATCAACGGTGGACCCAGGGAGTCATGACCCTAACTGGGCTATTGCATAGTGCCTTGCACCAGCGGTGTGGCTGAATCCTTGGAGTGCTGCTGTGTTTCTTCTTTTTTTCTTCTTGAGGAGTAATAGAAGATTCAGAAACATTCCAGGAACCGTTAATGACTCTCAGCTCATAGAATTTCTCACAGATCTCTTTGCTGCTTTTGTTCCTGATGCTCAACAATTCGACCTCCTGATTGACAGCGTTCATAGAGTACCCAAACCTAAAACTATACCTGCAGGAGCGCCCAGAGAGGTACTCACAAGGTTACATTTTTTTCCATCTCAAGGATGTTCTCCTTAGGCTGCGGCCACACAGGGCAGAAATTCTGTGGAATCTCGCGGAATGACCGCAGCGGGATGGTACGGAAATACCATGAGATTTCCACAGCAGAAAGGCAGCTTGAAAACCAGCAGGTTTCAAAGCGGCCTCGCCGCCTGTGTCCTGCTGCGCCCATGTCTCCCCGTAGAAATCAATTTTATTGGCTCAACTATCCTTCAACTTCAAATGTCCCTCTAATTCAGCTGCTCTTCTCGCTGGTGCCAGTGTGGTGGCAAAAAAAGCTGAAGTAGATCCGTTGGAGGTTGCCCTCGAGAACTTAATCTAGGTTTAACTCAAATGAGTCAATTTTGGGTTAAGGAGTGCTTTTTACTACTCTGAGTTGACTACTAGATTCAATATCCTTCAGGGCTTTTTCAAAGGAGGTTTCGTCATTTTTATGTTCACCTGCTGGCGTCGTAAAACCACGTGAGCAGGCGCACAAAGCTAATGTTTGTGTGCCCGTTTAGACGGCCCTGGCCTGGTGCAAATATGCCAAGCCCGCAATGCCACTGGGCAGGGGGAGACAGTTTAGCTCTGCTAAGCTGTCTCCCCCCTCACCGGCTTTATGCAAGGTGAGAAGGCAGGATGGGGCTAAACCCCCGCCCCCTCTCCACCCCTTGTCGGCAGCCAGCAATGGGAGGGGGCGGAACAGGGAGGGAGCTGGGCAACTAGCTCCACCCTAGCCCCTCCCATTGCAAACACCCAGAAAGGAGGAGGACAGTCACGCTGCTAAACCTCCTCCCTTCTCCGGCCGCTGTCATTGGCTCTCGTGGAAGTCCATGGCAGTGGACATATTCTGGCCCGGAAAGATAGTTCCAGGACTATCTTTCCTGCCTCACCTAAAAGCACCCAGCACTGTATTGGCTGGCTGGGCGATTATATGCTGCGGAAATACGCCCGTGTGATCTGATGCATTGAAATACCATGCATCAGATGGTAGCGTATATCGGCCGGCTGTGAAAACGGCGAACAATATACGCTCATGTGAATAAAGCCTCAATCAGATTTTGTTTAAATACTTTAAAATTAGCCATCTCTTTAAAGCTTTTTACCCTACAAGAATCTACGTCCCATCTAAACTTGATGCCTGGTTCTCATCTTTTCAAGGCATTTAAGCACCATTTACATGCAACGATTAGCACGGTTTTCGAGCGATAATTGTTGTGTGTAAATGCTACCATTGCGCACTTTGTGTTTGAACAATGATTTTTAGTTCAGCATAAAAACCATCTTTCGTACTGCACGCTGGGAGCAGGAGACAACATTGTATTCTCTGCACATCCCTTGGCTATAAACAGCACAGGCTGTTATCTACATGGGAGCTAGAGATTACATTGCTTTCCCATGACTGAACAATTGAGCTAATTACAGAGCTCAGACCTCCTGCTGCGTTCTGCAACAGTTGGAAATGAAGCTGATAAAAGTACTAATAGGCATAAGTGCCTATTAGTACTTTACGCAAAATGTTCGCTCAAAACCGTCATTCTTCTTATCTTTTACATGAATTTAGAGCGATCATCTTTGCGTGTAAATGGAGCTTAATAAAGGCCTCTCCACTTGTTATCAGATTCTGAGCCAACTGTTTATAGACAGCATCAATAAAAAAAATGGTAAAGTAACCTAGAAATTCAGATCTCCGATGACCAATGGAGTGAGGCATATTCCTCAATTACTTCTGTTTCCAGAAGCACAAACCACGTTGAGAATACTGTAATATTAATGTATAGATGGTACCCAACTCCTCACATTATCAATAAAATGTCTCCACGGTTTTCTAAACGCTGTTGGAGATGTGGCTCAACTAATGGTACTTTTATGCATTTATGGTGGGATTGTCCATTTATTTCAAACCGCTGGAATCAGATTTTTCATCTAATCTCAAACCCAACATCCAGATTCAAGCCAACCCTGCCTTAGCTTTGCTAAACATAGATGCTGAACAATTCCCTTCCACCCCACGCTCCATATTTTGATTGTATGTAGAACCAACATTGACCACCATTGGAATAACAACTCAATTCCTTCCATCCTTGAAATAATTAAATCGGTGAATAATACCTGCGGGTCTGACAGAATTCAAGTGATCTTAATAAAAATGATACATTTACAAGAGGTTGGAGAGCCCGGCTCCAGAGCTCCTACAGCTTCATGTCCACATTAATCAATCAATTAATCATTGATGTTCCTCATTTAACCCCTTGAGTGGCACGCCCGGAAATTTTCCGGGACGAGCTCCACTGCTCATAGCGACATAGCCCGGAAGATTTCCGGGCTATGTACAGTATCACTATGGGGGCTGCAGAGCACAATGCCACAAGCTGTGGCAGTGTGCTCTGCCTGCGTAGTCCCACAGAGAGCAAAGCAGGACATTAAAAAACCAGCAGAAGATATTGCCGATATGCCGGTAATCTCCTGCTTTGTTTACAGGTTGCCATAGAGACCATCGGCTTGTCAGAAGCAAGCCGATGGTCTCTGTGGCAGGGAGAGCTGGTGCTTGGCTGTCAGAGGACAGCTAGGTACTAGCTCTTACAGCAGAGCTCTACACCTCCGATCTCTGCTGTGTTAACCCTTTACATGCTGCAGTCTATGTGACTGCAGCATGTAAAGGGCTGTCACTGCAGCATGTAAAGGGCTGTCACCATCGGACCCCCGGAATGTGATCAGGGATCCTGATGGGTCCCTGTGGAAGTCCCCTAAAGGGACAAAAAAAAAAAAAATTATAAAAACACTTGTCTCCCTTTACTTTGTAAAAAAATCAAAAATACAATCACACATGTGGTATCCATGCTTCGTAATGACCCAGAGAAGGGAGTTAATGCATTATTTAACCCCTTAATGACATGGCCCCTTTTTTTCTTTTTTCCCCATTTCTTTTTTTCCTCCCCCCTGTTTAAAAAATCACAACTTGTCCCACAAAAAAAAAAGCCCTTATATGGCCATGTCAATGGAAAAAGGAAAAAGTTATGGCTCTTGAGACGCAACTGCAAAATTAGTTGAAATTCAATGATTAGACCATTTTAAAAAACCTGCCCTGGTGGGCACGACAGGGTGGTAGGAAACCCGCCACTCAAGGGGTTAAGAGCAAGAATGTATAAACCCTAAATTCAAAGTCATTTTTTATCAGCTTTCTTCCCACTTTTTTGAATTAATTTGTATAAATAATGTTCTTCTTGTAATTTTTCATATATGGATCCCCACGATGTTCTATTTGTTGCTCAATTTGCTTTATTATCATTATTGTTACACAAACACACCATACTCCCTTCCACAGCACCCCAAGATGTTCCAATTGAGGTTTTTTTACATTTCACTTCACTTGGAAAGTTTTTAAAGTTCTTCAAAACATTATAACGTATTTTAATTAGTACCAATGAAAAATGCAGCTTGTCACACAAGAAACAAGCAGACAGCTGTCAAGGGAGAGATAAAAGTGATGATTTTGTTGATATAGAGGAAGAATGACTGTCTATTCACACAGGCTGACAGTTGCTTGGTTTTTACGTGACTCCAAGTGGTGAGCAATTTCTTAGAAAAAAAGAGTATACCAGCAGCACACTTCTTATACCCTCATCAGGGATGGACTTTAAACATGCATGGCCACCTGAAAGATCCTGATCCAGCCAGATCCAAGAAATCCAGAATAAAGCAAGTATGATGGCAGCATACTTGCTTTATTCTGGTGAGCAATGTCTTGCTCAGTGCCCTGTTGGTGGTCGCTTATACATGGAACTACTATCGCCCCAAATCGCTCTTTGTAGCGATGATTTGAGTGATAATCCCCATGTAAAGGTACCTTCAGGTTGTTTTCATGTAGCATTTCCAGTCCAGCGCTGGCTCCACCCCAGGTTTCCATCTTCGGTGCCGAAAGTTGTATAGGGACTGAAACCAGGATGGAGCCAGGACAGAACCATCCGGCTCGATACGTGAGGAGGAGACCTCTTTGGTCTGTATTTCGCATGGTTTCCATCCCTGTCAGTCTTTATAGCTGGATAGAAAAGCGCTGATGATGATGCTTTTCCATCCAGCCTTAAATGCTGACAGGGAATGAAGGTAATTGGAGTTAAGTGGCCCTACTGATATTCCTACACGGGGCCCCATCTACAAGGAATTAAAGATTTCATAAATGTTACAAATAGGAATGTTTATACGGTTAAATTGTTGTAGAACTAAACAGGAGCTGTAACTTCTATGTGGACCTTGTAGAATTATGGGGTAGCTGTCACCTTCTATAAGCACCATAAACTAAGTATGATGCTTATAGGGCAGGTCCTGCGGAGTCCGGGGATGTAATGTTTATACTTACCAGGCTCCCCGGGAAGTCAATGCTCCATCTATCAGCGTGACTCTTCATTCAGTCTGTGTGCGCACTCCCATAGAGAACAGTGGAGCGCGTGTGACAGCGTGGGAATGGGGAGTATATACATTACATCCCCGGACTCCACCGCACCTGTCCTATAAGCATGTGTCTTAGTTTATGGTGCTTATAGGAGGGGACAAGTTCTCTTTATAGAGTTTGTAGGAGATGGGAATAATGGATCTGACTGGGCATGAGCTGCGACACCAGATGTAACATATCGACATGAGTGGCACTGTTTTAAGATAAAAAGGCCCATTTTACCCAAATCTCACACATCATTTTTCTTTTTTACTAGAAAAAAACCAGACGGCACACAGGATATATTTCTAAGGTTGTTTATTTCCAGTATATACTTTTATTATATCACTAGTATTATTACACGGTTTTCCTATCACTGTTATAATATCACTAGTTTTATCCTTCTACTATTATTATTCTATCACTATTATTACTATTATGTTATTGTTACTCTAACGCTATTATGTTGTATATAAAGCTATCAGACTACTGCTAGAATCATTAGACCATTTATACCCCATCACTAGTATTATAAGGTTACTGTTATTATCAGTGCACTATGTTGTTCTATTACTAATTCTAAGATGCCTAACCCTAACATTGTTGATCCAGAAGAAGGCGAAAAAACCCTGGACACATTCAGCCAATTGGTGACCAGGGAAAAATTCCTTCTTGACCCCGAGAAAAGGCGATCGGTCCTAGAACCCCGGATCAAAGCCTCTAAAGCAGTTAACAAATTCCTGGCTGATATTAGATTATAAACCTTATTAACACTATTATATTATGATTTTAAGATTATTATTACACTATTATTAGTTATATGCTAATACTACTACTATTCCACTATTACTAATATCACACTATAAGTAATCCTAAAACTTTAGATCCAGAAGAAGGCGAAAAAACCCTGGACACATTCAGCCAATTGGTGACCAGGGAAAAATTCCTTCTTGACCCCGAGAAAAGGCGATCAGTCCTAGAACCCCGGATCAAAGCCTCTAAAGCAGTTAACAAATACCTGGCTGCTATATAATAAGCCTTATAAGTATTGTATCATTTTAAGAATACTACTATTGCTCCTAATTACTAGAATTACACTATTATCTGTATACTAACACTATTAATACTATGATAATATTACACTATAAGTAACCCTAATGTTGTTGATCCAGAAGAAGGCGAAAAAACCCTGGACACATTCAGCCAATTGGTGACCAGGGAAAAATTCCTTCTTGACCCCGAGAAAAGGCGATCGGTCCTAGAACCCCGGATCAAAGCCTCTAAAAGAATTATCAATGTTTACGATTTCCTATTATATTATTTAACCTACATCTAATATTATTACATTGTTTATACAGAAGGTATTTTTTAGCATTACTAGCATTACACTATTATTACATTAGTACTTCACTATTAGTAATATTACACTAACCCTAACACTACAGTTATTGATCCAGAAGAAGGCGAAAAAACCCTGGACACATTCAGCCAATTGGTGACCAGGGGAAAATTCCTTCTTGACCCCGGGAAAAGGCGATCGGTCCTAGAACCCCGGATCAAATCCCTTCCTACTATTATTGCTGATCTTATTATTTTTATTAATCTACTATTAATTTATTATTGTGACTATAATTACAATTATAAAGATTAGAATTACATTATTATTATATTATTATTACTATTGCTGATGGTACTGCAATAGTTCAGAGGAGGAGGGTTCTTCGCAGGATCGTCCACATGATGTTCTTCTTGCCCCACATGCGGGGGCTGTCGTGGCGGATGGAGCGCTGCCTGATCCTGCTTCTTCTCAGTGACCGGTCCTGAATCCCTCTCAGTGGGTCAGATGGAACATCACTGTTGGATTCCCGGTCCTCTTCTTCCTCATCCTCAAGATCTTCTTCCTCTCTTTCCTCCTTCTTCTCCTCTACTTCCTCATCCTGAATGTTCTCACTTTCTTCTTCTCTTTCCTTCTCCTCTTCTTCCTCATCTTCATCTTCCAGCCCTTCACATAGCATGCGAGCGATGGCTGCTCTTGCTCGCAGTGCCAACTCTTCCTTTGTTGGTCTTGGTCTGATAACTTCACGAGTTGGCCGATATGGTCTCTGGGCTTCAGGGTTTGTTGGCATGAGGCGCTTAAAAGACAGTGGGTCAGTAAATTGTGTGCTCAGGTGACTACATATATACATGTCCATGATAGCTGGCACATTTACTCACCTCCTTCTTGAAGAGAGGGGACGGCAGGAGTTGCATACATTTCGTCACCAGTCGGAACTCCTCCGCCGACGTGACGCTGGCATAAGCTGAAGAGAGAGAACAAGCAGATAATGAGCCCAATCATGAATGTAGAGGAAGAGGCACAAAACTGACCAATATATGTAACCTGCTCACTGCTCAGAGTAGGACGTATAAAGGTCAGTTAGCAGCCATCTGTTCTCTCTATCTCCACCCTGATCTCCCATCTTCATGGTACCAGGAACATGTATCCAAGTACATGGCTGAAGAGTCACCACTGGAATTCAATGTACCTGGCCTTCCTGCACCCAGGGCAATGTTTCAGCTAACTGGCCAGCCGTGTGTCTAAACACTCTGGTCATGGTTGACTTGCTTGTTGCTGTCCCCCTGGTTTCCCCATAAACCTGGGATCCGCAACCTGGGGTTGCAGATCTACAACTCCCAGCATGCCATGGCAGCCTATAGCTGTGAGTGCATGAAACTACAACTCCCAGCATGCCATGGCAGCCTATAGCTGTGAGTGCATGCTTAGAGTTGTAGTTACAATACTTCAGGAGAACCATAGGTATAGACCACTCTTATAAAAAGACCTCTCGACTAGGGGTGTACAACACATACTACAGGGTCACCTGTTCCAATATCCAAACCCACCGCAATTACCGATCCCCAGGACCATATACTTTAGGGAAGCACTTGTCCAGATGGGCCACCTCTTACAACCTGTGCTCACCACTAAGGTCAAGTTCACAACTGCTGTGTGCCTTGTGTCCACTCTGCATCATTCAGATATAAATGTGCCAAACTTATCCATCAGGATCCACTCACCCAACACAGACCAAAGGAGCCTATTGAGACATGACTCAATATACAACTATACAAGAGAAATATATATACACACATATATACATATATATATATACATATACACACACACACACACATACATATATATATACCACCCTGTATATGTCTAATAAATTGGGAGCCTCTAAGCAACATATCCCAGGGTACTCCTATACATTGGAAGGTATTCCAGCCTTCCATCAGTGGTTTATGTCGGAAACCAATATACCAGCAGGACATTTGACTATATATACCATCTAATGTACAAACCCATAGACTTGTCTACACAACAAGACATAAACCAAAAAAGAAAGACGCCTATCGCACCATAATATAAAACCATATCTTTATTGTAAATCACAAATTCATGAATAAAAATGTTTAACCCATATAAGGGGGCGCCCCAGACGAAGGCAGCTGTTGGGCCAAAACACGTTGGGTGTACCCTGGTCCCTTTTGCTTGGGTTAATTATTTTGCCCCTTGCCTACCCATTGTCCCGGCCCTGGGAGAGCTATCCCTAATGGCAGATGAGGCCATGTAGAGTCATCAATACAATGTGAAGAGTCCTACCTGATCCAAATCCGAAGCTGCTGGGCTCTGTAGTCCACATTGTCTCTGATAATCTGCATCACATGCAAAGCACAACGAAAAAAGTGGTGAGAAAAGTTCTCGTAAAAGTCTTCCAATACATTATATGGTACAGTAATTGGTATCAGTGAAATGTACAATATGTAGCGCAAAAAAAACAAGTCCTCATGCAGATATGTCAACTCGGAAAAAAACGACAAAAAACCTGAACGTTACAACTCTTGGAAGGGGGAGACATAAAACATGAAAATGAAAAGGCAAAGGCAAATAATGGCTGTTTCCACAAGGGGTTAAAGATGGGTTCCTGCTCTGTAAGACGGAGTGACCCTGTATTACATGATGCCCAGTTATTTATATGAGCACCATGTAGTACTACATTACTCCTGCTGGGGGCAGTCACCTGGTGATAGCTCAGGTGTAATCAACTGATCGCCAGCAGGTCTGCGCTATTAAAGGAGGGAAGCCAGTGAATGGCACTAGGGGGCGCTATCCTCATACAATGCTGGTCCCAGTCATTTAGTATACAGGACCCTGCTGCTGCCGTTCATTATATAACCGCCCCGGCTCCACCCACAGGTGCTTATACTGGAGACATCTTTGGGTTACACTACAGGGATATAATACAATGGAGTCATCAGGAAATTTCTAGAACTCTCAATTAAAGGGGTTGTGCCAAGTTATAAAGAGCCCCCTCTCCACAGGATCCACAGGAGGGGGTAACTTTATGATCAGCGGGGGTCCGACTGCTGGGAAACCCACGGATCCCGAAAACACAGTTCTGGTCAGTCCCTGGGTGAATGGAGCCATCGGCCCCCCACTGATAATTTGGGATAACTGTATACCTTGGCACAACCCCTTAGAACATAGAAGAGACATCATTCCATTACCTGAGATCACGCAGAGACTGAGCACAAGTGACAGTTGGAAGACTTTCAAACAGCAATGCTGCGATCCTATTGGTCGGTCACTGATGCTGTCGCCATGGTGACAGATGTAGCTGCAGATTCACTATATGGATATCCTTATATCACGGTGTGAGATGTGACGCCGTAGAGCTGAAGTGACGCCATTATTCTGCTTCTGGCCACATTCACACAACATTTAGGAACATTACTTAATCTTTCAGTTTTATTAGTTTTTCCCCTAAATGATGGAAAATGCCTTATCTGCAGTATTTCTACTATAGAATAAAAGGACATGTTTTATCTTGGTGCTCCTGTGCACAGGGTCACATTTAATGCTTTAACTATTAGAGATTTTCTGGGGTTCTGTTTTTTTCACCCCCTCGTTCCAAGAGCTAGAACTTCTTTTAAACCATGTCTTTGCCCGTCGGCAGCCATCGAGCGCTGGTTTGGTTTCGCAGGACAAGTTGTAGTTTTTATGGTACCAGTTAATGGGCCGTATAATATATACATTTTAAATGGGGTGAAATAGAAAAAAAAATGCATACATGCCATTTTTCGGGGGGTGCTATTGTGGTGTAAATGGTGACTTAATGACATTACCTTCATCCTGTATGCCGCTACCGTTACCAGGATTCTAGATTTAGAGTTTTTTTCATTTTTTTACTTCTTAGGGAGAAAAAATAAAAACTTTTTAAAAAAAAGGAAAACGCTTTCTGTAGTTCTATTCGGAGCCCCCCGACACCTTTACTCTTCTGTAAAGACTTGACGAAGGCTGCGGGGACAGCCGAAACGTTGGCATCAAGCCCTGGTGTGGCTTCAATAAAGGTGACATTCCTTTAACTCTATACATCCAGGTATTTGGGTGCCCTGTTTTACGGCTCCAATATATTATTTCTTGCTTCACTCTTCCGGCGATGGGGTGTGAGGACTTGTTTCTGCAGAGCGAGCCCTAGTTTGTAATGCCATCATTTTGAGTACAGACTTTTCATCCCTTTTTATTTACTTTTATTGTGCAGTGGGGTGAGCAGGAATGCGATGTTGGCATTATGTACTTTTGTTTTTTGACAGTGCTTGATAAATAATGTGATACTAAGGCTGGCTGTCCACGGGCGAGTTGTCATTGCGAGAGCCGCGGCGATAAATCACCCGCGGACCTGGCATGACACGCTTTCCCTGGGCTAACTATGGAATGCAAAGCCCGACATCTACGAGCGGAGAATCATTGACAAAAATCGTGGCATGCTGCGATTTGCCACGGTAAGCCTATCTGTCAGTGCTCCCCCTCCTCCCTTATGCGGAATATCGCTAGCGATATTCCATCATGGCCGTGGACAACGGCCTAAGAAAGTTCAGGCTTTTTCAGATGCGGTAATGACAAATATGTTTGTTTTTTTATCATTTTGTGGAAAAATAAAGAAAGGATATTTTTAAATTTTCCACTTTATTTTTTTTTACATTTTACTTAAATCATACACTTTTTTACTGTTCTTAGGGGACATGAACTTTTATTTGATCCCTTCTACAATATACTGCAATACTCCAGTATTGCAGTATATTGTATTTTTACATCCACATATTAAGACCTGCCATAGGCAAAGATTAATATGATTAACCCTTTTCCCATGCACAACCCCTCTCCAATGCACTTACATAACAAACTGTCCACCCGGTGTCAGAGGCAGAAGAGACAGAAGTGTAATAGATGCTTCAGCTCACACTGATTTCAGTGAAAGTGAAGCCAGTTATGACACTGTCCTCTCCTATGATGATGTTTGGCCTAGTGAATTGACAGTGGGCTGGGCAATCAGTGCATCATGGTGATGCCAAGCGGCTGATCCCAAGTGATTAATTATTGATAACCTGTCATGGGGATACGTCATCAATAGTTTTTCACCTGGAAAGCCCCTTTAAGTATTTGCATTCTGCAGGCGGATGTCTCTTATGCGTGTCTGACAATTTCTGCACACAGTGCCTGTTTTTCCTGCATGAGGGTCTCCATGAACGGACCAGTGCTCTGTGCTTCCCCCCAGGTTAAAACTTGGCAGCCAGCCCCAAGTGTCCTTCTAATGTAATGGAAACGCCTTTGACCAGTGAGTATGGCTGTTGTAGCATAACAATGCCAGTAGAGGGAGCTCTTAAGGACCATACTAGTTTGCAATGAATCCCGTAAGCGTCACGCTGCCGTTAGTCATTAAGAAAATATCCAAAGCTGACAAATACTGAGGCTCTAATATAAACAACCTGGAAGCATTCCTGTGTGACTGGCATCCTAGAGATCGCTAGAGGGTCTTCATAGGTACATCTAGATTTCTCCACGGCTAATGAGTCATGTGACCACAATGCACAACTTGGACTTTTGAATGGAATAGTTGCTACTAGTAGATTCTTCTTGTATAGCCGCTTCTCGATTGGTCTGTGAATGGGAGATGAGATGTATTAAAACTAGAGCATTGAAAAAGCAGATGATCAGCCCACAGCAACCAGATCGGCACTTACTGTACGGAGGACTTTTCCCCCTTGGAAGGGTTGTTATAGGCAACGGCTCCATTATTTATTTCAACGGTTTTGATAAAAATCTTTTTTTTACATCACTGATTTAATTTATTATCATTTCTGCTCAGCCACAGTGGATACACACACCCAAACCTGCATGTGTAGCTATATCCCAGGCCATCCAACAGGGGGCAGTGAAGGCTGCAAATTATTTCATACAACAATCTGAATGTTTTTTACACTACAGGTATGGGGGATATATGTTTGATTGGTGGGGTCTACTACTTCTCATAAGAACAGGGTCCCATGCACCTCTTAAATGAATAAAGCAGCAGTCCGGCAACTGCTGGAGACTGCTGAGCACCTGTACTTCACTATGTTCGGTAGTTGCATCAAAAAAAATACTGCCCACTAAGTGGAAAAATATAATTACTTTAAACTGCCTCCTATGCACAAGAAAATAGCTACTATAATACTGCTCCCCATGTACAAGAATATAAATACTATAATACTGCTCCCCATGTACAAGAATATAACTACTATAATACTGCCCCGTATGTACAAGAAAATAGCTACTATAATACTGCTCCCCATGTACAAGAATATAAATACTATAATACTGCCCCCTATGTACAGGAATATAACTACATAATACTGCTCCCTATGTACAAGAATATAACTACTATAATACTGCCCTCCTATGTACAAGAATATAACTACTATAACACTGCCCCCTATGTGCAAGAATATAACTACTATAATACTGGCCCCTATGTACAAGAATATAACTACTATAATACTGCCCCCTATGTACAAGAATATAAATACTATAATACTGCCCCCTATGTACAAGAATATAACTACTATAATACTGACCCCCTATGTACAAGAATATAACTACTATAATACTGCTCCCTATGTATAAGAATATAACTACTATAATACAGCTCCCTATGTACAAGATTATAACTACTATAATACTGCTCCCTATGGAGAAGACTATAACTACTATAATACTGCCCCTATGTACAAGAATATTACTACAATACTGCCCTCCTATGTCCAAGAATAGAACTACTATAATACTGCCCCCTATGTACAAGAATATAAATACTATAATACTGCCCCCCTATTTACAAGAATATAACTACTATAATACTGCCCCCCTATGTACAAGAATATAACTACTATAATACTGCTCCTGTGTACAAGAATATAACTACTATAATACTGCCCCCTATGTACAAGAATATAACTACTATAATACTGCTCCCTATGTACAAGAATATAACTACTATAAAACTGCTCCCCATGTACAAGAATATAAATACTATAATACTGCTCCCCATGTACAAGAATAAAAATACTATAATACTGCTCCCCATGTACAAGAATATAAATACCATAATACTGCTCCCCATGTACAAGAACATAACTACTATAATACTGCCCCCTATGTACAAGAAAATAGCTACTATAATACTGCTCCCCATGTACAAGAATATAAATACTATAATACTGCCTCCTATGCACAAGAAAATAGCTACTATAATACTGCTCCCCATGTACAAGAATATAACTACTATAATACTGCCTCCTATGCACAAGAAAATAGCTACTATAATACTGCTCCCCATGTACAAGAATATAAATACTATAAAACTGCTCCCCATGTACAAGAATATAACTACTATAATACTGCCCCCTATGTACAAGAATATAACTACTCTAATACTGCCTCCTATGTAAAAATATATAGCTACTATAATACTGCCCCCTATGTACAAGAATATAACTACTATAATACAGCTCCCTATTTACAGGACTATAACTACTATAATACTGCCCCACTATGTAACAGAATATAACTACTATAATACTGTCCCCTATGTACAAGAATATAACTACTATAATACTGTCCCCTATGTACAAGAATATAACTACTATAATACTGCCCCTATGTACAAGAATATAACTACTACAATACTGCCCCTATGTACAAGAATATAACTACTATAATACTGACCCCCTATGTACAAGAATATAACTACTATAATACTGCTCCCTATGTATAAGAATATAACTACTATAATACATCTCCCTATGTACAAGATTATAACTACTGAAATACTGCTCCCTATGGAGAAGACTATAACTACTATAATACTGCCCCTATGTACAAGAATATTACTACAATACTGCCCTCCTATGTCCAAGAATAGAACTACTATAACACTGCCCCCTATGTACAAGAATATAACTACTATAATACTGCCCCCCTATGTACAAGAATATAAATACTATAATACTGCCCCCCTATTTACAAGAATATAACTACTATAATACTGCCCCCCTATGTACAAGAATATAACTACTATAATACTGCTCCCTATGTATAAGAATATAACTACTATAATACAGCTCCCTATGTACAAGATTATAACTACTATAATACTGCTCCCTATGGAGAAGACTATAACTACTATAATACTGCCTCCTATGTACAAGAATATAGATACTATCATACTGGCCCATATGTACAAGAATATGACTACTATAATACTGCCTCCTATGTACAAGAATATACCTATTATAAAACTGCCCCTATGTACAAAAATATAATTGCTATAATACTACCCGTATGTACAAGACTATAATTACTATAATACTGCTTCTATTTACAAGAATATAACTACTGTAATACTGCCCCTTATGTAAAAGAATATAACTACTATAATACTGCCTCCTATGTACAAGAATGTTACTACTATAATACTGTCCCCCTATGTACAAGAATATAACTACTATAATACTGCCCCCTATGTACAGGAATATAACTACTATAATACTGCCCCATATGTACAAGAATATAACTACTATAATAATGCCTGCTTGTACAAGAATATAACTACTATAATACTGCCCCCTATGTACAAAAATATAACTACAATAATAATGCCCCCTATGTACAAGAATATAAATACTATCATACTGCCTCCTATGTACAAGAATATTACTACTATAATACTGCCCACTCTGTACAAGAATATAACTACTATCATACTGCCTCCTATGTACAAGAATATAACTACTATAATACTGGTCCCTATGTACAAGAATATAACTACTATAATACTGTCTCCTATGTACAAGAATATAACTACTATAATACTGCCTCTAATGTTCAAGAATATAACTACTATAAACTGCCCCTATGTACAAGAATATAACTACAATAATACTGCCCCCTATGTACAAGAATATAACTACTGTAATACTGCCCCTATGTACATGAATAGAACTACTATAATACTGCCCCCTGTGTACAAGAATATAACTACAATAATACAGCTAATCAGTCTGTATGCAAGCAGTAGGAGCCGCCAGTGGGAGTATGACCACAAAACAATGCATTTTATCCTTAAATATTAGAGATGAGCGAGCACCAAAGTGCTCGCGTGCTCGTTACTCGTGACGAAATTATCGCGATGCTCGAGGGTTCGTTTCGAGTAATGAACCCCATTGAAGTCAATGGGCGACCCGAGCATTTTTGTATATCGCCGATGCTCGCTAAGGTTTTCATTTGTGAAAATCTGGGCAATTCAAGAAAGTGATGGGAACGACACAGCAACGGATAGGGCAGGCGAGGGGCTACATGTTGGGCTGCATCTCAAGTTCCCAGGTCCCACTATTAAGCCTCAATAGCGGCAAGAGTGCCCCCCCAACAACTTTTACTTCTGAAAATCCCTCATTAGCAATGCATACCTTAGCTAAGCACCACACTACCTCCAACAAAGCACAATCACTGCCTGCATGACACTCCGCTGCCACTTCTCCTGGGTTACATGCTGCCCAACCCCCCCCCCCCGCACGACCCAGTGTCCACAGCGCACACCAAACTGTCCCTGCGCAGCCTTCAGCTGCCCTCATGCCACGCCACACTCATGTCTATTTATAAGTGCGTCTGCCATGAGGAGGAACCGCAGGCACACACTGCAGAGGGTTGGCACGGCTAGGCAGCGACCCTCTTTAAAAGGGGCGGGGCGATAGCCCACAATGCTGTACAGAAGCAATGAGAAATCCAATCCTGTGCCACCTCCATCAGGAGCTGCACACGTGGGCATAGCAATGGGGAACCTATGTGCCACACACTATTCATTCTGTCAAGGTGTCTGCATGCCCCAGTCAGACCGGGGTTTTTTATAAATAGTCACAGCCAGGTACAACTCCGCAATGGAAATTCCGTGTGCACCCACAGCATGGGTGGCTCCCTGGAACCCACCGGCTGTACATAAATGTATCCCATTGCAGTGCCCATCACAGCTGAGGTAATGTCATGTTTAATGCAGGTGGGCTTCGGCCCACACTGCATGCCCCAGTCAGACTGGGGTTCTTTAGAAGTAGACACATGCAGTTACAACTATGTGTGGACCGACAGCATGGGTGGGTCCCAGGAAGCCATCGGCGCTACATAAATATATCCCATTGCAGTGCCCAGCACAGCTGATGTAACATCAGCTTTAATGCAGGTGGGCAAAAAATTAATTGGATTACACTGTAGGCGAGGGCCCCAAAAAATTGGTGTACCAACAGTACTAATGTACCTTAGAAAAATTGCCCATGCCCAACCAAGAGGGCAGGTGAAACCTATTAATCGCTTTGGTTAATGTGGCTTAATTGGTAACTAGGCCAGGAGGCAGCCCAGTTAAAATAAAAATTGGTTGAGGTGAAAGTTTCAACGCTTTAATGAGCATTGAAACGTATAAAAATTGTTTAGAAAAATTATATGAGTGAGCCTTGTGGGCCTAAGAAAAATTGCCCGTTCGGCGTGATTATGTGAGGTTTCAGGAGGAGGAGCAGGAGGAGGAGGATGAATAGAATACACAGATTGATGAAGCTAAAAGGTCCACGTTTTTGATGGTGATAGAGAACGATGCTTCCATCCGCGGGTGCAGCCTACGTATTGTTTAGGTATTGCTGCTGTCCACTGGTGGAGAAGAGAAGTCTGGGGAAATCCAGGCTTTGTTCATCTTGATGAGTGTAAGCCTGTCGGCACTGTCGGTTGACAGGCGGGTACGCTTATCTGTGATGATTCCCCCAGCCGCACTAAACACCCTCTCTGACAAGACGCTAGCCGCAGGACAAGCAAGCACCTCCAGGGCATACAGCGCGAGTTCAGGCCATGTGTCCAGCTTCGACACCCAGTAGTTGTAGGGGGCAGAGGCGTCACGGAGGACGGTCGTGCGATCGGCTACGTACTCCCTCACCATCCTTTTACTGTGCTCCCGCCAACTCAGCCTTGACTGGGGAGCAGTGACACAGTCTTGCTGGGGAGCCAGAAAGCTGTCAAAGGCCTTAGAGAGTGTTCCCCTCCCTGTGCTGTACATGCTGCCTGATCTCTGCGCCTCCCCTGCTACCTGGCCCTCGGAACTGCGCCTTCTGCCACTAGCGCTGTCGGATTGGAATTTTACCATCAGTTTGTCCGCCAGGGTCCTGTGGTATAGCATGACTCTCGAACCCCTTTCCTCTTCGGGTATGAGAGTGTAAAGGTTCTCCTTATACCGTGGGTCAAGCAGTGTGTACACCCAGTAATCCGTAGTGGCCAGAATGCATGTACCGCGAGGGTCACGAGAAAGGCATCCTAACATGAAGTCAGCCATGTGTGCCAGGGTACCTGTACGCAACACATGGCTGTCCTCACTAGGAAGATCACTTTCAGGATCCTCCTCCTCCTCCTCCTTCTCAGGCCCTACACGCTGAAAGGATGACAGGCAAGCAGCATGGGTACCCTCAGCAGTGGGCCAAGCTGTCTCTTCCCCCTCCTCCTCATCCTCCTCATCCTCCTCCTCAACGCGCTGACTATCCAGCGACATACTGTCTTCCCCCGGCTCTGTTTCCGAGCGCAAAGCGTCTGCCTTTATGCTTTGCAGGGAACTTCTCAAGAGGCATAGCAGAGGAATGGTGACGCTAATGATTGCAGCATCGCCGCTCACCATCTGGGTAGACTCCTCAAAGTTTCCAAGGACCTGGCAGATGTCTGCCAACCAGGCCCACTCTTCTGTAAAGAATTGAGGAGGCTGACTCCCACTGCGCCGCCCATGTTGGAGTTTGTATTCCACTATAGCTCTACGCTGCTCATAGAGCCTGGCCAACATGTGGAGCGTAGAGTTCCACCGTGTGGGCACGTCGCACAGCAGTCAGTGCACTGGCAGATGAAACCGATGTTGCAGGGTGCGCAGGGTGGCAGCGTCCGTGTGGGAATTGCGGAAATGTGCGCAGCCGGCGCACCTTTCCGAGCAGGGTAGCTTTTCAGAAAGCGCTGAACCACCAAATTAAAGACGTGGGCCAGGCATGGCACGTGCGTGAGGCTGCCGAGCTGCAGAGCCGCCACCAGGTTACGGCCGTTGTCACACACGACCATGCCCGGTTGGAGGCTCAGCGGCGCAAGCCAGCGGTCGGTCTGCTCTGTCAGACCCTGCAGCAGTTTGTGGGCCGTGTGCCTCTTCTCTCCTAAGCTGAGTAGTTTCAGCAGGGCCTGCTGACGCTTGCCCACCACTGTGCTGCCACGCCGCGCGACACCGACTGCTGGCGACGTGCTGCTGCTGACACATCTTGATTGCGAGACAGAGGTTGCGTAGTAGGAGGAGGAGGAGGGTGGTTTAGTGGAGGAAGCATACACCCCGCAAATACCACCACCGAGCTGGGGCCCGCAATTCTGGGGGTGGGTAGGACGTGAGCGGTCCCAGGCTCTGACTCTGTGCCAGCCTCCACTAAATTCACGCAATGTGCCGTCAGGGAGATATAGTGGCCCTGCCCGCCTGTGCTTGTCCACGTGTCCGTTGTTAAGTGGACCTTGCCAGTAACCGCGTTGGTGAGGGCGCGTACAATGTTGCGGGAGACGTGGTCATGCAGGACTGGGACAGCACATTGGGAAAAGTAGTGGCGACTGGGAACTGAGTAGCGCGGGGCTGCCGCCGCCATCATACTTTTGAAAGACTCCGTTTCCACAACCCTATACGGCAGCATCTCCAGGCTGATAAATTTGGCTATGTGCACGTTTAACGTTTGAGCGTGCGGGTGCGTGGCGGCGTACTTGCGCTTGCGCTCCAACACTTGCGCTAGCGACGGCTGGACGGTGCGCTGACAGACATTGGTGGATGGGGCCGAGGACAGCGGAGGTGAGGGTGTGGGTGCAGGCCAGGAGACGGTAGTGCCTGTGTCCTGAGAGGGGGGTTGGATCTCAGTGGCAGGTTGGGGCACAGGGGGAGAGGCAGCGGTGCAAACCGGAGGCGGTGAACGGCCTTCGTCCCACCTTGTGGGGTGCTTGGCCATCATATGTCTGCGCATGCTGGTGGTGGTGGCTCCCCGGCTGATCTTGGCGCGACAAAGGTTGCACACCACTGTTCGTCGGTCGTCTGCAGTCTCAGTGAAAAACTGCCAGACCTTTGAGCACCTCGGCCTCTGCAGGGTGGCATGACGCGAGGGGGCGCTTTGGGATATAGTTGGTGGATTATTCGGTCTGGCCCTGCATCTACCCCTGGACACCGCACTGCCTCTTGCAACCTGCCCTGCTGCTGCCCTTGCCTCCCCCTCTGAAGACCTGTCCTCAATAGGCGTAGCAAACCAGGTGGGGTCAGTCACCTCATCGTCCTGCTGCTCTTCCTCCGAATCCTCTGTGTGCTCCTCTCTCGGACTTACTGCCCTTACTACTACCTCACTGATAGACAACTGTGTCTCATCATCATCGGCCTTCTCACCCACTGAAAGGTCTTGAGACAGTTGCCGGAAGTCCCCAGCCTCATCCCCCGGACCCCGGGAACTTTCCAAAGGTTGGGCATCAGTCACAATAAATTCCTCTGGTGGGAGAGGAACCATTGCTGCCCAATCTGAGCAGGGGGCCGAGAACAGTTCCTGGGAGTCTGCCCGCTCCTCAGAATGTGTCATTGTAATAGAGTGAGGAGGCTGGGAGGAAGGAGGAGCAGCAGCCAGAGGATTGAGAGTTGCAGCAGTGGACGGCGCAGAACTCTGGGTGTTCGATAGATTGCTGGATGCACTTTCTGCCATCCACGACAGGACCTGCTCACACTGCTCATTTTCTAATAAAGGTCTACCGCGTGGACCCATTAATTGTGAGATGAATGTGGGGACGCCAGAAACGTGCCTCTCTCCTAATCCCACAGCAGTCGGCTGCGATACACCTGGATCAGGAGCTCGGCCTGTGCCCACACCCTGACTTGGGCCTCCGCGTCCTCGGCCGCGTCCACGTCCTCTAGGCCTACCCCTACCCCTCAGCATGCTGTATTACCAGTAATGCAGAAACAGAACGCTGTAATTAAATGTGCCTCTTATTGGCCTGTGGTTGGAGGCTGACTTCGCTTACGGAACGCCAGGAAATAATTTTGCGCAAGCCTGCTGTAACACTTAGCTGGCTGCGTATGAATTAGGAGGACAACTACACCCAGCACAGACCCAGAACACTGAGGACAGTCACAGGCAGCCCAAATAGATTTTTTTCCCCAAATATTTTTGGAAAGGGCCACTGCCTATATACACTGTATATGTCTTCTCTCTCTGCGTCACCACTACTGGCCCTGGAGTATGTCAAATAACTGCAGACTGTTGCACTGTGGACTGGAATACAGCGGTGATTTAACAGCCAACACAGAGCCAGGAAATAATTTTGCGCAAGCCTGCTGTAACACTTAGCTGGCTGCGTATGAATTAGGAGCACAACTACACCCAGCACACACCCAATACACTGAGGACAGTCACAGGCAGCCCAAATAGATTTTTTTCCCCAAATGTTTTTGGAAAGGCCCACTGCCTATATACACTGTATATGTCTTCTCTCTCTGCGTCACCACTACTGGCCCTGGAGTATGTCAAATAACTGCAGACTGTTGCACTGTGGACTGGAATACAGCGGTGATTTAACAGCCCAGACAGAGCCAGGAAATAATTTTGCGCAAGCCTGCTGTAACACTTAGCTGGCAGCGTATGAATTAGGAGGACAACTACACCCAGCATAGACCCAGAACACTGAGGACAGTCACAGGCAGCCCAAATAGATTTTTTTCCCCAAAATGGCCCACTGCCTATATACACTGTATATGTCTTCTGTCCCTGCCTCACAATATATGTCTTCTGTCCCTGCCTCACCACTACTGGCCCTGCACTATGTATAATTACTGCAGGGCGCAATGCTCTGCACGGCCGATATACAAAAAAAAAAGTGCAACACTGCAAAAAGCAGCCTCCACAGTACTGCACACGGTTAGATGTGGCCCTAAGAAGGACCGTTGGGGTTCTTGAAGCCTAAAATCACTCCTAACGCTCTCCCTATAGCAGCTCCAGCAAGACAGCACTTTCCCTGAACTATGTCAGAATGCATCTGTGGCGAGCCGCGGGAGGGGCCGATTTTTATTCTCGGGTGACACCTGATCTCGCCAGCCACTCACTGCAGGGGGGTGGTATAGGGCTTGAACGTCGCACGGGGAAGTTGTAATGCCTTCCCTGTCTTTCTATTGGCCAGAAAAGCGCGCTAACGTCTCAGAGATGAAAGTGAAAGTAACTCGAACATCGCGTGGTACTCGTCACGAGTAACGAGCATCTCGAACACGCTAATACTCGAACGAGTATCAAGCTCGGACGAGTACGTTCGCTCATCTCTATTAAATATGTAAATTTCTTACACCAAACATATAATGTTCTGGACTAATCTTATGCCATCTGTGACCAAAGAACTGAAAGTTCCAGCAACCGCTCTTTAAAGAGAGGGGTGGGTGCTGTGTCCCCCAATGAATGCGACGAGAAACAGATTTTACAGTAAGTTATACCAAAAATATCCGTTTCTCGTCCGTATCATTTGGGGCCACAGCCAGACCATGGGACGTCCAAAAGCAGTCCCGAAAGAAAAAAGGGGTGGGCTATGGCCAGAGTGATCAAAGGACCGCTGCCTGCAAACTCTTCCGGCCGCATGCGGCGTCTGAGAAGCAGACGTATGGACCTTATAGAATCTTGGGAATGTATGCAAGGATGTCCAAGTGGCTGCCTTGCATACCTGTAATGCTGAGGCTCCGTGGCGAACTGCCCAAGAGGCCACCACCGCCCGAGTGGAGTGGGCCATAATCCGAAATGGCGGCGAACGCCCGGAGGCGCGGTACGCCTCTGTTACCAGAGACCTTATCCATTTTGAAATGGTTACTTTTGAGGCTGCCGAACCCTTGAGGGGCCCCTCCGGAATTACGAAAAGTGTCTCCGTTCGTCGAAATTCTCCTGGTTCTTTTCACGTATATTTTTAACACCCTTACCAGGTCCAAGTGGTGCAGTGCTCTCTCCCTCGCATGCACCAGTGTTGGGCAAAAAGATGGAAGAATGATGTCTTCATTAATTTGAAAAGGCGAGGCCACCTTTGGGAGAAAGTCTGGGACCGGTCTTAACACCACCTTATCTTGATGAAACGTCATGTAGGGTGGTTCTACTGATAGGGCCGCCAACTCAGAAACTCTTCGAATCGAAGTGATTGCGACTAAGAACACCACCTTCCAGGACAACAGTCGCAGGGGAACTTATCTCAGTGGTTCAAACGGGTGATCTAGCATGGCCTCCAATACTAGATTGAAGTCCCACGTCTGAGTGGGCAGCCTGAACGGTGGAGAGGTATGGGCGACTCCCTGAAGGAAAGTCCGCACCGCCAGCCTACTTGCGATTGGCCTCTGAAAGAGAACCGCAAGTGCCGATACCTGGCCTCTCAGCGAGCCCAGTTTTAGCCCTGCTTAGAGGCCTGACAGTAAAAATACCAAGACATTTACTAGGGAGAATTGCATGGGCTGAATGTGCCGATCCTCACACCAGCCAAAGAACCATCTCTAAACCCAGTAGTAGATTCTGGACGGAGCTGGTTTCCTGGCCTGTATCATTGCACGAACTACGGCTTCTTAAAAACCTTGCTTTCTTAGTATTTCGGTCTCAACAGCCACGCCATCAAACGCAGCGACCTGGAATCCGGGTGGAAGAGAGGTCCTTGGGAGAGAAGATCTTCCCACTCCAGCAGCTGCCACGGCACATCGGACAGTAGCTCCACGATGTTTGCATACCAACTGGCGTCCGTGGTCATTATTACCCAAGGCTCGACCTTCCTGAACCCTCCGGGGGTGCAGCCACCAGTTTAGGGTGTCCCGGACCCGGGGGGTCACCTGAATTCGCCGGTCCAAGGTCAGCACGGACCTGTTCTATCATGACAGAATCAGGTATTGGAAGGGTCTCGAGCGGAATTGTGCAAATGGCATGGCCTCGAAAGCTGCCACCATCTGGCCCAATACCCTCATGCACTGCCTGATGGTCACTGGTCTCCCATGCAACATGGATCTGACACTGCGAAGAAGTATCTCCCCTTTTGTTTGGGGTAGCTGGATCCGATGCTGTCTGGTATTGAACACCATTCCCAGAAATTCCAGGCGTTGTGCTGGCACTAGGCAGGATTTGCTGTGATTTATCATCCAGCCAAACTCCTCCAACATCTGTATCGTGATGCGCAGGCTCTCGAAGTTGCTGTCTCGCGATGGTGCTTTTATCAAGATGTCGTCTAGATATGGGATGGCCACTATACCTCTTGCGTGGAGGAGTGCCATCACCGCTGCCAGGACTTTTGTGAACACTCTCGGTGACGTTGAGAGGCCAAACGGCAGAGCCATAAACTGAAAGTGCTTTCCCCGCACCTCAAAGCGCAGAAACTTCTGATGCGCTTCCCGGATCAGGATGTGGAGATACGCATCCCTGATGTCCGCTGAGGACAGAAATTCCCCTGGCTCCATGGACGCTATCACTGATCTGAGGGACTCCATCCAAAAATGGCTTGTCCTCACATGCCGATTCAGCCGCCTTAGGTCTAGCACTGGCCTGACCCTGCCATCTTTTTTGGGTACTAAAAAGAGGTTTGAATAGAAACCTAGTTTTCTTTGGCGCGTAGGCACTGGTTTCACTACCCCTTGTGCCAGCAGGTTCTCTACTGCTAGCTGCAGTTTGGCCACCCCTTCTGGAGTGGCCGGCAGCCTGGATCTGAGAAAGGAATTTTGAGGTATAGTCGTGAACTCGATGGAGTACCCGACGGCCACGATTTCCCGTACCCAGGCATCGGTTACGCGGCTCCATCATATCTCCCGGAATAGGGAGAGCCTGCCCCTCACCCTGATGACCCTGGGTGGGGGCGGGCACTCATGCTGTGCTCTTTGCGCCAGAGCCCCTGGTCGTTCCCGTCCGGGACCACCAGGTTGGCCTCGACTTAAAGGCGGGCCCCTTCCCCTGATCAGTTGGGGTCCTCCTAGCTTGGGGACACTGGCCTGTAACAGACGGGATCGAAAAAAGAGCCTCTTCTTCGATGGGGCCTTCTCCCTCCTCGTAGGGATCTGTGGGAGAGAAGTACTTTTCCCACCTGTGGCATCCTTGATTAGGTCGTCTAACTTGGCCCCAAAGAGCCTGTTAACCTCAAAAGGTAATTTTGTAAGGACCATCTTCGATGCCGCGTCCGCCGACCACCCCTTTAACCAGAGGGTTCGCCATGTTGCGACTGATGCGGCGGATGCCCGTACCACAAATTTTGCTGCGTCCAGCTCTGCAGCGCACGCGGATTTGCCTGCCTGTATAATGTTATCTGTGGTTTCTACCAGCTTGCTGGGTGGGGCGCCTGCCAAGATGTCTTTCCTGAGTTGTTTCGCCCAGGCCACGGAGGCCTTGCTTACCCAGGCGGCAGCAAAAATGGGCTATAGAGCCATGCCTGCTGATTGAAAAGCCGACTTTGCTAGCCTGTCAAGCTTTCTCTCCTGAGGATTTGTCAATGTCTCAACCTCGGCTGACGGTAGCGCCGTGCCCCTGGAAAGGCGCGACACTGGTGGATCCACCACTAGGGGTGCCGACCATTTTTTCACAAGATTCCCTGGGAAGGGATATGTGACATCCCAAGTTTTTCCCGGGTGCCTAAACCGTTTGTCCGGATTTTGCTACTCTTTTTTGATGACCTCCGCAAAGTCCTGGTGGTCCGGGAATACCTGTCGCGGCCGCTTCTGCCGTTTGAAAGATACTGTAGATGGGGTTGCCTCCACCGGCTTCTCCGACACCTGCAGCGTCTCTTTTACAGCTATCACCAGGCTGTCCATCAGGGTGGCCAGCCGTGACACCTGCTCCTAATCCAAGCTGATAGGGACGAGACCCCTGAATGCTCGCCCTCCTCTGAGCCACTACTAACGCTTGCAGATGATTGTGGCTGTTGTGTTTGAGCCGTACTCTGAGAGGCCAAGGAGCATGAGGCCCGGGGGGGATCGGGGTGGGATCAGGCCGGTCTCGCGGAGTACCGGGACCGTGAGGAGTGCCTGGATCGATGGTATGTCCAAATGGACTCTCTAGAGCCCCTGGACCGATGGGACCTGGAGGGCATGAGAGATCTTTGAGCATGGCGATATCTACGGAAGGTGTCCTCGCTACTGCGGGATCTCCGCCTTTTGCGTGATCTCCCCCGCGCAAGTTCCGGAGAGGATGCCTCAGAGCCAGACTCTAGGCGGCGTAAAATTGCTGCCGATGAACTGGCTAGGCCAGAAACTGGAGCCACAAGTGACCTAGCCCATTCCGGTTAGGCCCCATGCTCCACAGGGGCGGCGGCGGGCACGTGGGTCCCTGGAGCTGGGCGTGCCGGGGTACATTTTGCGCAGCGGGGGTCCCCCTGACCACAAGCGAATTTGGTATTGCATATGGTGCATGCATAATGTTTAACCCTCCCCTTGGCCGGGCTGGACCCCTCGGATCTGGGGTCAGACATGGCGCACTGCAAAAGGAGACCTCCACCCAGAAACGGGGGGGGTTACTCGTACTGCTGAGGGCGAGTACATGCAGGGGGGGGGGGGCGGAGGAGGAACTGCGGGAGTGCTGCCTTGGCATGGCTTACCCGGTCCTGCAGCTGTTACGTGGATTCCTTCGTCCAGCTGGAGCTTCTGGATCCTAAAGCGCCCGGTGGTCCTCCAGACGATGACGTGGGTACCAGAAATAGAAAATGCTGGTGCTTTCTTGGGCAGGCACTTGCCCTTTGCCGGCTGCGACTGGAACTGGTGCTGCAACGTCCACCCTGGAACCGGGACTGCATCTGGCGCTTAAGCTGGAGTCACGGTGGTGCAGCGACCTGGCCAATACTGCTGCTGCCGGTGGCTGGTGCTGCTGCTAATGGTCGATGCTGCGGCTGGTGGCCAGCGCCACCGCCTGTGGCCGGCACCAAGGCCTGTAGATGGTGTTGCAGACGGATGGGTCCTGGTAGGGCTGATGTTAAGGCCGGGGCCAGAGCCTGCACTGAGACCGGAGCTGAGGCCGGGTACCAGGAGAATGTTGAGCGTGGTGCTTGGGCAGAGCTGGTGTCTCCACAGAACTCCGTCTGTTATGCTACAGCGTATAGCAGGAGCGGGCATCTCTATGTCCGGCCACCCCTTTTCAATTGCCCGCAGCTGGAGGGGTGTGGCTTGATCCGGAAGCCACACCGCGATACCGGAAGCACTCTGCCCTTAGTCAGGCCGGTGGCTAAGCTCGGCCTCCCGCCCCCCGGGGCGCCGCGTCCGCTCCCGCCGTTCTCAGGAACTCCGCCATGCTGTGCGGTATGCTTGGCCCATGCACCGCTGTATTCAGGTGCGACCGCTGGTGGGGGCATGCATGCTGCCGGCCGTGGCCCTCCCGGACCTACGGTCCTGTGTGGAGCTGTTCCTGCCATCGCTTTAACCCTGACCTGGCCACATCTGCAGGTAAGATATTCATGGCTTCCACCTGGTAGCGCTGGATAAGTTTCCTGGGGGTTTCTCCCGGGTCCCACGCGTCCCAACAGGATTGGGTTCCCTTGGTGCTCTGCCCGCCACGTCCATGCTCTAGCAGAGTTGCCCCTCGGCGCCAGTCTTTCCGAGGGGCGCCGCTCCAGGAAGGAGGAACTCTAATGCTGGCGGGCACCGACGCCAATGCACAAGGCAGGGTCGGGCCACCTTTTCTTCCATGGGTAAGATGCCACAGGGTGATGGAGACACCGGGTGCGGGAAAACCCCCAGATTCCCGCACGTAGCAACGTCTGCCTCCTGCAGACACTAAGCTAAAGTCTGATTAGCTGAGTGCCTGCTGGGGGGATATAGCCGGTGGGAGGAGCTAAAACTTGTGCTTAGTGTCGCCTCCTAGTGGCAGCGGCTATATCCCATGGTCTGGCTGTGGCCCCCAATGATACGGATGAGAAATATAACTACTACAATACCGCTTCTATGTACAAGAATATAAGTACTGTAATACTGCTCCCTCTGTACAAAAATATAACTACTATAATACTGCTCCAATGTACAAGAATATAACTACTATAATACTGCTCCTATGTACAAGAATATAACTACTATAATACTGCTCCTATGTACAAGAATATAACTACTATAATACTGCCTCCTATGTACAAGAATATAACTGCTATAATACTGCCCCCTATGTACAAGAATATAACTACTATAATACTGCCTCCTATGTACAAGAATATAACTACTGTAATACTGCCCCCTATGTACAAGAATATAACTAGTATAATACTGCATTATACTACACACTATATAGCCTGTATTCTTTTTCAAAAAGAAAAAAAATCCATCGTTGCGCTACCTTTGACCAACTGAAATATACAGGGTGTCTGGTGGGAGTTGTAGTGCATCACTAGTACACGGCTAGGCCTGTTTGCAGCTTTCCGTATTCTTTGTTTCTGCCTGGAGCTAGCGTTACAATACTGTACATCATTGGCTTGAGGAAGGTCTATTACGACCGAAACGTTGCCGTAATTTTTGTAATGGGGAAATAAATCTTGTATTTTTCTACATTGCTGAATGCTGCCAGTCACTATTTCCTTATTCCTGACTGCACCCTTGGAGCCTCTCTGGTTTAGGCTTCCTGACTGGCTTTTGCACACTGTTTTGCCTGGCTCTATGTGAGGATATATGTTGTGCTGCTGGGAACCTCTTTTTTCTACTCAGCGTTACAATACTGCTGTCAGCGTAAAAGTGTACGCAGATAATTACATAATTATTTACACCTCTCTGTGTCTGCTCTATTCGTAATCCATCATGCTGAGGGGTAGGAGTAGGGCTCGAGGACGTGGACGCGGGCGAGGACGCGGAGGTCTGAGTGAGGGTGTGGGCACAGGCCGAGTTCCTGGTCCAGGTGAATCGCAGCCGGCTGCTGCGGGATTAGGAGAGAGGCAAGTTTCTGGGGTCCCCAGCTTCATATCACAATTTATGGGTCCACGTGGTAGACCTTTATTACAAACAGAGCAGTGTGAGCAGCTCCTGTCATGGTTGGCAGAAAACGCATCCAGCAATGTATCGACCACCCAGTCTTCTACGCCGTCCACTCCTGCAACTCTGAATCCTCTGGCTGCTGCTCCTCCTTCCTCCCAGCCTCCTCACTCCATGAAAATGACATATTCTGATGAGCAGGCAGACTCCCAGGAACTGTTCTCGGGTCCCTGCCATAAGTGGGAAAAACTGGTTCGTCTCTCACCTGAGGAGCTTGTTGTGACCGATGCCCAACCTTTGGAAAGTTCCCGGGGTCTGGGTGATGAGGCTGGGGACTACCGGCAACTGTCTCAAGAGCTTTCAGTGGGTGAGGAGGACGATGATGATGAGACACAGTTGTCTTTCAGTGAGGTAGTAGTAAGGGCAGTAAGTTCGAGGGAGGAGCGCACAGAGGATTCGGAGGAAGAGCCGCTGGACGATGAGGTGACTGACCCCACCTGGTTTGCTAAGCCAAATGAGGACAGGTCTTCAGAGGGGAAGGCAAGTGCAGCAGCAGGACAGGTTGCAAGAGGCAGTAGGGGGGCCAGGGGTAGAGGCAGGGCCAGAGCGAAGAATCCCCCAACTGTTTCCGAAAACACCCCCTTGTGCCAAGCCATCGTGCAGAGGCCTAGGTGTTCAAAGGTGTGAATGTTTTTCAGTGAGAGTGTGGACGACCGACGAACAGTGGTGTGCAACCTGTGTCGCGCCAAGATCAGCCGGGGAGCCACTACTACCAGCCTAACCACCACCAGCATGCGCAGGCATATGATGGCCAAGCACCCCAAAAGGTTGGACGAAGGCCGTTCACCTCCTCCGGGTCGCACCACTGCCTCTCCCCCTGTGCCCCAACCTGCCACTCAGATCCAACCCCCCTCTCAGGACACAGGCACGAGCGCCTCCTGGCCTGCACCCACACCCTCACCTCCGCTGTCCTCGACCACATCCAGCAATGTCTCTCAGCGCCGCGTGCAGCTGTCGCTAGCGCAAGCGTTCGAGCGAAAGCGCAAATACGCCGCCACGCACCCGCACGCTCAAGCTTTAAACATGCACATTGCCAAATTGATCAGCCTCGAGATGCTGCCGTACAGGCTTGTGGAAACGGAGGCTTTCAAAAACATGATGGCAGCGGAGGTCCCACGCTACTCGGTTCCCAGTCGCCACTATTTTTCCCGGTGTGCCGTCCCAGCCCTACACCAGCACGTCTCCCGCAACATTAGTCGTGCCCTCACCAACTTGGTAACTGGGAAGGTACACTTAACCACGGATACGTGGACAAGTACTGGCGGGCAGGACCACTATATCTCCCTGATGGCACATTGGGTGAATTTGGTGGAGGCTGGGACCGAGTCAGAGCCTGGGACTGGACACATCCTACCCACACTCAGAATAGTGGGTCCTTCCTCAGTTCTGGTATCTGCGGCGGTCTATGCTACCTCCTCTAACCCCCCCTCCTCCTACGCAACCTCTACCTCTCAATTAAGAACTGTGAGCAGCACGTCGCCAGCCGTCGGTGTGGCGCCGCGCAGCAGCACAGCGATGGGCAAGCATCAGCAGGCCGTGCTGAAACTACTCAGACTAGGTGACAAGAGGCACACAGCCCCCGAACTGTTGCAGGGTCTGACAGAGCAGACCGACCTCTGGCTTTCGCCGCTGAGCCTCCAACCGGGCATGGTCGTGTGTGACAACGGCCATAACCTGGTGGCGGCTCTGCAGCTCAGCAGCCTCACACATGTGCCATGCCTGGCCCATGTCTTCAATTTGGTGGTTCAGCGGTTTCTGAAAAACTACCCGCACTTATCTGACCTGCTCGGCAAGGTGTGCCACGTCTGCGCACATTTCCGCAAGTCCAACACGGACGCTGCCACCCTAAGGACCCTGCAACATAGGTTTCAACTGCCAGAGCACCGACTGATGTGTGACGTGCCCACATGGTGGAATTCTATGCTACACATGTTGGCCAGACTGTATGAGCAGCGTAGAGCAATAGTGGAATACCAACTCCAACATGTAGTGGTAGTCAGCCTCCCCAATTCTTTATCGAGGAGTGGCCCTGGATGGTAGACATCTGCGAGGTCCTCGGAAACTTTGAGGAGTCTACCCAGATGGTGAGCGGCGACGCTGCAATCATTAGCGTTACCATCCTGCTGCTATGCCTGCTAAGAAGTTCGCTGCAAAGCATAAAGGCCGACACTTTGTGGTTGAAACAGGAGACGGGGGATGACAGTATGTTGCTTGATAGCCAGACCACCCTTATGTCTATATCTCAGCGCGTTTTGGAGGGGGAGGAGCAGGAGGAGGAGCAGGAGGAGGGGGAAGAGACAGTTGGGCACACTGCAGAGGGTACCCATGCTGCTTGCCTCTCATCTGTTCCTGGGCCCTGGTGGACAAAGCGATGCTAAACTTCCCATCTGACAGCACTAGCGGCAGAAGGCGCAGTTCCGAGGGCCAAGTAGCAGGGGAGGCGCGGAGATCAGGCAGCATGTTCAGCGCAGGCAGGGAAACACTCTCCAAGGCCTTTGCCAGCTTTATAGCTCCCCAGCAAGATTGCGTCACCACTCCCCAGTCAAGGCTGAGTCGGAGGAAGCACTGTAAAAAGATGGTGAGGGAGTACGTAGCCGATCGTACCACCGTCCTCCGTGATGCCTCTGCTCCATACAACTATTGGGTGTCAAAGCTGGACATGTGGCATGAACTTGCGCTGTATGCCCTCGAGGTGCTGGCTTGCCCTGCCGCTAGCGTCTTGTCAAAGAGGGTGTTTAGTGCAGCTGGGGGAATCATCACGGATAAGCATACCCGCCTGTCAACTGCCAGTGCCGACATGCTTACACTCATAAAAATGAACAAAGGCTGGATTTCCCCAGACTTCTCTTCTCCACCGGCGGAGAGCAGCGGAACCTAAAGAGTCTTTTCGCTGCAACCGCAGATAAAAGCACTCTTCTCTATCACCGGAAAAACGGGCATTTAGCTTTGTCAACCTGTCTGTGATATTAGTCCTCCTTCTGCTACTCCTCCCCCAGAAACAACATGTCATCGCACTGAACTGCCAATTTTTCTGCGGCCCAAAAGGCTCTAACAATGTTTTTACAATTTTTAAAAGTTTCAAACGTATTGAAACTTTAACATGAACCAATTTTTTTTTCACAGGGCTGCCTCCAGGCTCTGTTAGAAATCAAGCAACAGTAAGCTATATCTTTCAAAAAATATTTATGGGTTTTACCTGCCCTCCCGGTTAATAAATTTTTCAGAGGTACACTTGTACTCTTGGTACACTAATTTTTCTGGCCCACGCCTACACTCATATCCAACTAACTTTTCCGGCCTTCGCCTACGCTCATGGTATCCCAATGTTTCACAGGTTGGCCTATACTATTACTACAGAAATTTTACTGGAGTCTGCCTGCCTATACTTCTGCTACAAGATTGTTACTGGGGTCTGCCTATACTTCTTCCACGTAAATGTTACAGGGGTCTGCCTATACTGCTGCTACAAAAATGTTACAGGGGTCTGCCTATACTTCTGCCACGTAAATGTTACAGGGGTCTGCCTATACTTCTGCCACGTAAATGTTACAGGGGTCTGCCTATACTGCTGCTACAAGAATGTTACTGGGGTCTGCCTATACTTCTGCCACATAAATATTACAGATGTCTGCCTATACTTCTGCTACAAGAATGTTACTGGGGTCTGCCCATACTGCTGCCACTTAAATGTTACAAGGGTCTGCCTATACTTCTGCCACGTAAATGTTACAGAGGTCTGCCTATACTGCTGCTCCATAAATGTTACAGGTGTCTGCCTATACTGCTGCCACTTAAATGTTACAGGGGTCTCCCTATACTTCTGCTACAAGAATATTACTGGGGTCTGCCTATAATGCTGCTACAAGAATGTTACTGGGGGCTGCCTATTTTTCTGTCACGTAAATGTTACAGGAGTCTGCCTATACTTCTACTACAGAAATGGTGCTGGGGTCTGCCTATACTGCTGCTACAGAACTGATACTGGGGTCTGCCTATACTGCTGCTACATAAATGTTACTGGGGTCTGCCTATACTTCTGCCACGTAAATGTTACAGGGGTCTGCCTATACTGCTGCTACATAAATGTTACTGGGGTCTGCCTATACTTCTGCCACGTAAATATTACAGGGGTCTGCCTATACTGCTGCTACAAGAATGTTACTGGGATCTGCCTATACTTCTGCCACGTAAATGTTACAGGGGTCTGCCTATACTGCTGCTCCATAAATGTTACAAGGGTCTGCCTATACTGCTGCCACGTAAATGTTACAGGGGTCTGCCTATACTTCTGCTACAAATGTAGATAAAGTAGTGAAGGCAGCAGATCCAGGTGCAAAACAATGAAGTTTTCTTTATTTCTTTCCTCCCAGACAGAAAAACATGACGTTTCGACTACAAGAGTCTTTGTCAAAGACTCTTGTAGTCGAAACGTCGTGTTTTTCTGTCTGGGAGGAAAGAAATAAAGAAAACTTCATTGTTTTGCACCTGGATCTGCTGCCTTCACTACTTTATCTACATTTGTACCAAGGAACGGTTTGGTTTGGATCCCAAGCCTAGTGGGCGTGCAGGACAGCTGTTCAACCTTTTTGTATTTATGCTGTGCTGCTGACAAACCTCTTGCTTTTGGATATACTTCTGCTACAAGAATGTTACAGGGGTCTGCCTATACTTCTGCTACAAGAATGTTACAGGGGTCTGCCTATACTTCTGCTACAAGAATGTTACTGGGGTCTGCCTATACTGCTGCCATTTAAATGTTACAGGGGTCTGCCTATACTTCTGCCACGTAAATGTTACAGGGGTCTGCCTATACTTCTACTATAGAAATGGTGCTGGTGTCTGCCTATACTGCTGCTAAAAGAATGTTACTGGGGTCTGCTTATACTGCTGCCACATTAATGTTACAGGGGTCTGCCTATACTTCTCGTTTGGGCCACTGAAGAGGAGCGTTACTGCCCTAATGAGATGTTCACAGCTGTACTAGCATGGGAGTCCGCTCGATGCCTGCGTTTGCTGAGGGTGTGTGCACATCCTCAGCGGAGTGAAAGTCTGCCATGTTTGGGCACTGTAATTTCTTCATGTTTATTACTTTCTTTTGGTTCCCTTTTGCTCACGTATGCTGTGGGTGCACAAAGACTTCCCATCGCGGTGTTTGACCTGTCTGGCACAAAATCACTGACTGACTTGGGTAGGGTGCAGAGTGCAGATGGCATTCCCCTTGCGGTGTCGATTGAGCTATCCGACACCAACACAGAATGAATAGTGTGAGGGGACCCGGATTGCCTATTGCTATGTAACTCGCGGCACCTTGGGTACCACAGTGTGTTTGCTGGAACCAAGCCGTACCAAGGGTCTGCTCACATACTTCCCACACAGGCTACAGTGGGTCCTGGTCATGGTTTCTTGGCCTTGTAAGGCCACCTACTCCTCTTGCTTGGGGTCAGGGAATCAGGACTGGGCATCATGTATTTGCACTGGTTTGGGCCAAAGAAGAGGAGCGTTACTGCATTAATGAGACGTTCAATGCTGTACTAGCATTAAAGTCCGCTTCATGCCCGCGATTGCTGAGGGTGTAGGTAGAGGCCTATGTCCCAGGGGAACTGCAACAGCACCAGGTTGGGCCTGTGGAACTTTTTCCTAGCTAATCCAGTCTTTGGAGCGGTGAAAGAAAACGTAACTGATTTAATGAGACCTTCACAGGTGTACTAGCATCGAAGTCCGCTTCATGCCTACGATTGCTGAAGCTGTTGGCCGAGGCCCATGTCCTCGGTGCAGTGTAAGTCTGCCATGTTTGGCCACTCTGATTTCTTTATTGTTTATGTCTTGGGTTGCCTAAGACCAACCTATGCTGTTGGTGCACACAGACTTCCCATTGCGGTGTTTGACCTGTCTGGCACAAAGACACTGACTGACTTAGGTAGAGGGCAGAGCGCTGATGGCTTTCCCCTTGCGGTGTTGATTACGCTATTCCAGACCTAGACAGAATGAATACTGTGTGGGCACATAGATTCGCCATAGCTATGTAACTCATGCCCACGTTTGCAGCTCTTGACGGAGGTTGGCACTTTATTGGAATGAAGATCGAACGTAAATTTCTCATTGATTCTCAACTGCATTGTGAGCTATCGCCCTCCCTTTTAAAGAGGGTCGCTACCTGGCCCTGCCAACCCTCTGTAGTGTGTGCCTCCGGTTCCTCCTCATGGCAGACGCACTTATAAATAGACATGAGGGTGGTGTGGCTATGAAGCGAGCGTGTGGCATGAGGGCAGCTGAAGGCTGCGCAGGGACACTTTTGTGTGCGCTGTGGACGCTGGGTCGTGCGGGGGGTTGGGCAGCATGTAACCCTGGAGAAGAGGCAGCGGTGTGTCCTGCAGGCAGTGATTGTGCTTGGTTGGAGGTAGTGTGGTGCTTAGCTAAGGTGTGCCTTGCTAATGAGATTTTGTCTGAAGTAAAAATTGTTGGGGGGGTGGGGGTGGGCACACTCTTGCCGCTATTGTGGCTTAATAGTGAGACCTGGGAGCCTGAGATGCAGCCCTGCAAGCTGCCTCCTATGTACAAGAATATAACTACTATAATACTGCCCCCTATGTACAAGAATATAACTACTACTGGTATAATACTGCTTCTATGTAAAAGAGTATAACTATTATAATACTGTTCCTATGTACAAGAAGATAACTACTATGATACTGCTCCCTATGTACAAGAATATAACTACTATAATACTGCTCCTATGTACAAGAATATATCTACTATAATACTGTCCCCTATGTACAAGAATATAACTACTATAATACTGCCCCCTATGTACAAGAATATAATTACTATGATACTGATCCCTATGTACAAGAATATAAGTACTATAATACTGCCCCCTATGTACAAGAATATAACTACTATAATACTGCCCCCTATGTACAAGAATATAACTACTACTGGTATAATACTGCTCCTATGTACAAGAGTATAACTATTATAATACTGTTCCTATGTACAAGAATATAACTACTATAATACTGCTCCCTATGTACAAGAATATAAATACTATAATACTGTCCCCTATGTACAAGAATATAACTACTATAATACTGCCCCTATGTACAAGAATATAACTACTATAATACTGCTCCTATGTACAAGAATATAACTACTATAATATTGCTCCTATGTACAAGAATATAACTACTATAATACTGCCCCTATATACAAGAATATAACTACTATAATACTGCCCCCTATGTACAAGAATATAACTACTATAATATTGCCCCCTATGTACAAGAATATAACTACTATAATACTGCCCCCTATGTACAAGAATATAACTACTACTGGTATAATACTGCTCCTATGTACAAGAGTATAACTATTATAATACTGTTCCTATGTACAAGAATATAACTACTATAATACTGCTCCCCTATGTACAAGAATATAACTACTATAATACTGCCCCCTATGTACAAGTATATAACTACTATAATACTGCCTCCTATGTACAAGAATATAACTACTATAACACTGCTCCTATGTACAATAATATAACTACTATAATACTGCTCCTATGTACAAGAATATAACTACTATAATACTGCTCCTCTATGTACAAGAATATAACTACTATAATACTGCCCCCTATGTACAAGAATATAACTCTTATAATACTGCTCCTATGTACAAGAATATAACTACTATAATACAGCTCCCTATGTACAAGAATATAACTACTATAATACTGCCCCCTATGTACAAGAATATAACTACTATAATACTGCCCCCTATGTACAATAATATAACTACTATAATACTGCTCCTATGTACAAGAATATAACTACTATAATACTGCTCCTCTATGTACAAGAATATAACTACTATAATACTGCCCCCTATGTATAAGAATATAACTATTATAATACTGCCCCCTATGTACAAGAATATAACTACTATAATACTGCCCCCTATGTACAAGAATATAACTCTTATAATACTGCTCCTATATACAAGAATATAACTACTATAATACTGCTCCTATGTACAAGAATATAACTACTATAATACTGCCCCCTATGTACAAGAATATAACTACTATAATACTGCCCCCTATGTACAAGAATATAACTACTATAATACTGCCCCCTATGTACAAGAATATAACTACTATAATAGTGCCCCTATGTACAAGCATATAACTACTATAATACTGCCCTCTATGTACAAGAATATAACTACTATAATACTGCTCCCTATGTACAAGAATATATCTACTATAATACTGCCTCCTATGTACAAGAATATAACTACTATAATACTGCCCCCTATGTACAAGAATATAACTACTATAATACTGCCTCCTATGTACAAGAATAGAACGACTATAATACTGCCCCTATGTACAAGAATATAACTACTATAATACTGCCCCTATGTACAAGAATATAACTACTATAATACTGTCCCCTGTGTACAAGAATATAACTACTATAATAATAATAATCTTTGTTTGTATAGCGCCAACATATTCTGCAGCGCTTACATAGACAGGGGAAATACAGAAAAACAAAAATACAGAAATTACAGAACCACGGTTACATAGTAATCAGTTGATGGGAACAGTAGGGGTGAGGGTCCTGCTCAAACAAGCTCACATATTACAAAGTAATGGGGTGATACAGAAGGTAAAGGGGCTGGAGATATGCACGGTATGGCGAGATGGAGTGTGAGGTATGCTATACGGGGAATCACAGTGGTATTGAAATTTATATAATTAATCAGTAGCCCTTCACAGATATAGATATAAAACCTAATAAACTTTAGTATGTAAATTATTAAAATTAGTGGGCCAACATAGAACACTCATAGACGTAGGACTAACAAATAATAAAATCGTAAACCAACCCTGGCAGGTGGCTCGTTGGAGGTAGCTAATCCCCTATTATCATCAGGGAAGGTATATCGTTAACTTGATGAAGCGTTACACCTTGAGATGTTCTCAGAAAATTTGGTTAATAAAGTACGAGGCTCTGAGGTACCGCTACTCTATAGTAGATGAAGAATACTGAGTGGTTTATAAAACACTAATCTGGTTTAATACTATCAAGGTATTCATCCAATCCTTTATTTGGGATGTTGGGTGGTGATGTTGAAGTGTTAGTGCGGTACAGTAGGTGGTTTAAGAGTGCTCGACGCGTTTCTCTGTCCTGGTCGGGGACAGTTCATCAGGAGCGGGGGTAGTAATCACCCCAAACATGTGTATTTCATCGTACTTATAGATACCAGTCACCAAGGTTAATGAATAGAGTAATAGTCAATAGTCCCTATTACTTTAAGGTGGGACCCAATAACGGGTAGGTCCACCTCTAGTTCAACTCCTCCTAGTCCCTGACTCCCAATTGGATCATTGGTTTATTTCACAAAGTCGTGTCATAGCCACTATTAGCTAGCTCCTATTGATGCACATCAGTGCGGGGGACTTGATTCACGAGTAAACAGTAAAGCACTTGACTCCAATAGTTGTATGGGTCGATGTAACTGTTCCCCAGATGGAGGATAGGGGGAGCCGTCCCCCAATAGTCAGCTGCAGTAGTGGGGTACTTCCCTGATGATAATAGGGGATTAGCTACCTCCAACGACCCACCTGCCAGGGTCGGTTTACGATTTTATTATTTGTTAGTCCTACGTCTATGAGTGTTCTATGTTTGCCCACTAATTTTAATAATTTACATAATAAAGTTTATTAAGTTTTATATCTATATCTGTGAAGGGCTACTGATTAATTATATAGATTTCAATACCAGTGTGATTCCTCTTGACTTCATATGGTATGGTCGGTTTCTTTTCGAGGGACCTTACTGCCACCCAGTGGCTGTCAGATGCAGGTGCTGTATTCTCTGAAGGAGAATTGAGTCGTCAATCCCAGAGTTACTCCATCAACACATGTTTTAAAGAATTGACTGTTCAGTATCGTGAGTTCACACGCAATTGGTGGGAGGTACAGGGACTTCAGAGATACGAGGAACATAAAATCGTTCCAAGGGGTCCAAGAAATCCCATCATACCCCCCAAACAAATCAAGAACCCGGAATTTTTGAGAAAATGGGAAACCGAATCCACAACATTTTCCCTCCAACTTATTAAATTGCTATTAGAGGAGGAGAAATCCATGTTAGTTATAAATTTAAAAAAACTTGACGATCTGATAGAAAAAGCAAAAACATTTACCTCTGACCCAGACTTTCCCACCAAGGACAGGACCTTACAAATCAATATAGAGAAATTTACAACGCAAATCAAAGAACGTAAAGACATAAAGTTCAATAGAGATCTACAAGTCTTCAGAGAAAATAAGATCTACACGGAGAAGGCAACACACTCTGAGACAGACATCAATTCCTCGGAATTTGAACAGTCAGACAGTGAGAGAAACGGGAGTAGGAGACCCCCCCAGACCACCAAGACGGGGACGCTATACACAACAACCACGGGGCAGTGGAAAAACAGCGCAATCTGCCGGTTTTTTAGAACAACCAATCTCGCAGTATTTCCTACGAGGGAGAAGAGAACACTAGTCACTAATATGGGGCTGAGACGAGATACTGGCACACAACCACCATCTTACCAGCAGATTACCCCGACTGAACTATAGGTGTTGGGGACGACATCAACGGATAGATTACAAGTGATGAACCTATCCGACTACCACCTCACTGGAGAGGAGAGACGAGTCCTGGAGAGGGGGTTGTCCTTCGTCCCCACGACCAAGTTTGATCCGTTCGTGTGGGCGAAGGACATCTCCCTCTTCACTCGTAAACTACGCTGGCACAAATTCTTTATGATTAAAAATCGGGAACGCGCAAAAGAACTGGGATTGAAACCTCGGATCTACCAGGATTGGACGCATTACAAGAACTTGAAGATGAAAACGAGAGACCGGTGGGGAGTGGTCCGTTAACTGACCTAAAATTATCAAACACCTCAAACCCCCCGGCATGTCCATGTCCCGAACTCGACATCTTCGAGCGTCTGGTGACTGAGGACCTTAAAACAATCAAACCTCGAAAAATGCATCCAAATCTATTCCGAGCGGAGAGCTCTGCCCTACAAAAACTAAAAACCAATGATCAACTGGTAATAAAACCAGCAGATAAAGGGGGCAATGTAGTTATCATGAGTCGAGACAAATACATACTCATGTGCCACCAACTACTGAGTGATACCGCCATTTGTAAAGTGCTGACCTCCAACCCAACCATACGCTTCCAAATAGAACTGAGGAAACTACTACATAATGCCCTTGACATGAAATGTATCGATCAAAAAGAATTTGAGTATATGAATCCCAGGTACCCGGTAGTGGCTACATTCTATGCCCTACCTAAAGTCCACAAAGGGACAGATCCCCTCCGCGGTAGACCGATCGTGTCTGGCATCGGTAATCTCACACAGAATATGAGTATTTACACAGACAAAATATTAAGATCATTTGTAACATCTTTAAGATCCCACGTTCGAGATACCATGGATGTCCTAAAAATTATTGAAGGAATCACTGTGGACCCGGATACCTTACTTGCCACACTCGATGTCGAGTCCCTATACAGTTCCATCCCACACGAGGGGGGAATCAGAGCTACCCGATTTTTTTCTGGAACAGAGAGGATCACACTTCTCACAACATAATCAATGCGTTCTTGATTTTCTATTTTTCATTCTAACTCACAACTTTTTCCTGTTCGATATCCAGTACTTCCACCAGCTCAGGGGGACGGCGATGGGGACATCATGTGCCCCATCATATGCCAATCTCTACCTGGGCTGGTGGGAGGAAAAGTTTGTCTACTCCAATACAGAGTGGTCTGACAGCATCATACTATGGCTGCGCTTTATAGACGACATTGTAGTCTTCTGGAAAGGCACTGAATCATCCTTCAACAGATTTGTGGAAGCATTGAATACAAATGATCTTAACTGGAAACTAACATCTGAAATAAATCAAAATTCAGTGGCCTTCCTCGATTTACTAATCTCAAAAAGGAATGATAGGTCGATAGTCTCCACCCTTCATCGAAAAACGACAGCTACTAACAGTCTCTTAAAGTGGGACAGCCATCACCCCTTTGCCCTAAAAAAGGGGGATTCCAAAGGGGCAATTCCTCAGAATTAGACGCAACTGCTCAGATAATAAAGACTTCTAGCGAGAAAGCTTGGGATTGAAACAACGCTTCTTGGAAAGAGACTACTCCAGTGAAATTATCGAGAATGCGTTTAAATACGCTGAAGAACAACCAAGAAGCAATCTCCTGGCCCCCCCGACAAAGAGACGACTCCCAGATCTCACGAATTATCGGAACTTTCGATACGGGTAAATAAGAGGTGAGACATATCCTCAAACACTATTGGAGTATTATCTCGAATGATCCTGATGTAACAGAGATTATACCACATTCCCCAATGATAACATTCCGTAGACAGCATAAGTTTAGGGATCACCTCGTAAAAAGTCACCTAACCCCATGCGTGAAGGAGAACTGGCTGAGCAGCGCCAAACCGTCTGGGACTTACCCCTGCCACAATTGTGCAGCATGCACTTTCATTCTGAAAAGTAAATCGTTTACTAGCGCAAGCACGAATAAGACCTACTCTAATCGATGCTTCATTAACTGCAGTACGCGAAACATCATGTATATGGCTTCCTGCCCATGTCCCAGGAACTACGTCGGGAAAACTACACAAGAATTCTGCCAACGTATCCTGGGGCATGTTGGCAACATCCGGCGTGGTGAATCAACACCACTGGCAGATCATTTTTTAACAATCTATCAAGGCGAACTTAATGATTTGAAGTTCCAAGGGATTGAAGGATTGCGGACTAACGCCAGACGCGGCAACATCGATAAGAAGCTACTGCAAAAAGAAGCCGCTTGGATTTTCAGACTTAATACCGTAACACCTGCGGGCTTGAATGCAACACTGAACTTCAACTGTTTCTTATAGACTCTGGGTCCCTGGTCGTTTCCAATTTTCTCCTTTATCCCATTCTTGAGAATAGTTGACTTCAAGGGATATAACCTTTGTAGTTAGAATTATACATGATAAGCACATTGTGGGTATCATCCCATGCCACCATCAAATTTGCATGCATCCACATCCTTGGCATTTTAAATGCATCTGACGTACCATTTCTTCATGTACACAACATGGATTGACCTTTTGTATCAGTCTTATATATGACACAGCCTTGAGCTTCCCGGAACTATTAGAACCGGACCACTAAAGGGTTAATTTTCTTATTTTATTGCTTTCAACATTGATCTACTATTGGACCAACTGGAGGCCTCTAATACTGTGCCCTGTTGTTACTTTTATTTTGATGCTGGCACCTTCCACAATTCTAGGCCATCTACATCAATGTGCCAAGATCTGGGTCCATATCAATTAGTCACCAGGAGGAAAGAAGGGGTGCTAAGGTGTGATTATTGGGACGGCATACCTCTCGCCCTGTGCTAGCACTTTGCCACAATGATGTAATATGTCATACACTCCCCAACACCGCAGCCCCGCTTCCCATGGACAGTCGACCAATCAGGCTACATGGGGCGTGACTACGTCATCGTGACATGTGATCTGTCATCCATGGTGGAGCGCAACTACAGCTTGATCTACACCCCCTCTCAGTACAGTCCCTCCCCCTCCTCGGACTGCCGTCCAATCAGGTGTCATCGCGCAACGGGACATGCGTTCCAGCCTGGAACGCGGAAGCAACAGAGTCTGACGCCTCCCCACTGATCGGGACCCGCTAATCACGATCAGCCGGTTTCCCCCGCTGCAATGGACCTTGTATAGACAGCTGATGGTGACCCCTCTCCGTCTTCAGGCACAGTTGATAAATCGCCGTAACACAGGATATTGAGTGCATCCCACTGAGATTGGCACCACCCTTTGCCGCTTCCAATTGGTCAGAAGGTTGAACACCTCCCCTGGAGGGAGGAGCTAAATACCCTTTATATTCCCTGTCAGAAGTTCTGGGACTTCATTGCCGGCCGCTCACCACTAGAGCCACAGGCCCTATCTCTCCTCTTCTCTATTTCATACTCCTATCTAACTCAGCTGCAGACAGAAACTGAGGGGTCATATACTCCTGACTTAGTGATCTACCTTTCGTTCAGGCATACTTAGAAAGACAAGGTATTATCCTCTTACCTGAAAAGACTGGGGAAATAGCACCTCCATCCTGAGATCGGTATCTCTGGATCTTGGGGAATACTGGACTATGTCACACTAATCGGGTTCAATACGCCCGGACTGGCATGCTCCAGTGAGATGCTACTAAATACGGATCAGACCACTCCAATACTATATAGGGGGACCTGAACCAGTACTGTACTCCACTACTGCAACTGGCTATTGGGGGACGGCTCCCCCTATCCTCCATCTGGGGAACAGTTACATCGACCCATACAACTAGTCAAGTGCTTTACTGTTTACTCGTGAATCAAGTCCCCCGCACTGATGTGCATCAATAGGAGCTAGCTAATAGTGGCTATGACACCACTTTGTGAAATAAACCAATGATCCAAGTGGGAGTCAGGGACTAGGAGGAGTTGAACTAGAGGTGGACCTACCCGTTATTGGGTCCCACCTTAAAGTAATAGGGACTATTGATTATTACTCTATTCATTAACCTTGGTGACTGGTATCTATAAGTACAATGAAATACACATGTTTGGGGTGATTACCACCCCCGCTCCTGATGAACTGTCCCCGACCAGGACAGAGAAACGCGTCGAGCACTCTTAAACCACCTACTGTACCGCACTAACACTTCAACATCACCACCCAACATCCCAAATAAAGGATTGGATGAATACCTTGATAGTATTAAACCAGATTAGTGTTTTATAAACCACTCAGTATTCTTCATCTACTATAGAGTAGTGGTACCTCAGAGCCTCGTACTTTATTAACCAAATTTTCTGAGAACATCTCAAAGTGTAACGCTTCATCAAGTTAACGATATAGCTTCCCTGATGATAATAGGGGATTAGCTACCTCCAACGACCCACCTGCCAGGGTTGGTTTACGATTTTATTATTTGTTAGTCCTACGTCTGTGAGTGTTCTATGTTTGCCCACTAATTTTAATAATTTACATAATAAAGTTTATTAAGTTTTATATCTATATCTGTGATGAGGTGTCCTATACACATTAGACAATGGTCAGACATTTAGCCGTGTGACGGCAGAATCGGTATGACTGCAGGCGCAGTTGATGTTGGCTGGCAAGGATTGCAGTCAGTAGGTCATGAAGCATGTTATCAGGCAGCATACAGAGGGGTTTGTTTAGGGAATGCGGTATGCCTCCCTGAAGAGGTGCGTTTTTAGAGCACGCCTGAAGTTCTGCGAGTCCTGGATTGCCCGGGTAGCTTTTGGTAGTGCGTTCCAGAGGACTGTTGCTGCTCTGGAGAAGTCTTGGAGGCGGGAATGAGAAGTTCAAATCAGAGGGGCACAGTCTAGTTTCGTTAGCAGAGCGGAGAGCCCGGGCTGAGTGATGGATTGAGATGAGGGAGGCGATATAGGGGGGCGCTGCACTGTGGAGGGCTTTGGGGATGAAGGTAGTGAGTTTAAATTGAATTCTGTATTTTACAGGCAGCCAGTGCAGAGACCGACACAGGGCAGAGGCGTCCGAGTAGCGGCTGGACAGGAAGATAAGCCTGGCTGCCACATTAAGGGTATAACTATTATAATACTATAACACTGCCTCCTATGCACAAAAATATAACCAGTGTAATACTGCTCCCTATGTACAAGAATATAACTTCTATAACGCTGCCTCTTATATACAAGAATTTAACTTCTACATCACTGCCCTTATGTATAAGAATATAACTACTATAATACTGCCCCCTATGTACAAGAATATAACTACTATAATACTGCCCCCTATGTACAAGAATATAACTACTATAATACCGCCCCCTATGTACAAGAATATATCTACTATAATACTGCTCCTATGTACAATAGTATAACTACTATAATACTGCCCCCTATGTACAAGTATATAACTACTATAATACTGCCCCCTATGTACAAGAATATAACTACTATAATACTGCCCCTATGTACAAGAATATAACTACTATAATACTGCCCCCTATATACAAGAATATAACTACTATAATACTGCCCCTATGTACAAGAATATAACTACTATAATACTGCTCCTATGTACAAGAATATAGCTACTATAATACTGCCCCCTATGTACAAGAATATAACTACTATAATACTGCCCCCTATGTACAAGAATATAACTACTATAATACTGCCCCCTATGTACAAGAATATAACTACTATAATACTGCTCCTATGTACAAGAATATAACTACTATAATACTGCCCCCTATGTACAAGAATATCACTACTATAACACTATTACATGTACAAAGATATAACTATTATAATACTGCTCCTATGTACAAAAATGTAACTACTAGAGATGAACAAGCACACTTGTCCGAGCTTGATGCTCATTCGAGTATTAGGGTAGTCGAGATGCTTGTTACTTGAGCCGAGCACCACGCGGTACTCGAGTCAATTCCATTTCCTTCCCCCCATGTTTAGCGCCATTTTCTAGCCAATAGACATGCAGGGAACACATTACCACTTCCTCCTGTGACGTGCCAGCCCTATCCCACCCCCCTGCAGTGAGTGGCTGGTGAGATCAAGTGACCGCCGAGTACTTAAAGCGGTCCACCCCGCGGCTCGCCTCAGACACACTCTGGCAGAGATTAGGGAAAGTGCTGCTGCTGATATAGGGAAAGTGTTAGTGTAGGATCCTGTCTTCAAGAACCCCAAGGCTCCTTTTTGGGCCACGTCTGACCGTGTGCATTACTGTTGTGGCTGGCTGGGAGCAGTAGTGCACAATTTTTTTTTCATCTCGGGCTGTGCAGGCCATTACAGCTATAGCGTTCTCAGTCTGCAGTCAATTATACAGAGTATAGGGAAAGTGGTGCTGAAATAGGGAAAGTGTTAGTGTAGGATCCTGTCTACCAGAACCCCAACAGTCCTTCTTAGGGCTACATCTGACTGTGTGCATTTTATTTTGGGCCTGCTGGGAGTAGTAGTACTAGTAGTGCTTCCATTTTTGTATAACGCAACTAGGCCTGTTTGCAGCCTTTCAGTGATACTTTTTTCTGGCTGCAGTGTCGTACTATACCGCTCTCACCATGAAAGTGCACTCCAATTATTCCTAGCCTGCTGCGAACTACCTCATTATACCGTTCTCTGTCTGCACAGCCACTTCTATAGGCAAAGAAATATACACTATACAGTCCGTATCCTCTGTGCAAAAACCCCAAGGCTCCTTCTTAGGGCTACATCTGACCGTGTGCATTTTACTTGGGGCCTGCTGGGAGTTGTAGTACTAGTAGTGCTTCCATTTTAGTATAACACAGCTAGGCCTGTTTGCAGCCTTTCAGTGATACTTTTTTCTGGCTGCAGTGTCATATAATACCGCTCTCATTGTGAAAGTGCACTCCAATTATTCCTAGCCTGCTGCGAACTACCTCATTTATACCGTTCTTTGTTGGCAGTGAATTAGACACAGTGTTTGGGGCAACAGCCGCTTCTAAAGGGAAAGTTATATATACTATACATTCTGTATCCTCAGTTCAAAAACCCCAAAGCTCCTTCTTAGGGCTACATCTGACCGTGTGCATTTTACTTGGGGCCTGCTGGGAGTTGTAGTACTAGTAGTGCTTCCATTTTAGTATAACACAGCTAGGCCTGTTTGCAGCCTTTCAGTGATACTTTTTTCTGGCTGCAGTGTCATATAATACCGCTCTCATTGTGAAAGTGCACTCCAATTATTCCTAGCCTGCTGCGAACTACCTCATTTATACCGTTCTTTGTTGGCAGTGAATTAGACACAGTGTTTGGGGCAACAGCCGCTTCTAAAGGGAAAGTTATATATACTATACATTCTGTATCCTCAGTTCAAAAACCCCAAAGCTCCTTCTTAGGGCTACATCTGACTGTGTGCATTTTACTTGGGGCCTGCTGCGAGTAGTAGTAGTGCTTTCATTTTGTATAACGCAACTAGGCCTGTTTGCAGCCTTTCAGTTAGACTTTTTTCAGGCTGCAGTGCTGTACAACCAGCTCTCACCAGGAAAGTGCACTCAAATAATTCCTAGCCTGCTGCGAACTACCTCATTTATACCGTTCTGTGTCTGCAGTGCATTAGACACAGGTCTCACTGCTAAACAGTACTGTAATATTTCCTGGGCCACGGCAAAGTATTTAAGTTCTGCCGCTGTGCAGAGCGTCTCACAATACCCTTTCCTTGGTGGGGTTGAGATAGCCGCAGTTACCAGCACTATCCACTGGCTTTAGAGTCTTCTCCCACTCCACACAGCCTCTATTATCTACAAGTCTCTGCGAGCGGTAAATTACCCCTAGGTATCAGCGCAAGACAGCAGGGTAATTTTTTCAAGTCACAGCATAGAGCCTCCGCTATCTACAAGTCTCTGTATGCGGTGAATAAAGGCCCAGCTGTCAGTGCTGTAAAGTGGGGTGATTTATTTGGGCCCTGCTCTATTCTTAATCCGTCAGGATGAGGAGTAGGGGTAAGGGTCAAGGATGTGGACGTGGATCAGGACGCGGAGGTCCAAGTGAGGGTGTGGGCACAGGCCGAGTTCCGAGTTCCTCCTGGATTAGGAGAGAGGCAAGTTTCTGGGGTCCCCAGCTTCATATCACAATTTATGGGTCCACGTGGTAGACCTTTATTACAAACAGAGCAGTGTGAGCAGGTCCTGTCGTGGATGGCAGACAATGCATCCAGCAATGTATCGACCACCCAGTCTTCAACGCAGTCCACCACTCCCGGCTTAGGGACTGCAACTCTGAATCCTCTGGCTGCTGCTCCTTCTTCCTCCCAGCCTCCTCACTCCATGAAAATGACATATTCTGATGAGCAGGCAGACTCCCAGGAACTGTTCTCGGGTCCCTGCCATGAGTGGGAAAAACTGGTTCGTCTCTCACCTGAGGAGTTTGTTGTGACCGATGCCCAACCTTTGAAAAGTTCCCGGGGTCTGGGTGATGAGGTTGGGAACTACCGGCAACTTTCTCAAGAGCTTTCAGTGAGTGAGGAGGACGATGATGATGAGACACAGTTGTCTTTCAGTAAGGTAGTAGTAAGGGCAGTAAGTTCGAGGGCGGAGCGCACAGAGGATTTGGAGGAAGAGCAGCTGGACGATGACGTGACTGACCCCACCTGGTTTGCTGAGCCTACTGAGTACAGGGCTTCAGAGGGGGAGGCAAGTGCAGCAGCAGGCCAGGTTGGAAGAGGCAGTGGAGTGGCCAGGGGTAGAGGCAAGGCCAGAGCGAAGAATCCCCCAACTGTTTCCGAAAGCACCCCGTCCCGGCAAGCCTCCGTGCAGAGGGCTAGGTGCTCAAAGGTGTGGATGTTTTTCAGTGAGAGCGCGGACGACCGACGAACAGTGGTGTGCAACCTGTGTCGCACCAAGATCAGCCAGGGAGCCACCACTACCAGCCTCACCACCACCAGCATGCGCAGGCATATGATGGCCAAGCACCCCACAAGGTGGGATGAAGGCCGTTCACCACCCCTGGGTCACACTACTGCCTCTACCCCTGTGCCATAACCTGCCACACAGATCCAATCCCCCTCTCAGGACACAGGCACGAGCGCCTCCCGGCCTGCACCCACACCCTCACCTCCACTGTCCTCCACCCAATCCAGCAGTGTCCCTCAGTGCAGTGTTCAGCTGTCGCTAACACAAGTGTTGGAGCGAAAGCGCAAATACGCCGCCACGTACCCACACGCACAAGCTTCAAACGTGCACATTGCCAAATTAATCAGCCTAGAGATGCTGCTGTACAGGCTTGTGGAAACGGAGGCTTTCAAAAACATGATGGCGGCGGCGGTCCTGCGCTACTCGGTCCCCAGTCGCCACTATTTTTCCCAGTGTGCCGACCCAGCCCTGCACCAGCACGTGTCCCGCAACATTATACGTGCCCTCACCAATGCGGTTACTGGGAAGGTCCACTTTACCACGAACACGTGGACAAGTACTGTCGGGCAGGGCCACTATATCTCCCTGATGGCACATTTGGTGAATTTGGTGGAGGCTGGGACCGAGTTAGAGCCTGGGACCGCTCACGTCCTACCCACACCCAGAATAGCGGGTCCTACCTCGGTGCTGGTATCTGCGGCGGTTTATGCCTCCTCTAAACCCTCCCCCTCCTCCTCCTCCTACGCAACCTCTACCTCGCAATTAAGAAGTGTGAGCAGCACGTTGCCAGCAGTCGGTATGGCGCGGCGCGGCAGCACAGCAGTGGGCAAGCATCAGCAGGCCCTGCTGAAACTAATCAGCTTAGGTGACAAGAGGCACACGGCCCCCGAAATGTTGCTGGGTCTGACAGAGCAGACCGACCTCTGACTTTCGCCACTGAGCCTCCAACCGGGCATGGTCATGTGTGACAACGGCCGTAACCTGGTGGCGACTCTGCAGCTTGGCAGTCTTACACACATGCCATGCCTGGCCCACGTCTTCAATTTAGTGGTTCAGCAGTTTCTGAAAAACTACCCACACTTGTTTGACCTGCTCGGCAAGGTGTGCCGCGTCTGCGCACATTTCCGCAAGTCCACCACGGACGCTGCCACCCTGAGGACCCTGCAACATCGGTTTTAACTGCCAGAGCACCGACTGCTGTGCGACGTACCCACACGGTGGAATTCTACGCTGCACATGTTGACCAGGCTGTATGAGCAGCGAAGAGCAATAGTGGAATACCAACTCCAACATGGGCGGCGTAGTGGTAGTCAGCCTCCCCAATTCTTTAACGAGGAGTGGGCCTGGATGGCAGATATCTGCCAGGTCCTCGGAAACTTTGAGGAGTCTACCCAGATGGTGAGCGGCGATGCTGCAATCATTAGCGTTACCATCTCGCTGCCATGCCTGCTGAGAAGTTCGCTGCAAAGCATAAAGGCCGACACTTTGCAGTTGGAACAGGAGACGGGGGATTACAGTATGTCGCTTGATAGTCAGACCACCCTCATGTCTATATCTCAGCGCGTTTTAGAGGAGGAGGTGGATGAGGAGGGGGAAGAGACAGCTGGGCACACTGCAGAGGGTACCCATGCTGCTTGCCTTTCATCTGTTCAGCGTGTATGGGCTGAAGAGGAGGAGGAGGATCCTGAAAGTCATCTTCCTAGTGAGGACAGCGATGTGTTGCGTACAGGTACCCTGGCACACACTGGCCCTGCCAACCCTCTGCAGTGTGTGCCTCCGGTTACTCCTCATCGCAGACGAACTTAGAAATAGACATGAGGGTGGTGTAGCTATAAAGCAAGTGTGGCATGAGGGCAGCTGAAGTCTGCGCAGGGAAACTTTTGTCTGCGCTGTGGACGCAGGGTCATGCGGGGGGGGGGGGGGCTGGGCAGCATGTAACCCAGGAGAAGAGGCAGCGGTGTCACCCGCAGGCAGTGATTGTCCTTGGTTGCAGGTAGTGTGGTACTTAGCTAAGGTGTGCCTTGCTAATGAGGGTTTGTCCGAAGTAAAAATTGTTAGGGGGGTGATGCCAGACTTTTGCTTCCATTGTGGCTTACTAGTGAAACCTGGGAGCCTCAGATGCAGCAATGCATGCTGCCCCTGCCCTTCCATATCCATTTCTGTGGTGTTTCCATGACTTTCAGATGTTTTCCAGATTTTAACAAGTCATGACCTATGCAGAGCATCGGTCCCATATAAAAATGCTCGAGTCACCCATTGACTTCAATAGGGTTCGTTACTCGAAACGAGCTCTCGAGCATTGCGAAAAGTTCGACTTCAGCAACGAGCACACGAGCATTTTGGTGCTCGCTCATCTCTAGTAAATACTATAATGCTGCCTCCTATGTACAAGAATAGAACTAGTGTAATATTGCCCTATATGTACAAGAATATAAGTACTATAATACTGCCCCCTATGTACAAGAATATAACTACTATGATACTGTCCCCTATGTACAAGAATATTACTACTATTATACTGCCCCCTATGTACAAGAATATAACTACTATTAAACTGTTCCAATGTGCAAGAATATAACTACTATAATACTGCCCCCTATGTACAAGAATATACCTACTATAATACCACTCCCGATGTACAATGATATAACTGTTATAAAACTGCTCCAATATAAGAATGTAACTACTATACTACTGCCTCCTATGCACAAGAATATAACTAGTGGAATACTGCACCCTATGTCCAGAAATATAACTACTATAATACTGCCTCCTATGTACAAAAATTTTACTACTATATTACTGCCCCTATGTAGAAGAATATGACTTCTATAAAACTGCACCTATATGCGAAAAAAATATCTAACTACTATAACACTGCCTCCTATGCACAAAAATATAACTACTATAATACTGCCCCCTATGTACAAGAATATAACAACTATAATACTGCCTCCTACGCACAAAAATATAACTACTATAATACTGCTCCTATGTACAAGAATATAACTACTATAATACTGCCCCCATGTACAAGAATATAACTACTATAATACTGCCTCCTACGCACAAAAATATAACTACTATACCACTGCCTTCTATGCACAAGAATATAACTAATAAAGAAGTAATGGAGTGCAGACAGCACTACCTTTCAACCACAGAAAGGGTGGGCAGGTGCTATGCAGTCGCCACTAATTAGAATCTGATCCAAATAGATTCCTTATAACAGCAATGTGTAGCAGAAAGGATGTGGCAGCATTCCAGGTGCAATTTTTCAAAAGAGATTTTAATCTTCCGAGGTCACAAGACAATGACGTTTTGACACAATCTGTCTTTTTGAAAATGACAGATTGTGTCGAAACGTCATTGTCTTGTGACCTGGGAAGATTAAAATCTCTTTTGGAAAATTGCACCTGGAATGCTGCCACATCCTTTCTGCTACACAAGAATATAACTAGTGTAATACTGCACCCTATCTACAAGAATGTAACTACTGTAACACTGCCTCCTATGTACAAGAATATAACTACTATAATACTACCCCCTATGTACAAGAATATAACTACTATAATACTGCTCCCTATGTACAAGAATATAACTACTATAATACTGCTCCTATGTACAAGAATATAACTACTATAATACTGCTCCTTTGTACAAGAATATAAGTACTATAATACTGTCTCCTATGTACAAGAATAGAACTACTATAATACTACTCCTATGTACAAGAATAGAACTACTATAATACTGCCCCCTGTGTACAAGAATATAACTACTATAATACTATCCCCTATGTACAAGAATATAACTACTATAATACTGCTCCCTATGTACAAGAATATAACTACTATAATACTGCCTCCTATGTACAAGAATATAACTACTATAATACTGCCCCCTCTGTACAAGAATATAACTACTATAATACTGTCTCCTATGTACAAGAATAGAACTACTATAATACTACTCCTATGTACAAGAATATAACTACTATAATACTATCCCCTATGTACAAGAATATAACTACTATAATACTGCCCCTATGTACAAGAATATAACTACTATAATACTGCCCCCGCTGTACAAGAATATAACTACTATAATACTGCCCCCTATGTACAAGAATATAACTACTGTAATACTGCACCTATGTACAAGAATATAACTACTATAATACTGCTCCTATGGACAAGAATATAACTACTATAATACAGCCTTCTCTGTACAAGAATATAGCTACTATAATACTGCCCCCTATGTACAAGAATATAAGTACTGTAATACTGCCCCCTATGTACAAGAATATAAGTACTATAATACTGCCCCTATGTAGAAGAATATAACTACTGTAATACTGCTCCTATGTACAGAAATATAACTACTATAGTACTGCTCCTGTGTACAAAAATGTAACTTATGTGTAATACTGCCCCATATGTACAAGAATATAAGTACTATAATACTGCCCCCTATGTACAAGAATGTACAAGAATATAACTACTGTAACACTGCTCCCTATGTACAAGGATATAGCTATTATAATAATGCTGCTATGTATAAGAATGTAACTACAGCATCACTGCCTTCTATGCACAAAAACATAACTACTGTAATACTGCCCCCTGTGTACAAGAATATAACTACTGTAATACTGCTCCTATGTACAAGAATATAACTACTATAGCACTACTCCCTGTATACATGAATATAATTACTATAACACTGCCTCCTATGCACAAAAATATAACAAGTGTAATACTGCCCCCTATGTACAAGAATATAACTACTATAACACTGCTCTCTATGTACAAGAATATAACTACTATAATAGTGTCCTCTATGTACAGCAAGGTAACTACTATAATACTGCTTCTACGTACAAGAATATAACTACTATAATACTACCCCCTATGTACAAGAATATAACTACTATAATACTGCCACCTATGTACAAGAATATAACTACTATAATACTGCTCCTATGTACAAGAATATAACTACTATAATACCGCCTCCTATGTACAAGAATATAACTACTATAATACTGCCTCCTATGCACAAGAATGTAACTACTATAATACTGCCCCCTATGTACAAGAGTATAGCTACAATAATACTGCTCCTATGTACTCGAATATAACTGCTATAATACCTGGGCTAGCGACCCTCTCACCTCCGCCGATCCCTCTCCCAAGTGGTTATCTCCCATCTCAGCACTATATTCATCCCCTCTCTTTCTCTGGCATCTTTCCCTCTTCTTTCAAACACACCATCATATCCCCAGTGGTAAAGAAGCCGACTCTTGACGTGACTGATGCTTCCAACTATAGACCCATCTCCAATACCCCCTTCATCTTCACACTACTAGAACGTCTAGTTTACTCCCAAATTGTAAGCTATGTATCAGAGAACTCTCACCTCGACACCCTACAGTCTGGCTTCCGATGCCAACACTTGACAGAAATCGCCCTTACAAGGGTATCAAACGACCTCCTGACAGCCAAAGCGAGGGGCGATCACTCCCTACTGATTCTCCTTGACCTCTCCGCAGCATTCAACACTGTTGATCACAAACTCCTCCTCAGTATGCTTCGCTCCATTGGCCTAAAGGACACTGCTGGTTTTCCTCTTACCTATCTGACTGCTCATTCAATCTCTCCTTTGTTGGCTCTACCTCCCCTCCTCTTTCCCTTGCTGTTGGGGTTCCCCAGGGCTCGGTCCTCTCCTTTTCTCCATCTACACAGCCCCTATTGGACAAACCATTAGGAGTTTTGGCCTCCAATACCACCTCTACGCTGACGACACCTAGCTATACGCCGTTTCCAGTGACATCTCTGCACCTTTCCTCCAAAACATTACCGACTGTCTGCCTGTCTCTAACACTATGTCCTCTGTCTACCTAAACCTAAACTTCTCTAAAACTGACCTACTGGTATTTCCACCCTCCACCATCGACCTCATACTGACATCTCCATCTCAGTGTGTGGGGCCATCATAACTCCCAGACAGCATGCCCGCTGCCTTGGAGTCATATTCGACTCCAATCTCTCCTTTACCCCCTACATCCAATCTCTGGCCCGAACATGTCAGCAGCACCTCAAGAACATCGCACCGTAGACAAGCTAAAAATGCTTATTGTTGCCCTCATCCACTCTTGGTTTGGTTATTGCAACTCCTTGCTGATCCGCCTCCCCTGAACCAGACTCTACCCTCTCCAATCCATCCTGAATGCAGCAGCCAGGCTCATCTTCCTGTCCAGCCGCTACTCGGACGCCTCTGCCCTGTGCCAGTCACTGCACTGGCTGCCAGTTAAACACAGAATTCAATTTAAACTCGCTACCTTCATCCACAAAGCCCTCCACAGCGCAGCGCCACCCTACATCGCCTCCCTCATCTCAATCCATTACCCAGCCCAGGCTCTCTACTCTGCTAACTAAACTAGACTGCGCACCCCTCTAATTCGAATTTCTCATTCCCACCTCAAAGACTTCTCCAGAGCAGCACCAGTCCTCTGGAACGCACTACCAAAGGCTACCCGGGCAATCCAGGACTCACAAAACTTCAGGCGTGCCCTAAAAACGCACCTCTTCAGGGAGGCATACCGCATTCCCTAAACAAACCCCTCTGCCTGATAACATGCTTCATGACCTATTGACTGCAATCCTTGTCAACCACCATCAACTGCCCCTGCAGTCATACCGACTTGGCTAAATGTCTGACCATTGTCTATGTGTATAGCATTCCTCACTCTCCACCATGCATATCTCCAGCCCCTGTACCTTCTATATCACCCCATTATTTGTAGTATGTAAGCTCGTTGGAGCAGGACCCGCACCCCTACTCTTCCCATCAACTGATTACTATGTAACTGTGGTTCTGTAATTTTTGTAGTTTTGTTTTTCTGTATTTCCCCTGTCTATGTAAGCACTGCGGAATATGTTGGCGCTATACACATAAAGATTATTATTATTTTGTACATAGGGGGCAGTAATATAGTAGTTATATTCTTGTACACAGGGAGCAGTATTATAGTAGTTATATTCTTGTACATAGGGGGCAGTATTATAGTAGTTATATTCTTGTACATAGGGGGCAGTATTATAGTAGTTATATTCTTGTACATAGGAGGCAGTATTATAGTAGTTATATTCTTGTACATAGGAGGCAGTATTATAGTAGTTATATTCTTGTACATAGGGGGCAGTATTATAGTAGTTATATTCTTGTACATAGGGGGCAGTATTATAGTAGTTATATTCTTGTACATAGGAGCAGTATTATAATAGTTATATTCTTGCACATAGGGGGCAGTATTATAGTAGTTATATTCTTGTACATAGGAGCAGTATTATAGTAGTTATATTCTTGTACATAGGAGCAGTATTATAGTAGTTATGTTCTTGTACATAGGGGGCAGTATTATAGTAGTTATATCCTTGTACATAGGGGGCAGTATTATAGTAGTTATATTCTTGTACATAGGGGGCAGTATTATAGTAGTTATATTCTTGTACATAGGAGCAGTATTATAGTAGTTATATTCTTGTACATAGGGGGCAGTATTATAGTAGTTATATCCTTGTACATAGGGGGCAGTATTATAGTAGTTATATTCTTGTACATAGGAGCAGTATTATAGTAGTTATATTCTTGTACATAGGGGGCAGTATTATAGTAGTTATATTCTTATACATAGGGGGCAGTATTATAGTAGTTATATTCTTGTACATAGGAGGCAGTATTATAGTAGTTATATTCTTGTATATAGGGGGCAGTATTATAGTAGTTATATTCTTGTATATAGGGAGCAGTATTATAGTAGTTATATTCTTGTACATAGGAGGCAGTATTATAGTAGTTATGTTCTTGTACATAGGAGGCAGTATTATAGTAGTTATGTTCTTGTACATGGGGGGCAGTATTATAGTAGTTACATTCTTGTACATAGGGGGCAGTATTATAGTAGTTATATTCTTGTACATAGGGGGCAGCATTATAGTAGTTATATTCTTGTACACAGGGGGCAGTATTATAGTAGTTATATTCTTGGACATAGGGGGCAGTATTATAGAAGTTATATTCTTGTACATAGGGGGCAGTATTATAGTAGTTATATTCTTGGACATAGGGGGCAGTATTATAGTAGTTATATTCTTGTACATAGAGGGCAGTATTATAGTAGTTATATTCTTGTACATAGGGGCAGTATTATAGTTGTTATATTCTTGTACATAGAGGCACTATTATAGTAGTTATATTCCTGTACATTGGGGGCAGTATTATAGTAGTTATATTCTTGTACATAGGGGCAGTATTATAGTAGTTATATTCTTGTACATAGGGGCAGTATTATAGTAGTTATATTCTTGTACATAGGGGGCAGTATTATAGTAGTTATATTATTGTACATAGGGGGCAGTATTATAGTAGTTATATTCTTGTATATAGGGGGCAGTATTATAGTAGTTATATTCTTGTACATAGGAGCAGTATTATAGTAGTTGTATTCTTATACATAGGAGGCAGTATTATAGTAGTTATATTCTTGTCCATAGGGGGCAGTATTATAGTAGTTACATTCTTGTACATAGGAGACAGTATTATAGTACTTATATTCTTGTACATAGGAGCAGTATTATAGTAGTTGTATTCTTATACATAGGAGGCAGTATTATAGTAGTTATATTCTTGTCCATAGGGGGCAGTATTATAGGAGGTATATTCTTGTACATAGGAGGCAGTATTATAGTAGTTATATTTTTGTACATAGGAGGCAGTATTATAGTAGTTATATTCTTGTACATAGGGGGCAGTATTATCCTCGAGCGAGTATTGTCCTTTTCGAGTACCTGCCCCCTCGTGAGAAAAGATTTGGGTGCCAGCGGGGGTGAGTGCTGTGTTGTGGGAGGAAGCAGGAGGGAAGGGAGCAGGGGGGGAGAGAGAGATCTCTCCCCCGCTGCCCCCCCTGCCGTCACCCAAATCTTTTCTCATGAGCCGGCAGGTACTCGAAAAAGGACAATACTCGCTCGAGTAGTTGTCCTTAACGAGTATGCTCGCTCATCTCTACTACTGACCTATTGTGCTGCTCTTCTATGACTAAAAGTTTTTAAGCAGTTTGCGTTGCTTTTTTTGCTTTTCAACATTTACTAATAAAGGAATGTTTTTATGTTCTAACTGTGCTGATTCCACATTGGATTACACTCTTGATCCAGATTGATTTATACTGATGGGGTTAACACAATTCTGTGTACTTTCTTGACTTTAATCAGTGACCAAAGTCTGAGTCAGGGTGAAGTCACAAACTAAGTTTTATTGCTTTGATACTAGTGCTTGTATGTTCTCCTTCTGTTTGCCTGAGTTTTCTGCTGCACTGCGAAAGCATACAATGAGGTTAGATTGTAAGCGCCAAAGGGGAAGGGGACCCAATGCGTTTAGTAGAGGCATTAATTGCGATTGCAGCCTAGGTTGACCACATGTTTCTTCTTCATGGCTGGTGTGAACCTGTGTTGGGCTCCCCTTCTCCAAACACAATGCAAGCACCAAGTCCACCGGACGGTTCAGTGATACCAGCAGGGAAGCCCACTTACCACCAATTATTGTTCTTCACCATTGGGAAGTTATTTTTGTCGTTTGATGGCTCATTGTGATACAACCATCTCCTTGCAAAATTATAGAATCTGTAGCGTTTGGTAAAACCTGACAACATTGCTGGATTCTTCTGCATCTTTGACATTTTGTAGGCAAGAACTGACCCAACTCAAGCAGAGAAAGTACTGAAGATAATAAAGGAGACCGTAAATCCAGCACAGGACCTGAGGTAAGAATGGTCAATGCAGGGAAGAGCACTAGAGGACAAATCTTTGAACTGTATTTACAAGTGTGCAACTTTTTGGACTTTTTTGAAAAGAACATTCTGAATGAAGGGGAATAGTAGTTTATGGAGTGACTGTTCCCAGTGGTTAGACTGGTAACAACCATTAATTTAAGACATATCTTCTTATCACATACTAAAATAACATGGAAAAACCCAAACTGCCCTCAGCATACTTTTAGCCCAGCAACGCCCCCATGCATGAAACTGCATCTCAGTCCCTTACAGATGCATGGTAAATGTAGCAAGAACAACAGTAGTGCTGGAGTTGGGGTGCTCCACAGACCTTCGCAGTATGGGAATTGTGGAGGTCTCAGTGACCAGAGCTCTACCAATCAGTAAGTGACAGCAGATCCTAGTGATTTATAGTAGGTGTATTTGAATAAGCTGTCTAGAACAGTCAGCCTGGTTTATGGTTCTTCCACGCTGATAATTCCTAAAAGCTCTCTTTTCAGAACTACACCAACAAATCCACTATTATATGATCACTGGGATACCCTACAGTGCTGTCACCAGGAATTTCAGGTAAGAATAAACCTTATATAAGGTATAGAAAGAGACACTAACTTATAGGTTGCCCTGTATATAGGCTGATCTATACTGCATCTGAGTGAGACTGAGAGAGATAATGCAGATATATATACACAGGATCTATAACTTATAGCAGCTGTACATATAAAATTATATACAGAAGATACCCAGGTTATACCAGCATGCCCCATATCACAATATACAGTAGATGGATAACTTATACCAGCTGTACATATATAATTATATACAGGAGATACCCAGGTTATACCAGCATGCTCCATATTACTATATACAGGATGTATAACTTATACCAGCTGTACATATATAATTATATACAGAAGATACCCAGGTTATACCAGCATGGTCCGTATAACTATAAACAGGAGATGTATAACTCATACCAGCTGTACATATATAATTATATACAGGAGATACCCAGGGTATACCAGCATGCTCCATATTACTATATACAGGATGTATAACTTATACCAGCTGTACATATATAATTATATACAGTAGATACCCAGGTCATACCAGCATGGTCCATGTCACTATATACAGGGAGATGTATAACTTATACCAGCTGTACATATATAATTATATACAGAAGATACCCAGGTTATACCAGCATGCCCCATATCACAATATACAGTAGATGAATAACTTATACCAGCTGTACATATATAATTATATACAGGAGATACCCAGGTTATATCAGCATGGTCCGTATTACTATATACAGGAGATGTATAACTTATACCAGCTGTACATATATAATTATATACAGAAGATACCCAGGTTATATCAGCATGGTCCGTATTACTATATACAGGATGTATAACTTATACCAGCTGTACATATATAATTATATACAGAAGATACCCAGGTTATACCAGCATGGTCCGTATAACTATAAACAGGAGATGTATAACTCATACCAGCTGTACATATATAATTATATACAGAAGATACCCAGGTTATGCCAGCATGCCCCATATCACTATATACAGGAGATGAATAACTTATACCAGCTGTACATATATAATTATATACAGAAGATACCCAGGTTATGCAATACCTTGATGCCATTATGTTAGTTACTTGTTTAAATCCATTAGAATATCCTATGCTTGATCCGAGTTATTCCATTTACCTGTCCTCGTTTTAAGCTCCGGAATTAATCCTCCTTGGAAGCACCAACTAATCGGTCATACGTGAAAAGTGATTTATACAAAATCAGCTGAAGAACCTAAGTAGAGGACTACCTTCTGATTTGTGAAAGCTGTCAGCAGTAGAAATGTTCCTATTTTTCTTGTATGCGATGAATAGAAATGAATGCAATGTGAAATCAATGTTAGATTAATTACTTTTGCTGGAAGGACATATTATTCATACTGATTCAAAGAATTCATTTATGTTTACACCCCCTCCCCTGACAATGTATCTTCTGCCTATCAAAGAGTCATAAAATGTATTTAAAACTGATTAAAACTAAATAGAAATTTAAGATTCATAAAAAATGTATATTTTTATAGTGTATCCATTTTGTATAAAAACCTACAATTACTTTTCGTGAAAGGAGAAATTCTTCCTTCAGACCACCGGCACACCAATGAGGACAACATTTAGCCCAGTTATGTCAATCTTTGCATGGCCACACGGGAGATTTTATATGTTTTGTATTGTGGATAAATACATAGAAATGATTGGAATATGAAATGATTAGGAGAACTTTTTATTATTTTTGGATTTACGTCTCAAAATTTTCAAATGGGGGAAATTGTGTTCCAAGAACTTCACTCCGAAGGATGATTTATTAATTTCAGTTTTAGGCCTGCTTCACACGGCCGTAACGGGCACGGCGCCCCTCAGAGACCCCAATACTTACCTGTGGATACGGCGTCCTACGTCCCGTGTGACGCTTCGGCGTGACGCGCCGCAGCGTCATGTGACACGCCGGCCACGTCACATGACACGCCCACAGCCTCACATGACTCGGCAGCGATAGGCGGGGAAGTGGTTTCACACTATCTTCCACTGTGCTACAGCGGAAGATAGCGTGACGGATGGCTTCCATTGACTGCAAATAGAACATGCCGCGGGTGAGGTCGGGTGATTTCACGGTGCGGAATTCCATGGTGGAATTCCGCACCGTGAGCATTGTGCTATTAGGTTCAATAGAACCTAAGGAGCCCTTAAGGTAGAGCTTTGGTGAGAGAAATTATCCACCAGACGCTTTAGAGAGTGCCATGACGGAGGTGGAACAAATGGATTGGGGTTTCTTATGTGTGGAAAAAAGGATCTGGGAAGGAATTTAATTTCCCCCTTTGATTCCTTTTTTTTTTTTAGAGATAGTTGTAATGTGAAAAGTAGAAAAACTCAAATGAGCATTGGCTATTTTACAGAGTAATAATAAGAGCAGTATGTTCCTGAGGAGTAGTTGATAGGGGATCATGATGAACTTTCGCGAATCAGCTGGAAACCAATGGGTGGGAAAGAAGATCAAATAAAAGAAATTACAATGTTATCCTAGAAAGAGACAGAATTTGTTATTTGTTAGACCTGACATGGATGATTACAACTTGTCTTTAAGTAATTCATTTATTTGGCTGACTCAAAGGGTGAAGCTATTCAGTATCTCATTTAACGAACATATAACTCGCAGGTGGTTGATCCTTGATCTAGCCGGAAGGCAAAATCCATCAGACACCATCTGTGATTTTATTCTGAGGAACTCTTTTACAAGTGTGGATTTTATAAGTATAATAAACCAGCAGGATCACTGCTCTTAATGTGGTTCCACGAAGTGTTTGCTTCTTCCCTGTCGTTCCTCACCTGTTGCCTGTACCAAACTTTGGAATCAGATGGTTTCAGAGAGTTGGGACTTTTAGCGCTTTCTGGTCAGTGCAGGCACCCATTGCCACAAGTGTGAGAGGACAAACCACTGAAGATGCCAGAACAGGGTACATCATTGCCGTGAACTAAGTACATATTACGATCAGCAGAAGGCCTGCTATGACCCGTCGGAGGGGATCAGTGGTCCATACTGGTTGGCCTCATTACTGAGATGAGTGTCTAACTGGTTTGCATCTATAAATGCTTTTGACGTCTGCCGTGGGATGTGCTTGATAGGTGTGACAGCACATGTTTTATACAATATTTATTCGTTTAAGTACCTAGTTAAGTCTTGCCTAGTCTGTCTAGTCTGCCCAGTCAATGGTTTTCTAGTACAGTCTCGTCTCTGCAGTCATGTCTTGCTCCTTGGTTTTCATGACCAGTCAACAGTTCCAAGTCTGTGCTTGGTCGAATCTTTTCTTGTTTGTTTCTGCCTGCCTTGGTTCATATTTCAGCATTGCTTATTAGCTTTTTGTCAGGGCTCTAGTGCCCTCTTATTCTCAGGAAGAATGGTTCAGATAGATAGCAGTAGACACAATTGGAGGCTACTTAGGGACAGCGGTGCCTTGTCTTGAGGGACAGTATCAAGGAGAGGTTAGCTAAAGATGTATGGAGAGCTACCGTAGCATAGGGGCAGTGTTTCTCTGATCAGTATCTCATTCCTTATCTTCTTCAGTCCCCACTGCAAGTTTTATCATTCATCATCATCATCTTTAACATCACCATCATCCGGTAACCATCTCCTTCCACCCCTATCATCTAACGGTGAGTCCCAAGTATCATTTGTGTTTTCACTGTATGATTATATGCCTCATATCTATTAATCTAGTGATATTCAGTTGTTACACTATTCAGCTCTAGTGTATGTCCTTGGGGTATCTGAGTACTGGGAGACATGGTTAGTAACCAGGAAGGGCCACTCCTAAAGGCAAAGTCTAATTCTGCTGTTTAGTGTCCAGCTGCCATTATTCCAGTGTACTGGAAACCTGGACTTTAGACAATCGATGACATTGGTCAAAACTGAAATTGTTATTGACTTAAAAAGGTCCTAATCTGTGGTATCTTGGTGTGCTGAACACGAATATGACCTTGAATATTTTTTATTGGCCTTCGTTTTGAAGATATTTCATATAGTTTAATTTCTGTGTTCCTCCATGTAAATTTATCCAGTAGGACAGTAGCAACATCCTAACAGTTACAGTTACGGTAACTTAAAGGGGTTGTCCCGCGGCAGCAAGTGGGTCTATACACTTCTGTATGGCCATATTAATGCACTTTGTAATGTACATTGTGCATTAATTATGAGCCATACAGAAGTTATAAAAAGTTTTTTACTTACCTGCTCCGTTGCTGGCGTCCTCGTTCCCATGGAGCCGACTAATTTTCGCCCTCCGATGGCCAAATTAGCCGCGCTTGCGCAGTCCGGGTCTTCTGCTCTCTTCAATGGAGCCGCTCGTGCAGAATGCCGGCTCCGTGTAGCTCCGCCCCGTCACGTGCCGATTCCAGCCAATCAGGAGGCTGGAATCGGCAATGGACCGCACAGAAGAGCTGCGGTCCACGGAGGGAGCAGACCCCGGCGGCCATCTTCAGCAGGTAAGTATGAAGACGCCGGACCACCGGGATTCAGGTAAGCGCTGAGCAGTTTGTTTTTTTAACCCCTGCATCGGGGTTGTCTCGCGCCGAACGGGGGGGGGTTTAAAAAAAAAAAACCCGTTTCGGCGCGGGACAACCCCTTTAAAGCAGCTACTGAATTCCATTGAGTATAACAAGTACAGCAGGCACATCTGTGGTGATTTGACGGTAGTTGCCCTTTTAATGGGACTGCAGCAGGGATATACAAAAAATACATGTGTTTCTTATGTAAGTGGGATAGCCGAGCAAGGAAATTGCACTAATTGTGGAAGGAGTGGACTCACAGACAAAATGTAGCAGTTGGAGAGAAGAATATCCAGCACCCAGCTCTGGCCGAGGCTCACAAAATTCTGCTGCCACCCCTTTCACATCAAACTAGGTTTGATGACAAACTTTGTGAAAGCCATGGACCGGACATCGTAGCTTTCCGATACCTTCATGAAAAATTCTCTCGACTCAGCAAGCCAAAGATTAAAGAGGGAGTTTTTGTGGGTCCTCAGATTCAAGAGCTCTTCTAAGATGACCAGTTCAACAACTTATTGCAGGGTGATGCGAAACAAGCATGGAATGCTTTTTGCCTAGTGTCCACAAACTTACTGGTAGTAACCATAGGCCTATTACTATGCGTGCATTTCGTCATGTAAGCAATTATTGCAGTTTACAAAAAAAAAATAGAGCCGATTTTGCATTTTGACTGTCCTATTCGTGTTGACCACATTAAAATTGATAAGAAATGGCTAATTTTATTTCCGTAACATGACTTTTGTAAAAATGTGTTGACTAGTGGTCATATTGTTTCACTGTAAGGATTTTCAAAATGGCACCTTTCCTCAGAAATGTCCCCATTGATTTTTTTAGAATTACAGATTGGGTCTGCATACAATTTACAGCACATTTTTTGATTTGCTTAAAACTGGAAAAACTCGTTTAGAGTAAGAATCAACATCTAAGACAACCACCTCTAGTAAGACTAGTACAGTAATCTCTTGACCCAAGAGAGCTGGGAGCGGAAGCAGCAAATTATCAAGAGATGGGAAGGAACCCATACGGATTATAGAATAAACCTCGGATGTAATATTTAGGAAGTTCCATGGGGTTTTATGTTTCTTGTAATCTTACGTTGCATGCCAACCATGGATCCACACACCCACATTATTCGGACATAGTTTCAGTAGAATCAAATATGACACCTTGAAACCTGTTTGATTGTAGTCTCAATGAACATATTTCCACCATGTCCGCATATCCATTTGTGTTTTGCACAGGCTGATGTCTTGATATAAAGCTATGGCCTATCGTAGAAGGTGCCATCCGTATATGCTAGTGGTCATTGCTGCCGCATTTTTTGTGAGTTTCACATGGTATCGCAGTGTGTTACAGGTAAGGGATGATGTTCTTTATTGATCAAATTCTAGAATCTGTGTTGAGTAACTTCTATTTCTATGCCACTGTCTATACAAGATTATGACCTTTTTCTGTTGGGGGATCTATTGGGAAGTCAGTGCCCAGATATTGCTCATCACTAATGCAAATCACAAAGCACTAGTCCCAGACAAAGAGGAGTCCTGCTTTATATACAGTTTGCAGCATCTTAACAGCCACCAAGAGTAGCTCTTCTTGTTATTAGACTGACTAATATCAAGATGATCCACAATGTCTTCCTATCTTAGCTTTGGAAAAGATATTATGACACCAAATTCCCAAGTAAACCAACACTGAAGTCAGAAAAAACACTAGTATTGCTTAGAGACTTCAGCTAGAAAATAGGGACAATTTCCTGAACTAAAGCAAAAGAACCACAATCCAATAACCGGGGTTTGAACCCAACTAGTCATACAAAATCAAATCCAAACCACCTCAAAAGTTACCTGTTTTTTTCTGATAAAACATCATTTTTATTAAATCAATTAAAAACAAAGGAGAATAGAAAAAAAACCTATTATGGTCCTAGTATGTTACTACCTAAGCAGGGTACCTATCCTGACAAGGACAACCCCGCTCTTGAACTTTTCCCTGGAAAATCCTATTTTTATAGTAATACAGGAAAAGAGAAAGTGGTAATCCTGGAGAGAAAGTTGGAAGCAGATCGTACACAATACCCCAAAAGAATGGATCTAGAATAGAGATTAGCGAGCGCGCTCGTTTAAGGCTGCTGCTCGATCGAGCATTGGTCTTGTCGAGTAACTGATTTCTCTAATCTAGAACAAATAATCAGTTTGCTGTAGGTCTCTATTATAGCCAATTATAGTGAACTTGGAATAATACCATTATTAGTCAAGAGATGGAAAAATTATGTATTACACAATACCCCAACAATTACAGGTGTAGAACAGATAATCAGTTAGCCATGTGAACCTTTTAAAGTCAGATATCATACTTCTGGGAAATGAATAAGAAATAAGCCACTTTAGATCTGACATACAATGTCACACAAGGTAATGCAACATGAAATAATATTAATCAAGTAAGGAAATAAAATCTAATTAATGAAATCCCTTGACAATATAAAGTTCCATTGTGTTTTCCCCATGTGTGGTGGGCCTATCAGAAAACAAAGTAATAATATGGTATCAGACCAGGGGGAGAAACAAATTGTATAAACCATAGCAAAATTATAATCAAACAAAACCGCCCTGTTGTAGCCACATTTGTAAGTCATAATGAAGAAATGGGACTTATGTTATACTTAACTGCAGTAAATCATGGCAGTATTTGTGTGGCAGCTTTATAATGCAGGGGTGCCAGTCATTTTAATAGATCATATTGCAGGAATAGATTATATACTATACTTAATTGCAATAAATCTTGGTAGTAATAATGTAGTGTCATCATCACATAAAGGTATCAACATCTATTATAGTCATATTTATGGATTATAATTTGGAGCTAGGTTATATATTAGGTTTAATTGCACTAGTTATAGTAGCATAATGCAGATGTACCAACACGTATGTAGATTATAGTGTAGAAATAGATCATATATTATACTAGCATAATTACATGGCTTGGGACGGGTTTATTGTCTGTGTGTGGGGTTAGAAACTTTGTTTGCTACTGATATAGCTGATATACCCGGCTTCGCCCAAGTTAATTTGGTACTGGTGTTCATCTGGTGTTCACACGGAAAATCTTATGAAGTCGTGGTTACTTTAGAGATACTGAGGAAAAACATATGTTCACATTTTGCATGGTTCTTTGCGTTACCCAGGAAACACCATGTGGAGGCAACCAGGCGACGTTTCCTCAGTGTATAGGCAGATAGGAGAGAGATTTATCTCAGACTGCATGTGAAAATGTCACCACACAGAATGTCCACCTCTCACACGCTGCTCATAACACACAGATCAGATAGATTCCTCTCAGTGTATAGGCAGATAGGAGAGAGATTTATGTCAGACTGCATGTGAAAATGTCACCACACAGAATGTCCACCTCTCATACGCTGCTCATAACACACCGATCAGATAGATTCCTCTCAGTGTATAGGTAGGTAAGAGAGAAATTTATCTCAGACTGTATGTGATTATGTCATCCCACAGAATGTGCCACCTCTCACACACTGCTCATAACACACAGATCAGATAGATTCCTCTCAGTGTATAGGTAGATAGGGGAGAGATTCATCTCAGACTGCATGTTAAATGTCACCACACAGAATGTCCACCTCTCACACGCTGCTCATAACACACAGATCAGATAGATTCCTCTCAGTGTACAGGCAGATAGGAGAGAGATTTATGTCAGACTGCATGTGAAAATGTCACCACACAGAATGTCCACCTCTCACACGCTGCTCATAACACACAGATCAGATAGATTCCTCTCAGTGTATAGGTAGGTAAGAGAGAAATTTATCTCAGACTGTATGTGATTATGTCATCCCACAGAATGTGCCACCTCTCACACACTGCTCATAACACACAGATCAGATAGATTCCTCTCAGTGTATAGGTAGATAGGGGTGAGATTCATCTCAGACTGCATGTTAAATGTCACCACACAGAATGTCCACCTCTCACACGCTGCTCATAACACACAGATCAGATAGATTCCTCTCAGTGTATAGGCAGGTAGGAGAGAGATTTATCTCAAACTGTATGTGAAAATGTCCCCCCACAGAATGTGCCACCTCTCACATGTTGCTCATAACACACAGATCAGATAGATTCCTCTCAGTGTATAGGTAGATAGGGGAGAGATTTATCTCAGACTGTATGTGAAAATGTCACCCGACAGAATGTGCCACCTCTCACACGCTGCTCATAACACACAGATCAGATAGATTCCTCTCAGTGTATAGGTAGGTAAGAGAGAAATCTATCTCAGACTGTATGTGATTATATCATCCCACAGAATGTGCCACCTCTCACACACTGCTCATAACACACAGATCAGATAGATTCCTCTCAGTACTATAGTATCAGAGAGGGTAATATAACCAATCGTGACATACAGTAGGTGGACAAAAATATGGAAACACGGTACAAAATGCATGCCTTAAGTTACATGCGATTAAAAATCATATTTCACAATATTAACAGTAAATTTTAACCATATCAAAAAGGTTCAGTGCTAATGATTAAAATACGAAGTAGATACCTCATAATGGTCTGAGATCCATACAAGTGTACTACAGCGGGGTTAGTAGGCGATGCTGTAGTTGTTGCGTGATGTAATGATCTGTATAGCAGCGCCAACACATGGTAAGTGTAATTTGTCTTCAAGACAGCATTCTGTACAGTTGGGAGGGAAACAAGACAGAGCTGATAAAATTCCAATGCGGTTAAATTGTTGGGGCCCATTTGTTGGTAACTCTGTAACAAAGATAGTGGGAGTTTTTGTATCACGAGGCACAGTATCCAAGATTATGACCGCAAACAGCAAGACTGGAAAAACCGCACCCGACAAACACCAGTGACAGGGGCAGACGATCATTGCGTAGGATTGTGATGAAAAAGCAGACTACAGCTTTGGTGTTTCCATATTTTTGTCCACCCCTTCTACATAAGAGTCTCAGCCAATCAGAGAGGAGTGAGGAACCCGTGTAACTGTTTGTGTGTGACAGCATTCGCGCCTCAGCCTGCTGGGGAGTTTATGCATATGATTTTTAGTGCATATGTTGAGAACAATAGACCCTAGAGAGCTAAAACCTGGTTTAACCCCTTAAGCGCGCGGACCTTTTTTTCTTTCTTTCCATTTTCGTCTTTTTCCTCACCCCTTTTAAAAAGTCATAACTATCTTTATAGGGTATAGGGTGACTAAGAAAAGTGCAATTCTGGCATTGTATTTTTTTCCGACGACGTTCACTGTGTGGGGTAAATAATGCATTACTTTGATGGATTGGACTTTTACGGATATAGCGTTACCAAATATGTTTTAGGGTTTTATTATTTTATTATAAATATGGCAAAAGGGTTTTCCAAATATATTTTGAATATTTTGTAAAGGAACTAAAGGTTGAAAACCTATATATGCACTACTACATGACCGCGTCAAGATCCAAAGAACATATCCTCTGAAGGAGTGGGAAAGGGAGTTGGGCCAAAACTTCAGCAACCAAGAATGGAAGCAAGCCTTCTATTAGACTCCTAAAGCACTCAAGTATAGCACTCATGAAAATCACACTTCGATGGTACTCTATGCCAATCCGCCTGTCAAAGACATACCCTGATTGCTCGGATGGTTGGAGAAGAGATCATTACTAGATTGTGGAGCTGCCCTTCTCTCGGGCAATATTGGGACTCCAGTTCCAGCTGTTGTCTTCCTTGGTTGGTCGCACAGTCCAGAAATCTCCCTTACTGGGTCTATTGCGAATTAACTTCCACCTAATCCCACCAAAATGTCAGATTCTGGGAGGCAGAGTGTTGGCATTATCAAATTTGGTTATTCTTAGATATTGGAATAGCTGTGACATCCCAAATATAGGAGAAACTATCTCCATGATCAACCAGACATATACACATAAAAATATCTGTAACTAACCCACCTACACTCCTGAAATTCCAATATGTATGGAGATCATGGACTTCCTGCAATCAGTATATATCTAAATGAGTGTCATAAATTCCAATCCGATAAGAGTACTACGCCTCTGTCAAATAATGAACAATCTGCAGGAGCTATATCCACAACTCTTCTTTGTTTTACCCGCTACTACCGTTTTTCCACAAAAATAAGACCTACCCCGATAATGAGCCCTACCCTGATTTTCAGAGGGGCTTGAAATATAAGCCCCCCCCGAAAATAAGCCCTAGCTACACTAGGTAAAAAAAACCCCTGCAATACTCACCTCGCAGCCGGCGTCTGTGTCCCCGCAATGGTCTCCCTGGCGCCAGCGGCTGGCTGCTGTGTAATCCTCCCTGCTGTCAGAGAATTCTCTCTCTAGTACATGTGGCTTTGAATCCCCCGCCTTCAGCAAGTGAGTGCTGTGATTGGATCGAATGCCAGCCAATCACAGCCGGCGCTCAATGAACCAATCACAGACATTCAGTGATGTCATTCACAGAATGGCTGTGAATGATCAAGCCAAAGCCCCATGTACCAGAGAGAGAATCCTCTGACAGCGGGGAGGATTACACAGCAGCCTGCCGCTAGCGCCAGGGAGATTATCGTGGGGAAACAGGCGCCAGCTGCTAAGTGAGTATACGTCCCCTCACCCCCTGAAAATAACACCCTGTGCTTCTTTTGGGGCAACATTTAATATAAGACAGTGTCTTCTTTTCTGGGGAAACACGGTAGTTATTTACCCACCTTTCCCTCTGTTTAAACCAATAGATGTTATTTTTTTCTTAATTAATTATATGACCTATATGTCTATTGGAATGTTATAACTGTATTTCTTGGCTATTCAATGTGTTCACTTATTATTGTCTGTTATGAAAAAATTAAACCCAATAAATATTGTTGAAACAAATTGCAAAAATGACCCCTTCTTAGGCCCCAAATGGTAATACGGACCCCTTTTCCCCAATTAGCAATAAGACCTCTTCTATTGTCCCACTTAGTAGTAGGATCCACTGTGTGCCCCCACTAAGTAATTGGACCTCCTCTGAGCCCCAGTGCATGTTTAGGACCCCCCTGGCCCTGTCCTTATACACACTGAGCCTCACACTTGCTGCTGTCTGAGTCTCCAGTGCTGTCTGAATGTTGCCTGTATTAGAGTCAGCCATCTAGTAGCGCATTGGGCCTCCTTTGACTTTGCAGCAATTTATTGCAGCGTAGATTCCACTAGGTGATGAAATCATTCCTGTTCAGCACGGGGCAACCGAAATCTGGATTTATCTGACAAGGTCATGTTTTTTTGCTGCTCAGTGATACAATTTTTGTGCTCTTTTGCCCCCCTGGAGTCTCAGCCTTCTGTTTCCCTCAGACACAATGGCGCTGGAATTGGTCGTCAGCTGTTACAGTCCAACTGTGGTAAGGAGCAGCGACTTGTGTGTTCGGACATGTTAGTTGGAGTACTAGTATTTTTTTCGGCTGCTCTTAACAGTTCGGCGCCTGTTGGTCCGAATGATTCTTGACATCCTCCTCTGACCCCTTCCAGCAACGACTTGATTGTGTTCACAGAATCTTGTTTCGCTGAATGTTTTCCTCAATCATGCCATTCTCTGTATACTCTCCACACCATTACACAAGAAAATGCGGTTGGCAATGACATCCCGGCCCTGGCTAGTCTAGCACTAATGAACCAGCCTTGTTGGAAGTCACTCAGATAGCTGGATTTTCCCATCTAATGTGGATCCACACTGAAACTGATCCACGGAAAACTAATCACATGATTTTATGCTGCATCCGGGGTCACGGGAAAAATTTTTATATAGGGAAATTCTAAGGTAATAGGACTGAGGACTCTAATAAAACCGCCAATCAGTGTATATAAGCTGGCATGTATGATGAAGCCACTAGACTGGTTTCAGACTAAATTTAAAATAATGCTAAATTTTTTTTCTAGTTATAATATAGAACATCATTATTTCTTGTTGTTTTACAACACCCTAAACTGCAGGATTCATGGCAGAGGATGCTTCAAAACTGCCTTAGACCCTCTGAGGATGAAGAATATTTTCCAAGATTAAATGATGCAACTCCTCCACCTAAATCCGAGCTTCAAGCCAAAATAGATGCAATGTATCACAAAATCGAAACCCTCATCCCCAATGTGACATTTACTTACTTCAACAAAACCACAAGTGGGGCGGACAGTAAGGTTTCCCTTGTAAACCCCAAGGAGACGTACTGTATCGGTGAAGACTTTGTGGTGCGAGTTGATATGTTCGATTACTTGGGGAACAGGAAGACATATGGTGGAGACTTCATAAGGCCAAGAATCTTCTCTGAAGACCTTGGAGCTTCTGTGTCTGGCACTGTTAAAGACTTCAACAATGGGTCCTACCATATTCACTTTCCATTGTACTGGATTGGCAAAGTCAAAGTCCACATCCTCTTATTCCATCCAAGTGAAGGGATTGCTGCTTTGTGGCGAGCCAGACATTCCAGTCTAGGAGTTATTGGTTTTGAGGGCAAATATGAAAAATTTGGCAAAGAAGCAGCGAGTAAATGTGGTTTTGAACTTGAGAAAGAAGAGGGTACAGAAATCTGTGAGTATAAGGACCTGCTGTATGAGGAGGCCTACTACTGCTACCAAGTTCCAAACTTCACTTGTGAGAGCCTGAAAGCAATGAGGGGCTACGAGATTCCTCTATCATATCTGACCCGTGATGAAAGACAGATGTTTCAGAGGTATAATCTCCACTCCATATACTAGTTACTGGTAGTGTGTCACCAAAAATGATAAACCAAACCTAACCAAAGAAGGGTGACACCCAAAAAGTGTGTGGAGACACCTAGGGGGTGAGTGGGTCAGGGGATGGTATAGTCTTTCCCCAAGAAGAGCACCCAGAAGGGGTGTGGGGACACCTAAAAGATGAGTAAGAAGACTTATGAGGAGATGCTAGCTCCTCTGGGAAATCTATGCAAATAAGAAAGATGGAAAAATACCTCTACATCGCCATCTATTGGATTGTCTCCACACACTTATTAGGTGCTCTCCTTAAAGACACACAACACCGCTTCTAACCCACATCCCAGGCCCCTCACAGACTAAGCTAGAAGCCTCCTGCACACTAAGGAGGGGCAATCACCCCAAAAACGTCTGTCAGTACATGGCTTTCTGGCTTGGTTTAATATTGCCAGTCCTTGTTAAGGCTCGTAATAAGTCCCTTTGATTTGATGAAATGCTGCCATCCAATAAATGGTGCTTTAGAGGTATTTTTCCATCTTTCTTATTTGCATACAGACAACTGTAACCATACCATGTTTCCCTGCACAGCCATTACATGTTCTCGAAATTGTTGTTTTTGCATGGCTCTCTGCCCCTCCACCGGCCTAAAACACATCCCTTGGCTCTTGATTGACGTCTCTAGATTTCTTGAGCTGTAGATGTCATGCGTGAGACTGTGGAACAATCTGCCTGAGGACGTGGTGATGGCAAAATCCATAGAGGAGTTTAAGAGGGGACTAGATGCCTTTCTAGAGTGCTATGATATTACAGGATATAGGCATTAGATAACCAGCGAAGTTGCTGATTCGGGTCTTGTAGTCAGGTAGGAATGTTCAAGACGTAGATCCAGAGATTATTTCTGCCTCATTGTGTTTTTTTTACCTTCCTCTGGATCAACAAGGGGGAATGGATGCAAGGTGAACTAGATCAACGTCTTCTTCTTTCAGCTTAGCATAGCATGTGCCTCACCTTTGGAATCAGTGCAGAAGTAGTGACATTCTCTGCTGTGGCTATCAGGTTCACTGATGTCATACAAATACAATTCCAGAAGTCTAGCGCATACATAATGTATGGATTGCACGTAGTCTCCAGCTCAAGTGAGGTGGAAATATCAACCAAGAGCCACAGGACATGGTTTGAGCCAATGGAGGGGGAGAGGACCCCAACCAATCCTACAACTAAAATGCCCATCAGACCAGTTACAACTAATTTGCATACTCCATGCAGTTCATGATGGTGGCAATCTTGGGGCCGGAGAATGGCTGAGCAGGAAAGAGATGTATGGTGACACTAGTCTGTGTATCTTTGGTTAGGTTTGGTTTATAATGGCAATTTTCGGGATATATATTGGACTCTTCGAAAAAATCCAAAAGTTCTTAGGTCCAGTAGTAAAAAGATTAAAAAAACGTCTTATTCCCTAAATTAATTAGTTCTCTATATTGCACATTGGTGGAAGGCTAAGGCCTCATGTCCACGGGGTTAAAATCCACAGCGTTTCTCCCGCACGCGGATCCGCACCCCATAGGGATGCATTGGACACCCGCAGGTAGTTAAATAGCTGCGGATGTCATTTTTCCCGTCAGGCGCGTGTCCGTGTGCGGGAAAAAATCCGGACATGCTCCATTTTAGTGCGGGTCTCCCGTGGGGACGGCTCATGCAGGCTTCTATTGAAGCCTATGGAAGCCGTCCGGATCCGCGGGAGACCCGTACCAAAATTAAAACTCACCTGCTCCGGACGATGCGGTTCTTCTCTTCTTCGTGGCCGGATCTTCTTTCTTCGGCCCGGCGGATCTGCCCCGCGCATGCGTGCGGCACACTGCCGGCGTGCCGAGCACATCTGCCGGGCCGAAGGAAGTAGATCCGGCCGCGAAGAAGGCAAGAACCGCATCGTCCGGAACAGGTGGGTTTATTCTTCTTTTTAGGCCTCATGTCCGCGGGGCAGGAGGGACCCGCTACGGATTCTACATGAAGAATCCGCGGCGGGCCTGATTTTCCCCGTGGACGGCTCAAGTCTGGAGACTTTCCACCAAAAAGTGGTATCCATTTCCTTATTGACAAAGGTTTAGCTCAGTGTAGAGATGAAAAACTTGGATAGAGCTTAGCTAATAGATCTTTACATCAGTCAGAGCTATTTTTTTCTGATACAGAGCTCCAAACCCTAGGATACCCTTGGGATATGGTAGGCCATCAATATCAGATTGGTACAGAGCCAATGCCTGGCAGCTAAGCTGGTCAACTGTGTGAATGGGTTGCAATGCTCAGATGAGTGCTGCAACCTCTTCATTGTATACCAGGCACACTGGAGTTCAGTGCAATGTTTCTGCGCAGGAAAAATGACAGACGCAGGCTTCTTTCACACTAGCGCTTATCGGCTGGCCTTTTTCACGGCCGGCCAATATGCGCTGTGATCTGATGCATTGGATTCCAATGCATCAGATCACATGGGCGTATTACTGAGACGTAAAAGCGTCCGGCAAGGCCAATTTAGCACTGGGCGTTTTTACGTCAGGCCCAAAAGATAGTCCTGGAACTTTCTTTTGGGCCTGAATACATCTGCTGCTGCATGGGCTCCTATGGGAGCCCATAGCAGCGGCCATAGGTGGGAGGGAGTTTAGCAGCATAGTTGCTAAACTCCCTCCTTCTACTCTCCTCTCCCCCATGCAGGCTCACCTCTCGTCTCCTCCACACTCGTTCTGTACAATGGAGGGGGTGGGACGGGGCGGAGCTAAGCACCAGCCTGTCCTGCCTCCTTCCATTGATGGCTATAGACAAGGGGCGACATGTGGGGGGAGCTAATTTACCGCCCTCTCCCCACCCCTTGTCCATAGCCATCAATGGGAGGAGGCGGGGCGAGCTGACACTTAGCTCTGCCCCTGCCTCACCACCTTCCATTGCAAAGAACGAGCGGGGAGGAGACGAGAGGTGAGCCTGCAATGGGGAGGGAGGGGAAATGGGGGATGGCATGGTGAGCTCGATGCATATGTACTGGGCCCGATGCCGTGTAAACGCGCACACAAATGGTAGATTTGTGCGCCCGTTCACTAGCTTCTATGCCCCAGATGGAAGCGTATATTAGCTAGCCGTGAAAACGCCGCCCAATATACGCTCCTGTGAAAGAAGCCTCAGGCTGGGGTCACACAGGGTGGAATCCTGACGGAAATCTCACGGTTTGGCCGCAGAGAAAAATCACAAGATTTCTGCCAGGAAAGCGCTGCTTCAAAACCCGCAGCACTTAGCCGTAGGTTTTGGAGCGGCTTGGCCGCATGCTTTTCTGTTGCGGCCGACGCTCCAATAGAGGAGAGTGCAGCCGCAAGAGAAAAAAAATAGACATGCTGCGACCAGGGAATCCGCGGTGCAGCGCCGGCTTCTGCCAGCTTTGCCACAAAGGATTGGCCGTCCCGTGTGGACGAGATTTTTGACAAATTTCATCCACATGGCTGGCCAACTCCGGGATTAGTGGCCGCAGGTGGATTTGCAGCAGGGAATTTCTGCGGCAAATCTGCCCTGTGTGACGCCAGCCTTAAGGATAAAGCCTGACTTTTTTTTACTACAAACCAGCAAGTAGAGCGTATTTGGAGCGTGTGCCTCAATAGTGCCTGGACAGTGCACTATTACAGCAAATAGAAGTACATAAAAGGGACACTATAGCGCCAGACAGTTGTCCCAACATGCAATTGCTTACCGAAGGGAGACGGAGCGGGCCGGAGATCACTTCCAGTTGCCCTCCTCCATTCAGAGTAAACAGGCAGTTGTTCCCAAATGAATGACTGCCTGTTTATACAGGACGATTTATTCTCAGATTTTTATGGCTGCACGAAATGGTAACACTTTAACACCCCTGTAAGCTGACACACTAACACACGAAAGCCCAATTTAGTACTTGTATGATAATTACGGTAGACTCTTCTGCTGTTCATGTCTTAATGAGTAAGAAGTCACAGAGGAAGCTGCTGCTCCGGCTCCTGTGTAGTGGCCGACACTTGTAACTGCAGGTTGGAGTCTTATTAAAATCAATGGGAGCTGCTACACAGGGGTCGAAGTACTGTAGCAGGTGCTAACAAGCAGATTGGTGCTTATACAAGTCATACTTAGAACAAAGAAATAAACCAGCCTGCTTGTTGATGGTTTCCAGTTTACATGCATTGACTACATATTATACAGCGATGTATAAACTCTAACATTTTGCTATTTTATTTTTAAGACCAAATGTTGCTGTTGAAATTCCCCCAACATTTGATTCCATAAAGGTAACCAGATGTGAAAGTAAGTTTTTGTACCACCAGACAGTTCATATGTATTAACTCAATGATCCCTGCTGAGATTGGATGGGGAAGGTGGGATAACCATAGATGTATGCTCTTGGTTTTAGACATACAGAAGGATTTTGACATATTTTATATTTTAGACCTAATGGCTTGGGACGGATTTTTACATCTGCATCAGTCCTCTATTAGTCAGTGGGGGCAGGGGCGTAGCTAAAGGGTAATGGGCACGGATGCAAAAGTTTATCTTGGGGCCCCCCAACTTCTCCTAACCCCTTAACCAGAGGCGTAACTTGAAGTTCCTGGGCCCCAATGCAAAACCTGTAACAGGAGCCCCCAACTGTAATGCACTAATCGCTATAGGCTCCCTATATGGAGAAGAGAGGCCTTATGTGTTCCCTCAGGCTTCTTAACTTAACATTGGCATAATTAACAGTATCACGCTCCATAAGCGGGTTTTCGTGTATTTTAATGTAACGGGATAATTTGGTATCCGCTCTCTCTCTTTAAAGCGACAGTACTCAAAACAACATCTGCAACACAAAATATACTCTCTTTTTAAACGGACACTCTCACCAATATGTACAGGGGGTGGACAAAAATATGGAAACACCTTAGAAATGCATGGGATTTTAATCATTAGCACTGAGCTGCCCTTTTGATCCTTGCTTGGATAAGAGCTTTCCTGACAATTTTTGTTTACTTCACCTCTTGCCCTGCTCTGGGTGGTTTTGGGAGCCAGCTGGAAACAGCAGCTGAATGGCTCAAACTCCCAACCAATGGAACTGTGTTGCTCAGCAGATGTTCTCTTCTGCCCGGCAGCATCTGTGTCATATTACCTCCACTTAAAATCGGTTTCTGCATGTTTTATTGAAATATGATTTATAATCCCATAAAACTTAAGGCATGCATTTCGTACAGTGTTTCCATATTTTTGTCCACCCCATGTACATCTCCAGTTCTTCTCTCTCTTTGGTGAGAGCAGGACACATGTACTAACACATAATTATCAGTGTCTTTTGCAATTTCTCTTGTCTGTGATATGATTGTGACATACATCATACCCAACCGTAAAGCCTAACCCCAAATGCTCCGTAGAAGTAGCGCTCTTACCCACAGAATGCTATACACTTACCTTCCATTTACGGAGGTCGTCACACATCAATAAAGGCATTTCAATCTCCACATCACACATTACTCAATTCCTTATCACATGTGCCTTACTGCACCATTACAAATCCTTCATCTTAGACATGTCATAAACATTACACTCCATCATAAACACTTTACATAACATAACACTTAACCTGCAAGTACAATGTCCGAGGAGCGGGCCCACAGCTGAGGAGATAGCAGGGTAGATTGCAGCCTTGTCACGGGGCTCTAACTTCTCCTTTCCTGGGGTAGCACAGGACCCTCTAAGTTACTGCTAGTGGAGTTGCATGGGGGCAACCCAAGTTGTGGATTACCTGTAGGTTCTTTGTCACCTGTGACGCCATCATTCCTTCCTCTGTGGTGAACTTCAGAAAGTTGATATGTGGTTCACACACAGGGAAACATTTTAAAAGTAAAAAACTGTTTACAGTCCGTCAGTAGAATACACACGCTAACAGGAACATGTTGCAGAACACACAGTGGTGTGACAGGGAGGATGCACAGGAATCCACAGTCTAGTTATCTGTGGGGTTCTGTTCCCGGCCAAACTCCTTCACTCTCTCCAGCTCTCGACCGGTAAACATTCACGTTTGGAAAATGGGCACTCCACGCTACATGGCAGCTCCTCTCTCACTCTCTCACAGTATTCAGGGGTAACACTGGCATCTCCCGGGTAAAGCAGGCCCAGGGCAGGCTGGTGGAAATCTTTCAGCCTCTTCCATTTCGGCCCATACAGAGCCGATGGCCTCTGTGTAGCTCACTTGCAGAACATCACTCTCCTGTCCTCTCTTTCTTGCAAGTCGGGAACAGAACACACTTCCAGACACCTTGCAAAGACATATAAACCAAACATGATCACGTGACATGAAACATGATACATTTTTCAGACATAACCCAGACATTAACCCACTTAGTGCTGCAGCTATGCAATACACATCATATTCATGCAGCATAGAAGACACTGACAACACATAGGCACAAGGCAAATGCATTCACACTTATGGAGGGTCCCCCGTTAACTCTGGGCCACTACACAAGGCCTTGCATTTGCCTAAACTATGGTGCCATAAGTTCCAGTCCCTATGAGTCCATCACCCCAACCCTGGTCAGGAATGTCACATTACTCAGTCCTGGGGACTTATTAAACTCATGCTGCCACAAAATCACATCCAGCTAATTGCTTTTGTCTTCGCTCATTTAAAGGGGTTGTCCCGCGAAAGCAAGTGGGGTTAAGCACTTCTGTATGGCCATATAAATGCACTTTGTAATATACATCGTGCATTAAATATTGGCCATACAGAAGTTATATACTTACCCCCTCCAGTGTTGGCGTCCCTGTCTCCATGGCGCCGACCGAAGCCTTCTTCTGCCTGGATTAGACGCGCTTGCGCAGTCTGCTTCTTCTGTCCTGCTGAAGGGGCCGCTCCGGCGTGCTCGCGCCGCACAGGTCTTCTGCGCGTGCGCAGAAGACCTCTGCGTCGCGAGCACGCCGGAGCGGGACAGAAGAGGGCAGACTGCGCAAGCGCGTCTAATCCAGGCAGAAGAAGGCTTCAGTCGGCGCCATGGAGACGGGGACGCCAACACCGGAGGGGGTAAGTGAATAACTTCTGTATGGCCAATATTTAATGCACGATGTATATTACAAAGTGCATTAATATGGCCATACAGAAGTGTATAACCCCACTTGCTTTCGCGGGACAACCCCTTTAACCCCTTCTTCGAGATATCGGAAAGGGGTTAAATGGGCTACCTGGTTTTCAAAATTTGAAAAATAGTAAAATATCAATATTTGCAGACAATATGAAAACATACAAGATAATTAATGCAATGGAGGACAATGTACGGCTACAAACGGACCTAGATAAGCTGGGGGCTTGGGAAGAAAAATGGCAAATGAAGTTTAATGTTGATAAATGTAAGGTTATGCACATGGGCAGGAGAAACGGATGTCACCAATACACACTAAATGGGGTACTGCTAGGGAAAAGTGATATGGAAAAGGACCTGGGGGTACTAGTGGATTGTAGATTTAACTGGAGCAACCAATGCTAGTCAGCTGCTGCAAAAGCAAATAAACTTTTGGGGTGCATTAAAAGAGGTATAGGGGCGAGGGACGAGAACATTATCCTCCCATTATATAAGGCACTTGTCAGGCCCCACATGGAATACTGTGTACAGTTCTGGTCACCGGTGCTCAGGAAAGATGTTACAGTACTGGAGGGGGTTCAAAGAAGGGCAACTAAACTAATACATGGAATGAGGAGACTGGAATACCCAGAGAGGCATCAAAATTAGGATTATTTACCCTGGAAAAAAGACGGCTAAGGGACGATCAAATAACTACGTATAAATGCATGAGGGGACAATACAAGGATCTCTCCCATGATCTGTTTATACCCAGGACTGCGAAGGTAACGAGAGGGCATCCTCTATGGTTAGAGGAACGAATGTTTCATCAACAACATAGAAGGGGTTCTTTACTGTAAGAGCAGTGAGACTGTGGAACTCTCTGCCTGAGGACGGGGTGATGGCAAAATCCATAGAGGCGTTTAGGAGGGGACTAGATGTATTTTTAGAGCGCTATGATATTACAGGGTATAGACATTAAATAGTCAGAACGGGTTGCTGATGTGAGATCTTTTGACTGCTGGACTTGGGTCTGGAAGGAACCTTCTCTGAAGAGTGTTTATCCAGGGATTATTTTAACTGCCATTATGAAGTTGGGAAGGAATTTTTTTCCCCCAAGGGTGGGGTAGATTGGCTTTTGCCTAATTTTTTTTTTTTTGCCTTCCTCTGGATCAACATAGGGGGAGGAGGTGCTGTAGATGAATTGTACATTTGCTGCTGGATCCACCCGACAAACTACAAACTCCCATCAACTTATAATCAGGGGACCCTTCTAACTAGAAGATATTGTAGCTATAGTAGACAACCCCTTTAAGATATCTTCTAACTAGAAGATATTGCAGCTATAGTAGACAACGCCTTTAAGGGAAGGGCACTGATGATCTTTTAATGCTCTTCATCTTGTCTGTTTTCCAGGCAAAACAGAAACCATAAAACCAAAATGTAATACTGGAATGGGCTCCCCTTTCCCAAGTGGATACTATTACAACAAGATCTGGAATCCCATCTACTGTAACATGACTGAATATACGACGGGGGATGACTACATTAAATGTCTTCAAGGCAAGAGGTTGTTCCTCATCGGAGATTCAACGTTACGCCAGTTTATCATGTACTTCTCCGAGATCATCAAGAGTAAGACGTCTGCTCGATAATTTGTCATTATATTCATATCCAAAAATTTGAATTAAATAATTGTGTTATTTTGTAAGCCTTGCACCTGCTTGCCACCTGTGGGGGCAAACTTACCTAAGTTCTGCCTTATTATGGGCTTGTACCCACTGGTGAGAGACTTTCCTGCGATCAGAGAGTGAGCGAAATTGCATGATTATAAAACCAATGATTTTCAATGGTTTCATTCTCATTTGTGATGTCTTCATTCAAGGCTCGCAGCGCTAAGAAAAATCCATGTTATTCAATAGGCGGGAACAGCGTCGGCCCCATTGAAAACATAGGGAGTACATCGCACTTCCCTGATACAGCTGTGATAGCTATGGCAGGACATTCCTTCATCCCCTGCAGCAATGATTTTCAAACACATAAGCCCTACCCCGAAAACATTAACTCCCCTAGAAGAGCCGTCCGGCTCTTCTCTCCGTCCTCGTCAGTCTTCATCTGTCTTCTGGTGGCCGGGAATTGAAAAATCTCTGACTACAGAGAGCGCTGCCTCTGATTGGCTGAGCGCGTTGACCAATCACAGTCAGCGCTCACCTGTCATTCAATTATGGCTGAGCTCTGCCTGTGATTGGTCACAACATTCAGCCAATCAGAGGCAGCGCTTTCTGGAGGCAGGGATTTTTCAATCCCCAGCCACCAGAAGACAGATGAAGACTGATGGGGATGGAGAGAAGAGCCGGACTGCTCTTCTAGGGGAGTTAATTTTTTTTTTTTACAGCCTGGGATTATTTTCTAGGTAGGGCTTATATTTCAAGCACCCTCTCATCCACCTTCCTGAAAATCATTGCTGCAAGGAATATGCCTTCATCCTATTGCTGTCAATGGGGTGGCAGCAGCGCTGGCCCCATTGAAAGCAATGGGATAGCATAGCGGACTTCTGCCACAGCTGTGACAGCTGTGGCAGGGGATTCTTTCATCCCTGCTGTCCCCGCGGCAATGAAGGATTTCCCTACCATAGCTGTCACAGCTTTGTCAGGGGAGCGCAATGTACCCCCTATGTTTTCAATGGGACCAACTCTGTTGCTGACGGCCCCTTTGAAAACAATGGGTGATAGCGCAGATTTTCATTAGTGCTGCGAGCCTTGAGTGAAGACATCGCTAATGAGAATGAAACTCTTAAAAATCATTGGTTTCATAATCATGCGTTTTCACTCACTCTCGCATCGCAGGAAAGTCTATCGCCAGTGGGTACGAGCCCTGAGGCTCTATTTGCAAGACAGTCCCACAAAAAAACGAAACTATTGGGAGTTATGCTTAAAGAGGTAGTGCCAACATGCATAATCCTTCTAAGAATATGAGGCCTGGCACGAATAGCTGATCATTCAGGTCCTGTTCTTGGAACCCCAAGAAATTAGCTGATTCCGCTGGGAGAAGCCACAGCAATCTACATATTTCTGTGGCAGGGGAAATGTAATATTACAGGATGGCCATTCACATTAATGGTCATGCTATAATACAAGGACAGCAGAAGATCCACCAGAACAGGAGCTGATCTTACTGAGTGGATCTCTGTTTTGGGTTGTAGACAAGGGTCCTGTGTGGGGAACACCCGCTCATATGCCTAGAAGGACATGCGAACAGGAGTCTTTACCTTGGCACTACCCCTTTAAAGGGGATTTCCAGCACTAAAGTATTGGTGACCTATTCTCAGGATTGGTCTTCAATATCAGATCAGTGAAGGTCTGCCTCCCTGGACTCATCGATGATCAGCTATTTAAAGAAGTGGAGTTGAGCACCATAGCCTCTTTACAGGTGGATGATGTCATGTTCATTTGTCATGTGGCCTGAAGGTATAGTTCTGTGCCTGTCATGCATTGAGGAGGCTGTGGCCTGAGCACTGCAACCTCTTCAATCAGCTGATTATTGGAGGACCCGGGCAGCTGGCCCCGCCGATCTGATGTTGATAAGCTATCCTAAGAATATCCAAGTCCTGGTAAACCCCTTTAAATTTACTTATAGAAAAATGTGGTTAATAACGCAGATTAAAATAGAAACTGGCATGTCTGACTAGGAACACAATGCCTAACAACTACAGTCTTATATATGCAGTTGTCAAGTATGGTGTCCATAGTAACTAGTCTGTCTCAGATGACTCTTTAGTGCAAGGTCAAATTAGGGAATGTGGCCTACTCATCATTATCGTTTAAAGATATATTAATTGGATTTTTTTTTGCCTCTCTCCAATAGTCACAAACTATTTCCGGCACCATGGAAGAGGATGGTCGGAATGGCACAAAGCACTGGAAGCCATAAATTTGGAGAAAGATATGTATGTCTCCTATAAGAGACACGGATTCCCATTAGAACATCCCTCATTCTACTACTTCAAGGAAGACATGTACACCAGTCGTCAGATTGACCAGCAAGCTGGCGGAAAGGACACTATTTTTATGATTACAATGGGGCAACACTTCAGACATTTCCCAATTAAAGTTTTTATCAAACGGGCTTTCAATATCCGGAGAGCAGTAGAACGTCTGTTCATAAGAAGTCCTGACACTAAGGTCATTATCAAGTCAGAGAATACCAGGGAGATCTATTCTCCAGTAGAGATGCAAGGTGACTTCCATGGCTACACTCAATATCTGGTTTTAAGGGAAGTCTTCCAAGGGATCAATGTTGGGTTTATAGATGCATGGGACATGACAGTGGCATCTTTCAATGTGGCTGTCCATCCTCAAGGATATATATTTCAAAGTATCTTGAGTATGGCTTTTAGTTTTGCTTGTACGTAATAAAACCAAGAGTAAGGGAAACCCAAATATCATGTCTTGTTTTTCTTTGTCCCCAAGTATAGAAAGTGTAACTTGAAGGTTCAGGGTCCCAATATAAAATCTGCAACCTCTTCTCCTTCTAAATGCAGTCCTGTGGATACTGGTTACATCCGTTGTGTCAATTCAGCATCTTCCAGATTTTATGGTGGTTCATTAACTGAAACTAGAACTAATGATTGGCTTTATCCTAGTACCTGACTTCTACCGATTCAAATCTGCTTAGCTGATCATATCATTAATTGGAGCTGCCACAGACAGGCTCTCTGTAGAGTAGGGATCTGTATGATTTTCTATCAAGGCTAAAGTACTGGATGGAAAGAGCCCCTGAAGAACAAACTCACCTTCTTGACAACTTAAAGAGTCTTGATTCCGAGAAGTCAGGAGAGCAAGCAAATCTGTGAAATGAGCCATCTGCATGAATACTGGGGAGGCATATGCAGTTTATGTTATGTGGTTGGGAAAATACATCCCCTTGGTTCAGTATATTTAGGGCACCTGTAGGACAGAGCCAGCATCAAGGCCAGGCAAATCTAGCTAGGTGCTAAAGCTTGTTGGCCATAGGTAGCCCATAGTTATTTGAGTAACCACACTCTATGCTTGATAAGCTGAAGAAGGGATAGATAAAGGGCCATTGGGTCATCAAATGGCCAATTATATATGCATAGCTGGGTAATATACTGCCTTTCATAAAGCAACGGATCTGTGCTATCTGATATGGGAATTTCTACAACATCAGACTGGCCTGCCAGAGAACCAGAGGATCCTGCAATAAGTTCAGGCTCACACCACAATAGGTTCCTAATTCAACAGGGCCACAAAGATCTAGCAGAAGGCAACCCATTTGGAGGTGACTGAAGTCTCTTCTCCATAATTACAGTGTGGATAGATATAAAAAATGAGAACCCAACCCACACCAGTATGGAACCACCATACTGGGGTCTATGGCTTCATGGGGTCCGCACCACACACAAACCCTATCATCATCCAAAAACAATTTGTACTGGGACTCATCGGACCATGTCACATGTTGCCAGTCCTCTCTGATCCCATTAGCAACATCATGAGCCCAGGTGAGGCTCTGTGTCCGGTGTTGTGGTGATGACAGAGACTCTCTGCTTCCATATCCCGTGGAAGCTAAAGTATGCTGACCTATGTGTGGGGCCCTCTGCACTGAATGTGGATGTGATTTCTGCCGAGAGTCATTTGTGTCTCTTTGCACAGAAAATACTAAACAAACTTCACCAATAGCGATCATTAAGCACCCATGGACTGTCCAGTATGGGTGGTAATGCCTTCTATGAAGTATTCCCGGAAAACACAAGACATTGTGGATTATGGAATGTTAAATGCCCGCACAACCTCAGAAATGGAATGTCCCATCCATCCGACATCCACTATCACGCGCCATTCACACTACGATAACTCACATCGCCTTTCCATGAGCATGCTGATCAGTGTTCAACCTCACTTATAGGATAACACCTCACAACTTATACAGGTGTGAGAGTTCCTAAGCCGTCCTTTGAGGTATCGGCACTTCATCATCAATTTACATACTGCTATCCCATTACTTTTGGCATGTCAGCGAATATTGCACACTGGCCAAAATACAAAAGAGAATTCCAACAGTGTACCTATGTATAAGTAAATAGGAACAAGAGTTATACCATTTTTATAATGTAACATCCAGTTTTGTATTGGAAACAGATTCAATTGATCAATGAGTGGAACAGGTTGTCACGGGAGGTGGTGAGTTCTCCCTCAATGGAAGTCTTCACAGGCTGGACAACCATCTGTCTGGGTTGATTTAGTGATCCTGCACTGAGCAGGGGTTGGACCCGATGACCCTGGAGGTTCCTTCAAACTCTACCATTCTGGGATTCTATGATTCCAACTCACGTCCAGTCAGTAGGGGAAAATGCTATCCTGAATACGGCCATCGCTAGCAACTGTTATGGGAAAGAGACTACCCAATGCGTATTGCTGCTAACTTCGGCTTTGTCAGCGAGCTAAAGGAGCTCCTGTGTGTGATTTCCTTACGTAGTGATCCTAATAAGTTATTTAACTGAAACAGGTGGATGGTATGTAATGGCACAGGGTTTTGCTACTTTTTGCTATTGATGACCTACCCTCAGGTTTGATCATCAATACAAGATTAGGATCCCCGCTGATCAGCTGATCCTTTAGCCCACTGTCAGTATAGTGGTACTGGACATTCATATTGTTGGTCAGGCCAGGAAGTGTTACACACAGCTTCACTCCCATTGATTTCAATTGGAGTAAAGCCATCTATCCTGAACACTAAAGTTGACGGCTGTCCCACTGCAGTGACAGTGGGCTGGAGGATCAGTTGATCTGTGGGGATCCTGAGCGGAGGATTCCCACTGATCTGCTAATGAGGTCCTATCCTGAGGATAGGTTATTAATAGTAAAAAGTGGCAAAACCCCTTTAAGCAGCACAGTCTATCAGAGGAGAAAGGGCTCCACGTTATGGTGAAATCGTAGTCTAAGGGCTAATGCCCATGTACGGATTTATGCCGCATTCCATTAGGTTCTATTGAACCTAATGGCTCAGTCCTCACAGGCGGGATTCTGCCGCGGATTTATGCCATGGGAAAAAAATTGCGGCATGTCCTATTTTACATATTTTTCAATGGCGGAAGGTCTCCATTAATGGAGACCACGGAAAACCACGCAATTGCCAGTGGGGACTTTTTTTGTTTACCCCGAAGGATCCCTGCGGCGTAAAACCATGGGTGTATCCCGCTCCATTCATAGGGAGAAGGCCTAAGTGCTAAATAAAAAAGTTCCACATGACATATTGTAAATAATCAATTGTCAGTTTGATGTACCCCACTCATACACACACATACAGGTATGTGATACTAATGCTACAGGATAAATCACATTGAGGCCTTAGTCACATGGGCGTTTTTTCCTGCGATTTGCGGATCGCATGACGGATGCGCATCCGCAAATCCCGTGACCAGGCCGAAAAATCGCCCGAAAAAACTGCTCCTAGCCGCGTTTCAATAGAAACGGGCCGGAGCTGTCCAGCGCATTGAATTCAATGTAGCCGGCAATACAGCTGGCTCCATTGAAGGCAATGCGCTGCGGGCGATCTCACGATGAATTTTCGGGAAGAACTTAAATATATAAGCCCTTCCCTGCAATTCATCCAGAAATGTGTAAAAAAAAAAAATATATATATACTCACCTAGTCCCGGCAGCCGGAGTCCAGCCGCGGCCGGCGGCAGTTCTCCTCAACTGCTCTCTGTAGTATTCAGCAGCCGGGGATTTAAAATCCCCGCCTGCTGAATGAGCTGCCTCTGATTGGTCCCTGCGCTGAGCCAATCAGAGGCAGCACTCACTCACCCATTCATGAATTCATGAATGGGTGTGAGTGAGAGCTCCCTTTGATTGGTCAGGCTGTGACCAATCAGAGGCAGCTCATTCAGCAGGCGGGGATTTTAAATCCCCAGCTGCTGAATACTACAGAGAGCAGTTCAGGAGAACTGCCGCCGGCCACGGCTGAACTCCGGCTGCCGGGACCAGGTGAGTATATATTTATTTATTTTTTTTACACATTTCTGGATGAATTGCAGGGAAGGGCTTATATATTTAAGCCCTTCCCGAAAATTCATCGTGCGCTCCCCGGCAGCCCATTGCTTTCAATGGAGCCGGCTGTATTGCCGGCTCCATTGAATTCAATGGGCAAACATCGTTCTTCTCTGCCACAGCTGTTACAGCTGTGGCAGAGAAGAATGATTTGTCTAGTATATGCTCTCAATGGGGTCGGCGCTGCTGCCGCCGGCCCCATTGAGCGCATATAGAGAAGAGAACAGGAATCGCAGATAGGTGCGATCTGCGATTTCTGTTCTATAATTTATCGGACGAGCGCATAAAAAGCGCTTATGTGTCTGATACCATTGCAAAGCAATGGTTTTATAAAATCGCCGGACGCATGCGCAAATCGAGCGAAAAAACGCCCGTCTGACTAAGCCCTGAATGTGTAGTCATGTTTGCCTCCCTATTAGAATATATAATCGAGTTTATTGTATTACACAGAGTAAGTAAAAACAGTGCCATGCAATAGATGAAAAATAAATCAAGTCACACGCATAAAATAGTAGGATCCACCATCTTCAAATACTAACTCCTTAAAAGAACACCAATGTGCATGCGCCAAGAAGTCACCAAGTATCACTGAATATCACAAGTCCACGTAGCATTATTCTCATCATGTACAGGGGGTAGACAAAAATATGGAAACACCATACAAAATGCATGGGATTTTAATCATTAGCACTGAGCTGCTCTTTTGACTCCTGCTTGGCTAAAAGCTTTCCTGCCAAATTTGTGTTTACTTCACCTCTTGCCCTGCTCTGGATGATTTTCGGAGCCAACTGGAAACAGCAAATGAGTGGCTCAATCCCGTGACCAATGGAATCTTTTTGCTTGGGAAGATGTCAACATCTGCCCGGCAGCATCTGTGTCATGTTACCTCCACTTAAAATCGGTCTCTACATGTCTTATTGAAATATGATTTATAATCCTATGTAATTTAAGGCATGTATTTTGTACGGTGTTTCCATATTTTTGTCCTAATGGCTAATTTCCCAAACACAATAAAATGCACATTTGCCAATAAACATCACATGACTCCTCGCAAAACAACATACTAAAACCCCTCTTATCTTACATTTAGCTCCATACCTCCCCACATGTTTATAGTGTTACCACCTGCCTGGACAAACATCTCACACCTCCTAACATTTTAGCTAGGACTCTGCTTTATTATCACCTTGACCTATTTCCATTCAGGTTTCATTAACAGCTTAAAGGATTACTTTAACCCTTTCAAATCCAATTTTTCTGCCTCCCACACACTCCCCAGCTCTTATTGGGAAAGAGATTGGTGGATTACTTGGAATTACTCTACAAGAGAAAAACATAACTCTGAACTCACCTGATGATGTTATTGTCTATTTTAGGTTAATGTAAGTGTTTTTCTTTATAACGTTTTTGAGTGTGATACCTCTGTAGTGGATATACCCAATATCTATACTTCAGTGACAGTGGACATACACTTTCATATACCTGTAGCGGACATTTTCCCTCATATATCCTTTATATACTATACATCTATTATATACTATACATTTTTTATCTTCTATATACCTATGAAAGTATTTTTCCATCCCTTGTTTACTATTACACATATATATATCTTTTTATTTCTTTATATACCCACTTCCTCATACAAGAATAAACAATGAAACTCTCTGTTTCCTGATTCCTAACAGACTTTAGCAAAAGCAAGCCAGATACACGAAACCGCAGCCTTAACATCACCGCTTTTAGCAAACACACTAGGAAACATATGCAAATAATTACGCGGAACATATTCAAATAATCCTTGTACCAAGTTGTAACCTCCTGTCATATCGAACATTTCACACGTGGTACCTAAGCATTATTTGACGACAACTCACTCATCCCATCTTGCCCCCTCCTGACTGATAACTTGTGACGGGCAACGTCAAGAACCACCGATGACCGGATGCAGGAAGAACCTGAAAGAGCCTATCCAATTATCTATCCATACATTTTATCTATGCAATCTTTGGCCTGCCCATAAATATGTTAAATGCTATAAAACAGGCTACATGCCCACTAATAAAGCAGAAATGAGGAAGTTTTCATATGCTGAACTTGTGTCAGTGTGATTGCTTCAGGCTGTGCGCACATCCTCATAACATTAATTTGGAAGGGTGCAAACATTCCTATTAATCATCACGTGGACCCTAAAAGGTAATCCACGACACTTCTTGAAGCAATCTCCAGGATGAAGTCCAGACTTCCCACTACATGTCTTACGGTAGTAATGGTTTCTCTCCTTTCTCATTTCTTCTGCTGTAAACCATGCAATCCTTTGTGGATTCTTGGCTTTGCATTATGAAGTGCATCCTCCCATTTAGCCTCTCCTGCAGGTCTGAAGATGATGGTCTTCCCCTTGAACTTCGGTTCCTCACATTGCCCACAAGTTGATTGTTGAGATTTCTCCTGTATGAAAGGTGTGTCTGTAATTTTTCTCCACTCTCCTTATCTATTAGTGCACCATCACTAATAGGCAGTGATGGTGCACTACATATACCTCTGTGGCTGATGCCCTTAGGCCCCCTTTATATGGATGAACGCTTTTTTGCGTACACTTCAGGGCAATGTATTTGGGCTATGCACAAAGCTTTTTTGCATATGTATCAGCATATGTTACTGTACGTTTTGCACATACAGGGCCTATTTGCACACGGAATACAAACACGCACTAATTTAAATGGCTATTTAGCCAAATGAGTTTCAGAAGTCTTTTTTTTTTTAATGGAATCGCGCCTATTGTTGCATACCCCCATAGACTTCTATGGGGACCTTTGGTGCGCAGAAAGATAGAGCAGGTGAGTTTTTTTCTTTTGTTCAAGCAAAATCAGGAAATGAGAACAAAGCCATTGAAATCAATGGGCTCTATTCTCTGCATATTGTGCGTAAAGTTTATGCATGTAAATACGCCTATGTGAAGCCAACCCTAAGATGCCGTATTGATGTGCACGTATAATACTAAGCAGCCACCACCCCAATGTGTGGTAGGTGTGAGTGGCAGCTCATCAGTGTTTTGCACCTGGCTGCTCCTCCATATACATTGTACCTGGTCTTCATGCTGCTGGGGAGCAGCGTATTCACCTCTCTTACATATATTGTTACAAGTTGGGGGTTACTCACTTATATCTTTGTCTTTCAGCAGGGTGGACACCATGTGTATAAATGCTCTGAAGACTCTCCAGCAGCTTTATTTCACATATGCAGCAAACATCTTGTGAAACATACACAATCTCAGGGTTCACAATCCACAGGGTTGCCATCACCATCCCCCACCCGGGTGTGGTAGAGGGCGTCCTCCTCTGTAAGACTTGTGACGGGCCCTAGTCTGGTCCATGCCAGACCTTAGGCTCTCAGTCCTGATACTTCTGCTGCAGCCTGTCTCTGACTGGCAGCCAACTTCCCAACTTTAGTATGTACTAAACTTTTACAATATCTATATACCATTGTATCTGTAAGTATGGGCGTCTGTTATGTTTCTCTTTAATGGAAATGTTCCCTTTCTTACTGTGAATAAGATCATCTAAGAAGAAGAGCTGGAAATAGTTAAGTTCAGTTTTTGGCTGAGCACTTTGAGCAAGGGTGAATCCCTGTTGTGTAACAGAGTACGAGGACTTTATAAGATCACCACCATGATAAAACTGTTGCAGGTTGCGGATGATCAGCACTTTCTTCCTGATCATTAGACTCAGAATCCCTGGAACTAAGATTACTGTGTACAGCTTCTTCATGCTGGCTTTCATCACTAAAATCTTCTGCACCCTCATTGTCCTCAAAAATCCACCTTACAATGTCTTCATCACTTACACGTTTCATCCCTGACATTTTCCTACCAGCACAATCACGAAAATGTAACACACAGCCACATGGCCTGCTGAGAACCAACTTCAGTACTACATGAATATAGTGGGCGAACAGGCACAGCAAAAAAACCTCATGTTTGACATTGGAGCGGTAAAAGAAAAATATAATGTCGGACGAACTCCGACGTTGGATTGAAAAATGTTAACCCTTTCCAATCCAATTTGTATCCTGGTTTTCCTAGGGGGCTTACTCTTTTTCTGCTGTTATACAACAGCACTATCTGCTGGCTAAAGCCAGTACTGCATGAGGTGACACGTTGGATAGGCTCCGACAGCAGAGAGGCTGGCAATATACAGTAAGAGAACCCCCGACAGGCGTCTTCCTACATCGGAGCTGTACAGCCTTAAATCATAATGTCTTTACACGTCAGACAGTGGATTGGAAAGGGTTAAAATAAAATTGCCTCCAATCAACAACTGGAAGTGAAAATGAACCCGTTCTATCTTCACCATCCTTTGAGCATCATTTATTGTAATCCTAAAGTATTCTGAAAGTGAAGTCATCAATGTGTGGCTACCATCATGGGAGACCACCCTGTGTTCTTCACTAAGCTTTACTTATATCATAGCATTGAACAAGTTATTCATAACTTCTTTGTTACATCATTCGTACTCACGAACTGGTGAACTCCGGCGGAACTTGGAAACAAAGAGCAGAACTCACAGTCAGACACAACACAATGACTGACAAATGCTCAAAACACTCACCTGCATATCTGCACACATAGCCAGATTGAATAACTATAGAATGTATGAGGTATTAGTTCGTATTTTGGCCAAGACACTTAAGCCAGCGAGCCCACGTCATGGGTCCTTGTTGTCTTGCAGGTCCCTACTCTAACGAGACAACATCCACTAGAAACCTGCCTGCAAGCAGGATGATCGTCCTGATAATGACAGCCTTGCGGTGTAACTGATCCAAGCTGCACAGGACACAGTTTACACCACACATCATGGAATGCATATGAACCGGAACAGGACACAACACTGTTCACACACATATACACTGAACACATAACAGACATGCAAGAGAAACCAAAGGCTAGAGTGCAGGGACACCAGCTTCCTCTTCCAGAGGGGCTGGTATATATGTGCAGCAGACCTGGGGGATTGGCTGGCTGGAGAACACCACACCCAGCCAGCTCAATTATTCCACACCTGTGGGGCTGAGCTGCTGGAAATCCATGTATAACCACAGATCCCAGCCAGCACACCCTAAATTACATATTTAATATCAGCCATACTATTAAAACCACTGACATGTGAAGTGAATAACACTGGTAACAATAGCGTTGTCAGTTCTTGAGGTTTATGTGTTAGAAGCAAGAAAAATGGGCAACAATAAGAATCTGAGCGATTTTGAGAAGGGCCAAACTATAACGTGTTGACAACTGAGTTGGAGCATGTCCAAAACGGCGCATCTTGCGGGGTGTTCCAATTATGTAGTGGCTAGAACCTATCAAAACTGGTCCAAGGAAGGACAACCAATGTCTGGTAACAGGGTGGTAAGCTCCAAGGCTCAATGATGTGTGTGGGGAGTGAAGGCTGTCCCTTTGGCCTGATCCCATAGAAGAGCTACTGTAGGATACGTTTATGATAAAGTTCCTGCTGGCGATGATAGAAAGGTCTCAGATCATAGAGGACATCCATGTGTATGGGGTGGTGTAGCTGCAGACTGCTCAGAGTACACATGTGACCCATGCCATTGCTGAAAGTGTCTACAATGGGAAGGTGGGCTCTATTTCTTGGTTCATCAGCTTTGTACACCGTCCCACAAGCTGGTGTGCAGGTGAGTAGTCGATAATTATTTATTACTGGTAATTTTGGTCTTTGTATAATGAGTTTTATTCAGTAACAGTATGATAGTATTAGTCATTATGTTGTAGTAATACATGATCATGGTGTGGCGGCATTATTTGGCTCTTGTATAGTGGTATAATTGGTAATATTTGACTTGCTATAGTGGGTTTTGTTTAGTAACGGTATAAAGGTAATCATTTGAAAGCTGATTAAATGTGCACCTTGCATATAGAGGATGCAATATAATTTAGGTCTAGTCTGTAATAACCTATTTATTACACTAAGGGCTTATTCAGACATCCGTATATCGGCCGGATTTTCACGCCCGGCTGATATACGCTGTCCCTCTCTGTAGGGGGAGGAGGCGGGCTGGGCTGGGAGCAGTGCACTGAGCTCCCACCCCCTCTCCGGCCCGGCCGATATATGGACATCTGAATAAGCCCTAAGCCTGTAAGGGTAAGCGAACACTTAGCGGTGTATTTTTTAAAAATTTTAGGCTTTTTTTAGGCATAACTCTGCAGGAAAGTGTGTCCTTACATAACTGTTCATGCCCCGGGGAGTGTGGAGCTCATTCAAAATTTTCCCTCTGCACTTTGTGCCTCCCCGTACATTGAGGCTTTACTCAGACATTCTGTGAATACAGCCTAGAATTCATTGTCTCTACTCCACAGCGACTGATATGACTAATGAAACTCCTAAAACTAATTTATACCTGTTGGGAAAGGTATAATTACTACTTTACTTCTTGCACTTAGCCTAAGGATGCCTGTTCATGACCGTGAATTCGCCAGCTGTAAATTGCCGGCGAATCACGCAGGCTGAATCTTTCCATATTTACCGCTCGCGGCGGGCAATTAGCAGCATGCTGCGAACTGCCCCGATTTTCCAGGGTCAGCCTATCTATTAGATTAGGCTGACCGGCGGAGATTTGTGTGCGGCTCCTGTCCCCAGACAGCAGCTCCTGCGGTGGAGATCTGCAGGCAATCACGTTGAGGGGGCGTCACCCCCCCTTTGAATCTTGACGCCATCAGGAATTCCTGGTGGCGTCAAGATACAATAATACTGTGGCCCAGTACATACTCTCCTGGTCCCCTCCATAATGTCCAACATGTCATGTTTCATGTTGGTGCGCTGTGCAAATTTGTTTAGTCATTCTGTTATATGTATTGCACAGCCGCAGCGTGTGATGAGTTAAGTGCTTGCAAAAGCCTGCAGATTGCCTGAGTATTATTGTATCTTGATGCCACCGGAAGCTAAGGATTTGACAGGAGGAACGCCCCTGTCACACCCCTAGCTCACGATAGGGTCAAGGCATGAAGGTCCTAGCAGCACAATGTGGATTGATTCGTATCAGCGCTGCAGTTTTGCTGCGTTTTTTTTTATCCAAATGGCAATGGGACTTTCTTTTGTTAAAAAAGCATCGCACAAAAATCGCAGCAATGCAAACTTGCGATTTTTGTGTGATGCAATTTTAACATTAGAAAGTCCCATTGCCATTTGGGAAAAAAACACAGCGAAATTGCAGTGAAAAAAAAAAAAAGTGGGTAAAAGCCCTTAGGCTTTGTGGTCTTCCTAGGCGTACATTATGAGCTGTTAATGCTGCCATGTTACCGCTGTAACATGGCATCATTTACATTTAATAATGTAAGCTTAAGAAGACAAGTAACCCTCAGGCTAAGGCTGCAGCGCTGGCACAAATCAATCCACACACTGCGGCGATTAGTGTCACCGGAGGAGCCCTCCCCGGCTCCGGGCCGCCCCCCTCAGCGCTATATCCTGGCAGCCGGCTGTCAACATTGTGCCGGCCGACGCTCCCCCGCCCACCACCCGCAATGCTGCCGCAGGCAGGGCTTGTGCTGTGGCAGCTTGGAGAGAAGGCCGTCACCGCCTCAGTCCTGTGTCCAAGCAGCCGCCTGTCAGCTCTGTACGGGTTGACCCTGCCGCCTGTCTGCTCCCTCAGCGACGCTGCCCTGCTCACTGCTTAATGTGCGCTCCCCCGCTCACCGCTGTCAGTCCACTTCCTCGGTCAATGCTGCCAATGCAATCCCCCGCTCACCACTGCCAGCTCGGATTCGGTATTGGTCATGCAGGGCTATCAAATGTGCAGCCAATCAGGTACAGAGGACATCACCCCCTGTCAATTTGACTCCACCAGGAGTACCTGGTGGTGTCAAGATACAATAATACCGATTGCCTGTAAATTATCAAGTTATGTCCTATCATGAGTGTGATTGTAAATAGGAGTGTGTGAGAGCGGGAAACGAGTTGAGTTCCATTTCTTCTGGGGTCCTGAGGCCTCAGAGTGCCAACCACATGGGGGTACCTTCAACCCTCATGTGGTGAAGAATAGAAGAAGAGGAGAGGTTACCTAGCATGCATGTATCTGTGATGAGAAAAGAGTGAGCCCCACGAGAGAGAGTGTGAGCCTGAAGTAAGTGCAATTTCCAAGGCCTAGTGCAGAGGTACTGTTACCATGCAGCGGTTGCAGCTCCTCCCGGGCCGGCAGGGTGCTGGGTCCCGCAGTCAGGGCGCGTCCCCCTGGCTTGTGGTCTGACTGCCGGGGGCGCGGGTGCCTGGCCAGCGGTGTGCTGGTGGCTCGCGGCGCCGTGCGCGCGCGCATCGGTGAGTGCAGCTGCCTTGCACTAGCTTCCTTTTTATATTGTCTTTTGGGAGTTGGCTTCTCCCTCTTTCCAGCCCTGGGCAGAGGCTTTTGTTTATAAGTCTGGCAGTGACTTGCAATCATTGCCAGTTATTGGTTTCCCTCAGTGAGCTAGCTAGCCTGCCTCTGTTGGTCTCCTGCTATTGTCAGCTTATTTGCTATTTCTGCCAGGTTATTCCATCTGCCTCAGGTCTGCTTCATATTTTCGTGTTAGTTTATTACATCTGCCTTTTCTGTCGTTATTCTGCCCTTTCTATCAGGTCTGCCAGCGTTCCTTCTCGGTCCCTAGCGAGAGTAGGGACCGACGCCCAGTTGCCCGCCTGGGGTTAGCCAGGAGTGGAGGCAAGTAGACAGGGACAGGGGTTGCAGGTGAGATCAGGGCAACCCGGGCTGGCGTATCAAGGGCAGTATACCGTAACAGGTACTTTCTGACCTCTATTCCAGAATTATTAGATCACAACGTAGAGGTACTCTTCTTCAGCTGTCATGAAATAGGATATTTGATAGAACAACTCAGGATCTTCTCAGGAAATGGTTATTTTATTTTATGTGCACACAGGCTCTGGTCGATTCACATCTTTCTCCCAGAGTGCCTAAAAAATAGGATTCTAACAGGCTTATACAGTGTGGGCAGGCTTATTAAAAGCTAATACTAGAGTTGAGCGAACGTACTCTTCCAAGCTTGATGCTCGTTCGAGTATTAGCATACTTGATATTGCTCGCTACTCGAGCGAGCATCACGCTGTGTTCGACCCCGCCCTAGATTTGGCCACTCCCCGCCACTGACATGTAAGATTTGAACCCTCCCCGCTGCGACACTGTGCATGTCAACGGTAGTTTGTGGCTGGCTTGGCGGAGGAGAGAGAGAGAAAAAAAAAGTTTGACAACCCGTGGGTCCTATACAAAAATGCTCGAGTCTCGCATTGAAGTCAGCGGGGTTCGTTATTCGAATAGAGCTCTCCAATTTTATGAAAACCTCGACTCGAATAACGAGGACCCGAGCATTTTGGTGCTCGTTCATCTCTATTGGAATGCAATGTGGGCAATCTTAGTATCAAATTACAACAGTGGGAGCAGAGAAGACTTACAATATACTCCAGGTCGCTGGCAGATAACAGAGATGCAATAGCAGTTAAAGTACATTCATTTTTCTATGTCCTAATACCGCAGTCACACCCGGCCGTCCTGAAGTCTGGAAACACTGGGTGGAGGTACTATTATTTAAGTCTGTTTAATACCTGCACTTCAAGAACTGTCAGTTGTGCCTTGTTATTCTGAAGTTATTCAAGTGAAGTTCTTCCAGGCCCTGTCCATTCCTGGGACCTGAGGTACACCAATTTCGGTCTGCGGCTCATTTATTTACCGCCGAGGGTCTTTCCGGTGGGTAAAGGAACGGTAGCGTCACCTGTGATAACCCCTATCTTTTTTTCTTAAACTATCAATTTTATTATAATCCTTTAAAAACATATATGGGCCAACAAACAGACTTAGACACTACAGGCAAGGGAATAGGTGATGAATGACACGAAAAAACGCCGTCATTCAGTAAATGATTTTCCGTAATGAGATACAATAACTGTATAGTCTCTATGTTTATACAACTGTACTGTCACTTGAGATATAGGGTATGGAGACTATAGATGCTGGGTCTATATATGAGGATTCCAACATCTAATTAGTTTATGAAAGACAGCGCATAATAGCCCAGTAATTTATATTTATAGATGTCAAACAAAATGCAAATGCGTATTAACCCTTTCCAATCCAATTTGTATCCTGGTTTTCCTAGGGGGCTTACTCTTTTTTCTGCCATTATACAATGGCGCTATCTGCTGGCTAAAGCCAGTACTGCATGAGGTGACACATTGGATAGGCTTCGACAGCTAAGAGGCTGGCAATATACAGTAAGAGAACCCTGACAGACGTCTTCCAACATCGGAGCCTTAAATCATAATGTCTTCAGACGTCAGACAGTGGATTGGAAGGGGTTAACAGGCTTCAAGGAAGCCCAAAAATAGCTCAGCTCAACGCGTTTCCCTGCTGTGTTAGCAGCAGTTCATCAGGAGCCACAGATCAGAACTGGTGAATACCAGATTTATTATGGGCAAGTAGACTACTAGATAATCAGCCCTTGTCAGATAGACCAACTTAATTTGGTGTCTTGGAAAACACTGACATTCAAATGTAGTAGAGTCAGTGTGTCACAATACTCGGCACAACGCCCGAGTGAGTGTGTCATAGAATAGGGATTTTTAAATAGGGGTAATCAGCCCCATATAGAATGCCAGCAATTAAGCAGCATAGAGAGCATAGTTAAATAGTGTCTGCATGATAGCCCAGCTCACTATTAGTGGTTAATCCCAGATTTGAGATCTAACCCGGAATTAATAGAACAATGCTATCCCTAAGGCTAATATGAAATAGCTTAGACGTATCCCTAACTCTGACCAGAGAACACCAAAAAAAACTAAATAAAAGATAGAAATCAAATGATAAGGCCCGTGGCTCTGATGGTTTCCATAATTTCAGAAAAGTGGTGATTCTGTGGCGTGGCTTTCAGCTGCGTCGGAGGATTGGCAAGTGTCCCCTATTGTTTTCAATGGGAATTCTCGTATTGCACGCCATGCAATATGTTTTCTTGTCCCATTCAAAATAAAGGGCGATGCGTTCAGAGGAATGAAAAAATATACGACATGCCTCAATTTTTTCCCATCTATGTGTATGACTCCATTTAAAAGAATGGGTTTCATACTCGTGCAAGATTTGTGCGTCTCGCAATGCGCAAATCTTGCATGAATTTCTATGTCATGTGAAATCGGCTTATTGCTGTAAAAAAAATGGCAGAATTGATGTGTTTTCTCTCTCTGCTCTCAAAAAAAAAGTTTTACAATACATTATATGTACCCAAAAATGGTACCAATAAAAACTACAGTTCGTCACGCACAAAACCAGCCCTTATACGGCCGCGTCGAAGAAGAAAGTAAAAAGTCATGGCTTTTGAAACGTGGAGATAAAAATCCCCCCAAAATAATATCAGAAAAACACCAATAAAATGAATAACTAATGCTGCCGATCAGAATACTTGGGTATGACTCAAATAACAGAACCAAAGCCGGACACATTGGACAGCTGACACCTTTATGTACCTTTGGAAAGAAACACCAACATGCTTTGTGTGGGTATAAAGAATATAACGTCTTGGTCATCTTGACACAAATTACCTGCTTCTCAACGTGTTTCCTCAATAGCACATGTAGACGTTTCTGAATACCAAGTGTGGATCACTTTTCAGTATCTCATCTGTACTTTGATTTGACAATCGTCTGCTTGCTTCATATATCAAACTACCAACGACCACTTGTCAGTTAGTATGTGAGAGCTTCTCATGCTCCACCCCTAGGGGCGTCATCCCCCCCCCCCGCCGGTGACATCATCAAAGGTCCTACGACATATATAGAACACAGAGCCTGACCGACAGAAGAACACAGTTAGGGCTCTTGAACAAAGGAGGACAAAAATAACAAAATAAGAATACAACTAAGCTGCTATTATCTCATACACAATTCAGCAGTCCTGACAGAAGACACCAACCTACCACCACCACAGAGATCCAGTGGGCTGAAGGACCTGTGATGACATCACTGCTGTGGGAGGAGCCATTGTGTAGTTTGGTAAAAGAGATCCAGTGGGCTAAAGGACCAGTGTTGAGGTCACTGCTGTGGGAGGAGCCATTGTGTAGTTTGGTAGAAAGTACTGTACACTGAAAAACCCAACAGCAGCTACCAGGGCCTGTGATGACGTCACCATTATGTGATCACCTGTGGGGGTGGATTCAGGAATCACATGAATAGGGGTGATCACTGTATCCAGGAGACTGGTGATGTGTGGAATAGCAGAGCTGTGTGTGTAATGTGCTCTGTATGTGATGTGTTTTGTCAGCATGCATGTAGTAGAGCTGTGTGTGTAATGTGTGGGAATCAAGATAGAGGTAGTAGAGCTGTGTGTGGCATGTAGTTAATCTGTGTGTGTAATGTGTGGGGTCAGGATGGATGTGGTAGAGCTGTGTGAGTGATTTGTGGGGATCATTATGGATGTACCATGTAGCATAGCTGTGTGGCACATAATCTTTTCCCTGCAGCTGACCTTCCTTTTCTTAAATGCTTTCTTGTTTCCTCACTGGACTTTGACTGTTTCAAAATCTTGCTTGTCTCTTAAGAATTTATCCCATTTCCGTTTTGTTATATCAGTTTGATTTGGAATGAACTGCTTCTCCAAGCGTTTCAAAAAAGTCATCAATTGGTTGTCAGTAGAGATGAGCAAGCAAACTTGTCCGAGCTTGATGCTCGTTCGAGTATTAGGCTACTCGAGATGCTCGTTACTCGAGACGAACACCACGTGGTACTCGAGTCAATTTCATTTCCTTCTCCGCATGTTTAGCAGCATTTTCTAGCCAATGCGGGGAAGGCATTACCACTTCCTGCTGTGACGTGCCAGCCCTCTCCCCCCCCCACAGTAGTGAGTGGCTGGTGAGATCAGGTGACCGCCGAATACTTAAACTGGTCCCGCCCGCGGCTCGCCTCAGACGCATGCTGGCACAGATTAGGGAAACAGCTGCAGCTGAGATAGGGAAAGTGTTAGAGTAGGGATCCTCTCATCAAGAACCCAACAGTCCTTCCTAGGGCTACTCCTCATTGTGTGCATCAATAGTCTTTCTTAGGACTACTCCTCATTGTGTGCATTACTTTTTTGGCTGGCTGGGAGCAGTAGTGCACCAATTTTTTTTCAAGCATCTGGGCTTGTATCTCACACCTCCCATTCGCTGTGTGCAGTGAAGTAGCCATAATTTCCATCGCTAAACAATGGGCTAATTTTTTCTGGGGCAGTGCAGAGCATCTCACATCTCCCATTTGCAGTGAATTAGCCAGAGTTCTCATCGCTAAACAGTCCATTAATTTTTTCTGGGGCTGTGCAGAGTATCTCACATCTCCCAATCGCTGTGTACGCTGAAGTAGCCGTAATTCTCATTGCTAAACAGTGGGCTAATTTTTCTGGGGCTGTGCAGAGTATCTCACATATTTGAGGAACATTGTGTTTTCCTACACCAAGCCCATATTGCAAAGGCTCATAGAATGTTGGATACCCTCACAAATGGCATCATTTTAAAGCTAGACCCCTTACTGTATTTACTGAGTGGAGTCATTGAATATTTTGACCCCACAGATTTTTCGGGAGGTAATGCAATTTAAAGGAGAAAAAATAAAATGTCATATTTTTGCAAATATGTGATTTTAAGGAGAGTTTTTTTTATATAATGCACAAGAAAATGAGCATTTGCACCCCATAGTGGATCCCCCTGTTTATTCTGAATTGCTAGGGCAAGATCAGTCCAAAATTTCAAAATGACAATTCAGTGGTTGGACCGCTGACTAATTTGAAAAAACTAACATATAACTTTTATTAAATACATTAAAAACGTATCTAATGAACAAACAGACACGCAATATAATAATCCTAAAGAATAAAGGATTAAATAACACCAAAACAGTATGAATAACTTGAAAGGAAAAGATATATAACACCTCCAGGTTATGTGATATAAGTGTGTCACATCAATTTCTCTCCATTAGTTGCTAAAAGTCTCACACTGATAGATAGAGAAGAATAGAAGATGTATGCGTCCTAACTAGATAATTCCAATAGATGCTAATGCATCTTATTTTTTGTTGCCACTAAGGTTTTTAAAATGTATTGTCTCATGATATCTGATAATACTCCTCTGGATTATCATAGTTCTAAGTTGATGGTCCAATGCGTTTCGCTCTGAGTAAGCACATCAGGGGCCGAAATAGCCTCCAGTAGTTGTACTGCCCCCTATGTACAAGAATATAACTACTATAATACTGCTCCCTATGTACAAGAATATAACTACTATAATACTACCCCCTAAGTACAAGAATATAACTACTATAATACTGCCCCCTATGTACAAGAATATAACTACTATAATACTGCCTCATATGTACAAGAATATAACTACTATAATACTGCCCCCTATGTACAAGAATATAACTACTATAATACTGCCCCTATGTAGAAGAATATAACTACTATAATACTGCCCCCTATGTACAAGAATATAACTGCTATAATACTGCCCCCTATGGACAAGAATATAACTACTATAATACTGCCCCCTATGTACAAGAATATAACTACTATAATACTGCTCCTATGAACAATAATATATCTACCATAATACTGTCCCATATGTACAAGAATATAACTACTATAATACTGCCCCCTATGTACAAGAATATAACTGCTATAATACTGCCCCCTATGTACAAGAATATAACTACTATAATACTGCTCCAATGTACAAGAATATAACTACCATATTACTGCCCCCTATGTACAAGAATATAACTACTGTAATACTGCCGCCTATGTACAAGAATATAGCTACTATAATACTGCCTCCTATGTACAAGAATATAACTACTATAATACTGCCCACTATGTACAAGAATATAACTACTATAATACTGCTCCTATGTACAAGAATATAACTACTATAATACTGCCTCCTATGTACAAGAATATAACTACTATAATACTGCTCCTATGTACAAGAATATAACTACTATAATACTGCCTCTTATGTACAAGAATATAACCACTATAATACTGCCCCCCTATGTACAAGAATATAACTACCATAATACTGCTCCTATGTACAAGAATATAACTACTATAATACTGCCCCCTATGTACAAGAATATAACTACTATAATACTGCCTCACATGTACAAGAATATAACTACTATAATACTGCCTCCAGTGTACAAGAATATAACTACTATAATACTGCTCCTATATACAAGAATATAACTACTATAATACTGCCTCCTATGTACAAGAATATAGCTACTATAATATTGCCCCCTATGTACAAGAATATAACTACTATAATACTGCCCCTATGTAGAAGAATATAACTACTATAATACTGCCCCCTATGTACAAGAATATAACTGCTATAATACTGCCCCCTATGTACAAGAATATAACTACTATAATACTGCCTCATATGTACAAGAATATAACTACTATAATACTGCCCCCTATGTACAAGAATATAACTACTATAATACTGCCCCTATGTAGAAGAATATAACTACTATAATACTGCCCCCTATGTACAAGAATATAACTGCTATAATACTGCCCCCTATGGACAAGAATATAACTACTATAATACTGCCCCCTATGTACAAGAATATGACTACTATAATACTGCTCCTATGAACAATAATATATCTACCATAATACTGTCCCATATGTACAAGAATATAACTACTATAATACTGCCCCCTATGTACAAGAATATAACTACTATAATACTGCTCCTATGTACAAGAATATAACTACTATAATACTGTCCCTTATGTACAAGAATATAACTACTATAATACTGCCCCCTATGTACAAGAATATAACTGCTATAATACTGCCCCCTATGTACAAGAATATAACTACTATAATACTGCTCCAATGTACAAGAATATAACTACCATATTACTGCCCCCTATGTACAAGAATATAACTACTGTAATACTGCCGCCTATGTACAAGAATATAGCTACTATAATACTGCCTCCTATGTACAAGAATATAACTACTATAATACTGCCCACTATGTACAAGAATATAACTACTATAATACTGCTCCTATGTACAAGAATATAACTACTATAATACTGCCTCCTATGTACAAGAATATAACTACTATAATACTGCTCCTATGTACAAGAATATAACTACTATAATACTGCCTCTTATGTACAAGAATATAACCACTATAATACTGCCCCCCTATGTACAAGAATATAACTACCATAATACTGCTCCTATGTACAAGAATATAACTACTATAATACTGCCCCCTATGTACAAGAATATAACTACTATAATACTGCCCCTATGTAGAAGAATATAACTACTATAATACTGCCCCCTATGTACAAGAATATAACTGCTATAATACTGCCCCCTATGGACAAGAATATAACTACTATAATACTGCCCCCTATGTACAAGAATATAACTACTATAATACTGCTCCTATGAACAATAATATATCTACCATAATACTGTCCCATATGTACAAGAATATAACTACTATAATACTGCCCCCTATGTACAAGAATATAACTACTATAATACTGCCTCCTATGTACAAGAATATAACTACTATAATACTGTCCCTTATGTACAAGAATATAACTACTATAATACTGCCCCCTATGTACAAGAATATAACTGCTATAATACTGCCCCCTATGTACAAGAATATAACTACTATAATACTGCTCCAATGTACAAGAATATAACTACCATATTACTGCCCCCTATGTACAAGAATATAACTACTGTAATACTGCCGCCTATGTACAAGAATATAGCTACTATAATACTGCCTCCTATGTACAAGAATATAACTACTATAATACTGCCCACTATGTACAAGAATATAACTACTATAATACTGCTCCTATGTACAAGAATATAACCACTATAATACTGCCCCCCTATGTACAAGAATATAACTACCATAATACTGCTCCTATGTACAAGAATATAACTACTATAATACTACCCCCTATGTACAAGAATATAACTACTATAATACTGCCCCCTATGTACAAGAATATAACTACTATAATACTGCCTCACATGTACAAGAATATAACTACTATAATACTGCCCCCAGTGTACAAGAATATAACTACTATAATACTGCTCCTATATACAAGAATATAACTACTATAATACTGCCTCCTATGTACAAGAATATAGCTACTATAATATTGCCCCCTATGTACAAGAATATAACTACTATAATACTGCCCCTATGTAGAAGAATATAACTACTATAATACTGCCCCCTATGTACAAGAATATAACTGCTATAATACTGCCCCCTACGGACAAGAATATAACAACTATAATACTGCCCCTATGTACAAGAATATAACTACTATAATACTGCCTCCTATGTACAAGAATATAACTACTATAATACTGCCTCCTATGTACAAGAATAAAACTACTATAATACTGCCCCCTATGACAAGAATATAACTACTATACTACTGCCTATTATGTACAAGAATATAACTACTATAATTCTGCCCCTATGTACAAGAATATAACTACTATTATACTGCCTCGTATGTACAAGAATATAACTACTATAATACTGCCCCCTATGTACAAGAATATAACTACTATAATACTGCCCCCTATGTACAAGAATATAACTACTATAATACTGCCCCCTATGTACAAGAATATAACTACTATAATACTGCCCCCTATGTATAAGAATATAACTACTATAATATTGCCCCCTATGTACAAGAATATAACTACTATAATACTGCCCCCTATGTACAAGAATATAACTACTATAATACTACCCCCTATGTACAAGAATATAACTACTATAATACTGCCCCCTATGTACAAGAATATAACTACTATAATACTGCCCCTATGTACAAGAATATAACTACTATAATACTGCCTCCTATGTACAAGAATATAACTACTATAATACTGCCTCCTATGTACAAGAATATAACTACTATAATACTGCCTCCTATGTACAAGAATATAACTACTATAATACTCCCCCCTATGTACAAGAATATAACTACTATAATATTGCTCCTATGTACAAGAATATAACTACTATAATACTGCCTCTTATGTACAAGAATATAACTACTATAATACTGCCCCCCTATGTACAAGAATATAACTACCATAATACTGCTCCTATGTACAAGAATATAACTACTATAATACTGCCCCCTATGTACAAGAATATAACTACTATAATACTGCTCCCTATGTACAAGAATATAACTACTATAATACTGCCTCATATGTACAAGAATATAACTACTATAATACTGCCCCCAGTGTACAAGAATATAACTACTATAATACTGCTCCTATATACAAGAATATAACTACTATAATACTGCCTCCTATGTACAAGAATATAACTACTATAATACTGCCCCCTATGTACAAGAATATAACTACTATAATACTGCCCCTATGTAGAAGAATATAACTACTATAATACTGCCCCCTATGTACAAGAATATAACTGCTATAATACTGCCCCCTATGGACAATAATATAACTACTATAATACTGCCCCCTATGTACAAGAATATAACTACTATAATACTGCTCCTATGTACAATAATATATCTACCATAATACTGTCCCATATGTACAAGAATATAGCTACTATAATACTGCCCCCTATGTACAAGAATATAACTACTATAATACTGCTCCTATGTACAAAAATATAACTACTATAATACTGTCCCTTATGTACAAGAATATAACTACTATAATACTGCCCCCTATGTACAAGAATATAACTGCTATAATACTGCCCCCTATGTACAAGAATATAACTACTATAATACTGCTCCAATGTACAAGAATATAACTACCATATTACTGCCCCCTTTGTACAAGAATATAACTACTGTAATACTGCCCCCTATGTACAAGAATATAGCTACTATAATACTGCCTCCTATGTACAGGAATATAACTACTATAATACTGCCCACTATGTACAAGAATATAACTACTATAATACTGCTCCTATGTACAAGAATATAACTACTATAATGCTGCTCCCTATGTACAAGAATATAACTACTATAATACTGCCCTTATGTACAAGAATATAACTACTATAATACTGCCTCATATGTACAAGAATATAACTACTATAATACTGCCCCCAGAGTACAAGAATATAACTACTATAATACTGCTCCTATATACAAGAATATAACTACTATAATACTGCCTCCTATGTACAAGAATATAACTACTATAATACTGCCCCCTATGTACAAGAATATAACTACTATAATACTGCCCCTATGTAGAAGAATATAACTACTATAATACTGCCCCCTATGTACAAGAATATAACTGCTATAATACTGCCCCCTATGGACAAGAATATAACTACTATAATACTGCCCCCTATGTACAAGAATATAACTACTATAATACTGCTCCTATGTACAATAATATATCTACCATAATACTGTCCCATATGTACAAGAATATAGCTACTATAATACTGCCCCCTATGTACAAGAATATAACTACTATAATACTGCTCCTATGTACAAGAATATAACTACTATAATACTGTCCCTTATGTACAAGAATATAACTACTATAATACTGCCCCCTATGTACAAGAATATAACTGCTATAATACTGCCCCCTATGTACAAGAATATAACTACTATAATACTGCTCCAATGTACAAGAATATAACTACCATATTACTGCCCCCTATGTACAAGAATATAACTACTGTAATACTGCCGCCTATGTACAAGAATATAGCTACTATAATACTGCCTCCTATGTACAAGAATATAACTACTATAATACTGCCCACTATGTACAAGAATATAACTACTATAATACTGCTCCTATGTACAAGAATATAACTACTATAATACTGCCTCCTATGTACAAGAATATAACTACTATAATACTCCCCCCTATGTACAAGAATATAACTACTATAATACTGCTCCAATGTACAAGAATATAACTACTATAATACTGCCTCTTATGTACAAGAATATAACCACTATAATACTGCCCCCCTATGTACAAGAATATAACTACCATAATACTGCTCCTATGTACAAGAATATAACTACTATAATACTGCCCCCTATGTAAAAGAATATAACTACTATAATACTGCTCCCTATGTACAAGAATATAACTACTATAATACTGCCCCCTATGTACAAGAATATAACTACTATAATACTGCCTCACATGTACAAGAATATAACTACTATAATACTGCCCCCTATGTACAAGAATATAACTACTATAATACTGCTCCTATATACAAGAATATAACTACTATAATACTGCCTCCTATGTACAAGAATATAACTACTATAATACTGCCCCCTATGTACAAGAATATAACTACTATAATACTGCCCCTATGTAGAAGAATATAACTACTATAATACTGCCCCCTATGTACAAGAATATAACTGCTATAATACTGCCCCCTACGGACAAGAATATAACAACTATAATACTGCCCCTATGTACAAGAATATAACTACTATAATACTGCCTCCTATGTACAAGAATATAACTACTATAATACTGCCTCCTATGTACAAGAATAAAACTACTATAATACTGCCCCCTATGACAAGAATATAACTACTATACTACTGCCTCCTATGTACAAGAATATAACTACTATAATACTGCCCCTATGTACAAGAATATAACTACTATTATACTGCCTCGTATGTACAAGAATATAACTACTATAATAGTGCCCCCTATGTACAAGAATATAACTACTATAATACTGCCCCCTATGTACAAGAATATAACTACTATAATACTGCCCCCTATGTACAAGAATATAACTACTATAATACTGCCCCCTATGTATAAGAATATAACTACTATAATATTGCCCCCTATGTACAAGAATATAACTACTATAATACTGCCCCCTATGTACAAGAATATAACTACTATAATACTACCCCCTATGTACAAGAATATAACTACTATAATACTGCCCCCTATGTACAAGAATATAACTACTATAATACTGCCCGCTATGTACAAGAATATAACTACTATAATACTGCCTCCTATGTACAAGAATATAACTACTATAATACTGCCTCCTATGTACAAGAATATAACTACTATAATACTGCCTCCTATGTACAAGAATATAACTACTATAATACTGCCTCCTATGTACAAGAATATAACTACTATAATACTCCCCCCTATGTACAAGAATATAACTACTATAATACTGCTCCTATGTACAAGAATATAACTACTATAATACTGCCTCTTATGTACAAGAATATAACTACTATAATACTGCCCCCCTATGTACAAGAATATAACTACCATAATACTGCTCCTATGTACAAGAATATAACTACTATAATACTGCCCCCTATGTACAAGAATATAACTACTATAATACTGCTCCCTATGTACAAGAATATAACTACTATAATACTGCCTCATATGTACAAGAATATAACTACTATAATACTGCCCCCAGTGTACAAGAATATAACTGCTATAATACTGCCCCCTATGGACAATAATATAACTACTATAATACTGCCCCCTATGTACAAGAATATAACTACTATAATACTGCTCCTATGTACAATAATATATCTACCATAATACTGTCCCATATGTACAAGAATATAGCTACTATAATACTGCCCCCTATGTACAAGAATATAACTACTATAATACTGCTCCTATGTACAAAAATATAACTACTATAATACTGTCCCTTATGTACAAGAATATAACTACTATAATACTGCCCCCTATGTACAAGAATATAACTGCTATAATACTGCCCCCTATGTAAAAGAATATAACTACTATAATACTGCTCCAATGTACAAGAATATAACTACCATATTACTGCCCCCTATGTACAAGAATATAACTACTGTAATACTGCCCCCTATGTACAAGAATATAGCTACTATAATACTGCCTCCTATGTACAGGAATATAACTACTATAATACTGCCCACTATGTACAAGAATATAACTACTATAATACTGCCTCATATGTACAAGAATATAACTACTATAATACTGCCCCCAGAGTACAAGAATATAACTACTATAATACTGCTCCTATATACAAGAATATAACTACTATAATACTGCCTCCTATGTACAAGAATATAACTACTATAATACTGCCCCCTATGTACAAGAATATAACTACTATAATCCTGCCCCTATGTAGAAGAATATAACTACTATAATACTGCCCCCTATGTACAAGAATATAACTGCTATAATACTGCCCCCTATGGACAAGAATATAACTACTATAATACTGCCCCCTATGTACAAGAATATAACTACTATAATACTGCTCCTATGTACAATAATATATCTACCATAATACTGTCCCATATGTACAAGAATATAGCTACTATAATACTGCCCCCTATGTACAAGAATATAACTACTATAATACTGCTCCTATGTACAAAAATATAACTACTATAATACTGTCCCTTATGTACAAGAATGTAACTACTATAATACTGCCCCCTATGTACAAGAATATAACTGCTATAAAACTGCCCCCTATGTACAAGAATATACCTACTATAATACTGCTCCAATGTACAAGAATATAACTACCATATTACTGTCCCCTATGTACAAGAATATAACTACTGTAATACTGCCCCCTATGTACAAGAATATAGCTACTATAATACTGCCTCCTATGTACAAGAATATAACTACTATAATACTGCCCTTATGTACAAGAATATAACTACTATAATACTGCCTCCTATGTACAAGAATATAACTACTATAATGCTGCTCCCCTATGTTCAAGAATATAACTACTATAATACTGCTCCCTATGTACAAGAATATAACTACCATAATACTGCCCTTATGTACAAGAATATAACTACTATAATACTGCCTCCTATGTACAAGAATATAACTACTATAATACTGCTCCTATGTACAAGAATATAACTACTATAATACTGCCCCTATGTACAAGAATATAACTACTATAATACTGTCCCTATGTACAAGAATATAACTACTATAATACTGTCCCCTATGTACAAGAATATAACTACTACAATACTGCCTGCTATGTACAAGAATATAACTACTATAATACTGCCTCCTAGGTACAAGAATATAATTACTATAATGCTGCTCCCCTATGTACAAAAATATATCTACTATAATACAGTCGCCTATGTACAAGAATATAACTACTATAATATTGCCCCCTATGTATAAGAATATAACTACTATAATATTGCTCCTATGTACAAGAATATAACTACTATAATATTGCCCCCTATGTATAAGAATATAACTACTATAATATTGCCCCCTATGTATAAGAATATAACTACCATAATACTGCCTCCTATGTACAAGAATATAACTACTGTAATACTGCCTCCTATGTACAAGAATATAACTACTATAATACTGTCCCCTATGTACAAGAATGTAACTACTATAATACTGCTCCCTATGTACAAGAATATAACTACTATAATACTGCCCCCTATGTACAAGAATATAACTACTATAATACTGCTCCCTATGTACAAGAATATAACTACTATAAGACTGCTCCCTATGTACAAGATTATAACTACTATAATACTGTCCCCTATGTACAAGAATATAACTAATATAATACTGCCCCCTATGTACAAGAATATAACTACTATAATACTGCTCCCTACGTACAAGAATATAACTACTATAATACTGCTCCCTATGTACAAGAATATAACTACTATAATACTGCTCCCTATGTACAAGAATATAACTACTGTAATACTGCTCCCCTATGTACAAGAAAATAACTACTATGATACTGCCCCTATGTACAAGAATATAACTACTATAATACTGCCCCCTATGGACAAGAATATAACTACTATAATACTGCCCCCTATGTACAAGAATATAACTACTATAATACTGCCTCCTATGTACAAGAATATAACCACTATAATACTGCTTCCTATGTACAAGAATATAACTACTATAATATTGCCACCTATGTACAGGAACAGAATTTACAGAGGCAGTAGTCGAATTCTATAGAATGAGCCCTTTACAGAGTAGAGTTTGAAATGTTAAAACTAAATTTTAACCTTCAATTATAAAAAAACATAAACCCGTCAGGGCACACTGGACTGACCAGTAGGGTCTAAAAATGGAAAATAGCCCCCCTGATAATCTAAATCCAGATGCTAAACAGACGTGCAAACACTCAGGCATACATCAGGATGTGGCCCCAGTAACCTAGGAGGACACAGAGTTTAAATGGATGTATCACTGGCTAATAACTAGGTGGAGGCTAGATCGCTGTAGGGTTACTTGAGTGATAAAACTTTGTCACAGATGTGTATGGAGTCACACAGTAAGTAATCCGTTTGTCCCAGAGATATTGAAGGCTCTTAAGAGATTGCTACTTCTAGAGGTATGTGTGAAGCCTATAAAACCAATTTCTGTAATCAGATTTGTACACTTAGTTTCTAATCTCTTCACATACATACATACATCAGGATGTAACCCCGATGTTCCAGGAAGACCCAGAGTATACGTAGATTTATCACTGGGTGATGACTAGGGGTAAGTTGAGTTGGTCTCTGTATGGTCACGGCATGAATGAATTTTGTCATGGATGTGTATGGGGTCACAGTGCAATTCGCACAGAGATATTAACGGCTCTGATGATCAAAATACTTTTGAAGGTATGTGTGACATCTATATGACTAAAATTCTGTGATCAACTTTATACACTCAGTTTACAATCTCTTCAACGCGTTTCTTCTCAGATTTTGCAGGTCATCAGATAGTAAATGAGATTGCTATATTTAAAAAAATATAACTATTATAATACTGGCCCCCTATGTGAAAGGTTAAAACTACTAAAATAACTCCTATGTACAAGAATACAACTACTATAATACTGCCCCCTATGTACAAGAATATAACTACTATAATACTGCTCCTATGTACAAGAATATAACTACTATAATACTGCCCCCTATGTACAAGAATATAACTACTATAATATGGCCCCTATGTACAAGAATATTACTACTGTAATACTGCCCCCTGAAAAAAATATAAGTACTATAATATTGTCCCCTATGTAAAAGAATATCACTACTATAACACTGCCCCCTATGTACAAGAATATAACTACTATAACACTGCTCTTATGTACAAGAATATAACTACTATAATACTGCTCCTATGTACAAGAATATAACTACTATAATATTTTCCCTATGTACAAGATTATAACTACTATAATACTGTCCCCTATGTACAAGAATATAACTACTATAATACAGTCCCCTATGTACAAGAATATAACTACTATAATACTGCCCCCTATGTACAAGAATATAACTACTATAATACTGCCCCTTATGTACAAGAATATAACTACTATAATACTACCCCCTATGTATAAGAATATAACTACTATAATACTGCTCCAATGTACAAGAATATAACTACTATATTACTGCCCCCTATGTACAAGAATATAACTACTATAATACTGCCTCCTATGTACAAGAATATAACTACTATAATACTGCCCCCTATGTACAAGAATATAACTACTATAATACTGCTTCTATGTACTAGAATATAACTACTATGATACTATCTCTTATGTAAAAAAATATATCTACTATAATACTGCCCCCTATGTACAAAAATATAACGACTATAATACAGTCTCCTATGTACAAGAATATAACGACTATAATACTGCCCCTATGTACAAGAATATAACTACTATAATACTGCCCCTATGTACAAGAATATAACTACTATAATACTGTCCCCTATGTACCAGAATATTGCTACTATAATACTGCTTCTATGTACAAGAATATAACTACTATAATGCTGCTCCCCTATGTACAAGAATATGACTACTATAATACTGTCCCCTATGTACAAGAATATAACTACTATAATACTGCTCCTATGTACAAGAATATAACTACTATAATACTGCTTCTATGTACTAGAATATAACTACTATGATACTATCTCTTATGTAAAAAAATATATCTACTATAATACTGCCCCCTATGTACAAAAATATAACGACTATAATACAGTCTCCTATGTACAAGAATATAACGACTGTAATACTGCCCCCTATGTACAAGAATATGACTACTATAATACTGCCCCCTATGTACAAGAATATAACTACTATAATACTGCCCCTATGTACAAGAATATAACTACTATAATACTGCCCCTATGTACAAGAAAATAACTACTATAATACTGTCCCCTATGTACCAGAATATTGCTACTATAATACTGCTTCTATGTACAAGAATATAACTACTATAATGCTGCTCCCCTATGTACAAGAATATGACTACTATAATACTGTCCCCTATGTACAAGAATATAACTACTATAATACTGTCCCCTATGTACAAGAATATAACTACTATAATACTGCCCCCTATGTACAAGAATATAACTACTATAATACTGTTCCTATGTACAAGAATATAACTACTATAATACAGTCCCCTATGTACAAGAATATAACTACTATAATACTGCCCCTATGTACCAGAATATAACTACTATAATACAGTCCCCTATGTACAAGAATATAACTACTATAATACTGCCCCCTATGTATAAGAATATAACTACTATAATACTGTTCCTATGTACAAGAATATAACTACTATAATACAGTCCCCTATGTACAAGAATATAACTACTATAATATTGCCCCCTATGTGTAAGAAAATAACTACTATAATACTGTTCCTATGTACAAGAATATAACTACCATAATACTGCCCCCTATGTACAAGAATATAACTACTGTAATACTGCCTGCTATGTACAAGACTATAACTACTATAATACAGCCTCCTATGTACAAGAATATAACTACTATAATACTGCCTCCTGTGTACAAGAATATAGCTACTGTAATACTGCTCCGATGTACAGGAATATAACTACTATGATACTGCCCCCTATGTACAAGAATATAACTATTATAATAGTGCCCCATATGTACAAGAATATAACTACTATAATACTGCCCCCTATGTACAAGAATATAACTACTATAATACTGCTTCTATGTACTAGAATATAACTACTATGATACTATCTCTTATGTAAAAAAATATATCTACTATAATACTGCCCCCTATGTACAAAAATATAACGACTATAATACAGTCTCCTATGTACAAGAATATAACGACTATAATACTGCCCCTATGTACAAGAATATAACTACTATAATACTGCCCCTATGTACAAGAATATAACTACTATAATACTGTCCCCTATGTACCAGAATATTGCTACTATAATACTGCTTCTATGTACAAGAATATAACTACTATAATGCTGCTCCCCTAAGTACAAGAATATGACTACTATAATACTGTCCCCTATGTACAAGAATATAACTACTATAATACTGCTCCTATGTACAAGAATATAACTACTATAATACTGCTTCTATGTACTAGAATATAACTACTATGATACTATCTCTTATGTAAAAAAATATATCTACTATAATACTGCCCCCTATGTACAAAAATATAACGACTATAATACAGTCTCCTATGTACAAGAATATAACGACTGTAATACTGCCCCCTATGTACAAGAATATGACTACTATAATACTGCCCCCTATGTACAAGAATATAACTACTATAATACTGCCCCTATGTACAAGAATATAACTACTATAATACTGCCCCTATGTACAAGAAAATAACTACTATAATACTGTCCCCTATGTACCAGAATATTGCTACTATAATACTGCTTCTATGTACAAGAATATAACTACTATAATGCTGCTCCCCTATGTACAAGAATATGACTACTATAATACTGTCCCCTATGTACAAGAATATAACTACTATAATACTGTCCCCTATGTACAAGAATATAACTACTATAATACTGCCCCCTATGTACAAGAATATAACTACTATAATACTGTTCCTATGTACAAGAATATAACTACTATAATACAGTCCCCTATGTACAAGAATATAACTACTATAATACTGCCCCTATGTACCAGAATATAACTACTATAATACAGTCCCCTATGTACAAGAATATAACTACTATAATACTGCCCCCTATGTATAAGAATATAACTACTATAATACTGTTCCTATGTACAAGAATATAACTACTATAATACAGTCCCCTATGTACAAGAATATAACTACTATAATATTGCCCCCTATGTGTAAGAAAATAACTACTATAATACTGTTCCTATGTACAAGAATATAACTACCATAATACTGCCCCCTATGTACAAGAATATAACTACTGTAATACTGCCTGCTATGTACAAGACTATAACTACTATAATACAGCCTCCTATGTACAAGAATATAACTACTATAATACTGCCTCCTGTGTACAAGAATATAGCTACTGTAATACTGCTCCGATGTACAGGAATATAACTACTATGATACTGCCCCCTATGTACAAGAATATAACTATTATAATAGTGCCCCATATGTACAAGAATATAACTACTATAATACTGCTTCCTATGTACAAGAAAATAACTACTATAATACTGTCTCCTATGTACAAGAATATAGCTACTATAATACTGCCCCTATGTACAAGAATATAACTACTATAATACTGCCTTCTATGTACAAGAATATAACTACTATAATACTGCCCCCTATGTACAAGAATATAACTACTATAATACTGCCCCATATGTACAAGAATATAACTACTATAATACTGCCCCCCTATGTGCAAGAATATAACTACTATAATATTGCCACCTATGTACAGGAACAGAATTTACAGAGGCAGTAGTCGAATTCTATAGAAAGAGCCCTTTACAGAGTAGAGTTTGAAATGTTAAAACTAAATTTTAACCTTCAATTATAAAAAAACATAAACCCGTCAGGGCACACTGGACTGACCAGTAGGGTCTAAAAATGGAAAATAGCCCCCCTGATAATCTAAATCCAGATGCTAAACAGACGTGCAAACACTCAGGCATACATCAGGATGTGGCCCCAGTAACCTAGGAGGACACAGAGTTTAAATGGATGTATCACTGGCTAATAACTAGGTGGAGGCTAGATCGCTGTAGGGTTACTTGAGTGATAAAACTTTGTCACAGATGTGTATGGAGTCACACAGTAAGTAATCCGTTTGTCCCAGAGATATTGAAGGCTCTTAAGAGATTGCTACTTCTAGAGGTATGTGTGAAGCCTATAAAACCAATTTCTGTAATCAGATTTGTACACTTAGTTTCTAATCTCTTCACATACATACATACATCAGGATGTAACCCCGATGTTCCAGGAAGACCCAGAGTATACGTAGATTTATCACTGGGTGATGACTAGGGGTAAGTTGAGTTGGTCTCTGTATGGTCACGGCATGAATGAATTTTGTCATGGATGTGTATGGGGTCACAGTGCAATTCGCACAGAGATATTAACGGCTCTGATGATCAAAATACTTTTGAAGGTATGTGTGACATCTATATGACTAAAATTCTGTGATCAACTTTATACACTCAGTTTACAATCTCTTCAACGCGTTTCTTCCCAGATTTCGCAGGTCATCAGATAGTAAATGAGATTGCTATATTTAATAAAATATAACTATTATAATACTGGCCCCCTATGTGAAAGGTTAAAACTACTAAAATAACTCCTATGTACAAGAATACAACTACTGTAATACTGCCCCCTATGTACAAGAATATAACTACTATAATATGGCCCCTATGTACAAGACTATAACTACTGTAATACTGCCTCCTATGTACAAGAATATAACTACTATAATATTGTCCCAATGTACAATAATATAACTACTATAATACTGCCCCCTATGTACAAGAATATAACTACTATAATACTGCCCCCTATGTACAAGAATATAACTACTATAATATTGTCCCTATGTACAATAATATAACTACTATAATACTGCCCCCTATGTACACGAATATAACTACTATAATACTGCCACCCTATGTACAAGAATATTACTACTATAAAACTGCTCCTATGTACAAGAATATAACTATTATAATACTGCTCCTATGTACAAGATTATAACTACTATAATACTGCCCCCTATGTACAAGAATATAACTACTATAATATTGTCCCTATGTACAATAATATAACTACTATAATACTGCCCCCTATGTACAAGAATATTACTACTATAATACTGCTCCTATGTACAAGAATATAACTACTATAATACTGCCGCCTATGTACAAGAATATAACTACTATAATACTGCTACCCTATGTACAAGAATATAACTACTATAATACTGCTCCTATGTACAAGAATATAACTACTATAATACTGCCCCTATATACAAGAATATACCTACTATAATAATGCCCCCTTTGTACAAGAAAATAACTATTATAATACTGCCCCCTATGTACAAGAATATAAATACTATAATACTGCTCCTATATACAAGAATATAACTACTATAATACTGCCGCCTATGTACAAGAATATAACTACTATAATAATGCCCCCTTTGTACAAGAAAATAACTATTATAATACTGCCCCCTATGTACAAGAATAGATCTACCATAATACTGCTCCCTATGTACAAGAATATAACTAAAAATAAATAAATCTTGGTATTTGTATAGTGGCAACTTATTCTGCAGCGCTTTCAGGTAATTATTACTTATTACCCCCCACCAAGCTGGGTTCTCATTTTACCGACCTCGGAAGGATGCAAGGCTGAGTCAAGCTTCAGTGGGCTACCTGACTCAAGTGGGGATCGAACTTGCAAGCTTCAGGTCATAGGCGAGAGCTGACAACTGCACCACACGAGGCTACTATAATACTGCTCCGATGTACAGGACTATAACTACTATAATACTGCTCCTACGTACAAAAATATAAATAGTATAATACTGCTCCTATGAACAAGAATATAACTACTATAATACTGCTCCTATGTACAAGAATATAAATAGTATAACACTGCTCCTATGTACAAGAATATAACTACTATAATACTGCCTTCTATGTACTAGAATATAACTACTATAATACTGCCTCCTGTGTACAAGAATATAACTACTATAATACTGCCCCCTATGTACAAGAATATAACTACTATAATACTGCCTTCTATGTACTAGAATATAACTACTATAATACTGCTCCTATGTACATGAATATAACTACTATAAAACTGCTCCTATGTACAAGAATATAACTACTATAATACTGCGCCTATGTACAAGAATATAACTACTATAATACTGCCTCCTATGTACAAGAATATAACTACTATAATACTGCTCCCTATGTACAAGAATATTACTACTATAATACTGCCCCCTATGTACAAGAATATAATTACTATAATACTGCTCCGATGTACAGGAATAAACCTACTATAATACTGCTCCGATGTACAAGAATATAACTAGTATAATACTACTGCTATGTACGAGAATATAACTACGATAATAGAGCTCCTATATACAAGAATATAACTACTATAATACTGCTCAAATGTACAAGAATATAACTACTATAATGCTGTGCCTATGTACAAGAATATAACTACTATAATACTGCTCCTATGTACAAGTACTGTATATAACTACTATAATACTGCTCCTATGTACAAGAATATAACTACTATAATAATGCCCCCTATGTACAAGAATAGAACTACCATAATACTGCTCCCTATGTACAAGAATATAACTAAAAATAAATAAATCTTGGTATTTGTATAGTGGTAACTTATTCTGCAGCGCTTTCAGGTAATTATTACTTATTACCCCCCACCAAGCTGGGTTCTCATTTTACCGACCTCGGAAGGATGGAAGGCTGAGTCAAGCTTTGGCGGGCTACCTAACTCAAGCGGGGATCGAAATTTCAACCTTCAGGTCGTAGGTGAGAGCTGACACGTGCACCACACGAGGCTACTATAATACTGCTGCGATGTACAGGACTATAACTACTATAATACTGCTCCTACGTACAAGAATATAAATAGTATAATACTGCTCCAATGTAGAAGAATATAACTACTATAATACTGCCCCCTATGTACAAGAATATAACTACTATAATACTGCTCCTATGTACAAGAATATAACTACTATAATACTGCTCCTATGTACAAGAATATAACTACTATAATACTGCCCACTATGTACAAGAATATAACTACTATAATACTGCTCCTATTTACAAGAATATAACTACTATAATACTGCTCCTATGTACAAGAATATAAACAGTATAATACTGCTCCTATGTACAAGAATATAACTACTATAATACTGCCTTCTATGTACTAGAATAAAACTACTATAATACTGCCTCCTGTGTACAAGAATATAGCTACTGTAATACTGCTCCGATGTACAGGAATATAACTACTATAATACTGCTCCTATGTACATGAATATAACTACTATAAAACTGCTCCTATGCACAAGAATATAACTACTATTATACTGCGCCTATGTACAAGAATATAACTACTATAATACTGTCTCCTTTGTAAAAGAATATAACTACTATAATACTGCCCCCTATGTACAAGAATATAACTACTATAATACTGCCTCCTATGTAAGAGAATATGACTACTATAATAGTGCCCCCTATGTACAAGAATGTAACTACTATAATTATGCCCCCTATGTACAAGAATATAATTACTATAATACTGCTCCGATGTACAGGAATAAACCTACTATAATACTGCTCCTATGTACAAGAATATAACTACTATAATACTGTCTCCCAAGTACAAGAATATAACTACTATAATACTGCAGCTATGTCCAAGAATATAACTATTATAATACCACTCCGATGTACAAGAATATAACTACTATAATACTGCTCCTATGTACAAGTATATAACTACTATAATACTGCGCCTATGTAGAGGAATATAACTACTATAATACTCTCTCCTAAGTACAAGAATATAACTGCTATAATACTGCCCCCTATGTACAAGAATATGACTTTTATAATACTGCCCCCTATGTACAGGAATATAACTAATATAATACTGCTCCTATGCAGAAGAATATAACTACAATAATACTGCTCAAATGTACAGGAATATAACTACTATAATACTGCCCCCTATGTACAAGAATATAACTACTATAATACTGCACTCTATGTACAAGAATATAACTACTATAATACTGCCTCCTATGTACAAGAATATAACTACTATAATACTGCCCTCTATGGACAAGAATATAACTACTATAATACTGCCTCCTATGTACAAGAATATAACTAGTATAATACTGCTCCCTATGTACAAGAATATAACTACTATAATACTGCTCCGATGTACAGGAATATACTACTATAATACTGCTCCTATTAACAAGGATATAACTACTATAATAGTGCTTCTATGTACAAGAATATAGGTACTATCATATTGCGCCTATGTACAAGAAAATGACTACTAGAATACGACTCCGATGTACAGGAATATAAGTACTATAATACTGCTCCCATGTACAAGAATATAACTACTATAATACTGCTCCTATGTACAAGAATGTAACTATTATAATACGGCACCTATGTACAAGAATATAACTACTATAATACTGCTCCGATGTACCGGAATATAACTACTATAATACTGCTCCTATGTACAAGATTATAACTAGTATAATACTGCCCCCTATGTACAAGAATATAACTACTATAATACTGCTCCTATGTACAATAATATAACTACTATAATATTGCTTCCTATGTACAAGAATTTAGCTACTATAATACTGCCCCATATGTACAATAAAACTACTATAATACTGCCCCTATGTACAATAATATAACTACTATAATACTGCCCCTATATAAAAGAATATACCTACTATAATACTGCCCCCTGTGTACAAGAATATAACTACTATAATACTACCTCCTATGTACAAGAATATAACTACTATAAAACTGCTCCTATGTACAAGAATATAACTACTATAATACTGCCCTCTATGTACAAGAATATAACTACTATAATACTGCCCCCTATGTACAAGAATATAACTACTATAATACTGCGCCTATGTACAAGAATATAACTACTATAATACTGTCTTCTTTGTAAAAGAATATAACTACTCTAATACTGCCCCCTATGTACAAGAATATGACTACTATAATAGTGCCCCCTATGTACAAGAATGTAACTACTATAATTATGCCCCCTATGTACAAGAATATAATTACTATAATACTGCTCCGATGTACAGGAATAAACCTAGTATAATACTGCTCCTATGTACAAGAATGTAACTAGTATAATACTACTGCTATGTACGAGAATATAACTACAATAATGGAGCTCCTACATACAAGAATATAGCTACTATAATACTGCTCCTATGTACAAGAATATAACTACTATAATAGAGCTCCTATGTACAAGAATATAACTACTATAATACTGCTCAAATGTACAAGAATATAACTACTATAATGCTGTGCCCTATGTACAAGAATATAACTACTATAATACTGCTCCTATAAACAAGGATATAACTACTATAATAGTGCTTCCATGTACAAGAGTATAACTACTATAATACTGCGGCTATGTTCAAGAATACAACTACTATAATACCACTCCGATGTACAAGAATATAACCACTATAATACTGTTTCTATGTACAATAATATAACTACTATAATACTGATCCCTATGTACAAGTATATAACTACTATAATACTGCGCCTATGCACAAGAATATAACTACTATAATACTGTCTCCTAAGTACAAGAATATAACTACTATAATACTGCCCCCTATGTACAAGAATATGACTTTTATAATACTGCCCCCTACGTACAAGAATATAACTACTATAATACTGACCGATGTACAGGAATATAACTACTATAATACTGCTTCTATGTACAAGAATATAACTAGTATAATACTACTCCTATGTACGATAATTTAACTACTCTAATTCTGCTTCTATGTACAAATATATAACTACTATAATACTGCGCCTATGTACAAGAATATAACTACTATAATACTGCGCCTATGTACAAGAATATAACTACTATAATACTGTCTCCCAAGTACAAGAATATAACTACTATAATACTGTCTCCCAAGTACAAGAATATAACTACTATAATACTGCCCCTATGTCCAAGAATGTAACTACTATAATACCACTCCGATGTACAAGAATATAACTACTATAATACTGCTCCTATGTACAAGAATATAGCTACTATAGTACTGCTCCTATGTACAAGTATATAACTACTATAATACTGCGCCTATGTAGAGGAATATAACTACTATAATACTGTCTCCTAAGTACAAGAATATAACTACTGTAATCCTGCACCCTATGTACAAGAATATAACTACTACAATACTGCTCCCTATGCACAAGAATATAACTACTATAATACTGCCCCCTATGTTCAAGACTATAACTACTATAATACTGCCTCCTATGTACAAGAATATAACTACTGTAATACTGCACCCTATGTACAAGTATATAACTACTATAATACTGCTCCCATGTACAAGAATATAACTACTATAATACTGCCCCATATGTACAATAAAACTACTCTAATACTGCCCCCTATGTACAAGAATATAACTACTATAATGCTGCCCGTATGTACAAGAATATAACTACTATAATACTGCCCACTATGTACAAGAATATAACTACTATAATACTGCTCCCTATATACAAGAATATAACTACTATAATACTGCCCCTTATGTACAAGAATATAACTAATATAATACTGTCCCCTATGTGCAAGACTATAACTAGTATAATACTGCTCCCTATGTGCAAGAATATAACTATTATAATACTGGCTCCTATGTACAAGAATATAACGACTATAATACTTCCCCCTATGTACAAGAATATAACTACTATAATACTGCCCCTATGTACAAGAATATAACTACTATAATACTGCCCCTATGTACAAGAATATAACTACTATAATACTGCCTCCTATGTACAAGAATATAACTACTATAATACTGCCTCCTATATACAAGAATATAACTACTATAATACTGCTCCTATGTAGAAGAATATAACTACTATAATACTGCCTCCTATTTACAAAAATATAACTACTATAATACTGCTCCCTATGTACAAGAATATAACTACTACAATACTGCTCCTATGTATAAGAATATAACTACTATAATACTGCCTCCTATGTACAAGAATATAACTACTATAATACTACCCCCTATGTACAAGAATATAACTACTATAATACTGCCTCATATGTACAAAAATATAACTACTATAATACTGCTCCCTATGTACAAGAATATAACTACTATAATATTGCTCCTATGTACAAGAATATAACTACTATAATACTGCCTCCTATGTACAAGAATGTAACTATTATAATACTGCCTCCTATATACAAGAATATAACTACTATAATACTGCCCCTATATACAAGAATATAACTACTATAATACTGCCTCCTATGTACAAGAATATAACTACTATAATACTGCCCCCTATGTACAAGAATATAACTACTATAATACTGCTCCCTATGTACAAGAATATAACTACTATAATACTGCTCCCTATGTACAATAATATAACTACTATAATACTGCCCCCTATGTACAAGAATATAACTACTATAATACTTCCCCCTATGTACAAGAATATAACTACTATAATACTGCCCCCTATGTACAAGAATATAACTACTATAATACTGCCTCCTATGTACAAGAATGTAACTACTATAATACTGCCCCCTATGTACAAGAATATAACTACTATAATACTGCCTCCTGTGTACAAGAATATAGCTACTATAATACTGCCCCCTATGTACAAGAATATAACTACTATAATACTTCCCCCTATGTACAAGAATATAACTACTATAATACTGCCCCCTATGTACAAGAATATAACTACTATAATACTGCCTCCTATGTACAAGAATGTAACTACTATAATACTGCCCCCTATGTACAAGAATATAACTACTATAATACTGCCTCCTGTGTACAAGAATATAGCTACTATAATACTGCCCCCCTACATACAAGGATAACTATTCTAATACTGCCCCATATGTACAAAAATATACTAAACATTTTTCAGATCACCGGACAAGACATTGTTAATATTAATTAGTAGTTTCTTGACGTTCCAAGTGTAGAAGTACATGTTATTAACCTTATTGTACTGCAGTCCTTATTTTATTGGTTTCTACAGCTGAAAAGGGGGTTAATATTTCTTCACTCTTGACTCCTGTGTGTTTTAGGGCAGTCACCACACCCCAGTGCCTTGTAACAATGCCTCTTGCTATAAATGCTGCTTGGTCTAAATCACATCAAACAGGGCTGGTGCCAGAATTCTGGTACTTTTGTTTGACAAGTGGCATGCAGTAATTAATGTGGGGCACGCTTTTCTCCACAGCAGGGCATCATGAGGGTATGATATGCCAACCAGCCCAATTATGGAGGTGCTTTGTTCATGGAGAACGCAAGATCACAAGTGTATATACCGGCCTCAGAAAGTGTTATCAGGTTGTGAGATGGCATTACAGATGTACGGACAGGGTATTAAAGGATGCTATGAGATAAGCTTTGGGTCTTTCAGTTTGAAGGCACTTATCTAGTTTTATCCTCATGTGGTGCTGCAGCTTCATTTGTAGAATACCGCTGCGGAGGATGGCTGCTATATAAGTACTGAATCCCCAACATCCACTAGAGTTAATCGAATGTAAGCCCATTAACCTCTCAGTACATTTTTGGAGTTTGGGAGAAAACCCCAGGGTACCAGGTATGGTGATACTATTTGACCAGTGGTGGCACTATTTGTTCGTCAAAACATGTTTTTATTAACGACTTTGTGCTTGACATACAGACAAGGTGGCCAACATGAGCCTCCAAGTTATATAGCTGTTTCAAGTAACACGAAAAAGAAAATCCAATGTCAATACCATATAACCATTTGCAATAATAAACAGAACTCTGAGTGAAGGTCTTTACTATGGTCTCCATCATATTTAGCTAATATTTAACTGACTAAAGTAGTACTCTGCGAGCGACAGAGAGAACCTCAATAGACGGATGGCAATATATTATTAACCCATATGAGTCTTTGTGAGCAAATTTTGATCTTTATGGGGTGGGATCTCCATGGTGGGATTATTTTACAAGAAAGGGGACAAGGGAACAGGAAGGTGAAAGGGAGGATGGTGGTGGTTACTCACAAACCCTCTGATGAAGGGCGAGGGAGTAGGGGGGGTGAGAGCTACACATAACGAGTGGGAAGTTAGCGGAAAAGAGGGGGAGGAATGAAGAAGGTGAGAAGAAAGTGGAGGAAAGTAAGGAAAAGAAGAGAAAAGACACAAAACAAAAACAAAGCAAAGCATCCGCACCGAGCCGACCCAAGCACCATACCCCTTGTGACTCGTTTAAGTTGGCAGGACTGTGTCCACAAGCCACCGCTCAAAGCCTGAAGACATAACTCCCATGTTGCATAGAATGCCAACCATTTATCATCCTTAGTCTTCAGTTCCTCCATGCATCTAATTTCATCTAGGGCTGTTACCCAACTCAGTTGAGTTGGCGAGGCCTGGAATTTCAAGAGATGAGATATCACTGTTCTCATAGCCAAAAGGAGGAACCTAAGGACGTCCCTGTACTAGCCCCTATAAATCCTGGTAAAATCGATAGGACAGCAATACCTGGGCTGGACCACCATATATGTTGAACGTACCTGACCCCTTCAAACACCTCCAGCACCTCTCCAAAGATCCCGGATATATTCTAGCCAAGCGGGCAGGTGATCAGTACCATCTTGCCAAGAGCTTGTAATTTAACTTGTGATGTTTACCCGAAACCAACATTTTGTGAGTTAGGGTTAGGGCTTTAATCCACTCTCTGTCTGAAAGGGAATGTTCAAGCTCCCAGTGACTCTTAACCCTTACCTTGGAGTCCCGGGCCCTCCCCGCTACCAAGATACCATAGACTGCGGAAATCTTACCCCTCAGATCCCGAGAAGTAGAAGATAACTCCTCGAAAGGAGTGGGTAGAGCAGTCAATTCTGAGAATGATCCTTGATTATGTATAAAGTGATGAATCTGTAAATATTGGAACCACGCACCCGCTATGGGTCACCCATCTCTTAGTATCTCGATTAATGATTTAATTCCATCCCTCTGCACGATGTCTCAGATTCTAGGGGTTCGCTTCTCCAGTCTGTCTAGGAGTGGCAGTCCCACAACTCCCAGCGAAAAGTCTTCTGGGTTCCTCACCAGTGGGGTCCACAGGCCCGGGGCAACTATAAGGCCGCTTTGCTGTGCAAAGCCATCCCATACCCTTAGTAAGGAGCTCAGTAGGAGCAAGACCTTCATGCCACGTCGTCTCAGACCCCCCTTAATCCAGAAGAGACCGCCAATGGCGGAATTATGCTCTAATTCAACCCAAAGTTTGGAGGTCTTCCTATGTAAAAGATCCAATGCAGCCTTACCAATCGCAGCTCTATAATATAGAAGCATATCTGGTACACCTGTTCCCCTGTTCTCCTTCCGCTGGGTGAGTAGTTTGTAGCTCAGAGGGACCTAGACCCACCCCATACGAAGCGTGTATCAACTGAGAGGAGACATAAAGGCTACTTCGCCACCCGAGCTTTACCTATCAGGGATAGTGTCCTTATTGTGTTATCCCTGCCTTCCCGACCTAGGGCGAATCCCACCTGGTCCCTGTATATAAGTCAATGGCAAAAATTTTCATATCTACCTTTAATAAGGAAACCGGCCGATAGTTCCCACATAACAAGGGACTGCAACACTTGGCGTGGGAGTGGGCAACTTGTGGCACTATTTTGACAAAATATGTGGTGCTATTTCATCAGTATGGCAGATGTATTTGGGAATTATAGAGGTAGTGTCCAAAAAAAATCTCTGATACATAGTATAAACATTGTATGGGGGTATTTTTTGGATGCTGTTAGCTGGTATCGTTTTGGGCAATGCATGGCAGGATTATTTAATTATTACAGTATATGATGGTATTAGTCGAACACTTTATCGTGATATTGGTTCAGCATTGTATGGTGGTTTTATTTGAAAACTGTTAAGTTGCATTATTTTGGCTCCACATATCAGTATATTGGGTCACAAGATGGTAGTATTATTTAGGAACCATACACTGAACGATTTCTGTATTAGGAACAGGTCGATTTAACCTTTTTGGGCAAACACGGCTTTCAGACGTCAGGGAACATATTCAACAAGGAGGTGAATATCCTCCCTACACAACTTGCCCCATGCTTGCTGTGGCAGCTTCATTAGTTGGGCACAGTCCTTTCCATTATATCCCAAGCATATTCAATAGGGTTACAGTCCTGTGAGTTTGGGGGCCAAGGAAGTATGGAGGATTTATTGCTCTATTCTCCACCCACTCCCTAGGAATCCGAGCACGATGACTTGGAGTGTTGTGCTGTAGAAAGATGGCACTCTGGTCGGGAAAAACTCCCTAAAGATATGGGTGCACATTATGTGAGAGCAGATCGTGACGTGCCCATCACATGGTACCCCATTACTGATCACAAGATGTCATATGCCAGCTGTTCCTAATGCAGTGACTGTTCAATCTTTGACAATTTTGGGGGCGCACTGTGTAGTAGTATTATTTGGACACTTTATGGTGGCTTTGCTTCAATGTTATATGGTTGTATTATTTGGAAGCTGTATGACAGTACTCTGGTGCACTATATGATGGCATTATTTAGACACTTTTATGGTGGTTTTAATTTTGTCATGGTATGATGGGATACTTTTGTCCATGTATGATGCTAATATTTGGTCACTGCATGGCTTTGCTGTTTGTGCTCTGTATGATGTGTATATACTGTATAGCTATCATATTTTACTCAATTTTCCCTCAGAGACACCTGTTCCTTTTTTCCTGATGGCTCAAGTGAATATCAAAGTCTTTGTACCAGTCTTACTGGCTGCCATCTTCCTTCTGAGTGTGTTCTGGCATAAAAGCTTATACCAGGTAAGGAACATTTACCTTCAACCAACTGTTCACCCGTGTGTCCACAGTTTCAGATCTGACAACTTCGAAAGTTGTTATTTTCATATCTACTATGGTGAATTTGACCTGAAGAAGGATATGGTGTGACCTCTGCCAAGTCGCTTTACCTCTGTCCAAGAATCAGTCCAGTGAAACTAGTTTCTATGTATATACTGCTTAACAACTACAGACTTTTTAGGCCTTTAGTTTCACTCTGGTCAAAGATAGGACATGGAGGCTTGGCAAAACCCAACCCATACTTTATAAAGTGTCTGCATATGTTCCAAAAACAGCACAACTCTGGTCCATGGGCTGTGTTTGGTATTGCAACTCAGACCCATTGCAATACCAGGTAAAACCCATGGACAAGAATGGCATTAATTTCACTTAATCACTTTAAGACAGGGGTAGATGGAAGCCCTGTAGGAAAAGGGGTCCAATACTGCCAGCCTTTTAGATCACATATAAGGGGCTAGCACTAGAGATGAGCGAACACGTTCGGCCCCGCCCCTTTTTCGCCCGAACACCGAACTTTGCGAACACTTCAGTGTTCGGGCGAAAAAGTTCGGGGGCCGCCGTGGCAGCGCGGGGGGGTGCGGCGGGGAGTGGGGGGGAGAGGGAGAGAGAGAGGGCTCCCCCCTGTTCCCCGCTACTGCCGCCCGCGCCGCCGCGCATCTCCCCGCCCCCCGGCGGCACCCGGACCTTTACGCGCGAACACTGCAGTGTTCGGCAAAGCCGGTGTCCGGGTGCGGATGTGTCCGTAACGGACACGTTCGCTCATCTTTAGCTAGCACGTATCCATATCTCATAAGTATTGTTGGATTGGTACAACAGTGGGAAATTCTTTTTTAGAAAGCCATCAATGTTGTGGTCTATATCTAGCAGTCTATTGCTATCGAATTAGCTATTGGGGAACAATGGTTTCTTGCACAGGAGTCCTATGAAGTGGCATAGTTATAGAGGTCGTAGGGGTTACAGCTGTGACCGGGCCCCTAAGCCACTGTGGCAAAGTGAGTGCCTCTCCCTTATAGCCCAGCCCATGAACCACAAGTCTGGCAGAATCTCTACTTCTTTGATTCATTCAGATGTTCTCCTGCTGCTGCTGACAGGGATGCAAGGGGAAGGAAGGTTGCTAGAAAAAGAGCCACTTCTCAATGGGAAACAGGCGCAGAGTCAGACACTTATCAGTGGAGGGTGGGCATAGAGGGGACCACTTATCAGTGTGTGTGGAAGTGCACAGGGGACCACAAAGAACTAAGTGTGAGTATGAAGGAATAAGTAGTGGTTGGAAGAATTGTCCATGGCAGTCTGGTACAGGATAGAGAAGAAAAGGGAAAGCAGACATCACCAATCACAGACGGCACCTGTGGTCACTGGAGGTAACTGCACTGTAATCACTATCACTAGAACAGGTCTGAATATTATATGTTAAATTCATCTTGAGAATATTTTTTAAAGTTATTTTTTATTTATTTATTGTGTGTGTGTGGAAGGGGGGGGGGAGGGGGGGCTGATATGCATGTATTTTGAGACTTTCTCCTCTGATCTCTTAAGACTCTAACAGCATCCTTGGCTGCTAGTATTGCATTGATGGGCAGCTGAACTTTCACACCAGGACCCATGCGCCTTTAGCTATGTCCCTGGTCCTATGTTGTCTTCTATGTTGATGCACACTATGTACTATGGTTTTATCCAACCTATGAAATGAACAGAGTCGTTATAGTGCTTCCATAGGAGTCTGCAGTCTGATACTATTGGACGACATATTGCTAAGGTATGAGGAAACATTACTTCTAGCAGACAAGATCTCCATAATATAGTGCCATACAGAGCCTTATGGAATGAGTTTCTAGGAGATATAAATGTATCTAAACTTGAGACTATAATCAAGGGGCAGATTGAACAGCTGAGCAAACTGGGAATTCCCAAATAGCTGAGTTGGATTATTATGCACCCTTACAGTCCATACATACAATGGTACCAAGAGTTGGACAACAGTATAAAGCCCTCTTAGGAGTAGATTAAATCCAACTTTACTGGTAGCTTCTGACACTAGGGCGGTCTTCAATCAAGAGATATCAACACTTTGCATGGTAACATTACTGGGGGCTTTCGATTCTTAAAAACTGTAAATTTTGAAACATGTAGGCTCGGTACATGACATTGGTGTCTGTCGACCATCCTCAATGCTTCTAATATGTTTACAATAAAGCAACTGAATTTAATTCCTCAGCCTGGAACTCCACTTTCTTGACTCTAGGGGCCTACAGTCTCACCTTCCACCCCACACATAAAGTGCTGGCAAGAGATGCAGTAGACATCTGCCTAAAACTGTTTATGATGTCGATCACTTTGCTAACAGCTTTTGCTATTAAACCAGTTTTTGATTATCAGGGTTGTCCAAGTTATGAAAAGTGCATCTTAATGGGTCTTCCATGGTGTAAAATAACAAAGCAGCTGATACTCACTGCTCCCTGCTCGTCCTCCACCGGGCGCTCTAGGTCTCTGCTGTGTTTGTTTATAGGCTGCAATCAGTCTGTGACATCTTGTAAACCTGCTGCTGCAGCCAATGACAGCACTCGGTATTAATCCCTCACTGAGTGATGTCACTGGCTGCAGCAACTTGTTTGGAGACAGTGTAGTGGCCCAGAGTTAGTGGGGCCCCTCCATAATGTTATATGTCTGTCTCGTGCCATTATCTTGTCAGTGTCTTATGTGTAGTATGCATTTGGAGTATGTGTATTGCACCTCTGCAGCACTGAATGGGCTAATGTCTGGGTTATGTCTGGAAAATGTATCACTTTGTATGTCACGTGACTATGTCTTATATATGTGCTTGCAAGGATGCTATGCTAGGCCAGAGTTGAGTGAAGTAGAGTAGAGTGAAGCAGAGAAGAGGAGAATGGTCTGAGCAAGTCAATCTGACTAGTCCAAGTCAAAGAGCCAACAAGTGAGCTACACGGACACGGATCGGTCTGTGTGTGGAGAGAATGGAGGAAGCTGAGCGATTCCCTTTTGCACAGGATATGTCAGTGCTACCACTAAGTACAGAGAGAGAGAGAGAAGGACCACTGCTTCACGAGAGAAGGGCACTAGTGATGTGAGTGTTGACTGGTGGAGAGTAGGAGAGAGTCCTGGGGAGCGGGATCACACAGATAACTAGGACTGTGGATCGTCCAGAATACTCTGAGTATCCTCCCTGTCACACCACCTTCTCTTGTTGTATCTGTGCCAAACTACTGTTGTAAAGTGGACTTTGCTGGAATCACTGTAAACGGACACTACAGACCATTCCCTGTTTGTCCAGAATGTTTCTCTGTGTGTGGACTACTTTATTCAGTCGTCAGGATTCACCGCAGAGGATGGAACGGTGGCATCATGCGTGACAAAGAAGACTGCAGGTAACCTCCAGTTGCTTTACCCTGTAACCTCCCCCAGCAGTAACTTGGTTGGGTCCCTATCTACCCCCAGGGGAGGAGATGGTAGAGCCCCGTGACAAGGCCTTTATCTACCCCGCTATCTCCTCGGCTGTGGGCCCGCTCCTCGAAAGCTACAACAGCTCAGGCTGACTGCAGCCTGTAAAGATGGCGTTAGCAGGGGAAGAGCGGAAACAGGAAGAGGTGAATATCCGCTACTTTGTTATTTTGCACCACAGGGGACCTGTTAAGATGCACTTTAAGTGATATCAGCTCTAGGCATAGCACCATTTTCCATTTTGGCCCATTAATGGATAAAAAGACAAGCAGTACATGGTGCTGCCGGCGGGAGAAGAAGCCAAATGTGAGGAAAAGCCTTTATTGGATGACACATGTCGGCATCAAATTGGTGCCTTCATCAGATCAACGACAAAGGGATAAAGCAGCTGTATTTAAAAAGGTAAAAGTGCAGAAGAAACAAAAAAGTGGGTGATGTTTCTGGGGTTGGTGAACAATGCTACACATGGACTACTCAACCAAGATTTAAAATAAAAAATAATAGTTCACAGCCTTAACATAGAGTTGATAATTGTGAACTGGAAAGGGGATATTAAGGAATCCATCGTCATAAAATGGACAGACCACAGACATTATTATTACCTAAATCAATCGTGCACTGAGAGAACATATAGTAAAGTATGTTACAGAACAATGCTGAATTAGGTTAACATTCATAATAAATATTTAAAAACATTTCAAAAATTTCTGTTAAGCTGCAGTAATTATACTGCGACAAAAAATAACTGAAGGGGAAAAAAGGAAGGAATATAAATAATACATTTGAGGAAATAATATATGCTTGGGCTTAAAAAGACCATAAAATGATGTAATCAGTTGCATGAATGCAATCAGAGACACCAGATAGATGCTGGATGATGTATATAGTTTACTGGGCAATGATGGTGCCTCGGGTGATGCAGTATTCAGGGTACGATGCAGCAGATGGAACAATCAAAATGTACAAGGAATGAAAGTGAACACGGTTATAATGAGGATTAGGCAATCAAACCTTTACCTGTAAATACCTTTACCTACTAGTTCCCAGGAATCACAGTACTTTGTGCACAATACAAACTAATAGCAATGCCTGAAGAACAATATCAACAATGCTTTATGAATATTGGTACCAGAAATACAGATAGATTAATGAAACACACATTTCGTCTTTAGGATTAACATTTTCTACTACTACTATCAATATCATGTATCGAAAATAGAGCATATGAAGTCTGGTTACAGTGTCTCTATTATTTCAGCTTTGCACATTCCCTTTTGATAAAACTGTTGCAGCCCATAAATAAAGAATTTGTGCAGTATCTCTCTCTATCCCATCTCCGTGTGATAATCTGTCTCTGAAGTAGCAAGTATGCTGAGTGTTCAGTCCTTATTGGTTCACACAACTATTGTTTTACTGAAGCTGGCCTCACTTACGGTTCCACTGCCCTTGAATTGCCGCTACTATCAATCCAGGCTTGCCTGAGGTCAGAAGCGTGACTCTACTACTGCTCTGCTTGGTTTCTGCCGCAGTCCAGCTGTCCCCAACAGGCTGGGGCTGTAGCATGGCTACTCTTTCTAGAAATCTCGGTAGTGGTCAGTCAGTGTCTCGTTCCTCAGTACACCTATCTGCGATCTGCGATTCCTGTTTTCTTCTCTATATGCGCTCAATGGGGCCGGCGGCAGCAGCGCCGACCCCATTGAGAACGTATAGAAGACAAATCATTCTTCTCTGCCACAGCTGTAACAGCTGTGACAGAGAAGAACGATGTTTGCCCATTGAATTCAATGGAGCGGCAATACAGCCGGTTCCACTGAAAGCAATGGGCTGCCGGGCGTGCGCGGGGTGAATTGTCGGGAAGGGCTTAAATATATAAACCCTTCCCTGCAATTCATTCTAAAATGTGTTAAAATAAAAAAAAATTGTATACTCACCTTTCCGCTGCAGCCGGAGTCCAGCCGCGGCCGCTGTCAGTTCTCCTGAACTGCTTCTCGGCACTATTCAGCCGGCGGGGCTTTAAAATCCCCGCCTGCTGAATGATCTGCCTCTGATTGGTCACAGCCCTGACCAATCAGAGGCTGAAAACACTCACACACCCATTCATGAATTCATGAATGGGTGAGTGACTGCTGCCTCTCAGCGCTGAGCCAATCAGGGGCAGGTCTGACTCACATCCATTCATGAATTCATGAATGGGTGTGAGTGAGGCATGCCTCTGATTGGCTCAGCGCTGAGTCAATCAGGGGGCAGGTCTGACTCACACCCCCTTCACACCCACTGCAGGACGGCCGCGCGGAGCTCCGGCTGCCGGGAGAAGGTGAGTATACAATTTTTTTTTATTTTAACACATTTTAGGATGGATTGCAGGGAAGGGCTTATATATTTAAGCCCTTACTGACAATTCATCCCGGGCTCGCCCGCAGCGCATTGCTTTCAATGGAGACGGCTGTATTGCCGTCTCCATTGAATGCAATGCGCTGGACAGCTCCGGCCCATTTCTAATGAAACGCGGCTAGGAGCAGATTTTCTGGTGATTTGCGGGCGACTTGCGCGCACCGGTCACGCGATTTGCGGATGCGCATCCGTCATGCGATCCGCAAATCGCGTGAAAAATCGCCCGTCTGACTAAGGCCTTACTCTCAGTCTCCATGCTTCTGCTGCTTCTCTCTGGTGCTGCTCTTTACCTCCTTGTGATGCACCAATTGTCAGAGGCTGCACTAAGGAGTTTCCCATAGAACTACAAGTCGCAGGAGCACAACGTGACAGAAACAAGAAGTCTTTGATCTGCTTGTCATCCCTTTGAGAAATCAATTTCTAGACAGATCAGAATTACAGGAGTGTTACAGTTCTTCTATACACCATTTCTATGCGTCAGGAAATTTCTCATCAAAAAGAAGCTAGAGATAATCTATATACGTTTACCAGCTGAACTGATGAAGGTTTTTTTCCCGAAACGCGTTTTCCTATTCTGGTTGCGCACTATTTTTGATAAAGTATACGTTTTGTACTACATTGCTTTTAATAATTCTCTCACGCAAAGAGTGTTGTGCCATCACCACCAGCTCTTTAGTTTCATCCAACTGCTACTGTCCATCCATTGCTTGATCCCAGGAGGCATTACTGGGAGTGATAGTCTGCAGAAGGTCAAGCTGTAGACCTAAAGAGCTACTGTCTGCAAAGAACGATAGCTGGAGAATCCAATACTGAGGTTGTTACAGAGAGCAACGCCCCATCAGAGGGGCTGCATCGTAAAATATCAATATTTGCAGATGACACAAAATTATACAATATAATCAATGCAACGGAAGACAAGGTACGGCTACAAACGGACCGAGATAAGCTGGGGGCTTGGGCAGAAAAATGGCAAATGAAGTGCAATGTTGATAATGTAAGGTTTTGCACATGGGCAGGTGAAACGGATGTCACCAATATACACTAAATGGGGTCCTGCTAGGTAAAAGGGAGATGGAAAAAGACCTGGGGGTACCAGTGGATTGTAGACTAAACTGGAGTAACCAATGCCAGTCAGCTGCTGCAAAAGCTAATAAAGTCTTGAGGTGCGTTAAAAGAGGTATAGGGGCGAGGGACGAGAACATTATCCCCCCACTATATAAGGCACTTGTCAGACCTCACATGGAATACTGTGTACAGTTCTGGTCACCGGTGCTCAGGAAAGATGTTACAGTGCTTGAGGGGGTTCAAAGAAGAGCAACTAAACTAATACATGGAATGAGTGGACTGGAATACCCAGAGAGGCATCAAAATTGGGATTATTTACCCTAGAAAAAAGACGGTTAAGGTGCGACCAAATAACTATGTATAAATACATGAGGGGACAATACAAGGATCTCTCCCATGATCTGTTTACACCCAGGACTACGACGGTAACGAGAGAGCATCCTCTACGTCTAGAAGAAAGCAGGTTTCATCACCAACACAGAAGGGGGTTCTTTACTGTAAGAGCAGTGAGACTGTGGAACTCTCTGCCTGAGGAAGTGGTGATGGCAAAATCCATAGAGGAGTTTAGAAGGGGCCTTGATGTCTTTCTGGAGAGGAAGGACATTGTAGAATATAAATCTTAGGTTAATTGTTAATCCGGGTATATAGGCAGGTAGGAACTATTAGGGGTTGATCCAGGGATTAGTCTGATTGCCATTAGGGAGTCGGGAAGGAATTTCCCCCCAAATGGGCTAATTGGCTTCTGCCTCTTGGGGTTTTTGCCTTCCTCTGGATCAACAACAAAGGAGGATAAACAGGCTGAACTAGATGGACATTGTCTTCATTCGGCCTTACATACTATGTTACTATGATATTTAGTTTTATTAGGGGTAAAAAGCTAAAAAATAGGATTTTTTTTTTTAAATTTATAGTTCATTTTTTAAATTTGTGTATTTATTCTAAAATAAAGTACAGGAATGGGTTCCTAATGCTGTTTTGGATGTTTTGATATATAATTTGTATAGTCTTGGGTTATAAGGCGCATATGGCGATGGTTTTGGCTGGCGGTGGGTCATTTTCTTTATATATATATATTTTTTTATTTTATTCTATAATTTTTTAACCTTAGTTTTGTAATAATTTTTTTTAACATCTATATCCCCTATGACATCATATAAGAGCTCTGGGTGTCATTCACACTTTTCTGCTGTAGCTACGGCATCCATAGGAGCCCCAGTTGCGGGGAAAACATCTCCCCGCAGTAACAGTTGTCACTAAAAGAGCTTATCTGGGTCTGCTAAGACCCTGCAGCTTTGCTGTGTCAGCGGGCATCTGGTGGGTGATCACCCGATTGAATAGTGAAGGTAACACTCCTTCATTATTCACTACATAGTGCTCACTGAGCCCTATGTAGCCTGTAAAGGAGGAGACCACTTCTGCCTTCCCCTGTTGGTTTATTTCTACCATCCGGATTCACCGCAGAGGAAGGAACGGTGGCATCGCGAGTGACAGGACTTTCAAGGAAAAAAACACCACCAGGTTTTCCCTTTTCATGAAACTCCCCCAGCGGTAACTTGGACGGGTCCGTGCTACCCTCAGGGAAGGAGATGGTAGAGCCCCATAACAAGGCCTCAATCTACCCCGCTGTCCCCTCGGCTGTGGGCCCACTCCTCGGACACTGCACCTTACACATACTTCCATTGGTTAATAGAACACAACAGGTACTGTATGCTGCAAGTGTCAATATAATTCAGTTAAACAGCATTTCCTAAACACAACTTTTTGGTACAGTGCCAATAACCTGGAGATAAAACGTGGAAGCAGGCAATTTAATAATTATAATGTGTTATGCCTAACTTGACTTACCCTCTTATTCCTATGGAAGCAGTGATGATACACTTACTTTTCACACACTGCTTCTGCTTCTTGGCTTAGTTTTTGTTACATAAATAATGATACGGTGTAATTGGCATGGGGTGTTGTTTATCTGAGGTTGTATTTACCTCATTTTAAGGCCTAGGAACCAGACTCTTTTATTATGTCCTGTTATGTAAAACCATTTCTTAATTTGCAAAATCTATTCGGAGCGCATGCAGAGATTAGTGCAGTAGGGGTTAATTTGATATCTTTAAAACAGCAATTATGTAAAGTACTATAGCATAATACCTGGATAAACCCATTTTAATAATGGGGTGATGTTTAGTAATGAGGCTTCACAATGCCTGAGTGGACTGTCTTACATACTTAGGATTGCAACTGCATTGTAACAAATATACAACATCGTCCAATTCACAGTTTCAACATCACTTTGTGGCCACTTTTGGACGAGCGTATTTCTACTGTTTTTGGTCCATAATACAGAGCTGATGTAAATCTATGTATCTGTTTCCATGGATGTAATTTTCATGATTATCTTTTTAATCCCGAGTGGTGGACTCAAGTCAATCAACTATTTTTTTAAACAATTTGTTCTTTATTAGTTTTGACAGAGAAGGTTGTTTATTAAGTTACAATGAGAAATATAATCAACAAAATAAGTACTTAACAGTATTTTCTAAGTATGTATCTTCAAGTTATCTTCTTTTCTGCATGCGTGGATAGTGTCCATTTCTCTGACCTATGAGGCAAGAATAGGAGCGGAACAGAATTTTTTCCAAAGTGAACATAGGTCAAGACATATATATATATGTTTTTTGTTTGTAGAGTAGAACAATCAACGTTTATCATGAAATTGCAACATATTTGAGATAAGGGGGGGCAGGAAAGGATAACACATGGGGGTGGGGGGGTTAGGAAGGATAGTTATGTAGCCATGGATTCCACTTGTTTAGGTATTTTGCGTAGCTTCCACTTTTTTGGGCTTAAAGTTTTTTCGTATATGTTATGGTCAGACATTGTCTTGGTTAACTCTGCGATAGTGGGGACATTAGAAGATTTCCATCTTCTCGAGATCAGCAGTTTAGCGGTGAGGAGGATATGGCCCAGTAGGTTTCTCAACGGGCCAGGTATGGAGCCATTGTCTAATAATAGTATAGCCAGAGCTGGGGATTTGGGAATGGCCAGTCTCGCGATCCTTCTCAGCATAGAGAACACGTCGTTCCAAAAACCTGAAAGTTTTGGAGAGCTCCAAAATATATGGCAAATATTGCCTATGTGCCCGCATTGTCTCCAGCAGCGGTTATCAAGTTGGGGAAAGGCTCTAGCTAGTGCCACTGGGGTATAATACCACCGTGTCAGAACTTTGATATGAACCTCGAGAATGTTTGAATTGAGGGTAGATTTATTCGCCCACGTGAAGGCTGAGTGCCACTGGTCAGGTGGGAACCTCCTTCCTACGTCTCTCTCCCAATTGAGAAGGTGAGCTTGTTTTACATCTCTCATGTCACCAGAGAGGATATTATAGCAAGTTCTCACAAGGGAGCGGGACACCGGAGCGGGGTTGTTGAGAATTTGCATCAGTTCCCCAGGGATTTTTATAGCCCAAGGTTTAGTGGTTTGCAATAGTGAGCGAATCTGTAGGTATTTAAATATATCTCCCTGTGGTAAATTAAATTGTTTCACCAAGGCTGAGAAAGGTAAAATATCTTCGCCCTGCAGCGCATCCCTCAGATTTACAATTCCCCTCTCGACCCACAATCCAAGATCCAGATCTGGGATGAAGAATTCGAGAACTGTTAGTGGGAAGTTATCAATGGTTCTTCCTGGTAAAGGGCCATTTTTTTGAGCCAGCTAGATCCACGAGTCCACTGAAGCTTGCATGGGCAGCGAGATAGTACAAAGCCTGTGAACTCGGGGCAGTGCCAGTGTAAGAGAGCTGAGTATTGAGGCTAGTAGAAGTGTACCAATGGGTTTGTTATCAATGAAATGGGATTCTATTTGAAGCCAGCCTGGACCTGAAATCTCTTTCAACCACTGTCTGGTTTGATTGATATTTATCGCATGGAGATATGACAATAAATTCGGAACCCCCAATCCTCCATGTTTCCTATTAAGATATAGAATAGACGCAACAACCCTTGGCTTTCTCCCTCTCCATATAAAATCAGATAGTTGCTTTTGGAGCTTTGCAATTTCTTGTCTAGGTATCGGGAGAGAAAGTGTACGGAAAAGATAAAGGATTTTTGGCAAAACCAACATTCTATAGAGTACTACACGTCCCAGCCAGGACGGCTCCTTACTTGCAAGGGAACCTAGCTTAGACTGGAATTCAGACACTAAGGGTTGTAAGTTGGCTGATATGATATCGCATAAAGGGATGCATAGTTTAATTCCTAAGTATGGAATATTTTTTTCTCCCCATTGAAATGAGAATTCTTTTTTGATGTTGTTTTTTAGTGAGACATCCATGTTTACGGCTAATATCTGGGATTTATCTATGTTTAGCTTGTAATATGACACCAGGCTGAATTGGTGAATTATGTCACAGACCTTCTTCAGTGAGGTTATGGGATCCGAGAGGAGCAGTAGAACATCATCGGCGAAAAGACTGATTTTATGCTGTCTGAGGCCAGCTGGGATTGCTTTAATATTTATGTTTAGTCTTGTGGATTCGGCTAGTGGTTCCATAATTAGCGTGAACAGTAGGGGGGGACAAAGGGCAGCCCTGGCGGGTACCATTGGTAATATGGAAGGTTTTTGATACAATGCCGTCAACTAGAACTCTGGCAGACGGGGAGCCATAGAGGGCTTGTATGGCTTTGAGTATGTTTCCCTGAAAGCCAAATTTTTCTAGCGTGGCGAAGGTGAAGCCCCAATGCAGCCTATCAAAGGCTTTTTCCGCGTCTAAAGCCAAGAGCAGAGATGGAATGCGGCTTGTTTGTGCTATCGCCATGAGGTTGAGGACTCTCCTCGTGCCATCAGACACCTGATGTCCCTTTGTGAAGCCCACCTGGTCACTATGAATTATTTTTGGGAGTATTCTTAATAGTCGTTGGGCTAGGAGTTTTGAGTAAATTTTCATGTCACAATTTAGTAGTGAGATGGGTCTGAAATTGGCTGGCGAGTTTAAGGATTTACCTTGTTTGGGTATGGTGACTATGGTGGCGCTTAGCATCTCCTCTGGGAGCTTACCACAGGACATAGCTTTGTTAAGCGTTTCAGAGAGGTAAGGGGCCAGGTCCATGGTGAAGTCTTTATAATATTCATTCGAAAAACCATCTGGACCCGGGGCCTTGTAAGCTTTTAATGTTTTGATTGTCCCAAGGATCTCCAGAGGGGTGATGGGGGCATTTAATGTTTTGAGATGGTCTTCTGTAATGGTTGGAAGATTTATTTTTCCCAGAAAGTCGTTAATTTGATGGATATCAGGTTGGGGCGTGGAGTCATCGTGCTTTAGATTATATAGTTTAGAGTAAAAGCGGCTAAATTCGTCTGCTATATCTTGAGGATGTGTTAGTTTTGTTTCTGATCCATCTTGTTTAATCAAATGTGGAATTTTTGATGTCGCCTGGCGGTGTTTCGTTATTTTGGCCATTAATCTTGATGGTTTATTGAAGGACGTGTAGTAGTTCATTTTTGAGGTATTTAAGGATTTGGCGTATTCTTCAATTAACGCGTGGCGAAGACTATGTTGCTAGGACATTAGTTCTCTATGTAGCGAGATTGAGGGAGAGGCTTGGATATTTGGCTCAGCAATGGCTATTTGCGATAGAATATTGTTTATGCGGAGTTGTTTTTCTTTTTTATGATGTAAGCTGATTTTCATCAAGATACCTCTTATGTAAGCTTTATGGGCACACCATGTGGAAAACACATCTGTGTCTGGATTTGAGTTGATTGAAAAGTATTCAGCCAGGGATTTTTTAATCGACGATTTGTATTGAGGTATTCTCATAAGGGGAACATTGTTCTTCCAATTTCTGGACGCCAGGGGAAAGTTAGTAGTTTCAAGCGTGAGAAACATAGGGGAGTGGTCCGACCATGTTGTATTGCCTATCCCAGCTTGTTTGACCCTCGGGAGGGTCCATCTGTCAACCAGGATCAGGTCGATCCTGGAAAAGGATCGATGGCGAGGAGAGTAATAAGTATACTCTCTAGAGGTTGAGTTGAGGCACCTGAAGGTGACAAAGAGCACTTCTTTATGTAGCCACGGAGCTAGAACCGGGTACAGCCTGTTAGTGGAGCTAGTTGAGTCAAGTGTTTTATCAGGGATGATATTAAAATCCCTGCATATTATAAGTTTGCCTGCCTGAACTTTGCAGATCTTTTTCAGAGTTTTGTTTAAGAAAGAAATTTGGGAGGAGTTTGGAGCATAAATGTTTACTAGAGTTGTTTGGATATTGTTAAACGTTCCCACTAGTACTATATATCTTCCATGGGGATCAATCATCTGTTCCGTGAGAACAAAATTAATGGTGTCTTTGATTGCTACCAAAACTCCTGCTCTCTTGCCCTCAGCACAGAACATAAAGATTTTTGAGAATTTTTTATGGGAGAATGAGGGATGCGCTGCAGACGAAAAGTGTGTCTCCTGGAGGCACAGGATATCCACTTTGTTGTGGAGCGCTTCTTTCCAAACTGCTGACCTCTTAAAAGGGGAGTTTAGCCCTTTAGTATTAAGGGAGCATATTTTTATAGACATGTTACCAATAGGAGGGTGCTTTTAAGAAGGTGCAACCATGGAACGCTACTAGTTGTTGGAAGGAGGGGGATAGGGTAGGAAACATGTATATTTAACATAAAAACACCTGGCCAAGAACGCCAAACAAAATGGCCAGAGAACATTTTCTGAGAGTGGTACTCAGAAGTAGAAATGTAGCTTGATACAGCAACATGGGTATAGCTGTCTTCGCAGGTGTGGGTGCCTGCGTATTCTCAGGGGGGGGAGAAAGTTCGCCTGACGTTGGGAAAAGGGAGTAACCTCCAATCTTGTTAAGAAATGCTGAAGGATCAGCGGGGGGATGATGGCTGGACGCTTTCTTTAGTTAAGCTGACCGGGAGGACGGGACCTCTGTTTTGAGGCTTTTCAAGAATCTGGACGCCCCAGGACAAGAGGGTTTTTTCGCCTTCTTCTGGTTTGTTGATTATATGCATAGAGCCCTCTCTGTGGAGGATTCATTTTGTGGGGTAACCCCATTTGTATGGGATCTTTTCTTTTCTGAGAGAAGCCGTTAAATGGGAGAAAGATTTTCTGGCTTGGATTGTAGCAGCGGATAAGTCCACAAAAAGTTGGATATTTGCAAATTGAGCAGGAAGAGTAGGTGCTTTGCGGGAGGCAAACATGAGCGCCTCTTTAACATGAAAAAAATGGATCCTCACTATTACATCTCGCGGGACATTGTCGTGGAGAAATTTTGGTTTTTGTAGGCAATGCGCCCTGTCAATGATGAGTTCTTTCAGGGGTGGAGGGCAGAAGCTTTTTCATTAATTGTAACAGGAAGGCCTTTAGGTCAGCTGGGCCAATTTTTTCTGGGATACCCCTGAACTTGACGTTGTTTCATCTGTTGCGGTCCTCTAGGTCCGCCATCTTTACTTTAATCTGACTCACTTCCTCCTCTAGGGAGTAGTGTGCGTCTATCAGAGTATTATGCAAATTAGTTAGTTCTTGCATTTTATGTTCGATATGAGAGGTTCTTTCTTCTATTTCTGATATGGTGGAATTAAAAGATGTAGTAAAAGTATTGAGGTCTTCCCACATAGAGCTTCTTAGTGCGAGCATCATTTCTTTAATGAAGGCTTCTGAAGCAGGTTGATTTGTGGTCGGGATCATATCTAAGAATTCTGCAGCGTTAGGTGGGGGGACAAGTGTATTTGCTGCCATTTCTAGTCTGGGTCTCCTTTTGTTAGGGCTGGATGAAGGAGGGTCTCTATTACCCGGGGTTGCCATGTCACTGAGCGCCATTTTAGGTGAGTGAGTGGAACTGAGTGTAGTGGATGCTGAAATCTCACTCACCCCTCCGGATGCAGTGCCGAGATGGTCGTCCCTCTGAGCAGCTCCTGGGCTGTCTGCCTGCGTCTCCTGGTCTCTCGGACGATCTCTGGCTAAATCGTGGGAGCCATCAGAAGAGGAGAGGAGCGCTGCTGTCGGGTCCCTCCTGCTGCTGCGAGCGGAGAAGAATTCGGCCACCCGCTGCGGGAAAGCCTTCACTGGCTTGCGTCGGGTCATGCTGGGAGTGCAGGGAAGTCGGGTGAGTAATGTTGTGGTGATGGGTCCCGCTGGAGCACTGTGAGTAGCTGTGGAGGTTAGGGCCAGAGCGGAGCTTAGGCAATGGCGTCCGTCACGGTTCTCTGTCAGGCCATGCCCCCGTCAATGGACTATTTTTGACCCATCTTGAGGATACATCGTTGCCTGTAAAACCTGTTTGATCTTCAGAACTGACCAAACAGAACGTAGGCCAGCCGGCGGTGACAGCGCTCACTATTAAAGTCAACATATTAATTAACGTCAACTTACTAGAAATAGATATGTTTGTGAATTTCCAAATTTCCTTAGAGTTTATAAGTAAATCAAGAAACTGTACCCCATCTGTAGAATAATGTTCAATAAAAGCTAATCCAGAAGTATTATGATTCAACCAGCCGATTAACTCATCTTCAGTTTCACTGCCTTCCTTCCTTTTCTCCGCTCACCCCAGTTTTTGTGGTAGTATAATTACTTCAGCTTAATGGCAATTTTTAAATGTTTTTGATATTTATTATCAATGTTTTTTAATATACCTCATTTCTCCATGACTGATGCTGTGCAATATGTTCCCTCGCTGCATGATTGCTGGATTTGTAGTATGCCCATTTTATGACAGTGGATTCAGTAATATCCCCTTTTTAGTTCACAATTATGAACTCTTGTTTTAAAACTATATATATTTTTTTACTCATAGATCTCAATAATTGTATTTCATTGTTTTCCATGTGCAGCATTGTTGACCTCACCCACTTGGTTCCTCTCACCTGCACTTTTACCTTTTTAAAGACAACCATGTTGTATCCTTTTATCTGAGCTCTGATGAAGGCACCAATGTGCTGCTGAAACGTGTCATCCAATAAAGCTTTTTCCCCTCATGTGTCTTATTCTAACATCAGTAGTTTTGTATATTCCTGGTTGTTTTATCTTTTATTGGGACAAGTTTTCCACAGAGCACTGTTATCTGTCCGGTTGACAAGAAGACAGCAGCTGTTTTATGACAGCGTTGGGCCTGTTCAGTATAACCATTCCAGGAAAATGGCACTCTGCTCAAATTGTGTGTGTATTTTGTGTGATGTGATGATAATTTTAGCACTATGGAGTGCCTACTTTTCCTTTCACAGTGAATGACCTTCCATTTTGCACAGATGATGGTACCAAAAGGTGGATAGTTGCCTAAAACTGACTATACAAATTGATGACATTGCACTTTGATGGTAGCTTTTGTCACTAAGTTGGTCCTCCAGTAGATGATATCAACACTAGTCTTAACATCAGACTGTCAACGTCAGTCCCATAGTGTTTAAGCCTTCTTCTGTCATCTTTTTCATTTGCAGAATTCCCTTAGACACCTGATTGGAAACTCTTTTGGATCAGTCATGGAAATTAATGTCAACGTCCAACAGAAAGAAACAACCCCTCAACAGCGGAGGGAATATAATCTTCCGTCTAAAATAAATGCAGTCTTTAACAAAGTTCAAAAACGTATCCCAAATGTTCCGTTTACATACTTTAATAGAAGCACAAGTGGGCAGAAAAGTAAAGTGTCCATAGTCAACCCAAGGGAACAGTATTGTCTTGGAGAAGACCTAGTGGTACAGCTTGATATGTATGATCACTTGGACAACAAGAAGACGTATGGAGGAGACTTAATAAGATCACGACTTTTTTCTCCAGAGCTTGGAGCTGCTGTGTCTGGTAGGGTGGAGGACTTTCATAATGGATCCTATTATATCCACTTTCCATTACAGTGGGTTGATACTGGTAAAGCCAAGGTGTCTATTCGACTATGGCACCCCAGTGAAGGAATTGCAGCCCTCTGGAGAGCACGACATGCCAGTCTAGGGGTTCTTGGTTTTCAAGGAAGATATGAATACCTAGGCAAGCAAGCTATTACTACTTGTGGCTTCCAGCTGAACACAGCTGAAGAGGTTTGTGAGTACAAAGATGAGTTTTATGAAGAGTCCTTCTACTGTATTAAACCTCAGAACCTCCTTTGCGAATGCTTAAATAATATGCGGGCTGTGGATCTAAACGTTTCCTATCTTATGCCAGGAGAGAGGTCACTATTTCAAAGGTATGAGCTAAAATTTCCTTGGGATTCTGTGTGATGATTAATGGATGCAACTGTGCCTATTAAATATACACCCAAGGTGCCAAACAACTGGCCAAAAAAGTCAAGCCCAGTGCCCAAAATCCTAGAAATGAGTTTCTTCTTGCAATTATTTCACTGAGTACTTTAGGATGCAGTTTACAGGGCTCAATCATACTGAGTTCATGTCATGTGTATGAACTGATTATCTCACAAGCTTTCCATAGGTGAATTCATCTTTTGGGGTGGAGTATACATAGAGGAGAAGGGTTACAATGCAAAAATGCTGGTTCAATCTTGACACTCTTCCAGGTCGCAACCTTCAGTGAAAGAATGGCCTGGTTTTTCCTATTACTTGTAGGACGAAGGGGCAGCATGATGGTTTAGAGCCATAGTCTCCAACCTTTATCAAATAAGTGCTAGAAAAAATGCCTTCTTAATGTCACCTATTGGAAGGTTGCTAGCATAGGAGTCAAAATCTGAACATTTAACAGGCCTTGCAGCATGTCTAGGGATGCAATCCAAGCCAGCATTTCTTTATATGGAGATCTGTTTTATATTTGGGGTTCTTACCCTCATCACTGTACAGTACAGTTCGGTGAGGCTAGGTGAGAGATCATCAATATGAGTCCTGTGGTAATGTTTCTCCTTGGAGAGAACACCAAGGAGAGAGCACCACATGTTATAGATCATGTAATTTTTATGCCATCATTCATTTGCATAAGCCTTTCCCCAGGTTGCTCTGCATGGCCTATGAGACTCACTTCATCCACGTGGTGCTCTCCACAAAGAGAATCATTACCCCTCCCCTGCTCCAGACTCGCAAAGCTACATCTGAAAATCCACAGATTGGAGACCAATAGTAATGGAGTGATTTTATTAGTATTTTTTTATAGTATTTAGACTTTTTGTTTACAATTCTAGTCGTATATCTGGCATCTTAATCATTTCTTAAAGGTCTAATGTTGGTGTGGAAATGGCCCGAAGTTTGAAGACCATAGTTATTACAGATTGTAAAAGTATGTTGTGAGTTATATATATATATTTTGCTTCTATTCCACTTTATTTGTTACATATTACCCATCAATATGTCAAATGACACCAGCCTTTAAGATCTCCATCAAGCTGTGATCAAGCTGTTGGGTTTCTACATGTCAGATACTTTTTTTTCTTATTAAAGACATTTATTCCGTATGCATGGCATAGAGGATAAATATCAGATATCTGGGTGTCTGCTGAGATCCTAAACAATTCCAAAATCGCTGCACCCCAAACCCCCATATGAATGGAGAGGCGGTGTGCATGCTGGACCGCTGCTCCATTCACTTCTATGGGAACGGCAAAGATCGATGTGCTCAGCAATCTTCCATTAGAAGTGAATGGAGCGGTGGTCATACTTGCGCACTGCCGTTCCATTCACGCTGTGCATTTATGTACCGTGGTTTATGGATCGGGTGCTTTTCAGTTGGTTAATTGGCAGCTCTTATGCAAGGTGCCTACAGAAAGACAAACTGATTTTTGCCCTTACCTTGGCAAAGTGGAATAGTTCCAATGCCCTTCTACTCAATAACACAGCTTTCCTGATGGGTAAAGACAAATAGTGTGTGAGGCTGATAATAAAAATAACATCCTCATCCATGGAAACATCCACAAGGATGTATGGTATAGATATGTATAAAGAGATAGATAGATAGATAGATAGATAGATAGATAGATATGAGATAGATAGATATGAGATAGATAGATATGAGATAGATAGATATGAGATAGATAGATATGAGATAGATAGATATGAGATAGATAGATATGAGATAGATAGATATGAGATAGATAGATAGATAGATATGAGATAGATAGATATGAGATAGATAGATGGATAGATGTGAGTTAGATAGATTGATATGAGAAAGATAGATAGATAGATAGATAGATAGATACGAGGTAGATAGATAGATAGAGAGATAGGTAGATATGAGGTAGATAGATTTCTGTATTATTGCAGCATGATATATATATGTTTTATTCATTCAGATCATCCACCAGCTTCAAAACCAAAATGTCAGACAGGATTGGCCTCTCCCTTCCCCAGTGGATACTTCTACAATTACACCTGGTATCCCCTTTATTGTACCATGACAGTCTATAAAACAGGGGATGACTTCATTAAATGTCTGCAGGGGAAAAAACTCTTCCTCATTGGTGATTCCACATTACGTCAGTACATCATGCACTTCACCGAGGGAATCAGAAGTAAGTGTCGCCTATGATCCCTCTATTGGAGGGACTAATAACGTAAGCTATAGACCTGCTGTAGACCAGATATGTTATCATTATCCCTTCTCTGCCCTAGACCACCAGGGTTGTTGTTATTAACCTCCCTATCTCACCAGATTTTTCACAGGGGCAGTAGTCTATTTCTAATTGGATCAGCCCTTTACAGTCTAGACTATTCTATAAAAATAATATTTTATTGATAATTTATTAAAAACATATAGCACAATAGGGCACACCTGACAAACCAAACCCCAAAGCAAAAGAACTCATGGATAACGAACTGAGATTGATGGCTGTCACTATATGTGTCTTATTAATGGGACACCAACCATATATCTATATCCTACAGCTTGATGATACAGCTCGGATATTACATCTAATATAATGCCTTGGTGCGGGAGGCTCGATGACAGAACAGGCGCCTCTCCTCATACATCAAGGTCAGAGATAAGGGGGCAGCATTGATCGTCGATGTTTATAAGATCATTGCTCCCTATATATGACATACATTTATGTACAGATTTCAACTTATTTAAACTTAGAGCTTCAAGGCGTTTCCCCGTGAATTACACGGATCATCAGGAAGTGATTGTCTGTGACAGATCCAGGACTCAGCTGCCAGAGACAATAGAGGCTGTTAGTCCACCTGCCGGCAATGTGATTCGCACAAAGCTGCTGCCGGGTGGAAACGTACAGTTTTGCACATATAAACATACACTAGTAGTGAGGAGAGGGAGTAACGATACTCTGTAGGAGCGTCAGTGTTTCTGACTGCTATATGATTAGCACTCAATTCAGGGCACATAAGTCTATCACTAAGCTGTAATATGGTGGAATAGATGTAGTCCACCCTAAGCTATTGGATAGTGCTGTCACCCCTCTGGTTTCTGGTAAACCCCCAGTGCCTACTGGCTGGAGCGGCTGGTATTGCCTCCCCATAGAAACTAACTCCTCTACAAAGTTCCATTCAATCAGGATAAAATAAAAAAACACTCATAGCCCTGATGGTGGACTGGAGTATCAACCGCCTCATGATGTAGCATGGTATATATAGCGTTTTGTGATCCACCCATGGGTAGGGACTAGAGATGAGCGAGCACCAAAATGCTCGGGTGCTCGTTGCTCGAGTTAAACGTTTCGTAATGCTCAAGAGTTCGTTTTGAGTAACGAACCCCATTGAAGTCAATGGGCGACTCGAGCATTTTTGTATATGACCGATGCTCCGCATAGCTGATGACTTGTCAAACACCAGAAAACATCAGAAAGTCATGGAAACACCACAGAAACGTATAGGGAAGGGCAGGGGCAGCATGCATGGCTGCATCTCAGGCTCCCAGGTCCCACTATTAAGCCAAAATGGCGGCAAGAGTCTGCATCACCCCCCTAACAATTTACTTAGGACAGAGCCTCATTAGCAAGGCACATCTTAGCTAAGCAGCACACTACCTGCAACCAAGGAAAATCACTGCCTGAGGGTGACACCGCTGCCTCGTCTCCTGGGTTACATGCTGGTATTGCTGTCCAACCCCCCGCACGATCCTGCATCCACAGCGCACACAAAAGTTTCCCTGCGCAGCGTTCAGCTGCCCTTATGCCACACGTTCACTTCATAGCCACACCACCCTAGGTGCATACTGGATGAGGAGGAACCAGAGGCACACACTGTAGAGGGTTGGCAGGGCCAGGCAGCAACCGTCTTTGAAACTGTGGGCGATAGCCCACAATGCTGTTGAGAATTGATGATAAATTGACATACGATCATCATTCCAATCCCGTGCCACCTTCATCATAAAATTGTCAGGAGCCACAAACATGGGCATAAAGGGTACTCAGGTGCCAGCACTTGTAGACATCTCCACAATGCAGCAGCGCATACTAACACCACAGATTGGTTTGAATCTGGAGGTGTCGCAAAAGTAGCCACCACAGGTATACAGTGACCCCGTGAAAGTCTCATGAAATCGCTAACGCTTGCTGTGAACGCTCCAATCCAGTATCTTGGATAACTGTGGTAACTTGTAGCATGAGGGATAATACATGTCGCCCAGCGCTGATCCCCAGACCCCAAGCAGGAGGAGGAGGTGGCATAATAAGGCCAAGAAGCCATGACCGAGGTAGGACCCGTAATACTCTGTGTGGGAAGCACGTGAGCAGGCCCAGTGTCAGGCTCAGTTCCAGCCTCCACCTTGTGTGACCCAAGTGCCGCAAGTTACATAGCAATGGGAAATCCATGTGTCCCCACAAAATTCATTCTGTGTAGGTGTCAGATAGGTCAACACTGTAATGGGAAGTCTTTAAGTTCCTTGGGCTCGCCTATGGCCGAGTTTCACCCCGCCAAGGACCTCGGCCCACATTTCTACCCTAGTCCGTCAGTGTATTTGTGCCAGACCGGTAAAACACCGCAATGGGAAGTCTTTGTGCACCCACAGCATAGGCGAGCCCAAGGAACTTAAAGATGGTATTACGCATAAAGAAATAACAGCGCCCAAACATGGCAGAGTTTCACTCCACCAAGGACCTCAGCCCATATATGTACCCTAGTCAGTCAGTGTATTTGTGCCAGACTGATAAAACACCGCAATGAGAAGTCTTTGCGCACCCACAGCATAGGCAGACCCCAGTAACATTTCTGTAGCAAACGTATAGGCGAACCCCTCAAACCATTCAGTAGAAACTGCATAGGGCGACCCCAGTAACATTTCTGTAGCGAAGGTATAGGCAGACCCCTGTAACATTGCTGTAGCAAGAATGTAGGTGAACCCCTGAAACATTGGTGTACCAAGAGTATAGGCGGAACCCCAGTAACATTTCTGTAGCAAAAGTATAGGCAGACCCCAGTAACTTTTCTTAAGCAAATGTATAGGCAGACCCCAGTAACATTTCTGTAGCAAAGGTATAGGCAGACCCCAGTAACATTTCTGTAGCAAGAGTGTAGGCGAACCCCTCAAACCATTCAGTAGAAACTGCACAGGCGGACTCAGTAACATTTCTGTAGCAAGAGTATAGGCAGACCCCTGAAACATTGGTGTACCAAGAGTATAGGCAGACCCCAGTAACATTTCTGTAGCAAAAGTATAGGCGAACCCCTGAAACATTGGTGTACCAAGAGTACAGGCGAACCCCTGAAAAAATTTGGTTACCAAGACTGTAGGCGAAGGCCGGAAAATTAGTTAGATAACAGTATAGGCGAGGGCCCGAAAAAAATTGGTGTACCAAGTGTACAAGTGCAGCCCTGAAAAATTGCTTAACCGTGAGGGCAGGTGAAACCCCTAAACATTTTTTAAAGTTACAGCTCACTGTTGTTTAATTTGTAACAGAGCCTGGAGGCAGCCCTGTGAAAAAACTGGTGTCTGTTAAAGTATCAATACTTTTAAAATGTTGAAAAATTGTAAAACACTTTTAAACAGAGCCTTTTGAGCCTCAGAAAAATTGGCAGTTCAGCGTGATGACATGCTGTTTTAGGAGGAGGAGTAATAATATCCAAGAGTGATTGACAAAGCTAATTTCCCCTTTTTTGTGGTGATAGAGGATGCAGGGCATACAGCGCAACTTCGTGCCACGTGTCCAGCTTTGACACCCAATAGTTGTATGGAGCAGAGGCATCACGGAAGATGGTGGTACGATCGGCTACATACTCCCTCACCATCTTTTTACAGTGCTCCCTCCAACTCAGCTTTGACTGGGGAGTGGTGACACAGTCTTGCTGGGAAGCCATAAAGCTCGCAAAGGCCTTGGAGAGTGTTCCCCTGCCTGCGCTGAACATGCTGCCTGATCTCCGCACATCCCCTGCTACCTGGCCCTCGGAACTGCGTCTTCTGCCACTAGCGCTGCCAGATGGGAACTTTAGCATCACTTTTTCCACCAGGGCCCTGTGGTATTGCATCACTCTCGAACCCCTTTCCTCTTTGGGAATGAGAGTAGAAAGGTTCTCCTTATACCGTGGGTCAAGAAGGGTGTACACCCAGTAATCCGTGTTGGCCAAAATATATCTAACGCGAGGGTCATGGGAAAGGCAGCCTAACATGAAGTCAGCCATGTGCCAGGGTACCAGTACGCAACACATCGCTGTCCTCACTAGGAAGATGACTTTCAGGATCCTCCTCCTCCTCTTCAGCCCATAAATGCTGAGCAGATGAGAGGCAAGCAGCATGGGTACCCTTTGCCGTGTGGCCAGCTGTCTCTTCCCCCTCCTCCTCCTCCCCCTTCTCCTCCAAAACGCACTGAGATATAGACATAAGGGTGGTCTTGCTATCAAGCAACATACTGCCATCCCCCGTTTCCTGTTCCAACCGCAAAGCGTCGGCCTTTATGCTTAGCAGTGAACTTCTCAGCAGGCAAAGCAGTGGGATGGTAACGCTAATGATTGCCGCATCGCCGCTCACCATCTGGGTAGACTCCTCAAAGTTTCCGAGGACCTGGCAGATATCTGCCATCCATGCCCACTCCTCAGTAAAGAATTGGGGAGACTGGCTACCACTACGCTGCCCATGTTGCAGCTGGTATTCCACTATTGCTCTACGCTGCTAGTACAGCCTGGCCAACATGTGCAGTGTAGAATTCCAGCATGTGGGCACGTCGCACAGCAGTCGGTGCTCTGGCAGCTGAAACCGGGTCCTCAGGGTGTCAGTGTTCATGGTGGACTTGCGGAAATGTGTGCAGACGCGGCGAACCTTGCCGAGCAGGTCAGGCAAGTAGGGGTAATTTTTCAGAAACCGCTGAACCACCAGATTGAAGATGTCGGCCAGGCATGGCATGTGTGTGAGGCTGCCGAGCCGCCACCAGGTTACGGCCGTTGTCACACACGACCGTGCCCGATTGGAGGCTCAGCGGCAAAAGCCAGAGGTCGGTCTGCTCTGTTAGACCCTGCAACAGCTCCGGGGCCATGTGCCATTTGTCACCTAAGCTGATTAGTTTCAGCACGGCTTGCTGACGCTTGCCCACCGCTGTGCTGCTGCACCGCACGCTACTGACTGCTGGCGACGTGCTCACACTTCTTAATTGAGAGGAAGAGGTGGCGGAGGAGAAGGGGAAAGGTTTGGAGGAGGTGCCATAAAATGCCACAGATAGCAGCACCGAGGTAGGACCCGCTATTCGGTCCCAGCATCCAGCAAAGGAAATGCAATTGACTCGAGTAACGAGCATCTTGAGTACCCTAATGTTCAAACGAGCATCAAGCTTGGAAGAGTGTGCTCGCTCATCTCTAGTAGGGACTCCTTGTTGCTCCTCCCCCCTATGTGATAGTGTCAACAACAAGCATTGACATCATCGCTGCCTGCTACTGCTGCATCGGCTATCACTCTTCAGACTTCTAAAAATAATTTCCTCCCTATTAATTCATAAAAGTAAAAATACACAATTCATCAAAGAGGTTGGGAGCTCCAGATTGACGCCATTAGAGTTCTCCCATCATGACGCACAATTAGCATACATGATTTAAGCAATTTTTAATCCATTAATATACAAGAATGTCTCAAAAATGTGGAAACACCCATATAGGATGAAACCAGTTTGGCAAACGGTGATCCAATTTTGCATACAAGCTACAGGGAAAGGAGAAACCAGTTGGGCCACGTCAACGACATGATGGCTAATTTGAATGCTATCATCTTGGATTCAATGTTAATTTTTCCGATGGGAAGGTAAGTGTGTGATGTATCACACTGACAGAGAGTTTCACCAGAAAAAACAATGGGGATTTAATATGAAATCAGAAAATTCACCATAATCTCTACAGAATGTGTTCGAAATGCTTTTTTCAAGTATTAACCCTCTGCTTTCCACCCATTCATGATGAACTCTTACCAAAACAGCAGGCTGAATGCTAGCACAAGCATCAACAATTCTGTGTTTCAGGTGAGCAACATTTCATATCTTCTCAGAGTAAACAAATGCCTTGACATAACTCTACAGATAGAAATCCAAAGAGGTGAAAGGAGGAGGATGTGATGGCCACTCGACTGGATCCCTATGACCAATCCACTTTTGAGGAAACTGCACTACAAGATACTCTTTGACAACAAGTTCGTAATGAGGCAGGGTGCCATCTTATTGGAAGACTTCTGGAAATATTCCATCCTCTGACGGCCATGAAGGAAACACGTCTTCATCTAACACCCTTGGGTAACAGTCATCTCTTAATGTTCCCAATTAGAGATGGGGGAACGTACTCGGTAAGGCCGATTTCGCAATCGAGCACCGCGATTTTCGAGTACTTCACTACTCGGGTGAAAAGTACTTGGGGGCGCTGTGGGGCGTGGCGTGGCATGGTGGAGCGGGGGGTAGCAGCGCTGAACAGGTGGGAGCTCTCTTTCTCTCTCTCCCCCCCACTCCCCTCTGCAACCCCCCGCTCACCCACAGTGCCCCGAGTACTTTTCACCCGAGTAGTGAAGTACTCAAAAATCGCGGTGCTCGATTGCAAAATTGGCCTTACCAAGTATGTTCGCTCATCTCTATTCCCAATTAACATGTTCTCAATGAAGAAAGCGCCCACAATCTTGGTACCCCATACACCACACCATACCATTACTTTAGGTGAAGGAACCATCCAGTGATGCTTTGTGTCTGACCAATATTGTTGATTCTGTTTGTTGACTTCACCATTTACAAAGAAATCTGCCTATCACTGAACAGCATCTGATAGGGAAACTGAGGGTTTATCAGGTTTTGCAACATCTGCAATTTGTAAGGATGCCCTGCAGCTTGTATGCAAAATTGGATCACCGTTTGCCAAACTGGTTTCATTCTATATGGGTGTTTCCACACACTTGAGACACCCTTGTATCATATGCAGCTAGTAAATCCAGAAATGATACCAGACTGAATAATCACTACTAATATCCTGATCTCATAGAGGTATTGAGCTCAATGTGGGTGACTGGGACTCTCAAAAATACACTGCCTTCAATAAAGTCATTCAATGAAGAAGTCCCTCAGTCAAGTTCTGGGTACTTCCCACTGTATTGCTCAGGCTGTGATATCAATCCACAGTGATCAAACGGAGGGGATTTTTATTACAATTAGTTCTTATCACTTAATTTCCAGCTTGCCCTAAATTTCATTTCAAATTTTGTTGTTTTGAGGTTTCTGCAACCTTCAGTTATTTATTACTCTCCAATAAAGGGAATCATTGCGCCAAACCCCCAGTATAATAATGTTTGGCTGAAATAGGCACATCCAGTCCTATTACTCCGGTAATGGCACCAGATACAGATATCCAGATAGCACCAATACAGCCAAGAGTCCTCTTATGTATGTGTTTATATTCACCATCCTAATGGCCTGGTTAGGCTTTATTCACATCTGCATTAGAGTCTGGATTGAGTTGTTCGAAATTTTTATGGTGGTGTCCAAAAAGTTGATTTCTGTATATGAGTAGCTTATTGTCAGGTTTATGGTGGAGGGAATGCATCGAATTTCTCATGGAATTTTATTAGTTCTTGTTCGGTGTTGGTCCAGATGATTATGATGTCATCAATGTAGCTGAAGGAGGCCAATGGTTTGTTGGGGCAGGAGGCCAAAAAGTCACCCTTCAGTTTTGCTATGAAAAGGTTAGCATATTGCGGTGCCATTTTACTGCCCTTGGCGGTTTCGGTGAGTTGCAGGAATATTTGCAGACAATGTAGACAATGAAATTAATGGAAACTAGGCCTGAAGTACCAAGTCTGGCCATTGCAATGGGAACAGAGCTGTCTGTTTCCTGCATAAATCACTTGAAGCGAAGAGCATAAAGACCCAGTTTACAGATGTTCAGTGGGGGTCCCAGGTGCCAGACCCTCACCAAACTACCATTGCTAGTGGACAACCCCTTTAATTTTAGATCTCAATAAGATCAATATATCCCCTATATATAATTGTATATGTACAGCTGGTATAAGTTATACAGTATAACTTATACTAGTTATACATGTATAATTATATGCAGTAAATACCTGGTTGCATTGCATGGTCCACTCCTGCCTCCGCTATCAGACACCCCTGGCTGGACCAATCACATGGCAGGCAGTGCACTGTTAAACTGCAGTTGTAACGAATCACTATTTCAGTCTCTCTCAGTGGTTGGGAGGACCGTGTGCTTGGGGAGTCTGCAGCATGGAATTGACTGCAGGCTCCCCCAGGTAATGGTCCTCCCCTTTCTGAGCATCACCCAGAGTGGTGGTGTAGCAGGATATGGCGGAGTTCCATGGGCCCCCCATTTTCTAAGGACCCGGGTCGCAATTGTGACGCCTAGCAGTACACCAATGGGTTGACCTGATGCTGCTACTGTAACTAGTAGTAGCTGAGGCTGATGGCACTGCCCTTTTGTTTTTCTTGGACACTCTACTCATTGACTTGATAGGTTGCTGCCCTGCAACGTTCACCTCTTCCTCCTCCCTGTCATGTTGTGCTCCTGGGATCTGTGGTCCTGGGGGTTTCCAGGAACACACTGATTTGGCTGGCTGATGGTGTGGAATTCTCCAGCCAGCCAATCGTCATTAGTCTTGTGCCGCACTTACTAGAGGGTGCTGGTCATTTTGTGATTCATCCACTACCCTCTGAGAGCTCTGGTGCTTGGAGTCATGCCTGTTGTGTTTCGGGGTAAGTTGCATGCATGCGGTTCTGGGTGGGATTCCCTTGTGTCTGTTTATTGATTTATGACTTGTTCAGTGTCTGTTTTCAGGTGTTCTGACATTAGGTGTGAACAGTGTCTTCTTCTGTGTCTGCATGCATAGTTGATTCTCTGTGTGGTGATGTCTGTAGGTGAGCAGATACCTGCTGTGTTATTTCCCTTGTCTGGTGTTCCTACCTGTATTCTGCTATTGGCATTTAGTATTACCTTTATGGACTTATTTGTAATCATGCTAATTGTCAGTCATGATGTGAGTATTATGATGGCGTCACTCCGGAGCTCCCAACCAAATGGATTGCGCATTTTTACTTTAAGGAATAATAAAAGATTACATTATTTTTTTAAGCCTTAGTGCCAGAGTTTTTCCTATTTTATTTCCTCTTCTCCTTCACCTTTTTCGGATTCAGTGTCTGTAGGTTGGCATTATATCATTGGACAGGGGCGTAACTATAGGGGATGCAGAGGATGCGGTTGCACTTGGGCTTAGGAGCCTTAGGGGGGCCATAAGGCCTCTCTTCTCCATACAAGGATCCCAATACTATGAATAAAGTATTATATTTGGGGGCCCCATTACAAATTTTGCATTGGGGCCCAGAAGCATCAACGTACTCCTCTGTCATTGGATACTGTGGCTTATATGACTTGGCCCTTCTGTTTTCCTCTTTTTTTGCATTCCTTATGTTAAAATTGTCCATTCAGTGCTCTAAACTCCCAGGGGTGCTATTATCAACCACTTTACCACCCTAGCTCACCAGAGATGTTAGCGATAATCCCTTTACTGTCCTAGACTACTAGGGTTGTTGTAATTCACCACTTTTCTGGCCTAGATAATCGGGGATGTTATCAATAATCCCTTCACTGTTGTAGATGAAAGATATTATCAGTATCCCTTCACTCACCTAGCTTACCTGGACTTTGGATGTTAAAGCAAAAGAAATTAACAATGGTGACATTTAATATTAAAACTAACATAAATCTGAATTAATTTCTATCACACTTTTGTTTTTTTTCTCCATCAGTAGTGAAATATTTCCGCCACCATGAAAGTGGGTGGGATTCATGGGCGAAGACACTTGAGGCTTTAAACATGGATAAGGATATTTATGTCTCCTACAAAAGGCACGGCTTCCCACTAGAGAAGTTTGGGTTCTATTACTGCAAGGAGGACATGTACACAAGTCGTCAGATTGACCAACGCGGAGGGGGAAACGATACCATCTTTGTTATTACCATGGGTCAGCATTTTAGGCAGTTCCCACTAAACCTCTACATTAGACGAGCTATCAACATCCGTAGAGCTGTGGAACAACTGCTTCTACGGAGTCCAGACACCAAAGTCATCATCAAGACAGAAAATACCAGAGACGGTAATGCTCTTCAAGACAGAAATGGGGACTTCCATGGTTATACCCAGTATCTAGTGCTTAGGGAAGTCTTCCAAGGGATCAACGTGGGCTTTGTTGATGCTTGGGACATGACGGTGGCTGCCTCTACAGAGTCTGTTCATCCTTCGGGATACACGTTTGAGAATATAATGAGCATGACGTTCACTTTTGCTTGTTAATAAATCATTTTTATACTAAGACTTGTAAAAGTTATGAGACAGCTGCAGCATGTAAAACTTCCTTCTCAGTAAAACAATGCTTGCTATATACTTAGAAAGCACTTGGTTTATGGACTGTCACACCTTGAATCTCACATCAATACTTTATGAGTGCTGATTGAAAAGTAAAGAGGCAGTTTGTATTTTTATTTTTCAGGTTATAGGTCTGGCAACACTGCACAGACACGGTGTATAGCAACATGTCTAAACCTGCAGATGTATACACTCTTTGTCAAGAAAAACAAGCCCTTAGAAGGGCTTGTCCTTTTTCTGCAAAACTTCACATGTGGTTACATCTTGGGCAGATATGCAGATGATTAGAGTTGTGGCGTGACTAGATGAAGGTCTTCCCACCTGAGGCCCTAAAGGCGTTCCACCCTTGGCCCATAAAAAGGCTTTCAGTGGCTACTTGTGTGTAGTGGAGCAGAGTTTGGGAGGGAGTGCATTAATTAAAAAAAGCATGAAGCCAGAGGGTCGTATCGATGAATTGCCCTCTACTTGCGCTATTCTTTTGGGAACAGTGGAAGTGTGATGGCACGCACACTAACTGCCCGGGCTCAGGATGCCCTTGACAGTCTACCAGTAGAGAGGATCATCTGATTGTCCAACAAGGATGAATGGGTTCAAATATTTTGTTGTCCACCATCCAGAGATAGGTGGTACCATCTTTACAGGCTCCTGTGTCTGTGGGAACCATTTACAGGGGCTTGGCTATAGGACATTTGGTCTCACAGCACCCATTACGTGTGCTACCCTTGACATCCACCCACCGTCACCTCCATTTTCAGTGGTGTCATGAATGATGAAACTAGGAGTTGAACTGGGTTGTCTTTAGAAACAAATCCAGAGTTAGTTTGGACACTGGCGATGGCCGTGTTCGTGTCTGGAGACCTAGGAGTGAGCGTCTCAATCCTTCCTTTGCTGTGGAGCAGCATACTACCCCCTGCTGATGTGATGGTCTGGGTGGCCATCGCATACGTCAGTCAGTCCCCCCTAGTAGTGGTATGAGGAATAATGACAGCTCAGTGATATGTTCAGGACATGCTGCAGCCACATGTGTTGCCTCTGATAGCAGGGCGCACACACAACGGTGTCACAACAATGTCCCCAAAACGGTGTCACACTTCCATGGCCTATATGATCCCCATATTTATCACCAATAGAACATGTATAGGATCATCTGGTACACCAACTTTGACTGCCTACAAGTTTGCACGATCTAGAGGCTCAATTACAGCAAATGTTGAGCAATAAGCCACAGAATACCATACGGAACATGCCAGCCCATGACACATCTTGTATCTAAGCTGGAGACCACTCAAAAGGGTACTAAAGCCTCCATGCCCACCTGTATCAAAGCTAGAGGCGAACCAACTGGGTATTAGAGCCTCCCTTCAAGTGTTCAAGCTATCCTTTCCTCTGATATTGTAATCACTAATTCATTGCAACTTTACAATCACGCACAAAAGGTTGCATTTGATTCCTACAGCTCCTTCTAGGTCATTGATTTTTTTAACAATGAGTGTACATCCTACGATATCACTATGAACACAGCCCAGAAGACCCATCAGCCTGATATAAGACTTAACTTATTATATAACTTAGAACCACCTCATACTGTACTAAAAATCTCTAAAGGTATTTCCACAATCAAAGTGAACAGTATCTCTACCAGATAACCAACCTATGTTAATGTCTAGACCAGTGATGGGCAACCTTTTGAGCTTGGTATATCAAAATTTGCCACAAAACCGAGCATAACTCGGGTGGTGTGTCACTTCGAGAAAAAAAAACATAATTTCACGATATTTATATTTTTAAATAATAAGAATGTATATTTGTAACATATAACTGAATTTAATAAACCAAAAACTAATTATTTTACTTACCTGCTTAGTGACTTCTTTGTTCATCCGTCAGTTGGTTTCTTTCGTTGGTCTTGATATTATTTAACTTGTGTGGGGTACCCTGAACTGAGATGAGTCGGGAGGGGGAGGGGGGGGGGAATTCTTTAACTAACCTGCCTATTAGTGACTTTTTTGTTGCTGAATTTCATTGGCTAAATCTTCAATTGAAGGTTGGTATTTTGTACACTTAAAGCCCAAGCAAGCGCTACTAACTTCATCTGTCAGTCTGTTTCTTTTTTGGTTTTGATATTATTTACCGCTGAGTCTAACTTTTAGTAATGCTCGAGAGCTCGTTTCGAGTAACGAACCCCATTGAAGTCCATAGGAGACTCAAGCATTTTTCAAGCTGACCGACGCTCACATTTGGGAGGTTGTGTGAAACACCTGAAAACATCAGAAAGTCATGGAAACACCACAGAAACGGATAGGGAATGGCAGGGGCAGCATGCATGGGTGCATCTGACGCTCCCAGGTCCCACTATAAAGCCAAATTGGGGGCAAGAGCCTGGCGATCAACCCCCTAACAATTTACTGGGCACATCTTAGCTAAGCACCACACTAGCTGCAACCAAGGCCAATAACCGCCTGCGGATGACACCGCTGCCTCTTCTCCTGGGTTACATGCTGGCATTGCTGTCCAACCTCCTGCATGAACCTGCACAGCGTTCAGCTGCCCTCATGCCACATGCTGGTCCAGGGTCAGACTCGGTCCCAGCCTCCACCTGGTTGACCCAATGTGCCGTCAGTTACGGTTCTTTTCATCGCTCCAAAGACTGGATGAACCACGAAGAAGTTCCACAGGCCAAACCTGGCACAGTTGCACCCTCCCCCCAGGACCCACACCCTCAGCAATCGTGGGCATAAAATGGACTCAGATGCTCGTACTGCTGTGAAGGTATCATTAATTCAGTTACGCTTCTTTTGATTAGTCCAAACCAGTGTCTCAGATAACTGTGGTAACACGAGAGCAAATACATGTCGACCAGTGCTGATCCCCAGTCCTCAAGCAGGAGAAGGAGTTGGCATAATAAGCCTTAGAAACTGTGACTGAGGTAGGACTCACAATCCTCTGTGTGGGAAGCACATGAGCGGGCCCAGGGTCAGGCTCGGTCCCAGCCTCCACCTTGTGTGACCCAAGGTGCCGTGAGTTACATAGCTATGGGAAACCCATGTGTCCCCACATACTTCATTCTGTGTATGTGTCAGATAGTTGAACAACGCAATAGGAAAACCGTCTGCACCATACCCATGTCATACAGTGTGTTTGTGCCAGACAGCTGGACACCGCGCTGGGAAACTTTTGTGCACCCACAGCATAGGCGAGCCCATGAAATCTAAGGACAGTATTAAACAGAAAGAAAAGAGAGTGTCCAAACATGGCAGAGTTTCACCCCGCCCAGAACCTCGGCCTCTGCCCACACTTCTACCCAATTCATTATGTGTATGTGTCAGATAGTTGAACAATAGAGATGAGCGAATATACTCGTTTCGAGTAATTACTCGATCGAGCACCGCGATTTTCGAGTACTTCAGTACTCGGGTGAAAAGATTCGGGGGACGCCGGGGGGCGGGGGAGGCATGGCGGCACGGGGGTAGCAGCGGGGAACAGGGGGGAGCCCTCTCTCTCTCCGTCTCCCCCCCACTCCCCGCTGCAACCCCCCACTCACCCACGGCGCCCGCCGAATCTTTTTGCCCGAGTACGGAAGTACTCGAAAATCGCGGTGCTTGGGCGAACAAGGGGCGTGGCCGAGTAGATTCGCTCATCTCTATTGAACAACGCAATATCCAGTAAATAGTGCTGATAACTGCGGCTACTTCATCCAACACAGTGAATGGTAGATGTCAGATACTCTGCACAGGGGCAGAAAACTATTAACCCAGTGGATAGTGCTGATAACTGTGGCTACTTCACCCAACACAGTGAATGGTAGATGTCAGATACTCTACACTGTCCCATAAAAAATTAGCGGACTGTTTAGCGATGAGAACTCTGGCTTATTTGAATGCACACAGCAAAAGGGAGATGTGAGATGCTCTGCACAGCCCCAGAAAAAATTAATGGCCTTTTTAGCAATGAGAACTCCAGCTACTTCACCACACACAGTGAATGGGATATGTAAGATACTCTGCACAGCCCCCTAGAAAAAATTAACGGCCTTTTTAGCAATGAGAACTCCAGCTACTTCACCACACACAGTGAATGGGATATGTAAGATACTCTGCACTGCCCCCTAGAAAAAATTAACGGACTGTTTAGTGATGAGAGCTCTGGCTAATTGACCACACACAGCAAATGGGAGATGTGAGATGCTCTGCACAGCCCCAGAAAAAAATTAACGGACTGTTTAGCCATAAGAACTCTGGCTAATTCACCGCACACAGCAAATGGGAGATGTGAGATTCTCTGCACAGACCCAGAAAAAATTAACGGACTGTTTAGCGATAAGAACTCTGGCTAATTGACCGCACACAGCAAATGGGAGATGTGAGGTAACTCAGATATCCTCTTAGTAATTGCATCTTTATTCTGCATATCGGAAATAGAACCGGTGCACATCGTAGGAGGGTGTCCTTAATAAATTCTCCCTCACTGAGTGCTTTTCCATGCTGAGCTATGGAGTGAGCGATGGTCAGACTTGCAGATGTTACATTTGTAGAAGGTAAGTAAAGGTAATGCTGTCCTTACAGAAGTTGTGCTCCACAAGCCTTTATTCTTAAGAAGTGTTACGTAACAACTAGTCGGTCAGATGCTAAACAGGACACGTTTCTACTCCGCAAAGGAGTCTTGATCACCTGATCTTTGGAAGTTGCATCACTTCCTTATATGTCTGAACAAATGTAAAAAAAATTGAAAACAACAACAATGATTTTGGAATTTCAACGTTGTGTTTACTGCGATTTCAGCAGCGCCTGCATGCGTTATGCCCGGGTTTTTTACTGCGTTTCCAGCACAACTGATAATGCAGCCAAGGAAGCTGAAGAAAAAAAACAAATACTCACCTAGTAGGCGCCGGCCCTGCAGGCTTCCAGGCACTTGTCTTTGCCTGCAGAGCATCTCTTGCTGGTATTGGGGTTTCAAGACCACACCTTCAGCAAAAGAATTGCTCTGATTGGCTGAGCCACGAGCCATTCATTCATTGAGTTGCTGTGGTTGGTGCATTCAGCTCTGGCTGTGATTGGCGCTGGATTAGCCAATCAGAGCAATCTCTTGCTGGAGGCCGGGTCTTCAAACCCGTCACTAGCAAACGATCCTCTGATAAGTGTCCAAAGCTATGTAAAGCAATGCCAGGGACCCGAAAGTGGCAGCTGGGTGAGTATAACTTTTTTTTTTGGTAGTGCAGCTAGCGCTGCGTTTAGCGCAGCCCAAAACGCGGCACCAAGTTGTGTTGCGCTTTCAGCAGCACTGCTAATGCTGCCCATTTATTTCAATGGGCATTGGAGGGCTGAAAACGGCCAAAGATAGGACATGCATTGCTGTCAAAGCGCAGCGTTTTGACGCTTGTGTGAGCAGCCCCATTGAAATGAATAGGAGCGTTGTACAGCGTTTAGTGCTGTGCTGATAAGGCAGCACTAAACACTGTAATAAAATGTCTGTGTGAGGGAGGCCTAAAGGTATAATCAAAGTCAACAGCATCTCTACCAGATAACCAACGTATGTCAATGTCTAGACGCTAGTTGCCACTAAAATACAGGTTGCTACAACCCAACTGTGTTATAGCTCCACCTCCATAGCTGAGGTGGTTTGGCCTGAGGTCTCTTAAAGGTGGCAGCATTAGAACTGTTTAACTTTCAGGTATTTGAACCTTGTCGCCATCTTCCCTATTCCCACCCATTGGGTACAGCTTGCACTTTATACTGATCTAGATTGAGGTGGGGAACGTTCTCCTGGCACTACCAAATCTAGATGCATCTGTAAGATTGCCAGACAGTGAGAGCAAGAAGTGGTGGCCCTACACAAAATCTGCTGACCTTGGGAATACACATGATCTTGTTAGGCCCTGGGGCAGCTATTAGGTCCTGGAAGCTGTGAATTGTCCTTAGTAGACCTCAGTACTATTATGGAGGACCTTTTCTCACTAATTTTTGCCTATGAAGCTTAGAAATGTCCATGACATTAGTGGGAAAAATGACCTAACCCACTCAACAAAAGGTGGGGAGTGTTAGGGTACATAGATTTGATCATATATCATATATATGTGAATGATACCGTGTCTACCCCAAAATAAGACCTACCCTTAAAAAGGCCCTACCCTGATTTTCATGGGGTGGGGGCTTGAAATATAATCCATACCCCGAAAATAAGCCGTCGCTACACTACATGAGAAAAAAAAAAGCAACACTTACCTAGCAGGTGCCATCTAGGTCTTTTATGCTGCTCTGCAGAGTTTTGCCAGCTTATTTGCCCTCTTCAGTAGCTGACAGAATATCGCTTCCTGGTAACAGAGTTCGTTAACCCCCGCCTCCAGGAAGCAATGGCTCTGTTTGGCTCTCGAGCGCTACGGCTGAGCCAATCACAACCATTCAATGCAATGGCTGTGATTGGTTCATCGAGCACTGCGTTGATTGGCTGAGCCACAGCGCTTGAGAACCAATTAGAGCCATCGCCTCCTAGAGGCGGAGTTTATGAACTCCATTACCAGAAAGCAATCTTCTGTCAGCGACTGCAAGCAAACTGCGCAGACCAGCAGGAGGGGCCCGGACCATGCTAGGTAAGAAGCACACAGACTTTTTTTAGCGCAGTAATTGTAGTATAACAATCCCATTGATTTCAATGGAAGCCATGCAGAAATGCTCTTGAACATGATTTTTGAGCACTGTCTGTTCTATTTTTTACATTAAGCGCATCTCATAAATGATGGGGCATACTAAAGCTGCTGTTGGTGGCAGGAACACGGCCCCCAAAAGCGAAAGAAAAATTTCGGCGCTCTGCCGCTGTTATAAGTCATTCCCTGAAAATAAGACCCTGTACCTTTGGGGCAAAAATTCATATACAACAGTGTCTTATTTTCGTGGAAATACAGCGTTAGCTAGATCATCTTCTAAAGCTGCTAACTAGAGGGTTAGTGGCCATTTAATCCCTTAATGACCGCCGATAGCCCTTTTGACGGCCTGTATTGGCAGCCTATGTATAAAGAGAAATCGCAGGGCGACCTCTCTTCATACAGCATGGGTGTCAGTTGTTTGTTACAGCTGACACCCGCGGGAAATAGCTGCAATCGTTCACGCGGCCGATCGTGGCTATTAACCCTTTAAATGCCGCTGTCAATTCTGTCAAATCTATCAAAGTAATGCATTATTTACCCCGCACGGTGAACGGCGTCTGAAAAAAAAAATAAAGAACGTCAGAAATGAGCTTTTTTGGTCTCCAAGTAAAAATTTTATAAAAAGTGATCAAAAAGTCGTATATATTCAATAATAATACTAATGGAAATGACAGGATGTACCACACAAAATGAGCCTGAACACAACTATATCGACGAAAAAAGAGAAAAGTTATTGTGCGCAGAAAGTGGAGATTTTAAAAAATTAAATATCTTAAAAAAAAAAGTAGTACAGCAAACAAAAAACTATATAAGTTTGGTATCATAGTAATCATACTGACCTTTAGAATAAAGTTATCATGTCATTTTTGTTGCAGTTTGTGCGCCGTAGAAACAGGACGCATCGAAATATGGCGGAATGTTGTTTTTTTTTCCATTTCTCTCCACTTCGAATTTTTTTAACGTTTTTCAGTACATTGTATGGTACATTAAATAGCACCATTGAAAAATACAACTCGTCCCGCAAAAAACAAGCCCTCATACAGCGACGTCGATGGATAAATAAAGGAGTTAAGATTTTTTAAAAGGGAGGAGGGAAAATCGAAAATGGAAAAAAGCAAAAAAGCTCCGTCACTAAGGGGTTAAAGCCATAAGCACTTTTATAGTCTTCATCTTCCTGATACGTTTTGTAAAATTACATATTTACTGATATTTTTGTGTCCCATAAAACTTGTTTGAGGTACAGTAACTCATAAAATGTGCCATTTGGCCGTAAACAGAGGAAAAACGTGGGTAGAAAATGAAGCACAACCCTGTGGATGCTGCTACAAAGTTGTCTGAAGATGTATTAACCCCTTCATGTCGCGGCCCTTTTATTTTTCCATTTTTGTTTTTTCCTCCCCCTCTTAAAAAATCATAACTCCTGAATTTATCCATCGACATCGCTGTATGAGGGCTTGTTTTTTGCGGGACGAGTTGTAGTTTTCAATGGTACTGTTTAATGTACCATATAATGTACTAAAAAACTTTAAAAAAATTCTAAGTGGAGTAAAATGAAAAAAAAAGACATTCCGACTTCTTTCGGTGCGTCTTGTTTCCACGGCGCACAAACTGCAACAAACACGACCTGACAACTTTATTCCATGGGTCGGTACAATTACTACGATACCAAACTTGTATCTTTTTTTTTTTACTGTACTACTCTTTTTTTCTTCAAAGATATTTAATTTTTTTCAATTATTTTCTGCGGTCATTTTGTGCGCACAATAACTTTTTTATTTTTCCGTCGACGTAGTTCAGCAATGGCTTATTTTTTGCGGAATGTCCTGTAGTTTTTGGTAGTACTAATTTGGAATACATATGACTTTTTGATCGCTTTTTATTGCGTTTTTTCTGGGAGACAGGGTGACTGAAAAAGTGCATTTATGGTGTTCTTTTTTTTTTTTTTCGGACGACGTTTACCGTGCGGGGTAAATAATGTGCTACTTTTATAGATCAGACTTTTTTGGACGCGGCGATACCAAATATGTATTTTTATTTTATTATTTAGACTTTTTCATTATAGATATGGCAAATGGGGGGTGATTTAAACTTTTATTACTTTTTTTTATACAATTAAAAAAACTTTGTTGCTCTTTTTTTCACTTTACTTTTAAGTCCCTCTGGGGGACTACAATATGCGATACTTTGATTGCTCCTGCAGTATGACGTAATGCTGTAATTCTGCCCCGCAAACTCTCTACATACATACCTCGACGCTCTAGCACATAAATGTACTGTTACGGCACTCTGCCCCCAAGCGCCAGGTGGGGTGCCCTGATCTTCCTGCACCCCACTGTCCCTGCCTACTTGCCTCGGCCCTGGCTAACCCCAGGCAGACAACTGGGCGGTGGTCCCTGCACTGGCTAGGGAGCTGGCGACTACCTAGATGGAACTTACCTAAAGGGGGACAGAGTGCCAACAGAAGAGGCAGGTGGAACAGACCAACAGAACTACAAAGCAGAGTAAGGCTGGAGATGGAGCTCACAGGCAAACTGGAAGGAAACTGGATAGCAACTAGTGCTGACTGAGACAGACAAGACTAGAGGCTAACAGAACCAACAAGACAAAGACTGGACAATAGATAAATAGAAGGAGCTGACCGGCAACTAGGGACTGGCTGAAGATAACTGCAGACAGACTGACTAGATGCAAGTAGAACCAATAACTGGCAGTGAGCTCAATTCACTGCCAGTCTTTTAACCACAAGGCTCCGCCCAGGGGCGGAGAGTAGGAGGAGGCAACTCCACCCACTGCTGTATAAGAAGAGAGGAGGAGTGCGGGCGGCACCCTACGGCGGACACGCCCACGCCGCCGCCCACCGGCCGCCCCAAGCCGCTGGGAGAACCCCGACACAGAGCTCCAGGACGCCGTAGCCGCCCTGCATGGTAACATTTACGTCCTGGAGCGGGAAGGGGTTATGGGTTGTGAATAGAGATGAGATACTCGGCAAAGGCACTACTCGCTCGAGTAATGTGTCTTAGCGAGTATACTCGCTCATCTCTAGTTGTAAACACTCTTACTTGTCTTTTTATCAACCTATGTATTTTTATAAAGCGCTTTTGTAATTGGTTGTTGTTACAAATTCTCAACTGTTTATTTTCTGCACATGCAATATTTTACAGTGCACTAATAAAGTTAATGATTTCCCCAAGAGCTTATTGGCTTATTAGTAGAAGATTAGATTGGAAGTGTGCGTATTACAGGAGCTTTACCCATTAAATGAAGGCACACAAAGCCTGGTTACTGCAAAATCTGTTCTCCTCAAGCAAAATTGTTTAATATGTACTACACCTTGCTATAAGCAACTTTAAGAATACCTCAAAAGATGTGTAATAGTGAGGCATGAGGTTGTAAATGGCTAGAAAAACTAAAGAGCTGAGTGTACATCAATCCATAGTTATTATCTACAGATGAAAAACACTCAGGGTTGTTCAGCTCTCCCTAGAAGCATCCTGTCATATTATTCCAAGAGCACAATGAGCAATCCTGGGAGGGGTGAAAAAGAACCCAAGAGGAACAGCAGAAGACCTACAGAAGACTCTACAGACTACAGAAACATCTTTTCAGATGTTCATTATTAGAGAAATACAAATACGGAAGATGGGTTCTCTTCTTAAGGAGACAAGACACCCCTCCTGACCCACATCGTAGGCCTCTCACAAGCTAAGCCAGAAGCCTGCTGCACACTGATGAGGGGCAAACTCCCCAAAACAGTTGTATGTACATGGTTCTCTGGCTTGGTTTTCTTGTTCCAATCATTGTTAAGACTTATTAGAAAGTCACATTGATTTGTCTGGAATACTGCCATCCAATAGGTGGCACTGCAGAGGTATTTCTCTATCTTTCTTACTTGCATAAATTACCCAGAGGAGCTAGCATGGTCTTATAAATCTCCTTGCTCACTTTCTATGTGTCCCCACACCCCTTTTGAGTGCTCTCCTTGGGGAGAGACTATGCCATCCCCTGACCCACTCACCCCCTGGGTGTCTTCACACACTTTCTGGGTGCTCTCCTTAAAGGGGTTGTCCCGAGGCAGCAAGTGGGTCTATACACTTCTGTATGGCCATAATAATGCACTTTGTAATATACATTGTGCATTAATTATGAGCCATACAGAAGTTATAAAAAGTTTTTTACTTACCTGCTCCGTTGCTAGCGTCCTCGTCTCCATGGTGCCGACTAATTTTTGGCCTCCGATGGCCAAATTAGCCGCGCTTGCGCAGTCCGGGTCTTCAGCAGTCTTCTATGGAGCCGCTCGTGCCAGAGAGCGGCTCCGTGTAGCTCCGCCCCGTCACGTGCCGATTCCAGCCAATCAGGAGGCTGGAATCGGCAGTGGACCGCACAGAAGAGCTGCGGTCCACGAAGACAGAGGATCCCGGCGGCCATCTTCAGCGGTAAGTATTGAAGTCACCGGAGCGCGGGGATTAAGGTAAGCGCTCCGGTAAACTTTCTTTACTTCCCTGCATCGGGGTTGTCTCGCGCCGAACGGGGGGGGGGGGTTGAAAAAAAAAACAACCCGTTTCGGCGCGGGACAACCCCTTTAAGGAGACAAGACACCCACATTGTAGGCCACTCACGAGTTAAGCCAGAAGCCTGAGGCACACTGATGAGGGGCAAACAACTGAAACAGCTGTATGTGCATGGTTCTTTGGCTTGTTTCTATTCCCAATCATTGTTAAGACTTGTTAGAAAGTCAGATTGACTTGTAAGGAATGCTGCCAGAATTTTTTAAATGCTGAGTGTTTCTCTGGAAGTGACTTTCTATTAATGAAGGAACTCCATAGGTGTGCAAACCTGTTCCTGGTGATTATCTCACTGTATAAAGAATAGCAGTTCCAACCATCCTATTATTGTTTGTGGGGAGGAGACCTGAAGCTCTTTGAACAGAGTGCAGCAGAAACATCTTGATACAAGTGATATGTGCATGGAGCTACAGGTGTTAGCTGACCTGCTAATGGGGTACCCCACAAGTGCTATCTGCTAAGCCTGCTATACAATCAGGGCGTAGGTTCCTAGCAGTAATGAGACTTTAGAGAATAGCAGTTTCAGTATATTGTTAACAATACTATAGTTTGTCATATTATGTGTTTCTACGAGGGCCCCACAGTTTATCAAATTATAGTAGTTTCCGTTGTATTTTATGATTTGTCATTAAATTGTGATTTTTATTTAAATATGCAGATGCAGGGGTGGAACTAACAAAACTACCCAATTCTAAATGTTAGTAGGTGGGTTATTTCTTTGTTCTCCAAGCTTAAATATAACCAGAGAGGCAAAATGCAAAAGCTCAGAAAACCTGTAATCCCTGGAAGTACCAGGGACTCAAAAACCTGAAAGAGATCCCAGGATACCATGAAAACATCTAGAAAATCTTCCCTCGATGCTCTGCAAATAAACAAATCCAAGCAGATCATTAGATCTCCCCTCACTTCCAAAAACGGATACTTGGACTGAAGTCACACCAGACAAGGGTAGGAAGGTGAGAAGAGTGGAATCATATCGCATCATGTCCCCCAGAGGAGGACTCTCAACAGACATCTCCTGACTTGATGGGACTTAGGCATCCTCTCAACAATCTTTTCTCCTCTGTGGAGTTAAGTATTAACTCCCCCCCCCCCTCCTATCAAGCCTTGATTTCTTGCTTTTGAACCTGGTCAGCAGCGGACACTGTCCATAACCTCCTGCCCAGCTGTAAAACGTTACCAATTAAATTCTTATGTCATCCTCACGTTGACGATAAAGTTCTTAAATATTCACCATTATTTCACTCCTTTTTTCCTTGATAACTCTGCTAATCCCAAAGAACACCAAAAATCACTTTCCACTATAACTAATGGCTACATATTACTTATTTTAATGCTAAAGGCATTAATGTCCCCCAAAAGAGATCCCAGATCCTTCACTACTTAGAAACAAGACTGACATTGGCATTCTCCAAGAAACGCACTTCAAGAAATGCCACACTCCTGTGTCCAAAAATAAAACATTCACTAAATGGCATAAGATCTCTTCTCCCCTCAAATGACATAGGGGTGTAACATTCATCCTATACAATACATTTCCATTCCAATATATAAATGTCTAGCCTGACTTAGAGGGAAGATATATACTCCTCAAGGACACAATCCACGCTAAAACATATACATTTGCCAATATCTATGCCCCAAATAATAACCAAGTAAACTTCTTTTTGCACAATCTTCAACCAATTTAAAGAAGGCCATTTAATATTAGGAGGTGACTTTAATGTACTGCTACAGCATTCCATTGATATATCAAATGGTAGATCTTCATTTTCCTACTCAAAATAAAAAAATTATTTTCAGAGCTAAACCTGGTTGACCCGTGAAGGATACTTAATCCCTCCAGAAAAGATTTTTCATTCTGCTCACCAGTACACAAAAATATCTTCTAGAATAGTTCACATTTACATACTGCACTCTTAATTGGTTCAGTGATCGAGTCATATTATTTCTTCAGACCATGCCCCTTTTGACCTTGAAATAGCCCTTACCACAAAATAAAGCCTGGTTTAGACACAACGATTATCGCTCAAAAGAAGTCTTTTGAGTGACTTTTGAGTGATAATCGTTGTGTGTTCCTTTTCAGCGCAAGGTAAATTGCTCAAATGTTGAGCGATCACTTTGTGCTCTTTGCAGGGCCGCTTGTCTTCTGCATCCAGCTGTTCTCTACTCGGAGCGCCCAGCTGTTATACAGCAGAGCGCTCCGAGCGGGGTATGCAGAACACAGCTGGACCAATGTAATCTTCATACCCCGATTGTTCACGGAGCGCTCAGCTGGTATACAGCTGTGCACTCCATGCGGAGTATGCAGAACACAGCTGGACCGCTGTGTTCTTCATACCCCGCTGTGTTTAGGAAACGGGATACAGCTGAAACAATAGTATCAGCTGTATCCCGCTGTGAATCCCTGATAAGGCTGATCATTGTCTTTCAGCATGCCGATCAGTGACTGGTTAATGAAAACTGCACGATGTCAGTGCAGTTAGACACAACAATTATCGCTCAAAAGACGGCTTTTGAGTGATAATCATTGTGTCTAAATGGGCCTTAAAGATGCCCAACTAATTGGATGCTAGCTGAGCCTTCCCCAAAACAAAGAGGATATCATCACTATTAATCAAAATACAAATCGGCTCTAGAAGGAAAAAAGAAATGGCGAAAGTCTTATTGAACTAATCGAAAGACTATAACCACCCCATAAAAAACAACTTCACAGCTCATAGAAAAGACCTATTTGACTGAGGGTGTTACCATGCGGTGGTTGCTGGTCCTCCCGGGGCGGCAGTGTGTGAGGTCCCGCGGTCGGGGCGCGTCCCCCTGGCTTGTTGTCCGGCTGCCGGGGGCGCGGGTGCCTGGCTGGCGTGGTGCTGGTGGCGCGCAACACCGTGCGCGAGCGCACCTTTGAGTGCAGCTGCCGTGCATGAGCTCCCTTTTATTATGTTCTGTTTGGAGTTGCCTGTCTCCCTCTCCCCGGCCCTGGGCGGAGGCTTTTGTTTTAAGGTTGGGCAGAGACTTGCAATCACTGCCAGTTATTGGTTTCCCTCAGTGTGCTAGCTAGTCTGCCTCGGTTGGTTTCCTGCCTCTGTCATCTTGTCTGCTATACTTTGCTATTGTCCGCCAGGTTTTTCCATCTGCCTCAGTTCTGCTGCTTAATATTGTTCGTGTTGGTTAATTACATCTGCCTTTTCTGTCGGTATTCTACCCTTTCCATCCAGATACACCAGTGTCCCTTTTCAGTCCCTAGTGAGAGTAGGGACCGCCACCCAGTTGCCCGCCTGGGGTTAGCCAGGAGTGGAGGCAAGCAGGCAGGGACAGGAGTTGTGGGTGAGATCTAGGGCACCCGGGCTGGCGTACCAAGGGTAGTATACCGTAATATAATAACTGGTCCTTAAAATTGCTCTCCAATGGAGGCCATGAGTACCTTCACAAGTTAGTTGCAGGATTTAGTGGTCATGATCCAAGACCCGTCCGGTCTTATGGTGGCCCAGGAGCAGCAGGAGTTAGTGCATGTTTCTACCGCCCCTTTTATTGCTGAGCCCAAGTGTCCTTTTCCTCAGGTATTTTCAAGGGAAAGGAGCAAGTTTTTTGTGTTTCAGCAGGCATGTAGATTGTATTTTCGGATGCGGACCTGCTCCTTCGGCTCAGAATCCCAGTAAGTTGGATTAATTATGTCCTTACTTCAGGGTCCCACCCAGACATGGGCCTACTCCTTGCCCAAGAGTTCGGCTTGACTGCAGTCAGTTGATTTGTTTTTTCAGGAACTTGTCATCTCATGTCTCTACGTCAGGGGCAGCAGTGGGTAGAGGACTACTGCTCTAAATTTAGACTGTATGCAGGTGAAACCTCTTGGAACGATAGCGCCCTTAAAGATGTGTTTTTGTTGGGTCTTTCTGACCCTGTCAAGGATCTACTCATTTCTCATCCCACTCCCGTGACACTCAATGATGCAATGGAATTGGCGGTCACAGCTGACAGGAGGCTGAGATCTAGAAAAGAGGAACATCAGGCCTGTAAGGCTAGGGAATCCATCAGACGCGCCGATTCCAGCCAATCAGGAGACTGGAACCGGCACACGTCATGGGGCGGAGCTACGCGATGACGCGTACAAGGGGGCGGAGTCAAAACGCCGATGCTGCCGAGCGGAGCCGAAGGGAGAGACGGATCTGCGCAAGCGCGTCTAAAAAAGCAAGAAGACACCGAAATTAGACGGAACCATGGCGACGGGGACGCTAGCAACGGAGCAGGTAAGTGAATAACTTCTGTATTGCTCATATTTAATGCACGATGTATATTACAAAGTGCATTAATATGGCCATACAGAAGTGTATAACCCCACTTGATTTCGCGAGACAACCCCTTTAAGGGGGGCTTACAATTTAATTTGCATCCGAAAGGGAGATGAGTGGAAGACCGCATTCAACACCTCGCTCCAACATTTTGAATGTCTAGTCATGCCCTTCAAACTTTGTAATGCCCCCGCTGTGTTCCAGGGATTTATGAATGCGGTCTTCCACGACTTCCTGTGGGTATTCTTGGTCATATATCTCGATGACATTCTGGTGTATTCCCCAGACTGGGATTCTCATGTGCGGCACCTGAGGCTGGTTCTGACCTGTTTGCATGAGTACCAACTTTTTGTCAAGTTGGAGAAATGCATTTTTGGTACTAAGCAAGTGTCTTTCCTTGGTTATGTGGTTTCACCCACAGAGATTCAAATGGAGACTGATAAAATGGCAGCAATCTCCCAATGGGTCAGACCAGATAACCTGAAAGCTCTCCAGCGATTTTTAGGTTTCGCAAATTTCTACCGTAGATTCATTAAGAATTATTCTGTTATTGCTCAACCCCTGACCGATCTTATCAAGAAGGGTGCTAACTTGGTAAGATGGTCGCCTAAGGCCCTAGAGGCTTTTAGTTTTCTCAAAAGGGGGGCTACTGCTGCCCCGGTGCTAGTACAGCCTGACGCGTGGAGACCGTTCTTCATTGAGGTTGATGCGTCTGGGGTGGGCGCAAGTGCTGTATTGTCTCAGGAAGTCAGCGTGAGACCTGGGTATAGTCCATATGCATTCTTCTCGCAGAAGTTCAGTTTGGCGGAACGTAACTACGACATGGGTAACAGTGAGTTATTGGCGATTAAGTAGTCTCTAGAAGAGTGGCGTCACCATCTTGAGGGGGTAAGGCATCTCATTACCGTGTATACTGATCATAAAAACTTGGTATATTTCGCCAATGCTAAGAAACTCACAGCTCATCAGGTCAGGTGGGCGTTGTTTTTCGTCAGGTCTAACCTCATCATTACATATATTCCAGGAGAAGAACGTGAAGGCAGACGCCCTCTCACGCAGTTTTAGTTGGCCGGAAAGTGAGACAGTGGCTCCCGAGAATATCTTGGCACCTGGGGTGGTGGTGGCAGCTGTAGAATCTGATCTCGTTCCTCATCTACAAAATTGTTAGCAAGACGCTCCCTCGGGGGTGCCGGAAGGCAAATGGTTTGTGTCAGAGACCTTGCGTCTCAGAGTCATCCGGGGGCTCAGGAAACTCTGGATCTTTGTACTAAACACTACGGGTGGCCAGGCATGTCTCGGGAGATCCGCGACTTTGTTAAGGGATGCTTTGTCTGTGCACGCGGTAAAGGTCGTCGTCCGGAGGGGCCTCTGAGACCGTTACCGGTGCCGTGTCGTCCGTGGTCGCATTTATCGGTAGATTTTATCGCCTGAGTCTTAGAAGTTCACTATTATCCTAGTTGTTGTAGACCGTTTCTCAAAGATGGCACATTTCGTGGCGTTAAAAAAGCTACCTTCTGTGATAGAATTTTCTAAGATTTTTGTGAAAGAAATTATTCGTCTACATGGGGTTCCTGAGAACATTGTATCTAATCGCGGTGTTCAGTTTGTTGCGCAATTTCGGCGAGCCCTCTGTAGAAACCTGGGAACGTCGCTTTCCTTCTCGTCAGCATTCCACCCGCAAACTAATGGTCAGACTGAGCGGAAGAAACAGGATTTAGTGCAATATTTACGGTTGTTTGCTAGCGAAAAGGCTCATCAGTGGGCAGAATTTCTACCGTTGGCAAAGTTTGCGCTAAACAACCGTACTTGTTCTTCCACTCGGGTATCTCCATTCCTTTGTGTTTATGGTCAGCATCCTCGCTTCCTTACAGCTATTTCTACTCCGTCTGCCTGTCCTACAGCTGATGTCACCACAGATATGCTGCAGGGAGTATGGAGACAGGTACAAAAGGATCTGGAAGCAACGGGGGCTCGTATGCAGTTGTATAGTGGGATGAGTCTGTCAGTATCTGAACAGAAGGTATACTTGTATTCTAGAAATCTCAAAATGAAGGTTCTGTCTTTGAAACTGGCGCCGCGTTACGTGGGTCCATTTGTCATCATGCAGGTAGTAAATCCGCTTGCTTATGAACTTGATTTGCCAGCTACATGGAGGGTTCATAGGGTTTTTCATAAGTCATTATTGAAACCTTTTGTCCCTTCGGTCCCCAGCAGTGTATCATATTACTCCTGGTACATATTCACACATGTAGAATCTGCATCTTGCATTAATTACAAAAAAACATAACTGGGTGGTTCCAGAATTTCACATATCATCCATTGTCAGCCGTAGATCAGCTCACATATGTAAGTTGGAATAAAAAAAAGTTAAACAAAAAGAAAAAGAAAAAAAAGAACAAAAAGAAAAACAAATCTTATTAACCGCTAAGCTTAGCCGGTGGATTAATATAGGTGGAAAATTACTGCTGTATCATCTTGTATCCTCCTAGTCTCATCTTTATTGAAATCATGTCTGTAATAATTCGAATTCCAAGGTTGTTACATCTCCCCTCAAGGACTTCTCGTATACAGTTAGATAACACTAATTATGTTATTTTTAATTTCCACAAGACATCCGCACCGTCTTGGATATGATACCAGGTTGTGTTGCTAAACGACCTCATACATTCGATGATTTCATTTGGGCCTAGGTACTTTTCTATAAAAATCCACCATTTTTCAAAAAACTTCTTGGCTTGAGATTCTGCACACCTCTCATTCTCTAGTCTCTCCATTGGTAAAATATATTTTAACTGTTGCAGGATATGATGGGGTTTTGGCATGCAACCAGTTTGTCAACAAGCATCTCTTGTGTGTCATTTTAAAGCTGTTTGCCTGTACACGGAGAGAGTGAAGTATACACTCTTGTGGTGTTAACTGTATTGACTGACCCCCAATTACACGCACAAGGTCCTGAGTACTTTTCCAGAATAGTTTAATTTTGGGGCAGAGCCAGATACCGTGCACAAAAATAAGATTTGGGCTGAACTTGAACGTCTACGACACGCTTGCAATCTTGTCGAGCCTCTAGGATGTGGAGGGATGTTGAATCCATACATTGCTCCATGTATAATTTTAAAATATGTTTCCCGCCATCTTTCATTTTTAATAGCTTTTCTTACAGAGGCCCACCCTTCCACTATCCCCTGAGGTATCTCCGGGTCCCGTAACACTGGCACCCACCACTTGAACAGCAGAGAATCGTCCTGTAGCACCCATCCGTCCCTGAATCTAGAGTACAGATCTGAAATTGAGTGCCTCTGCTGGAAGCCTCTTATACAGTACTTATATCCATGGGGTTAAGTATTGCCTCCTTGGAGATATCGCTAAGGCTGGCACGTAGAAAGTTTCGTATTGTGCATAAGGTAGAAAGTGAGATGCAGGGAGGTCATATGTGTCGCACAGCTCTTTCTATATCTAGGTTGTACTTGATGGAGAAGGTGTTGGATCGTCTCTATGCCTTTGCTGCGCCATACTGTAAACATTTAATTATCCTGCCCCTCTCTGAACTTTGAAAGTCCCCCTAAGTCCATGTGTTTTGACACTTTGAACGAAAGTCTATAGGCTTTATGAGTTATTTTCCAAGTGGCAATAGTATTTTTTATCATAGTAGAATGCTTAACCGCCGGTGGGAGACTAGAGAATCTCGTATGTAAGGGGGCATTTGAGCTCCAAGGATGCAATGATTCTGTTTCAAGGTCATAATTTAAAAAGTTATCAGCCTTCTGCAGCCAGTTTAAGGAGTGCGGCATAAGACTCGCCATATTGTATGTACAGGAAACTAAGCCCCCTCTATTTTTGGAAAGCATGAGCTTTTTCAAAGCGATAAGTGGGCATTTGTGGGCCCAAATAAATGTAGAGAATGCGGAGTATAGCTTTCCCAAATCTTCCCTATGTAGCAAGAGTGGGATAGTTTGTAACGGGTAGAGAAGCTTCAGGAAACTAATCATCTTGATCAAATGGCAGTGACCGAAAAGCTTTTTCTATGTTGAGAGGGAGAACTGTTAATGGAGTTTTTTGGAGGTTTGCTATGTGGATTAGATTTACTATTTTGCGGACATTGTCAGGTGACTGTCTGCATGAACCCCACTTGGTCTCTGTGTACCAAAGAAAAGAGGAGTTTATTGAGCCTAGATGCCATGATAGACATGAGGAGTTTGAGGTCAATATTTAGGAGGGAGATGGACCTATAGTTAGATGGGATTGTAGGATCCTTGCCGGGTTTTGGTATGGTTGTTATGAGGGCTTGTAGGAAGTCTGGGTGAATTTGTCCTTGTTGTAGGATGTGGTTGTATAATTCAACCAGGTGGGGCATTAGTATAGGAGCGAATTTCTTATAATAAAGGCTAGTGTAACCATCTGGTCCAGGAGCTTTGCCTCTCTTGAGACGTTTGATCACCCATTCCACTTCTTCTGAAGTGACATCCAGGTTAAGGCCTGAGAGGGCGGAGTCCGATGGTCTAGGGAGATTAAGTTGAGAAAGAAAGGCATTTGCTTGGGCATCAGAATTAGACTGGGGTGCTGTATAGAGCTATTGATAATATTGGTGAAAGGTAGAATATATTTTGTCTGGGTTAGAGGTCAGGGTACCTGGTTGGGTTTGTGTCCAGGCTAGTGCCTTTTAAGTTTTATGGGTTAAGATGGCATTTAATTCTAGTCTGGAATCTTTGATGGCCTTAAGTAAATAGAGTGAGATTTTGTATGTAAGCATGTATGAAAGCGGGATCTTTCTTTTTTTATGCGGGAGGTCATGGATATCAGCACTGCGGAATAAGTTGGCGCTATACAAATAAAGATTATTATTATATCAGTGGGCCCTGAATTACTGTTTTGTGTGCTAGCCAACGAATGTCCGTAGAGGTAGTTTCAGGGCTATTAAGCTGGAAATACTTTTCTATTTCCTGTTGAATGGCATTAGCCAGTTTTGGGCTGGTTAGTAGAGATTTATTTAGCCTCCAATTACATGGAATGCGGGTACGAGGTGTAAAAAGGAATTCTGAGAGCACTGCATCATGGTCAGACCATGCACATATTATATGATGCGAGAAGGATAAAAGAGGGCTTGATATGGAATTGGAAAGAATCCAATCCAACCTGGAGTGGTGCCTATGAGCTGGGGAATAATATGTATATCCCTTGTTTCGAGGGTGGAACTCTCGCCAGGTGTCGACCAATGTGAGCGTCTGGAATGCTGAGGCTAGTTCTAAAGTTTGGGTTTTTGTTCTTGTTAGGGAGGTAATGGATGTGGAATCAATAGTAGGGTCAATGGTGAAGTTAAAATCTCCACACCAGACCAGCCTGGAATATTCTAGCTGTAACAACAAGTTATCACACATAGTCAAGAAGAATTCAATAGGTGATATGTTAGGGGCATACGTATTGACTATACACAGTTTTTCATTATGCACGTATCCTATTAGTATTAGGTATCGCCCTTGTGCATCTGTTATGACCTTTGTTACATTAAATGGCAGGGAGTTACGAATGAAAATACACACTCCCATCTTCTTTGTGGCAAACAAGGAAGGCCTTCCTACGCTTGATCGGAGAGTTAAATCTTCTTACATTGTGACTTATGACTCTACACTTGGGGAATATATATGTATGCCAATCTAACTTTTGGACTAGGTAGATTTGGAGCACCCATCCCAACTACATAGAGAGATGACAATGTTATGTACTTATCTGGGCTAACCCAGCACCGACCTTTTGAATGGTTGTATCTAACTAGGGGAGATGGGTAAAAAACAGTTATGGAAAAACAAAACAGGTAGGTAATTAGGGTGCGAAGTTGACGCATATAGTGCATCATTTTAAGTCGCACTTGTCAGGAAAACAACATGGTGTCCATGTTGGTGATCCTTATCTATAACAAAACATATTTAGAATTTTCTGCAGTGCTTGAGGGCACTACACTGCCCAACTCTAACATGTAAACTCAGTCCCAGTAAAAGTAGAATGAGCATATCTTGCCTAACACAGGTCCTCTCGCACTGGTTGTAAAAGGGCGGGCTCTTTGCCTTCGCGTCTCTCAGAGTCTCGATGGTCTCTGAGATCGGGGAGTCTGGGGTCTTTGTTCAAGAGGTATATCAATCACAATATTGGATGATCTCAAGGCCTTAGTGATCTAATGGTATGCTCTCGGCCTTCAATTTGGAATGAGAGCATAAATAAAAAGTCCCATCTGTAGCAGATTTATGCTCTTTGAAGTGCTAGGGTGATGGGGCGGAGCTGGCGCCTTCTTTCAAGAGTAGATGGGGCTAGGTCAGAAAAGAGTTGAACCCCTGGTTCATTCCCTGGGATGGGTGAAAAATTTCTGGCAGCTGAAAGTATCAGATCCCGAGCTTCTGGATAGTGTAGTTTAAGGATGATGTCTCTAGGTAAGTTTGTATTGCAAGGTTTAGTTAGAGCTCTGTGTATACAGTCCATCCTAAATAGATTTGTATCGGTCTGCGGAAGAAGGGCTTGAAAGATATTTAGTGCTGCTTCTTTTAGCATTCGGGTAAACCTCTTATTCTTAAATTGGCTCTTCTGGACCGATTCTTTAAGTCTTCCAATTTTAATTCTAGCAGTTCTATTTTGGAATGGTTCTCATCTATACGGGCTTGATCTGCGTCCAGGGTTGTAATGACCTCGTCTGTCTTGGTCTCGATCTCATCAACCCTTTGGAATAGATCTTGTAGTTGCTTAGAAAATTCAGATACCGCCAGGTGGAGTTCCTTTTATAACAGCTGTCTGATGTTCTCATACAAAGCTTTTGTGTCAAAGCCCTGCGAAGAGCTGGTCTCAGTTGGTGAAGTTGTAGGTGTATCCTCTTGATTTATAGACAGAGAGGGAGGATCCTGCTCCTGGTCCGCCATAGCTGCTGGGAGGTGGGAGCAGAAAATCTCTGGTATAGTCTGAGCGAAACTGTGCGGATGGGATGACTTGTGGTGTTTCCAGTATTTTAGCATATTTTAACCTGTCGCTTTTTTTTCCCAAAGAAATTTCTCTTTTAGATATCACTAATCACCAATAGGTCAAAGATCAATGCAACAGCATATCAATCCTGTACATGTGTTTCCTGGGGTAACAATTCGGTCATATCAGGGTGGGGATAGTTGCGGTTTAGCAGCTACTCCTAAGAGCACTCCAGATTCAGGCCCGAGGCAGTAGAGATTAGTAAGAAAAAATTGAGGTGCACGTCCTCTGTAATGCTAGATTATGTGATCTTCTGTTGGGAGTTCAGCTCAAATACTTTATATATATATATATATATATATATATATATATATATATATATATATATATATATATATATATATATATATAAAATATATATATATATATATATAAAATATATATATATATATATATATATATATTTTTTCCCTTTAATTTTTATTTATTCTCCAAATTTATTCTGCTGTTTTAATCTTTGCTGAAACAAATTAAGAGAAAAGTCCTTTCAAACTCCTCCACTAGGTGGCAGCAGTATTCAAACAGTGGATAAGGTGCCAGCAATGCACATATACAGAGAGAGTTAGCCTCTTGTAAATGGCTGGGAAAGTATCTGAGCTCCACTGTGGCTTCCAGGCACCTGGATTTACAACTATTCTTGTGGCCTGGTAGAAGGGAGAAAGACAGATGTCCTTGTGAGTTATGACAGGAGGAGAAGTGTGTGTGTGGGGGGGGGGGGGGGGGGCAGCGTGCCGAGTTGCAGCTGCTTCTGATTTTTTAGACCTCATGTCCACGGGATAAATAATATTTAAAATCCACGGCGTTTTTCCCGCACGCGGATCCGCGCCCCATAGGGATACATTGGACACCCGCAGGTAGTTAAATACCTGCGGATGTCATTTTACCCTTCAGGCGCGGATCCGCGTACGGGAAAAAAACGCGACATGCTCCATTTTCGTGCGGGTCTCCCACGGGGACGGCTCCCGCAGGCTTCTATTGAAGCCTATGGAAGCCGTCCGGATCCGCGGAACACCCGTACCATAATTAAAACTCACCTGCCCTGGACACTGCGGATCTTCCCTCCGTCGCGGCCGGATCTTCTTTCTTCGGCCTGGCGGATGGCACATCCGGCGCTTGCGTGCAGCACGCTGCCGGCGTACCGAGCACATCCGCCGGGCCGAAGGAAGAAGATCCGGCCGGGAAGGAAGGAAGATCCGCAGCGTCCAGGGCAGGTGAGTTTATTCTTATTTTTAGCCTCATGTCCGCGGGGCAGGAGGGATGCACTTCGGGATTCTGCATGGAGAATCCGCGGCCGGCCTGATTTTCCTCGTGGACATGAGGCCTTAATCCCCGGTGATATTGTAACAGTGGGGGGTCCCCTCTGCCCTCAGATGCAGACTGTCCCCTTTCACAGGCTGGGAGCTCCGCTCCAGATGTCTCCCCTGCTGCAGTCAGGAGTCACCCAGCTCTGCTGCAGAGCCTGCTGCAGTGATGGCTGTTGGCACTCTGGGGTTCCTCACAGCCTGACTGCAGGCCCTGCTAGGCTTTCCCTCACCTCTGCTCCTGCTCTGGCTCACTGTCTAGGAGCTCCGGTCCTGCAGCGGGTAGGGGCGATGTAACGCTGTACACCACCAGCCGCAGGTCCTGTTACTTTAACCTAGGCCGCCCCCCGATCACCCATACTGCAGTGATGTTGATGCCACGCAGGGCTCCCCAAAGGCAGAGGAGGGTGCCCAAAGGGCACAGAGCAAAGCTCTGTGTAATCTGCTTTCTGGATGATGCAGTTAGCTAGCTTAAAAAGTGCGCTTGATGGAGGAGCTGAGCAGGGTGCTTGATGGAGGAGCTGAGCGGTGTGTTTGATGGAGGAGCTGAGCAGTGTGCTTGATGGAGGAGCTGAACAGTGTGCTTGATGGAGGAACTGAGCAGTGTGCTTGATGGAGCAGCTGAGCGATGTGCTTGATGGAGGAGCTAAGCAGTGTGCTTGATGGGGGAGCTGAGCGGTGTGCTTGATGGAGCAGCTGAGCGGTGTGCTTGATGGAGCAGCTGAGCGGTGTGCTTGATGGAGCAGCTGAGCGGTGTGCTTGATGGAGCAGCTGAGTGGTGTGCTTGATGGAGGAGCTAAGCAGTGTGCTTGATGGGGGAGCTGAGCGGTGTGCTTGATGGCGGAGCTGAGCAGTGCGCTTCTTCTCTTCCTGGCTGTCACGCCGCGCCCCTTGCCTCCAGATTATTTTTAATACATATGTGAAGGATCCACCCGTTAGAGTCATGCCATTGTTCCTGAACCGTCAACCCCAATCCTCTTTTAATGAGTATTAACACTCAAGCACAGGGCCGTACAAAGGCCCATAAGGGGAGGCCCTGCATGACAGGGTTGCTAGGGAACAAAGAGAAGGTGCTGAAGGGGTTAAAGTATAGTGAGTGTAAGAGCAAAGAGGGGGGGGGGGCGTGCTTAGTGGGCGAGGTAGGAATTGATTGGTTGAGAGAGGATTAGGGGTGGTAGTTAGGAGGGTTTTAAAAGGGGGATTTTTAGGCGGGAACGCCATATTGGAAAAGAAGAGTCCCACCCCCTCCCTATAGAGAGGAGAAGGGTGAGATAGGAGTATATTACTGATATTTTAGATAGAGTGATATGGATAATAACTGTAAAGTTTGTATATCATGTTGTGGGAGGCTGTGGTGAATGGAGGGTCCTTTGAGGCGGGTTATTTATATTGGGTGGAGGGAGTGTTGGTGGGTCCGGTCTCACCTGTAAGACTTCCCACCCTGTTGGTGTTTCGTTGATGGGTCTGGTGCGTTGGGGAAGGCCAGGGAAGGGATCCAGGGTGGTCTTGATCAATTTTTGATATTTTAGCCTCCCACGGTGGGAGGGGTGGGGGGGAGCTAGTGGTGTCTCCGAGCTGGGTGTACGGTTGGAAGCGAAGTTCGGTTTTATGTGGAAAGCACCAGACCCTTAATTTTGGTTGTATCTTCAAGGGCCTCTTCTCCGTCTTTGAAAGTGTTAATATGCAATGTGGTTTTTTGTTAAATAAAATGGCTGCTGGGGCCAAAATATCCAATGAAAAGTTGGTCTCAGTCTATTATTGAAGGTAGTAAGGGAAGGTCGTAAGTCTGAGGTGAGTCTAGCATACCCGAGTCATGCCTTTGAGTGTACTAAAGGTGACCCTTAAACCTCCCCCACCCATAGCCTGCGCATGCGATAGTAATTGGCCTCAGTTGGGTGCATTTCTTGGAGCAGGGTGATGTCTACTTTTAACCGTTTCAAGTGGTGTGGTATCATCGTGCATTTCTGTGGGGACCTAAGGCCTCATGTCCACGGGGACAGATCCACAGCGGATCACCCGCACGCGTGATCCGCGCCCCATAGGGATGCATTGGGCACCCGCAGGTAGTTAAATAACTGCGGATGTCATTTTCCCCTGAGGCGCAGATTGCATGTGCAGGAAAACACCCGCAGCATGCTTCATTTTAGTGCAGGTCTCCCACGGGCTTCTATTGAAGCCTATGGAAGCTCTCCGGATCCGCAGCACACTTGGGAGCACGGGAGAGCAGGAGTTAAAAAAAAAAAAAAAAGAGTGCACGGCGCATGCGCGCGGCACACTGCCGGCGGGCCGAGCACATCCGCCGGGCCGAAGAAAAAAGATCTGGCCGCAACGGAGGGCAGATCCGCAGCGTCTGGACAGGTGAGCAATTCTTATTTTTAGGCCTCATGTCCGCGGGAAAAGGAGGGACCGGCTACGGGATTCTGCCTGATTTTCCCCGTGGACATGAGGCCTAAGTCATTTTACATTCCATGAGATAATTTGCATAGTGAAGTTTACCTATATATGGGTAATATAAATCTTGTAGACCACTAATAAATCCATCTATTGACCCCTAAAAGTTAAAGGGGTTGTCCCGCGCCGAAACGTTTTTTTTTTTTTTTTTCAATAGCCCCCCCGTTCGGCGCGAGACAAACCCGATGCAGGGGTTAAAAAAGAAAACCGGATAGTGCTTACCTGAATCCCCGCGCTCCGGTGACTTCTTACTTACCTGGTGAAGATGGCCGCCGGGATCTTCACCCTCGGTGGACCGCAGGGCTTCTGTGCGGTCCATTGCCGATTCCAGCCTCCTGATTGGCTGGAATCGGCACGTGACGGGGCGGAGCTACAAGGAGCCGCTCTCTGGCACGAGCGGCCCCATTCAGAAAAGAAGAAGACCGGACTGCGCAAGCGCGTCTAATCCGGCGATTAGACGCTGAAAATTAGACGGCACCATGGAGACAAGGACGCTAGCAACGGAGCAGGTAAGTGAATAACTTCTGTATGGCTCATAATTAATGCACAATGTACATTACAAAGTGCATTAATATGGCCATACAGAAGTGTATACCCCCACTTGCTTTCGCGGGACAACCCCTTTAAACAAAAACTGAAAAACCATCAGAACTAAGTGCTCACACGTCACGTCTAGCACAAAATAGAGAATTAAAAAAGGAGAATTTTTTTTATTTTTATGGGATCTCTTTTAGGGAAGACTGCCTTGCATATGCCCGAAAAGAGAGGGCATGCATTGACTTCCCTTACTTCCACTCCGTGAGCAGCGTGGGGAGAAGATTCGTCTATCGCCACACAGTTACTACAGTGGAAATATCACATGACTTCTTTGCTCCTATTTACAACACAGTGAAGAATGAAACGAAGTGGAACAAACCGCTTCTCAATTTAAATCTATATCTCCGCTCCAGAATCCTAAACTAGACATCAATATCAAAAGGGCTCATCTATAGCGAAATTGTACCCAGAGTCCTGTAACAGCCCGCCTTTAGGTAGAACAGTTATTTAATTTAGCATACTCACAACACGTCCCTCAAACTTTAAGTGGCTGATGTCAATGTTGGTACATGCTTGCTTCATTGCCCCTTTGGCACCGTGGAAGAAGCATAGGCGGCTCCCCGCCACTCCCCAACGCCTCGCATTTTGTGGGAAGAAGTTTGTTTTGGTCGGCCTGGTGGGGTTCGGGGAGTCGTCAGTCGCAGCTCTCTTCCTGCCCTCTCCGGATCCTGAAATGTTAGGCACGAGCCATCTGGTTGGTTGACTTTCAGAATCACCGGGTATATGAGTACATATTGGTGAGAAGATCTTTCTTTTACACTGGACCTCTGCCGAGAAATCCACAAAGAGTAAGATGTTTTGCCCCCCAACGTCCATTTGGTTTTGTCGGCTCTTGAAATTACGTAAAATAGAGGTCTTATCAGTATAGTCCAGATATTTCACGATGACCGGTCTAGGTCGCCTCTTTATGGGCAAATAAGTAAAATCCCTGATGGCTCGTACTTCTGGCCCCCGTCTATGTGCGCATTCAACTTTGCAAGTATGGACGACCCCTAGTGCGTTGGGGATCGTAGATTTAAGTCCTTTTGTAAGACTGATTCTGGGATCCCTATCATTTGCAAATAGTTTCTTCTGGATCTGTTGTCTAAGTCCTCTAGGTGATCCCATAATTTTTTGCTGTCGCTCAGAAGATCATCAATACAATTAGATGTGGAGCTGTACTTCACCAACATAGCCTCAAACTCATGTTCTATACTCTCCAGACGGCTGCCATGTTGTGCCACCACCTTATGTAGCTGGCGCAGAGTGCCCGCAACCATCACCGTCAAAGTTTCTTGTATGTCAGAAGAGACTAGTTTTGCCACCTCTATCGCCAGCTTTTTATAATCCATTGCTGGCGCTTCCTTCTCTGATAGGCTGTCATGTTCTGATGCTGCAGAGAGAAGGTGGTGCAACAATTGAGGAACCTTCCTTACTTATAGCGACTTTATCCGGAATTGTTTTTGGGGTTACGTCAATTTGCTTTGCCTTAGATTGACCCATTTTAATAACAAAGTCCTCCATGCAATGTAGTAATGAACGTGTGTGTGTGTGTGTATATATATATATATATATATATATATATATATATATATATATATATATGTTGGTGTGACAGTTTGGGGAGAGCCTTTGTCTCTATTGTAAGTAGGTACACACAGTAAAATAGGGGGTCAGTGTTGTGTAACTGGTCTACGTGACTCCTGGTTCGCAGCTGAGATTTTAGTCTTATTTATCAATGCTGCTCTTACACAGAAAATTCTCCATTCTCTTTTATGTTGTCTCTGCTTGGTATAGCAGAGTTATATTAATGGCACTGATATCAGGAGCTGATTTATAATGTGGCAGCTCTCCCTCCAGCGCGGGCACAATAGTTCCTGCACAGATTTTACTTAGTGCCTCTACTTCTCCTCTCAGACACCCTTTTCTGTTGCCTGTTTCCTGTGCCCGTGTTTTTCCCAAGATGGCAGCTGCAGCCATGAGGAGGGGGGCGCAGGCACATCTCCACACTACAGCTCCCTCTCCAGCACCTCAGATAGGTAAGCGAGCGCCTGGGAGCGGGTTTAGGGGCATCTACCCTGGTATTCCCTATTGCAGGAGCGGTGTCAGCGGCAGATATAGTGAGCAGTGCAGGCGATCGGAGCAGTTAGCGCCGCTTAGTTAGAGCACACTACTCCCTGACAGGTCCCACTGACCTAGCAGCATTTATTGCGGGGTATCAGAACGGTCCGCGGCTATGTAAAGCTGTGCTTCTAGAGTGGTACGGATGGAGCTCCTCTCCTCTGCTGCCTCACTCCATGGGGCAAGACCTGGAAGTGATAGAAATAATTTTTCTATACTAAAGTTAAGTACTACGCCCTATCAGATAAATAGGGTAAAAAAAACAAAAAAAACATTAGTTCAAAAACAAACCTTTATCACTAAAATTAAAGATAAAGAATGACCAACTCCACCATACAAGTTACAGTCCGGTAAGTTTCAGAGTACTGTCCTGTGGAAAGATGGCACTGTGGTTGGGGAAAAACTCCCTAAAGATATGGGAGATAAACATTATGTGAGAGCAGATTGTGACGTGCCCATCACATGGTACCCCATTACTGATCACAAGATGCCATGTGCCAGCTGTTCCTAATGCAGTGACTGTTCAATGTTTGATAGTTTTGGGGGGCACTGTGTAGTAGTATTATTTGGACACTTTATGGTGGTTTTGCTTCAATGTTATATGGTGGTATTGTTTGTGCACTGTTAGGCGGCATTATTTGGGTACTGTATGATAGTTGTATTTGGACAGTATTAAAGGGGTTGTCTCGCAGCAAACCTCAAAATTTTACCTTACCCCATTCCCCCTGTCACCCCCCTGGCATAAAATAGCAAATTAAAGCGGTTTTTAAACCGCTTGCTACTTACCGATCCGACGAAATAAGGACTTTAAAAAATCTTCTCCCTAAGATGGCCACCGGTCCTTTCCCAGGGATGCACTGCTGTTTTCTCCCATGGTGCACCGCGGGTCTTCTCCCATGGTGCACCATGGGCTCTGTGCGTTCCATTGCCGATTCCAGCCTCCTGATTGGCTGGAATCGGCACACGTGATGGGGTGGAGCTACACGATGATGCGTAGAAGGGGGCGGGGCCAGAACGGCGCTCGTGCCTGGACCGAGCAGAAGGGGAGAAGACCGCACAGCGCAAGCGCATCTAAAAAAGCAAGAAGACAGCGAAATTAGACGGAGCCATGGAGATGGGGACGCCAGCAACGGAGCAGGTAAGTGAATAACTTCTGTATGGCTCATAATTAATGCACGATGTACATTACAAAGTGCATTAATATGGCCATACAGAAGTGTATAACCCCACTTGCTTTCGCGAGACAACCCCCTTTAAGTAGCATTATTTGGAAACTGTACTCTGGTGCTCTACATGATGGCATTATTTAGATGCTTTTATGTTGGTTTTATTTTGTCATGGTATGATGGGATACTTTTGTCCATGTATGATGCTAATATTTGGTCACTGCATGGCTTTGCTGTTTGTGCTCTTATGATGTGTATATACTATACAGTTTTCATATTTTACTCAATTTTCCCTCAGGGACACTGCTCCTTTTTTCCTGATGGCTCAAGTGAATATCAAAGTCTTTGTACCAGTCTTACTGGCTGCCATCTTCCTTCTGAGTGTGTTCTGGCATAAAAGCTTATACCAGGTAAGGAACATTTACCTTCAACCAACTGTTCACCCGTGTGTCCACAGTTTCAGATCTGACAACTTCGAAAGTTATTATTTTCATGTCAGCTATGGTGAATGGAGCCTGAAGAAGGATATGGTGTGACCTCTGCCAAGTCGCTTTACCCCGCCCAAGAATCGGTCCAGTGAAACTAGCTGCTATGTATATACTGCTTAACAACTACAGACCATATAGGCCTTAAGGCTTCATGTCTACGGCATAAATTGATTTTAAAAATCTGCGCGGGTATCCCACGCATGCAATCCGCCCCTCGTAGGGAATCATTGGGCACCCACAGGTAATTAAATACCTGCGGGTGTCATTTTTTCCTGGCGTCCGGATCGCACGCATGGGAAAACACCCGCAGCATGATCCCTTTTCTGCGGTTTTCCCACACGGATGGCTTCTACGGCTTCTATTGAAGTCAATGGAAACCATCCGCACCGCGACACGGACGCAGCTGAAACTGCATCTGTGCCGTGGATCTGCGGAAAAGCAGGAGTTTATAAAGAATAAAGGAAGGCACGGCGCATGCGCGCGGCAAGTCGCCAGCGTCCCGAGCACATCCACTGAGCAGAAGAAAGAAGACCCGGCCGCGACAGAGGAGAGCCCCGCAGCGTCTGGACAGGTGAGTAAAATGTATTTTTTGGCCTCATGTCTGTTGGCACTGTGGAATCTGCTGCGGGATTCCACAATCAGAATCCGTGCGGGCCCGTGGACGTGAGGCCTTAGTTTCACCCTGGTCAAAGATAGGACATGGAGACTTGGCAAAACCCAACCCATACGTTATAAAGTGTCTGCATATACGCTGTAGAAAAAAAAAGAAAATCAGCAGCGCCGCAGGAGGTGAGTATTGATTTTTTTTTCTACAGTGTATTCCCGGTGTATAAGTCGACAGCTGGAGGTCGTTTTATACGCCAGAAAATACAGTATATTTACTCTAAAATAAAGTACACTGATGGGTTCCTCATTATGTTTTGATATATAATTTGTATTGTCTCGGGTAATAAGGCGCACATGGCAATAGTTTTGGTTGGCGTCAGCGGTCGGTAATTTTTTTTTATATGTATATTTTTTTCTGTAAATTTTTTAATTTTGTTTTGTAAGTATTTTTTTTTTTACATTTTTTTCCTCTTTGATCTCATATAGGAGCTCTGGGGGTCCTTCACACTTTTCTGCTGTAGCTGTGGTATCCATAGGAGCCCCAGTTGCAGAGGAAAACATTCCCAGTAGTGACAGTTGTCACTAATGGAGCTTATCTGGGTCTGCTAGGATCATGCAGCTTTGCTGTGGCAGGGGGCATCCGGTGGGTGATCACTGAATAGCGGATAATAACACTACCTCTTCTATGTAGCGCTCACTGAACGCTATGTAGCCTGTAAAGGAGAAGGCTGCTTCCGCCTTCTCCTCTTTGTTTTTGGCTGTGACTAACAGCCAAAGACCCAACCTGCTCCTGCTGGACTGCCGCAGCTTTATTCCCGTGGCATGATTTTACTATTGGATGGGATTAAAGCCCAGGACCATATGCCATAATTTTACTGCGCTTAGTCCTTCAATTGGTGATCAATCGTACATGAGCAGATTGCCGTATCATTAAATGGGTTTGTCACAGTAAAACGTTTTTTGTATACTTACCTATTCCTTCCCAGTCAATTTCCTTAACAGGTCTTCAGCTTCCCAACATTTTCCTGGCTCCTAGATTCCCACAAGTCACATGACCACACCAATTTTGCGGCTAACGCTGATGTAGCGTACATTCCCGGCCTTTTTACTTCCATCCGGGACAATGTAATAGTGACATAGTGTTTATTCCCTGGCTGGAAATGCCAAATCCTCAGCAGTCTGTGAAGCACTGCGCATGCACGGAATCGTACCGTGAGTGCGCATGCGCTATAACTCTGCACTTTGCAGAGTAGGGAGAAGTACAGAAGAAGGGCTGTGATGGCAGAAGTTGCTCTCCAGCACTGGTACTCCTGGGAATTGACCCCGCTGACCTGCAGATGTAAGCAGGAATACGAAGAGGAGAAATGGAGACAAGGTAAATTTTGCATAGAAAAAAAATGTGTTGTGTGTATAGTCTATCACAGCTTATGCTAGGGCAGAGTATAAGAGGGGCCGGGACGCCTTTCTTGAGCGATACAATATTATATTACAATCATTACATCAGAATGGTCGGTGAGCCGAACATTATTCCAATTGCCAGATTGAAGTCAGGCTGGACTTTTTTCCTTTGAATAGGGAATATTAGCTTCTACCTCATTGGGTTTTTTTCCCTTCCTCTGGATCAACATTGGGGGTTAGTAGGCTGAACTGGATGGAAATATTTCTTTTTTTAGCCTAACATAATGTTATTATAGTGGAAAATGTGAAGTGCCGTTTTTAATGACAGAACCCCATTAATAGTTGAAATACAGTAAATACTTAGATTTTTTGTAAGTCTGGTGTTCCCCTGGTATCCTGATACCTGTGTTGCCGATCATCGTCCACGACATATTTGTTCCCTTCTAGTCACCGGCAGAATTCCCTTTTATTCCAACTTAGTCTTTGCAATCCCCTGTTGTGTAGCCAGGATTTGTAATTTTGCTCTGTAGTGCCAAAATTTTGCTCAATTTTTGAAGCACACATCGCTTTCGGTGCAGTTTTTGGTGCATCTGCACGGTCCAACTCCAAAGCTACTTAACTCTCTAAGATGAGTCCCTTACACATACTTCCATTGGTTAATAGAACACAACAGGTACTGTATGTGGTAAATGTCAATATCATACAGGATTTCTTAAACACAACTTTTTGGTACAGTGCCAATAACCTGGAGATAAAACGTGGAAGCAGGCAATTTAATAATTATAATGTGTTATGCTTCACTTGACTTACCCTCTTATTCCTATGGAAGCAGTGAGGATACACTTACTTTTCACACACTGCTTCTGCTTCTTGGCTTAGTTTTTGTTACATAAATAATGATACGGTGTAATTGGCATGGGGTGTTGTTCATCTGAGGTTGTATTTACCTCATTTTAAGGCCTAGGAACCAGACTCTTTTATTATTATGTCCTGCTATGTAAAACCATTTCTAAAATTAGCTAAATCTATTCAGAGCGCATGCAGAGATTAGTGCAGTAGGAGTTAATTTGATATCTTTAAAACAGCAATTATGTAAAGTACTATAGCATAATACCTGGATAAACTATGCTTGGGAAAACCCATAATAAGAATGGGCCGATGTTTATTAATGAGGCTTCACAATGCCTGAGTGGACTGTCCTACATACTTAGGATCGCAACTGCATTGTAACAAATATACAACATCGTCCAATTCACAGTTTAAGAACCTTATGGCCGCTTACTAGAGATGAGCGAGCACCCAAATGCTCGGGTCCGCGTTATTCGAGTCGAGCTTTTCGTAAAATTCGAGAGCTCTACTCGAGTAACGAACTCCATTGACTACAATGGGAGACTCGAGCATTTTTGTATGTAGGGTGCTGGGTGCCGAGCTTTTTTTTTTTCTTGGTTCGCGTGTTTTCTCTCTCTCTCTCTCTCTCTCTCTCTGTCTCTCTCTCTCTCTCTCTCTCTCTCTCTGTCTCTCTCTTCCCCCTGCCTGCCTGCCAGCCAAAAAATTTGCCATTGACGTGCGCGCTGCGTCGCAGCGGGGAGGGTCCAAAACAGGCACATAACAGCAGGGAGGAGCCAAAAACTGGGGCAGGGTTGAACACGGCATCATGCTCGTTCAAGTAATGAGCACCATCGAGTACGCTAATACTCGAACGAGCATCAAGCTCGTCAGAGTACGTTCGGTCAACTCTACCGCTTACGGACGAGCGTATTTCTACTCTGTTTTTGGCCCATAACACAGAGCTGATGTAAATCTATGTATCTGTTTCCATGGATGCATTTTTCATGACTGTCTTTTAAACATGCAGTATGCATTAGCTCTGTATTTGCATTTATTGGTATTTCTGTTGGGCAAATATGAATCCATATTTGCCAATTAGAAAATAAAAACAATGACAGCAAATACATGGGGCAAAACCCGATTACGCAATGCTGAAATACTTCTGTTCTCTACTCCTGTATGTCACGGTGCTGACAACCGGCCACTGATCAGCTGACCGGCAGGGATCCCGAGTGGTAGACCCCAGTCAACTAATTTTGACCCATCTTGAGGATACATCATTTGATCTTCAGAACTGACCAAACAGAACGTAGGCCAGCCGGCGGTGACAGCGCTCGCTATTAAAGTCAACATATTAATTACAGTCACCGTACTTGAAATAGATATATGTTTGTGAATTTCCAATTTCATTAGAGTATAAAAGTAAATCACGAAACTGTACCCCATCTTTAGAATAATGTTAAATAAAAGGCAATCCAGAAGTATTATGGTTCAACCAGCCGATCAGCTCATCTTCAGTTTCACTGCCTTCCTTCCTTTTCTCCGCTCACCCCCGTTTTTGCGGTAGTATAATTACTTCAGCTTAACAGCAATTTTTGAATTTTTTTGATATTTATTATCAGTGTTTTTAATATACATCATTTCTCCATGACTGATGCTCTGCAATATGTTCTCTTGCTGCATGATTGCTGGATTTGTATGCCCATTTTATGACGGTGGATTCAGTAATATCCCCTTTTCAGTTCACAATTATGAACTATTGTTTTAAAACTATTGTTTTCCATGTGCAGCATTGTTGACCTCACCCACTTTGTTCCTCCCACCTGCACTTTTACCTTTTTAAAGACAACCATGTTGTATCCTTTTATCTGAGCTCTGATGAAGGCATCAGTGTGCTGCAGAAACGTGTCATCCAATAAAGCTTTTTCCCCTCATGTGTCTTATTCTAACATCAGTAGTTTTGTATATTCCTGGTTGTTTTATTTTTTATTGGGACAAATTTCCACAGAGCATTGTTATCTGTCCGACTGACAAGAAGACAACAGCTGTTTTATGACAGCGTTGGGCCTGTCCAGTACAACCATTCCAGGAAAATGTCACTCTGCTCACAAGATTTCCATAGGTGAATTCATCTTTTGGGGTGGAGTGTACATAGAGGAGAGGGGTTACAATACAAAAATGCTGGTTCAATCTTGACATACTTCCAGGCCGTAACCTTCTGTGAAAGAATAGCCTGGTTTTTCTCAGTACTTGTAGGACCGAGGGGCAGCATGATGAAGTAGAGCCATAGTCTCCAACCCATAGCAAATAAGTGATAGAATAATGCCTCCATAGTGCCACCTATTGGAAGGTTGCTACCATAGGTGTAACGTCAAACTTGGACATGAACACTCAGCAGAGTCTTACCAGCACGTGAACTGCAGAACTGCAAACTGGACATGAAACTCGCTGGCAGGGGAACTCAAACAGTGGACATAACTCAGCAGCAGACATAAACACCACACCATTTACACTCACGAACTGGGGGAACCGGATTCAACAGCAGAACTGTGAAATGGACTTCATATTCGCAGACAGACATAAACTAATGACTGACAAATGCTCAAAACACTCACCTGCATATCTGTACACATAACCAGATGGAATAATAAAAGAATGTACAAGGTATTAGTTCGTATTTTGGCCAAGATACTTAAGCCCACAAGCCCGACCTCAAGGGTCCTCGTTGTCTTGCGGGTCCCTACACTAACGAGACAACTAACTCAGGAAACCTGCCTGCAATGCAGAAAGATTGTCCCAATAGGGATGACCCCATGCTAGAACCTAGTGACGTACCTCATTCTAGATGATAAAGGACCCACCACAAGACAGTTTACACTACACATACTGGGAGCTGCATAGACACAGGAGCATGCCACTGTTCATACTAAACATCCTGAATGCTGCACAGACACCTCCAGCACATG